>NC_047678.1:43458352-44675852 GCF_011762505.2 Arvicanthis niloticus
GCAAAGGTTGAAGCTAGACCCTGGATATTTGCTGTCAGTTCCTCTGCTCTACCCCAAATTCCTCCATGATACTGGGGCTTTCCTGTGCATTGAGGGCTTACTTGACCTTGTGGAACACCTAGACTCCTGCTCATTCATCTGGGTATCTGTTTATGCCCCTGGTGGAGAACAGACTCTGCCTAAGATAAGTCATCCCAGCCAAGGGAGACGATCTCAGTCTGCTGCATAGCACAAGTTGTAACCAAGAAAACAACTTTTTCCCATCCAGCTGTCTTTCTGAAGCAGTCCTGGCTAAATATATCACAATGCCCTTTGGCAGATCTCACCAGCATTGCAGGTGATTCATAGACAGTTGTGGTGCCCAGGGGTTTGATTGGTATCATGTAGTTAAAAATAGCCACTGTGCCGAAAGTGGCACCTACCGGTGGATTGTGTGAGTTCATCCGGCTTCCAGTCAGAGTCTATTAGGAGTTTGGACTCAGCCTGACAGTGGGTGGGTTTTCCTAGATCTCCTAGGTCTTCTGGCCTCATTGTCTCTCATTATTGAAGGGATGGAGTCAGCAGTTTCTCTCAAATGCCCACAGAGTGGGCCAGGCAGAAGCAGGCGGTTGGGGGTGAACTAGCGGCAAAGGCAACCCTGTCCTTTACACTTGTTCTGTAGGGGCTGTTTCCTCAGAGGCTCAAAGACAGAATCGGGATTTACTGAGGTTTCTCCTAAGTAAGAGCAGGATTAAGAAAGTTAATTTGTGACAACCTTTAGAAGAATGTCTTACGCTAAGTAATTGTTATGATCATTGCTTGTTTCCCTCTCCAATTCACACTGGAAGACTCCCCTAATGGAGGGAATAAGGTACCTGGAAGTCTGGATGGAATGAAGAAGCTGGGCAGAGATAGCTATTGAGCTGGTTTAGCCTGGAGAGCTACCCAGGGAACTCAGAAGCACAAAGTGAGCACTGTACATTTTTTATTGGTACATATTGTGTACAACTATTTATCTTTTGCTTTAAAGATATAATTATAATATGTTCCAGATTGCTTACAAATGATCAGTAGTAGCTTGAATGAGAATGGCTCCATATGTGCGTATATACTTGGTCCACAGTTGTCGGAACTGTTTGGGAAGGATTAGGAGGTGTGGCCTTGTTAAAGGCAATGTGTCACTGGGGAACTAGCTTTGAGATTTCAAAAGTCCAGGCCATTACCAATGAGCTCTCTCTGCTTCTTGGTTGTTGTCTCAAGATATGTGCTCTTAGCTACTTCTACAGCTCCATGCCTGCCTGCTTCCTGCCATGGTGGTCACGAACTCTAACCTTCTGAAACTTCAATCCCCCAGTATTCTTTTTTCTATAGGTCACCTTGTTCACGGTGTCTTACCATAGCAATAGAAAGGTAACTAAGACAATTATAGCTCCAGAAATTTCACCAAGAAGCCAGGATCCCATTTTCATGGAATTTATTCCTTAGCCTCTGGCATCTGTGTATTCCCATGGCCCTGTAGAAGCATGGATTCTGCAGGCATAACACTAACACTATCAATACAGCATATGATTGTCCTGTGAGCTGGAGAGCTGAGCAAGATTCTTGGAGCATTGGAGACTAAGAGATTTGCCATAACCCTGGACAAAATGTTGAGGGTGTACCGCTGTTCCTGTCCAGGAAAAGCAAACTGCTTCTTAGGCTAGAGACAAAAGGATGGCTGATGGTAACAGCCTTCAGACATGGCTCCTTTCCCTCAATGCTATCAGCCAAAGGAGAAAGGGCTAACCTCTCTTCATCTCTTGTGTTTTGCTTTGTTGGAGAGAAGCTGATGTTCTGTGGTCCTCTTATTGCTGCTGATGGCGAATGCTCTAATTGCACTGCAGTCCCCACCCTTGAGAAGTACAAATGATTCCACTCTGCTTTACGAGGACAAACCCTGATATATTCTCTAGAGATATTCCAGTATAACTGCATCATTACACTGGGCATCTTCCTACCATGAGCAACACTGGCATCTGCCCAGAATAACTGTGCCAAAAGCACTTGGCTTTCTGTCCTGATGAGTATTGCCACTGTGGCTGGAAATGGTTTCTTGGCCACCTGCATGGATGGTACCAGCTTGGATCAGAGTTTCCTTGATTCCAGTTTCCTCTGCCATAGTAGCTGATGTATAACAATCTCTCTTTGTCTGTCTGTCTGTCTGTCTGTCTGTCTGTCTCTCTCTCTCTCTCTCTCTCTCTCTCTCTCTCTCTCTCTCTCTCTCACACACACACACACATACATTCACCAGATAAAGTGGAAAATGGCTACATCACCTTTGTGTTAGCCTTTTATAGCTTTTAGACAAAAAGTTTTCTATAAAAAAAAGAATTAACTTGTAGATAAAATGTTACAAAGAAAAGAATTAAAACCCTTCACACAGGCAAATATGCATAGATACACATACATTGATATACACACACACTCACACACACTCTGCTTGGGCCTGGCTATCTGTTTCATCTACTCCACAACTGTTCATGCATACCTACATACCTACACAGGTACATACACATGTATGTATATCCATACATATAGACAAACAGATATATACATATATACATTTGGATGGATGAGGCAGAGTCCCCCCAAGCCACTCAACCTTATTTCTTTTCTCTGGCCTTTTTATACCTTTTTAGACAAAAGTTCTTTAGAAATTACCTCAGAAATAAAATGTTACATAAAGTGGGAGTTACAGAAGGATGCTGATAGTGAGTTCAGAGCAGTGTTTTATCCTGTATGTTCATTGTGAGGTCAAAGCAACAGTTTCACATGGCCTTGCCTTATCATAGTGTACACCTGTGGCTTCATCCTTGGACCTGAACATTTTTCTCAAATACATATTTGTCAGGCTGCCCCTCTGCCTCATATCTCGAGGTGTTATGGACACTCAGGGGAGGCAGAACGAAGTCCTTGATAGGCATCTCCAGGTGTCTTTCTCTGGGGAACCAGAAGGGATAAATTGTGAGGATCTCTGGTCTGGAACAAAAGGTTCCACAGGGCTCTGGTCTGGCCAGAAGAGCCAGTGTTACAGCTCTCCAAAGGAGAGCCCCTCCAGGAAAGGTAGCCAGGGTGTCTCACGCAATGCCAGTGGCAGCAGTGGTGGCTGGCTTCAGTGAGCGGCATACACAGTCAGAGCCGCTGGGTATTAGGAAGTAACTGCAAGTGAACAGAACAGTGACTAGTAGCTGCAGGCAGCTGGGAGCTACAGAGTGGCAGCAGGGACTTGAACCCAGCCTGCTATGTGGATCTAAGGTCCAGCAATGGATGCTTCCTGAGAGCAAATGCTTCCCCAGAGTATTACAGCTCACTTGAAATAACTTGTGCACTTACTTCATGTGGATAAAGACTTTATAAGCGTTTTGAGAATAGGGTGGGATCCGGGGGTAGATGTTTCCCATTGGCTCAGTCTGAGACGTTAGGGATGCTCTATTTGCATGAGGAAGGACTTCAGGTGTTGTCCCTTACCTGACTGATTGCTGATTGTCTTGGCCCTCTCACTGGCATGTCATGGTTACATGTTCCAGGACAAGTAGAGCTTGGCAGGGAGCTGGCCCCAGGCCTGTCGTTCTCAATCCTGAGATTCCCTGGGGTTTAGGCTTGCTCAGCCTTACCAGTTCTTCTGTCTGGTGGTACAATCCACTTCCCCAACACAAATTTGTCCCAAGCCTCTATCTCTTTTCTATGAAAGCTCATTGTATTTCTTATCATGCATCCTTTACTTACTAATATGAGGAGTGGACACATTCTATTCTTGATTTTAATTTTATTACATCTTTCTAGCAAACAACTAAAACTATGTCTCAAAACTTTCTTCCTAAGATTATTTGAAACAAATCAGGAACTCTATAAAATCATTAATTCATCTAAACAGCATTAATTCATGAAAGTTCGTCTTTTATGTTGATCTGCAGGGAGTCTGCTCAACAGGGTAGGCTAATGCCCAGGAATCCTTAGGCTATGTAAGAGTGACAGGAAAGGCATACCAGCTGCAAGAAGCAATCCCAAGATGAAGTCTCTTGGGACCATGCCTCTCAGAGCTCACCCATTTTAGGTCATGTAAACAGGTGGGCCACCTCCAGGAAGGCCACCTGCTAGACTTAGCCTTTTCTAGATGGCTCCCGACACATGTGTGCATATCTGTGTTTAGGTATGTATACATATCTGTATGTGTACATACAGGTGCCTGTGGAGGCCAGAAGAGGGTGTTTGATTCCTTGGAGCTGTAACTATAGGTGGTTCTGAGCTTCCTGACGTCAGTGTGGAGAATAGAACTTAAGTCCTCTGCAAGAGTGGTGTGTACTTTAGAAGCCAAGTCCTCTTCAGTGCCTCTGTCTTACTGTTTCTTTGTTTTCCTCTTCTTTTGTTCCTGGCCTCAACTTTGCTGCTCGACCTCTACTCTCTTCCTATTCCTCCTCTTTTTCTATACACATATGCAAGCACTGGTGGACACACACACCCACACCCACCCACACCCACCCCCCCACAGACACACACACACCCACAGCCCCCCACACCCACACTCATACACCCCCACACACCCCCACACACCCCCCCACACACATTCTCTCTCTCTCTCTCTCTCTCTCTCTCTCTCTCTCTCTCTCTCTCTCTCACACACACACACACACACACACACACACACACACACACACTATCTCCTTCCTGATTATGAACTGGATACGCTTTTTGATGATGGCTTCAGAGGAAGTTCTGAGCAAAGAAGAAGTTCAAAGTCTTCTCAACTCACCAAAGAACCGTGCTGCCGTTGCATCGGCAGACCTTCACTCAGAAAGTACTAAACAGCCTGGATTAATGCTCTGACATCTTCTCTGTGGGTGGGCAAGGCAATTAAAAACTAGACACGCTCATCTCTTAGCAGATGTCTAGGTGGTGAAAATGCAGTCCAGACATCTTGGCAGAGTTCTACCAGCCTTTGTTGGAACAACACAGTTCTCATGTCTACAAAGGAAACTTATCTTTCCATCAAGTCGAATGCCATGCTGAAGAAGAGTATTAACAGAAGGAGAACAGGAAAGCACAAAGGCCACAGGTGGCTTTGCATTTGGTGGCAGGAAAGATGATACCCAGTTACATCAGGATTATGCTGCAGGACTGTTGAAAAGAAGTCTCTAAGTGAGCCTTGGTATAGGCTGTTGTCTTAATTAGGGTTTTATTGCTGAGAAGAGACACCATGATCCTGGCAATTCTTAGACAGGAAAACATTT
This sequence comes from Arvicanthis niloticus, assembly GCF_011762505.2. Classification (NCBI taxonomy): domain Eukaryota; kingdom Metazoa; phylum Chordata; class Mammalia; order Rodentia; family Muridae; genus Arvicanthis; species Arvicanthis niloticus. The sequence continues at coordinate 43,463,599 of NC_047678.1, forward strand.
CATTGGGGGCTGGCTTAGAGTTCACTATTGTCATGGCAGGAAGCATAGTGGCTCGCAGGCAGATATGATGCTGGACAGGTAACTGAGAGTTCTACATCTGAATTGGCCCCCAGCAGGAAGAGAGAGTGCCACTGGGCCTGGCTTGGGCTTCTAAAACCCCAAAGCCCACTCCCAGTGACACACAGCCACACCTCCCAGTAGTGCCACACTCCCACTGAGTCTATGGGGGTCATTTTAAAATTCAAAATGGTGCAGATTTTTGCAATGCTCCTTTACCAACTTTGATGGAATCTTTAGAACTGTCCCTTTAGAGTTTAGGGTGACTTAGTCTCATTGCCCTTAAATTGCTATTTAGCGTCCTTTCTGCACTGGAAATGTTACTGTGGGCTTTTTGCAGGTCATCTCACTCTTCAACACAGTGTAGGTTGTTTCCACTTTGCAGGTGTTTGGACTGGGTCTCCCAGAGAAGCATGATCACAGCCACTGATGCAGAATTCAGATCTGGAATTGAGCAGACCTTCAGAAGCTCTTTCTGGGATGGAGAGATGGCTCAGGGATGAAGAACACTTGCTACTTTTCCAGAAGACTCGAGTTCAGTTCCCAGCAACTATACCAGGTGGCTCACGACTGTCTGTAACTCTAGTACTTGGGGATCTGACACCTCTGGCTTACACACATGCACACATATCCCTACACATAATTAAAGATAATGAAAATAAAAATTTTAAATCTGTTTGTGTAATCAGGGTTTCTGTCTCTTTTCTGTTATGTTTTGTTTGTAGCCTGGTTATTAGTTTTTGTTGTCAACATGACTAGCTTTAGCATCCTCTGGACCACACATTTATAGGTGTGTTCATCAGAGATTTTGCATAAAGGAGAACTGAGGAGAGAAACCTCACCCTGAACAGCATCATTCCATGGACTGGAATCCTGGGCTGAATGAAAAAAAAAAAAAAAAAAGTAGCCATCTGGACACCAGCAGTCATCTTTCTGCTTCTTGACTGGATGCATGTGAACACCCACCTAACTTTCCTGTCACCCAGTGGTGATGGACTATATCCCCTCAAACCACGAGCTAAAATAAATTCTCCCTTTCAAAAGTTGTTTTTGTCAGGTGTTTTGTCGCAGCACCAAGGAGGCTAAGGAGAATAGAGCCTTTGAGCCATTCCTTTCTAAAGGAATTCGTCAAGTTCACATTGTATCCAGTCTGTTACCTCACTGTGCTGTAAGCCCTGATTTGGCCCATATATGTAGTATTAACATGCATTGAAATATCACAGGTACAATTTTTATATGTAAAAAAAGTTTGTGGAGATGGACATGCTAACTATGCAAGTCAATCTTTATATAATTATATATATTATACTATACCCCATAAATATGTAAAATTAAAATAATTATCTAACAGGGTGTGATGAATCATACATCTATCCCTTGGCCAGCACCAAGTCTGGCTCAAAGGGTTGAGTAGGAAACAGACTCCATTCCTGTGTTGTCTTGGGCTTTTCTCTCTGTTCTTCCTCAGCTGTATCTATCAGTCTCACTAGCTTCTGCCTTAGCCATCCAGAAAGGGGAGACTCACACATGTGAGCTGGTTTAAGTGGCTGCCTTGGTCACCTTGAAATGCCAGTTTTTCCTTAGCAAGAATTCAAAGATGTGTTTCTGTGTTGTTAGTTGGTGTCATAATCTCTGTGTTTCTAATCTTCCTTTTCCACTAAACATACTATGAATGGTCTTCTATATAATTAAATATTTCTTATCAACATGCTTTATTTTACAACGTAATGATGTTTGATCTCTTGGATGAATTACTATAACTGATTAGCCATTCTCTATGGTTGCACATGTATCCCTTTCTAGAATTTTTCTGTATTTACTATGAACATTCTAGGCAGCTTTCTATAGTACTAGAATCTGAACAAGAGCCCCTATGGGTAATCATATGAACATTTGAGAATATTTTGATAAATACTGTCAAATTGTTTTTGAAGAATGCCTGTATCAGCTGCAATCCCAACAGCTTTAGGAGTCCAGGTCACTGTACCAATGTTAGTATCAACACAGAATATGGACAAAACTTGGTCAAGCCTGATGTGGGGGTTCATGTCTATAATTCCAGGACTCAGGAGGCTTGCCAGTGGGTTACTTTGTGTTGCAGGCCAACCTGGGCTACAGAGACCTTGTCTCAAAGAATATATAAAGAAGGAAAAAAATCAAAAACTGAAAGAAAAGGAGGGGAAGAAACGGGAGGAGGGAGGAGGAAAGACCTTTATTAGTTTTAGCAAAAGTGGAAGTGTGGTGTTGTTTTCTTCTGTATTTCTTAATTGGTGGGTTAAATATACTCGTATTTATTGTCATTTCTGCACGTTCTGTGACTCGCCTATTCGTGGTTTTAAGCTCTCTTCTTCATTCTTCCTTTTGTATTGTTGACATTTTCATTACAGAGCTGGAGAGATGGCTCAATGGTTAGAGCACTGGCTGAGGGGCTGGAGAGATGGCTCAGTTGTTGGAGCACTGGCTGAGGGGCTGGAGAGATGGCTCAGTGGTTAGAGCACTGGCTGCTCTTCCAGAAGTCCTGGATTCAGTTACCAGCACCAACATGGTGGCTTACAATAGTCTGTAACTTCAGTTCTAGGGGTTCTGAAGCCTTCCTCTGGCCTCTGAAAGCACCAGGCATGCAGAATGGTACACAGACATACACGTAGGCAAAGCACCATTCATATAAAATAAATAAATCTTTTTTAAAAATTCCATTTTTATTACATTATATATCACATATCATATCATACTTTAAACACTCCATAGATAATACATGAAAAGTCTTCATCCCACTTTGTCATTTACTTTCAATTTTGTTTTTGTATTTTGATGTATAAAAGTGAAATACTGGGGTTGGGAATGCACTAAGTGGTAGAGAACTTGCCTACCATGGAAGAAGCTGCTGGGTCAGCACATCGGTACTCTCAAAGAGAAAAGGTAAAAAATTTATGTAGCCATGTATCTATTTAAGTGTTATTTTCCTTGGTTTTCTGCTTAGAAAAGTTTTTCTCTTCATAAGTGATTTTCAAAGTGTCTGGAATTTTTAAAAAGTTGAAAAATAGATTAAAAGAAAGAAACAAAGAGTTAGAGTATTCGGGTATTAAAACATTTCCAAGCTTCAGGGAGCCATGACAGATAGCTCTCTGCCCAGTGGTGACTTGGGGATCCAGGCTCCTTGACTGAAACTCTTGTCACTTTCAGCACGTGGCATCTCCTAAGTCAAGCCAAGCAGTCGAAGGTGACCTCATGTGGGAAGGAATTTATGGACCAGGCCTAAAAACCAAGACTATCACACATACTCACATCTTATTGGTAAGAAGCCAACCAGAAGGCTTATGTAATTCCAAGGGATACTGAAAAATATGAATGCAAAGAATATTGGGAAAGAAAGCTCAGCTCTGAGCACAGAAGAAGAGGAATTGGGATCACTGGAATCTCTAGTGCTATCATGACAGCCCCGATCCTCCCCTCTGGTGCCCATGGTCTGTCAGTCGCATTAGTGTGGAGGTACCATAATCAAGTGGTGGGCTCGAGTGCCGCTTTGTCCCGGTATGAGGTATGATCAGACTATTGAAAAAGCAGGCCCAAGTTCAGCCCGACGGAAGAGGATCACGAATGGAAGTGAGTAAGACAGGAAAGAACACCGAGAATTCTGTTTATTAGAAACGAGAAGACAGCTCGTTTATTGGGGGGGGGGGGGCGATATTTATACCCGAGGGTGAATGAGTGATTAGGGCCATGTGGTGGTGTTAGGATACTGGCTGGGGCAAGAACACTGATGGTGTTCCATTTGCATACTCAGGAGCACTAGGGCTTAGGGGGAGGAACCTTACAAGGTCATACGGAAAGGAAGTTCAGCTCAGGGATGCTTCCGCCCACCGCCAAGCAGTCAGATAAACAGCAACCAGCCCTCTAACCCTGGAGACCATGGGCTTATCAGTTGCTACATACACCAGGGCAATTGGTGCTCTGCCGGGCTCTGTTGGCGCCACAGCAAGGCTGGGGAGAAGCCAAGCTCCTGCCGCCACTCTCGGGATGAGAAAATCCTGGGTTTTAGGCATCTTTCGACCCCCTTCTCAGGTCCAGACCAGCCCCACTTGCAAGCCCCTTGCTGGCTCTAGAACTCTGACTGCCTCCTGTTATTATTCTCAGACTCGGGTTCCACCTCAATAGAAGAAAGGTCTGAAGGAGCTGCCTCCACCACTGCTCTGCCATTGAAGACTTGTCACCCAGAAGCCCAACACACTGAATGGATAAAAAGAGAGTTGCTCTGTCTAGAGGCAGGCAGAGCCTGGAGTCCTGCTCCTTCCCTTCTCAGGACTTGGCACTTAAATAACTTTTGGGTTTCAAGTCCTTACAAGGCATCCTTGGCAAACTGGTGTTCTACATCCCAATGGGATGACTATGAACGTTCAGGACACTGAATAGCACAAGCAACCCTTCATATGATCCCTTCTGTCACCCCACCCCCAGCCCCCAGTACTGGGTCTCTAGTACTAGTACTAACTAGTACTAGTGTGCACTTGGTAAGTGTTACCACTGAGCTACATACTAGACTTTCATCAAACCTTATTTATTGACCACCTATCTGGGGGATGAGGAAGGACAATGATTAGACCTGTGGTGTCAAAAGCTAGGTGTAAATCTTGCATCCGTTACTGGTTAACTGAGGGCTTCAACTTTGAGCAAGTTTTTATTTCTAGTTCTATGAAAACTGGGGAAACAGGAATCTCAAAAGCCTGCCATACCCGCCATGCTTGCATTCTTTCTTAACACATAACACTTTATGATATTGCATATAGGCTATTTACCACCCTGCTTGGTGTGTCTCCCCATTAAAATGTCAGCTCCCTGAAGCAGCTACTATGGTCTGTTCTCTTCCTCGCTGTGTGTCTAGCACCTGTTTTCCAAAGCACCACTTGGTAAATATTTGTTAAACGATGTGGCAACCCTTAAAGCAGCCTGAATGGAGTGAGGACTAGTGTAAGCATTTCGAAAATGTTAATTGCTACTATTTTTATGAAGTGTTATAGATGACGGTACTGTGTTGAGAAAGATCAAATATCAGGGTTGGTGGTATACGCCTGTAATCCCAGCATTCAGGAGAGTGAGGAGTGTGTGTGTGGTCAGCCTAGGTCAAAGAGAGAGGGGAGAGAGTAAAGGCAGAGAAGGGAGTGGGAGAGGGAAGGGGAGAAAGGGAGAGCAAGAAGAGGAAGGGGATAGGAAGAAGGGAGAGGTAAAAGGTCAGAAGCTGTTCCTGCCTTTCTGATCTGGAAGCGAGACAGATATAAGGCTGAGAGCAAAAACTGTAAGTTATGGTGAGTGTCCTAAAAGTTTAGGGTGCTATCAAAGGACATGGCAGAAAGATATCATCATTTTCAAGGCATAGTGAGTGCTTAAAACTGACTTGAGAGGAGATGTTTAACCTGAGACCTGACAGGTGAACAGCAGTGAGTCAGACATGGAGGGACAGTGGTCCAGGCAGGGTGGTGTGTGTGTGTGTGTAGTGTGTAGTGTGTATGTGAGTGTGTGTTGTGTGTGTGAGTACATGTATGTGTATGCATGTGTGTGTAGTGTATGCAAGTATGTCTGTCTGTGTGAGTGTGTGTGTGCAAGTAAGTGTGTGTATATGTGAGCTGTGTATGTGAGAGTTGTGTGGTGTGTGGTGTATTGTGTATGTGTGACTGTGTGTATGAGTATGTATATGCATGTGTGAGCATATGTGAGTATGCATGTGTGTGCATGTGAGTGTGTGTTAAGTGTGGGGTGTGAGTGTGTGTGTGTGTGTGTGTGTGTGTAAGGCACATGGACTTTCTGAGATCTGAAGGGAAGCAGCAAGTGAGGAGGCAGGAACAGGAGCTCACCTGGAAGGTACAGACCCTTCTGATTCCTGAAGGGCTGAGTCTACTCAGTGACGAGTCCTGTAGGCCAGGAAGTGACTGCAGCCGATAATCATGGGCATAGGACTTGCAGAACAGCTAGGCCAGGAACAGCTGTGGCGGCTTCCAAGGCAGCGCTTCGCAGCCCATGCCAAGCTCCTTTTTCTGCCGTTTGCTTTCCCAAGTCTTCTCTTCCTCAGACAAGTTTTCCCTCCCTGGTGTTTACACTGTTCGACCCGGACACTGCAGAACTTTTTACCAGCCAGTAAAGACTTACCATCCCAAGAAGAATGGTGCTCTTTCCTCCGCAGTTAAACAGAAGCAGACTCTCTCCACGTTCCAAATACGACTCTGAAAATGCTTTCTCTGACAAGGTGTTTTCTAAGATGCCCGAATTTTGCAGATGGTTCTTTTGCTCTGTTACTGCCGCTTTCAGCCCCTAAAACTTCAACATGGCTAATCGGTCGCCCTAATAGGTAAAAGTTTAAAAATCACATTTGTTTTCTATTATTTGTTTGTTTGTGTGTGTGTGTCTGTGTGTGTGTTGTGTGGGCATGTGCTCATGTGTTCACATGTCTGCAGAGGGCAGACATTGTGATCCCCTGGAGTTGGAGTTACAGGCAGTTGTGACACAGCTCAATGTGGCTCTGCTCGTTTTCAAGATCAGTACAGCTCTTCACCTCTGAGCTGCCTCTCCAGATTTGACATCTATTTTCTAACTCAACAGATATATAGTAAGACTGGAGGAGACCACTAGCCTGTTCTTTATAAGAAAACATATCATTCTTTCAATTATGTTTGTTTTTTTTATGACAGGGTCTCATGCAGCCCAGACTGGCCTTAAATCCATTGGATAGCTGAGGGTGACTTTGAACTACTGACCCTCTTACCTCTGCTTCCCAAATCCTGAGATCGCAGGTGTGGCCGCTATACCTGGCCTATCTCTGCCATTCTTAGTTTAAAGAATTTAAAGGTACAAAGCTTGTTAGAGCTTTGGCAAGGGCAGGTGTGAGGCACTGCCAGATTGCATTTAGGCAGGAATGACAGGACTGGGAACTGGATCGAATCAAAAGAGAGCCTGGGAGTAGAATTAGTAGGACTTGGTAGAGACTGCATGCGGTAACGAGTGGGTGCTGAAGGGTGACTCTAGGAGGCCTCTGCACGGACAACACAGAGAATTATCCTGGTAACGAAATGGGAGACAGAACGGCCTTGGGAATTTCTTCATCCCACAGCATCAGGAGGCCCCTGGGTGAAACTTCAAGTACAAGTTTCTCATGTGCACTTGAGAAAAGGAACAGAAAATGGCCAAGGCAAAGCAAAGGAGCAAAGCATTGTGGGAAGAAGTGATGGGCTCCAGCATGACACTCTGAGAAGCAATAGAAGCAGCTTTTAGTTAAGTCTCAAGGGAGAGAGGCAGGATTTTATTTATCATGTGCTGATGACTAAACAGCTCTGCAGAAGTAGGGGTGGGGTGAGGGTGATGTGGGTTCCTGGTGACTCAGAGGTGGATCTCCCTCTGCAGTTTGATGATGGATTGGTACATTAAATGATAGAAAAGCTCCATTCCAGAGTCTCCATAGACAGGCAGCATGGCAGGAGCCCCACCAGTTGTCTCTTCTAGATTCTGGGAGCTGGGGGTGGGGGCAGGAGGAGCCGTATTTCAGATCATACAGAAACTGCGACATCAGATTGGTTTGGAAGAAGTGAGAATCGGGCTGGATAGCCAAGGAGAAATGTGCAGGGAATCGAATTCTCTTTGAAAGATTAAGATGCAAACAGATGATGTCCAGGCTGCATATAAAAAGAAGGGCTTGGGGCTGGCAAGCTAGCTCTGTTGGTAGTGTTTGCTGTACAGACCTGAGGACCTGAGCTCGCTCCCCCAGAACCCATGTAAAGAAACAAAAGTCACCAGTGGTGGCTCACACATCTATAAAAGTCACCAGTGCTGGGGAGGCAGACACAGATAGGTCCTTGGGGCTGCCAAGTCTATCTGCATTGTGACACCAGAAGTTGACCTCAGGTCTCTACATGCAAGCACATAGATATGAATCTCCCCCTCCCCCCACCCTGTGTCCCCCCCCCTCTGGTTCACAGTCTACACTTCATAGCTCAACACCTATAAGTCAGTCCTACAGAGTGGCTATTTAATCAGCAACTGCCTCTCGTTTGTGTTCCCTTCCAACTTAGGACCAATTTTTTAAAAATGAAAACCAAATATGAACATGAACGATCACGTGGGGCACCCTGCTTTTAGATAGCCCGTTCGGTTTGCTTCATGTCCACAACCTTTAAACAGAGGCCGCACGAAGCCATTTCCTACTGGCCAGCCTTCCCACTCTGCTTGCTTTTGAGTTTATATCAAATATAGAGGTTGTCGCCAACTCGCTTCTACGGCGAGTTCTGAATAAACAGCATTTCTTGGTTCTCCTTGGAGTGTTTCTTTGTTCCATATAGACCTCTCCTTGACGCCACCTTGTTAGGGATCGGCGAGCAGGGAAGGCAGACCTGGGTCTTCATCTTGCTCTACTTCTCGGGCTGGTTCTTCTTTAGCAATGGAGCCACACCTGGCCATCAGCCCAACACTTCCTAGTGCAACAGAGAAGGATGGGCCATCTGCTGGGACATACTCTCTAGTAAGCAGTTCTACATGTGTACACACACACACAGTCCTAAAGTCACTTGCAAGCCATGGGTGCTACCAGTGTATTCGTAGAGTCTAGAGCTTTAAAGTGGGACTTGCATGTTTTCAGAGTACCTGCAGGGCTGTCTGGAAAGGGTTTCCAGCCTGGTTTTGTCACTCTCTGACTGTATGACCTTTTAATAAGTTACCTGATTCATGAGCGCTCAGGGCCTTTCCATGCTTGTTTTTGCAGCATGTTCTGTATCAGCAGCAGCTGGGTCTCCTTGTTACATATTTCTTTTCTGGGTTCTACACCAGAATTAATAAACCAGAGTCTCTCGTGGTGTGCTTGGAATCAACATGAAGAGCCAGCTGCCCAACTAAGCTTTCTGCTCATTAAAGTGTGAGAACCTCAGAGCTACTGCATCTTAGGCACTTGAGAGACTACAGTGATGGTCAAGACCCAATCTCCCTCCTCACTGAAGCCTTAAGAGCAAATACATTCAAGGCAAAGCAATGAATAATAAATTAAAAAGGAACAGCATGGGAAGAAGGGATGGGCTCCAGCATGGGTCTTTGAGAAGCAGGTATTATGGAATTATAGAAGCAGGTATATTTCAGTTAAGTCTCAAAGGAGAGGTGGAATTCCATTTATCATGTGCACTTGAGAAAAGAAACGGATAGTGACCATAGACCACAAAGATGCTTTTCTGTCAGCTTTTGCTTTATAAAAATTATCTCAATACTTAGCAACATAAGACACCTATAACTTTTTTTTTACACCCCCGAGTCCAGAGCAGCTGAGTGGTTTGGTGGATCTGACCTGCTTTGCTCAGGTGTCCACATCCAGCGAGCAGGTCAGCTAGTGTGTGTAGGATGGCATTATTCATCCTTCTGAAGCTGGCTAGTTGTTAATTGGGGTGACTAGACTGGGCTGCTGCCAATCCAAGAGAACAGAACTTGCAATGAATTCAAGTTCTTATGAATTCAAGTTCTGTAGGGGGATAAGTGGAGGGAGTCACACCTACATTAAAGATTTTAACACCCAAGTTGAAAGTTTTACAAGGCTGGTTAACAGATTAAAACTTTGTAATGACCGAGTCTTACAAAGTTACAGATCTGGAGCCAAATGATCTTGGGCCATCTTTATTCCCTCGGTCACCATTCTCTGCCCATCTTTATGTCTGACCGCAGGATTATCAGGTGAAACCTTCTGGGACGTGTTAATAGACAGCCTAGCTTCCTGCAACCGAAAGAATGTCAGCAGACAGTACCTGAGACCTATTGCAGAGATTTTTCTCATTTTACTATAACCTACTTACCTGATGTTTTCACCAATATATTTGAAAGACGTCCTGGTTTACGGCTGGATTTTTTTTTTCCTGTCTATATTAAAAAGTTCATGAAAGACTTTTTTATATTGAAATACATCATTCTTGGCAACCCAAGTAGTCTGTGTTCTCAGTCATGGTCACACTATTTGGCTCGAGACAATAAACTATGTCTTAATCCCCGTTGAAATGAGAGCTATGTTTTGTATGTCACCCCACTTTAAAGAGGACCCAGGGACATCCCCTAAGAAAAAAGAAATCTGAGATGTGGAGTGAGTCTGTGAAATGGAGCTAGCCTGGCTCTGTGGCACAGAAGGCTGGCGTATCTTAGAAAGTGCTGGAGAGAATAGGAACCTTGGTGTGCAGCTTAGCTTTCCAATTCCTCTGGTGTAAATACTCCCATCGTGTTCCATGATGCCACTGAATAGAGTTGGAAAGAGCACACATGCTTGGTCTCATGGACTAGGAAAGCCCAACTGCAGCATTATGGTGTATGGACCAGGAAGAAGAGAGCCAGGTATATTCATAGAGATGAAATGACCTGCTGGTTGACCATGACCCTAGCTGGTTCATAGAGTCCTGCAGTTTCTGCTAACCCACCCATCTCTTAGATTTCTTTCTGAAGATTTTGAGCTACCTGAAGCTAAGAAACCCCAGCAGAGTGAAGGGAGGGGTGGAGAAACCTTGTATGTTCCATCTCAAGGAGAAACCATCCAAGATTATGGCAAGCATGGTGTCTGAAAAATAACAGACTGAATAGACTGGCAGGGGCTATGGGTCTGACAGAACAGCCTGAGAAATTATGGATTTCCCTGTTACCAGGGCCCTGAGAGGAGAGCTGACTGAGCAAGCAATGAGAAGTAACTGGGAACTCTGTCCCAACTATATTCTCTTTGAATTTCTCTGTCTGGAGCCCAGCTACCTTAATTATGTTTTCTGGGTGGTGTTTTTGTTGTTGTTGTTGTTTTGGGTTTTTTGTTTGGTTTTTGTTTTTGTTATTTTGAAGCAGTTTCATATATCCCAGGCTGGACTCAAACTGGCCAGGAACCAAGGATGACCTTGAACTTCTGAGTTCCTGCCTCTGCCTGCCAATGGCTAGAAGTATTCACCATGCTTCTGCTTTGTGGTTACTGTTTGTTTTTGTTGCCTGCTTGATCTGATGTTACTCGTGGTCTTGCTGCCTAGGAGTGACTGCCTATCCCAAATCTGGCCAGTCATTCTCCAGCATACCTTGTTTGTGCAAAGCAACTAGTATAGAGTCATGGCTTTATCTCCGACCCCTTATCAAATCCACCCAGAATTGTGTCCCATGTAAGAAGAGATTCCCCCTAGACTCCGACCAGTATCACTGAAACTGATGGTCTCATGTTGTCCACCGTCCTGGCGCCTTCCTACAGAGGCCCTCTCATGGCTCTGGCCATAGACTTTATTATTTGCTTTGAACAAGGATTTTCTAACTCAAAGTTAGGGACCCTGATGTAGATGTCATCTGAGAGGAATGTGGTTTCCTGGACTTCACAGCCCAGGAGTCTGCCAGTTTCCAGATAGGCCTGGACCTAGAACATGGTTGAGGTTAGTGAAAGAGCGGTGTTGGCAGCTTATCTTCCTCCAAAGGCCCATAGTTCTGGGGCATGTGGGCATTTGTGCATGTGCATGCTAGTGTGTTTGTGTAGGGATGTCTGATTATGATCATTCTAAGACCCAGATCATTCTAAGATCCTTAGGGTCTTGGGAACAGAGGGCAAGCAGACATGTAAACTGGCTCCAGGCCTTGCTTCATGTGGGATTAGCAGATGCAGAATTGTTTGAGCTAGGAGTCTCATTGACTTCACCATTGGCCCTAAGCACCGCCCCCTCCCCCAGCGCTCCATTTTCTTGTAAGGCCTCCTCACACGAGAACATTCTGTTAAATGCACACCCACACATGCACTGCTCCTTGTGCGCTGTGTTCTTGCCACTTAGCTTGTCACCATGTCTCTTCACTGCCATTGAAACTGAGGCAGAGGAAAATGAGGTGCATGTTAGGGGAGGAAATGTTAAAGCCCATAGGCCACCAGACCACAGCAGGCAGCTTTTCCTTGCTAGTCTGAAAGGTAAGATGTGGAAGCCCCCCCCACCCCCCCCCACCCCATACTGCCAGTTCGTATCCCAGGAAAGAGGTTTGAGAGCCCCCTCCTGTTCCCTACATTGACCTGAAGGTGGAAATGCACTGCCCACCGTGGCATCGGCTGCTTTAGGAAGGAGCCAGACAGTTGCTAAAGGCTTGTTGTAGCTGCTGAGAGAGAGCCTGTCTGCCCTAGGAAGCCTATTCCAATTGTCTAATGTGTGGGCGGCAGCTGGGATGATGAGACCCTAATTGGAAGAGAATCCTGGGATTCCAGATCAATGAACTTACTTCTCGGGTACTTGGAACAGCTGGTAGAGAAAGTGCTTGTGGCTGCTCCGGGAGGCAGGTGATTTTCTTCCTCCCACAGAAATTGCTTCATTGGCTGTAGGAGGTATTGGCTGTGGGTGCTGTTCAGGTCCAGAAAATTGGTCTCAGGAGGAGCAAGAGAGTCGACATTAGCAACCTGCCTCTTTCAACTGCAGCTCTAATGAGGCAGAGCAGGAAAATCATCCTTCCAACTCTGGAGGAAGTGGTTTTGACTGGAAACAGGACACACTTAGTGGAGCTTAAATCATGCCACTGGAACTGTCCTAAGAGTCCCCCGAGGATTATTTTTTAGGTGAGAAAACTGTTATGAATTTTGTTTGTGGGGATGGTCACTCAATCATATACTCCTGTCAAAGCTCATGAAGCTGAAACTTCAAAGGGTCAACTCTGGCTTTGGTTCTGGGTTTGACAGTGTTTACTAAGCATCCAGGCTACCCTGGAACTCAATATAGAGCCTGGGATGGCTTTAAACTCATGATCCTCCTGCCTCGGGCTCCTCTCCTGAATTTTGGAGATTGCAGGTGTGACCCACTATGCCTAGCAAGTATTTCTAATTTTAAACACACACACACAGAGAGAGAGAGAGAGAGAGAGAGAGAGAGAGAGAGAGAGAATGTCTTTACAGCCTCTGTTCTTACATAGACCTTGGCAAGTTTCTGTATAGTCTTATGTGACTTGTATCCTGCTTAGAATTCCTGAGGTGTCATTGTTGTTATTGTTTTAAGCAGGAATAGTCCATTTTGTCTCATAGTTTGAGAGAGTGAATACTGTCTATCACACAAGGAAAGCATGGTACAGGATAGGCTCACAGCTATGGCAGCAGGAGCTGGCTCACCTCTGGGTGGATAAAAAATAGATAAACAGAATATAGACTATGAAGCCTCACCCCTCCATCACCACCACCACAATGACCCATTTACATCAGCTAAGCCCACCTCCTAAAGGTTCTATGACCCTTTTTTGGGTCACACCGGCAATCTCCAAAATTCAGGAGAGGAGCCTGAGGCAGGAGGATCATGAGTTTAAAGCCATCCCAGGCTCTATATTGAGTTCCAGGGTAGCCTGGATGCTTAGTAAACACTGTCAAACCCAGAACCAAAGCCAGAGTTGACCCTTTGAAGTTTCAGCTTCATGAGCTTTGGCAGGAGTATATGATACAGGAGTGTCACAAGCTAGAGTCTGTGGGAACATTTCACATCCAAACGGTAACAACATCGCATTCCTGGCCCCATAAACTCATGATCATCTGATAATGCAAAATACTTTCAGCCCAACTTCGAAAGTGCTTGCATACTTACAGTTTCATTGTTCCAAGGTCTAGGGTCTCTTCTGAGGCTCAAGACAAACTCTTAGCTGTGAGCCTTTGTAAAGCAAAACAAACACAAGTTATCTACATCTTGTATACAATGGCACAGAGTAAACAATCCCTTTCCAAAAGGACTAAAATGGAGGCTTAGCAAGGACAGATCAGGCCAGACAAGCCTGCTGAACTGAGGGGGTCCACACCCAGCATGTGGGGCTTGTGGTTATTGAAAGAAAAAGAAATGAAAAAGAGGCCATGTCTGCTCCTAGGGATGGCAGAAGACATTTATTGCAGATATGAGGGAGAGCATAGCTAGAGGCAGAGACATCTGGGAGAACCCAGAGTAAACTTGACCTTAAGCTGGACCATGTGAGTAGGAGAGGCAAGAGAGAAAGCCAAGAGACCATGGTAAAAGAGCTGGTGTAGCCAAAGATGTCTGGATTATATAGGGAATAACCACAGGAGGAAGGCAGCCTAGCCCCTAGGCAGAGAGTTCAGGGTAGGGGTTAGGGTATGCCAGCCATACCCTGAAATAGGTAGGGACTGAGGGATGCTGGGAGAACCTGGCAGTCAGGTATGCTTTGATTTGTTAAATAGGCCCCTGAGTCAGCCAGTTGTTCTAGGTTTGAGACCTAACAGTTATGACATAATCTCTATTCCAATGGACTTTGACAGTCTTGCCCCTCATATTCAGCTGCTTATGCATGTGTAGTCGTTTTCATGGGCTGGCTTCACTCCGTGCTTCATGAATATGCCACATTTCTCACACTTCTGATATCCTGGAGTCTCCATTGCAGCTTAGGTCTCACATTCATAGTCTCATGCAGTTTACTCTGGAACCGCATGCAGGGGATCAGGAAATTTGGTACAAATCTCTATGGCCTCAGAATTTCTGTATTTTGCATATATGAACAGCTAGCACCATTGTCAGGAGCCATAATGGGAAAGCTAATAATTAGCAGATGATCATCCTGAAATGCTTGCCTCGGATTATTGTATAATCTGTGACAAGTGTGCTCCATTAAGCAAGGATGTGGCAGACATAATTTTAGGAAAGATTCCTGCTATTAATATGCTTTTCCTATTATTGTTAAACATATGTTAACAAGCACTAAACAATAGCACACCCCCTTGGAGCACATCTCTGCAGATCCACAAAGGTGTACTGTCTTGTAGTGATGCTATATAGACAAATAGATGACTTCTTAAGTCTTAATGATGATCCTATAAGAATTCCTAAAATTATATCAATGATTATTAAGCTCTTTTATAACGGGACTGCTATTAGGTCCCTTTCTGATAGTCAAAACTGCAATGAGAACTCTGCCAGTCTCCCAAGTGTCATCAGTTAATTGCCCTTAGATAGTAACCAGACCTTCTCCTGCTCAGAGCACATTCCAAGAGGTCGTAAAACAATTAACCAAAGGTCACTAAAAGGGAACTCACAATTTATGCTAGGACAGAAGATAAAATATTGCCTGGGTTTATCTCTACAAAACTTCACTAATTTCTTAGTTATAGTTTTAAACTTTCAGCGAACCTGTGGAGCTAGACAGGTGATGGATGTTTAGCCAGATAATTACTCCTAATGGATATGCATGTGAACATTCTCTGTTGTAAACTTCTATTTCAATTTGTGATCTGAATTTGGGTGTGAACTTGTGATGAACTTTGTAATATGTGACCATGTACTCTGAAAGATGCATAAGTACTGAGGACAAAGACAAAGAGAGCAGTAGTCGTTAGCAGTAGAGTAGTCGTAGGTGTAGTGGTTCCTTAGGAGCTGTTCGTCTTTCCCGTTCCCCCTGCCTAGAATTTTTCCCTTAGAATTTTTTCCTTTTCCCCACTTAGGACCGTTCCTCCTTTCCCCTCAGATAGCTTTTCATAGGATACTTTTTACAATTAATAATAAACTCTATAGCAACTTCTTTAAGTGTCTTTTCTTCCTGCCACCTCAGACTAGCAGACTAAGTTAGAGCCCAGTAATTCCTCTGAGAGAGTTACAAAGGCTGTTGGCCTAATCCTCTGTTGTTGGGCTACAGGTGTTAATCACCCTAGCCTGCAGTCTCTTACCCTCAGAAGAAGTTTTTAGGCTAGCACAAGGCTATTTACTTAACCCTTTGCTGGTTTTAGGGCTGAAGTGCAAGTGCCAGAAACCGCAGTTTCTGGCCACAGGATCGCGGATGGCAGGTCAGCTACAGTAGCATAGGAAGTGAACTTTTCTAGCACAGATAAGTAAAACTTTTATTTCAGCAACCCTAAAAATCTCGTAAGGCCCCAAAGCCTTACCCCAAACTCGTAAGACCAAATCTTACGCCCCACCCCCCGCCGACGCTCCTCCACGTCCATCCCCGCCCTGACCCGCACCCCCCAGGGCTGCCTCAAGAAGAACCGGATGGCATGGCGGAAGATGGACGACAAGAAGAAAAAAGCAGCTTCTCCCCTCCACCAAGCTGGGGCTGGACCCCAGCACAGCATGCAGATGACAGCAGGGAAACCTCCAGACATAGCCTGGCCCCCTTGGGCAATAGCTGCTGTGTGTCCCTTGGGCAACAGTGGCTTTGTCAACTATGTCCCTTCAAGGAGTAACCTAGTAAAACACTTCCTTAGTGGCTGGGCTCAGGAAGGATGGCCACGAGGCTCCCCTCACTCAGGTTCTTTCTTTTCCAATGGGAAAAACCCCATATGAGACTGCATTACACCCCCAAGTTTTCAGAGGGCAATGTTTGCTCTCAGGTGCCTTTCCTGTCACCCTCTTTTATAACATCCAACCTACCTGCAACTTTAACCCTGTTGGTTTTTCTCTCCTCATCAGACTTCACGTTTTGGTATCATCCTGCGCTCTCTCTCTCTCTCTCTCTCTCTCTCTCTCTCTCTCTCTCTCTCTCTCTCTCTCTCTGTAAATCAGATAGAGGGCAGTGACCAATAACCACACCACAACCCGAATGCTGTTCTGTCTCAGAATTTCCTTCACTAAACAACTTATCCCATTGCTTTGACTGCACCTCACTCAGAATCTCATGTCCTTTCTGAAACCTCACAAACCCAGCCTCCGCTGTACAATTCCTGTCAGCATCCTTGTCTTTTAAGCTCCCACCAGACTGGTTCGTTAAGCTTTGCCTACATCCTTCTAGGAATTCTCTAGTCCACAGCCCTGAACTCTTCCATCTCTCTCCCTACACCAGTTCTGAAGACCTGTAAGCCGCGTGGTAGGGAGTTCGTAGCCGACTGCCAGGTAGAAGAACCTTGAACCCTTCTCTCCCACATGATCTGTCCCAGCACCAGTTTTGAATGATTCTATTTCCTGTGTAGCTGCTGAGGCATGAGGCCATTTCCTCTGAGGGGAAGAACTGAGGGGCTCAGCAGGATGCCATGTTTCAAAGGTTTCCATAATTGAGTTGGCTAGAGGAGTTTTCTTTTTTTCTTTTCTGTTTTGGTTTTTTTTTTTTTTTTTTTTTTTTTTTTTTGAAGTGTCGCTTCTTGAATATTGGGCAAGAAGACAGCCTACCACAAAAAGCCACAATATAGACAATGTCCCTCAGCCTTCACTGAATCACTCCACCTTGGCAGCCTTCTGTCCATCCCATCTGGCACCATGATTCCAGTCAGAAGCCACAGATCCAGGCTGTTTATGGCTCGTGGAAAAGCCGCCATCACAAAATTCCATGAGTGGGGACTCAAAATCAGAACTTTGTCCTTCAGTTTTAAAGCTTACAAATCCAGTCAGGCTTCCTATGTTCTTTAAAAAGGCTATGAAGAGCACCTTCCTTTTCTCTTCCTCCCTTCTGGTAGTATCTGGCAGCACAAGTGAGTATTCCTATCACAGGTCTGTCACTCTAGTTTCTGCCTTCGTCAGTACAAGCCCTTTGCATGTGTGCCTCTGTGTGCTCACACGGCCTTGTGCAGACACCAGATTGAGGTTTAGAGCCCGCGCTAATACATGATTACTTCATCTTAACCACTTACAAATACAAAAACCCCATTCCCATATATGGCCAAGTATACCTGAATTTGAGAGAGACAACCACACCATTCAATCTAACATGGCGCGTTGGTTAGCTTTACATCAACCTGACACAAGTTAGAGTCAGCTAAGAGAGAGCCTCAGTTAGAAAATGCTCCCACAAGACTAATCTGGCGTTGGAATAGGAGGCAAGGGCCAGAGATCAAGTTCAGCCAACTCAGCTTGCCATGGATGGGCTATGGGGCAGTTACTGCTCTCTGAGGGGAAAAGCACCTGCTGCCCATACCTGAATAGAATCAAGTACTGGTACTAGCTATGTTCAAATTACTCCTCTACTCTTCGAGAAATTGCTGCCCAGGAAGATGGATTAGCAGATAACTTTATTATTGTTTTGTGAGTTTAGATTTACTCTTTCCTTCCTTTCCCTTCTTCCTTTCCCTTCTTCCTTTCCCTTCTTCCTTTCCCTTCTTCCTTTCCATCCTTTCTTTCTTTCTTTCTTCCTTTCCATCCTTTCTTTCTTTCTTTCTTTCTTTCTTTCTTTCTTCCTTTCCATCCTTTCTTTCTTTCTTTCTTTCTTTCTTTCTTGGCTGACTTGTGTGTGCATATGTTTGTGGAGGCCAGATTGCCACACTATTTTTTGAAATGAGATCTGTCATTGAAACGGAAGCTCACCCCTGCAGTTGGGCCAGCTGGCCAGTGAGTTCCAGGGAGCTTGACATCTCTCTCCAGCCCCGAGACAGCAGATGCAATACCACCATGCTGGGCTTTTTACTTGGGTACCAAACCCAGGTCCTCATGTTTGTACAACAAACATTTTACTGATGGAGCCATCTCCCAAGCTTCTATTTGAACTTTTACTTATCACTTAACCACATTCCCTGAATAAAGCCTCTGTCTCCCAACAGACCACTCACCTAGGTGCCCAGGCATGGCCCATTCTAAACATCCTCCATCCTTGCTGCTGAAAGAAATAAATTCAGTTCTGCTGGCTCTGTAGGTATCTGTCTTAGGGTTTCTATTGCTTCAACAAAACACCATGGTCAAAAGGCAAGTTGGAGAGGAAAGTTTACTAGGCTTACACTTCCACATCACTGTTCGTCATCAAAGAAAGTCAGGACAGGAACTCAAGCAGGGCAGGTACCTGGAAGCAGGAGCTGATGCAGAAGCCATTGCTTGTTGGCTTTTTCCTCATGGCTTTCTTGGCCTACCTTCTTAAAGAACCCAGGACCACCAGCACAGGGATGACACCAACCACAATAGGCTGGGCTTTCCCTCATTGATCACTAATTGAGAAAGTGCCTTACAGCTGCATCTCATGGAGGCATTTCCTCAACTGAGGCTCTTTCCTCTGTGATGACGCTAGCTTGTCTTAAGTCGACACACAAAATCCAGCCAGTACAGTAGCCATTTCTTTTTAAAGATTACTTCCTTATTTTACTTACATGTATATATTTTCTTGTGTGTGTTTCTGTGCATACAGGAGCCATGGAGGAATGAAGAGGGCACCAGGTCCTTCAGAGCCAGCAGATTTGGAGGTGAAGTTACAGGCAGCTATGACCTACTATATGGGTTCTTGGGATCAAACTTTGGCCCTCTGCAAAGCAAGTAAGTGCTCTCAACCACCGAGACGTTTCTTTCTCTTTGCAGATAATTTGACATCTTTGTGGATGTTAGTCTCCGAAATTTTATATTTTTATTTGGTATATCTGCAGAAATGTAGTTAAGAAGTAAAATATGGACTCTCTATATAATATATACTTAAAATTTTTATTTTATAAAGTCTATGAAGTGAAGTGACAGTTCATACTTTGCCAACCCCACAGGTAAGTGAGTTCCCACGATGGTGTACACGCTGACGTTCCCCTCAGCAGGAGGCAGGTTCAGATGGAAAGGAAAGGCTATACTCTGAAGAGACGTGGCATCTCTTCAATATGATGTACCTATAAAATAATACTGCAAAGTGAAGTCTGCTGTTTAAGCCTTAGGGACAGGATCTCCAGTTGGATATTCTGGCACCTCCACTCTCAAACAGAAGCTTATGAATCAAATAACAGAAGTTAGTGAGATAAAATTGGCCACTTATTGAGAAATTCTGGGCCTTCCACCAAGAGTTTCTTTGTTAATTAGAAACTGACAAACCTCCAAACTCCTGTGGGATCAGCATTGATCTGGATGGCAGTGCTGTGGAGAGAGAAGAGACACAGTGTAGATGGTCTGTCTTGTCTTCCTCCAGGCCACTTTCATTGTCTTAGGTTGTCCCCATCATTCGGAAGTGACCACTGTGTTGGTTGTTGTGCCTCTGGTCTGTGTTGGTCTAGAATGGCTTCCCAGCCTGCTTGAGATAAAATCAATTTCTTCTGAGAATGTTTTGCATTTCCCAAGAGTCTTTCTCCATGGTGTCTCGTAACTTGTTTCTCTCTTTCATGTACAGAAGACTCAAGTCTTATATTTCTCTTTAATCTCCGATTTCTTGTTAGCATCTGGGATCTTTAGTCTGTGTGAGAAGAGCAGTCCTAGGTCATATGCTGGGGAGTAGTCTCAGATGTACCTACTGAATGGATGTGGGGCATGACAGAGCCCCATGCATGGTAGAAGTGGGAGTCACAATGCCCTTCCTGACACTGCCTGTGGTGATCCCTTACCCTAGCCATGGCCTCTCTTATGATCAAGAAACACTGGACTTATCTGTAAGGACAAAGCTTCCAGTCCTTCCCAGACCTGGCCTCCACCTCTCATACTATTTATTCCTGCTGTTCCTAATGGACCCAGACCTGCTGGGCTTTGTCTTTTGGTTTTCTTTGACTGAGTGATGCACTACTCAGAGTCTCCTCTAATCTATAGATGCCCACCTACCCTAAGCAGAGCCAGGTCAGTGGTCAGATGCCTGGGTGGCAGGTTGGTGCCTCTGAAATCAGTTGATGAAGAGCTAGGGTAGAAATGGAGAGAGGGCCTGCCCCTAACCCTGCCCCTAACAGAAGGGCAGTCCAGGAATCAAAACATGGGGATGGGGGCATTTGGGGGAGACCTGTTGTGGTGCTGATTCTTTTAAAAATTTAAAATGGGAAATAGTAATTTTTTAAGAATAAGAAGCTAGTAGAGCACTTTCCCCTTATATTCCTAGAGTGGTTTCCTGAGGTCTTTCTAACTTTTTTTTTCCTGTGACAGTCACTGTCAACCTGCCTGTCCCCTCCAGCCAGCTTCTAGCACCTGGTGCATCATCTGGCATATTTCGGGAATGGATTGCCGACTCTCTTGTAAAGGACTGCAATAGTCACACGGCTCTGAGGGAAGAGCAAGAAGAGCGAACACTGCTGCTATCCGGCCCTTTGAGACCTTAATGACAGGCCTCTGATGGCTTGGGCCTATCTCAAAAGACAAAACAAACAAGAATGTAAGTGGCCGGGAGAGGTGGCTCTGATGGCTTGAAGCTAATCCCAGGGACTTCTGCTTCTATCCAGCTATCCTGGGAAGCTCATCTCTGTATCCTAAGCTATGTTATTTGTCTTTTGTCAAAGGTTAACATTAAAATTCCACAATTCTTCTCTGAGAGAGAGGGGGTAGGAGGGGGGGAGAGAGAGAGAAAGAGAGAGAGAGAGAGAGAGAGAGAGAGAGAGAGAGAGAGAGAGAGAGAGAGAGAGAGAGACTGGTGGAGGGGGAGATCTGGGTTGTCTAGAACTGGAACATCCAGGCAGAGGAGGAAATTAGGTTTTATGCAAAGGCTACAGGTGGAAAGAGCTTCCCGGAATTTTCCCGGTTACCTTGAACAATTTACAGCATCCAGATCTGGTTATTTCCCCCCACACCTGCATGTTTTCAATATTTAAAAATAGGTACATACATATAAAAAAAATAAAAATAAACAAATAAAAATAGGTAAAGTGTTTGCTTTGGAAACATGTGGACCTGAGTTCAGTCTCCTAAACCCATGTACAATTTTGAGCATGGTAAACACTTAACTCCAGCACTGGGGAACAGAGACGGGTGACTCTCCGGGGTTTTCTGGAGAGCCACCTAGCCTACCTGGTGAGCACCAGGAAAATGAGAAACTCTGCATCTTATTTGTTTTTTCCTACTGTAAGAATAAACTACCATGGTAAAAGCAGCTTAAGGGAGAAAGGATTTACTTTAGCTCTCAGTTCAAGGATGAGTCCATATCATGACAGGAAGGTCAAGACAGCCAGAGGCTAAGGTAGCTGTCACATCATATCCACCGTGAGAGAATGACAATATTTGTGCTTGTCTCTTTCTATATGGGCCAAGACACCAGCCTAGGGAATGGTTCTGCACACAGTGGGCAGTTTCCCACCTCAATTAACCTAATCAAGATAAATCCCACAGGCATGTCCAGGGAGGGGGACCATTTCCTAGGTGATTCTAGATTTCATCAAGTTCACAATTAAGAGTAACTATTGAAGTAGGAAAAGGTGAATTATTAGATATCTATTTTATTTAGTGATTTACTTAAAACACTGCTTCTACTGCTGGTTTGCCAAATAACTTCACTTGCTGCCTGAAACAGAATGACCTGGAGAAAGAGCTAAACAATGGTCGTTGCCCTTAACAACCTGCTGACGGCCAGCATACTTCCATAAAAGCTCACTCACTCTCCCACTCTAACTTGTGGCTTTAGAGTAGAAAATGAGAATGCAAACTGGACTCAAGGTGGAAGCCTCTCGGAGCTATCTGGCTTTGCTATTTCTCTTCCACTCTCATTGTTACCAGAGTTATTCCAGAAGGATTCCCACAATGCCATCACTGACTTAGCTCACTAGTTAAGGGTGCTCACTGCTCTCTTCCCAGCATCCTCACCAGGAGGTTCACAATTACCTGTAATTCCAGGTCCAGGGTGATCTAAAAGCCCCTGGAGTCTTCAGGTACCCGCACTCATCTGCACATGTAATTGAAAAGAAAATAAATCTTTAAAAAATAGATTCACCATTGCACCCTGCCTCAAAAGTAAGTGCGCGTGTGCAGGTGTGCACACACACACACACACCACATAGACACACACACACACACACACAAATAAATAAAGTTTAGAAGTAAGGAAAGAAGAAAGAAAATAGCCATGTTGGAAACCTGTTGTGAACAGAAGCAATAGTAGGAAATGACTCTATTTCTATACTGTCCTCTACTCTATTTTTACCCCTGGCCAAAGGTTGACAAAAGTCCATGTTGTATGTCACAGTCCCTGTGCCTTGCCAGTCCCACCTAATACCTCCCCCCCCAATTCCCCTCATTCCCCCTCCCCCAATAACACACTGACCATCACAATCCAGATTCAGGGCTTCATCCATGCTTGGCAAGCTCTCCATGAACTGAGCTGCATCTCCAGACTCAATTTGGTATTTTATTATCAGATTATAGAATGCTTAGCCTTCCCAGATGGATATGCCATATGGCACAGTCTGAGGAACAGAGGTCTGACTTCTGCCTCAGCTGCTTTATAGTCCTTGGAGAATTAAACTTAGCAAGGATAAAATTCATCTCCTGCCCCCACCAGCTATATGTGACCTCTGGAGATGCTGGAGCATCTAGGAAGAGGACAGTCAGGGAAATTCTATGATGCGGTTTTCATTGCATCATCCGTAATGAAGTGGGACTTCATGCTGCTGCAGCAGTTTTGGAGTCTCCGTGCTTTTATAAGTAAGGTCAATAAATTCATTGGTTCACATAATCAAAATAACAATAATAATGATAAATTAAAAAAAATCTAAATGTATCCCATCCAAGTCTTTCTTATGATCATCACCAATTTCACAAATTGCTAATTCCCTAGTTTAAAAGAAAAGCAATTATTGATTTCTTTATGTGTTGGGTAGGTAGGTACGTGTTTGTTATGGTGAGTATATGATGTCAGAGAACAACTTGAGGAATTGGTTCTCTTCGACCACCATGTGGACCTAGAAATTGAATACAGGACCAGGCTTAGAAGCAGGCACTTTTACAGCTGAGCCACCCTGCCAGCCCTCTCTTACCTTCTTACTACCCTGTTATGTCATTGATCTAAGTGAAAAAACTACTCTCCACACTTTCTGTTGTGGGAGCACAGAAGATAAACACTCTACCACTGAGCTACAACCTCAGCTCAGGGGAAAATTCCAATATAAAGAAATTTATGTATTGATACACATCTATCAGTCTAGCTACTTGAACATAGAAGCAGAATGATCAAGAGTTCAAGGCCAGCTTAAACTGTGTAGCTAGTTTAAGACCATCCCAGGCTATATAATACCCAGTCTCTAGACAATAAAAACATTAACCATTGGGAGACAGTGTATTGTGTGCTTGTCCCAAGGGACTTTGGTTTCATTGTCCCAATAATTATCACATAATTATCCCCAACCCTACGAGTTGGTTACTATTATTCTTCCCACTTCTGGGTATAGAAATAGAGGATTACAGAGAAAAAAATAAAAACCATCAGCTAAAGCTCAGGCTACAGGGGCCCAGTCAGGTCTAGCCCGCAGATCCAGAGCTAGGGGCTACTTACTGGCCTCTCTCAGGGCAGATGTCAGAGGAGATTGTCCTGTTCAAGCTATGGGATGCGTGGATTTAAGGGTTGCTCCTAGCTGTAGGATGTGTCTGTAGAACAGTCACGCAGGGACTAGATGCTTATTCTACATCTCAAGACACCAAGAGACACACATGTAGTGGGGCTAGGTCAATGTGATTGCACATATCTATCATCCCAGACCTCAGGCTGGAGGACTCAAGTTCGGTGCCAGCTTGGGCTGCATACCAAGACCCTGCCTCAAATTAACCAAAATAAGTGAAAGAATAAAGACTGGAGAACTGAGAAAACTCCTAGTGAGAAATGTCCACTTTCTTCTTTCTTTCTTGAGATGAGTATTGCTGTTGTAATGGAAGAGGCCTGAGTTGGGAAGAGTTTATTTCAGTGTGTATTAGTCCGGGTTCCTTAGAGTAAGTGAATTTATAGAATAAGTATCTATCTATCTATCTATCTATCTATCTATCTATCTATCTATCTATCTACCTATCTATCTATCTACCTATCTATCTATCTATCTACCTACCTATCTATCTACCTACCTATCTATCATCTATCTATCTATATCTATCATCTGTCTATCTACCTATCAATCTATCTATCTACCTACCTGCCTGCCTATTATCTATCTATCTATCTACCTATCTACCTATCTATCTATCTATCTATCTATCATCTATTTATCTATGGAGTTTATTAGAATGGCTTACAGGCTGCATTCCAACCAATCCAACAATGGCTGGCTGTGAATGGAAAGTACAAGGATCCAATAGTTACTCAGTCTACAAGGCTGGATGTCTCAGCTGGTCTTCTGTATGTGCTGGAAACCTGAAGAAGTGGGCTCTGATGCCAGTGAAGGAAGAGACTTCACTGAGGGTAAGCAGGCTAAGAGCAAAAGCTTCCCTCCATTTTTGGATTTTAGTTCATTCCAGATGCAGTCAAGTTGACAACCAAGAATACCAACTGTGATTATTTATCACCATGAAAATAATCTGCACTCCACAAGGTTTGAGTGAGCTTGAAGCTCGGTCTCTTGACGTTGGTAGGTCCTCTGTAGAAGGATGATGCAGTTGTCTGGGCTTCCCAGAGTCAGGTCAGCTTCTGTCATCATGACATCACACGAAGACCTCAGGGAGCTTGTAACTGTGGAGAAGGTAGGAGACTGGATGGTAGATGATCTCTGTGGAGGGAGTCAATGACTTGGTTCCTCAGTTTCTCTTCCCCTACCCTTCCTTCCTCTCCCCTAATGGGTCCCAACATATTTTATTGGTCTTTTTTCTATATACCTCTTTGTGCTTTGTAGGCTCCAAAATGTGTCCTATTTTTCTTATGGGGGGAACAAGATGTCACTAACTTGTCCAGGCCTGCCTCCAACTTGATGTCTTCCTCCCCATCTCCTGGAATTACAACCATGTACCACTCACTATACCTGGTGAAAATTTGTAATTTCTACTTTTTAAAAAAAATTTTAGCCGAGAGTGTGACAATATTAATTTAGCCTGTCTGGAGGACTCATGTTTCATACTCAAGTATGAACAAGCTACTGTAGTCCTCTGTCCTTCAGGAGACTCTGAGACATAACTCCAGTTCCTGGCCTTGGTAGGCACTGCACTCATGTGTACAAACCCAGGCACATATGCACATAACCAAATTATTTTAAAGAAGTATTCATAATGACACTAGCCATCACCTTATATAACCTTTATTGGCACTTCTGAGTATCTATTAATATCCCCATTGTGAGTGTGAATGTGTAAGTGTGTGAGTGTGTGTGTGTGTGTGTGTGTGTGTGTGAGAGAGAGAGAGAGAGAGAGAGAGAGAGAGAGAGAGAGAGAGAAAGCATTCTGTATTCTGAATTTTTTTTTTATAAACAAACTCACATCCTGGGAATTTCCCAGGATCTTCTGTGATTATTTCATGAAATCTTTCCAAGTACTTTAAAGGAAGATATTTTTATGCTTTCACTTCTACAGATAAGGAAAGTGAAGCACAGGAGTATTGAGAAGCTTTCCCTGGGCATCAGTTACTGACCGTGATTCATAGCCTACACACATGCTTATGCTTCTAGCTGGCACCCTACTGTCACTTGGGTTCCAGTGCCAGCTCACTTAATAGTGACCCTCTGACCTTAAGTCCTTGGTCTTCCTGTCACAAATGGTACAGACCTGAAACCAGGACATTCAGTGAAAACCAGAGTACCTGGTTTATACAAAGTGCTGCAGCTATGTATTTAACAAAGACATGGTCCTGTCACCCAGAATCTCAGTGCAGGGAGGACACATGTCCTTGCTTTCATGGTGGTAAGTCTGGAGTAGCCAGAGATGTCATAGAAAGATCTCCAGGATTCTCTTTGGAGGCCACAGTGAGAATAGCAACCTAGTATTTGGGTGACTTACAAGGCTGGCCATCAGCATCTAAAAGGTATCCTATGGAATAATGTGCTCTGGCATGATGTGGCCATTGTCTTCTTGTAGCTGCAATTGCCTACAGTAGTCCTGCATGAGATCTGGCTTACTAACTTTCTGCCATGGTGGGAGGGCCTCACAAAGCCTGCCCCCTCTAAGCATTTATAGAGAGTTGATGGTTGCTAGGTGGAAGGTCTTATAAAGTTCTAACACACACACACACACACACACACACACACACACACAC
Source organism: Arvicanthis niloticus (assembly GCF_011762505.2). NCBI lineage: Eukaryota > Metazoa > Chordata > Mammalia > Rodentia > Muridae > Arvicanthis > Arvicanthis niloticus. The sequence goes on from NC_047678.1 coordinate 43,490,335, forward strand.
ACACACACACACAATTAGTTGTTGAGGAAGCATGAGAGGCATGCTCTTCAGTGGTATAGCTTTATAAGTTGTCTATGTTCCTGTAACTAACTTTAGTTAAACATATTTGTTTACCAAGCCAGACTCCGCTGGAGTCATTTCTTTGTTCTGTTGTTGGTGCTCGCCCAGGGTAAATAGATGTTTAATCTTCTCTCAATAGAAAATTCACAAAACAGGATGCTCGCTCTGGATAGCTGTTGACTGATATTCTTAGGGTTAGCCTGACTGGTCGGGGATCACACTGATGTTTGGAATCGGGCAGAAGTACCAATGTTCTGAGACATGTATCTATTACCATGGTACCTGTGCTGGTTAGTGTTAGGTCCAAAGAAAACTCCAATCCCCAGACTCCAAAGGGCAATCCATGTATCCAGACATGAGGTCAACCTGGACTGTAGGAGGATATCTGGTGGTGAGGTAACAGCCAGCATTCCTCAGGACCCTGTGAACCTGGTACTCATCTGCCCAAAGGAGTCATTTTCCCTACTTCTGACAGAAGGGACATATAGTTCCATTGACATAAACTTGTAGCTGCATATCAAAGCACACGCTGGCTTCCAGGTACCTCCCCCCTCCCATCACAAGGACCGCTTATACATTTCAGTTTACTCTAGCATCCTAGCCTTTCTCACCTCCCTAGGCTCCCCTCCTCCCAGATACCCATTTATTCTCTTTAAAACAGCAAGCCCACCCCCACCCCACCACCTAGTCTCACTTTGCTCTCTCTATTCTCTGTCTCTGGAAGATAGCCCTGGCACTTCCAGCCGGCTGGACATGTTCAGCCTACCTCTTTCCCTGTCTACTCTGATCTCTCTCTCTTATATCTACAACAAAACTTTCCATTAAGTATGCCATGCAGCATGGTATAGTTATATCATGTCACATCACGTCATGTCATGTGAGCAGTTTCTTTACTCCGCCCACCCACCCCCGCCCCAGACATCTGCTGCCAAACCCTCCAGTAAAGTTAGTTTTTTTCAACTCCATACAACCTAGAGTCATCTGGGCCGAGGGACTCTCTATGGAGGAGCTGCTTCCATCAGATTGGCCTGTGGGCATGAATACTGGATAGTTTCATGTTAGCTTGGCATAGGCTAGAACTATTTGGGAAGAGAAAATCAATCGAAAAAAATGCCCGCCACCAGATTGGCCTGTGAAATAGTCTCTTAATCAGTGATTTATGTGGGAGGGCCCAGATTATTGTGGATGCTGCCACCCCTTGGTCGGAGGTCGGAGGTGTAAGGAAAGGGAAGTGTAGAGCATGCAGTGGGAGTAAGCAGTGTTTCTTCATGGTCTCTGCTTTGCTTTCTGCTCCTGGTTCCTGCCTTGTCTTCTTTTGATGATAACTATAACATGGAAGTGTAAGTAAAGTAAACCTTTTCCTCCACAATTTGCTTTTGGTGGTGATTTTAACCCAGCAACAGAAACCTAACTAGGTAGTAACCAGTCAGTAGGAGGTAACCAGCAAGACAGATCACCCCTGATGTCTCTTGTTCCATCAGGACGAGGAAAGTTACTGAGGAGTAGACAAACCACAGAGCAAGAATCAGGTCCAGGTCCAGCTCCAGCCTCAGGAGGAGAAGGAAGATAGGTATTCTTTGTCCATATCCTGGTCTCAAAAAATGAGAGTTCTGGAAAGCAAAGCTTTATGTGGGTAATGAGGTGCACAGGGCAGCTGAAGTCCTTCATTATTGTCCACCATCCTGCTAGCAATGGCCAGGTTGCTATCCTTGGTGCTGAGAAGTGAAAGAGCCTAAGGGCAGGCTGGGCTGCCACCTTGTACCTCCTCCTCTTGTTGATCCTGAAGATTTGATAATGAGAATCCTGCTTTCTTCATGGGGAGGGGGAATTATAGAAAAGGGAGATATGGAAGACATGGAAAAAAACCAGCCAGGTCAATGTTTCCGCAGACACATTTTGCTTGCAAAAAGTAGGTTGTCTCATCAACCTATGTCCCTTGAAAACTGAGTCTTCACCTTCCAGGCTGGTGATGTGACTGTGTCCCTCTCTTCTCAGGAAAGTGCCACCATTTGGAACCATCAATTGGGCAAATTATTGTGCTAGTGAGGGTGATGACTGTGACCTTTGACCTTCCTAGTATGTGCTGGCTAAAACATTTACCCAGTTCACTGAATCCACCCAACATGATTTGGTTCTGGAATCTGTCCTCCAAACCAGCAAATGAGCCTTAGAAAGGCCAGGACCCAAGGCAATGTAATACAACTGGAGTGGCACCGTCTCAGACTTAAACCTGGATGTGTCTGATTGCAAACCACTCCCTCAGCAACGTTGTGGGACGGTATCCATCTATAATATGTGGAATCCCATTGACCTGGATGCAAAGTCAAAGTGTTTGGCATTCATTTCGTTCAAAGTGTAGCTAGGCACTGGAATGCAGTGACTGGAGGGATGGTAGACGGTCTGTCTTCTTCACTGTCAGAACTCAGGTATCTGGCATTCCAGGGCCCCTAGAGCCCACCAGCAGTGCAAAGGAGAGTTTAAAGGATGGACGACTTGCCTGCCAACATGTGCTGGATGCTTAGTTTTTTATTAGACATTTTATGTATTTACATTTCAAATGTTATCCCCTTTCCCAGTTTTCCCTCTGGAAACCCCTCTCCCATTCCCCCCTCTCCCTGCTTCTATGAGAAGCTCTCCCACCCTCCCACCCACTCCTACCTCACAGCCCTGGCATTCTCCTACACTGGGTAATCGAGCCTTCACAGGACCAAGGACCTCACCTCCCATAGATGTCCGACAAGGCCATCCTCTGCTACATATGTAGCTGGAGCCATGGCTTGCTCCATGTGTACTCTTTGGTTGGTGGTTTAGTCCCTGGGAGCTCTAGTGGGGGGGGGGGGGTCTAGTTGGTTGATAATGTTCTTCCAATGGGGTTGCAAACCCTTTCAGCTCCTTCAGCCCTTTCTCTAACTCCTGCATGGGGGACCCCTTGCTAAGTCCAATGGTTGGCTGTAAGCATTTGTCAGGCTCTGGCAGAGCCTCTCAGGAGACAGCTATAACAGGCTCCTGTCAGCAAATGCTTCTTGGCATCAGCAATAGTGTCTGGGTTTAGTGTCTGTATATGGGATGGATCCCCAATGGGGCAGACTCTGGATGGCCTTTTCTTCAGTCTCTGCTCCACACTTTGTCCACATATTTCCTTTAGACAGGAGCTTTTTGGGGTTAAGAATTTGCAGATGATTGGGTGGCCCAATCATGGGTGATTCCCCAACCCGGACCCTTGCCTAACACCTGGATATGGTCTCTACAGGTTCTCCCTCCCCTTTGTTGGGTATTTCAGCTAATCTCATTCCTGTTGGGTCCTGGGAGCCTCTTGCTTTCCTGGCATCTGAGACTTTCTGGTGGCTACCTCCAGTTCCCCACCCCCCATTGCTACACACCTCTGTTCAAATTACTGACCCTCTGTATATCATCCCTGTCTCCTCTCCTATCTGATCCTGCCCCCTTTTCCCCTCCCCCTCCTCTCTTCCTTCCAAGTCCCTGCCATCCTCTACCTCCTGTGAGTATTTTATTGCCCTTTCTAGGAAGAACTGAAGAAATACCCACATTTTGGTCTTCCTTCTTCTTGAGTTTCATATGGTTTGTGAATTGTATCTTGGGTATTGTGAGCTTTGGGGCTAATATCCACTTATCAGTGAGTGCATACCATGTGTGTTCTTTTGTGACTGGGTTACCTCACTCAGGATGATATTTTCTAGTTCCATCCCTTTGCCTAAGAATTTCAAGAAGTCATTCTTTTTAATAGCTGAGTAATACTCCATTGTGTACATGTACCACATTAGGAACATGTGTCCTTGTTACGTGTTGGAGCATCTTTTGGGTATATGTCCAGGAGTGGTATAGCTGGGTCCTCAAGTAACAATTTTCTGAGGACCCACCAAACTGATTTCCAGAGTGGTTGTACCAGCTTGCAATCCCACCAGCAATGGAGAAGTGTTTCTCTTTCTCCACATCCTTGCCAGCATCTACTATCACCTGAGCTTTTGATCTTAGCCATTCTGACTGGTGTGAAGTAGAATCTCAGGATTGTTTTGATTTGCATTTCGCTGATGACTAAGGATATTGAACATTTCTTTAAGTGCTTCTCGGCCATTCGATATTCCTCAGTTGAGAAGTCTTCATTTAGCTCTGTATCCCATTTCTAGTAGGGTTGTTTGGTTCTCTGGAGTCTAACTTCTTGAGTTCTTTGTATATATTGGATATTAGCTCTCTATCTGATGTAGGATTGGTAAAGATCTTTTCCCAATCTGTTGGTTGCCATTTTGTCCTATTGACAGTGTCCTTTGCCATACAGAAGCTTTGCAATTTTATGAGGTCCCATTTGTTGATTGTTGATCTTAGAGCATAAGCCATTAAATTACATGGAGAGAAACTTGAAGCAATCCCACTAAAATCAGGGACTAGACAAGGCTGCCCACTCTCTCCCTACCTATTCAATATAGTACTGGAAGTCTTAGCCAGGGCAATTAGACAATAAAAGGAAGTCAAAGGGATACAAATAGGAAAGGAAGAAGTCAAAATATCACTATTTGCAGATGATATGATAGTATACTTAAAATGACCTCAAAAATTCCACCAGAGAGCTCCTAAACCTGATAAACAACTTCAGCAAAGTGGCTGGATATAAAATTAACTCAAACAAATCAGTAGCCTTCCTCTACTCAAAGGATAAATAGGCTGAGAAAGAAATTAGGGAAACGACACCCTTCACAATAGCCACAAATAATATAAAATACACTTACCAAGCAAGTGGAAGATCTGTATGACAAGTCCCTGGAGAAAGAAATTGAAGATCTCAGAATATGGAAAAAAATCTTCTGTGCTCATGGATTGGCAAGATTAATATAGTAAAGATGGCCATCTTGCCGAAAGCAATCTACAGATTCAATGCCATCCCCATCAAAATTTCAACTCAATTCTTCAGAGTTAAAAAGAACAATTTACAAATTCATTTGGAATAACCAAAAACCCAGGCTAGCGAAAACTATTTTCAACAATAAAAGAACTTCTGGGAGAATCACCATCCCTGACCTCAAGCTGTGCTACAGAGCAGTAGTGATAAACACTCTATGGTATTGGTACAGAGACAGACAGGAAGATCAATGGAATAGAATTGAAGACCCAGAAATGAACCCACACACCTATGGTCACTTGATCTTTGACAAAGGAGCTAAAACCATCCAGCAGAAAAAAGACAGCATTTTCAACTAATGGTGCTGGTTCAACTGGAGGTCAGCATGTAGAATGCAAATTGATCCATTCTTATCTCCTTGGACAGAGCTCAAGTCCAAGTGGATCAAGGACCTTCACTTAAAACCAGATACACTGAGACTAATAGATGAGAAAGTGGGGAAGAGCCTTGAACACGTGGGCACAGGGGAAAATTTCCTAAAGAGAACACCAAGGGTTTGTGTTGGATGCTTATATGTGCCATATCCTCAGCCCCCAAGCCCCTGTTCCAATGGAGGTCATTTGTGTTTGCCTTTATTATGACATCCTTCCCATGAAGCAGGCTCCCCACACACTTTTCTCTAAGCTCAGCCCACATGCTCCCAAATGTACACAGTTGCCAGCAGACAGTGGCTTCTCTACTGAGATGTGATGCTCCCATGCCACTCATCCCTATAGAATACGTCTATCTCCCACTCTCCCTTCCCCCTCCTGCCTACCTCACTCTCATCATCATTTCCTTCTTGTAAAGAACTATGTACCGAAGCTACTGTATCCTCACTGCAGGTCAGAGGTGTGAGGCTGTGATTTTGGAATGATGCTAGTACAGTAAAATTAGCACTGGGTGTATTTCAGTCCTAGCTTGTTTTAAAGGTATGACCATCCGTTTCCAAGCTTCATCTATATAAGCCCATACTAGTTTTTTCCCCACTACCCTTTGCTCTCATCCTGACATCCCATGAGAACCATCTGCATCTCCTTATCATATGTATTCATTCCTCGTGGATGGCCTCTCAGAATCAAGGCTTAGACAGAGCATAATCAAAGCCACAGGAATAAAATCCAGTTCATTTGTACCCTCATTATCGGCCAAGTTACCTACTATGTGCCAGCCATTGTGATGAGGACCCAGCTGTGAACAGACATTCTGTGCAGGGTGCCGAAGGAAGCAAGCATATGGAGTCTTCATACAGCTCACATTCAACAAAGTGGGACCATAAAGGACAATGAAGTCAGAGGGGACAGCAAGGGTGGCGGAGTGGTCTACTGTGCCCCCACCCGACTTTTAAAATGTCCTTCTCCATCCAGAGATTGTCTATGAGGACATTGCTATTGATTCTGCCAGCTCCCATTCCAGAATTTTCTCCGTGGTGAGCACAGTGAGATCTCTGAAACATTGGGATCCAGAAGGCTTTGCAGTAAGTGGGGGAAAGCAGATCTTATGAAGTCACCCGGGGAGGCAGTAAGATGCATCTGATCCCTGAAGCTCTCCCGTGCTACCCAGAGGTGATAGACTTTCTATATTTTGTCATTCAGATGGAGTCCCGACCCCAAATATAATTTAGTCATGTGGTTTAGGAGACTTCAGTGGTAGGACTGTTTACAGAGTGTGAGTGGGTTAGTCAAACCCAGAGACCAGACACAAAATCAGAACACCAGCCACAGATGTCTTGATACCCCTGAAAACTCCAGGAGTGGAAGATGTTCCCTGAGTTCTTTGAGATCTGGGACTGTGAGGGAGGAGTCACCACCCAAAGCAGCCAAGGCCATGAGGCTACTGTAATAGCCAGAGCAGGGGCCATAAACTGAAGGACCCTCTTGCCTCTCTCCACCATGGGCATCTCTCTCACTGACTCCCACTGGCAGACCTAACCAGAATCCCGAAGGCACCAAGCCCCCTGGCTGTGCTATCCTCAGGATAGACCTAGTACTTGGAGTAGAGCAGAAAATGAGTGAGGAGAGGTAAAGAGAGAGCGGGGAGAGAGCCTCCAGGGATGCCTTCCCTCTGGGGAGCTGTGTGCTTAAACCACATCGATTATTCATCACTGCTTTCCACAGACCTGTGCTTAAGTGGCAGCTGGAGAAAATCAAATTCTCCAGAAGGAACATTCTGGGAAGAATAATGATTAGATACTAAAAGCCAGACTCCTTGAAATCCCAATTCTGGAATTAAATGTTCATTGGCTCCAGGTATTGGAGAGCTTCCAGAAGGCAGAGGGACAGGCATTGAGACCCTCGAGGGTGTTTCCAGCTCTGGTATTGCTGGAACATAGACTGGTCCATGTTTTCTAATGTTTTAAATGGTCAAGGAAATCTTGGCCCAATGGAAAGTGTGATAATTTGCCAAGTGAATCTTATACTGCCAGATAGTTCAGATGTTAGCAAGAGGTCATCTGTGGCCCCTGGATGACATGCCATCCTGAAATGTCAGCAAGGTCATTAATTGATAATTATCTAAGTCTGACTCCAAGAGCTTAAGAGATTACTGCATAGCAGGAGCCTTTCTGACAAAGAGCAAGAGTCAGTCCAAAGAGGCCTGCCAATCATCTGGACAGGAAGAGACTCATTGGTAAATTGTCTGTTCTAGAGACTTTAAAATAGTAAAAAGTCTACTCAAAATGTAGATCAGGACAATGGTCTCTCTGCCATTGTTTACGCTAGCTCATCAAAGTGGTTTGTGCTCAGGTGGTTGGTCTCTTTGGTCATTACCCACTATCATCCTGGAGGGTGTCCCACTTCACTATGTAATAAACTTGCCTGTCTTCTATAGTTCACTCAATCTACATGTCACATCAGAATGCTTTTGGCTGAAAAGAGAAGGAGCCAAAAGGAGCTCTAGTGATAATGCAACTTGAAACCTCTGCCCCAGAGGACTTCCTGACAACTGATAGAGAAGGTGGACCTCAAAACTCCTGCCAATTCCAAACAAGCCTGATGTTTTAAAGACAAAAAGAATGTGTTGAAAACTGTGACTGTTATTTAAAATTTGGGGCGGGAGAGATGTCTCAGCAGGTAAAGGCACCTGCCACTAAACATGATAACCCGAGTTTCCTCCCTGGGACCCACATGATGGGAAAAGAGAAGTGATTCCTGTAAGTTGTTTTCTGACATTCACATGTGTGTTGTTGCATGAAGATGCACACATGCAAAGACACACACACACACACACACACACACATTCACACTTATACAAGGCCAGATGTGTCTGGCAGTCATGCTAAAAAAGTCTTCCTAATCTCAAAAGCCAAGGATTATATGGAAGGGGAGGTGGGCTGTGGGTTTTGCTCAAGGCAGCATGGTCAGATGCTGTGATGGTGGGCTCAGAGCCTGTGTTGATGAAGCCATGGGGAGGGGAATGACCATGGACCTGCAGGGGAACAACAACCTGCTTTAGCTCTAACAGTCTTATTAGAAAATTGCACTGGAGAGATCCCCTGCCCTCTCCTCCCTCTAGAGCACACGGTCAGCTCTTTCCTCCCTCTGATTACCCTCATTTTGTAGCACAGAAATGAACTAATCAGAGGGCTGGCATTTCACACGCTATTTCAAGTGCAATTTAGAATCCAGTGTGATGAAGAGAGTTGTCAGGAGTGTGATTGTAAGGCAGCTTTCAAAAGTAAATGAAAGCTCTGAACCCAGGGCGGGAGTAAGGAAGGTGGGAGGGGAGGCTGGGACAGGGAGAGGCTGGGACAGGATTCACATCGTTGTCGGGTTTACCTGCCACAACATAGAGCTGGCTTTCTTGCTTTTCTAATTTGCTGAGTGGCACTGTTGCTCCTGTAACAACACCACATTTTGTGGTCTAAAAAGTCACAAGTTAACTTTGTTTGTTTGAGACAGAGTCTCACCTGCCCAGGATTGTAACTCGCTACTATGTAACTGAGACTGACCTTGAGTTTGTAACTCTCCAGCAGTCACCCTTTTTGAGTGCTGGGATTGTTTGACAATCACCATCACCATCAACTGCAGATTAGTTTTCTTAAAGCTCCTGACATCAGAAGCTCAAAGCCAGGTGTGGATAGAGCTATGTCCCACCTATTTTCTTGTCTTTTCCATGCCCCTTGAGAAGTCAACTTCAAAGTGGCCAATAACCACCAATAACAACAGTGCATCCCTGTACTCTAACTCTCCTGCCTGCTCTTTCTGAGCACCTGACTAATCCTGTCTCTGTATTTTAAGCTGGTTAGCAACTTTAGAGCTTTTTGCTAATTATGTTAACACACAATCTAGGGGCTAGGGCATTAGGCTGTAGATATGTTAAGGGCCATGTGCTACCCACTTGAGTTTGTTGTTATTTTCCTGGAGAGAAGCATATACTGAATAACTGATTTTTGCACATTGGGTGTTTTGTGCAAACCAGAGACAAGTTAGTCTGCTGAGATAAGCTGAGAAGGGTCATGGTTGAAGGAAAGGACGATTCCTTAAGTGAGGAATAGAAGGTACAGCTCCTCCCACTAAACACTGCTGCTCCCATTTCAAGGACAGCTTCAGAACGCAGTAACGGCTGAGAGTCAGGAGGTTAAAAAAGCTTTCTGACTGCAAGACTCTACATAAGCATTTCTCCCTGTTCCTTCTTCGCAGTGGTAATCCTTTGTAGGATTGTTAAAGAGTCTGGTCCCTGGAAGAGCTTTGATTAAATCAGGCTTAGTTGACAGAAGAAAGAGTTAACAGAACAAATTCAAGCAGATGTAGATGGGTCAGGCAGACTGCAGTTGAAAGGAGGGAGAGTTGGGAGAAGATGGGAGATGTTATCAGAGGGGGCGGATAGGAAAAATAAAGTAGAAATGTCAAATGCTCACAATCTTGCTACCAGGATACAGAGGGCAGCTGAGTGCCCAGTGGGTGTTCAACCAAACAGGGTTAAGGTTCGGTCAAGGATGGACTTCCCGCCTCCACTCTGTTCCAGCCTCCACACTGGGTTGCCCTGACAACCTCCTCCTTCTGATATTGACATTAGAGTGAGAAAGAAGGAAAAGCGGGCAAATGAAGAAAACAGTAATTAGAGGTGGAAACAGCTGTGGTCTGGCTTGTTTTATCTTAGAGAAAGCTCTAAGGAAGAGCCTGAGGGTTGGGGGACAAAGAGCCCTGGGCTGGTGCCTCAGGCAGAGGCATGAGCACTGACTGGAGGGACACACTGGTGACACTGATTCTGCATGCCAGGGATGTTGGAGGCGTCTCTGAAGGAAGTTTAGGTCCAGCCAGGCAACATAAATTGAGTCTTAGAGGCTGGTATTCTGATGTCTCTCCTGCTATCTTTAAGTTAGTCAGGGAATGGCAAGTACAGGCACGTTCTCCCATGGATTCAGAGTCAACATGTCAGGCTGTCAGCGGCTTCCCTGTCTTCTTTTTAATCGCCCAAATGGAAAGGTGTAAGGGGGACACAAAAAGGTACAATGGCAGCTTCTCGTCTCTTCCCTTTCCAAATCAGGAAACGAGACCCAGGGGACATTAAGATATTTGCTAAGGATAACAAAGCTAAGTGGTCAGGATTCTGAGTGGGGGGAAAAAAAGAATATAAAGGAAAGGAATCCGACTGGAACCAGGTTTTGACACCAAATGAATGGGGGAAAAAAAGGAAAAGAAAAAAGACATGATAGCTCCTAGGTATGGTGGGGGAGAAAGTTTGTTGTCGATATGAGGAAGAGCATAGCCTGAGGCAGGGGCATCTTGGTGAGTCCAGAATGGATGTGACCCAAGCCCTGTGAGGAGGGGGAGGGGATACAAGAGGGGGTGGACCAGGTGGAGCAGCCAGGAGGCCCAAAGGAACAATGAGGGTGAGTAATCAAATAGTTGGATAACATGAGAAAGAGCAGCCCTGCCCCTGAGACTGGGGAAGTTTAGGGTAGGGGCAGAGTATGCCCCGCAGGAAGGTCCTGAAACAGGTAGGGACTGAAGAATGCAGGAGAAGGCACTGGCAGCCTGGTCCACTTTGTTATGTTAAGCAGACACCTTAGTCATTTGTTGTAGGTTTGAAACCTGGCAGATTCAAAACCAAGTCTGATCAATTCTAGCATCCTCTGGTACTTACTTCACTGTGACACACAGTGAGGTTCTCAAAGTTTAGTCTGTATTAGAATCCTCTGGATTGCCACACCTACAATTTTTGACTCGGTGACTCTGGGGTTGGTCTCTCTCTCTCTCTCTCTCTCTCTCTCTCTCTCTCTCTCTCTCTCTCTCTCTCTCTCTCTCTCATGTGTATGGGTGTTTTCCTGCATGTGTACTTATGCACTACATGTGTGCGGTGCCATAACAGGCTCCAAGAGGATATCTGCTCCCCAGAACTGGAGGGTTGTGGTGACATGTAGGTGCTCAGAACCAAACCAGAGTCCTCTGGAAGAGCAGCCAGTGCTCTTAAAGGCTGAGCCATCTCCTGTTGGATTCGTAAAAGAAAAAAACAGTTGCACAATTTTGAGCCAAATTTGAAGCAAGCTTTAATTAAATATTGGCCAGGATGATGGACTCTGGCTAGGTCTATTCCAGGGTTCCCAGGAAGTGGCAATGAGTCATGTTTTTGCAGAGACTTAAGAAGGGAAAAACCATAGGGCCACCATATTTCCCATCAGTCCAATCAGCAAGTATACATCCTGACATATTCCTGCCATGGACCTCCTGCCCACATCCAATCAAGCACCTCCAGTGTAAACAAACTTGTTTAGAGGAGAAAAAAAAAAAAAAAACAAAAAACATGTGGCTTGTTATTTCCCAAGAACCACAGCCCCCAGCATCCCAGGAAGTTATCTGTCCTTGGGCAGGTAGGGCTTACAGTTTACAGACCTTTACACTCTCTAGCCCCAAGGATTTGCATTTCTAACAAGTTTCCAGATAGCACTGATTTGGTGGATGCTGGGACCATACTTTGAGAATTATTTATATAACGTGAGCCATTTAACCCTTGGACTTTTTAGAATATCCTTTGTAAAAACAAGCTGAACCTGGCTGGAGAACTCTTATGTTTGTTTGTTCTTTCAGCGTTACTTTTGCCATCGTGTAGGGATGAGTCTGAAGAGGTTCAGGTCTGCTCTCCTGACTGCACTTCACATCCAAGAGCAGCATGCAGTATTTATTGGGAAGGAAGTAGCCACCTGTATTAGTTACTTTCCTCCTTGCTGTCATCACTTATCACAAGAGCAACACACGAAACGAAGGGTTTATTTAAAGAAAATACAATCCATCACAGAGAGGAGGTGCAGCAGCAGGAGCACGAGGCAGTTGGTCATATGTCTGCAGTCTGGAAGCAGAGAGCCAGTGAGCTGATGTTCAGTTCACTCTCTCCTGTTATTTGAAGTGAGAGCCTCCACCCGGACCCTGTCTGTGGAATGGGGTCATCCACATTTAGGATGCTTCTTCTCTTTCTTAGCTATATCTGTAGCATCATTACAGATACAGTTAGAAATCTATTTTCACGATTCTAAATCCAATCAAATTGGCAATTAATATCACCCATCACAGTACTATAAAACATAAAATCTTATAAGCAGGGCCAGATAAATGGGCCAGTGGGTAAAACTGTTTGTCTCATAAACCTCAAGACCTGAGTCCAGTCCCCAGGCCCCATAGTAAAAGGAAAAAACCAACTTCTAAAGGTTGTTCTCTGACCTCCACACACTGTGGCAGATGCACACTCAAATTCACATATGCATATCATACATATATACTAATAACAGTAAATAATTTTTTTAAATTTTCTTCTGGTTTTCTGAGATAGAATTTCTCTGTGTAGTTCTAGTTATCCTGGAACTCGCTCTGTAGACCAGGCTGGCTTCATACTTACAGAGAACCACCTGCCTCCATTTTCCAGGTGCTGGGATTAAAGACACACTCTACCACTACCCAGCAATAAATAATTTTTAGAAGAATTATAAACAATCAAAGTGGAAGACATTAGAATTCTGTTTACTTTTCTACATTGTTGTATCGTTCAATAACCATTCATTCACTCACGGACAAGGTCTTACATATCCCCGAGCTGGCATTATCTTTGCTGTTAGGAGCCAACCTTTAGCAGAAAGCAGCTAGAAAGCAGCTATCCACATGCTAGCCACGCCTCCAAGGCTTACAAGGGGCGTGGCAAAAGTGTATAAATACCCTAGATTTCCCTTCAAATAAAGAGACTTGATCAGAACCTCTGTCTTTTCTCCATTCCTTGCGTCTTTTCTCCTTATCCTCACACTCTCTCCCTCCAGACCCTGACCCGACTGGAGTGGCAGTTTGAAGCCAGGCAGAGCTGAGCAGGCCGCAACATAGTAACTATTCAGGCTTCTTAAGTCTTTTGTCTCAAACCAGGTAGAGCGTAGCTGGTTGCAACACCTTGCTGTGTAATTGGGGATGCCCTTGAGCTGCTGATTCTCCTGCCTCTACCACCTGAGTTCTGGGGTTGGAGGCATGCACCAGCTCACTTGGTTTATAGATCTAAACTCAAATCCTCATGTTTGCATAGCAAGTACTTTATGCATTGAGACATTTCAACAGCCTCTGCCTTGTAAATAAGTCTCTAGTCACAGGAGCCAATTCATGTCTGTTGTTTCCCTGGAAGCCGTGACTGACACTGGTAACTACAGCAGTACCCTAGAGAAAATGCTATGAATTCTAGTAAATTTTAAACTATTAAAAAATGTTCTGCTGTCAGGAATGTTCGGGAAACCCTTTGTTAAAGGATGAGTTCAGAACTCTGCTTCAGAGCTTCCTGTAACCTGGTCCTGGATTTTGCTATACAGGATAGCTGGTGCCTTGGTGAAGAGGTGAAGATTGCTCAGGGCTTGCCACAAGCTTCCTTTTTTTTTTTTTTTTTTTTTTTTTTTTTTTAAGACAGGGTTTCTCTGTGTAGCCCTGGCTGTCCTGGTACTCACTCTGTAGACCAGGCTGGCCTCAAACTCAGAAATCCACCTGCCTCTGCCTCCCAAGTGCTGGGATTAAAGGCGTGCGCCACCACTGCCCGGCTGCTGCAAGCTTCCTAAACAGTGAATCTTTATCTGGTTTTGAAAGTTTTGAAATACCTTTTTTTGGCCTTGCTTTTTGGAGGGTCTTGTTTATTGGAGATAGAAGCTTCCTTGGGAAGAGGATTTCTTGTGTTAGCCTCTTTCATCAGAGAAGTCTTATGTCTCTCAAGAAAGATTTCCCATGCTATGAGGTAGAGCGCCGGGAAACCTTCCCTAGCTCTGTCTGCAGGGAGCTTGAACTCCTTGGTTCCTCTGGAACAGAACCAACAAATGATTTACATTTGGATGCCAGAGGATATTTACAAGATCCTTGTATTTATGTGATCATAAGCTGGCACAAGTACTGGGGTCCTCTGATCAGGACCATTGCTTCTTCCTGCTATTGGTAGAACATAGAAACCAAGGAGCCAAAGATACCTTAGCCATCTCTCCAGAGTTCCAAGACTTTACTTTGCTGGCTGCAGGCTACTTATCTGCCTAGACTCTATTTCAGGAACTTGAAAAATAGTCAATGCAAAGAAGTAGGAAAACATAGAAACCACCTCTTCCAGGTTGTCTTCTCAGATTTTTTTCTTCTTCTTCCACTCCAGAGGGAGACATGTTCCTCCTTTGAGTTCTTCAGTGGCCATATATGCCACTATTGTGGATGGTGTCAGTTCTGACATCTGTCTCAACCATTACACCCTGAGCCCCTGTGAACATGCATCCAAAGTCTTCCTCCTCTTGATACTCAGGACCAGAGATGTTGTTTAAGGTAAGATACTCAGATGGTATTGGATGAACTGATGAATCGGTTCATGTGTGAGTAGCTCCATTTACAGAAACACAGTTGTTTGGATAAAGGTCAGTCTTTGTCTCTGGATCTGCTGAGAAAAGTTGACATGTGAAGAAGAGGCAGGTGGAGAGATGTGTTGGATACTCTTTAAAAGGAAATTCTCTTCCAAGCACTTTGAAGACCTTTACTGGAAGAGCAGGTGGCTAATTCCAAATGATTTAAATGTATTTATTCAAGTAGATTCGACAGGAACAACCCCTGGTTGGCAAAATTTTGTTAACACTGCCTTTACTATTTGGCTTTAGAAGTAATTCACTTCTGCTTTTCTCTCTCAGCCACCTTCCCTTTCCTTTCTAGCTGAGTCTTGCTAGTAGACCTGGCTGCTCTGGAACCCAGTGGTTTTTCTTCTGCCTTAGCCCTTTTTTTTTTTTTTTTTTTTTTTTTTTTTTTTTTTTTTGGTTTTTCGAGACAGGGTTTCTCTGTATAGCTCTGGCTGTCCTGGAACTCACTCTGTAGACAAGGCTGGCCTCAAACTCAGAAATCTGCCTGCCTCTGCCTCCCAAGTGCTGGGATTAAAGGCGTGCGCCACCACTGCCCGGCTTGCCTTAGCCCTTTTAGTACTGAGATTGCATGCTTTTGAAAATAATTTTTTTTCACTATTCATTCAGATAAATCTTTGCCCCAACAATCCACAGAATGGGTAAGCCATCAGTAGTCCAGCATCTTGGCTCTCCGTCCACATTGCCCCGATGTTGCCTCAAACCCACACACCAAGTTTTTAATATGCATGGTGTGGTCCGTGCATGGGTGGTTGTCCTTAGCATCCATAGAAGTCACTTAGAAATCAGAATCTCAACCTTGTCCCAGATCATCTGGTTCCTGAGTTATGCATATGAATATTCACATTAAATATGGAGGACATGGGAACCAAGCCAAGAGAAAGTTAACTAAGTACATACTCCCTGTACTCCATCATTTCTAATAAGTCACACCTATGTGCTGTGTCCCTTGGCCTCACTCAGTTCCAGGAAGGAACAGCCCATCTGTAGCATCAGGGTCTGTGGCTATTGAGAGCTTACCTGGTGTCAGGCACTGCTTCAGTTTTTCTGTGTCTGCTCTCACAATGTCCTTAAAACAAAGCTCTGTCTAACTTCTTTTGCAGATAAGAAGCCGAGGGTGACAGAGATGAAGTAGCTCCTCATTCTCGGTAGTCCCTGGCTTGTGACAGAGGTTCTACAATAGAGAGCTATCTCTGAGGGACAGATTATTCTATTTTTAAACAGTTACAAAACAGTCTGGCTGATGAGAGACTGCCCTGTGGTGATCACCTGATGTTTTTGACTGACTGTCTGATCTAAAGTGGTATTTCTCATCCCGAACAGTGAGTCCGGAAGATACTGTCTCATTGCCTGCTCCATCCGGTGAACGGTTCCTCCCTTTGGTCCATCTCCTCCTCCTCTCCTCTACCTCTCCTCTACTTTTTTCCCACTCCCTCTGCTTCCTCCTCCTCTCCCAGACCTCATCCTTTCTGTCTTTCTTTTTCTTCTCCCACCATGAAAATTCATTGTTTTTTTATCTACTGTTTTTCGTTCTTTCCCTTTGGGCTGCAGTAGAAATTTTAGATGCTGTTAATGGCGGCGATTTGTTGTTATTGTGTGGTCAGCCAGGAATTCCCGCACCTTGCATTTGTTTATTTATTTATTGTTCAGTTGAAACAGAATCTTACTCTGCAGCTCAGGATGTCCTAAAACGTATGATCCTCCTGCCTCAACCTCCTGAGTACCAGGATTGGAGTTTAGTCATTGAACCATTTGTCAGCATGTGCAAGGCTCCAGGTTTAATCACTTCTGTCACCAGAAGGAAAAAAAAAAAGTAGAGTTCGAGTTCTCCTTAAGTATATATTCTGAAGAAGAATTAGTTTTTTTTAAAAAATAACAAAATATAGCTATGTTTGGCATTGTTCTCTGCTTAGAGTGTGTTAGTTATCAGCCTCTGTCACAGTCTCAGACAAGCAAAGCCAACAAGTCTCTCAGCCACGGAGAGACCAGGCAGTTACGCTACAGACACTAATGTCAGCTGACCAGTTGCCACATTCCCTCCAAGTGTCTGGCACTCATTAAATTCTTTCACTATTCACATGTCTGACTTGTGTTTTCATACCTTTAACAAAATCCCTGAGAAAAACAACTTAAAGAAGGAAACATTCATTTTGGCTTGTATTTGGGGGGGAGGGGGTTCCTGTCCATATCGGACCACCTCCATTTTCTGTGGCCCATGATGAAGCAGAATGTCAAGGCAGAAAGGCATGGTGGAGCAGGGCTGCAAACTGAGATGGTTCGAATGGGAAATGTCCTCTATATGTGGGTTTGGAACACTTGGTTTTCTGCAGAGTTTGGGTGAGTAACCTTGCTGGATGAAGGAAGTATGCCATTAAGGACTGTCTGGGAGTTCAGCAGCCTCAGGGTCCTTCCAGCTCACTCTCTCTGCTCCATATTTGAAAGTATGAACTCTAATCTTCCTGCTCTTCCTGCTCTGCCTCCCTCCCATAATAGACTCTTATCCCTCTGTAATCATAAGCCAAAATAAATTCCTTCTTCTAGTTGCTGTGGTCATGATATTTTATGACAGCAACAGAAAAGTAATTTATATGTACATCTTACAGTGCCCCGGAAGCCGATAAGGGCAGAGGAGGGGGCCTGGAGCAAGACATGGCTCCCAAGAATGTACAGCTCCTGTTAGGCCTCATCTTTATCACCTCTCAATAATAATTCAATTTCTCGATCAGACCAGAGCCCTCATGTGATTGGATCCATTAGGTGAGGCCCAAGCCTTCAGCATATGAGACTTAACAACACACAATTTCTATACCCTAGAACATGGACAGAGTTGGAAACAAGCCTCTGTTTTCCTTGTCTGCCGTGTGACTTGAGATGCAATATAAGACATTAGCTCTTCGGGATCTACCTGAGCCCACACCTGGCTTCCCTTTATGTAAAACTGCAATGCTGGGCAAGGTCGCCTGAGCAACCATTTGATTTAGTCACTTACAGACTAATGTGGGGAGACAAGATACATAAACAGAGATTCAAGGAACCATTAGCTTGATGGGTAGATGAAGCAGGGGGATTGTCAAGAGTTCAAGGCAGGCCTGCTATTGTGGTTTAAATATGAAATGTTCCCTAGATGCTCATGTTTTTGAACACTTGGCTCCTAACTAGTGGGTGGCAGAGTTTGGGAAGGTGGTAAAGCGTTCAGGAGGTAGGAATGTGATGAAGAGGTCACTGGAAATAGACCTGGTGATATATAGCTCCCTGTTCGCTGCTTCCTATGGAGGACTCGGTATGACCGGTCGCCACCTGTCCATGTAATTATGCCTTTAAGCTGTATTTTGTCAGGTATTTGGCCAAAGCAGTGAAAAAAGTAACTATTATAACTACAGAGTAAGCTCCAAGTCTGAGCTACAGAGTGAGACCCTGTATTGGTGAGAGCCATGCAAGGAAGGCTGTGGCAAGCAAGTAACTTCCTGGAGATGGCCCATTGTTTTGCATGGCAGTGATGGATCCCTTGCAGCTCTGCCTTCCCATGTCTGCCATTGCTGCAATCCCCATATCTCTTACATAGCCTGTTGTTTCCTGGTATTTATTTAGTCATTTATTTCACTTTATATTTCCTGGGGTTTTAAATTTTATTTTTTAATTATTTATTATTTATTTAATGTATATGGGTACACTGCAGCTGTCTTTGGACACACCAGAAGAGGGCATAGGATCCCATTACAGATAGTTGTGAACCACCATGTGGTTGCAGGGGATTGAACTCAGGATCTCTGGAAGAGCAGTCAGTGCTCTTAACTGCTGAGCCATCTCTCTAGCCACCAACACGTTTTGGGGTTTTTAGTCCACTCTGCTGGGAAGATTTACTTTCTTGTATTAATGCTGCTTAGATGAGTTAATGATTTTATAGAATTCCTGATTTGATTGACTAATTTTAGGAAGTTAGAATAATTGATGGGCAGTCTAAGAAGGTGGTTTTAGTCATTTTGCCAGAAAGATATAATAAAGTTAGAATCAAGAATAGAATGTACACCCTTCTCACAGAATAGTAAGTAAAGGCTGCATGGAAAGGAGTACCGTGAGCATTCATGCACCACAAGAACGTAAATCACACTCAGAAGATAAATAGACTTGGGACAGATTTATGATCAAGGAAAAATATTCATTCTAGGTCAGGTCAAAGGATGAGGCCACAGGTATGCACCATGATAGAGGAAGGCCACAAATATACAGAATTATTGCTATGAACTTATAATGAGCTTATAGAATTATTTGCTTTGAACTTACTATCAACATCCTGCTATAACTCCCTACTGTGTAATATTTTTTCTTACATAGAGAACTTTAGCCTGAAAAGCTAAAAGCAAAAATAAAATTGTTAGAGCATGCTCATTAGAGCTTTGCTCTATCCATCAACTGTATGTATACATGTATATATGTCTGTTTGTATGTATGTAGATACATATTTTTGTATGTGTATCTGTATGTATATATGTGTGTGTATATGAAATTGGTAGAACTTGCTCATTGGAACTCACTTGTCAAAGCCTGCGTTTCCTCTTCCAGTGTGAGTGTGTGTGTATGACTTTCTCTTTCCTTTTCTTTCTCACTGGCTCACAAAGAGTTAATAAGCTTTGAGCCTCTCACCAGCTGGCTGCCCTGTGCTGGCCACTGAGTTAAAGATTTCAGAGTTTCTTGCAAGTCACAGAATGTACCAGCCCAAGTAACTAAGTTTCTTTTTCTAATTCCCTGCTGCTATCAGTAAGAGTCAATTACCAGAATCCATCAGCTCTGGCTCCAGAATAGTAAAAGAGAGTTAATTGCCAGAAGCCATCAGTTCTGGCTCCAGAACAGGAGAAGAGAGACAAATTTCCAGGAGCTACCAGCTTGCTGACTCTACGTCCTACCTCAGTTTACCCCTTGTGTCAAAGGGGTCTTTGACACTGTGTCATAATAAAGTAATAAAAATACAAGAGATCCCAAAACATGGTATGACTAAATACCTGATTAATGGCAAAAATGTAGCTCTACAGGTGCTCAGTTAAGTTTGTTTATTAAAATTGAGGATAAATTGCAGATAATCATCAAAATATGGGCAAGATACATTTAAGGCACTTGGAAATAAATGTGTGTTGTCCATAGATTCTTCTTAGCCTGATAATAACAAATTGTAAATATCTTTAGGCCAAATGTAACTAACACAATTTTATAAATTCAGTCTTTCTTCAAATAAGATTATCTCTTTCTAGAAGCAATCACAGGCCTAAGGAGATTTGAAGCACTTGAACGGATTTTTTTCCTTCTCTTTTAATGAACAGATTAAAAACTTAATCCGAAGGTCTGTCTCTGTGTCAAGGTATAATTGCAGTATGAGTCATTCCAAGTGGGATATTTTCATGTGCACTTGAGAATCATAAGGCTTTGCGGAGAAAAAAAATATGACGTTTTGAAAGTTAATTAAGGAGATGATGTTTGGTAATGAATCCTTTGCACTATTGGGCTCTTAGGAAAATAAGACTCTCACTCCAGGATGCTCAAAGCCCAGATGCTTGGTAGCAACTTCCAGAAAAGCTCTCAGCTGTATCTCCTCTCACACAAGGTGATCCTGAGTTTTTGGCCCATGTATGACAGGCTTAGCCCACAGGTCAGCAAGTACCAAGGTGAAAATGGCCTATGGTAGTTTGGATGAGAAGGGACTCCTTGGGTCAAGTACTTGAAAGCTTGGTGTCCAGTTGGTGGCCCTGTTTGGGTAGGTCTGGGAAGTGTGGTTTTGCTGAAGGAGGTATGTCAGTGGGGGATGGGTTTTAAGAGCTTAAAGACTTGCATCATTTTGAATACTCTCTGTTTCCTGATTGAGGTTGGAGATATGAGCTCCCAGCTATTCCTGCCACCATGCCTGCTTTCCTGAAGTGATGATGATGGACTCTTGTCACTCCCAAATTGTAAGCCAAAAGTTAACCCTTCCTTCTATAAGTTGTCTTTGGTCATTGTGTTTTGTTACAGTAATAGACAAGTAAGTACTGCATGGCCCATCCTATTCCCAAGCCCTTCCTCGAGGAGCAAAGGTAACAGTGAATAGGGATTTGTGTGTGTGTGTGTGTGTGTGTGTGTGTGTGTGTGTGTGTGTTGATGCTGAATAATGAATAACTAAAATTTTATTGGGGCTGGCAAGATAGCTGAGCAGTCAAAAGACTTGTTGCTCAGTCCTGAACGACCAGAGTTGAGATCCCAAGACCCAAGTCAGGCTGCTCATAGACACCTGTGACTCTAACCCTGTGGGTCGTGACCCCTTTTCTCAGTGGTCAGATATCAGATATCCTGCATATCAGATATTTACATTATGATTTATAACAGCAGCAAAATTACAGTTATGAAGTAGCAATAAGAATAATTTTATGGTTGGGGGGGTCACCACAGCATGAGAAACTGTATTAAAGGGTCACAGCATTGGGACGGTTGAGAACCACTACAAGGGATCTAGCACCCTCTTCTGGCTTCTGAGCTGTTTAAAAACACTCGCGTAGACCCACAAATACACACACACACACACACACACACACACACACACACATACACACACACACATGAATAAATAAACAAATACAATTTAAAACTTTATTGGTGCTCACAGGGCGAAGTACATGAATCAAATGAATCAAGGTCGTTTGGATCGTAAAGGGGAGCAGCTGAGGCTGAGACTGTAGGAGGAGCTAAGGTGGGAGGAGTAAGGGAGGAAGAGGAAAAGCAAGAGGAGGGGAGAGGGCAGAGAGGTAGGAGGATGAAGAGCCATGCAGGTATGGAGAGCAGTCCCGGGTGATAACTTAATATTTAGGTTAGCTAATTGGGAGACACCCCTGGTTGTATGGGCATCTTGTTAATTGAGCATTACCAAACATATAAAAAGCCTTTGGTTAATCATTAAGCATTAGAGTCCCATTCATACCGGGTACCGTGTGAATGGCGGGATGGTCTGGGCTCAGCCCAACCTTGTAGAGACAGCGTGGAAGATTGGCAGAGCCATCTCTCACACTGGCGTCTTGTGGATGGCTGAGCCGGGTGTCTCTGGCCACCTGAGCTGGCGGCCTGAGCGGAAGGCCTGAGCAGAGCAGCAGCGAACAGAACAGCGGTATGGCTGCCTTCTCTTGTGGCTGCAGGCCTAGGCTAGTCGGGAACATGGCGGCTGATTAAGAAAAGCCAGATTGAATGCTGGCCATTTTAAATATCTCCCACAAGAGACCACAGCAATGACCTTCAGAGTAGGCAACCAACAACCCTTGCACCTTTCCTTTTGCCCGTGGAGAGGACCGCTAGTTATACGGGGGTGATGACCAGGTGACACGCTTGTTGCATTTTTAGACATTTAACTCTCTTTCTTCAAGTAAATTTGTGCAGTAAACACAAAGAGAGGCAGTCTGGCTTTAGTCTGGGAAAGAGCTTGACCCAGAAAACCTTGAAGCATTTCACAACTGTGCTGCTGTGCTGGCTAGTTTTATGTCAACTTGACACAAACTGAAGTCATTTGGAAAGTCGGAACCGCAATTAAGAAAATGACTTCCACAAGGCTGGCCCATTGGGCAGCTTGTGGTGCATTTTCTTTTTTCTTTTCTTTTCTTTTCTTTTCTTTTTTTTTTTTTTTAAAGATTTATTTATTTATTTTATGTATATGAGTACACTGTAGCTGTCTTCAGATATAGCAGAAGAGGGCATCAGATCCCATTACAGATGGTTGTGAGCCACCATGTGGTTGCTGGGAATTGAACTCAGGACCTCTGAAAGAGCAGTCAGTGCTCTTCACCACTGAGCCATTTCTCCAGCCCTTGTGGTGCATTTTCTTAATAGTGATTGGTGAGGTACGGCTCTGCCCACTGTGGTTGGTTCCACTCCGGGAAAGGTTGTCCTGGGGTGTGTAAGAAAGCCGACTAAGTTGGAGCTGGAGAGATGGCTCAGTGATTTAGAGCACTTGTTGCTCTTTCTTGCAGCACACCCAGGGTCAATTCCTAGTACTCACATGGTGGCTCAAAGCCATCTGTAACTGCAGTTTCAGAGGATTAACACCTTCTTTTGGCCTTCACTGGTACCAGGCATACATGGGGTGCACATGTGTACATGCCAGCCAAACATACACATAAAATAAATATTTTTTAAAAAGTTAACAGAAGGAAGGAAGGGAGAGAGAGACAGAGAGAAAGGGAGGAAGGGAGAGAGGGAGGGAGGGAGGGAGGGAGGGAGGAAGGGAGGGAGGGAGGGAAGAAGCAGGCTGAGCAAGCCTTGGAGAACAAGCCAGGAAGCAGCACTCTACATGGTCTTTGCTTCACTTCCTGCCTTCACATTCCTGCCTTGAGTTCCTGGCTTGACTTTCTTCAATGATGGACTATGATGTGTAATTATAAACCAAACAAACCCTTTTCTCCTTAATTTGCCTTTAGTCATAATGTTTTTATCATAGCTATAGAAAGCCTACATAAGACAGCATCCTTGAACAATATTCATAGACTCTCAGGGCTCCAGTTTCCTCAAAGTATCCCAGTTTCTGCAAAATGATGGTGGTAGCCACACTGTCCCCAATCAGATGGCTATGGTCCATTTGTTCTACTAAGGAGAAGTCATAGCAGGCCTCAGGTGTAACAGGAACCGTCTCTACAGGTGTTAGAATCCTCATGCAGGCCTGGGGCGTGGAGACCTAATCTTGCAAGTGTTATGTCCTGGGGTGTTAGGAGCCCAAGCCCCTGGCAGCAGCCAGTGTTGTCAGATCCCAGCCTGTGGTCTAAGACCTTGGTCCTATGACTTGGCATTTCTCTGGAAGGCTTCTGGTGACCTGTGCTCTGGTTCTCTTCTGTGACTCCACATACCCTTTTACTCTGCTTGAGTCATCTCTTCACTCTCTCCTATCATCTGTTTTCACATTACTTCTCCCTGGCTTGGTTGCTCTCCAATGGTTCAGCTACTCCTTCAGTCTAACCTCCTCTACAATTCAGTGACTTGCTGTGACACGACTTAGGATATCTACCTCTGTGTTTGAGAGCTGCTGGGAACCCAGTGTGCTGTTCAAGAGCTGGATACACAACATGGCTGGGATCACTCAGGTACAGATGTCCACTTTTGATCACCAGGTGGGCCTGGTAATGGGCTAGTGGGTAGCACCAGATGGGTCTTAAGTCCAAGGTGTGTACCTGCAGGATCTTTATATATTGGTCTGACAGCATTTCAATTAAGAATGTGAATCTGAAGTATATGTGGGTTTTTTCTTTTCTTTTTGCTATCTTTTTGTGTATGTCTATTAATGACCTCAAAAGAAACATGAATATTCTTATAACTGTAAACTTTTATTCACCAGATGCAATTGTCATCTTGGAGGCTTACTACTGGATAAGCTCACTCTTTCTAGCTCTTGCTGAACTCTGGCTGGCTGATTGATTCAAACTGGCTTCTTTTGGCTTTTGACTGAATTGCTCTGCTTGGCCTCAAACTAACTCTGGCAATCTGTTCTAATTTTCTGGCTCCCTCTCATTTTCTGACTCATTTTGTCTTCACCTGCATCTCTCTCTCATTCTCTCATAGCCTATCTTTCCTCTCTGTTCTTATGAAAGTTGGGTATATCCTGACTCATTCTGTCAAATCTTTGTTTGATTTGTCACTTTGTCTGCCCTTCAATTAGACATCATTGTTTGGGATTAAAGGTGTACAATACAGGTGTGTCTATATTCCAGCAAGAGGAATTAAAGATGTGTTGTTCCAGCTAGATTGCAAAGACCTGGAAAGTCTTTTGATATGATCCCTTGCCAGAGTAGCTATTTTGCTGGATTAAAATTCTTCTCCATACTGTCAATTTTGGAGTCACTCATCAACGTTAGCAAATAGAGTCACAAATGCAGACTCTGTGATTAGCAGTAATCTATTTTGTATTCTCTATGCAAAAAGAACATACTCAGCTGATGTGATGTCACATGCTTGTAATCACAGTGCTCAGAAGGCAGAGGCTGGAGAATCGAGTGAGTTCTAGAAGACTCTGGGCTACATGATGAGATTCTGTCTCAAAAAAATATAGAACAAAGGCCAGTAAGATGGGTTAAAACAGTTGTTGCCAAACCTAACCACCTGAGTTTGATTTCTAGGACACACATGGTGGAAGGGAAAAACTAACTCCCAAAAGTTGTCCTCTGGCTACCACACACATACCATAGTGGAGCACCCCCTGATACAAATAATAAATAAACATAATAGTAATAAAGACTTGAGACTGTTGGAAGAGTCGAGGGAGGGAAGGAGCACCTAGACTGGAGGATTATAACAGGTACATGGTGCTATGGAGGAACATGGGAGATGCTTAAGAGAACAGACAACATGACTTTTATGTGGAAAGATGAGAAAGATGGAAAGTTTATGTCAGTTAAATATGTGAGGATAGAAGATGGTTTTACTACAATGAACAGAAAACTTGAGATTGTGGCTTAAATAATCAAGAGTATACAATAATTTGCTCCTGTGCATGGGAACTCAAGGAACAATGCGGGTTTCAGGCAGAACTTGATCTCACAAGTCCTTTCATGGCAATCTTAGCAAGTTTCCCATTCTGGTTCTAGATGGAGATGAGGAGGAAGGAGAGAGACAGGGAGGGAGAAGACCAGGCTCCATAATATGGAAGACAACAGAGACAAAAGACAGAGGGAGAGGCAGGAACACCCAGGTAAGAGAGGAACTGAGAAGGCAAGGGTAGAGACTGTCTGGAGGAGTCTCTGTCCAGTTATCATTGTGTACCTAACCCCTGCAACAAAGCCTGAATGCTATGGTATTCATGGAACTATTGGAGTAAAGTGATCAAATATCTTAAACACTGGAAGAAAAAGGTATTTCTCCCATTTCTACTGTGTGGAAGCTTCTTCCATTATGGGAAATGTGATAATCCTATGAATTTTGAAAAATGGCTGTCCCTTGAGTCAAAAGAACCTTGGCTCTGGTTTAAGCCTCTCACTGGATGAGTCATGAATTTTAACAGTGCTGACTGATCAAAGCACCTCAAAGAACTCCACTCTTTTTTCTTAGACAATCTGATAAGCATGCTGGTGATTCATGGTTACAGTCAAACCATGTCTCCACCTCTTTGTGGTCTATGTTTAGTAAGAATTCCTTTGACTTTTCCCAATCTATGTTTTTGTCTATCAGCATTCTTTTCTAATCTGTTCACCTGTACAGTGCCTCTCTTAAGCCCCACAATAATCTAATTTTCTAAAGAAAACTTCTTTGGATGAAAATAACTATACGAGGCAAGATGGCCTGAGTTTGAGCCTCAAAACCCATATAGAGGTAAAAGGAGCAAACTGATTCCACAAAGTTTTCTTCTGATCTCCACAGGAGTGCCATGGAACAAGACCCCTCCTCCTCATATCATGCACACCAAAGATAATGGAGACAATATGAAGCCCAGGCAGTCTTCCCTCCTGGTACTGTGTGAGCTGAGGTCTTCAGAAGCTCATCAGGAGGGCTCCCTCAATATTTACTGATGAGGGGAAGAGGAGGCGTGTGGCAATAATATACTACTCCCCTGGGGTGGATCCCCCATTATTCCATTCAAGTTGCCCCATCGCTGCCCCCAATATTAGGAACTATATGCTATATCTACTTAGCCCTAAAGGAAGCCAATAGGCCCTTTAATCTTTCTTCAGACAATGTACATGTGGTTAATTTACTTTCCTGGTTATCAAGATCCTTTGTCAAATTAGATGCCAATCCACTTTTCCCTCTGCTCTTATAAACTCTGCTAATTAAGTTCGAAGTCCACCATGACCAGATAGCCTCTGGGCTCAGGGCAAGATGGGAGACTCCCTTCATTAGTGGGGTTTCTCCTTCTCTGACCTTGTCTGGGGGAATTCTAAGCCCCACAAATGTCTCCACCTGAGGAATGTCATGTAGTCTCAATTAGATTACAGGATCAATTTCCTTTCTCTGATAAAACCTGTTCAGCCAGCACCTGAGATTCCTGAAATGCTTCCCCATGCTAATAAGGCCTTCGAGGTACCCTGAGCCCCCACAGCCAGTGACCTTTGCCCATCCTGCATGTCCCTATTCTCGGTCCCCCTACACTTTAGAGGCCTTGAATCACCCTAAGTAAATTTGATCTGCCTCCTGATAGCTGGTCTCAGTGTGGCCATTCACTGTTTGTTCTCACAGAGCTTCCAAACCCCCGCTGGACGTTTCTGCTCCTTTTGCCCTGTGAACCAAATAGGCCAAAGATCCACAAGGGTGTGGAGACTCACACTCCTATAGGTTTCTACCCTTTTACAGGAGCCAATCAGGTTCTGGTTCAATACCATCCCCAGCATAAGGCTGATGACTATGATAACACCTCCTCTTTATAAAACAAAAAGGGGACAATGTGGATCCAGAAAGCCATGTGACATGGGGGGGGGCAGGAGGGGTGTGGTGTCTGGAACTGAAGATTCCCTCTCTGGGGAGACCCTCACTCAAGTGCCCTCGTGAACTCTGTATAAAAACTGCCCCTGGCTTTGGCTCTGGGTTTCCTCTTGCCTACGTTCAAGGGAGCCCCAGTGCACTGGTTATTATCATTAAACCTCATGTTTTTGCAGTGAATCCCTTGTCTGTGAGTGTTTCTGCAAGAGAGCATCCCCTGGTTTTGGATCTTTGGGTCCAGCAATGCTTGGAATTTAATAATAAAGACACAATGATATCTGTGTAGTATAAGGCTTCGCCTGTTTTCTGGGGCAGTCCCTCAGCTAGCAATTGCGTCTCTCCATGTGGCTCTCACTACTCTACCTCCCTGCCTTGCTCCCATTCTGTCTCAGGTGTCTGTCTTCTGCCCCAGCTCCAGTTGCCAGCTTTATTATGCAAAAAGCCACACTCCTTACTCATCTAGGTGGCATTGGGGGCTATGTGACCTACCCAACCTACCCCATGGCATCTTGCCTTTCTTTTGGGGCAGGTGAGGAAGTGGCAAACATTTACATAGCCCGGTGCAGCTGGCCTAGCAATTAATCATTGATAATACACTATGTGCGGGGGGGGGGGGGGTGGTATATTAACTCCATCATCAGGTAACAACTGAGGCCTATAGCAGGTTTCCTGTTTTACTGTAACCTCCTCTTCTGATGTGTTTGAAAATTGTCTTGGTGTTAGTGTGCAGGCAATTCCACTGGCCTGCTCTCAGGGATCTGACAGCTGCTTACATCATGACCTGCTGCAGACACCAGGTGTGCCAGGTGTGGGCATTGGACAAAAGGAGGGCACACCACCCCAGCTCTCTCTCTGTTTTCTGTGTGCTCTCCCCGCTCTGCCCTCTCTCTTTGCTCTCATGACTCTCTGTTCCCTGTCTGTCTGTCTGTCTGTCTGTCTGCCTGTCTACATGTCCACTTGTCTGCCTCTATCCTTCCCCCAGGTCCTCACTCCTCTCCCCTTTCTCAGTAAACCACTTTTACACCAGATCTGTTGCATGGCATAGTTTCTCAGTGGTGTACCTTGGCATGGGCCCACCTGTTCCGCGCACCTCCCGAGCCCCTTTTCGCCCGCGAATAAGGACACAGAGACAATAATCGGGTATCACTGCAGACGAGGATTTACTTCTTGTAACGGTAAAGCGGAAAGATGGAAAAAGCCGGAAGCGGCACCGCTTAAATACGCCCTAGAGTGACGTGTTCACTTCTGATTGACTGTTCACTCATCACCCAATATTACGCCTTGGGATTGGCCAGTGACTTGGCAGGCTTTCTGCCTTTGCAGCTGCGCAGATAATTGTTTATCAGTGGGAAGACACGAGGCCAGCGCCATCTTGGAATGGAACCACTGACCATGGCTTCCTACACCCACCAAAGGTACTTCCACTTGCTGCGTTATATTTTGTAACAATTGGTTTATAACTTGTCCTGTTGCTATAGAAACTTCATAATTGTTACTGTGTTGGAATGTGATTTTGAGAATAACCCGAGTCTGTGTTCTCTGGTGTGGTCATCCATATTTGGCTCCAGAATAATCCATTTCTTTTATTCCCTTTGAGACAACTATCTCACAACTCAGTTTACGTATCTCCTGGCCTCTGCCCCGTGGATTTCTGTACACTCTCTTTAGGCGTGGTGGGGAGACATTAGAAGCAACCTGCTCCTGGCTGAGCAGTAAATCTAGTTCCCTTATTAATTTCCATTTCCTAATTTTCATGGAATGCTGGGAAATGAGGTGCTGTGTTGAATCAGGATTCTGATAAGAAGCAGAACAGGAGACAGGCTGTTTTATATACCCAGGCAAAAGAGGGGAGAAACAAGAACAAAAGGAAGTTAGTCATTTCCAAGCTTCTTTCCTAGCAAGGCAGGAGTCAGAGTCAGAAAGGCACAAGGAAAGAATGGATTAGTTAACACTGGGAGATTCCAAGTTACTCCTTTTGTGTGACGATTAAAGCAGATAGAAGGAACTTTATTATCAGATCAATTTCCCTGGGCCTGTTGGGAAACCTGCCCATCCCCTCTCTAGTCTCAGGTTAACTAAAGAGCTTCACTTCAGCTTGCTGATGTAGAACTTTGAGATGAATGACTCCACCTGGCCTGGGCCTGTGGGAACCAACAGGAAGGCAGAGAGAGGACTAATGGATTTCTCTAGTTTTTATTTAGCCACAGGGAATCATTCCCTATGGAGGCTGGAGAAAGAAGCTCTTTTGTTTTCTAATCTTCGATAAAATACATATGCATGCAGTTCATCACATCAACCTTGGGACCGTGGGAGAAAAGCAAAGGCCATCTTTTCACTTTTTGTTCTGAGAGGGGCTCATTCAGTTGTCAGGCAGCCTTGAATGTGCTGTCCTCCTGCCTCAGCTTCCCAAGTATTTGGAATTACTGGTATGTACCACCACTTCTGGCTTAGTATTCCTCCTGCCTCAACATCAGATATTTTTGAAATACAAGCATATATTACAGTGCCTGACTTCCTTTTCTGAAGAAGAAGGAGAAGAAGGAAAGAAAAAGAAAAAAGATGTAGCACACTCTACACAGCAAACAACTTGTCTTTTACTTAATAATGCATCTTTGCAGCATGATCTTTAAAAGTGAAAGGATTTACTTTCATGCTACTGTCTTTGATGTAAAAATAGTTACTTTTCAGAAAAGCAAATGACTTTTAGGAAAATTCCACTTGAAATAATCTTCTAAAAATGTCAATGTTAACTTTACTTCATAAGAGGACAGGGAGACTTTGAACCAAAATAAGGATGGAGGTTATATGTTCATGTATGGAGGAAAGGCACTCTGGTGGTTATATATGGATGCAGGCATTAAGAGTGATGGGTTCAAGGTAGGCTGCCCAGAGACCTCCTCCTCCCCCTCCTCCTCCCCCTCCTCTTCTCCCTCCTTACCCCCCTCCTCTTCCCCTTTCTCCTCCCCCTCCTCATCCCCTTCCTCATCCCCCTCCTTTTCCCCCTCCTTACCCTCCTCCTCCTCCCCTTTCTCCTCCCCCTCCTCATCTCCTTCCTCATCCCCCTCCTTATCCCCCTCCTCCTCTTCCTCCCTCCCCCTCCCCCCTTCCCTTAGACCAAGTCCTCCAGTCCCCTCCCTAGCACTGCATCAGACCACCAGCTGCAGCCTTCCCTACCTGTTGCTTTGTTCAGACTCCAGCTCCAGGAGGCACCCCCTGCTAACCCAAGGGCCTCTCCTCTCCAGACAAGTAGGCTGAAGGCAGACCCACACCTCTTTTACTACTCCAGGGATCCAGTCCTCTTAGTCTCATCCCCAGCTGTAGCTAAAAACAAAACAGAAACCAAGAAAAAAAACACTCACCCAACAAAGACAAATCTAGAAGGCAGCACCTAGGCCTATAATTCCAAACCCAGACACCAGACACTAGCATAAAAAAAAATCAAAACTATCCAGGGCAATCTGTCTCTGCACCTCAAGGAACACTCTACAAAGCTGACCACATATTCAGATATAAAGCAAGTTTCAATAGATCCAAGAAAATTAGCTATCTTCATATCTAACAAAACAGACTCCAAACCAAAACTAATTAAAAGATACAGGGAAGGGTACTACATATTTACAAAAGGGAGAATCCACTAAGACGACATTTCAATTCTTAGCATTTATGCCCCAAACACAAGGGCACCCAAGTTTGTAAAAGAGACACTACTACAGCGTAAACCACATATTGACCCTCACACAATGATAGTAGGAGACTTCAATACACTATTCTCACCAGTGGACAGGTCATCCAGGCAAAGACCAAACAGAGAAATGCTGAGCTTAACAGACAGTATAAACCAAATAGACCTAATAGATATTTACAGAACATTTCACTCAAACACAGAACAATATTCCTTTCTACTCTGCACCTCAAGGAACACTCTACAAAGCTGACCACATATTCAGATATAAAGCAAGTTTCAATAGATCCAAGAAAATTAAAATAACTCCCTGCATCTTATCAGACCATCATGAATTAAAGCTGGATATCAACAACGACAGAAACAACAGAAAGCTTGCAAACTTGTGGAAACTGGACAACTCTCCACTGAACGAAAAATGGGGTCAATACAGAAATAAAGTAAAGTCTTTCTAGAATTCAATGAAAATGAAGGCACAACATACCCAAACTTATGGGACACAATGTTAAAAAGGATGTTCATAGCACTAAGTGCCTACATAAAAAGACTGGAGAGATCTCATACTAGCAACTTAACAGCACACCCAAAAAAGTATATGGCAGGAAACTGAGGTCTAAAATCAGTAAAATAGAAACAAAGGGAACAGTACAAAGAATCAATGAAAGGGAGAGTTGTTTCTTTGAGAAAATCAACAAGATAGACAAATCTCTATCCTAACTTAAAAAAAAAAAAACAAAAAAAGAATATCCAAATTAATAAAATCAGAAATGAAAAAGGGGACATAAAAACAGACACAAAGGAGATCCAAAGAATTATATCTACTTTAAAAATCTGTACTCTACCAAACTGGAAAATATATAAGAAATGGATACTTTTCTTGATAGGTACCACTTACCTAAGTTAAATCAAGATCCAATAAACAATTTAAATAGACCTATAACCCTGGTGAAATAGAAGCAGACATTAAAAGGCTTGCAACCGAAAAGGTCCTGGACAGATGGCTTTTGCACAGAATTCTACTATACTTTTAAAGAAGAGTTAATGCCAATACTCCCCAAATTATTCCACAAAATAGAAACAGAAGAACATTGACCAATTCATTTTATGAAGTTGCAATTACCCTGATATCCAAATGACACACAATCAACAAAGAAAGACACAGACTAATTTCCCTTATGAACATAGATGCAAAAATACTCAATAAAATACTTGAAAACGGAATCCAGAAACACATCCAAAACATCACCCACCATTATCAAGTAGGCTTCATCTTAGAGATGCTTGGATGGCTCAAAATACAAAAATCAGTAAATATAATCTACCATATAAACAAAGCAAGAAAAAACAACCCATATGATAATCTCATTAGATGAAGGAAAAGCCTTTGACCAAATCCAATACCCCTTCATGATAAACGTCTTGGATAGATCAGGGATACAAGGGACATAACCTGAACATAATTAAGCCAACACACAGCAGACTGATAGCCAACAACAAATGAAATGGAGATATACTCAATGAAAGTCCACTAAAATCAGGAACAAGACAAGGCTGTCCACCCTCTCCAGATCATTTCAATACAGTACTCAAAGTGTTAACTAGAGCAATAAGACAACTGAAAGAGATCAAGGGGATGCACTTTGGAAAGGAACAAGTCTAAGTGTCGTTATTTGCTGATATTTTGAGCCCCCACCCCCACCCCCTCGCACCAGGAAACTCCCTACAGCTGATAAACACTTTCAGCAAAGTGGCTAGAAACAAGATTAACTTAAAAATAATCAGTATTTCTTCCATATGTAAATGACAAATGAATTAGGAAAGAAATCAAGGAAGTAACATCTTTCACAATAGCCTCAAATAATGTAAAATACCATGGGGTAATCTAACTAAGCAAGCAAGAGATGTGTATGATAAAAATTCCAATTCTCTGAAGAAAGAAATTGAAGATGACATCAGAAGATGGAAAGATCTCCCATGCTCAAGGATTGGTAGGATTAACATAGTAAAAATGGCCATCCTACCAAAAGCAACCTACAGATTCAATGTAATCCCTATCAAATTCTAACACAATTCTTTACAGACATTGAAAGGACAATTCTCAAACTCATATAGAAAAACAAACAAACAAACAGGATCGCTAAGACAATTCTGAACAATAAAAGAACTGCTAGATGTCCCACAATTCTCAATTTTAAGGCATAAAACAGACATATTGATCAATGGAATCAAATAGAAGATCCAGACATAACTTCATATACTTATGGACACCTGATTTTTGATAAAGAAGCCAGAAATACACAATGGAAAGAAAGATAGCATCTTCAACAAATGATTCTTGTCAAACTGGATATCTGCATATAGAAGAATGCAAATATATCCATGTGTATAACCCTTTATAAAACTCAACCATGTTCATTGTTGCTTTATTCATAATAGCCAGAAACTGGAAACAACTGATATGTCCCTCAACAGAAGAATGGATAAAGAAAATGTGGTGCATTTTTACAATGGAGTGTTACTTTGCTGTTAAAAAAAAAAAAAAAATGACATCATGAAATTTGCAGGCAAATGGATGGAACTAGAAAAGAATAATCACCCTGAGTGATGTAACCCAGAATCTGAAAGATAAATATGGTATATATTTTTACCTATAAGGGAATCTTGGCCATTAAGTAAATGATAATCAGGCTACAATCTATAGAAACAACCTATAGGTTATATAAAAAAGAGGGGTCTGGGGAGACATAGGAACCTACCTGGGAGGGAAGATATAGGATAGACTTTATGGGGGGGTTGGGGGTGGGTGAGGATGGAGGGGGTTGTGTGGAGGGAGTTTGGGGAGAGTCAGTTGGAATTGAAGGAGGGTACTTCTGAGGGGTGGGGGTGGGAAGCTAGTGCAGTTTCCACTGCACTAGTGCAAAATATGCCAGGGCAATGGTGTCACAAAACTGGTTTCCAGGCGAGGTTTGATACTGGTCTAGAACAACACGGTGTTTTGAGCTTTAAACTATCAGAAAACTGTTTTGTTTGTTTGTTTGTTTGTTTGTTTGTTTTTGTTTTAAAGTCTTGGAAATGGACAAAAGCTTTCTATGTTTCCTGGGTGGTACTCGGAATGAAGTTTTATTTTGTAGGAGTGTACACCCCTGCTGGTCCCCTTATGGACTGCAGTGATCTGTGTAAGGACAGAAACTAGGATGGAGAATATCAGTGACTGGATGGATTGTGTGTGAAGGTACAGTTGATTTCAGCCCTGTAGGAAAAGATGGCACTCAGACATTGTTTTCTGCTGTACTGGATATCAACCATTTTGCACTATTAACAAATCTCAGTATCCGGGACGTCTCCCATGTGTCCTTCAAGATTCTTTCTTTAAAAAAATAGAGCGTAATTACACCATTGTTCCTTTGCAATTCCTTGATTTATTACAGGCAAGAAGAAGCACTCGCTCCGGTGTATGCAGGGCGATGGGGCACATTAACCCCATATAAGGAAGGTGGTCAGACAGCTTGCTTTCCTAACTGTCAGTACATTTTGTTCCTACTCTACTCTGGGCTAGGTAATTCTCCTCCTGGGGTTAGAAGATCATCTGATATGGTAGATGAAAAGTGCTTCAACCCCCATCAGGCCCATAATGGATCACAAAGTCGGACAAACCAGCCCAGTAGGCAGCTTCTGCGGCGCTGAGATTCAAACCCTGGCCTTGAACCACCCCAGAGCTCTTTTTACCACCTGTCATCTTCATCCTTTAGTATTTCCCGTTTCTGTTCTAATTGTAAGACCGTGACTTCCAGGTAAGTAGAATTTGTTCAAGTGTGCAGAGGCGGCGTAGAGGGCGAGGCCTGGGCGGGGCCAGCCCCGGGCGAGAACAGTCTAGGGGCGGAGTCAGCGCCGTCGCTCAGGCACCTTGCCTTTCCTCCTTGGCTCCGCCTCTTCTGTCTGTGTCCGCCGCCTCCGCTGCCGATAAAGTTGTTGTTTTGCCAACATGGCGGCGCCCATAGTGACTGGCCTGGTCTTGTTCGTGTAATGCTTGGGGAACGAGGCAGAAGGGAGCAGCTGGCCAGAGCCTGTGCACAGAAAGTCCCTACTGGGGCTTAGGAGGACGAGAGACAGGCCCCCGCTTAGCCCCAGGAGTTGAAGGTGCGGACAGGCCCCGGAGTCCCGGGACCTCGCTGTTTTCCAAACCGGGAAAAGCTCCGAGATTCTAGTCTGTAGGCTTTTTCAGTCATGGACCCTGTTGACAGTTCCGGACTCGTGCTCGGAGAACACGTTTCTTCACATGGCTTTGTATTTGAATTCTCCTCTACTACTCGCCTGCCCTGAGTGCCTGGATCTTCGCTCCGGGGTTGGGGGTTTGGACCCAGAAAATGACCATCAATAGTACATCTTTGGGGGACCCACAGTATTAATTAGAACCTGCAGGTATTCAGAAGTCGCCTGGATCTGACAGGCGCACCGCGTACAGAGAAGGTGGTTTCCTTCCGTCCCTCCTGTTTGACTTTTTTTTTTTTTTTTTTTAAACTGGATTTTATAAAGCTGGCCTTGAACTCCTAATCCTCCTGCCTCTAACTAGTTTCTTGCGTACTCTTTTGGGAATATATGGATGCCTTTGTGTGCTTCTCCCTAATGTTCTTGTTCGTCACCTTTTTCCTATTATCGCTCTAGGTGTCTCTATTTATGATCATCATTTTGGGCCCATTTCTCAGGTCCCTCACTAAGCAAGTGCTCTACCACCGAGTTATACTTCCATGCCTATACCTTTGCCTATTTTAAACATGTTTTGGGGGTTCTTTTCTTATAATCGAACTCTTATGGAGTTGTATAGACATTTGTCATTGTAGTTTGGGACAAATAATTTCCTTCAGCAAATTGTTTACTCTTTAGAAATTTGTTCGTATTTTTTCTTTCTTTTCTTTAAG
Organism: Arvicanthis niloticus; assembly: GCF_011762505.2. Taxonomy (NCBI): domain Eukaryota; kingdom Metazoa; phylum Chordata; class Mammalia; order Rodentia; family Muridae; genus Arvicanthis; species Arvicanthis niloticus. The sequence continues at coordinate 43,526,112 of NC_047678.1, forward strand.
ACAGGGTCTCATGGTGTACCTGTGTAGCTCAGGCTGACCTTGGACTTAAGATCGTCGTCTTCTCACAGCCTCCTGAGTGCTGAGATTACCATCTGTTTCACCCCACCAACTTAGACATTTTTGGTATACAGATATTTTATGGTTTTGGAGTAAGCTTGATTATTGTGTCACTTAAAACGATTCTTATTAGCTAAGTTTGACAGTGTGTGGTGCCTGTAAGCATAACATTTGGTAGACAGAAGCAGGGAGGTCGGGAGTTCAAGGTCATCCTTGTCTGCAGTGCTAGTTCAAAGCTAGCCTGAACTAGATGAAACCCTGTCTCAGATGCTCACATCCCTCCAAAACTGTGGGATTTATGCCAGCTTATGGTTTGTCTTGGAGCTCTAATTTAAATTTTTCTCAAATACATTGAACAATTGGTCACTTTCAGAGCTGGCTGTGGTGGTGCACATGTAATCCCAGCTCTGAGGAGGCTGAGGCACAAAAATAGAGAATTAGAGGCCAATCCTGGGCTATATAGTGATATACTGTTATTTTTATTTGGATGTACATATATGTGTACATATACAAGCACATACATGTGGAGCCCAGAGGCCAATGTTTAGTGTTTAAAAATTATATTTATTTAATTTTATGTATATTATTTAATGAATTTTATATGTATTTGTGCCTGAGTGTATGTCTGTGTATCATATGTGTGCAGAAACCCTTGGAGGTCAGGAGACATCAGATACCGTAACTGGAGGTATAGATTGTTTGAGCTGCCCTGTGAGTGCTCTCTGTAGGAGCTGTAGTATTCTTGTAAAATGAGCCATCTCTCCAGCCCCCAGTGTTAGAAGTCTTTTATCTCTCTCTACATTAGTTTCTGCGACAGGGTCTCTCACTGAAAATGAAGCTCAGTAATTGGCTAACTTGGCTGGTCAGCTAGCCCCAGGGGTCCTCTTGTTCCCACAAGTTCCCCCCCATCCCGCTGGGGATACAAACACATGTGCTACTGTATGTGTGGGCTTTTTACAAGGGTGCTGGGGATGTGAATGTAAATCTTCATGTTTATGCAGCAAGCCCTTTGCCCACTGAGCCGCCTAAGCCACAGAGACACTTCCCTATTACTCTCTAATCTGCATGTGTTTTTCTTTATGAACTTTAACTGCATTATTTATTTGTCTGAGAACACGTGTGCCATGGCCACATACGAAAGCCAGTGGACACACAGTTTAGGAGTTGGTCCTCTCCACCAGGTGCGTCTTAGGGATCAGAGTTGGGTTGTGAGGTTTTGTAGCAGGAGCCTTTGCCAGCACCCATCATGAGCTTTAAATTCTTGTACATACTTACATCTATTTTAATGTTTTTAGTTCATTGGTTTAAGCAAAGGAGAAGTCATTAGAGAGCCTGGTGTAGAGGAAGGCATCTTGCTCACCTAGCAGCGAATTTTCCTGTGCACTCACATTGCTCCTGATGATGGGTGCTCCTTGGCACTTTATCCATCATGATGGGGAACAAATCCCAAACAGAAGTTCAGGTCAATTTGTATTTTATTTTCCTATTACTATTTATTTATGAAACAGAATAGTCCAGAATATCCTCCTTATATGCCATCTAGGAAAGAAATGTCAAATATCTTCTGCTAATAGTCTTTGGCTTTTCATGGTTTCAGAATGTTTACTTAGTAATAAAACTATAAAATCCCTGACTCATAGATAGTTCTAATAATATACTAGTCTAAGTCCTAAAAAGAAATGCAATTGCCTTTCTTATATAATAAAGTTGTCCATATAGAATTGCTAATAGCCAGCTTTGTGTAGTTCATTCTAATTCCTATATAGTCATATTGACCTATTTTAAAATATCCAAACCCAACTGATAGGGGAATTTCCCTCCCTCCCAGTCTGTCACTTATTCTAGTCCCAAAAGAGTAAGAGATGTTAAGAATAACAGGACTTGGTATGCCAAGAATTTGTGTGGGCCTACTTGTGGCAGCAAGTGCCACAGTTCCATGTTCTGTGAGTGTGCACTCCTTTAGAGCCTGTAGTAACCCTCCCAACAACCTTTGATCCGTGGCCTTCATGGAAGTAACATCGCCAAACCCCAGTAGATATGGAAAAGATTTCGGGAGAATCAGATGATAAATTCCAGTTTAGAATGCCAGGTTTTCTTATGTCTCTCTTGTCTTTTACCTCTCCATTGCTGTTATGCAATAAGGCAGAACGTTTAGGGTGTTTATTTAGTGCCACATTCTAGATATTTGATGGAATCTCATCTCAGCCCCTTAAAAGGGATAAAGTAGGGAAATTCTTCATCAAGGCTTTTTCTGCCATTCATCTGAGGAGAAAACCAGGGAAATATCTTCATTAAGATTTGAATTCCACGTGGTTATCCTGCTGGATCCATACAGTGTTGTAATCCAAAGAGCTCTATAACAGACCCAGTGCATGTTATGTCATAGGTTTGTCTGTGTCTCACCTGCTTCTCTGTGTGTATATAATTGCTGTGAAAGAGGCCACTTTGCCTTTAGTTTGCTTTGCTGGGGATAGAATCCAGGGCTTTGCACATGGTAGGCATATGCTCTGTGTCTTACACAGCCAGCCCAGGACTCCTTTGCTATGTCTGTAGTACTTGGAAGGGTGTGTGAACCTAATGTCATTCAATAAATATTTGACAGATGAAGAAACAAGTGAATACATAGTTTCCTAAATAACGGTTATTTCTTGACTTAGTCTATAAGAGTCTGTTGAACTCATAACACCCATACACACACACACACACACACACACACACGAGAAATGTTAATTTTGTTCAGAATTTCTGGTTCTTCTGGGAGACCTGTGTTCAGATCCCTTTTGTGGCATCAGAGCACACAGCTAAGCCAAGGTGTGCTCAGAATTCTTCTGGAGTTTAGAGAGACCGCAGTGGATGTGCTAGACAAACTGGAGGGAGGACTCCATTGCCTCCTGTGCTGCTGGAAGGGTGTGCAGTAACCGGCCTTTGGTGCCCTTCTTTTTTCTGTGAGGGTTTTGTATATTTGGTGTTTGGGGCACGGATTACCTTTATGTTTTCTTTTTTTGTGTGTGTAAAGATTTATTTATTTTATATATGTGAGTACACTGTTGTTGTCTTCAGGTGCACCAGAAGAGAGCATCAGATTCCATTACACATGGTTGCGAGTTACCATGTAGTTACTGGGAATTGAACTCAGGACCTCTGGAAGAGCAGTCAGTGTTCTTAACCGCTGAGCCATCTCTCCAGCCCACCTTTATATTTTCTAATAAAAAGTTTGTATCTAATTCAATAGAGCTTCCAAAATGTTCTGTTAGGAAGTAATTACCAAAAGAAGAAGAGAAATCCTGTGAACAGACAGTAAATGCTGAGCTGTGTCAATCAGAAAGACCAATCTTGAGAGATTCTGGATGGTGCATATCATGGTTTTTTTTTTGCCCTCTTTTCTAGGGTCTTCCCTCCTGAAGAATGGCGTCAGCTTGTCAGAGGCTGAGTTTTTACGTCTCGCCTCTGAAAAGGCAGCTAGTTAATGGGACACCTGTCATCCTGTGGGAAAGACTAATTCCAGGGTGTTCCAGAAGTATCTACAGTGCCACCGGGAAGTGGACGAAGGAGTACACACTGCAGACAAGGAAGGATGTGGAGAAATGGTGGCACCAACAGATAAAGGAGCAGGCATCCAGAATCTCAGAGGAAGATGTGAGTACCCCAGGAGGGCAGATGCCAAACACCTAACCAGCAGCACTCTAAGGGAGGAAAAGTTTGCGTGGCTTACAGTCTGAGGGGATACAGTCCATCACGGCATGGCACATGGCAGACTGTCAGGAATGTGAGGAATGTCACGATGCATCTGTAGTTAGGAAGCAGAGAGTGGACTGGAAATGGGGCTAGCCTCTAGAACCTCGGTGTCAGCAAAGCTCTACCTCCTAAAGCTTCCACAACCTTCCGAAATGGCACCACCAGCCAGGGACCAAGTGTGCAAACCAAGTGTGCAAACACAGGGTCTTGGGGGGACATTGCACTTTCAAACCACATTAGTCGAGAAGAGGAGCTAAGGACTTGGACTCTAGGCTCACACTGCATGGTTTAGGATAAGTTATTAGATGTGTGGCCTTAAACCAAATAATTGAGTGTCTCTGTGCTTTGCTTTTCCTACCTAAAGTGGAGGATAATAATAGCATTCACTTGGTTCCCAGGAGGATTGTTGAAAGGAGCAAAGGAGGTGACATAAGGTTAGGGCACAAGGAACTCTCCAGTGTGGTAGATGTGTCCATGTTAATAACGCACATAGTAGATATTCTGGAACAGCATTTATTAGGGGAAATGCAACAAAACAGAAATACTAGCAGCGTTGGGTCCTTGTTGACTCTAGTATGGTAGGATGAAACCCATGGATCTAACAGGTCAGAGGTGGGATTACTGGAGAGGCCTATGGATTTGTCAGGCAGTTGTGTGTGGTGGTATCTGACCCTTCTGTGTGGACTTGCCCAGCAACCTGCTCTGCCACTTGAGCATCGAGGTCTGAGGAGGGTAGCCAGCATGTTCTTTGATGTGATCTGAAGTTGAGGTCCAGCCCTCAGAATCTCAGTAGATCAGTGGATCTTGGCTTCTGGTCCCAGTCCTCTACCCTAAAGCAGTTGTGTGATGCATTTGGCTACCGTTGAATTCTTCAGATAATTCTCTGCTCCTGTTGTAATTAAATCAGAGCAAATACTGGAAGACTTGTATATTAACTGACTTTCCCACTGTAGTAGCAGCAATGGAATAGTAAAGACATGTGTGGAATTCCTTAGGTGGGGCTAAGGTAAGAAGCTGAGTGTCCCTGCGGCCGACACTGTATTGGAATTGCCTTTTCTTGTCTCCTGACTCTTATTGGAGTCACACTCATCCTTCTGAGAGTGGGAGCTGTTTATATTCAGCTGCAAAGGAGTTTTGGCATTGTTTAGAAAGATCTGTAATTAAGAGAGAGATGGTATCATATAAATAAATGAACACTGAAAAAGAAAGCTGAGACATCTACAAGGAAAATTTGGTCTCTCCCTTAACCCCATGGTTCTCAGTTCCTTACACTGTTTATTTTACAGGTTTGTTTTGAAAAATCAAAGGATGGTTTATATATACTTGGGTCAGGGAGTGACACTATTGGGAGGTGTAGCCTTGTTGTAGTGGATGTGTCACTGTGGGTGTGGGATTTAAGACCCTCCTCCTGGCTGCCTGGAAGTCAGTCTTCCACTAGCAGCCTTCAGATGATGTAGAACTCTCAGTTCTGCCTGCACCATGCCTGCCTGGATCCTAACATGCTCCTACCTTGATGATAATGGACTGACCCTCTGAACCTGTAAGCCAGCCCCAAATATATGTTGTCCTTTATAAGACTTGCATTAGTCATAGTATCTGTTCACAGCAGTAAAACCCCAACTAAGACAATTTTCAAACTGAAGACTTCTAAACTGAAGTGTCAGATAGATAGAGACAGACAGACAGACAGACAGACAGACAGACAGACAGAAGATAAAATCATGTACTATTTAACCAGGGACTGGGAACCTGACTGAATACTGGTATATGTGAAGCTTTAGAGTTCACCTCACATTGATATTAAGTACATTTGAAGTCTGTCCCAGTGAGTTTTTATAAGCCAAGTGTCTTGCCACCATCCTCAAACCACCATTAAAACAGCAAAACCAAAAAACAAACAACAATAAAAACCCCAAACAAAAAAACCCCACAACTTCTATTTAGTGAGCATTTAATCATGTACTGGGCACCATTTCCATTGGTTGAGTTATTTAATATTGGAACAGCTTTGAGAGGAGCCATTACCCTTACCTAGGGAGTTAGAAGCTGGGATTCAGCCCAACCCTCTGAGAGCCCCTGGTCTCTGAAAACTCCCTATATCAGTCACCAATGAAGAATAGACTGAGCCTGGGCAGGCATGGGGATTTGTCTGAGTCCTCACAGCCTATCGCAAAGTGAGGGTCAGAACTAGAGGAACTGCCTGTGTGGATTCTGTTACAGCTTCAGAGAGCAATCCCCAGAGACACAGAAGTCGTGTTCTAAATCACAGTCTGATGGAAATAGGGAACTAACTTTTAACAATCACTCTCTTCCCATCGCTGGCATTTGTACTTTCTCTTAAAGGCTTGAATTCCTGAACTTTTATGTAATTATGAAAATTTCCCTTTCAGGCAGATTCCTACTCAATTATAACACAAACTCCTGTCATTTCTTTTCTTTCCACCTCCAGATGAAGTAACTCATTTCATTGTCACAGAGGAAAATGACTTAATTCACACAGAAAAGCACAAGGCAGGGACAGGCAGTAGGCTGAATGTATTTCTGCAAAAACAAAAATGTTCATGAATATCAAAGACTAGCATCGTTTTTCTGTGTGTCTCTGTGAACTCAGGGGTGGAGGTCAGCTGTGCTAGTCTGTGATTATCTGATGTTGTCATTAATTTACTCTTCATTGAACAAGCATACAAAAAAGAAGAGGCTACTGAGGAAGCTATGTGTAGAAAATGCTTGGACAAGGTTGTTAATATGATATAATAAACAGTACAAGAAGATAGGGTGATTATAATAGAAGAAAATTGTTTTACATAATAACTTGAAAGTCAAAAACTAGAAATAGGCCAGGTGTGGTACAGGCCTGAAATCCCAGCTCTCAAGAGTCCTGAGGCCAGCCTGGGCTATGAAGCAAGACCCAATCTCAGAAAGCAAAAAAACAAAAAACAAAAAACAAAAACCCAACACCACCAGAAACAAACAAACAAACAAAAAAACAAAAAACAAAAACCCCAAAATCTACAAATGTGTATGTCAAGGATTTTTATTTTTCCTAGCTCCCAAAGAACATGATTACAGTTTTTTTCCCCTGTAGCCCTAAAAAGTCCCAGAGAAAAGCTGTGTGGGGTCTACTCTATTGCAGGTAGGAGAAAGGGTTCAGTAAAGGAGACAGTTTTATTTTTGCACCCAGTAGAAAATAGCTGCTGTACCTTTTATAAGAACTTGTTCACAGTGGAAAGGATCTTCTGTCACTCACCTTTTGTTTCCCCCAGTGCCAGGGGTAAAGCCCATGAGCTTGCACAAGCTAGGCAGGTACTGTATCGTGGAGCTAAGCCGCCAGCCCAACCTAGCGCAGCCCCTGCCCGAGTGTACAGTAGCCTCTGCCTCAGGACCTCCTCACTCCTGAGACCTCTCATTCCCCACCTGCCACTCTGCTTATTTAAATCATTGTCACCAAGTACGGAGGATGCTTTGTTTTTTTATTCACCAGATTCTGAGAAAAACTTTAAAAAGATTTCCTTTCAGCCGGGCAGTGGTGGCGCACGCCTTTAATCCCAGCACTTGGGAGGCAGAGGCAGGCAGGTTTCTGTTGTTTCTGCCTGGTACATGATCACAACAACAAGAATAACTAATACACAATTTCACGTAGGGAAGCAGAAATCCATGTGGCGGATTTCTGAGTTCGAGGCCAGCCTGGTCTACAGAGTGAGTTCCAGGACAGCCAAGGCTATACAGAGAAACCCTGTCTCGAAAAACCAAAAAAAAAAGTTTTCATTTCTCCAGGTGGTATTACTTACCTACTTGCCCTGGTCATTTCTAGAGGACAGACAAAACAAAGAAAAGTTATGTTTTGCATTTTTTTGGGGGGTGGGAGGTGGTGGTGGTTGTTAGCTATTGTTTGTGGTTTTGTTAAAGATTTAAAACCTTTAATGAAATTTAAGAACTTGGCAAGAAACTGAACGTGACATGGCAACGTGTGACAATGTCCACCAGAAATCCCAGCACGCTGGAGGCAGAGGCAGGAGGATTGTTGCAAGTTTGAGGCCATCCCGTACTACATAGCAAAATCATGTCTCCAAACCAAAACAAACAAAAACCTTCGCTGCAATTTGATTTCTAGTTCTGCTTCCCTATGTAAAGTTGTGTGTTAGTTATTCTTGTTGTTGTGATCACATAGCAGGCAGAAACAACAAGGAAAGGCTCATTCTTGCTCACAGATTCAGAGAATACAGTAAGCCAGCAGAGATAGCCGAATCAGCTACTGTTCTTACTCTCTCTCTTTCAGCTCCACACCTGAGTCCTCCGTGGAACAGTACCACTCACAATTAGGTTGGGTCTTCCTACCTTAGTTAACCTATGTTGACTGACATACCCAGTCTTGCTTCCCTTGGTGATTTTAGGACCTGCCAGGTTAATAGTTGGTATTAACTATTGTGAGTAGGCTCTGTCTACCATCAGTTATGAAAGTACTAGCCAGCTATGTTTAAAACATCACCTCCCACACATGCACGGGAAGGGGTGTGAATTTTTCTCTCTGTTTGCATTAGGTGCTCTGTGCTTAGGCAAAGCCTTGATGCCTCCTAAAGCTCCTGAAGAAGTAGGGACCAAAAAGAGAGATCCAGAAAGCCGAAATTAACAACAGTGTGACAGTAGGTGGCCCGTCCTCACTGACCACCAGCCATGGTTACCTGTCACTTGCTCAGATGCCCTATGGCAGAATTTGAGGCTTGGCTAGAGGAGCCTCCAGTTACGTGGACAGGATTTGTACAGTCTGCTGGGGACGGCTGTGTCTGGTAGAAGGTGTGCCCCCAAAGGCCAACAAGCGTTCATTTAAGAGTTGCTGTAGTCCTGTGGGGTGGCAGGGAGGTAAAGATCGAGGTGATTACCACACAGTCCTGGGGCTGTGCATGAAGTACAGTGGTAACAGCACTCAGCTGACAGGCATGGGGTTCTATCCTCAGCACAGCAGAACTTTCCACAAGCACCAAAATGCCACGTCTTCCATAAGTAATCAGCTCTGTGACTAAACCCACTCCTTTGGCCCTTGTCTTCTGATGTGCACAGCTCTTGACAACACTTGACATCCTGCCAGTGGAAGAATGAGGGTGCCCAAAGGCAGTGGCCCTGCTGGACTTCCTGCCCTGACTTCATTATAGTCAGATGTATAGATTTCCTGTGTTTTCCATGTTGCTGCTGCCGGAAGCTGGGGAGGTGTATGACTCCGATCTGTCATCACTGGGAAACAAACAGTGCCTGCTCCTTCATTTTTTTTTTCCACTTAAGCCTTTCTGTTGAAAGAAACTCAGTGTGCTGGTTATACTCCAGGACCCATCTAGTACCTGGAGACCCTGGTACCAGGGATTGTCAGCCCTGGATCTCAGGTGGATGCAGCCATGGGGAGCTGGGGAAGGGACTCTAGTTTTGGAGATCTCTGAGTAATTCAACCTCTTCCACTTGAATAATGTGGCTCTCTATGTTAGAGGCTAATTTGGAAAAACAGTCCTAGACAGAAACTGCTTTGGGAGAGAAGCTTTGAAAAGGAGGAGAAAACCTGAAACCCCCAGGCTAACTAGCCCTTAACACATTGTTCTGAGTTATTGTTGACATTCTTTAGCTTAACCAGGACCTTGGAATCTTGGAGGTTTCAATACATTTTTGTCAGTTTACATAATGAGAACAGTTTTTCTTTAAGCAACTTTTAAAATGTTAAATTATTGTTGGGGTCCACACTAGCCCCACGTTGGGGTGGCCAAAAAATGTTGCAGCCCAGGCAAAATGTTGAGGCCCGGTGCCGACCCACGTTTGGGCGGCCACTGTATCCCGGCCCAAGCTGCCGCTCCGGTCTGCGGGTCGGGGTTCAGCAAGAGCGAGGGTGAGGGCAGACTCGAAGAATGGAGACCAGACAGGGTGTGATTCAATCCCGTTTATTCTTCAGTCTCTCTTCCTCTAAGTGTCTCCTTCTCTGTCTCCTCTGTCTGCTGTGTCTGATTCTGTCTGGAGCCAAGTGTCTTCTACCTAATGTCTGATGTGTCTGGTTCTCTCTCTATAGTCTGATTCTCTGATCTCAGTCTGATTCTGATCTGTTCTGTCTCTGCCTTTTATATGTCTCACTTCTAAGCCATGCCTCTAAGTTACACCTTTAATCATGCCCTTAGGTCTTGTCTCTAACTCTGATCTCTGTACTTCTAAGTCATACTCTTAAGTCACACACCTTTAATCTCACACACCTTTAATCTCAAGCACCTTTAATCTCAAGGTATCTAAACCAAGATTATCGGAGTGTGCTCAGCTGTTGTAGGCTATTGTAATCCAAGTCTCATGTCAGGGTATATGGCTCAAGATGGCTGCAAAGCAGATAGCCGCTTTCTGCTAAAAGTCGGCCCCCAACAAATTATTACCTTGAATAAACCACCAAAATATTATTGCATGCAGAGCTTCCAGAAAACATGTAATGAACACTTTCTGTCATCCTCTGTCACTCTTTTCTAGAAATTAAAGCCCAAATTCTACTTGCTCTCCATGTTCCCGTACCCTTCTGGCAAGCTGCACATGGGCCATGTCCGTGTCTACACCCTCAGCGACACCATTGCACGGTTCCAGAAGATGAGAGGCATGCAGGTAAGGACAGGTACCCAGGGCACTCCAGACAGGAGTGTAGTGTGGGCATATGTGCTCAGGACAGTGAAGAAAGCCAACTCTAGTTAAGATTGAATGGTTTTAAGTGTGAACGTGGACAGCTCAGTTTCCTTGTGATGAAGCATCTGGGTAAACTTGGAGCAGCTGCAAGGGGTAGGTGTTATGATGGGGATGGACACGGGTGGGCTGAGGGGAGGACAGATGTGGGTAACACTGCTCCTCTCTCAGGAGAAGCTCTCCTATAAGCAGTCACTGTACAATGAAGCCAGTGGTCTTAAAAATACACACACACACACACACAGTGTGTTACAGTGTGTGTGTGTGTGTGTGTGTGTGTGTGTGTGTACAGCACTCTGGTCAACTAACTCTACACCTCTATAGAAAGTACCAGAGATCCTGAGATGGCTACTGTCACTTATTCTAGTCCCAAAAGAGTAAGAGATGTTAAGAATAATGGGACTTGGCATGCCAAGAATTTGTGTGGGCCAACTTGTGGCAGCAAGTGCCACAGTTCCATGTTCTGTAAGTGTGCACTCCTTTAGAACCTGTAGTAACCCTCCCAACAACCTTTGATCCGTGGCCTTCATGGAAGTAACATCGCCAAACCCCAGAACAAGTTGTCTCTATTGGCCTTGAACTTAGAATCCTTCTGCTTCAGGCTCTGGAGTAGCTGGGAAGCCTGTGCCCCAGGCCCGGCTTGCCCCTACCTCTTGGAGTTCCCATCACTATCCTGTATAGCACTACCCTGGGGATAAAGCCTTAATACCACACAGGCCTTTGGATGCATTTGTGATCCAAACTATAAAGCTGTGTAGTAACACACTCCTGTAATTTTTGTACTTGAAAGTTGAAGAGGAAAATCAGGAATTCAAGATCAGCCTTGACTATTTTGTGATTTTACACAAGAGATATTTTCCCCTTGTTACTGGATGTTTTTATGTTCTCTGCTGAACATGTATTTATTTTACAGTGGGAAATTTTTTATAGGAAAAACATTTGAGGAATAGTAACTGTGGGAAATGGAAAAGAATTCCCTAGAGAGGGAACATCTTACTTTATTACATTTATGTTTTGGTAGGGGTCACATACCATACATATAGAGGTCATAGGACAACCTGCCCAAGTCCACTTTCTTCCATTATGTGGGCACTAGGGATCAAATTTAGGGTTGATGACAAGAATCTTTATTTGCTGAGCCATCTCACTGAGCCAGAGGCGACACTGAGACTGACTTCTCCTTAGGTTGCTATGAGGACACATTAGGTAGTCCATGTGCCACGTGTCTCCACGTGCCACGTGCCTGGTGCATAATACATCCCTTAATACATGATAGCTGTAATTATGATTTATACTGATTGATTTGCTCAGAGCTACTCAGGAAAGCGATTTAACTCCATTTAATCAAGGAGTCCCTGTAGTCTTCTGCTGGGAGAAGGCTGCAGGGCTGCCTAGGCGAAGCCGCTGCTGCTGCTGCTCATTGTGGCCAGTGGGGCCTTCTGTTTGTCCACGGCTGAGTCTGGGCCTTGGATAGGAAACTGTTACTTGTTATTAGGGTTAATGTCAGTGTATTAGTCAGGGCTCTCTAAAAGGACAGGAACAGAACTGATTGAATACATGTGTATATATAGAGAAAGGGGGGAGGGAAGAGTGAGCGAACGAGTGAGAGAGAGAGAGAGAGTGAGGAGAGAGAGAGAGAGAGATTTATTAGAATGGCTTACATGCTGTGGTCCAGCTAGTCCAACAATGACTAGCTACTGATAGCAAACCAAGAATTCAGTAGTTGTTCAGCCCATGAGGCTGGATGTCTTTAATATATGCTAGAATCCTGAAGAAACAGGCTCTAATGCCAGTGAAGAAATGGACTTGCCATTAGCAACAAGGGCAAGCAGCAAAGAGCAAAGCTTCCTTCTTCTGGGTCCTTTATGTAAGCTGCCAGCAGAAGGTGTGGCCCAGATTAAAGGTGGATCTCCCACCTCAAAAGATGGGGATTAAAGGTGGGTTTTTTTTTTTTTTCCTCTTGAGATGATTTATTTAAAATTTCCTCACAGGTGTACACAGACTCTTGGGTTAGTTAATTCCAGATGTAGTCAAGGTGACAACCAAGAATAGCAGTTTCCTACAGTGAGCAGGTGTGCTGAGTTGTCCTTTCCCCTTGTGTTTCAGGTACTCTATTTGTTTTGTTTTGTTTTTCAAGACAGGGTTTCTCTGTGTAATAGCCCTGGCTGTCCTGGACTCATTTTGTAGGCCAGGTTGCCTTTAAACTCACAGAGATCCACCTGCCTCTGCCTCCCAAGTGGTAGGATTAAAGACATGCACCACCACACCTAGCCCAGGTACTTTGTTTAAGAAAATATTTATTTTAGAATTATTTTATTATTGCTCTTTAATGTGTGTGGATGTTTTGCCTGCACTTTCTATGACCTCAGAGGCCAACAGAGGGCATTAGATCCCTTGGAACTGAAACTAGATAGGGTTGTGAGCTGCCATGTAGGTGCAGGGACTTAAACCTAGCTCCTCTAGAAGAAGAGCCGATGCTATTGACTGCTGAGTTACCGCTCTAGCCATCTCTACACAGGAAACATTTATCTTGCTAGCTCCCGTAATGTCAGATCATTGTATGTGCAATGCCAAACTTGGGGAAAACTCATCAGGCTGTTTTAAATGTGGGATTAATGTGGAAAAGAGAAATAGATACCTCTTTTTCCTTTCTTTTTTTTTTTGTCAGCAGTGTTGGAGATGAGTAAGGTAGCACACGTCTGCCTAGAAGCCCAGCACTTGGGAGGCTGAGGCAAGAGGCTGGAATTTGGGGCCAGACTTTCTCAGAAAACAACAAAAAACACCGTACAAGAAGCTTGTTGGATGACCTTGCTGCTTTTATAAACTGTCATGTGTCAGCACTAGTTCCTAAATAGTCCTTATACTAAATAGGAGGGAGTGTCTGCTCTGCAAAGCCAGGCAAGGTTGGATGGATTCCCGTGTTGATTACCTTGACCAACAAATGGTCCTTAACCACCAGCTTCATTATAAACTCTTGGTTTCCTTCTGTATCAAATATAAAACCGATGTTTTAGTTTAAAAAAAAAACAAAACAACAACAAAAACAGTAGACTAGGAAAACCTCTGTCAAATTTTGCTTTTTCTATAACTGCTAAATCATTAACTTTAAAAACATGTTTTTACTGGTCTAATGTGGTGCACATACATTAATGCCAGCACACAGGAAGGAGTCAGCCATAGGAGGATCTGTGTGAGTGAGATCCAGACCAGCCAGAACTTTTACCGTATTTATTTTGATTATGTGTGCGCATGCACAGAGGTCTGTGCTCTCTCCCCCACCACGTGGGCTCTAGAGACGGAGTCTGTTGTTGGACTTTTGCCCCAGCCATCTTGCTGACCATGGTTCTAATTTGTGTTTTTCTGGTTCCCATTGAGACTAAAATATGCATGTGTATATTTTTTACATAAGTTCCCTTTCCTCTGGCTTGTTTGCTCACTGTAGTTTAGTTGCCAAGTTATTGCTCTATATTGGTTTTTTGTTGTTGTTGTTGTTGTTTTAATGTATCTGGGTTTTTGACCCTGTCAATAGAGTGCAATGCAAACATCCTCTTCCAGGCTCCAGACTGTTTTGTATTTTGGGAGACTAAAGACTATGGGTTACAGTCTGGCTTTGAGAGCCGACAAGAAAGCTGAAGATTTTCAGATTATGCAAAGGGAGGAAATGAGGTAAGAATGTCTGTAGCCCTAAGGATTCCAGACATATCCTTGTCTCTAATGGAAGCTGCCTGAAATCGAGTGTCTCAAGGTTGTTCCAGCCCAGGATGTGAGGACTTGGGTGTATGAGCCTTCTTAGAAGACAGTGATTCCCTCCATTTGGAAGCTGTTACTTAGGCCCAGATTTCAAGCCTTGATGTTCTTCCTGTACCAGATAGCAGGACAGTGTTCCTGTGTCTGTGCCAGTGACCAGCTAGCCTGTATAACTCTCTGATTATAGTCCTCCAGAGCGAATCCAGGACCCTTAAACTGTCTGTAACAGCATTTCAGTTTTCTTTTAGAACAATTTAAACAGTTTTCCTTTATTTCATTTTATGTGAACAGGCATTTTGCCTGCATGTCTGTCTGTGTACTGTGTAACTGTGTGCTTACCTAGTGCCCAGGGAGGCCAGAAGAAGATGACAGATGTCTGAGACTGGACTGAGGGTTGTTTATTAGACGCCATGTGGGTGCTAGGAACAAAACCTCCTAGGTTCTCCAGAAGTGTCTAGTGTGTTAACATCCGAGCCATCATCTTTCTAGTGCCTTTATAATGATTTCCTTTTCTGGTCTGCTGGCCCAGGCCTCCGGAATCCACAGTCCTAAATGATGACATAATCTTTTTCACAGTGAATATCCTCATTCTTACCTCTGTGGTTTTCTCCCAGGCGTCTCCTTCTTAGAGGATGTCTCATGTTCCCCTGTAAGCGAGCCCTTACTATTCCTCAAGGGCCACACAATCTTCCTTGAACTGTAAACTGGCCTTCAAGTCTGTAGCTCACGTTTATCAGCACTTGTGGGTGGAGCCATGGACGAACTCGGCTAAGCTCACAGCCCTCTGTGTTCCTGTACCTCGGCTAAGCTCACAGCCCTCTGTGTTCCTGTACCTCGGCTAAGCTCACAGCCCTCTGTGTTTCTGTAGGCAGCAGTGCAGATAGCTATAGTGTCCCTGGCTTAGCAGTCTTTTTAGGATCATTCACTAAATGTGAACACTAGACATTTCAGAACCAGATAAAGGCACTTTGGAAATAAGCCCAATGTCCTGAGTTTAATCCTCAGAATCCACATGAAGGTGGAAGGAGAGAATCAACTTAATGAAGTTGTCCTGTGACCTCCACATGCACTCTGTGGTGCCCTGTACCCTTGCAATAATAGTGAAAATATTTAAGTGAGCCTTGAAAGCCATTAAGGAAACCGAGTCCCCAAATTTGAGCCAAAGCATGAAGCTTTCACCAGCCAGTGCAGCATTCAGGCATGCGTGTTCTGTAAGCTCTTCTGTAACGATTGTTTTCTCTTGAGTTTGCTAGGGTGGAGGTAGAGCTGGAAGTGTCCACAGTTTCAAAGAGCAGTCTAGGCAGCTGAGCCAGTTTTGTACATGGCAGATTAATGGCATCTGTGCTGAGTCAAACGGACATGGCTGTCCGGGTTTGAGCCCAAGTCACACTGACATGTGAGAACAGAGTTAAAGGTCTTTAGCAGCTGATCTTAACCATAGACACATGTCAATAGGATAAGCACTGTGCAGGTGAGTACCAGGTGGTTTGGGGGTGGCAAATCGGAGCAGTGATGCGCTGCTCTCCTCAGATGTGATGAGCAACAGAACCCTTCCGACCTCTAGTGCACCCATGGATATGGCATAACTCAGAAATCCCAGAACCCCAGAAGAGGGGGAGCAGGAAAATCCAAGAAAGCAAGGGCAGCCTGCGCTTTATGAGTCTGTGTCAAAAGGCAAGCAAACAAAGAAAAGGAATAATGCCGTTTTGAGTGTAACCCAGTTTCAGTGGCCCCAGAAAAGCTTTCCTAAGATTTGCATGTTTACTAAAGAGCCATTTGAAGCCAGAATGAAATCCTTTTTCTACAGCCAGAAAAGGCTGTTCTGACTGTTGGTTGCTCCTTAAACTCCAAAGAAGCCTGATGACATACTTAAGCTTAGCTCCATATGGTGATGTTGTCGTGTTTTCACATGTTGTATGCACAGATGGTAGGAAGATAAATTTCCTGCCTCCCACCTCAGCTGGTGTCCCCAGCACCTTCTGGTTCAGGGTGATGATCAGAACTCACTCCTCACCTTTGCAGAGCTGGGCTAACTAGTCTCAGGCAGAAAGCCATAGCCTTGTGCAAGTACAGGAAGAAGTTGGGGCTCAGTGTCTAGCAGCTATAACCACTGTGTGATCACCCACAAAGGCCAGGTGCTAGGGACATCCTCAGCGAGCAAGTGATTGTGGATGTTTCCTCGGTTTGCAGTCTGCAGTTAGTGTCTGTGATGTGCCCAGTGTGCATGGTGTGGCACTTAGTTACAGAGTCTCAAGTCTCTGTGTTATCGGAGGTAGGCAGTGGATTTCCAGGCCTGTGCTTCCAGGTGTGGTTTGGGAAGAGAAGGCATGTTGGTCCAGCGCCTTGATTGGAAAGTGATTACCTGACTTGCCCACTGTTAGGCTCTTCTGCGTTTCCACAGGAGGTATGCCCTTTGGGAATAGGTGCACCATTTTTTCATACTCTAAAGTAGTTGGTTTTTATATCCACTCTGTAATAATGGTGGTTTATTACACTGGCTAAATGAAATTAAACACTGCATTCCTCATTTCTTGGAAATAGAGTGCTGAACTCACTCCAGAGAAGCTAAGACACTGAAAATAGCTTTTCTTTGTAGAGCAGTAACCATGGTGCCTGAATCAGAAGCTGAATTGGTTTCATATAAAGCTTTGTTTTATGGGGGAGGGAGAGAAGCTGTCCATTGCTACCAACTGGCTGGCCCTATTCTGGAGGCATGCTTCTGTCTCTGGTGGAAAGGCGGAGGACCAGATACCTCAGTCTCCTTCCTGTCCGTCCCTAAACTCCTCTTTGCAAGGCTCACTCTTGCTTCTTGTGTTAGAAGGACAGTGGCCCCTTGCTTGTTCCCCACCGCTTTCTTAAAGTATTTTAAACTTGTACATAAGATTCCACCTTGTCTCTTTTGTAAAATAATACAACATAGATAAGGCTGTAGCTGCGACTCTCAGCCCTATGTCCTTTTTGCTGAGTCAGCTGGCCTCCTCCAGCCTGCCCACCAACCCTGAAATGCCCCGGTACTCGGTTCTGGAGGACCGTACTCCAGGTGCTAGCCAAGACCTCCCTCCCAGGTCCGTCCAGCTCTGGTCTGACTTACAGAGCTCTGATGTGTATAACTATATCCTGGGCTAGCAGCTTCTGGTCTGTGAGGACACTAGCCAGCCTGACTCCCCTGTGAGACCACACATGGAAGTGGTCCATCTGCTGTGGCAGTAGGCAGCCCTAACTCCCACTTGCGACCTCACGTAGAGATGTTCCATCTGTCACAATATTGAGTTCTGACTCTCCTTAGAGAAGTCACATAGGAGTGGTCCATCTTCCACAAGCTGGCATCTTCTAGTAGCCAGTTCTGATTCCTCTTTGAGATGTGTTCTTACGCAGTTCTACCCCTGCTGTCTATTAAGTTGCAGTTCTCAAGCTATGGGATCAGCTGCCTAGCTCGTCTTTGTCTGATTGTGCGATCCAAAGAGTTTAGTTAGGGTTACTTACCAGTGAGGAAACTCAGTATCTGTTTTCTCTTTGTCTCTGCCACCCACCCCAGCAAACACTGACCGCTCTTGGGTAGTGGTATTTCATGAGTCCTTCCCTCTTACTGTGGCTGGATTTGAGGCATAGGAAACCAAGGTGGAGCTGGAGGGCAGGTAAATGGATTAGCTAGGGACTTCCCCCTGGCACCTGGCCCAGTCACTGCCCAGATCCCTGTGGCTCCATGTGGTAAGATAAGCATTTACACTCCTGCCAGCATAACAGCCTTGAGCCCTGCCCACTGCTGCCTGTGTCTCCTGGGCTCTAGGTGGCCATGGGGTCTCTGTCAGGTCTGCTAGTGATGATGTGCTTCTCTTTTGAATGTTGGGGTGGCTGCACTGTTGCTGTAGCTTCTTGCCCAAACTTATATACTAGAGTATTTGCTGTGAAAACTAGATAGAGATTGTGGTTTTTCAAATTTTGGAGTGTACTGATTTCTAATTTAAGCAACTAGTATTTCTTGATTCAGCCTCTGAATATCTTTACATTTATTATCTTAAAATTATCATTTTTATCTTCTGCTACCTTCCATGATGTCACAATCCCACTGTTCTAAAATTTACATGATGGATATTTAAAAGTGTATCTTAAGTAGATTTATAAAAATAGGTCAAATATCTGGAAAAATGAAGCATTCACATCCAAGAAGAGGTCATCTCAGAAAATAAAAAGAGGTTAGCTTAGGAAATCCAGACTGCTCAGGGTGATCCTTTATTCCAAGAAGGGGCCTGGTTATGTTGCCCAGGTTGGCCTCCAACTCTCGGCACTTCTTCAACTTCCCAGCTGGATCATAGGTGTGGGCCTCCACACCTAGCTGGGCCTAGTGTACAAATGCAGGTGCCCTCTTTTCTTTAGGGCAGATTGCCATGTTTGCACATGTGAGCCAGAGGTATCGTAGCTTATCTTAACTGTGGAAATTTAGTAATATAAAAAAAGCCACATCATCTTACAACTAACCAGCAGACTGTAAAGTTCTTCTAGTGAATGGTTTGGACAGTCTTGGCTCAGAAGTGAAGGGTAGGAAACTATGGCTATCTTTTCTGGTCTGTGTTATTTGGGATTCAGTCTGTAGCTTTGCTTTTCTAAGCATGCTCTCTACTACTCCAATCCAGAGATAATATCATGTGCTGGATTGTGATACATGACGCCTGAGTTTTGTTTTTGAAGCAGGGTCTTATTGTGTAACTCAGGTTAACTTTGAACTCATGATCCTCCCACCTGAACTTCCTGAATGCTGGAATTACAGATGCATGCCACCTACCAGAATACAGTTCACTGCCAGAAGGACAGAGGCATTTGGGCATATTGCAGTGGTGCTTGGGTCTTTACTCTCTATTTCTCACACATTGGGAGTAAGACATCCTACAGCAAGGGAACGGGCTGTGCATGTGGTCCCAGGTCTTATGACCAGGCACCTTCCTGGTTTAAGAAATTTTGCTTGCAGGGACATTTAGTTCAGTGTCCTGATAGATGATAGCAAGACAGTTGAGTTATAAGAAGGACCCCCCATAGGGGTGAGACAGTTGAGTTTGTTAATTTTTTGCCAAGAATCTGAAATGTTAAGGAAGCTTAAGATTTTTCTAACTTTATGTTCATGGACAGCTTAAGTAACATGTGACCTAAGAATATATTCTTGTATTTTTCCATCTGAAAATTAAAATAAAAATGAATACGTTTGTTACATAAATCTAGAGTTCATGTGTATTGGGTATTCATGTGTACATATGTGTGTGACAGTGTCTCTCTGTGTTGACTTTATCTAAAAATCAGGACAGCACCTAATAGAATGTTAATAGGCAGAAACATTGGACTGGTGCCATCGGTGGTTTTGACAAAGATACCAAGTAATGATTGAGTTCCCCTTTCTGCAGAACAGTTACACAACAGTTACCGTGTTCTTCCCAGGAAGCGACCTGGGAGAATTCAGTGCAGAGTGAGCAGAATTCAAGTGTAGGCCTGGCAGAATGGAAGAACTCCTGAATAACCCAGAATAGGGCTTTTTAGTTCCTGGAATAAAAAAAAAAAAAAAAAAAAAAAAGCCAACACAGGAGGACTGTGTCATCTGCAGATAAAAGCAATATTCCAGAACAGGCTGTATGCCAAAGGTGCTTGTTTAATGAGGCTGATGCTTCCTGGTTCCAGGGGAATGAAACCCAGCTTAGCCCAAGTTCAGCAAAAAAAGGAGTTTGGTGTTTGTTTCTTTGTTTGTTTTTAACAAATCCTGACAAAACTCACAGGATCCAAGAAAATGTTGCAAGAGCCCAGACACCCTGGGTACTTGGACCAGGTCCTTGGGGTTCATCTGAGCATGGACCCTCCTCAGCTCCCATTCTGCTTTTTCAGATGAGGTTTATCTACCACTGAGAAACCTTGTGGGTCTCCATCACTACAGCAGCCAGCCTAGCTTCAGGCTAGCCCAGGGAAGGGTCCAAACCCTTCTCTGTCAGGGAATGGTTTTTTTTTTTTTGTTTTGTTTTTGTTTTTTTTTTTTTGATTTTTCGAGACAGGGTTTCTCTGTGTAGCCCTGGCTGTCCTGGAACTCACTCTGTAGACCAGGCTGGCCTCGAACTCAGAAATCCACCTGCCTCTGCCTCCCAAGTGCTGGGATTAAAGGCATGCGCCACCACCACCCGGCCAGGGAATGAATGGTTTTGAAACTGGTCATCCACCCCATGGCTGCAGGAAGCTTAAGAGGAAGCAGTTTCTGGGAGGGGCAGACACTTTTAGGGAGGATGGAACACTATATGGGTCAGCTATCTTTCATGGGAGGAAAGAGACTTCATGTTCCAACTGGGTTAGGGTATGTCTACTCATGTTCCCAAAGCTGCATAGAATAGATTCACTCAGCAAATGTTAGAATTCTGGTTTTAGAGATTTGATTCATCATACTTAGGCAGGAGTGAGCTCCTAGTAGGTAGTAAGAGCAAAGGACCCATGGTGGGAACTGCAAACCTCCCATATGTGCTACACCAGGAGGGGGGTGTTAAGGTCAAAAGGAAGTATAAGGGTTACAAAATTAAACCAAGAGCACTAAAGATAGAGACAATTATACTTGCATCTGGCTATGAGCCATCCAGGTGGACCGTAAGAGACAATTAGGCTCCAAGGAACAAGGCCACGGATAACAGGTTGGCTGGCTAGCTTTCATAAGACCTTTCCCCTTTGGGAGATACATGCTAGGTAGTGTTGCTTATTACATATTCTTGCTTTTAATGCATTGCTTCTAATACAGTTAATTGTAAGAGCCTGAGGTGTAGCAAGGATGGCTTATAATTTTAGGAAAGAGATCCCAGACTATAATGAAGACAAGGGAATAACCAAGAACACTGCAGCTGCTTCTTGGTAGCTGTGAGAATGAAGAGATATAATTATATATACATATATATATGATATAATATTTGTATTATATATATGTATATATACATATATATGTGTATATATATATTATATATATATGAACAGCACTTGGGACTCCCAAAAGGTCAGAGATCGCAGCACCAGCTGGCGACTGACCAATGGCCAGACAGTCAAGAGGAAGGAAGACAGCACAGTCAGGGAGCCAAGTCAACAGTTGGTAAGACACCCAAACAAATGGGAAGGAAGTGACCCTGGCTAAAGTAACTAGCAGCTTAGCAGACAGTCATGGTCAATAAGCCCAACTAAGGTGAACAGAGGGCTCTCAATTACCCTTAACTGGGGGCAATGCACGGATATCAGATGGTTCTTATTGGTTGGCCCAGGGGTACATGCTGTGAGTATGTGGGCCTTTCCCCGTTTTTGCCCATGATAACCCAGAGAATTAACCATTCTCAATAGTGATTACCTCAGTCTTTTGTCCAGTCTCTGCCATTGCCCTATAAGAACCTGGGCAAAGAAAATGGTTCTTCTGTCTTGGAAACTCCAGCCTCCCTCTTGAGAGTTTCTTCTCACTTTTTCTTAAGTTCTTGATTGTTGTATGATAATTCTTAATAAAGCCTGCTCCCATCTTACATACTCCCACGAGAATCTGTGTCTTTAATCTTCATTGGTGTGGGACAACAAACTCAGCATCTCTGTCCCATGTTGACTTTTTTTTTTTTTTTTTGTGAACTTGAACATCCAGCATCTTACGTCTTTTGGCCATGCACAACTGTGTTGTGAAAGGTCCCAGAAACCCTGCATCAGTACTTTGTATTTAGTACAGGTGCCTGTGATGTAATGTTAAATGAAAAAGGCAGGTCATGAAATATTTATGTATGGGTAGTTCTATTCCCATAAAAACCACATGTTCACATATGTGTTTGGATGCAACTTTGCCTGTATGTGTATCTCTGCACCGTGTGCATACAGTGCCCACAGAGCCCAAAAGAGGGCGTCTGATGCTCTAGGCCTGGAATTACAGACAGGTGTTAACTGCCCTGTGAGTTTTGGGAATCAAATCTGGGTCCTTTGGAAGAGCAGCTGGTGCTCCCAACCACTGAGTTATCTCTCCAGTTCCTACTATATTGTGTTTTTAATTTGAATGGCATCAAATGAAGAAAAAAAGAAATCTGTTCCTGGTTGACTCCAGAAGAGCTATGACTACGGGAGCGTGTAGAGGGCAGATAGGCCTTGTGCATACAGATGATCGCTGGAGAAGCCAGGGAAGTTAGCCATGAAGTCATTCTTCAAAGGAAGGGGATGTTTATTTGTCTTCCTCCTAGAACGCTTAGGATGGATGTAGTGTACAACCTGGTTATGCTTTGTTATCTACTGAGCCCAGCCCACCCCCCCCTAGTGTTTATACTTTCTTATCCCAGATCCTTTCCCCCTAAGTCTTGAGCATTGCTTTGGGTCATAAAACCCACCCATACAAGATGTCACTTGTCCTTACAACAGCCTAAGTGACTTCTATGTTATCTTAGGTCCAGGCTAATCCTGGCACCTCAGTCATTCTCCCTAGACCTCAAATCTTGAGCGGTATCTCTGAGTCAACAGAACTCATCCTTATGAAAGAAGCCAGATGTACTTTGGAAAGAATTTCAATGTAAACATGTCTTTAAGTTCTGCTGTGCACGTGGGACTGAATTAATTGTTATTGGAGAGCTTTTTTTCTTCTTCAGAATTCTATTGTGCTTAAATATAGCTAAAATAAAGCAACTGGTGTCAGACTCTCAAAGTTTGGCCCTGACCAGGTACTGAGGTTGGGCTGTGTCTAGTTTCATTCTTTACTTACCTAGATTGTTTCTCTGTCATCTGTAAAGCCTGCAGGGACAGCCTACCCCCACCATCTACCTACCCCCAACCCCCACCACAGGAACTGACCTACTAGCCAGTTTTTACTTAGCCTTAATTAAACTTATATGTGGCTGGTGGCTGCCACATCAGAGCATGGTTCTATACTTGGGAAATTCTGGATGAGATGGATATTTTGAAACCCTTGACATTTAATTTTTCTGAGACAAAGTCTCTCTGGCTCTTATTGGTGTTCTTGTTAGACATGCTGTCACTATGTTGACCAAACTCACCTGGAACTCATGAAGATCTTAAGACAAGGTCTCTTAATCAACACTAGCTCCCCAGACAGCTTGTTCTCAGGGTTTCTGTTACTAACCTTCAGCGGTCGGTTAGAGGTGGGCTTCGGGCATTTATGTGGGTCTTGGGGATCCAGACTCCCATTCTTTTGCCCTGGAGGCACTTTAATCACTGAGCCGTCTCATCTCCCAAGCCCTGTTTGGGTATTTTAATGAATTATAGTTTATTCTGAGACACTCTGGAGTGCCTCTTCCTGAGCCAGTGACACGTTTTAATAAGAGGACAGTATTCTAGCCTTCCTCTTGGCCACCTTTTTTTTCATATGTTGTTGTGGACTGCACTGCCCCATGCTTTGGGGCTACTATGTTGCTGTCCACCCTGTCCCACACTTTGGGGCTAAGTGCTCTGGTCAAGAGAGAGAGTGGGGATGGAGGGGCAAGAGACTCGAAGAATAGAGACAAGACAGGGTGTGTAGTCAAGTCTCCTTTACTGTCTCCTATTGACTTCTCCTAGTGACTCGATTGCAAGGAAATCCTGGGTATTTATAAGCACAAGCAGGAGAACACAGGTGAAGACATTTTACCATGTGCACCATGCAGGGGGGGTGGGTCACTAAACAGCAAAACAAGCTATGTGGGATAAACAAGATGTTTGTCAGAGTGTGCTTCAGCTGTTGTAGGCTATTGAAAAACAAGTCTCTCATCAGAGTATATGGCTCCAGATGGCTGCAAAGTTGATAGCTGCTTGCTAGCCGCTTTTTTTCTGCTTAAAGTCAGCTCCCAACAGATCCCCCTTTTTAAATTTTTTTCAAAAAGGAAGGCTGGGAAAACTTACGGAAACCGTGCCTGTCCTAGGTTGGAACAAAGGACCCCAGCCTCCCTTTCCTGTCCTTGGATACTCAACAATATGTGAATTTTATAAAGCTTTATATGAAGCTTTCTGGATATCACTCAACCCTTTACTCCCACCTCACTGTCTGGTCATGGCGATGTCTCAGGTGTTATGGGATGACTGATAGTGGTTCTGCATCTGGACTTGGAGCATGTTCTTTGAAGAGTTTGTAGGGCAGAGGGTTGCTTTATCATTTCCTTTAAAAATTTCCTCCAGACTAGACTCCCGAGTCCCTGTTAACAGGGTTCTGTTAAAGTTAAAGATGGTGATGGGCAATGGAAGGAGGAGGAATCATGACACATGTCTGTCCTGGGACTTAGGTACCATGTGAAGAGGGCAGCCTCTTAGAGTCAGGCGGATGAGGGAGGAAGCAGGAGAAAAGCTGTTTCTTCCTGCTAAGGCACAACTCCTTTCGTAAGACCATTTTTCTTTTTTTCTCTTTAATTTTTCACTTTGTTCTGTTATACCAGGTCATCAACCCCATGGGGTGGGATGCGTTCGGATTGCCTGCTGAAAATGCTGCCATAGAGAGGAATTTGCACCCAGAAAGCTGGACCCAGAGGTAAGTATTTAAGACATATTCAAGTACTCATAAGGAGAGAAACCTTTTAAAAACCCTTTTAAGCCTATGCACAAGAGAGAACTGAAAGCAAAAAAAAAAAAAAAAAAACACCACAAAACAAATCACAACACTGGCAAATTGCCAGGATGTAAATAAACAGGATTGTGCACACTGGTGTTTGTCTAGCTAGTTAGTCACTTGTAGGAAGGTGAATGTGTGTCACAGTGCACATGGAGAGGTCAGGGAACAGTTTATGAGAGGAAGCTTCCATCATGCTATTGTGGGGTTCAACCCAGGCTGTCAGGCTAGGTGACAAACACCTTTACCATTGAGCCACTGCAGCTCCCGACTCTTGCCTTTTCATGCTCTGTGATCCTGAGAAGTGCCAGAGCAGGCTCTCTGCTTGCTTATTCGGATGCTTGTTATTTACAAACTGTTCTTTCTTGGAGCATTTACCTTTATGAAGGAAACAAGGAAGAGAGCGTTGCATTTGCTCAGTTTCATCAGTGCTTCTCGGCTGCTGGACCTGAGTCTGAACCATAGCCAAACGCTGCATTCTGACTTTCCCTGAAGATTAAATTTTTGTTTTCTTCATTTATGAGCAAGGAGCAACTTAGTAAGATATACAGCTACCAGAGGCTGGGTGTGGTTTTCTCTTACTGCCCCATGGCCCAGACTTCCTAGCCTTCTCCCTGCTAGTGAAGTACTGAACACTGTACATCAGAATCTTCTGGGACCCCTCATCATCTCACTCTTCAGATGCAGGACAGTTCCAGGCCTGTCTTTGGCACCTCCACTGCCTCCTCCTCCCCTCTCCCCTCCCCTCCCCTTCCCTTCCCTTCCCTCCTCTCCTCTCCTCCCCCCTTCCCCCTCCTCTCCCCTTTCCCTTTTCTTTCCCCTCCCACATCCTCTCTTCTCCTCCCTCCTCCTCTTTCCTCTTTTCTCCTCCCATCCCCTTACTCCCCATTTTTTTTGTGTGTGTGTAAAATGCATTTACATTTTAGTGAAAGTGCCCAGCTGAGTATGTGTACTGGGGAGCCAAGTGTCTTCCTGTATCACCTTGCTATCCTGAAGTAGGTCTCACTGAGATGGAGGCTCACCATTTCAGCTAGTCTGGCTTGTCAGTGAGCTCTCAAGACCTGCTTGCCTGTGTCCACCCCAATGCAAGGGTTATGGTATGCAAGCCATGCCTGGCTTTTACAGGGATAGTGGGGATTTGTATTCAGGTTCTTGTGCTTGTGAACCTAGCACCTTTCCACTCCGCCCTCCCCCATCTCCCCAGCCCCATGACCACCTTTTCTTGTTTCTATCCAAAGCTGCATGGCAGCAAACTCACTGTACTCTCTATCCATCATACAATTAATTCTAGATTAATAGAAGTGATCAAAAAGGAAAAAAAAAGAGAAAATGACAACTCAAAGTAGATTAAACATGGCATAAGCTGATTCTAGCAACAAGAATTATAAATTGGTTAGTGCACTTCTCATCCAATTTGAGAGCAGTTTTAGGTTCTGATAGATGGAACACTGTGTTATTTTGAATTTCCCCAATTTATACATTAAGAAGTGTGTGTGTGTGTGTGTGTGTGTGTGTGACAGACATTTACACACTCAGTTCTGGGGATTACACGCACCAGGCAAGGGCTTCTTCCACTGAGCTCCAAACCACCCAGCACATAAGGGTTTGTTTGTGTTTTTGTTTTTTTCAATCACTTTAAAACTTGCTTGCTTGATTTAACAGTGTAGAGCACAGACATGTGGAAGCCAGGATCACACATTCAAGAGGCTGCTTGTTAGAGCAGCCACAGGAAGGAGCTGCCCCAGTGGCATCTAGTAGATGAGCAAGTCCGGCTCATAGGTGTCTGCTAGCATACTGGTATTTTACTGATTCTTATGGATTGATTTTTTTCATCCTTGCCAGGGCAAAGCAACAGTTATGCTTCTTTGACTGAGCTAGACTTTGTAAATTTTCTAAAACATTCTAAAAAGCTAGTCTGTTTGTGGCCCTGCTCCCTCTCAAAATCAAACTTGCTTCCCTTTGTCTCACAGCAATATTAAACACATGAGAAAGCAGCTCGATCGGCTCGGCCTGTGCTTCAGCTGGGACAGGGTGAGTCAGCTTGGCTTCCTGTGCTCCGTTCAGGGAGGGCCTGGGAGACTGAGGCCCTTCCTCCAGTTTGGGTTGGGAAAAGGAAAAGAAAGTGACAAATCTCTGGAGAGAAGCTTAGCACTCCACACGCAAAAGAATCCAGAGTGGGTATTTTGTCTGAATACAAATAATTTTCTGTGGATTAAGCTAAGAGAGCTAACTTCTCATTTGATTTCATAATGGGTTGGGCTGTGTGTGTGTGGCAAAGACTCTGCACAAGGATTTCTGGCTCACAGCAACAGTTTAAAAGGATTATTGGCATAAACATAAAAGTGATTAAATATTAACTTGCTGGTCCTTTGGGTGATGAACTGGCCATTCATTTATATTTTGTTCTGAATTCAGAATTGGTATGCGCAAGCCCATGGTGATTCTGGCACTTACAGTCTTTAGTGTGTAAATCTTCCAAGAAGTCACAACAAATCAAAGCCAGTGGGAAATTCCAGACTCCGAGGGTTACAGATGAGTACCTGGGGGTCATGCCAACTGTGAGAGGAGACCTTTAGAGCCCAGCCCAGGCGTTGGGGGAGTAGGCTGCTGAGTAAGGAAGACGACTGTTTGCCTTTCAGTGAAAGGTCTCTTCCATGCCATGATTCCTCTCAGCACCCACTCACTCAGCAGACTGGTCGGTTTGGCTGAAGCACTGGGGTAAATGCAAAATCAAGTCCCTTCCTTCCCCAGTCACCTCCGAAATGAAGAGTACAGTGGGAAAGACAAGGGAGGTACAGTTAAAAAGGCCTTGGCTTTTTGGCTTTGATTTTCTTTTCCTGCCCCAGATCATGTTGCCATGAGCACCCAGTGGGGATTGTTGGTAGAGAGTAAAATGCAAGGCCATCTCAGAGAGCTGGCCCTGAACTCAGAGGTGGCATTAATGGCTTCCTTAAGTGCATGTGTGCATTCGTGCATGTGTGCATGTATGTGTGTGTGTGTGTGTGTGTGTGCATGTGTGTATAAAACCTAGGGCTCCAGCTCCAGCCCATATTTATTTTCTAATTAGAATTTTTTAAAAGGTGTGTGAATGTTTTATGTGTGCATATGTCTGCACCATGCACTTGCCTGTTGACTGTGAAGACCAGGAGAAGGTGTCAGATGCCTTCAGATTGGAATCAGAAATGGTTGTGGGTGCAGGAGATCAAACATGGGACCTCTAGAAGAGCAGAAACTGCTCTTAACTGCTGAGTCATCACTCTAGCTCCTCAAATTCAACTTTTTAAAAACAGTTGTGGGAGGCGCTTAGGAAGAATTGGGGTTAGGTTTCTCAATCCACACGACAGCTCCCAGCCAGGAGGCTCGGATCCTTTCTGAAGGCACAGCACTCACATGGTTTGCTTACAGACAGCCCACAAAGCACCGAGGACATATAAGATAAAATAAAAAATTAAAACCATAGTTATAAGTGTCCTTTTTTTCATGCTTTCTTACATTTGACATTTTTGTTTGTTTTTTTCTCTATTTGAAAATATCAGTTCTAGATTGTATTCTGCTAAAATGTAAAACATGTTTGCTTGTTTTTAGCAGCACATGCTAGGTATAACCACTAAAAATATAAAATAGCCTTTTTACATTTTCTACTTTTGCTATAGCCCCATTTTCAGGAATTTTAGCTTTTGTAAGTGAGGGCACAATGAAACCATTGTTTCTGCCCCATAGGTAGAAGGAAGGTTTACTGGGGATCAAACTGCCAAGGTTATCTCTCATGGAGGGATGGGTGGCAGAGAGAACTGAAAAATGGCAGAAAAAGAAATTGGACTTCATATGGCAGTCAGTAGGGTGGATTGGCTTGCTCTTACACAAGGTCAAACAAACAATGGGTTGCTGTCCCAAGACGCCATAGTTAACTGCAGAGCTGCCGGCTGCATATGAGCAGGAGCCAGGGCAGCCGAGCTGCCGTGCTGTTCATAGCCTGTTTGTACTGCCAGAGCTTACAGTGGGATAAGGGTGGGTGTCTACTGAGAACATCACTGACACTTACAGCCTCAGTAGGGCTACGAAGCTACTAAGAGTGCCATCTGTACCTTACTGCTGCATAGGGCCCGGTTGCCACTGAGTGCTTGTGGCGTCCCTTTGTTTCTATTTCTCTTGCTTTCTCAGCCTGGTGTAATTTCATCAGTAAAGAACTCAGGGGTTGGAGAGGTGATGCAGCAGGTAAAGAATGCTTGACATACAATCGTAAGGTCTAGAGTTTGGATCCCAGCACATATATAACTCATATAACATGCGTTACACACACCTGTAATTCCCGGTTAGAGTGGGGTGGGGACGGCAGGATCATCTTGGCTTGCTAGATTCTAGCCTAGCTGGCAGAATGTGAGTCCCAGGTTCAAAGACAGACCCTGCCTCAAAGGACGAGGCAGAAAGTGATAGAAGATACTCAGTGTTCTCTTCCTAACTCATATGAATGTACGAGTGTGTGTTCCTGCACACATATGTGTACACACGGGGGTGAGGGAGAGGGGAGGGAAGAAGGGGGAAAAGGGGAGGGTAGAGAGAGTAGAAGGGAGGAAGGGAGGGAGGGAGGGAGGGAGAGAGAGAGAGAGAGAGAGAGAGAGAGATTGGGGCATTCTTTGGAATAGCAGTTTACACGTTTCATGTTTCCAGGGCCATGTGGGATTTCTTCATGCTGCGGGCTCATTTGTTTCAGCCTTCTCTTCCCCACTGTTAGACGGTGATTGCAATTCAGGAATAATGTCCTCTTCATCCCAAACACACAGGCCTGCATCCTTCCTGCCTGAGTTCATTCTCAGACACCATGGTTAAGCTTACAGAATGGGAAGTTGTTATGACTTCAAGGTCCTGGCTCCTTATTCACGGATATGACTAAACATCAGATAAGAAGGGTCAAACCCTAAAAATGACAAGGCCGGCAGGATAGTAGATATACTTTTACATGAGGTGGGTTTTTTTTTTTTTTTTTTTAATTTTGAAAGAATCAAAAACATTTTTTAAAGTACTTTGAAAGGTAAGTGCCTGGCAACCAGGTTGGGGAGAAGCTCCCCTCGTGAGAGCTCAGAGCCGGTTGCCTTGACAACACGTGGCAGGCGCTGCAAGTCTCCTTTTAGGTTCTTACAAGTGAAACCATCTGTCTGCCCAGTCTCTAGCTCTGAGTCTCTGGTGTTCCCTTAGAAGAATGAGTGCCTCCTGTGGGTGTTCCCTGTAGTCCAAACTCAGCTTTGAGGGGGCAAGGTGGGACCTTTGAAGTGAATTTGCTGTGTATCTTTTGAGACTAACATGTTTCAGTCATCCTGAAGTTCTGACCATGTCTTGGCACATGTGCATGCCCCACTAGGTCAGTGTTTACCAGCCACTTCTCTTCCTCCACTGGAACCCTAGCCAAAACAAAGCGGAACAAAAACAAACAAACAAAACCCCCAAATTTCTAGGTTAGGAGCAGGGAAAATGTGTAGTCACTAAAATGCCTCCTGTACAAGCACAAGCACCTGAATTTGGATCCCCAGCACCTACGTTAAAATCTGGGCTAGGACTGGGGTGTTGGGGCAGGAGGATGCCTGGAACCAGCCCAGCTAAATTGATAAGCTCCACGTTAGTGAGACCTTGTCTCAAACAAAATGGAGAGTGTTGAAGATATCCATTGTCTACCTCTGGTCTTGACATGCTCATATGTGAACACAGACATGCACATGTACAGACCCCCACCCTGCACGCGCACACACCCACACCCACCCACACACACACTGATGGGCTATTGGGCATTTTTTAATGACCTTTTCTAAGTTTATTGTTTCATTTCTTGGTCTTTGTCTCAGGTGGAATTGTTCACATGGTGGCAAGTTTCTCCAACTCATTGCTTAGTGGAAGTGCAAATAGCTCTGTGGCTGCCACTGTTTGCTTTGTGGGCTGATAGAGAAGGCATTTGCTTCCAACTCCTGGCCTTCACCCATGAGCCCTCCCCCCCCGCCCCCCCGCCCCCCGCCCCCCGCCCCCCCAAAAAAATGCCTTCACATTTCAGGAAACCGAGAGACCCAGCCTTGTGAAAGTATCTATTAGAAGATTCTGCCCTGGTGAACCTGAAAGTTTGAGGATGTTTCAAATCATATAAATTTTATCAGTGTTCCTTCTAGAAAGATGGAGTGCTGGTCTCTGCCCACCTAGACTGACAACAAATTGCAACTCAAACTAGTTAATCTCTGTTGATTTATGGAAGGTGTTCTGTCCCTAAATGTCAGGTTGGCAAAGTTGTGCTTTGTTAGACTGCCTTGATGAAGTTCTTGTCAGTTGGTAAAGAATAATTACCAAGAAATTTACCAAATTGTTGCTTTTTTTTTGCATATGGGCAAGCAACTATGGGTTGGAGAAATTGTCAAGATACCAGGTTCTCTCTCTCTCTCTCTTTCTCTCTCTCTCTCTCTCTCTCTCTCTCCCTCTCTCTCTCCCTCTCTTTCTCTCCCTCTCTCTCCCTCTCTCTCTCCCTCTCTTTCTCTCTCTCCCTCTCTCTCTCCCTCTCTTTCTCTCTTTCCCTCTCTTTCTCTCTCTCTTTCCCTCTCTTTCTCTCTCTCTCCCTCTCTTTCTCTCTCCCTCTCCCTCCCTCTCTCTCTGCCTCTTTCCTGCCTCTTCTAAAGAGGAGCTATTTTCAGTAAGAAAGACAATGTCTTCAAAACTGCATGCCTCGGTCTCCCTGCTGTTAACATTCTGAATTTTCTTTAAGAAATATAGAACACGAACCTTTCAAATCACTTAAGAACTTAACTTGTGGCCCTGGATTTGGAAAGCAAGACCTTTAAGGAACACACACACACACACACTATAAAAGTGCGGTGCCTGGCATTTGTCAGTTTGGGTTTTTTTTAATGTTCATTTTCAGCCTAAAGATAGTCCTGCATGGAAGAACATGATCGCATGAAAATGAGTGCTTAGACAAATGTTTAAGATTAATGAATTACCCTGATATTAACGCCTTTTCCTTCAATTCTGCAAAGATGTGAGCAGGGAAGGAATAGGAGATGCAAGCAGAGATGGAAACTGGCAGATAGAAGGAAGAGGAACAAAGGAAAGAGGCCAGGGGAAGTCCACAGTGGGGTCTCAGTGAGCCTGGGTGAAGGATCATGGGGATGATGGTCCAGAAAGGAGGAGGGAGGCCATGTGGCCTAGTGTGGGCCTGACAATGTCAAGGAGCCACTGGGAAAGGTGTGGCTAGGAGGGAATGCAACAGGACCCTGACCTGGGAAGCTGGTGGATGTCAAGGTGCCAGCAGGCTTGCTTCTCTTTCCTAAGGCAGATGGAAGGCATGAGATAGACGGGCATGGATGAGATGCTGAGGAAGATGGTGACACTGAAAATCCTCGGACTCCTCTGAGGTAGAGAAAAGGTCATCTTTCTGGACCTGAGCCTAGTTGTGTGTAGCCGGACTTGGAACGCCAACTCTCCCTGACATTCTCTTCCCTGGACAGTACTCTGAGTCTGTAGAATTGAGTTATGAGTGAATGCACATGCATAGTGCCTACCGGTGAGTGTCTTAGCATGAAGGCCTAGTGGGACAAGCCTGTAATCCCAGTACTCAGGGGGCAGAGGCAAACAAGTTTCTCTAAGTTTGAGGCCAGCCTGGTCTACAGAGTGAGTTCCAGGACAGCCAGGGATACATGGAGAAACCCCGTCCTGGAAAACAAACAAATGACCCAGCAGGTAAAAGAGAACAGAAGTATACTGAGCCAATATGACACTAAATCATTGAGCAGGGGACCTCATTGTGTCTCTTTCCCAAAGGGTACTATTCTGTGTTTTTGATTTGGAAATTGCCAATGATAAACACAGTTCTCCATTGTCTTTGGAGTTTTGGAGGCTCTGCACACAGATTCCTTAAATCGTTGTGTGGTGTGTTAGGGAGACTCTTCTCACATGAGCTGCTGTGAATAAACCAGGAACAATGGTTTCCTTTCTCTAAAAACCTTCTTTATTTATAAAATTATCTAAAACTCTGTCTCAGGCCAGAGTTGCTTTGCCTTGCTTTGTTTTGGAAAAGGGCATCATGATGTAGACCAGGCTAGCCCAAAACTCACTGTGTAGCTCAGACTGGTCTCAAATTCATGGGAATTCTCCTGCCTCAGCCTCCTGAGTATGGAATTATGGGTGTATGTTACCACATCTAGCTTTGCTGTTTTGTAAATACCCTTAACCCCTGGAATGAATGTTTTGTTTAACGAAGACTCATGAACCTTCAGTCCACATCTGAGGGGCTGACAGCGCTGGAAAGTCAGGCTGGTCCTCATCAGATCCCTTCATCCTTACAGCGGTTGCAACGTCTGTGTCAGAAAACACGACTAAGGTCAGAGAGAGTCAAGTGACTGCAGTGGTCCAGGTCATCCAGGGCTGGGGCTTCTGCCTGTAGCCTGTGCTCCTCATAGTCTGACAGCCTGCTTGAGAAGTGAATAATATTCAAGAGTATAAATAACAAGTCTAGACAGTCTGTGCCACATCCTGAACGAGGGAAGGGCATTTGACCTTTAAGCTTTATCCTAGTTTGGTGGTGGACTGTCCCCCACTTGTCCTTGTCACCATTGAGTCATCGGCCTCTCTTATTAACAACTGTTCTTGAGGTTTACTTATTGTTTGGACTTGGGTGGCTTAGCTGGGTCTCCAGTGAAGGGTCTTTCAGGCCAAGGCTAGAAGCATGTGTGTGAAAGCAGGCACACTTACCTGAGAAGCACGTGTGTGAAAGCAGGCACACTTACCTGGTGAGCCACCTTGCTGGCCTTCTCTCCCCTTCCTTGTGCTGGGGATTGAACCCAGAGCCTCTTGCATGCTGCACAAGCATCTCACCACTAGCTCTGTGGGCGCTGCCTTTCCAACACTAGCACCCAGCTCCTTGCCCTCACACTCACCCTGCTGCCTCCATCTTGTGAGCAGGTCACAGTCCTGTACCACTTTTCCTTCTCGTGATTAACTGTGTAGTGAATGTCTGGAACTCACTGTGTAACCCAGGCTGGCCTCAAACCTGCAGTCCTCCTGCCTCAGTCCCCTGTTGCAAGCTTTCTATAGAGAAAGAGAAAAAAGGAAAAGCCCCAGACAAAAACCACAGGAAGAGCTAACAGACCCAAACCAGGACTGTGATAAGTTGTAACACAATGTATGTCCCTTTATCGCCTGGGGATTGCTGAGGGCCCTCTGAGTGTCCTTCCCTGACATCACACTCATCTAGATATTTCTAGAGCAAGGAAGGAGTGATGGAGCACAGATGGGTCCTGAATGCCATGATCCTAAAATCCAGCGCAGTTCTTCAGTACTGTAGACATAACCGGGCTGTGCTGCCTCAGCCTCGTGGACATCATTGATGCCAAATTACTGGGCCACAAGTCACAGTGACATTGGCTTAGTTGTTAGGTTAAGTTATTCAAGGTCATTAGGTGAGAATGGTTGGTTTCCAAGAGGTTATTTTGACCCTTTTTATGTTCTGAGAGAGCATATCTTTTGCCTTGGGTCCTCTAAATCTATGAAATGTTTTCAGCACCAACCCCAGACAGTGTAAAGTGTAAGATTGCAATGTAGAGGAGCCACTTCACTGAGACCCCAGATAGACAGCTAGATGGTGCTCTCTAGAGCTCACAGGATAGAAGAGCTGATACCTTGATAGAGATCCACGAGGAGTGAATTTACCTGCTTTTAGAGCTGTGCACTTGAATTACCTGACTTTAGGTTACAACCAACAGTACCTTATTGCAGGTGTGGGCTTATTTGTGTATGAGTGATTTCCTGCATGTATGTATGTGCACCGTGTGCATGCCTGAAGAGGGTTCGGATCTCTTAGAACTGGACTTACAGACAGGTTTGAGCTGCCAGTGTATGCTTGGACCTGAACCCCAGTCCTTTGCAAGAGCAGCAAATGCCTTTAACTGCTGAGCCATCTCTCCAGCCATGTGAACTCATTTGAAAACAGAGAAAAGTAAGGAAGAGAAATGTTGGGGGATTTAGGGACAGTCAGTCTTATTTGTTTTTCTGATGGTCTCAGCAAGAGACTTATCTACTGGTGCCATCCATGCCTGTGGGCAGATGAGGATGGCAGGGAACCCCACCCACAGAGGCAAGGTGCCTGAGTGGGCCCTGCAGATGTGGTTGGATCTGGATATTTGGGTCCATAGGCTAGATTCCAGGGGATGCTCTTTAAACACTTCTGTGTTGACATCTGTTTTGTGGGAGGGATGAATGTATTGATAACCACACTCCTTTCTAACTTCAAAACAGAAACATTTATTACATGAAAATTTCTAAGTCAGACCACCACTTGGGAACATATTAAATTATTTAAATTTTAGATTTTACAAAAAAAAATTACTTGTTCCCAGCAAACAACATTCCAGCCCTGACCTGTGTCTGGTGCAAGGGTCCCAGTGGTTTGTATCATGTTTAGTGGAGGCCATATCCTATGGAAGAGAGAAACTCAGTAAATTACTGGCCCCAGGAGATGAGATTTAACCTTCTTTGTCACTTTTGTGGATTGCCCACTAGAGAGTTGTCTGACTGATGTTCCTTTGATCTGCCTGTGGCTTCAGACTTAAAGTGAAATAATATAAACCTTTAGATTAACATTGCTCTATTAACATTTAAAGCTGAAAACAGTGTATGCTGCCTCACCCCTGTAATCTAATACTTGGGAGGGTAAAACGGGAAGATTACCTGAGTGTAAGGCCAGCCTGGGTTACATGCAAGATCCCATCCACAAAAATGAGACTATGTAGATCATTTGAGGGGACTGTTTTGTTTTTCAAGGCAGGATCTCTTTGTGTAGCCTTGGCTGTTTAGAACTCACTCTGTAGACCAGGCTGGCCATGAACTCACAGAGATCCACCTGCTTTTTCTGGGATTAAAGGTGTGAATCGCCACTGCCAGGCTAGGGGACTCTCCTTTATATTAGCTCTGTAGTATTAACTCACATGTTCACTAGTTGGTGAGCATGTATGTGTGCTCTCTCTCCCTCTTTCTCTCTCTTACACACACACATACACAAATACACACACACATATGCAACAGTGACAGAGAATTGTTTCTAGACATTGCCACACAATCCCCAGGGAACATAGTTTCTGCTTTAGAAAGGGGGAGGCTGTTACTATTTTCATGGGTGTTAAGCCCAATGGCCTCTTGA
Source organism: Arvicanthis niloticus (assembly GCF_011762505.2). Lineage (NCBI taxonomy): Eukaryota > Metazoa > Chordata > Mammalia > Rodentia > Muridae > Arvicanthis > Arvicanthis niloticus. The sequence goes on from NC_047678.1 coordinate 43,562,039, forward strand.
CTGTAGAACTGTGTTTTGAGTAAGTAGTACACAGTGAACATCTAAAAACAAGGTTTTGATTTTTAGCCAGTTGGCTAAACTAAAAGCTTTTAAGTGATATAATTTTTAAAAAATACCTTTGATGATTTTAGAAGACTAGAATTTTCTTTTGTTCTAATGGGCACATCATGGAAGGCTCTAAAGGGAATAATCTGTGACTCTCAAAATATACATTGCTTGACTTAGTAATGAGGCAGCTGGCCTACCACAGGTAGGAAGGTGCAGCACGGAGAACCAGGGGAGTCTCCTCAGTCCTAGTCCCCTTGCGCAGTTGCCAACAGTGGCCCTGGCCGTACAGCAGCTAGAATTATGTTTTCTCTAGATGTCAGTTGCAGAAGCAACAAATAAAATAGGCCAAGTCCACATGGGAAGTTAGGGAGAAAATGGGGGTGCAGACTCTTTCGCCTCGAGCTAATGATGCCCAAAAGGAACACAAGTGGACAGTTGGCTAATAAGACTCAGTCTACCCTTCCTTTTCTACCTCAGGTAAACTGATTTTCAGAACCACACACCTAGTTGAAGATCATGCTATTCTATTGCTATGTGAATTTTACTCAGTGTCTAGAAACAGATCCAAGGGCTTAAGAGAGTGCCTTATAAAATATCCATCATAAAATATTTTCATTATAATCCATTTATCATATTATATTCATCGGAATGATTTGATATTTCATTATGAGCAACTCAAATAAACATAAAATAAAGTGTTAATGGGCCCCATCCCTAGACCTAACAGTTTGACTTTTTTATATTTGGTTTATGTACTTCCTTAAAACTGTAGTATATAAAGGTTTTTTTTAAAGTTATTTTTACAATAACAAGGTCTAATATATTTCCCATTATCCTCACCCATTCTACCCTTCAGTTCTATTCTAATTTCCTTGTGTGTTTGTGACCACAGCTCAGTGAGAATTTAACTGTGAAACTTATATGAGGTATACAGATTTGTTTTCATATATAGACTCTCATTTGTCCGACTTATTCTTAATTCAGCAGCATTTGGGGGTTGCTTCAGTGTGGGAGGACATAAAATGATGAGTAAAATGGAATAGAAGATGGCTCCTGACATATGTTTGTTAGCAGTGGAAGTCTTATAGGCATTTGTCTAGAAAACTAAAGAGAGCAAGTCTGTGCCATACTAGCAGGTCAGGGCTGAGAAGGCAGCATTAGCACTGATAACGGGATCTGGGGAGGCAAGCTATTCTCTGTCTGCTAGTCTGATCCTTGAGCTGGCAGAGTTTCCTCATGCCTGGCACTCCTATATATGAGGTGCCTGTGGAGTCCCTGGGACCTGGTGGTTCACCATGGCTTAGGTTTTGGCGGGGGCCAGGCTGCTTGGAACCACCATTAGATTATATATTATATATGAGGTGCCTGTGGGGTCCCTGGGATCTGGTGGTTCACCATGGCTTAGGTTTTGGCGGGGGCCAGGCTGCTTGGAACCACCATTAGATTGGCAGATTTGTCTGTGACTCATGATAGGGAGATGGAGCTGGTAGTCAGAGTTGAGTTATTTATTTTACATCTTTACAATTTTTTGTTTATTTATGTATATTGGTGTTTTGTCTGCACGTATGTTTCCTCACTACTATAGGACATCAAATTCCATGGGACTACAGTTACAGATGGTTGTGAGCTGCTGTGTGGGTGCTGGGAATCGAACTCGAGACCCTCTAGAGTAGTGAGTTCTCTTTGCTAAGCTGTTAATTGCTAAGCTATCTCTCCAGCCCCTATTTTGCATTTTAAAAAACTTGTTTTCTGGGGTTATAGCTCAGTGTTGGAGCACTTGTTAGCATGCCTGAGGCCCTGGGTTTGATTCCCAGTAACACCCAAATAATGTAATTGTTTTTTAAAATTAGGACTCTGCTACTTAAAAGAAAAACGATCACAAAACAGCATATAAAACAACCAAGAAAAGCTAGGAGTGCAGCTCGGTTGGTAGAGTCCTTGCCTAACATGCATGAAGCCCTAGTTTGTAAAATTCTATATTAAACTTGTTTTTCAAGCAGAAAGTAAACTTTAGAAACTTTTGATTAATCTCTCCATGTAGACAATAGCTTGGTTCATATCATATAATAAAGAGGAATAATGAGACTAGTTACGCTATTAGCCCTAGGTTCTGTGTAGACAAAGGATTTGTTCTGAAAGGAGAACCACATCACAGTGAATAAATACTCTTGACAATATGACTGCTTCTCAGATGAGCTATGTTCTTGGTCCTCAGCATGTGTTTATCCTGGCAAAAACCCTTCATAGCTGGATTGGAGAGATGGCTCAGCAGTTAAGAACATTTGCTGGTGATCATTTTGCTGCTGATCCCAGTTTAGTCTCCAGCACTCATATCTAGTCTCCAGCACTCATATCTAGCCTCCAGCACTCATATCTAGTCTCCAGCACTCATATCTAGCCTCCAGCACTCATATCTAGTCTCCAGCACTCATATCTGGTCTCCAGCACTCATATCTAGTCTCCAGCACTCATATCTGGTCTCCAGCACTCATATCTGGTCTCCAGCACTCATATCTAGCCTCCAGCACTCATATCTAGTCTCCAGCACTCATATCTAGCCTCCAGCACTCATATCTAGTCTCCAGCACTCATATCTAGCCTCCAGCACTCATATCTAGTCTCCAGCACTCATATCTGGTCTCCAGCACTCATATCTGGCATCTCACAGCCACCTGTAACTCTAGTTACAGGGGATCAGACAGCGCTCATGTGCATATACCCCCACACCCACATATATACAAAAACTATTCAGTCTTTTTTTTAAAGTTCATAGCTGTTTCCTGTACTGTAACTTCTTCCGTGGATGATAGGCAAGAGACCTGAGACTCTTCTCATTGAACACATCTAGAAAAGACGGGAAGTCAGTCCGATGACATCATCTCCTTCTTCCCAGCATAAATGGCTCCTTCACTTACTTTGAGACTTAGTGGAAATAGGTTGATAAATACTTTGCAATTTAATTGCTCTTAAGAACTGAATCTCTACGTTGTGGTGTGTGTGGTGGAGTGCCTGACTGCATTTATACCTCTTCCCTTTTTGACAGGAAATCACTACGTGTTTGCCAGATTACTACAAATGGACTCAATACCTGTTCATCAAACTCTACGAAGCTGGACTAGCCTATCAAAAGGAAGTAAGTTCATGTTAGCTTCCTTTTTAAAATTTTATAAATCCTTTCCATCTTAGAATCATCGCTGTTAATCTTCTTAATCTCAGTGTCTGGAAGGCAGAGAACAGCAGGTCTCAGTGACTTCAGGCCAGCCTGGTCTACACAATGAGTTCCAGGATAGCCAGAACTACATAGTGAGACCCCATCTCAAAAATACCAAAACAATTGGGAGGCAGAGGCAGGCAGATTTCTGAGTTCAAGGCCAGCCTTGTCTACAGAGTGAGTTCCAGGACAGCAAGGACTACACAGAGAAACCCTGTCTCGAAAACCAAAAAAAAAAAAAAAAAAAAACCCTGTAACTTTTATGTGAGAAACAAAGAAAGTCCTGTTTGCACATAACAGTAAAGATGAAGGCCACCTCAGGCTCATAGACTCATCGCAGCAGACCGAGCACTACCAAAAATAAAGCAGGAGTATTCGGTTTTTCTTTTTACCCCATGAAATCTCCCTGGTATTAGTGATAATAAAAGATGAGCCAATTTTCTTAGGTTTATGAACCTAAAAATTTTAGGTCCCAGATACTTACTACCCTGGTCATCTCTATATACTTATGAGGCAAAGACCTGGGGGACCCCATGTTAGAGAAAGTGAACTGTTCAGTGCTCATCTTTCCATGTGATTCCAGATGGCATAGCTTCAGCTTTTTTGTGCCTAGACTACTTTCAGTTGTAAAATCATAACCCCGATTATAGCTCGTGCTAGCCTCTTCCCCACCCTGGCTTTTATGTAAGTCTGGGAAACATCCAGAACCAGTCAGTTCCCAACACGTTCTTGGAAAAGCCACTGAAGAGGACATAATAAAGGGCCCGACTGTGCTGACTTTAGCACAGCCTGGAAGGGCTGGGAAGTGTCTAACACTGGATACAGAGAATACCCTTGTCGTTTGACTCAGGCTGGGGGGCAGTGTTAGGCCCCTGACCCCGCAGGACAGGCTGTCTGACAGTGCAGAGGCCTAAGTAGCCCCTCCTTCAGTTCTCCATAGTTTCTAACAGAAGGCAAACCAGCCTGCGGGCCAGAGTTGAGGTGGATGCAGGCTCTGAGCGCGAAGGAAGAATGGTCTGGGAGGCACATGCTTGCTAGCACCGGCTCTGTCGGAGTTACTGTGAATACTTTTTGGTGCTGAGCAAGTGCCTGTGTTACACAGTCTTCCATTAAATTGTAAGCAGTGCTTCTCAAGCCACTAGAGCAGTCCCCAGATCGCGCTGTACTCAGTGCCTTCTTTGTGCCAGGAGGCACCTGAATGTCACAAAGTGGTAAGTGTAGGCAGAGGTATTTGTTTTAAACAAAGAATGAAACTAACAGTAACTCTGGAGTACCTTTATCATGGTTAGGACCACGTGTTCTACCAGCCAAGTGAATCTGTGAGTAGGACTCGGGGTTGTTACTCTTGGGGTGCAGCACTGAAGGCCAAAAGCACAACAGTTTTCCAGAGGTGCTGAAAATGTTATATATTTTAACGTGAGTGATAGTTACATATTTACTCATTTAAAAATTCATTAATTGTTCATTACGACTTGTCTGCTTTTTGTATATTCCACATTAACTTAAACTACAGTCTTCAAGAATTGCAAGCATAATTTAGTTTCTTTGAGACCCAAATTCCTTCCCTGTCTGTGGGTGTCTCTGGGACCTTAGGTTTTTATATTACTTCTCTACTCTTCATCTTCATTCTCTGTAATAGGATTCTCTGACAATAGGATTCTTTAATGATCTACTTACCACCAAGCCGATTGTGAGCGTTCAAGGGCCTCACTTAAGCCAAGGGTAGTGGCACACAACTCTCAGCTCTCAAGAGACAGAGGCAGGAGGAGCTCAAGTTTGAAACTAACCCTAAGCTAGATAGCCACTTAGCTGTAAAACCACCTAGCATGGGAACTCAGTAAACAGTGTTGTTATCTTCTCTGCAGTAACTCTGTTCTCTGAAACTTTAAATAGATACCATTTTTTTTCTTCTTTTCTAAAGTGTTCTAAAATTTTTAATCCTGAATTTTCATGTCATTCAAGAAAAAACCTGGTCTGGAGAGATGGCTCAGTGGTTAAGAGCACTTAACTCTGGAAGACTGCTCTTCCAGAGGTCCTGAGTTCAATTCCCAGCAACCACATGGTGGCTCACAACCATCTATAATGGGATCTGATGCCCTCTTCTGGTGTGCATGAAGACAGCTACAATGTACTCATATACATAAAATAAATAAATCTTTTTAAAAAAAAAAAAAGAAAAGAAAAAAGAAAAAACCTAAGGTTGAATTGACCATGTGCTCACAGATGTCCATCTTCCCCAAGCCTTTTCTAACAAGGGCATTGTATGTGTCCTTGTCACAGCTTACTAGTGGCCCATTGGCCAGGCAGTCCACCCCAAAGATGCCTTTGAGCTTGGAACCACACTGTAACATTACAACCCTGTTCTCCACGAGGCCTCCACAGGGCATTCACCACAGTGTATTCCCCTGTCTCCTGTATCCTAACAGGCCTTGGTTAACTGGGATCCAGTGGATCAAACAGTGCTAGCTAATGAGCAGGTGAATGAATATGGCTGTTCATGGCGTTCTGGAGCCAAGGTAGAGAAGAAATACCTCCGACAGTGGTTCATTAAGACAACTGCATATGCAAAGGTAAGTGGTGGTCAGAGACTCTCAGTGATGCCCAGTGTGTGGGTATAACACACTGTAAACTCTGTGAAAGGAGCCTAAGCAGAGTCCTGAGACATGGGAGACAGAGAGCCTCAGTGTTGTTCACATCCATACGGGGTGGTGGCCAAGGTTCTTCTTCAGTGAGCTGTCACAAAGCAGCAGTACCTCTATTTGCAATTACACATCCAAAAAGGGGAAAGGGAATGAGTCTTTGTTAGACTCCAGGGGCTCAAGTTGAAGTTTCTCTATGCCATTGCTTATAGTAGCCTAGAAGTGAAGAGCTGACTGGTCTCCAGGAGGGAAGGCCAGAGCAGGAGTGAGCCGGGCCAAATCCAAAGCACCAAATGTGGCTCTCCTATGCCTCTGATTAATTGTGCAGGTTGCCCTGGGCCTCGGTTTCCTAATAAGTAAGATGAGCAATTAGATCTGATGATGCTTCAAACATCTGCTTGGCTAATTCAGAGAGCAAGACAAAGACAGCTGTGGAAACAGAATTCCTTAGTAAGTCATAGTGGCCTGGACAAACTCCTGAGTTCTGTATGTGTGTGATACTCAGTGCTTCTGTTTTAAGCTGAGTCTCAAAGGCAACCCATGGCATGCCCAGACAAAGTCTGGGTCTCATTTGCTGATAACTCAGGTCAGATATAGTATATAAGGCTCACATGCAGAGAAAGCACAGTCCTAGGCAACTTCTGGTTTATACCATTCTGCACCAAAACACAACCACATCCCACCAGCTCAGCAGGCCCTCAGCATCCCTCCTCTAAAGACTATGTACAGTGAGGCTCACTTCCTTTTAGTTTATTTTGATACAGCTGAACCTGGGTATGGATCTGTAACAGGTTCAAAAGAGCTTGTTAGCTTGCCTAGAGGAGAGCAGATCTGAGAGCATAGCTTTCTGGGTAGCCCCTCTCCGCTAGCCTCAGTTCTCTCATATTCCCGAGTGGGGATTATTTCTTCCCCTCTTGCTACCCTCCAGAGACTCTCTGGTGGCATATTGGAAAGGAGGGGTGCCAGTCCCCTCCCTGATGTGCCATGAGACTCTGATGGCAGTATTGGAAGGACACCTGGTTAGCTCCTGTGTTTTGACCCCTGCTTCTAGTTGGAAATGTAATAACCTGACCAGGGCCATTGTTCTTTAAAGTGTCAGCTGTGGATTTTCAACTGTTGAGTAGAATGGTGAGTTGCCATGGTAACTCTTGGTTCTTGCTGAACTCCTGTGCAGATTTATTGAAAAAGCTCTTAGGAGGTTAGCAGTGAAAATTGGGAGAAGAGGGAGAGTCCATGATGCTGGCACATTCGGGGGCTCTGATAGGAGAGCACACCCAGGACTGTGAGGCACATGGAAACCTGCATGTTACACTTGGCTAAGAGGGACACTGAATCCCCAAAGGCCATAATTGGAAGCTTGGCTAACACCCTATGACTGTGAACAAAAACAGAACAGAGTGGACTTATTGAAGATTAAAAGTAAGCTTCTGTAGGGGTCAGCAGAATTTCTAGAATAAAATAGATCCAAGGGGAGTCAAGCATGATCCAAGAATATCATCTGCAGTGCCCACAGAGGTAAAGCAGACCTCTGTGAGTTCAAGGCAAGCCTGGTCTACAGAGCTAGTTCTAGGACAGCCAAGGCTATCAAAGATAAAGGCTATCAAGACAAAGAAACCCTGTCTTGAAAAACAAACAAAAATTACCACATTTAAAAAAACAAAAAACAAAAAAAAAAAAAAAAAACAGGATACTGTGACCCAACAGACAGATCCAGAAGTTGAAGTTAGTTGATAACATGAAGGCATTTGTTATATAAATGAACAGGACTTAAAAGAAAAGATGATTGCTGTGAGTCTCAGGGGAGCAGAAGCCACCTTTAGCACTGAACTGACTGAGAATCTGGACCAGCTGAGTACATCCGAATCAAAAGCTTCAGTGTTAGGCTGCAGAGGGACAAGTTAGAGGGGATAGACAATGCCAACTGTGTGCGTTGAGGGATGTGTGTGGGCGTCTCAGGGCTTCTGTTGCTGTGAAGAGACACCATGACCACAGCAACTCTTATAAAGGACACCATTTAATCGGGGCTGGCTTACCTTCAGAGGTTTAGTCCATTATCATCATGGTGAGAAGCATGGCAGCATCCAGTCAGACATGGTGCTGGAGAAGGAGCTGAGAGTTCTACATCTTGATCCACAGGCAGCAGAAGGAGACTATACCAGACTGGGTGTAGCTCAAGCATAGAAGACCTCAAAGCCCATCCACACAGTGACACACTTCCTCCAACTAAGGTCACACCTCCTAATAGTGTTACTTCCCTGGTGCCAAGTAATCAAACACATGCCTCTATGGGGGCCATTCCTATTCAAACCACCACAAAGGGGTTGAAAAGCTAAGAGACGTACACTGTGTGTTAAACTGAGAGCCGTGTGGGCAGCCTCAGAGTAGGTCCCGAGAGGTCATTAGAGGCTGCATTCATTCTCACAGACTTTGACTTCAGCACAAGAGCCGTAGGAAATCATGAAATATTGTAAAGAAAGCGGTGATATCAGAATTATGGGGCAGGCTTTTAAAAAAGGTTTATACATTCTCAAAAATGATGTGTCTGTGTGTGGCTCTGTGCATGTGAGTCCATGTGCCTGAGGAGGCCAGAAGGTTTGGACCCCTTGGAACTAGAGTTACACCTGATTGTGAGTCACCCAAAGTGGGTGCTGGAAACTGAACTCAGGTCTTCTCAAGAGCAGAAAGCACTCTTAACCATGGAGCCATCTCACGTGTCCCCAGAATTATGTTTTCATAAGAACATTGTGGAATGGATGGTGTGGTGACAGGTACCAGTCCAAATGTTTTTGCCGTGGTCCCAGCATATGGAATCTACACTTAGGTGGGAGAAGTGGAAGGGGGTTAGAAAGGAACTCAGGGGGACAAGCTCCTGAGCTGGATGATTGTTGGATAAGAGGATACAGGTAGGGGTAACATCCAGGACTGTTGGGCCTTGGATGCAGGATGACCTGACTTGACCGGGAAGCTCAGAGTTAGACTACTCTCTTGGGTAGTCCTTTTGAGTTCAAGGTGGCTGCCAGACACTTCAATGGAGAGGGAAAAATAATAGGAGCTTGGAAAATTTGCTCCAGAATCTTAAGGGTGACCTGAGATGGGATATCCTGAACACGGTCTGATAGAAATTGCCATGAAGTAGTAAAGAAGTCCTGCTGTGTATATAAGGATGAGACATTGGCTCAACTAAGAATGCATTCAGCTGCAAGCAACTGAAACCCAAGTCGTGGTGGTCTGAGCAACTAGGAAGTTACTTTTTCCATATAATGAGAAGCAGTTGCTGGACTAGACTTGGCTTCCCAGGGTGTCTCTTGGCCTTTCCTTCCTGCTTGTGATCTTAGGGTTGCTAATGGCTGCTGTAGCTTCAGATATATCACCATTCGAGACAAGCAACAGGGGCAGTGCAGCTCCAGATACCACATCACCGTTCATGAAAGACAGGAGCAACGGGAGCAGCACAAACGAGTCCTTTTAATCTGGAAAGCAATATAATAGAAATCTAGTCATGTTTTGTGTCACGTGGCCACCCCCGGCATTAAGGGCGAGTGCACAATGGACGTGGCATTTCAGTTTTTGCAGTCCAGGCAGAGGAGGAGTGAGCACTAGGATCTGCCTTGGTTTGAGAGCTATCTGCCACAGGGATCTTCAGAGCTCTGTGTTTGCCCCAACGTGTCCATGTGGTCAGCTTAGGAGCAAGGCTATGTCCAGGAGCCCTTTCATGTCCAGGGTCTAAAGACTGTGAACCTGGAAACAGAGTTCTGGAACAGAAAACCGTTTTATCCAATGCTGCTGTGGAGTGTGCTCTATTGCTTCCTCTCAGCCTGCCTTTCAGAGTTGTTCACTGTGAGTGGTAAGCATGCTCAGCCACTGACTGACAGGGAGCTGAGGTGGGAGAAAAGAGTGCAAGTTAGCCCTGCAGAGCAGTGTGGGCAGAGTCTCCCGGGCAGCTGTGCTGTGTCACTCATGACGGGAGGAGGATTTCCAGGTTCGAGGCAAAGGGTCGGCTGTGTTGGGTGCCTCGTTCCTGTTATCAGTTCTAGCTAACTGTCCTTATTAAATGGGGATACTGACTAAATAGTCTCCAGACTGTGCCCTGCCTGGGGGTCCATTGACTGTGGCAGAGGGAGTTGCCTTCCTCCAACTCTGACATACAGGCTTCCTCAGATTGATTTTTGTGAATGATAGCTGCTGATTCACTGATTAAAAACAGACGTATAGAGAGGTTAAAATGTTGCAAATCCAGACCCAAGTTTTCTCGGGGTAACTCAAGCCCTCTTAGTACTGATTATTGCCCGCTCTGTACCTGACCCAGCATCTTTGTGTTCATTAGGTAAATTCTTGGCAGAGTCTAAATAGAGCTTGTTTTCTTTGGAATGTATAAACAGACCTCCAGATTTAAGTAAGCAAAGGCTGCAGACTCTGTCAAATGGGATGCGAGGCCTAAAGCAGAGCTTTTCTCACTTTGCTGTGGCTGCCTCATTGCTCTTAGGAACAGCGCCTTTTAAAAGTGCCTTGATTTATGACTTTCTTTGTTCTGTTGCTATAAAAACGTCATCAAAATGTTACCACATTGGAACAGGGACTCTGTTTCTGGTTCTACTCCGGAATAAACCATCTCTTCTTCCCTTAGGAGGTGAGAGCTATGGTTTTTTGTAGACACTTTCGTTTGTGTGTGTTTGTGCGCAGGGTCCCTTGAACTCTAGTCCATCTTGCCTCGGCCTTCAGCGTATGTTCCACCAAACCTCGTTCCTCAGCACTTCATCCCACCTTTGAAAAGTCTCAAATCCTACTGTTTCCCCAAATCTTTGTACTCTATGAGCCAAGAGAATTGTGTACCTGTGGTTGGCAGGGATGGCAGAGGAGCTGCCAACACGATCGCCATGGGTAGATGAAACCAGAACTGCTGCCCACTGGCTCAGTAATTGAAGCCCCCCAAAGATTATGGACAGCTCTGGCTAGCAAAAGCCGAGCAAGTGTCACACAAGGGACTGAAAGGAGCTTGTTTGTCCTTCAAGATATTGGTTTCATTTAGCTAATAAAAAAGTTATTTTGAGGGCTGGAGAAATGGCTCAGTGGTTAAGACTGCTTTTCCAGAGGTCCTGAGTTCAGTTCCCAGCAACCATATGGTGGTTCACAACCATCTGTAGTGGAATCTGATGCCATCTTCTGGTGTGTCTGAAGAGAACAACAGTGTATTCACATACATAATATAAATAAATAAATCTTTAAAAAAAGTTATTTTGTAAAAATATTCATAGATTTGCTTAGATTTTAGGCCAGCATCTACCTAGAATTAGCACGTAAAAACATTCACATTTATTCCTATTTGAATGTTTGGGCCTCACCTCCATCTGAATGTTTTAAGCTAAGCACCTCCACCAGGAGCTTTCCCACTCTTGATGTGCAATCTGGGAAGAAAAGAAAAAAAAAAAAATCAAAATCACTGGCTGCCAGTATGCCAAGCATGTAATGTCAGTACTGTAGGGGAAGCAGGAGGATTGGAATTTCAAGGTTAGCCTGGGATGAGTAAGACCCTCTATCAAAATCACACACACACACACACACACACACACACACACACACACACACACACACACACACAGAGAGAGAGAGAGAGAGAGAGAGAGAGAGAGAGACAGAGAGAGACAGAGAGAGAGACAGAGACAGAGAGAGACAGAGAGAGACAGAGAGAGACGGAAACAGAGAGCTCTTAAAGAGTTAGTGTAGGAATAGGGAGAGGAGGAGGGGGAAGAGAAGGAGGAATGGCCCAGTGTCTGGGGAGGGTGACACAGAATTCTGTGGGATGTCCTATGATAGGGAGAGATGGGGACTGGTGGAGACTGTCTTCAGATTGGGAACTTCTTTTGATCCCCAGACTTGGGGAGAGAAGCTATAAACACAGTCAGCAAACATGTAAATTGAGGTCTTTGTCTGTAAGCTTTCTTTCTTCCATGAACCCTTGAATGGGGAGGTAGGTCAGGTGGATCTTGCTTAGGTGGGTTGTCTCTGTTGTGTTTTGCCTTTGTTTGTTTTCCCTAGACTGAGGCAGCAGAATGAGGAAGTCTTGAGGGAATCTGACACCCAGAACTTTCCCCACCTTTCCTGCCTCAAGCCCACACCTCAAGCCCACACCTCAAGCCCACACCTTTGTTCTCACAGGACCTTTGCTACTTTTCTGTTTTGTTTTGTTTCCCCAGGCCATGCAGGATGCACTGGCAGACCTCCCAGAGTGGTACGGCATCAAAGGCATGCAGGCCCACTGGATTGGGGACTGCGTTGGCTGCCACCTGGACTTCACATTAAAGGTGATAAGGCACTGGCACAGCATTAGTGCCCACCAGTCTCCTTTGTATTTTGGAACTCTGAATACACAGCAGCTCGGCACTAGACCGCAGCACTGCCCAGCAGAAAGAGAACCGGGAAGGCATCTTTCTGAGCATGCTTCCTCTGTCTTCATCCTGGGGTGGCTGGGGCTGAGTGCAGGAGTGGAGACTGACCAAGGATTTCCTGTCCTGTTCTTCTGCCTGGCCTCACCCCCTGCACACATTCCTGGTCCCGTGGTCAGAAGCTGCAGTGGCTGTTCTTTGGAAATGTCGGAATGGGTGGCATGGGGAGCCCTAGAGCTCAGGAAGAGGACTGAAAATAAAATACCATGTTTCATCCTGCCAGGTTGACGGACAAGACACAGGAGAGACACTGACAGCATACACAGCCACCCCTGAGGCCATCTATGGCATCTCCCACGTGGCCATCTCTCCTAGCCACGGGCTTCTACATGGCTGCAGCTCTCTGAAGAAAGCCTTGCAGAAGGCACTAGTCCCTGGCAGAGGTGAGCTAGAGGGTGAAGCACAGGCTGTGGGGCTGCCTCCTTCAGGTGACAGCAGTTCACTATGAGCTAGAGGGTGAAGCACAGGCTGTGGGGCTGCCTCCTTCAGGTGACGGCAGTTCACTAGACCCTCACACTTCATACGTTTGCCATTTTTTAATCATCTGTTCTTTACCTTAGCCATAGTTTTTACTTTTTAAATCTCAAAACCTGCGGGTAAAACAGCTCTGGGAACATTAGATTGACTGTCCTGGGAACGTTAGATTGACTGTCCTGGGAATGTTAGATTGACTGTCCTGGGAATGTTAGATTGACTGTCCTGGGTGTCCCTGAGCCCCTTCCAGAGTTTGCCCAGAAGCTCAGGCCTTTAGTTTTGGCTCAGTATCAGTTTAAAGCTCTCTTCTGATAGGGAGAGAATCTTCTGAATTTTAAATTCCTCTAGCAAATAAAACTACTAAAAAGGGACGGTGAGGTGGCGCAGTGGATAAAGTGCTTATCATTGTGGTAGAGAGAGCGCAGACTCCAAGAATCCCACAGGCCTTTGCTTAGACTCACACACATATTGTGACACACACACACACATACCCTTAAAAATAAATAAATGTACTAGAATTTCAAAACATGAGGGTATAAAAAGAACTCTGGCAATGAGTGATTGTTGTCACTGAGACTCCTGGCCTTTTCCATGCCAAAGGGAAGAACACATACCTTTGATTAAACGTAAAGTTACAGCCACCCAGGGAGGGATTTTGAGGGACAGAGCCTGGAGGGTGCAAGGAAGACCTTATTGACTAGAAGAAGTTCTCTGGAGAAGGCTTAAAATTCTCTGCAAAAGTCTCATCCTTACGCTTCTTCTGACACTGTGAACTTTAACCTGCATCTCACATCTGAATTATTGAGGTCGTAAACTGCTTTGGATGATGTAGACTGGAGAGGCAGTGTCATGACAGTTTACTTCTGCTCCAGACAGTGATTGTTTCCTGAGTGCACTGGGGGCAACTTAGTGAGCTGCCCATCCTAGGAGCCTGCTGTGGGGCCAGCCTCCTGGGTCAGACACAAGCTTTTTACAGTCCTAACTGTAAGTGTCTCTGGGCTTAGGGCAGAAGACTTCCCAGTACAAGGCAGGTCTTGTCATTTGCCTTCACTTTTTTGGTTATATACTGAAATAGAGAAAAGATGCAAGTTAAAAGCCCGTGTGTCCCTTTAAGGCCTCCGTGCCCATGTCTCATGAACGTGTGATCATCGAGGAGTAAAGTATTTGATTTTTCCAGTCGGGGTTTCTCTGTGGTCCTGGGACTCACTCTGTAGACCAGACTAGCCTGGAACTCAGATCCTCCTGAGTGTGCAATTAAGTGGCACTATTTGAAAGGATCAGGAGGTGTGGCTTTGTTGGAAGAAGTGTGTCACTGGCGTGGGCTCTGAGGTTTCCAACGCCCATGCTAGACCTAGTATCTTTTCTCTCTGCCTGCAGATAAGGATGCAGCTCTCAGCTACTTCTCCAGCACCACTCCTGCCTGCCGCCATGCTCCCCACTGCCATGATGATAATGAACCAAACCTCTGAAACTGTAAGCAAGTCCCAATTAAGTGCTTTCTTTTATAAGAGTTGCCTTGGTCACGGTGTCTCTTCATAGCAACACTGACTTAGACATTGAGGAAGCAGAGAGAAAGAGGTGAGAGGTGCTTTCAGCCCATCTTCTCTTTTTCATGCAGTCCAGGCCCCAGGCTCATGCAGTGGTGCCACACATAGTCAGGGTGGGTCTTACCCTCTCTGTTAAATCCTTCTGCAAACACCCTTATAAACACTCCCAGAGAGTCTAAAATCCAGATAATTTGACAGTGAAAGTTAGCAGTCTCAGGTAGGTTTTTTTGTTTGATTGGGGTTTTTTTTGTTTTTACTCTGCTGGAGGAGGAGGAGGAGATGGTGGAAGAAGAAAAAAAGAAAGAATTGATTTCAACTTTTTGAAGAGAAAACTCAGTTTTTACACTTTTGAGTAATTTAAGATTCCTTGAGGCTATGATGGTTGAAAAGTAAATATTGAAAAACTAAATGCTATAAGTAACCAGCTCACACATTTTCCCCACCTCGTAGTTCATTTGGGACCACAGAATGAAGTCATTTTAATAATTAATGACTAGTAAGTTATAAAAGACTACAGTCTCTGAGATGAAGGACACCATAAATTCAAAGTCCCTTCACATGATAAGCTGAGGAGTGTCTATCTTACTTACTTCTCTATTGTTGTGCTAAGACACTGTGACCAAGACAATTTATAGAAGAGTTTATTTATTGGGCTTCCAGTTTCAGACAATGAGTTCATGACCACCATGGAAGGGAACATGATGCTAGAACAGTAGCTGAGAACTTATATCCTGACCCACAGGCACAAGGCAGAGAGAGAGAGAGAGAGAGAGAGAGAGAGAGAGAGAGAGAGAGAGAGAATCCTAATTGACCATGGATGGGCTTAAAGCCCACCCCCAATGACATATATCCTCCAACAAGGCCAAGCTTCCTAATCCTTCCTAGACAGTTCTACAGTTGGGAACCAAACATTTAAATCTCTGAGCCTGTGGGAATCCTTCTTCTTTAAACCACCACAGAATCTCAGTAGAAATAATCAGTCACATATCTGAGACCACTTTGGTGCTAGTGTACCAGACTGGCGTGGACATTTCATGTTGACAAATTGAAAGACATTTGTAACATTCCATTTGGAAGAGCTCCCGAGCTCTTTCCCTCCCCCTCCCTTCTCTCAACAGTCCTGAAGCTGTTCCAAATGGAATATTATGTTTGGCATTGAGCTTTTCCCGTTCTAATCTTCAGAATAGAAACATCGCTTCATTCAGTCTGCAGATCAGTTGAGTTAGTACATCAAGACTCTGATTTTGTCTTGTGACATTGTATGGTCACATACAAACCAGTCTGGTGTGTTGTGTGCAGTGCAGTTTTCTCATGCTTGCGATGAACCCCTCCCTGCTGTGGACCCATGCCTGCTGTGAGCCCAGCCTCTTCCCCCTGCAGCCTGTGGGTTTTACTTCAGCCTCAGCTGTTGTCATTGCTTACCGTTGCCAGCTGGCTTACTCTTCCCTTCATTGTCAGGATTCTAGGGCGATAAGTGTCAAAGTAGTGACCATAAGGATCATGGAAGCACATGGGATTTAGTCTGTCACTCTCAGTTTAAATTTTACCATTCGAACTCCGGCTTTCACTGAGTTGGTTTCTGAAAACTAGCTCCTGATTTGCCATAGACAATCAAGAATCTGGTCCCGTGGCCAAAAATATATCTCAGTTGCTTAGCCTGTGCACAGGTTCAATCCCAGGTTGAATCCCTGGCAACATAAAATAACCAAAAAAAAAAAAAAATCTAGTTTCACATGTATCCTTATCACTATGGGAAAACATACTTGTATATTTGTTTTCTTAGCTGAGCTGGTCCCTGAGCTCTATGATTTTAGGTGGTCTTTCTGGGAAGAGAAGATACCCTGAGGAGTTGTAAGGTGACTCCAGTGGATAGGGTGAAGCCTGAGGGGCAGTGTGCTCATGGGATCAGCTTATCTCTGCAGTTGTAGGAGAAAATGATAAAGGCCACAGAGCAGTGAGAGTCAGTGAAAAGGGACCGTCTCAGAGAAGCATCTGGAAGGCAGGTCAGAGGGTACCTCTCAAATCTCCGGCTTGGGTGATGGGGTTACTGATATACTGGCTAAATGCACAGGATTTTTTCTTAGCAAACTTTGTGCAGGTTTCTTTATAAGAAAAAGTACAGTGCTTGATCCAAGTTCTGGGAACTGACTTCCATGATCACTGATGTCACTCACTTTTCTCTGCTGATACTTCTGGCTCATGTAACTTTAATCTTTTTAAACCTTATTTTTAATGATGGTTCTTAAATGCTTTAACCTCCCTTGTAGCCCATCACCCACCAGAGGTAGAGGAAAAGAAAGAATATGGGGGAAGTGGACCTGTTTAGAAAGGTTCTTTGGAGCAACTCCTGTCTGTGTTGTCTGGAAATTGCCAGTTTAGTTCACAAGTCAGCAGCGCATTTGAAAACATTTCACGGATACACCAGCAGTCCAGTTTGGTAGAGTCAGGATAGTAAACATGAATCAGCAGTGGTAGCACTACCCAGCAGAGACAGCCAGGCCTCAGCTTTGGCTGGGGTCAGCAGAAGGGACCCAGTGGGAGGCCAGGAAAAGTTCTAGGCTGTGCCTCTCTCAGTGAAGCGAAGATGGGAGGGAGACAACAAGTGTTGTACAGCTAGATCTATACGCAAGCTTAGCTCAGCCTCCATCTCTGTCCATCAAGTCTTATTCATACTCCCTCCAAAGATCACGTGTCCTCCACGGGTCTTACCTCTTGCCATGTGCATCTGTCTCAGCCAACATCACTCTGCCTATCAACCCGAATCCACAGAAGCGACAAGAAACTGTGGCATACCACCAGAAGTTTTTTGGTGCGTTTTTCTTTATAGAGTCCCAACAAATACAGCTCAACTGCACATATAAGGAGGACCAATGCATACATATTTTTAACAAAGCATCTACATCCCATGTCCTTTCATGTGCTTGCTTTAGCAGGTCACCCTTTCACCTACGGCTTCTTCAGCCAGCGTTCCTTCACGAGTCTGCCTTAGCCTTTCACCCATGTCCACCTAAGCTAAACGTTCCTTCACCTGTTTGCCCCAGCAAAACACCATCCAACCAACTTTCCAAAGAACGCTTCCTTACGTTTCCACTTCAGGCTTCAGTGTTATTTTATTACCTATGGCTAGAAAGGGCTGGAAACTGCATAGAGCATCAGGAAAGGGATGTCCTCCAAGTTTCAGAGCCGTCTGTCTTTTAATTATTTTAAACATGTATATATAACATAGTGTATATTAGATCTTGCTTACTAGAGCAAACAGTTGTCTTACATCTCTTCCTCCTCTGCTTCTTCTTTTTTCCCCCCCAAATTTCGCTTACTTTTATCTTATGTGTGTGCTGCATGCGTGTTTTGCCTGAATGTATAGCTATGTACCACATGTATGCAGTGCCTGTGCAGGCTGGAAGAAGGCGTGGGGTCCCCTGGCTCTGGAGTTATAGATGATTGTATGCTGTGTCATGGGTTCTGGGAACTAAAGCCTTCCTCTGGAAGAACAGCAAGTGATCTGAACTGCTAAGCCATCTCTCCGGCTCCTCCCTCCTCTTTTGGAGATAAGCTCTTGCTGCCGTAACCCCCAGACCAGCCTCTGACTTGCCATCCTTCTCCAGCCTCCCAGTGCTGATGCTACAGTTGTGTAGCTTATCACGTGTGAGGCTCTCGTGGAGATGATAATGTAGGACTAGAGTGTGGCTCAGTGGTGGAGTACTAGGTAGGTAGTGCCCAGCATCTGCACGGCATTAGGTTTGACCCCTAGCACCGGCCGGGGAGAAAAAAAGTAGGTGTGTATGTAAGTCTGTCTGTGACCATTTCTCCGTGTGTGTGTGTGTGTGTGTGTGTGTGTGTGTGTGTGTGTGTCTATGTCTGTGACTATGTCAGTGTATGAGTGTCAGTGTATGTGTATCTGTGTCTGTTGTATGAGTGTCTGTGTATGTGTCTGTGTATGAGTGTCTGTTGTGTGTGTCTGTATCTGAGTGTCAGTGTCTGTCTGTGTGTGTATCTGTGACTGTGAATGAGTGTCTGTGTGTGTGTGTGTGTGTGTGTGTGTGTGTGTGTATGTCTATGTCTGAGAGTCTATATGTTTAAAGAAGACAGCTATTGTGAACACTTATGTCCATATGGCTTTTGCTTTTATAAAATTTTCCTGAGGAGACATGTCCAAGAGTAAATTTTTTCCAAAAGTATGGCCATTTTTCAGCTCCATCCTGTGTTGCTTTTATTGGCGTCTGAAAGGGCTTTATCCTTTTATGGTAGCAAAACCAGTGGTAGGTGAGTCTTACTGCAACCTCACCAGCAGGTGTGACCCTTCTTAAAGTTTTCTTTAATTTACTAAGTGTAAAATGATAAGACATTTAAGATTAATTTTTACCTCTTTCTAATAATTGATATTTTTAAAGTGTAGTGTCTATGACATGTGTGTGTCGGTGCCCTCAGAGGCAATAAGAGGGTGTTAGCTCCCCTGGAGCTCCGGTTACAGGCAGTTGTGAGCTGCATTATGGGATGCTGGAACTGAGCTCAGGACCTGTAGAAGAGCAGCAAATGTTGTTAACTACTGAGCCGTCTCTCTCTAAAAATGATTGGAAGAAAGAAAGAAAGAAAGAAAGAAAGAAAGAAAGAAAGAAAGAAAGAAAGAAAGAAAGAAAGAAAGATCTAAGTGATAAGACTCACTGTAGCTTAGTGGTAGAGAACTTACCTAGAACATATGAGCCTTGGGTTCCATCTCCACCTACAGACACACACACACACACACACGTACAGAAAGAGGGAGAGACAGACACACACATAGAAAGAGTGACAGACAGACACACACACAGAAAGAGGGAGAGGGAGAGACAGACATACATACACACACACACACAGACACACGTATATAGAGACAGAGACAAACGTGCACACACATACACAGAGAAAGAAATTAACATCTGTATTTTATGAAAGTTACAGAGTACTAGCAGTGTAATTGCAGCTAACAGTGGCCTCTTTATGCAGCCACTTGTAATTTTTTAGGTGTGTGTTACTTGATGGCATGACAGGTGTTTCTTTCTTGCCTTTATAAAGGTGAGTGGGTTTGACAAATCTACCATGTGAGGTGATCAGAACTAGTATTCTTTCTGTATCCTGGGTCTGTTCCCCCTAGAGTTTTCCAAGCTGCCCCACATTGTGGCCTATGTCCATTAAAAAAGAGCAGTTCTTAGGGAGAAGGGCTTACCTTTTTCTATTTTTAGATAGGGCCTGACTTAGACTTATAAGGGCTTCTCCATATAGCCCATGGCTATGCATAGCTGCAAAGGAGGCTGGACAGCGCTGCTGTTATTGTGTAGCCAACTCAACATTCTGTTGCTGAGTCGTTGGAAGAGGTGGATACAAGGGTCAGCTGGTAGCTGATCCCAGAGCTCTTTCTCTGACAGGCCTGTGTCTGCATTCTGTCTGTACTGCTGTCTCTCCAGTCTCCACATTAGCTTTTGCTCTTATTCCGCCCCCTCACCTCCCCTTTTCCTAATGCCACATTGTAATTGCAGAATTTGCAAATACATATTTCTTCTTTGAGAAGAGACAGTATGGAGTTAGAAATATGGATGCCTGGTTGGAGACGGAGTTTAACAGGCTCCAGCAGCAGAGGTTTAGCAACTGGATTGCTGGCTGTTCCTTGCTCCCAAAGCACTTACTGAATGCCGCCCCGCCCCGCCCTGCCTTCCTCCTGGATCCTGACGTCACCTCTTTGAAATGCAAATCCTGACTCTCGGGCTGATTTTCCTTTGAGGGCTTGTAGAATCTGTTTGGAAACAGGAAAGTTTGAAACAAGAAGTGCAAATTGCAAAGGCCAGCCAGTTGTAGCTCTTACTAGTGGTGGTGTAACAAACACAGGTAAACCGAAGCATCCGTCAGTAACTGCTTGTGCCTCTTTCCTTCCTCTGGACTTTGGATATGTATGCGTCTAGTCCGTATGTTCTCTGAGGATGTCTACGTGTGTGGCTCTTTCCCCGCTACTGCTCCTGTAGCAAACTCTATCCATGATAATACACTGGTTGGGTAAATTGCAAGTCATTTACTGTAATAAATAAATAAATTTATTTCCCTTCCAGCCCCCTGTGCCCAGAATGACAACTCTTTTGAGACTAATTATTTATTAATAACTGCCTTGGCCATGAGCTTCAGCTTGTTCTCTGACTTGCTCTTAACTTATTATCCCTTTTATTCTAGCCTACGTTCAGCTGCATGGCAGGTTTTCCTCTCCTTGTCTTCTAAGGTTTGTCTCCTCAGAGTTTCTGAGGCAAATCTGCCCTTCATTCTATCCTGAGTTCAGCTGCCTTATGGTTTATGGCTGTCTCTTCAGAATTCCAGCTGGAATCCCCCCTGCCTCTCACTATTTCCCGAATCCTCTCTTTCCTGCCGGATGTCCCACCTCCTATTTCCATCATTGGCCATCAGCTTTTTTATTGACAGGTGATGCTTATAAGAGATTCTCTCTACAATTTGCCTCATAAATACTCATAACTGGGGCATGTGTACGATGATTACATTGTTCTGTTTGTATACTTTGCTTACAGGTTCTTGTTGTGTAGCCCAGACTAGTCTAGAACTCATTGTATAGCTCAATCCTGCCCCAGCCTCCAGAGTGCTGGGATTATGAACATATACCACCAGGCCCAGCCTTACTTTCTCATTCTTAGGTAACTTTTTATTTTTTCTAAAATGCAGTCTCTTCTCTGTGTGTCTTTCTTTCATTTGCTTTGTTTTTTGAATTTCTAGCAGAATTGTCCCACATTCCCCATAGCTCTATAAAACGCTTGATATAATTTTCTCCAAATTCCAGCCTTCCAAACAATCTTACAAGTTCCCTCCTTTTCCTGAAGATGTTCCCGATGGTGTTTGGTTTGGTTCAGGTCTGAATTGGTATGACCCTCCAGGTCTCAGCTGCATGTCTAATGTTCCCCCTGACTTCTTTCTTGAATGTTCTTGTGGCTGGCTTTTCTTTGTTGGGTTCCTGTCTCCTGGCCTACACCTGTCTCTTTTTCCATTAGACTTCCATCTTTCAAGAACTCACATACTCCAGTATCTCCCAAGACAAGCACATGTGGGAAGGAACTGCTCTGTCTTTGGATGTCTGGAAAGCTCCTTCCTGCGCTGCTGTTCTCTGCTTTCGAGCCACATCACCATCCACTTGCTTTAGAAGTTCACGTCTCCTCTTTCCACTATGGGAAGGTTTTGCTTGTTTCATTCTCACTGCTGGAGATATTTTTGAAGAGTAAAAGGTGGTAATGAGATGCTTTTCCATCTGGAACTCAGAACACCCTTTCCACTTCTTTGCTTGTGTGTGCAGGTAGACAAAACTTCTCTCCTGTACTTTTTAATCTTCTAATTTCCACTGGTGTAAATTACCTGCCAATACCCTTCAAAGGACAGTTCTTTAGCAAGTAGCACACAGCATGGAAGATGTTATGCTTTTTCTTGTTTGTCTGCTCTTGGATGTGTCTAGCTGATGGCTCTCCTCTTGTTTTCAGATTGCCTCACACCAGTGATGGCTGTGAACATGCTCACTCTGCAGGAGGTCCCCATCATCATCATGGCTAACCCTGACTTGGAAGGCTCTCTAGATTCAAAAATAGGTATGTGGCTGTTTAGGTGTCATACATGCTAATAAATTATGCAGGGTTAAGGGCAAAGGGCTCACAGCTCTTGCTGTCCCTTGTAGGAGTTTACTGTTGATTCTGTGATGGGTTTTGCTTCTCAGTGAAAATTTGTGCTCCCTTTTTAAAATCTTATTTAAATCATCATATTTAGCGCTTTATATATTGTTGGCAAAGCGTTCCACCATGCGCTGCACCCTGCCCTCACCTTCGATGTGTCATTTAGTTAAGAACTACATATTCACTGGGCAGTGGTGGTGCATGCCTTTAATCCCAGCACTTGGGAGGCAGAGGCAGGTGGATTTCTGAGTTCAAGGCCAGCCTGGTCTACAGAGTGAGTTCCAGGACAGCCAGGGCTACACAGAGAAACCCTGTCTCAAAAAAAACAAAACACACACACACACACACAAAAAAAAAAAAAAAAAAAAAAAAAAAAAAAAACCAAAGAACTACATATTCAAGAGCACAGTATTACACACCTGAATTCCTAGCATTCAGAAGCCTGCAGTAGGGAGATGACAAGGTTAACATTTTAAAATACATTTTTTTGCGTATGAGTGTTTTGCCTGAGTACTGTGTATACACCTTGTGCCTGTAGAGGTCAAAAGGAATCAGATCTTCTGAAACTGGAGCTACAAATGGTTTCAACCTGTCATGTGGGTATTGGGAACTCAACTCAATTCCTCTGTAAGAAGACCAATTCTTTTAACTACTTAGCTGTCTCTCCAATCCCACATCATAAGCTTAAAGCCTGGAAAACATGGCAAAACCACATCTTTAAAACAAAAGCAAGCATACAAACAACAACAACAAAAAGATATGTGTTTGAAAGCATATGGGGGATGGTGAGCAGAGGGGATGGCAAGGCAGCTCAGTGTGTAAGAGTGCTTGCCACTCAAGCCTGCCAATCTGAGTGGAATTCCCAGAACTTAATGAAAGTATCTTCAAAACCTCTACATGTACCTGCACACATACATACATTAATAATAAATAATAAATAAATACATAAATAAATTTTATGTTTTTAAAGGAAAGCATATGAGGTATTTCATGTCATCCTGGTTGCTATTGAGAATTTAAAAAGCTTAGGCTCATGAATTAGTTTTAAATACTTAGACACATGATATGGGGACAGTACAGTGTAGACTAAAAATCTAGTCTCAAGATCCAAGCCAGGTGTAGTACTTCAGGCGTTTAGTCCCAGCACTGAGGAGGGAGATCTTGAGTTTGAAGTCAGCTTAGGCTACATAGTAAGATCCTAGCTTAACAAAGCCAAACAAAATAAAATCCGCCAAACTACCAGCAAGGGCAGAGCAGAGATGGAAGTTGCAAGCACATATGCTCCTTGTGGGCTAGGTTGTGAAACTGTGGAGGAGGCTAATCTGGACTCCTTAAGAAAGGTCATGAAGCACCTGAGAGACATTTTATTGGCAGCCCTATTCATGAGTAATACTCATCTCTTGTCCTGGGGCAGAAAGAGAACAAAAGATAAGTACCTAATGACAGCCCTGTCCAAACTTTGCCTTCAGGACACACCTGCGTGCCTCTCTGAGCTGCTTTCCTGTGGGAGATCCCAGTCTCCCTGCAGGACAGCAGCCTGCGCAGGTGCCCTTCCTGTGCTACTGCAGCAACAGTTCCTATTACGATGACCTCAGGTCAGTTCTGATGAAGAGATGTCAAAGCAGAAGGCTGGCACTGAGCACTCAGGTCACGTCTGACCATTACAACCATGTATTTTATAATTAGTAAGATGTTTTAAACAGCCAGTCAGAGTAAACAGTGAGGAAAACCTTTATCTGGCTTTTTGGGGGCAGACAAGGGATGTTTGACATTTTGGGCTAAATCACTGACACAATATTAAGGTTCTGAAGGATTTAGATGTTTTTAGGTAAGCATGGGGAATTTTTTTTTCCTGTTGTCTTGATTTCCCTTGGTTGTATAATTAGTATTTTCTAAGTACTGTTTCTTGCCTTCTAAGGGTAGAAGCAGAAACAAGTAAGAAATAAAGCAGAATTTTCACTATCCCACCTACACAGTTAAATATGTCACATTTTCATAGTCTTAATGTGGCCCGATAAATGTAGTGGCCACTGAATGGGACTGGTATTGGCTCAGACACCCCAAGACCAAGTTCTTAGAACAGAAGAGATTTATTTGCCCCATAGGGACAAAGGACAGGGCGTAAGACAAAGACAGGAGGTGGAGAATGAGGGAGAAAGGGAAGGGAACAAGGGAGACTGGGAGGGGGTGTTCATCCCAGTGGGGGACAAAGGACTGCCTCTGGATAGAGAGCAGACAGACAGCAGATACGGCCCATAGGAAAATGGTGGTTTATAAAGGTAAAAGGGGAAACCTCGTGTTAGGATGAGGTGTTTAATTTTAATTGGGCATGTTAATTAGGTGATCCAAAGGGAACTTTTGATTGCTGGACTAAAATACTTTGTTTGATAGGTGGACCTTGGTAATCAGCTTCAGGAGGAAGAAGTGGCTGAATAGGGAACAGACCTTGGTGGCTAGCTTTAGGAATATAATCTAATGCTTGTTATCAAGGCAGAGGGGATGGGGGAAGGGACAAGGCCTGTCAGGGCCATGTTTGCCTTATTTGGGCTGGCTAGAGTCCCTTCAGTCAGTGTCTCCTTTGGAGTGTCACTGAGTCACCCTAAGCTGGACATCAGAATCTGACAAATGGCTCTTGACTACCTGCTGTGGCTATAAACACCTATTGGTACTGTTTGCTGTCCCAACATCCACACCTCCCAGTCCAGTCCACTGACATTCATTCGTTTTACTTTGTGTTTTCTGTCACAACACAGTTGGAAACACTATTCCCAGACTTTCTGGACCTACCAGCATTTGAATAATGTCACAGAGACTCATTAAATTTTATTATAGCTTAGGCCTTAGCTTGGGCTACCTCCCAGCAAGCTCATCTAACTTAATTAACCCAAGTCTTCTAGTCCATGTCCTGCCACATGGCCGGTTCATTACCTCTCTCTCATTCAAAGTATGTCTAACCTCCTCCAAGTCCTGCTGGCAAATCTTCCTGTACCCCTGCTGCCTCTCCCAGAGACCCTCTCTCATAAGAATTACAATACCAAAATCTGGCCAGTCCTCAGCTCTCTGCTGGTACAGACTTAACTACTGAATAATACCAGCAAAGCCTTCACACAGTGCACCCCAACAAAGCACACAGCTTGCACTGCTATAGAACTGTCAGTCCTCTGCACCTGAAGCCACCCCTCTGGGACTGCTTTGCAGAAGAGCTGGCTTAGCCTTGTGTGTCATGTGTTCCACATGTATGTCAACATTTTCCATGAGAGAGGTGTCAGCACCACGAGACATCTGACCAATTTGGGAGATTATAGAATGAATTTATAGTCCTAGCTAGCCTGTATAGAAGACATACAATCCAGGTATTTTATTTCCAAGCTATAAGCCTAGATTGGGCAGGTTTGGAGCTATCCTTATTCTCCAGCTACATCCCTTGTTATGTGCTGTTTCTCCTGACCACGTGCTCGTGGTCCATCTCCTCTCATGGCAGCCCCCCCCCCCCCCCCCCGTCTTCTTCCTCTCCCTCTACCTGCAACCCCTTCACTCGATCCTCAAGTCCCACCTTTCTCCCTCCACTGCCCAATCTAAGGCTCTAGCCTTTTATTGACCAGTTACATTGGGGAGCAAGATTCACGTAGCATCACTTGTTATATGTGAGGATCTGCTTGTGGGGGAAACCACATCTTGAGAAACCAGTTTTTAGCATTAGAATACAAGCAGCATCAGACTAACTCACACCAGGAGACATGTTGTTTATCCCCACTGAGGAAGTGGTCTGGAAAGGGGCCAGGAGAGTACATTCCCTATGCCATCGTGTTCAGAACAGCCTGTTTTGTCAGCAGCACCACACTCAGAGCCCTGTCCTATAGAACCAACCACCAAAGCCTGCTTCTGTGCTCAGCTGAAGCCAGAACAGCAGGTCCTACCCCTCTGGGTGATTTTTTGTGTGTCCCACCTCATTTCCCGGAGATATGTGTAGGTTGAAGAACAAATGCCTGTTCAGAATGTTCTGGTGTTCTTGGGGACACAGCCTAGACTCCAACGCCAGCTTTCAATGTCCAGACTTGAGGGATCTTTCTAGGGAATTAAAATGCCATTGGAACCAGCACTGCTTCCCATCTACCACTGGGAGGATTCAAGAGGCTCTCCTCGTACTTGTAATATATAGTTTCTGTGGCATAGATGGTAGAGTTTAGGGTTGCAACTATGTTTTTAAAAAGAAAAAAACAAAACAAAAAACAAAACAAAACAAAACAAAACAAAAAAAAAAAAAAAACAGAGAAAAAGACCTAAAGAAAATAATTCCAACAGTGTGAACAGTTCTGTGAGGTTGTTAGGTTCTCTAAGGCTGTCTCATTATCTAGGGAGTTTGATGTGGCTTTCTGTCTTCTGAGGTAAAAGGGACCTTCTAAGAAGCTAACACCACATGTTAGGATTCTTTGTTTTGAGCACTTAAGAGGAGTTGATGTTTTGTATTTTTTCCCCTTTGAACAGGAATCCCCAGCACCAGCTCAGAGGACACCAGACTAGCCCAAGCTCTGGGCCTACCCTACTCTGAGGTCTTTGAAACTTCACCAGATGGCACAGAGAGACTGAGTGGATCTGCTGAGGTTGGTGCCCTTGGCCTGTGCCTGAGATTCACTGACTTGTGGGTCAGCCTCTGAGATTGGTGTGATGAGATACCCTCTTACAGAGTAATATCCCATTCACCCTTCTACTTTTCCTCACCCCAGCGGCCTTGTAGCCTTGCTTGGTTTCTCAGAACAAAGACTATTCTTCTTCAACAACCAGAACTTCCTTAGCCAACCCTAGAACAACTTCGTTTGAGAATCTTGCTTGAGAGATGATCTTTCCAAAGAACCTTTGTCTTCTTAGAGAAGTGACTGCAGCTGACTCTTCTTCCTGGGGAAGATGGTGGCTCTCCAGATTATCTGCTCTTTCCATGTAAAGTTTAGCTTGAGTTTACAGACTCTTTAAAGGTTGCAGACCCTCCCATAAACAGTCAGTGTTTAATCAAGGTTATCTCTTGTTTGACTTGGTGCATTTGTCAGGACCTGAACTCCAGCTATGCTGAGCTGAACCTGTAGCAACAATTTTGGAATTTTTGTTTCTTTTTTAAAAAATACAGAAATATTATAAGAATGTGCTTTGGTTTTAATCCCAGTGTAGGGATGTGGGGCTGCTTTGGACTGTCAGAAGCAGCTGACTGATTTGCCTCGTGCTGTCCAACAGGCGTGGTTTTGCCAGCTGCAGATAGTTTCTGCGATTGTGTGAAATTTGATATTCTGGAAAGTTTCCAGAGGATATATAACTGCTAGGGCCCCGATAGGTGGGGTGAGTGGCTGTTGGTCATTCAGGGAGGTTTGTTCGTAGTTGTGCTCAAAGAAGAAACAAAAGGAAAGACGTTAGACTCAGGGATCTCTACCTCT
Organism: Arvicanthis niloticus; assembly: GCF_011762505.2. Classification (NCBI taxonomy): domain Eukaryota; kingdom Metazoa; phylum Chordata; class Mammalia; order Rodentia; family Muridae; genus Arvicanthis; species Arvicanthis niloticus. Next base: position 43,589,500 of record NC_047678.1, read on the forward strand.
GCCCCTCCATCCTTTTCTCCCTCCTATCTAGTGATAGGGGCTGAGCAGGAGGGAAGGGTGGCCAAAAAGAACCCACAAAGTAGCAACGACCAGCTACATGAACCAGAAACTGGTGGAAGAGGCTGTTTGGGGAATGGGCGGCTAAAGCTGGAAGTGACTAAAAGCAGTGAGTCTCAGACTTGAGCATGTATCAGAATCATGCTGGCTCTTCCCAAGAGTTCTGTTTTCAGCACATTTGCATTGTGTACCTGGTGGTGGTATTGACACTGGTGCTAATATTGCTGGTAGTATTGGTGGTGGTGGTTGTGATGGTGGTACTGCTGGGCCACTGTTGAGAATCACTGGCTTAGAGCCTTGCTGCTGAAAGTCTGGTCCCTAGATTAATGGCTCTGACATCACTGTTAGGACTGTGACTCCCAGCCCTACCCTAGTCACATAAGATCCCTGAGTGATTTGTATGCACATTAAAACTTGAGAGCACTGGCTTGGAGTGTTCATTTTTAAACTTGACAACACAGTGGAAACTCTCAGAAAGTGTTTTAAAATATTGGCACTTGGAAGAACTGTGTGCTTATGCACACTTATAATCCTAACATTTGGGAAGTAAGACAGGAAGGTTAGGAGTTCAAGGCTATACTGGGCTGCATAGAGTTTGAGACCAGCCTGAGCTATGTGAGACCCTTGTCTTAAGAGACATAACAAATAAAATAACAATCTAATGGTTGAGTCTTACCCCAGATATTGCAACCAAATGATGGATGACAGTGAAGACATGAGTGCTGGACATCAGGAGTTACAGCTCCCGGGAGATTTGAAAGTGAGCCCTAATCTGGGACCTGCTGGCTCAGCATGTCAGTCCTCCATCAGTCTAATCATGAATCCTGAAGCAGCACCTACTGATCACCTCCTGGTTCTGGTTCTAGTACCTGAAGATCCAGGTGTTTCAGGTTTGGGACCACTTAGCTATAAGGGTATCCTGTCTTTTCTGTCTTCATCTCTGTTTCTGTGTGTGTGTGTGTGTGTGTATGTATGTATGTATGTATGTATGTGTATGTATGTATGAATATTTCTATCATCTGTCTGTCTGTACATCTATCTATCTCATCTCTCTCTCTATCTATCTATCTATCTATCTATCTATCATCTATCTATATATCCTTTTATCTACAAGAGAATAATGACTTCTATCTATAGGAAACTAGTTCCTGGCTTCATGTTTGTATCTCCAAAAAGAAATAATATTCTAAGATATTAAAGCCTTTTTTTTTTCTTGGCCCTCATTTGTGCAGGCCTATTGGAGAATAGGACAGAGCCAACCCTAGGTGTCTACAAGGGAACTTTGGCTCTGAAAGTGAGGGAGGGGCTAAAACTGAGTTGTTTCTCCAGGTCCCAGGAGACCCCTATTCCTCTGGGTGGGACTCCAAGTGTGTGTTTGCTCTTGGATAGCTTCAGGTAGCTCTGAGTCATCTCCTGGCTCTTTGCTGAACAACACTCGACCAGATGATGTTGTTGTGGAGGTGGAGAAGGGTGGTACGAGGCTGTTTTCCTTCATGAGCTTCTGGAGCAGAGGACAATGGTGCATGAGAAGAATGACTTTGAAGAAAGCATGTAGTGCTTTATATTGTAACTATATGATGTCAGAAGTACAGACTAGAGAATCTCTCCCCCAGAGCATAGCCACCCCTGTACAATAAACTCTGAGAAGACTCTTGACACCACTTGTAAGAAGGTTACTTTGTTAAACATGTCTGAACTCTCTTTTAATGGCAGGTCTTGTGACTGTAAGCTCCTTGAGAACATGGACAGATTACATTTGTCTTTGTGTCTCTGAGGCCTGGCATACAACAGGACCGATACCAGGTGCCCACATTCTGAATGTTAGCAAGCCTTATGGCTCGCTTCATCTAATTAGTTTGGCCTCTGGAGAACATCAGTGAAGAGAACACCGCACCTTTGGACTAGTGCTGTTCTGCCCTATAGTCTGTGAAACGGGAATCTTTAAATACAAGGATGGTTTGTTTCTTAAAGCTGAGGCAGCTCTGGTCCCTTGCTTGCCTTAAGATATAACATTGAATTTTTTTCCTCTGGATATTTTCTCTCTGAGAGGAAATGCATATTGTGCAGCTGTTTGCTGCTAATTAGACATCTCAGTTAGGAGTTAGACGCTGACAGGATTGAACCGGGGCATTACAGAAAGGAGGGCCACAGAACCGGGGCCAGCTGCCCCCAACACACAGTGGGTACAGTGCCTATGGCCAACACTGTTTCTCAAAGCTGCTGGAAATATTTTACTATCTTTTAAATTTGGAAGTTGAGATGGAGAGTTGGCCCAGCAGCTGAGAATACTGTTCTTCCAGGAGATCCAAGTTCAATACCCAGCACCCACGTGGTACTCACAACCATCTGTAACTATAGTTCCAGGAGACCTGTCACCCTCTTCTGACCTCCATAAGTGGTGGGCAGAAATGTGGTGCTACAGCGGAACCACCTCAGACCCACCAGTGATATAAATAATGACACAGAATGCTTATTAATATTTTAAGGCTTAGGCCTTCTGCTGGGCAGTCTTCTGACTACTCTGACTCAACTAGTCCTGGCACTGTGTCCCACCATGCGGCCAGGGCTACCTGTCTGCTCTGTGCTGGTCCAGCCATCACCTAGTGTCTACTGCTTGAATCTCTCTGCCTCTCAATTCTTCTCTCAGAGTTCCAGCTCTGCCCAGAAGTTCCACCTGTCACTTCCTGCCCAGCTATTGGCCAATTTATTTAAAAGCCAATCAGATACAGTTCTAGATTGCCTTAGGCAGCTGAGGAAGGAACAAATATTTATAAAATATGAGACCGGTGATGGCCAATACAGAATTAACAATTGAATATTCAGAGACACACCTTCACACAGTATACTCCAACATAGTGCAGAGAAATGCATGAAGCTAAAACACCCATACACATAAAATAAATAATTTTTAAATTGTTAAAAAAAAAAAAAAACCCTCAAACTTTTAGGAGCAAAAGTCATCGATCAGTACAGTTGCACAATGTGATTTTTAGTGTTACCTTGAGGAGGAAAAGACCCATGAAGATAAATGTATCCAGGGTTCAGGGCAGTCCAGATGTGACCTGACGCATAACCAGAGCGGTATGAGCATCACACATTGATGCAGTAGTCCAGAGTGCTGAGCAGGGGTAGAGTTTGTCTTACAGTTGTCTCTCTTCACTTCCAGTTTACAGGTATGACCCGGCAGGATGCCTTTGTAGCCCTGACTCGGAAAGCCCGTGAGATGAGAGTGGGTGGACACGTGACAAGTAACAAGCTGAAGGACTGGCTGATCTCGCGGCAGCGCTACTGGGGCACACCAATCCCCATTGTCCACTGCCCAGCCTGTGGTCCTGTGCCTGTCCCTCTGCAAGACTTGCCTGTGACTTTGCCCAGCATCGCTTCTTTAACGGGCAGAGGAGGCTCCCCGCTGGCCTCGGCTTTGGAGTGGGTGAACTGCTCCTGCCCAAGGTAAGGAGCCACAGCCAGCATCCTGGGCTGTCTTAGATATCCTCCTCGCACTGAACGCTAAATGCTGCCTTCTTCACTAGCCTAAAAGGAATATCAAAAGGTGTATTGGAACCTTGAGAAAACAGTCTAGAATCTGGCCTAGACACTGTAGAGGGCCCTGAAACACTGATCCAGTGGAGGGAAGATACAGGTTTTTACTATATTGTACTGTCTGCCATTTCTACTCCACAAAGCTTCCTAGAAGTGTGAAAAGTTTTCTTCTCTGCTATGTCTGGCCAGTACAGAGCCAGTGATAACCAAGGAGGTCAGCACACACAAATCTGAGAGTGTGGGAAAGACAGTAGTGTGTTCATTCCTTACCTTGCTGAAGCACGCCAACCTTCTCTCCTCTTGCCTCATTTCAGAGCGAGACTGGGTTTGTCCAGCAGATGAGTAGAGTGCCTTGAATATGACGTTCATGATGCTGTTAGTAGCTGACTAACTCAAGCTAGTTCTTTTCCCTTTCCCTTTGAGAAGGAGTTTTCACATTCAGTACAGTGTTGCAGCCTTGAGTGTGAATATGGCTTCTTCACAGGACCACAGACTTTCTGGAGGGTAGAGCCCAGGCCTCAGAGTTCACTTCACTTCCTGAGTGAGTTTGGTAAACACCTAGGGCTGTGAGCCACCAAGCCAATACAACCAAGCAAGTCAGTACAGAGATAGATAGACAGTAGCTTCCAGTCCAGCTGAGGGTTCTTTATATATTTACTTTTGCATAGACCTTGAACCTCTGTAAAACCTCACTCTGTCCAGCACTGTGGGGCCAGGTGTAGTCTGCCTCATAATTCCCTGGTATTCTGGGAACCTAGTGAGACAGCATCTATGACATCTTTGACCCAATTCTGCTGCCCCAGATTGCACTGCTCCTACCTAGCCCAACTGGTGACCTCATGCCCTTCTCCTGCCCCAGCCCTCTTCCCGACCATCCAGGACTTGGTATCCATGGCAACGCCTAGTTGTCTTCAAGCCCAAGGTGACATTAATCGAAGTGAGCATGAGTGTCGGTCAGATTGGTCACTTGTGGGTAGTGGGCCTCTGTTTTCCTCAGTGTTTCCCCAAATAAACACCAGTTTTACCTTAGAGAATCACTGTGGAGATCGGCAACCCTCTCTGGTGGCACACAGGATTCCCTAGGAACTTCTCTGAGAACCCCTGCCCTGAGGAATCCCACCATGCCCAGGCCTCCTGACTAAAATGCAGATGCGAGGCCTGGTTTGGTCATCTGGCCTGAGGTGAGGTGGGAGGGCTGGTTCCTTCTGTAGTATTCATGGAGCCAGTGTGAACTGCTTAACAAACATGCAGTGTAACACAACCCTTCGTTCCCTTTTTAAATTGAAAACAGACGCCATCTCTTACGTGCTTAGTGAATGGAAAGTTCCTTTTGGAGACTCTGTTCCCTTTCTCCCTGCTCTCCAAGAGCACCTTCACTCAAACTTATGGTGCTCCATGTGGACTGTGAGGCCCAACATCTCACAAGTACAGCTGGTGGGAAACTGCACTGAAACCTAGAAAAAAAGCAAGTTGATAAATTTCTTTTCTCAGGTGCAAGGGATCAGCCAAGAGAGAGACAGACACCATGGACACCTTTGTGGATTCTGCATGGTACTACTTCAGATACACTGACCCTCACAACACTCACAGGTAATGTCCTTACTGTATAACAGGTAGCACTTTGCATCCTCCATGAAGCAAAACCAAAATGGAGTTAAATGTGCAAGGGAGGTGCTGGGAACATGCCTGGGTAGGACAGAGAGAGGAGCCGAGCTGGCAGAGAGAACATCCACATGGTGTGTGTGTGTAACTGGTATCAGAGGCAGGAGGAGGAGGATTCAGAGGAGCCCAGACCATAGCAAAGCTTCCAATGCCTCAGCAAGGCTGCAGGAAGAATGCCAACGCACATGTCCATTCAGAACCCAAGGTGGCAGATGCACCTTTGTGCTGGCACCCTCCTTTCTTCTCCTGGAAGTAGATGGAGACCAGGGGCTGGGCCAGAGCAGCCTGTAGACACAGCGGAGGCTATTGTTGGTCAGCTGCACACCTCATGCCCTGCTCTCAGCTTGAGGATGCTCAGAGTACCAGAGAGAAGGCTCTTTTAAATGCAAGTATATTAATTATTAATTTAGATTACTCAACCCATTCAATCCCATCTATAATACAAATTGAAAAAACAGCAAAAGGAAGAAGATGTGAACAGCCTGCACTATGGGATGATAGGGATGGTAGGGGTGCTTGATGTGGACTGCAGAGAGACAGGACAGTGCTGGGGAGAGCTATGGAGCTTAGACTCGTACCACACAGAGTCAATAAATCTCCTAAAGTACAAATCAGTAATGAATCTAAACATTTTAAATAATTGAAGTAAGCAGAAGCCAAGAGTGCTGGTACGTGTGTATCACCCCAGCATTCTGGAGGCTGGAGCTGGGAAATCAAGAGATCAAGGCCGGCCTGGGCTACACAAGACCCCATGTCGAAGAGAGGGTTGGGGGAAAGGAGAGAGAGAAGATGGGGAAGGATGGAGAGGAATGGAATTAAAAGTGAGTAGGTAACCAGGTGTGATAATGTCTTCAATCCCCGCACTCAGGAGGCAGAAGCAGGTGGGTATCTGTGTGTTCAAGATCAGTCTGGTTAAATATGGAGTTCTGGGCATCTGGGCACAGTGAGATCCTGACTTTAAAAAAAAAAAAAAAAAAAAGCGGCTAAGGTTCAGGCCTGGGGTGCAGGGAGAACTGCGGCTAAGACCACTGGTTTTTCAAGTGCTGTTTGACTTTTCTGTCTGTTTCTTGAACAAGACAGAAACAGAAAAGAGAGCCATAGGTAGCCAGGCAAAGCTAGAATGGGGGGAGCTAAGGAGAACCATTCCAGAACCAGGAAACACACTGTGCTTTCAGCCCTTAGCAGGTTGCTCTAGAGCACGGTGGAAATACCACAGAGCCATATTATCCACACACGAAGGGCTTCTCTGTTCTGTAGCACGCTTGTAGCTCCTGCACTGGAGACTGAGGCAGGAGGCTGGAAGCTCAAAGGGCAGTGTTCTACACAGTTGTGTCTTCTGTGGAGAACAAGCAGGGAAAGCACTGAGCTCTTCTGGATCAGCAGCACAGTAGCATGTTTCCGCTTAGACAGACGCTCAAGCTGCGTTCTGAGTGGCAGAGCTGTGGTTCCATAATCTGTGTTCCTCTCAGAAATTAGTGGATCCTGAGCGAATTGGAAGCAGAGCAGCTCCATGTGAGCCATAGAGGAGCGTGAGGGAGACTCCATTCTCAGCTGTCCTGAGCCCCACATAGCCCCTCTCTGAACAGCACAGCTCCACACATCACCTGACATGCTGCCCCCAGATCCAGCACTGTCTTGAGTCTTCCAGAGTGGTGTCCTAGGTAGAACATAAATTGAATAGTTAACGTCGTTTATCCTAAACTTGTTTGTGAGCTAAATACCACACCCAACTTTGGCTTTACTGTTCCCCAGAGCAGCAGTTGAATTCATTTATTTACTTATATTTTTTTTATTTGATACAGGGCCTCCCTGTGTGATTGTGGTTGTCCTGTGTAGACCAGGCTAGCACTGAACTCACAGAGGTCAGCCTGTCCCCGCTTTCCACATTTGGGAAGTAAAGGGAAGAAAAGGCAGTTGGAAATGTATTTGTTCATTTGATTGGTTGATTTGGGTGACCTTGTTTTACTTTTTACTTATTTTAATTTTTAAAGAGTGCTAGCACAGTTGTAGCTGCGAAGAGGCCTACGCTAAGAGGTACAGTGCTTGGCCAGGCTTCCTGACCTGCCACCAGCAGTTTCTGTTTCTGTTTCAGAACTGGCCGGCCAAGAGCATGCTACGGGAAAAATACTTTGTGGCATTGGGGAGAAAACGCCGAACGTTTTGAAGCCAGGGAGCACAGATGCTCCAAAGCAAAGGTTCCTGGGTTAACTTTGAACTGAGGGTTGCCTTGGGAACAGGGAGCTCTGTTCCCAGCCACAGTGGCTCTTCCCAAGGCAGCAGCCAACAAATAGACGAGCTGGCGAGTCCTTCCCTCTGTACATCAGGACACAGGAGTAGGAGGAAGTCTGGCCTTTGGTATCCATGTTGGTCACAAAGCATCTAGTAGACGAGGGAGTTACTGGGATATTTTACGACAGGCCCTAGCTAAGTTTCATTCCTTCAGTAAGCCATATTTGGACTCTTGCTGGCTATTTCAAAGCACTTTAAAAATAAGATTGATTTCTGTTTTAAAATGAACATTTGATATCATCCTGTTTCTATTATAAGTACTACTATTGCCCTCTACTGGTGAAGACTTTAAAAATCTCAATTGTCTAACCACACTAGAAATTAAAGCTAACCATTCAAATAAGCATCCTACAGAGATGCTTTGTTGCTGGTATCTTTTTCTCTTGTTCTTGTTTTATTCAAAAACTATTTTTTTGTTGTTGTTTTTTAGAGACAGGGTTTCTCTGTGTAGCCCTGGTTTTTCTGGAACTTGCTCTGTAAACTAGACTGGTCTTGAACTCAGAAATCTGCCTGCTCTGCCTCTCAAGTGCTAGGATTAAAGGCAGTCACCACTACTGCCTGGCTCAAAAATTACATTTTTATTACATTTGTTTAGTGTGTGTGTGTGTGTGTGTGTGTGTGTGTGTGTGTGTGTGTGTGTGAGAGAGAGAGAGAGAGAGAGAGAGAGCATGTGCCATGAACCACGCGCAGAGGTCAGAGAATGCCTCACGGTCCAGTCAACACTACTTCTTCTCTCACTTATTGTATACATTTTTCTCTTATTAAAAGAAAGTCATTTTTTCTGGCATTAGTTATTTTCAATGGTTATGCAAATTGTAATAGGTCTAATTTGTGCAGTTGTGGCTAAGAAGGCATTAAAATGCCCACTTACGTTTCTCACAGCCCTTTCAGCTCAGTGCTGGCAGACTTCTGGATGCCCGTGGATTTGTACATCGGAGGAAAAGAGCATGCCGTCATGCATTTGTTCTATGCACGATTTTTCAGTCATTTTTGCCATGATCAAAAGATGGTGAAGCACAGGTGAGCATTTGTAGTTCTTCACAAAACAATTCTGTTCACAAGCAGTGACTGGAAACAGGTATCTGTTGGGAATCAAGATAATATGTGTATACAAAAAAAAATCTGTTTTTCCTATATGCTTTAGAGACCATTGTAGATCTTTTCAAATTGAGGTCCATTTACACAAACCTCTTAGTTAATCATTTGGTGTGGAATGTTTTGGGCTCGTGTGGAATCCAGCTTTCAGTGCATCTGTCTGTTAAGAAATTTGCGGATTTGACTTGTGAAGGAAAGGGGAGCGTCGTGATGTTATGTGATCCCTGAAGCATCTCACACATTTGTCACTCTGGATAAACCGTACCTCTAAGCTTGGCTGAATCCTCCTCGAATGTGTCACACTGACACTTGTGTATCAGAGCAGACGATAGCATTGTAAATCCATCGACAGTGTTTCTCCTCTCGCCTTATAATGTGTTCCTCATAACATTCAAAGGACGTAAGGAAGAGTGGTATACTTTTGTAATCCTAGCACTCAGGAGACAAACACAGGAGGGTGGTTGCAAACTTGAGGCTAGCCTTGGCTGCATAGTGAGCCTTAGGCCATATGGAGAGACTATCTCAAGGATATATGTGCACGTTTTTTCCTATGAAATACACACCAGAAGAAAGCATTTGATCCCACTGCAGATGGTTGTGAGCCATGTGGTTGCTGGGAATTGAACTCAGGACTTCTGGAAGCATAACCAGTGCTCTTAACCTTTGACCCATCTCTCCAGCCCAAAATATGTGTTTAATGCATTATATGATACATTTGTGGATCTGAGGCAAGAAGATCATGGTTTGAAGCCAACCTGGGCTACATAGAAAGACCCTGTAGCTGGGGCTGGCTACTCTGTGGGTTCTGCTTTCCTTCCCCCTTCTCTACCCTTCTTCCACCCTTTCAATCCCTAAACACTAGGGAAGAGAGACAAAAAAAAGTATAGAGAGGAAAGGAAAGAGATCCCTGAATAAAGTCAGGGGTCAGAAAGGGGGTGACATGACACTGCTTCCTGCTGGTCAAGGGCATCGAGTTCCTTGGGGGACAAGTTTGATTCCCCATCAGGATATCTAGTGTCTTCTTGTTTCTTCTTTGCACACAGCTACTTAACAAACCATGACCAACAGCAAACAGCAACCACCTACCCCATCTCTCAGGGCCCCAGCATCTATGTACCCTCTAAAAAGTCCCCAGAATTCCAAATGTCACAGAGTCACAGAAACTGTCTGCAGCTGGCAAAATCACGTCCCTGCCAGAGCATGAGGCAAATCATAGTCAGATGCTGAGAGACAGCCCCGTATCCCACACCCGGGATTAAAGCAAAGACATTCCTTATAATACCTTATGTAATATTGGTGTGTTTTTTAAACCAAAATTAATCACTAAATTATCACTATAAAACCCTGTCTCTAAGAACCAAAAGGTAAAGGTAAATGAACATTCCTGCTCCCACCTCAGTGTGGGAAGTAGAACAATGTAATCCTCATACCTTGATGCTCACAGGACGCCCCTCGCAGGACATCACCCCCCTTCCACCATCCCTGCCGAGATAACTCCTGTAGTAAATTTTAACGACTCATTTCTTTATGAATGTATCACTACTGACTCTATTGCATTTATTACAGTGTGTGTGTGTGTGTGTAGTTGCGGGGAGGGCCTTATGTAGCGCGCATGCATGTGGGAGTCAGAGGACAAATTTGTGGAATTGGTTTACTTTCCCACCTTTAGGTTTTAGGGAGCAAGCTCAGGTCACAAGGCTTGTGTGGGAAACATCCAGTTCCACTTCTCTTCCCTGCATTGACCCTTCTGTGATTAGAGCTGCACATATGCTATAGTGTTTCCTCACCCAGCATGTTTTGAGATTCAGCGTGGTGAATCTTTCCTATCATACCGAGTATTAAACTGAGAGCTTCATGTGCTCTAAACAGTTGAACTACAATGAGCTCTGTTCTCAGCTCAAACATTATTTATTGAAGACTCCTCCTTAACACAGGGTTCTGAGCTAGCACTTCTCAGCCATGGCTGGTTTTCTCTGTTGCAGTGGGCCAGGTATTATGGTGCATGCCTATAAACCCAGCACACTGGAAGCAGAAGCAGGTGGATCTCTGTGTGTTTGAAGCTAGCCTGGTCTCTACAGTGAGTTCTATCCCTGCCAGGGGTACATGGTGAGATGGAAGCATAAGCTCCGAGTGCTCGGGGTTTCCTTTGAGTGACAGCTCTCTGCTACCAAAGCTCCCTCACTGTCTTTGGCATTTTGAAGTTCACATGCTTTCTGTAGGTGTGGACTTATTTATTCTGCTTTGGATTCGGGGCTTTGCTTTTCTTTTCTTTTTCTTTCTTTCTTTCTTTCTTTCTTTCTTTCTTTCTTTCTTAGAGTTATTTATTTATGTATATGAATACTCTGTCTTCACCAGAAGAAAGCATCAGATTCCATTACCAATAGTTGTGAGCCACCATGTGGTTGTTGGGAATTGAACTCAGGATCTCTGGAAGAGCAGCCAGTGCTCTTAACTGCTGAGCCATCTCTCCAGCCCTGAATTCAGGGCTTCTTAATTGTCCCTTCCTCATCCCACCCTCCAATTTTCTTCTGTGATTAACTGTATTTAGACCATTTTATCATATTAGGCTTCTCTCATTTAACTTTTCATATTCTCTCCGTCTCTCTTTCTCTCTCTCTCTGTCTCTCTCTCTCTGTCTCTCTCTCTCTCTGTGTCTCTGTGTGTGTGTGTGTGTGTGCCTTTGTGAGTATATTTGCATCACATCTGTGCAGGAATCCACCACAGTTTCAGATCCTCTGGAATGAGGTTACAGGAAGTTGTGAGCAGCCATGTGGGTCTGGGAGCCAAGTCCAGGTCCTCTGGAAGAGCAGTACTGAGCATCGCTCCAGCACCCCTGGCTTTCTTTTTAGTAAAAATGTATTTCAAATCTATCTATTTCCTAAAGTTTATAACGTATTTATGTATGGCAGCTAACCCTTTGTCTCAGCTCACTGTGATCTGACTCTGTTTTTGCTGCTCTTAACCACGGCTCATTGTTTTGGAGGGACAGTGATTTTCAGCCAAGCTTATATGTCATGGTTGCTTGTTTATAGGATCTCCTGGCATCTCTGTATAGGCAGCTTGTGTTCCCTCTATTGCTGGAGAGAACACCACAACCACTCAGATGTTCCACCTGAGATTGTGTGACTGTACAGGTAGCATGGATCCAGTCCCAGAACTGTAACAATCCCTTCCCTGCTCAGGAGCCCCCAGATTGCTTCGAGAAGAACTGGCTAAGTAAACTGTACTTTCTGAGTGTTTGGGTTGTTGTTGTTGTTGTTGTTGTTATTTCTTTATTCTGCTTTGGTTTTGCCGGCTCAATGACACATTTTAAACAGTGTATTTTATACCATGCCTAGCCTTTTTAGTTCTGTTGGAACAATACATTACAGTCTCCTATGTGCATGCTGTTAGCAGAATGATCCCAGCTCACCCTGTTAAATACCTACTAGCTGTACAGGAAGTGTACGTCTCCCTTCCCACTTCCCACCTTTCATCTGTTATCTGGGCTTTTGTTTCTTTTCATATTTCAGAACAAGATACTATTTCTCTTATCCTTCCCCTATGCATATGTCTTGATGATGACCTTGAACTGATTCTCTTGCCTCTGTCTCCTGAGGCCTGGGGTTTGGGCGTGTGACTGTGCCCACTTACCCGTGTCTTTTGATTTTTAGACTTAGTGGAAATTTTGATAGTTTTCTCCATTAGAACATACATATTTCCCATTCTTTTTTTCTGCATAGTGTGTCATAATTGATTAAAGCATTTACTTATTTTTCTAATATATTATTATTTTTTAAAAGAATAATGCTTTATTTCTTAGCAAGATAGAGGAGTATATCTTGTTTGTTTGTTTGTTTGTTTGTTTGTTTGTTTTTTGTTTTTTGAGACAGGGTTTCTCTGTGTAGCCCTGGCTGTCCTGGAACTTACTTTGTAGACCAGGCTGGCCTCGAACTCAGAAATCTGCCTGCCTCTGCCTCCCACTGCCTGCCTCTGCCTCCCAAGTGCTGGGATTAAAGGCATGCGCCACCACTGCCCAGCATTTTCTAATGTTTTAATCGGGAGTGGTAAACATGGCTTTATTCCCAGTACTTGAGACAGAGGCAGGCAGTTCTAGGCCATCCAGAGCTGCACAGTGAGAATCTTATTTTAAATGCTTTGTATCACATTTCTTTATTAGTTTATGTATGTGCACATGAGGGTGGGCCTGTGCTTGCCACTGTTCTGTGGGTTCAGAGAACAGCTTGCAGGGGTTGGCTCCCTCCTTCCCGTGTAGCGCCCAGGGCTTGAACTCTGTTCCTCAAGCATCTTTATACACCTAGCAAGCTTGCCTGTCCCTAGTTTACATTCTTTGATAGATACAAATGCATGACTTTTGTACATGCCTGGGGTCCCACTACTTAGAGGGCAAAGGTAATAGGATTGGCCTTGTCTCAACCCAAAGCTATGTGTCTACGACTTTCAGATTCTCCATAAAGCAGACAGAAATTTGGCTTCATTAAGTGAGGGTGCTGGAGGCTCCACCCCTACCCACTCTGCCAGCTCTGGTTAGAGCTCTGCTGTATTAAAAACATGTTGGGTGCCGCTGAGTGCTGAAACCGGCCTTCTGCTTCTTACCCCAGAGACCTTGATTTGTGAGAACGACAGATCTATATCAGGACACTAAACATATTGATATCACAGGGCCCATCAGATAATTAGTTAAAAACGCTTGTGGTTCAGGTCATGCTACTCAGTCCATTTTGCATTTTGTATATGTGAAAACAGATTTGCTAGTTGTGGGTTGTGTCCCATTACTGTCACGGTCTCGTGGAAATTTTGTTTATGTATTTTCTTTTTTTCTACATTCACCATCTAACCGAGGCCAGCCTAGAACTCTAGTTCTTCCTCCCTTAGTGTTGGGATTATTTATAGTGTACACCACCACAGCTAGCCATGGGATTATTTATAGTGTACACCACCACAGCTAGCCATGGGAGTATTTATAGTGTACACCACCACAGCCTGCCAGACTTTTGCAGTGATTATGTAATAATTTTAAAAAGCAGCCATTTACAGAATGTAGTATTTACAAAAAGGAGACCCAGAGGCTCCTGGTAATTTTGGGTGAGGGCAGGCCTCAACTTGGTTTCTTTCTGGTTCTACATCAGCAGCCACCTGGTACAGTCAGAGGAGTGGGCAGCTGTTGTCCAGGGCTTCGGTATTTATAGAAATGACACCTAAAGTAACCTGTCAATCTGTGAATTCAGAATTTCCTGAGCTTGCTTCCTCTTCCTTCTTTCTGTCCTTTAAAACAAAGGAGGAGCCTGCACTAACGTAGACATGGTGAAGATTCCAGCACTTGTCTTCCTGCTTACACAGTGGTCTGCCTCCAGGGGTGCAATTGAAGGGGTCAGGAGAATCAGGGCCTTCCAGGCAGAGGGGCCCTCCTGCTCTTGGAAGACACCACTGAGATGCAGGAGTCTCTCATTCTCTTGGCTGAAGTAGACCATCTCTGCCTTTACAGGACAGTCACATTGGCTCAGTTTGTATTTCCATGTGTGACTGGGACAGAGAAGTCTGTAGAAGTGAAGTGCTGCTGAGCTCAGGGGAGCCTGGGTGACCATAGCCAGGCCACTGGAACTCATGCCATTTTAACAAGGTTTTATTTATATGGGTGTGTGCCTGGATGCATGTCTGTTTGCCACATGTGTATAGTGCTCCAGGGACCAGAAGAGACATTGGATCCCTAGAACTGGGGGTTAAATTCAGAACTGGAGATGCCTTATAGGTGCTGGGAATCTAGTGCTCTCAATTACTGAGCCGTCTCCACAGCTCCCACCCCTTTCCCGTGCCAAGTTTTATCATCGCTATGCTAATCATCTGTCTGAGACAGTGCCTGCTGGGCTGTAACTGGGAGAAGCTGGAGTCTAGATGGACTTCAGAGATCTAGTAGCATGCATCTCAGAAATTGAGACGCAGTCATTATCAGAGTCTGGGTCCCGGAACAATGCTGTTCTACAGGACACCTGCCAATTATGGAAAAGGGCCAGTGTGGGCAACCTGGGGCCCTCACTCAGAAACCCTTTAAAGTAATTTCAAAATAGAAAAGTAAATGATTCTGGTAGTCATCAAACTAGTCAGGTGGCAGTGGAAACAGTGCGGTGCGGTGGGGGTCACACTAGGTGCTGTTTGCATGTCTGTGTGGCAGTGGAAACAGAGTGCGGTGCGGTGGGGGTCACACTAGGTGCTGTTTGCATGTCTGTGTGGCAGTGGAAACAGAGTGCGGTGCGGTGGGGGTCACACTAGGTGCTGTTTGCATGTCTGTGTGGCAGTGGAAACAGAGTGCGGTGCGGTGGGGGTCACACTAGGTGCTGTTTGCATGTCTGTGTGGCAGTGGAAACAGAGTGCGGTGCGGTGGGGGTCACACTAGGTGCTGTTTGCATGTCTGTGTGGCAGTGGAAACAGTGCGGTGTGGTGGGGTCACACTAGGTGCTGTTTGCATGTCTGTGTTTACACAGGTGTCTGTGTCACAGACTCATCAGCTTGTACCTACCCCAGAACTAGTGTGCTTTTCAATGGGAGTGCTAATTGTCATTTGACAATGTGCTTTAAACACAGGAAGGAGGGAGGAGGGAGATGGAGTGGGAAGAAGAGAGGAGAGAGAGGGGGAGGAAAAGAGAGAGGGAGAGGAGGAGGGGGAGAGGAAAGGGGAAGGAGAAAAGGGGGAGAGGGAGAGGGGGAGGGAGAGAGGGAGAGGGGGAAGGGGAGAGAGAGAGAGGGGGGGGAGGAAAAGAGTGAGATTTAAAAGCCAGAGTACAGTTTTAGATAGATACAAATAGCCAGGGTCAGGGTCTGGCTAGCAAGGTGCAATTCTACGCATTCCCAGAAGGTGGCAGTGGTGGGTCACTTGATTATATGAAAAACAAAACCAAACAAGACCCCAATGGTAGTAAATTACAGGACTCCAACTCCCTATGTTTAAGCCTTTTTTTTTCCCCTTCTTTTAGAAAAGCTCACGTATAGCTTAGGCTGTCCTCAAAGTCAGGACCATCCTGACTCAGCCTTCTGAGTAGCTGGGGTACAGGTTGACAGCCATATGCCCAGGAACTGAGTCTTACTGCAGCTGATTTAACTTGCTCTAGACATGTTTTTGGTTCTGAGTATAAATCCAGGGCTTGTGTGTGGTAAGCATGCATTGTACCACGGAGCCACGCTTCCACTTCTCTGAGTTCCTCTTAAGTGTGATAGAGCCAGTGCCCAGTGTGAGAGGAGAGATGCTGACACCTGAGACAGTACAACATTGGATAAACACAAGATAAACTTGTGCTAAAACCATGCAACTTGGTGTACACAAGTCAGCCTTATGGAGCTCACTGGCGCTGCCTTGGTGTTGAGGTGCAGTGTCCCTGCTTTGTTGAACACTACCTTAATTTGCTGTTCATCGTATATGTATCTGCATCCAGCCTCTGCCTTCACCTGCTCAGCAAAAAGTGGCTGTGCAGGTTGGTTCTTGTCAGCTTGACACTGTGTGCACACATAGAGGAATCTCTTCTCTCTTGACACAGTAGCACGCTCATTTGGTCCTGTGACCTGTCAACCAATGCGTCTGTGCACTGAATGGGGCCCCACAAGCATGACACTCAGTGTTTCTTTTTGAGTGTTAACTGCACTTGATTTTTTTCCACCTTTGTAAATGTGCCCCATCTCTCACCATTGAAAGATTTATTTACTTATTTTACTTTATTTACTTGTTTTATCTGTATATCAGAAGACAGCATCAGATCCCATTATAGATGGTTGGGAGCTGCCATGTGGGTGCTGGGAATTGAACTCAGGACCTCTGGAAAGCTGCCACTGCTTTTAACCACAGATCTATCTCTCTAGCCCCTCACCATTGCTTCCATATACCCCTATATGTGCTGTGTACACACACACACACACACACACACACACAAATACATACATACATACATACATACTCATTAAAAAAAAAAAACCTTAGAGCTTTGCCCCATCTACTGCGAGAATGAAGACCATTCTCAGCAATCAGATTGTCGACATTCCAGAAAATGTCGACATCACTCTGAAGGGGCGCACAGTCATTGTGAAGGGCCCCAGGGGAACTCTGCGGAGGGACTTCAATCACATCAATGTAGAGCTGAGCCTTCTCGGAAAGAAAAAGAAAAGGCTCCAGGTCAACAAATGGTGGGGTAACAGAAAGGAACTGGCCACTGTCAGAACCATCTGCAGTCATGTTCAGAACATGATCGAGGGTGTCACACCGGGCTTCCATTACAAGATGGGGTCTGTGTATGCTCACTTCACCATCAACGTCGTCATTCAGGAGAATGGGTCTTTGGTTGAAATCCGAAATTTCTTGGGTGAAAAATACAGGTTCGGATGAGGACAGGTGTTGCTTGTTCTGTCTCCCAAGCCCAGAAGGATGAATTAATCCTTGAAGGAAATGATATTGAACTTGTTTCAAATTCAGCGGCTCTGATTCAGCAAGCTACAACAGTTAAAGACAAAGATATCAGAAAGTTTTTGGATGGCATCTATGTGTCTGAGAAGGGAACCGTGCAGCAGGCTGATGAGTGAGGCCTCAGATTCCTAGCTCCAGAAACAAGATCCTGATCACAGGTACAATTTGGGCTCTTTGAGGGCAATAAAGGATTTATATATTGATAAAAACAAACAAACAAACAAACAAACAACCTTAGAACAGGATGGTGGGCTGCATCTCAGCCAGAACATGTATTTAGCACCTGGACCCTGACGAGATTACAGTGCAGTGTGGAACTGACACACACACAAACATCAGAAATCTTCTGTTCCTGGCCCTCATCTCTCTCAGTCTCTTGTCTGCCCTGGCTGCCCTCTTGAATCTACTAGAGAATGTCATGCTCCTTGTTACTACCTCCCCGTAGCTGCTGGGCAGTGACCACTTGGGCCACTACTCACTGAACCAGTGAAGACCCCCAAACTCGGGAGACCCTGCTCAAGTCTCGAAGTCGTGGCCACCCACAGACTACGAGACACCGTACCTGGATGCACTCAGCAGAGGTTTATTAGGGAAGAGAGCTGGCAGCCAGCACTCAAACTGCACACTCGTGCAGGAGTAGAGTTTGACAAAGCCAGTCAGTCTGAGGAGGTTTTTTAAAGGGAAAAACCACAAACCAGGGGAGTGGAAAGGGGGGTGAGGGGTTGTCAAGGATACATAACATAAAAATAGTGGAACATTTCAGAGGAACCCACCCCAAATGATCTAGAGTCATGTAAAAATCACTCTGCACACTCATTCTTCTCAAGAATGTAGTTTTACCATGTCACTGTGCCCTACCCTGTCATTACCAACTATTTCAGGTTAACTATTTCTCACTTGCTCTGGCCACAGCCCCACCTAGACGACTTGCATCTTTTTCTGTGGTCAGGAATGTGTCTTCCTGCTTTGGGCCTTCCCCACCCACAGGTGGGTTATTTTCCCTGAGGCTTGAGGGCCTGAAATCTTACATTCAGTTCCGCCTTCTGGAACCTGCATTCTCTTGCTCAGGTTTAGGGTAAAGAAAAAGCCTATATATATTTCATAAGCTGGTCTTTATAATTTTTCACTCTACACCAGATGACCTTGAACGTGAAGTAAGGATCTTACGGGATTAACCTGCAGGCCTGGCCTAGTCTATAGCTTGTTGGACCTATTTAGGTTTCTGGATTTCGGATTCCCTGAATAGAAGCTCCCCAATACCTGCCCACCCCACCCCTCAACCTCATGTCTTGCACCCCAGAGCTGGGATGTTGGAAGGTCTGCCATGGCATAATAAATGAATGAACCTGTAGTTGCCCAGAGCAACGTGAAATACTTATATAGGATGGTGTCTGGAATTACTTGCTGAAATGCATCAAAATAGAATCGGGCAGATTCTTAGAAAATAAAATAAAACAGGGTAAAGAAATTGAGTGTTTCTTAAGAATAAACCATCGTAGTGACTGTGGTGGTGCATGTCTTTAATCTCAGCACCCAGGGGACAGACGTAGACAGATCTCCAAGTTTAGTCCACATAGAGAGTTCAAGTCCAGCCAGGGCTGCAGAGTGAGACCTTGTCAGAGCGTTTGGGAGAGGTGTGTGGGCACAGGGCTGGGACAATGGATGGCTCAGCAGTTATGACCACTGGCTGTTCTTCTAGAGGACCCACCATGCCTGCCCTGCCTGCTACTGTGCTTCCCCACTCTGACAGTCATGAACTCTAACCCTCTACAATCATGAGCCCCAAATTAAATGCTTTTGTTTATAAGTTGCCTTGGTCAGGTTGTTTTGTCATGGTGTCTTAGGGTTCTATTGCTGTGAAGAGATACCATGACCAAGACAGCTCTTATACATGAAACATTTAATAGGGGCTGGTTTACAGGTTCAGAGGCTCAGTCCATTATGAGCATGACTGGGAGTATGACAGTGTGCAGGCAGACATGGTGCTGGAGGAGCTGAGAGTTTACATTTTGACCTGAAGGCAGCAAAGGGGGACGGGAATTCCACACTGGGGGAGCTGGAGCAAATGTAAGACCTCAAAGCCCCACCTCCACAGTGTCATCCTTCCTCCAACAAGGCCACACCCACTCCCAACAAAGCCACACTTACTCCAACAAGGCCACACCTACTCCAACAAGGCCACACCTCCTAATAGTGCTGCTCCCTATGAGCCAAGCATTTAAACATGAGTCTGTGGGGGCCAAACCTAATCAAACCACCACATGAGGTAATAGATAAGTAATGATACACACACCAACTGTTGGTAGCTGCCTTCTTAGAGTGAAGTGGGCCAGGAAGGACAGGTAGATAATACTTAGATTTTAACAGAAATGACCCATTCCTGTCCAACTCATCAGATTTAAAACTTTAAGGCAGCCTAAGCAGTACTGTGTTAAGGGGAGTAGTTAGCACCCTTCACACAGACAGCCTTCAGTGCTCCCTCCAGGCCCCTCTGCGCTGCGCCTGATAAGCAGGTGGCACTGGCTCTGTCTCATGCCGTCACTTGATCCCAGCTTCCCAGTCACACTTCGAGGCAAGTTTTTCTTGCCCCCATGTTATAGGTTGGCAAAGTGGACTCCCAGAACAAGTAAGTGGCTTTTGTGGCTCATGGGTAGACATAGGTGAGGCCAGTGCTTTCTACTTCACCTCAGTGCAAAGTGGACCTGCACTTAGACCTGGCTGCTGCTCTGACTTAAGGTTACCGCTTTGTCCAAGGAGCCGACTCTAAGGTGTGCTTGGTAGTGAAGATTTCTGGATACCCTGAGTCCTGGCTGCTCACCCCCCCCCCTTTTTTTTTTTCCTGTGATCTTTTCCTCAGGGAACCTTTCTATAAACTACTGGCCCAAGGCCTCATTAAGGGACAGACATTCCGCCTTCCATCTGGACAGTGTCTGAAGAGGGAAGATATAGATTTCACAGGTAAGGAGGGCCCAACTTGGCTGGGGCAGGTAAGAACCAAGACCAGGTCCAGAAGCTCTTAAGAAGCCAGTATCTGCTGTTGGACCCCAGCTGGGTGTAGCGTCTAAGACAGATCCTCATCAGGCCTCTGTGGGCTGCTCCTGGGACTGGTTATACCTCTGTGCCCAGCCCCATCCTATGTAACAGTGTTTGCTTGGACATCTCCACCTTATCCAGCGTTATTTGACAGCCCATTGCTGGAGAGAGCCTCAGACTCAGAGCGTGAAGTCTTCCAGGATCTTCTCCCACAGGCTTCGAAGCAAAGTTCAAAATACGGAATTCTACCCTGTGCACTTCCCTCCCTCCCTCCCTGTCAGCTCCCATTCGGAATCATGCCCTGTTCCTGAAGACTCTTTTGGCATCTAGGTCCTGCTCCTGTTTGTGCAAAAACAAAAGAGAAGTTAGAGGTGACATGGGAGAAGATGAGCAAGTCCAAACACAATGGGGTGGACCCTGAGGAGATCGTGGCCCAGTATGGAATTGACACGATCCGGCTGTACATCCTCTTTGCAGCCCCTCCTGAGAAGGACATCTTGTGGGATGTCAAGAGTGAGTCTGCCTGCTTCCTTTACAGACTGCCCTGGGCTCTGAAGGAACTGGGGAAGGAAATGTTTCTTGCTGGAAACAGTAATGAAGAATTCTAGATGTCCTTCTACCTCTCTCCAAGACACTAGCTCTCCATTGTTCAGGGGCCTTGGGTCTGGGGGGGGGGTGTTGGGGTGGAAGGTGGGGAGGGTTTCCCACTGCCGTGCACATTCCCAGTCCTCACCCTGCACTTGGTAGTGGTGGGCCCGGAAATCCACACTACTGCAGGCTCTGTGCTATGAAGAGGCCAGTCTTCTTTAGCATTCCTTGAAACATTTTTCTGGAACAGAATCCTCCTCCCTCACCAAGATGAGGCCTGAGTGCTGGGACCACAGGCAACCTATCAGCCACTCCCTGCTACTTGACTTCCTCGTGAGATTTGTTTCTCCAAAGCTTTGGGTTTGCCCTTGTGTGGATTTGGGAAGTGAAAGCCACTGTGGCTGTGGGAGGAGTCTATTTTATCTGAGGATTGGCTGCTTTCTCACTGTGTTTTATGGTGGCAGATCTGGACAGTTGTGGCAGACAAAGCCCTAACAAACTGCCCTTAAGTAACAGAGGCAGGACGTGCAGAACAGGGTAGGCGCTAGCTCTGCTTTCTCCTTTCTATACTGGCAAGTCTCCATCCACATAAAGACTCTTGCTTTTCACAAGCCTCCGGCTGTCCCTGCTGTGTCCCCACTCTTGAGAATACTCAGCTTAGTAGCCACGGGGTTCAGGCATCTGCACCCGTACTTATTTGGTCAACTGTGTGACCCAGAACCACCAGGTGGCCTGTTCTGCTTCCCCAGTCAGAACAGTGGTTAGACTTGGTGAACATGTTTGGAATACATAACACACCCCTGGCAAGGTGAGTGGTTGTTAGCTGACCTCACACTGGGCTACAGGGCTATTCCCTAGCATACTGTGCAGCCACTGCCCTGTCACCTGTCCTCATGAGATCCCAGCTTCACTAGTAGTGCCAACTATCTTAAGCACTCTCTTGGCTCCAAGGTATATCTGAAATGGCAAGTTGGCTGGCCCAGCAGTGTGCAGATGCCCATCCCAGGGCACCAGGGCAGATAGCAGCTGCTGACCAGCCCTGCTGCCGTTGCTCAGGACATCCGGGATTTGGAAAGGAGTTGTGGCCGACTCTGGGAGGACCACGGGGCTTTTCTCGTTCCCTTCTTTTTTTTTTTTTTTGGTTTTTTGAGACAGGGTTTCTCTGTGTAGCTCTGGCTGTCCTGGAATTCACTCTGTAGACCAGGCTGGCCTCGAACTCAGAAATCCGCCTGCCTCTGCCTCCCAAGTGCTGGGATTAAAGGCTTGCGCCACCACCACCCGGCCTTCTCATTCCCTTCTTACCAGCTCTTTCTCTTTTCTTCTTGATTGCCACGAAATGCAGCCGATGCACTCCCTGGAGTGCTAAGATGGCAACAGCGGTTGTGGTCCCTAACAACAAGATTCATCGAGGCAAGGACTTCTGGGACAGTCCCCCAGCCTCAGCTGCTGAACAACAAGGAGAAAAACAAGGCCCGAAACCTCTGGGAGTACAAAAATGCAGTCATAACTCAGGTCAGAGTCCATGGTCTGGGCAGTGTGTCACTGCTCACTCTGAGGGAGCCTTTGCCCAGTGGTCTGTGAAGCCTTCTTTGTGAGGTGGCCCTGTTGCCCTCATTACTTGGTTGTTTACAAAGACTTCCTGATGGAAAGAGATGTGCTCAAATAATGGCTGTCCCTCCTGCCTTCTTCCACCTAGACCCCAGGAAGCCACCTATTCCCTGTGTCCCTGGACTTGACCTGCAGGATGACCAATCTAGTGTCTCTGATGAGATGTGGCACATTGTATTAACAGGGATGCACAGGTGGAAGTAACAGACTGCCATAAAGTACCTTCTCATCTGACAGATGAGCGTGAGACCCAGACAGGTCAGATGTCCTGCTTAAAGTACTGCAGCTAATGAGGGACTGAGCACAGACAGGGCCTGAGCTCCCCTGTGGTCATCAGGAGCTTTTCCACTTGGTTACTTTGGTTCAGAGTATCCATAGGACTTGTTTTAGGTCAGTTTCTACAAATACAAGGTTATTTTTAATGGGTTTCTCATAATCAAATTCTTCTTAGGCCGATTCATTTTTCACTTGCTAATTCGGGGCTGGGTGTAGGTTGGTGGTAGAACACTTGTTTAGAGTGTGCCAGGGGAAAGCAGTGCTGATTCAAGTCTGTGAAGGCCTCCAAGGCCCCTTCCTGCCTGGACTCTAACTCAGGTGACATTGATGGCATAGCAGGAGGTTTTATTTTTTTTTGTTGTTGTTTTTTGTTTTTGTGACCTGAGTGAGTGACTCTGGGTCTAGCATGCTTACCTAATGACATTTCTTCAGCTTTATTTCCAGCCTTCATGTAGAGGGAGTCACCAAGATGAGTCTGGCAATCTGAGTGCTGCCACGTGGCTGCTCTCATACCACGCCTTATCTCTCTGAACATAGGTCAGATAATTAATGCTGTTTCAACAGCTGTGAATGACTGACATCTTAAAGATGCAGTGATGGAGAGTGAGCCCCAGGCCTCACTCAGGCTGTGGAGAGTGTTCCCTGATCTGCATCTCCTGCCTCTCCTGCCTCTCCTGCCTCTCCTGCCTCTCCTGCCTCTCCTGCCTCTCCTGCCTCTCCTGCCTCTCCTGCCTCTCCTGCCTCTCCTGCCTCTCCAGTCTACGCTGCTTCTCAGCAGCTCGCATTGTTTCTTAAGCATCTGTTCTGGAAACAACAGATGTGCACATGACGTAGAAAGAGAGGCAGTCTTAAGTAGTGGAGAAAACACTGACTTGGAATTTAAAAGTCTTTTTGCTCATAAAATGTAGTCATTATTCAAGGCAGTAAATATATTTGTAGGCATTTTTTTGTTGTTATTTTCAGTTAGCTTTTAGTTAATTGTTTGGGTTTTGTTCTGTTTGTTTATTATCACTCTTTTTTTCTAGAAAGGAAGTTTTGAAGAAAGTGAGTTTAAAAAAATCAACTTTTTATCAACAGGTGACCACCCATTTCACAGAGGACTTCGCCCTGAATTCTGTAGTTTCTCAGCTGATGGGTCTCAGCAGTGCCCTCTCGGTAAGTGCCCGGGTCTCATCAGTGGCTGCACGGAGGCGGAGACGGTGAAAGCGTTGGGAATGTTCCTTCCATGCTTACACCCCTATCATACTACTTCAAGGTTTTAAAGGTTGTCTGCGCAGAACTGTTTGCTTTTTTTCTGAGACAGGGTCTTACTACATAGCCCAGGCTAGCCTTCAACTTGTGATGATCCTCCTGCTTCTGCCTCCAAGCTTCAAGCCTCTCGTAAGAGGCTATGGAGGCCTGAAAGGTTAGACTCCATTTCTGACTGACTAGTTGCAAAGCCGTGGCCAGGCTTGGGCCTCTTTCTGTTCTAACCTTCTTCCCCTACTGCCCAATTTCCTGGATGTCTCAGGTGTTTCCTTGTCAGGGATACTGTTTGTGTTTGCTTAATCTAGGTGGCACAGAACTACTCCCACTGACAACAAGAGCTGTCGTCTTCAGTACCACTCTTTTTTTTTTTTTTTTCTACATATTACTCCAGTTTTTCTTGACAAGGGAAGAATTTGTCAATAATTGTTGAATGGAGAGGACCCTCACCCTGGTATTCCACAGTGGGAAACCTTAGGAGCCGGTCTTTGCATTCTCCCTAGGCCACAACGCATAGGAAACCTTGCAGAGTGCTTACAAGTTTGACCTTGTTCCCAGAACAGCTATTCCTCCCTTGTTGAGGCTTAGCTTTGTCATCTGTAGATGGGGTACAGATCCTGCCCTTGATGGGCAGTTGTGAGCACTGGGTATGTGGTTTTGTGGTTTTGTGGGAGAAGTCTTTTGAGCCGAGCAAAGAGGTAATAACTATTTCTCCCATCCGCTGAGCCTCTGGATTGTACTTCATTCATTGCCTGTCTTACCCTGCCTATCAGTACCCCAGTCTTAAATGTTCCTTCCTCTTCCTTAGCAAGCCCCTCAGAGAGTGGTTCTCCACAGCCCTGAGTTTGAGGATGCTCTGTGTGCCCTGCTGGTGATGGCTGCCCCCCTGGCCCCTCATGTAACCTCAGAACTCTGGGCAGGTATGTAGAAGTGTCTTTGTCTAACTAGTTCCTACTAATCATCACTTGTCGGAGCCTCTATTTGACCATTGTTTGTAGCTTAGCAAACGTCTATCAGAGTGTTATCTTAAGGGTTCAGTTTCTCACTCTGTGTGTGTGTGCGTGCGCGCATGTGCGTGTATGTGCCGTACCTGTGTGTAGATGTCAGAGGCCAGCCTTTGGGTGTCAGTTCTCACCTTTCTACTGTGTTTTGAGATAGGATATTCGCTACTATGTAATCCGGGCTAGCTGGCCCAGGACTAGTAGAGATGTCCTCCTGTCTCCACGTTCTGTCTCCCCATAGCAGCACTCGTAGACCAGATGCTTTGGCCACTGTGTCCAACTTTTACATGGGCTCTGAGCATCCGAACTCAGATCTTCAAGCTTGCTCAACAAGCGCTTCTCCCCACTCACCCCTAAACTGTCTTCATTGTGATCTCATGAGATCAGTTCAGATTTTATCTGTTTTGGTATCCAAAGCTACTGCCAAGTGTTCATCCAGAGTCTCCATCCCAGCAGGCCCTCTGATGGGTTTCGTTTGTTTGTGTGTTTGTTTGTTGTTAGTTTATGGTGTTAGAAACTCAGTCCAGCTTTGTACATGCTAAGCATATGCTCTGCCACTGAGTAATTCATGCAATGTGGATGTTGTTCTTTCAAAAACACTTGAGCCAATTCATTTCTCTGGGAAAGGTCAGCGTGGAGTGCCCCTGCTTCCTGCTCATTTTCTTAGAATTGCCAGGGTAGCTATAAGCAGTGTCAGCACAGACCCAGGGCCTCCTGACATGCTCAGTGGGATCAGCTAGCACAAACAAGGATGGCAAGACACGGTTAGACAGCCCCCAAATGCCACCAGAAGAGGACTGTCATCCACAGAAACTGATCACCACTCCCAAACCCCTAGCATGCACTATGAGCCACCAAGGCAGCCTGGGAGCCTGTGCTCAGGGTGGGAGTGGAGAGGCTTGTTTATGTCTTCTGCAGAAAGGTCAAGCTCTCCAGAGGTGGGGATGAAAGGGGTGCAGCTGGCCCTGCATGGTGGCCCTGCAGGCCAGACCTTTGTCACTCATCTCCTGCATTCAGACTAATCCCATTTTGTTGACCTTTTCACCCTGACTGTGTCTTTGTAATTACCATATACGTGTTGGTTATTTTCACTTAGAAGAGCAAAATGGCAAAACCCTGCACTTATGCAGGGTACTAAGCTCCACCCTTACAGCCAAGCTGCGCCCACCATTCAGGGAAAGCCTGGCTAGGGACCGTACCTATAAATACAATATGCATCCTGATTACTCCAGGAAGTCTGGGCTTCCTTGTTTTTCTCAGTAGAATTTATAACAGCTTCTGTTCAGAACATTTTTATCCAAGATCCTTTCATCTGCTAGGCATCCTGTATGACTTCCATATGGAGGTTTTGGAAACCTTCCCGATACATCTGGGTCACAGGACAAGCCACTACCAACTCAGCAAATAAAGACATGATTATCTGTTTTTTGTGACCTCCATTTCACTCTAGAGAAGGAAGAAGCCAGAATCTTTTCTACAGTTGACAAAAGGCCATTAAGTTCATTGTGAAGTTCAACAGCTCAGTCCAGGTCTGGCTGGGCACCAGGAAGAGGGCTAGGACCAACTTGGCACCAGGAGGAGGCCAGGCCTGGTACTCCTTGGGCCCTAAGGAGCCTTCACTTCCCTCCTAGTAACTGGTAATACCAGATCACCTAGGTATCAGATAGGAAAACTTAAAAAGCTACAATGGATGCATTCAGTACAAGCACAGGAGTCAAGGCAGAGGCCAGTAGAATGAAATGCATCAGCACCACTCAGTGGCCTGTCCACAGCTCAGGCCTACCTAAGGTCTATCAGTTTCAGTCTGAGAAGAAGGGGAGACTGGAGTGGGCATAAATGAGCAATAACTCATGGTTCAATAAGGCTGATCCTGTGTGTGTGTGTGTGTGCACGTGTGTGTGCACATGCATGCACACTTGTGTGTTTTCATGAGTGTTTGCAATCCTGGTGTCAGACCCAGGATCGTGTTCATGTTAACAAACATTCCTCACTGATCTGTATCTTTGGTTTTTGTTCTCCTAAGTAAAGGAAGCAGAACATGTCACATTCCGGCCCAAGTTGCTACCTGCTTGTATACCCACACTCTGAATATCTGTAGCCAGTGATCCCAAACCAATCACAGAATAATATTTTGCAGGAAAAGCCACCAATCAATGGGGAAAGGAAGCTTTTTGCAACAACTGGGTTTATAACGTTTACTTTGTGGTTTTGAAGATAATTTTTTACATTATAAACAAAATAAATTACTAGTAAATTTGAAACTTAAATGTGGGAGAAATGAAACCTTTCAAAGAAATCAGAAGAAAGTATTGAACTTTCCCACAGTGTGGGGAAACTCTATATGTAAATATCTTTTCAGACTTCAGAGCCGTGAGTGGTGCTCAGGTTGAGCACGTGCTTAGCACAGGCGAAGCACCAGGGACCTCACAGCACAGCTGTAATGTACACATAAGTAGTATATATGAAAGCAATACATTTCTATGAAAAACTTATAAGACATCATTCTAAGAAGAAAAGGAGGATCTTGAGGTACATCTACTAGTGGTGGAGCTACTTAGCAAGCTTGAGGCACCAGGTTCCATTCCTGGTTCTAAAAGGAAAGAGAAGCCCTAGCCATCCAGGGAAGAAGACTGGAAAGGGTTAATACCATGCCCCCTTTCTGTGGCCCACCCTGAGCCAAGGGTCTGCTGATGAGAGGGATCCAGTGAGGCGAGAATATATATCAGGGTGAGAGTGTTACGTTCCCAGGAGGGCAGAGGGCATCCTTCTGTCTGGTGCACTCTGTGTGAGAAGGCTGGGACAAGATTTTCAGACCACAGAATGCTCATGGCAGGGGACACTTGTGAGAACAGCCTGTACTTGGGGTCTGTTACCAGGAAGGCATTCCTTCTCCAGCAGGGGGGTAGCCCCAAGACATGGCAGCCTTGCTTTGCCACTCCTGTCCATCCATCCTTACATCCCTGCATGCTGTTCAAAGAAAGGCCGACTGGAACCTGGAATCACAGACCGGCTGTGGGAAGAGGTGAGCTCTTCCCTGTGCACCAGGGCACCACTTGCTCCTCCAAGCAGTCTTATTTCTACCCCATTGATCAGCCATACAGCCATAAGATTATCAAATAGGAAAACGTTTTAAAGTTTACAGGAAATCGCTGATGTTGGCACAAGAACCCAATGTAGGAGCCCACAAAACAGAAAGCACAAGTACTCTTCGGGGTGGCCAGTCCACAACATCATGGACAAAGTCATCTCCAGCTTCCTTTGCCTCCTCAAAGGGCTCCAAGCCAAGGGCAGAGCCCTGCACCCCGTTCACAAATGGCCCCTGTGTGTTCAGAGCAGCCTGACCTTCTGTGCTTTGGTGTTGCAGGCCTGGCGCTGGTACCAAGCAAGCTCTGTGACCATTATGCCTGGGATGCTGGTGTGATGCTTCAGGCCTGGCCCACCGTGGACTCACAGTTCCTTCAGAAGCCTGATATTGTGCAGATGGCCGTTCTGGTGAGTGCCACCCATAAGGCCTGACTGTGATCTATAGACTATCGCTCTCCTACCAGTGACCCATCAACCCAGCCTCCAGCCAGCCCTTCCTCCTGACCAAGCCCACAATACTGAGGTCTATGTTCCCTTCTCCGTGCCTTCAGTATATCCCAGAAGCATGTAAGCTTCAACTCCCAGAGCCTGGAAGGACTAGAAAGGGGAAACACCAGCCCAATCTGCCTTAGTGGCTCCAGGGTCTTCCAGCTGCATTTAGGAGCACCTGGGTAGGTTTAGAGGGACACAGTGGGGAGACACATAGAAGGTAACAGTAAAGAATCCCTCTGTTGTACTGGAGAAATAGCTGGATGGTTAAGAGCTCTGGATGTTCTTCCAGAGGATTTGAGTTTGGTGCTCAGCACCCACATGGTGGCTCACAAGCATCTGTGACTACAGTTCTGTGGGCTCTGATGTCCTCTTCTAGTCTCCACTGGCACCAAGCATGTATGTGGTGCACAAATATACGTGCAAGCAGACTGCCACTCACATGAAATACAAAAGTTACCTTTATAATAATAATAATAATGTAGGAGGGGAAATTCAAGGGTTTTGTTTGTGGTTTTGTTTGTTTGTTTTTGTTTTTGTTTTTGTTTTTTTGAGACAAGGTTTCTCTGTACCCTGGCTGTCCTGGAAATTTGCTCTGTAGACCCGGCTGGCCTCAAACTCATGGAAACCCTCCGCCTCCTGAGTGCTGGGATTAAAGGCGTGCGCAACCATGCCCAGCCCAATGTTCAAATTTTTGTTTTATTTTGTTTTTAGGTTCTGGGGTTGAACCTGGAGCCCAGTGCATTCTAGGCAAGTGGTGCCCTGCTGAGCCGCACTCCCAGCCTCTTCTCATGCTTTACTTCAAGACCAGGTCTCAGTAAATTGTCCAAATTGACCTCGGGCTTGATCTGTAACCTACACTAGCCCTGAACTAGCCTCTTGCCTCAGCCTCCAAGCTATCTGAATTACAGACCTGTGCCACCAGGCCCAGCAAGAATTGTTGTTGTTGTTGTTTCCCCCTTAAACCTTTTTATGTAAAAACTAGACCCCTGCGTGTTTCCTCTATGCATTTTCCATTTGTTTCATATGAGGCAAAACGTGATGGCCTGCCGGTGGCTTATGTGGCAGAAGATGAAGAGGCTACGGTAGGTTTTTTCACCTGATCCTCTGGATAGCAGGTCAACTGGAAGTAGGTCATTCTCATCCCAGTGTGATTTTCCCTGTCTTATTCTACAGGAGGCTACACCATTCTTAGTTAAGGAAATAAGCTCAAAGAAGTGACTTACCTTACCCATACCCAGTCCTGACTCTAGGCCAGGGGTAGTGCTAGGTTCTAGGGATACAAGTCAAACAAAAGCCAGGCACAGTGGTTTACTCTGTAATCTCAGCACTTGAGAATATGAAGCAGGTGGACCAACTGTAAGTCTGATGGTAGCCAGGGCTAAGTGATAAGACTTGGTCTCAACAAAAACAAAATTTCAGTGGGACAACAGGGTTCCTATCTTCATAGAGCTTAAAGTCTAGAGAGACAGAAGAGCACAAATGAAAGAAAAGAATAAACACAATGAACATGTGCTGTGGAAGGTGCCAGCATTACATCCCACCCTGGAGGCTAAGAAACAGTAAATCTCCAGCAAGCCTGGTCCCATTGTACCTGTGCCAAACCTGGACCACAGGAAGGCCATGCTCAGGAAGAATGCTTACTTTGAGTCTGAGCCCCCTCCCAGCCTGCCTCCCTGTGGACTCCTCTCACTCTTTCTGTTCTTTTTCTCCTCAGATTAACAACAAGGCCTGTGGCAAGATCCCTGTGCCCCAGCATGTTGCCCAGGACCAGGACAAAGTCCATGAACTTGTTCTCCAGAGTGAACTAGGCATCAAGCTGCTACAGGGGAGAAGCATCAGGAAGGCCTTCCTCTCCCCCAGGACTGCCCTCATCAATTTCTTGGTGCAGGAATGAACAGGGCTTCCAGGATCCTCCTTCTCTGCCCAGATCAAGGGAAGGAATGTTAACTTAGGCAAAAAGACAAACGTCAGGGACTTTGGCCTTTGTTCCAGGACCAACTGGGGTCAGCAGGAGGCCCGTGTGCTGAAGTCTGGACCTAGATGAGAATGTATGTGGGCAAAGAGGATCAAGGAGAGAAGATTCATTCAGTTGCCCCATAATCCTCCATTCCCACTCAGGGTGTGAAGACTCCAGAGATGCTGCCAGGTTGGAGCAAGAAGTAGAAAAGAAGTGGGCCAGGCTGGCAAGCAGCCATGATACTTCTACTTCTCAGGAGTCACGTAGACTCAGGAGCCATAGGCTAGGGACCTGCACAACAGTCAGGTGTACAGATGGTGTTAGCTGGGCTTTTGGCTTACAGGATGGACAAACCTGTCCGACTGTGGAGCTGGACATGGACACCGGTCTCTACAAGTTGTCCTGCATATGTCTCCAGCATCTTTCACCTGTGTCACACAGGTCTCTTCCACTCCAGCTGGGTAGCCTGTTCTGAGTTTAATGTATGCTCTAGGATAGGGCTCCACTTCTGAGCCTGAACAGAAGGACTCTTCATAGCCACTGTTTGAACATGTAGAGTGCTCTGTGGTGAGTGGAGCCTTGTTCTGAGTTGCTGATCCTCACCAGAGCCCCATCATAGCCCAGTGGGTTGGAACCCCAGATGGCTCACATGGGCCCCTAGACAATGACACCACCGTCATTGCTTTGGCTCCCAGAGTGTCACTAGAAAAAGCAAGTTCATCAGAGAAGAACAGAACTGTTGCTTCCTGGGTGTCACCTCCTGTGTAAGAGAAAGCTAAATCATAACAGGTGTCAGACTACCAGTAAGTTAGGCAAAGCTGACTTTATGTGGGTCATCAGTAAAATGCTATTACAGACATGGCCTGAGCAAAGGCTTAATGCTAAGTTGTGGGGTGGAGAGAAGAAACTAGCCATCTCAGGATGCCGAAGCTCTGTGTCTGTAATCTGAAGTCACCCAGAAGTGGCTGTCATGTCACCTCCTGCCTTTTAATGTCATAAACTCATCACTGTAAATGTAACTTTTATTCTCCTGAAGTGATTGTCCTCTCAGAGGCTCACTGCCTCAGTCTGCTAACCTAGGCCTAGTCTGGAAGCTTCTAGCTTCCATACAATCTAATTTAGGCCTAGAAAGTCTTCAGCCTTTAAGACCCTTTCCTGTTCTGTCTGAGCTCTGGCTGGCAGATTTAACCCAGCTGTTGTGGCTCAAACTCCTCCCCAAGCTGACTGATTCAATCTGGCTTCTCTCTCTGCCTCTCCTGAATCAATTGACCTTAAACTAACTCTAGCAATCTGTTCTAATCTTCTGGTTCCTTCTCCTTCTCTGTTTTTTTCTGTCTTCCCCTGTGTCTACCTTGTTCTCTCTTCAACCTGTCTCTGTAAAACTCTCCCAGTAAAACTGCCTCCTTCTTCCCTCCCTTTCTCTGCACTGCTCTCTCTCTCAAGTAGCATTCCTTCCTTCTCTCTCCTCCAGAGATCGGCAGATCCTATTCTGTCAAATCTTTCTCTGATTCATTACTTTGTCTGCTACTCAATTAGCCATCACTTTCAAACATAGGTGCTTCCTTCTGTAAACTAACTTTACCATCGTTGTTTGGGGGTGTGCCTATATTCGAGCCAGAGGGATTAAAGGTGTGTGCCAGGGCTGAGCCACACCACAACTAGAAACAGTGGTTTTTTTTCCCCCAGTAAATAACACAATCTCAGGGTTTACAGTGTGGACAAATATCCTGCAAAATATCAGTTTGAGACATGCCTGTGATCTTGGCACAACCCTATATTCCAGTTCTAAGGGTTAATTGGGAGGAGACCAACGTCTTTTATCATCACAGGCCCTGGCTCTGTGCTACCTCCCTGGAATTCCTGTGGTCCATCACCTTCAGCTCACACTCCTTTCTGACAGTACTCACTCAGGCCCACAAGTGAGAGAGAGGCTTGTGCACAGGGTCTTAAGCTTGATTCTGTGCCTGGTCTTAATGCCTAGAAAGTCCAACTTAATTGTAGCTATCATAAAGGATTTTTAAAATTTTTACAAATGAGGACCTAGCATGGTAAGGTCCTAGGTTCCATCTCCAATACAAAAAAAAAAAAAGCAAGGCGACTCTACCAAAGAGACTCTACCAAAGAGATTACACACTGGTAATCCCAATATGTGATAAGCTGAGGGGTGAGGATGGTGAGTTTCAAGCCATCCTTGGTTACATGAGGCTCTGTCTCAAAGAAAAGCTACCAGTGATCCTAACGGACAACAAAGTCTGAAAACTATCGAATTAATGAATAGTATGAACCATAATTTCTACCCAATCCTTTCTCCTTCGTTTTCATCTTACCTGGGGTGAGTTTGGCCCAATACCGTGAGTAGAGTTGAGAGAGATTGGGACCAGAAGGGAAGGCAGGGCCACAACTCTGGAGGTATTGTAAGAGGATCCTCATGACACAAATGACAGTCCCATGACAAACAGGAAGCACATGATGGTTGAAGTGAGGGGGTTTATGTTTTGTTTATTGTTGTTGTTTTGTTTTGTTTATTTTCTGTGTTGTGTTTTCTTGGAATAAGCTCAGTGGCCTTGCTGAGCTAAGGGTAGACTTCCTTTAGTTGGGCATTACCTTCCCCAAACAGTGGACCAGTAAAGTCTGTAGGCTGCCGGGCTGACACACTAGGCATTGGAGAACATTCTCTCCAAGAGGATGAAACTTGGGAAAATGGGCTCATTGGTACTTCCTAGGAAGCAATAGACTCGGTAGAACATTTAGACAGAAAATCGCTCCCTGTGGAGCGCATGGGGTGGGGTGTGATCTGAGTCAGAAACTTATTATCTTGGTTAGTTTCCATTCAAACCCTAGAGAGTAGGGATTATTCTCATGAATATGAAGAAACTCAGAGCTCAGTAATTTGCCTTGTTTTCAAAGTTAAAGCAAGGAAGAGGCAGGGTGTAAACCCGTATCTGGCTTCTCTTAATGCTGTCCTGCTGTGTCACCTAAATGCCCATCTAGCTTGGCCTGTGACAATGTGATGAGATGCCAGCCTTTCCAGCAGTTTGTCTGGGACTCCCTCAGTGGGGAACTAATTAGTCTCTAAGTCTGGGAAACACAGCTGTAAGTGCCTGCTCTCCAGGGCAGATGGTCAGTGAGAGGCCCTGAGCCTGGCCTTGTCTACTGGGACAGAGCCTGGGGCTTGGTTCTACAGGGCCTGGAAAAAGGTTGTTGCTAGCTCCAGGGAGATTCAATCTCCAAGAGGATGAAGGTTATTTGTGTTGGGGAAGTAGATGAAGAGAAATTGTGAGCAAGAAAAATTATGCCCTATTTGGATCCTGCCAGAGTGGGCATCTGCCAAAGAAAATGAAACTGACTCCAAGAACAAAACACTAAATGAGGTGGTAGACGGCCCAGGCGTTCCTCCCAGCTAGTGTACAGTCTTTCGGAGAACAGGGCATTCACATACAAGCATCTAGTCAGTGGAAGAAAAGGCAGCCAGCTAAAACAGATTTTATAATTGTGACATGGAAATTTTCTCTCCTAGACAATGTGATCCTAACCTTTTCAGTCAGCCTTGCTCTACAGCCCAAGTTTTCATGGAACTGACAAATCTTCCTGCCTCATCCTCCTGAGTACTGGGGTTTCAGAGAAGCATCATCATACTTTTAAACTTCTATTTATGTGTATGTATGTGTACCAGAAGGCAGAAGAGGACAGTTACAGGCGGTTATGAGCCTTCTTTTTTTGTTTTGTTTTTTTTTGTTTGTTTGTTTTGGTTTTCGAGACAGGGTTTCTCTGTGTAGCCCTGGCTGTCCTGGAACTCACTCTGTAGACCAGGCTGGCCTCGAACTCAGAAATCAGCCTGCCTCTGCCTCCCAAGTGCTGAGATTAAAGATGTGCACCACCACTGCCTGGCGGTTGTGAGCCTTCTTATATGGTTTCCCGGAACTGACCCTAAGTCCTCTGTAAGAGCAGCGAGTTCTTTTTAACTACTGAGCCGTCTCTCCACCCCGACAAATCACTTGATGAGGGTCTTTCCTTCTGTTTACAATTTTGCATTTTCTTTTTTCTTTTTCTCATGAGAGGGCATCTAATATTTCAATAATAGAGAAGATATAAATATGTGAAGTCGGCTCAATGTGGTGCGTACCTGCAGTCCCAGCATCGGGAAGCGTAGGCAGGAAGATGTCTGAAGCCTCCTGGGACACTAAATGAATGAAGAAAAACAAGTACAGTGTGATGACAGTGCACATGAGTTAGGAGCCCTTGTATTGCTTTATCTCCTGTGTCAGGGTGTCCAACTCTCTGGGAATGTGGGTACAGTTAAAAAATATTTCTTCCTTTGTGTGAAACTGAATCCAGAGAGTGGCAGCACTTGAAGTCAGCATTGGTGTAGGGCCTAAGTCCGAATAGAAAGGGTGGCTTCTAGGCTAGCCTTGTGATCTTGTAGAAGGTGCTCATGTGTCAGTGGTCAGCAAGGCCCTCCTGCCCATCTAGTGATCAGGAACATAGATGAGGTCAGACAGAAAGCTCAGCCCATGTCAAGACCTGTTCCATAGGTTGTGACTAGACTAGCTTGAGACCACAGCAGTGTGATGAGCTCTCTTGAAATCCCCACTCCACAAATATCCCACTTACAGAACCTTCTGCAGCATCCTTGTGCTGCTTCGGGAGGTGAGTGGAAGGACTGCAGAGTGGGAATCCGTCACACCCTATATAGCTCATGGGAAGGAGGAGGGGAGCCCAGGGAGAAGGGCAAGCAGAACAGCCACTTGCTTTGTGGGAGGCCGATGGCTCATATCCAGGCTGATGAGTTCAGAAAATGGAATCTGAGATGAGGATTCCTCCTGGAGTGTAGAGGGGGTGGGGATGACCCTGTAAGGCAGCGGAGGACAGGACAGGCCTGAGACAAAGGCCTCAGATCCAAGTCTGACTTCCCAAAGTTGACCCCTCACCTGTGCCTGTATCCTTGGAGAAGAAAAATAGGTGCAGGAGTAATGAGGCCCTAGGGGAGGAGGCCAGGCCTGCTGGAACTCCACACCTCTGACTTACATCCCTGACCCACACGCCCTGAACCTAAATTCCAGTTTTTGTTCAGCTTCTGGAAGAGCACAGCTAAGCCAGTAGGCACTTAGTGTCGAGATGCTGTGGACTCTGAAACCTCTTGACAGCTGCAGCAAGGGTGTCTGTGGCCATAACAGGCCAGTCTTTATCACACAAAGAGCCTTGCTCAAGACTGTACTTAGAAGGCATATTTCCAACTTGCTCCACTGCTTTATAGAGCCAGCCTGAACCCCACCTGGGTTTCCCAAGGCAGACCTAATGTCTGGCTTCTCTCATGTTCCCAAGCTACCCTAGGAAGAACTGAGTGGACATTTCCAAACCTGCGACTGGGAAAGTTGGTTACTGTTGACAAACAATCTAGCTTGGCACACATGAACCTGAGACTCGTCTATCTGAGAAGTCATTACCCACAACAGACAAAATAAGTTTCCCCTGAGCACTGTCACCAGGACTCAGACATCAGGAAGTAACTGTAGCTTGGCTGCACATACTGAGAACAGTTTGTGGAAGGAGAAACAGAAAAGTTGGATGAGGCCTGCTAACAATGTTTCTAGAAATTTCCCTAGGACATCCTTTCTACAGATATTGAAGAGCCTATCCGGGCTTCCTTAGGCATGGCCTGCCCTAGAATTAGGAGATGGGATCCTAAGAGAGGCGTCTCCTTTCATAGGCATATTGGGACATATAGGTTGGGATGAGAGTGTTGGTGGCACCACTGGAAAGAGGAGGTAGGTTTCCCCCACCCCCACGAAGTCACTCTTCAAGAGTAAGGACAAGTCCTTTCTACTAGTAAAGGCCAGAGGGGTTTTGTCAAGAGGCATTGGGCAGAACTCTCCACCATATTAAAGGCCACACAGACTGAGCTGAACACTGGGAGCATAAGTGTTACCCAGTGTTCCCATCGTTAGTAGTCAACTTAGATGTCAGTAACTACTGTTTCCAGGAAATAGCTTTCTGTCAGTCTTTAAGTACAAACATCTAGACATCAGCTCTTGGCATCTAGGCAGTGGTTACTGCATTAGGTCTTGTGACTCCTTAGCTGCACTACCTAGCAGTTCACTAGTGCCTCCATTGTCAGTCAGTCATCCTCAGTCTTAGAAAGTTGGTATCTGGGCTGGAGAGATGGCTCAGAGGTTAAGAGCACTGATTGATCTTCTAGAGGTCCTGAGTTCAATTTCTAAGCAACCACATGGTGGCTCACAACCATCTGTAAACAACCATCTGTAATGGGATCTGATGTCCTCTTCTGGTGTGTCTGAAGACAGAGACAGTGTACTTATATACATAAAACAAATAAATCTTTTTTTAAAATGTTGGTATCTGTGGCCTAGAGAGCTGGTTCAGTGGTTAACAAGCTTGCTGCTCTTGCAGTGAACTTCTGTTTGATTCCTAGCACTGATGTCAAGTGGCACAACTACCTGTGACTTTAGTTTCAGGGATCCAGATTGTAGCCTCTGAGGTCACCTGTACACACACACACACACACACACACAAATAAAAATAAAGCATTGGCATCATAACCCAATGCTTAACTGCAGTGTCTCACACGGCAAGTATCATTCCTGACAGTCTAACTCTGGAGGAGGGGATGGGGTAAGGGACTCCACTCCATGAATCCCAGCATGCTAGAGCAGGTGGAGTCCTAGCATCTACCATCTGCAAACAACTCTGGCTTTTGAGGTTGCTGAAGACATTGGAGAGGCCTACCAAGAAGCGGGAAGATGGAAATCTAGAAGGAGATTGAGAACTAGATCTCAAATTGCACGTAGTCCTTCTGCCTACTTCCTCTTGGCAAGACTTGAGTCATAAGAGGTCAGCCAGTTTGAATGGAGGTAGGCAGCTGCTCCCAGAAACAGTGCTGCCTGAAGGGGGAGACTTCACCCCTGAACTAGAGAAGAGGTGCCAGTCCTGCCATGTGACCATTCTTAATTTTCTAAGTTTTGCTTATCAATGTCTTTAGTTATCTTGTATCTAAAGGCTCTGCTGACAGTGCTTAACAAACACCTCCTGACTGACAGCCATGTACCTTCTAAATCTGTGAGAGCCGCTGACTGTGGTCTGAAATAGCTGTACAATCAGAGTCCTTTGCTGTCTGCCAAACTGGGCTACCAGCCCTCTGCTCTGGCTTAGATCCCATTCTCCGTCCCACAGTGATGTGATATAGACGTTCTTTGTGCTGATCTTGGCACCAAGGGTTAGCTCTTTAATCCCCAATCCCCCATCTTCCATGACACCAACATACTGGTTTGTGTAGATAATACTTTACAAGTATTGGTTTGTGTAGATAATAATTTCAAAAGTACAAGGACTTTTGAAAGGTATGGAGATGCCCCACAGGAAAACTGGGGACCCTTCCAGATTTCTACTTCTGAAGGAAGTAGAGAAGACTGTTCATGCGAGGTAGAAATGGGTCACTTCTTTGAGTGCCTCTATGTGTTCTGGTTCTCATTGCATGTCAACATATACATGTGCCATACCACACTCATATACACATACAGCACCACCTATACATTGTAGATACCAAACCACATATGAACATACCACATACATCTAATTACACATTCACATATAAACACACAGCCCTCCACACAACACATGCACACACACCATACACACACATACATTATACAATATACATCCACACATCACTCTCCTTATATAGCACACACCACACACACACACACATTACATATATGACACACAGCAACAGACCTGCTTTAAGAGAAGGTATATGGTGATTTTGGTTTTTCTCAAAGAAATGTGCCTCACACTGTATGCCTGGTGCAGGGGACAGCTAATTCTTGAGAACTAATAAAGTTCCAGCTGTGAGGTAAGTGTCCAGTCTAGAGCTTGAGTAATAACCAAACAGATTGTCCCCCCTCACTCCATATATTAGACAGAACAGTCCTCCTGCAGTTGTATACAGTGCTCCCCCTACTCCATGTATTAGACAGAACAGTCCTCCTACAGTTGTATACAGTGCTCCCCCTACTCCATGTATTAGAACAGTCCTCTTGCCGTTGTGCACAGTGCTCCCCCTACTCCATGTATTAGACAGAACAGTCCCATGAGACCTGTAATGCATGAAGTTGTTTGTACAATGACGTACACAGATACAGCATCCGAGGAGAAACCCACACTATGCCTATATCTCTATTACATGAGATTCCCTAGCTCTGTTCAGTGGGACTCTCTGAGCTACTAAACTGCGCCAGCCAGTTCCACCCTGGAAATGTCTCTGTTTCTGTTAAAGTTGTGTCACTGTATAATCCTTTATCTCATTACACAAGAACCTGGAACCCCAGAGGTGTAAAGCCAACCCCCACCTGCCTTGCTTCATCCTTGCCTCCGGCATGCTCCGGGTTTAAATGTCACCTCCACAGAGTTTTCCCTCAACTGTCTGTGCCTCAGCCATGCCTTGTCCCCCCTGCCTGCTGTCCCTGAGAAGTGTATCCTTTCTTCCTTGATGCAGCCACAGAGTGACATTTTCCTCTCAGCAGTTCGATTTGCTCCTGCTTCTGTTATCTGGGGCAGCAGTGATCTGCCTTGCCATGGTGACAGACACAGCCCTCAGGAGGTGCTGGATAAAAGCTTGAAAGTGAAGTGCTGTCTTGTTCCCAGTTCTGCCTTCTGGGGCTTGAAGCTTCACCCCCTTCGGTTCTTGAGCATCACTTCATACACATGTGAGAAAGGATGACTTTGCTCTGAGGTAAGCTGGACCTCAACCCACACTGCACAGCAGCTTGGCTCTTTGAAAGAGCTGGCAGGACAGCATGTGACCAACCACCAAAACAGAAAAACAAGACCACCCAGGAGCTGCTAGGACCAATGCAACCAACCAAGAAGACCACCAGCTGTCCTCTGCTTTGCCAGAGTGGCATTCCACATCTGCCTTGCAGGATTGCCTGCTCGCATCATGTACGTACCTGACACCACAACACATCCAGTAAACAGAATAAAACAGAAAAAGGAAGTAAAACCTCACTCTAGGTAACCCAGACCCACTCCTGGAATTCCCTGTCTTTTTCTGTGCTTGAACTCATAACCAGTTCTTCCTTGCTGGGTGAACTATCCAAAATCCTTGGGGAGGTAACCTTCTCTTGAGAAGTATGCACTTTTTTGTGAGTGGAGTACTTTTGTTCTATAATAAAACCCCTCCATTTGTCTTAATTATGAATCTTTTCTCAGCAGTAACAGTTTCTTTCCCTCCTCTCCTCTCCTCTCCTCTCCTCTCCTCTCCTCTCCTCTCCTCTCCTCTCCTCTCCTCTCCTCTCCTCTCCTCTCCTCTCCTCTCCTCTCTTCTCTTTCCTCTCTCTCTAAGATGGGGTCTTACTTCATCCCCTTCTGACCTCAGTTTCCCATCCAGCTGTTTCTACCTTCTAAGTGCTGGATTAAGTAAAAATCCACTATGTTTAGCTTACCTTTCATAATTCTTTTTATTTTTGAGACAGGGTCTTTCTGTGTAGCTTTGGTTGTCCCAGAACTCGTTGTGTAGGCTTTCCATAATTCTTTGTGTAAGGGTTTTTGCCTGTGCCCATGGAAGTCTAAAGAGAGCATTAGATCCCCTGAAACTGGACTTATGGATGGTTGCGAGTCATGAGGATGCTGGGAATTTAACCTGGGTCCTCTATAAGAGCAACCAGGGTTCTTAACCACTGAGTCATGTCTCTAACTCTCATTCATATTTTTTAACTGGAATGTTTTCTAAGAAAAGTTAGGTCAGAAGCCAGGTGTGATGGTTCATACCTTTTATCTGAGTTCTCAGGAGGATCTCTATGAGTTCAAGGCTAGCCTGGTCAACATTTTGAGTTTCAGGACAGCCAGTGAGCCTGTGAACTGTTATTTCAGGAATTCTAGGACAAAGTCCCTGTGGTTAGCAGGCTTCTTGTAGCTCTCTCCAAGGGCCAGCTGTAGCATGCTCTGTCTAGGAGCACCAGCAAGCTGACTCAGCACAGCTCTGGTGATAGGTCTGTAACAGTGTACAAGGGGCCCCAAAGAATTAAAATTTCACTGGCTGTGGTGGCACATGCCTTTAATCCCAGCACTTGGGAGAAAGAGGCAGGCAGATCTCTGAGTTTGATGTCAGCCTTGTATACAAAATGAGTTCCAGGACAGCCCAGGCTACATGAAGAAGCCTTATCTCAGAAAACCAGAGAGAGAGAGAGAGAGAGAGAGAGAGAGAGAGAGAGAGAGAGAGAGAGAGAGAGAAAGAGAGAGAGAGAAAGAGAGAGAGAAAGAGAGAGAGAAAGAGAGAGCCTATGCTGTGTGCTAGTGGTGAAGAGGGCTTTAGCTCTGGGTCCATGAAAATCTATCTCCTGGGAGACCATGGAGTCTTGTTTCATAGCTGCTTTTGACCCTTTCTATATCTTGTAACATTCTTCCTTCCCATATTGACCTAAACTAAATAAGTCCATTCCTGCTTTAATTTCTCTCCCCCAGATCTCTGGAAAGGCTGCTAGCAGTAGACTTCAGGTTCTTATTACAGGCACAAACACAACAGCCAGGCATCAAGGGGTTAGCCCACAGTGGGACCAGGGTCTACAGTGGGCCAAGGGGTCTGTCGGTTCCGGCCCTATCCAACTTAAGTTATGTCAGTTTCCAATCAGGTGCAGTCATGAGGAGGAGGCAGCCAGTGCTATCAGGCCTGTCTATCAACTGGAGAGAAGGTCAGTCAGGACCGATGACCCCACAGCTCGGGGAGGAGCCTTGAGGCACTTAGATCAAGGAGGGTTGGGTGGCCTCCAGAAAATTAAACCTTCTCAACACAATCTGGAGGTAGGTGTGTGTGGGGGCAAGGACCTCCATTGCTACACAGCCATTCAGATGACTACATTTTGAAAGCTGGGGTAGCCAGCCTACCTGGATTCAAGTCTCAGATTCACTACTTCTAGGCTGTGGGCTTTAGGCAAGCGTGTTTTCCCACCAACACCGGTTTCCTTATCAAAGAAGCAAGCCGTGGAGCTTCTTGCTGGGCTGGCTGAAGGAATACAGTAGGTGCCAGTGGCCTGTTAGCAGTTAAGATTCATGCTTCTTAACATCCACGAGAGGGATGAGATGAGGGAAATCCTATGTGTTCAGAAAGAGTCGGAGTTCTTTCTGCCGCATGGTGGAGTTGCTGGGAACACAGTGCTTCTCTGCCAATGGTGGAATTATGTTCCCAACAAAGCCCCTTGTATGGAAAGTCTCAGAAGTTGAAAATGTAGTTACTACCCCAATAAATCCATTTTAAAGTCAAAACTCATAAAGCTGTTGAAGTATGGGTTGTCTGTGTTCCTTACAGAGTAGGCGTCTACCCATAGCTTGGCTTATACAGGGTATTTTAATGGGGTTGTTAGTACTGTAATCACACACCATGACCAAAAGCAAGTTGGGGAGGGAAGGGTTTATTTGGTTCACACTTCTACATTATATTCCATCACTGAAGGAAGTCAGAACAGGAACTCAAACAGCACAGGAACTTGGAGGCAGGAACTGGTGATGCAGAGGCATTGGTTGGGTTCTGTTTACTGGCTTACCCAGAATGGCTTGCTCAGCCTGCTTTATTATAGAACCTAGGCTCACCAGCCCAGGGATAGCACTACCAACAGTGTCCCCATCAATCACTAATTAAGAAAATGACAGACATTTTCTGGATTGAGGTTCCCTCCTTTCAGATGACTCTCTAGCTTATGTCAAGTTGACATAAAACTCTCCAGGACACAGGGAGACCTCGTTGTAAATCATCCACCCACGTCTGTGAGGAGGAAATTGTTGAATGATTCCTAAGTCAACCAAGGAGAGAAATAACAGCTGCAGGTAGAACAATGTGATATTTCTGAAATTATTGTTCAGTGCAAAAAAAAAAAAAAAAAAAAAAAAAAGCCAGAAGCAGGGAACTTATAAAATTTTTGTTTTAAAAACAGGATGAGCAGGGTGATAGTGGTGTATGTCCTTTATACCAGGACTCCAGGAGACAGAGGCAGGGAGACTTCTTGAGTTTGAGGCCAGCCTGGTCTACAGAGTGAGTTCCAGGACAGGCAAGACTACAAAAAAGCTTACGATTGTGGAGTTGCTGAGAACACAGTGCTTCTCTGCCAATGGTGGAATTATGTTCCCAACAAAGCCCCTTGTATGAAAAGTATCAGAAGTTGAAAATGTAGTTACTACCCCAATAAATCCATTTCCTTACAGGGTAGGTGTCTATCCCATAGCTTGGCTTATACAGGGTGTCTTAATGGGGTTGTTAGTTCTGTAATAACACACCATGACCAAAATCAAACAAAAAAGATAACCATGCCTCCACATACTTTGGGAAGGTGATGATGCCTGGCTCTGCAGAGGGCACTGTTGGCTGTGGCCTGTGTGCTCATTTGTGAAGTTGGCGTCATGCTGGTGTATTATTATTGTGTGTGTGTGTGTGTGTGCACGTAGGTATGGAGGCCAGAGTTCAGCCTTATGAGCCATCTACCTAGCTTTTTGAAACAGAGTCTCTCATTGACCTAGAGCTCATCGAATAGGCTAGGCTGTCTGGCTGTAGCGTCAGGGATGTACCACTTCATAGTTGGGATCACAAGTATGCCTGGCATTTTACATGGGTTTGGGAGTGCAAACTTAGGTCCTCATGCTGAGTCAACCCCTTAGCTTTAGTGAGTAATATTTTAAAAAAGGAAAAGTAAGTCTGAGACAGGGGCCAACCCAGAGCCAGCTCACTGTCTTGTTCAATACCTGCTGTTGCTTTTTGGGAGGGTTGATGGTTGTTAGGCATTCTCGGCCATATGAACATGAACATGTGACCAGGCACATGACTCCAGCAAGTGTACCTGTGTGCTGCAGTAGACAGTACTAGGCTAGACTAGGTAGGAGTAGAGTTTTTTTGGCCTGGCATAGGCCACACACACCACACACACACACACACACACACACACACACACACACACACTGAGTAAGGTCACAGTCCCAGATTCTGGGTCTCACCTGGCAGAGTTCCAGGGCAGAAAATGATGAAACAAAGGTTCATTACAGGCAGCAGGAAAAGACCTTCAAGGCAGCTGCTTTTCTCCATTCAGGGGACTGTTCCTCAGGGAGGCTTGGGGCCAGAGAGGCCTGAGGTTCAGGAAGCAGACTTGGAGCAGCCAGCACTTCCTGGCCTGCTCTGGGCATCAGTGGGATGGAAAGAGCTCAAAGGAACCTTGGTGGCTAATTCTTCCATCCATCTTCTCAGCTGAAATATAAAGATTCTATTCAGAGCCGTCCCTGCAGTGGGACATACTTTGGGACACACACAGCATTGTGCACAGGGACATTTCCTATAGCCAAGCAAAAGCCGTAGAAAGGCCCTTTCAGTTCACTGAAAAGTAAGCAGGACTCTAGTCAAGCCAGAGGATCTTTGCCTCATGGGTCGGGTAGCTCCATGAACATAGTGTCATGCCTGGAGGCTACTGGACTTGAGTTTTCAGATGACCCTGAGTCTATAATTCTTTACAGAAGCCTATATTTAAAACATATATGTCTTCACGTAAACAGTTTTGTTTATTTATTTATTTATTTATTTATTTTTAGTTCAGGGCTCAAACCAAGAGTCACACATGCCAGGCAAGCACTGTCCCTCTGAACTACATCCTAAACCTTCCTGCATTTTTGAGACAGGGTCTCATGCAAGCCCAGACTGACCTGGAACTCACTATTTAGCTCAGGCTAGCCTCAAACTCTTGCAGATTGTTCTGCCCAGCTTTCTGAGTGCTAAAATTACCCACCTAGTTTGTAAATAGATATTTTTAAAAATGATTTATTTATTTTATGTATATAAGTACACCATTGTTCCCTTCAGATACACCAGGAGAGGGCATCAGACCCCATTGCAGATGGTTATGAGCCACCATGTGGTTGCTAGGAATTGAACTCAGGACCTCTGGAAGAGCAGTCAGCAGCCCGTGAATAGATATTTTAAAATATATTTTATATTAAAATGCACACACACGTATATGAGATCATGTTGTCTCATAGCCTTTCTTTTTTGTGGTTGCTTTTGTTTTGTGAGACAAAAGTCTCCTATGGCCCAGGTAGGACTCAAACACTCTTACTAGGGGATGACCTTCAACTCCTGATCTTCCCGCTTCTAGCTCCCAAGTTCTAGGCGTACAGGCACAGACCACCACATCTGGC
The DNA here is from genome assembly GCF_011762505.2 of Arvicanthis niloticus. Classification (NCBI taxonomy): domain Eukaryota; kingdom Metazoa; phylum Chordata; class Mammalia; order Rodentia; family Muridae; genus Arvicanthis; species Arvicanthis niloticus. Next base: position 43,634,048 of record NC_047678.1, read on the forward strand.
TAAAGTCATACTCCTGAGTAAACCATGCCTCATTAACATTCATGAAATATGTTTTGGATCAAATGTTTGGTTACAAGATAATCAGTTAAATTTTACAGGAGGATTGCAGACAAGAGATGCATATGCTTACAAGGATAACAATATGGCTTTTATTTATTTGTTTGTTTCTATAAGTTTGAGTAACCAGTTAATTTTTTCTACCTGTAGGTGGCAAAAGCTGTGGTCCCTTTTCTACTGTGAGTACCTTTTGGGGTGGGGGTGTCCAGTGACTGTCATGTATGAGGTACTAGTCTGAGTTCCTTGGGGTACAATAGTGAAGCAAAGGTGTGGTTGGCAAGGTTTGCATTTTAATGAGGAGACTGACAAAAACAACCAATAAGGAAGAAGTTCCCTGTGTATCAGAGAGGGTGCTGGGATGCACTTCCCCAGGAAATGGGCTTAAGTGGGACCTGGAAATTGCTTATCTTGGGAAGAGATTTCGAGGCAGAGGAAATGCCTATGATTGGTGCACTGCTCCTAGCTGGCCAAAGCTGGTCCTGATTAGCTGGTCCAGCTCTCCCTCTTACCAATCAAATGGATTGAGTTAGAGCAATACAAGCTCTCACAGAGAACTCAACTTTGGTGAACTTTATGTCCAGAGACTCCAGGTGGGGCTGAGGAGCTCAGAGGACCTGACTGTCTTCTGGGCCACCCACTCTTGCTCCACAAGATGGCTGGTTTCCAACAGGCACTTCCGTGATTTCAGCTACCCACTCACTTCCTACTCTACTGGAAAAAAAAAATCCAGGCTATTAGAAGGGCTTCCATTCTATTAATAAGATCTCAGTGTCATTGTCCTTACTAGCTCATTGCTTGCTCAAAATCCTTCCTCTCTATTACTGGGCAGGAGAGTGCATTGGAGTTCAGGCCCAATCTCTGCAGGATGTCTCCCCACACTCCTCTTCCTTCCATATTAACATTGCTTTCCCCACAGGCCCTACTCACTAGGTCATTCCTGCCAGCTTTGAAATAGGCTCTGCTACCTACGATATGTTTTCAGTTTCTGATTTTTGTAGTACTGATGATTAAACTTAGGACCTTGCCTATGATAGGCAAATGATCAAATGATTTTCCACCAAGACAGGTCTCCAGCACTCAGCCCTCTTTTCTTTTCTTTTCTTTTTTTTTTTTTAATTTTGAGACAGAATCTCACTAAGTTCTCTGTGCTACCTTGAACTTACTTTTTAGTCCAGACAGGCCTCAGACTTACGACTCTCCTAGCTTACTCTCTTGAGTAACTAGGAGTACACCACCAGATCTAGAAATATTTTGCTTTTTAAACAACTGATAGGCAGGAATAAATAAATTTAAAAACATATCCACCCATCCATCCACCCACCCATCCATCCATTAATTCATCCTTTCATTTAATGTCTGTATGCTGGAGGAGTCGGAGCTACTGTAGAGTTTCTGGAAATCAAACTCAGGTCACCAGGCTTGGCAGCAAGTACCTTTACCCCCTGAGCCATCCTACAAGGCCTGAAGGCATCTTTTGAGATACTAGTCAGCATATGTTTTCAAATACATGAAACAGACAAAAGTGTCCTATATTAAATAATTGTGGCATTAAATAAATGCCACATTAATTTGGCACATAAATGTGGCATTAATTAAATAAATAATTCCGTGTGCAGAACTGGAATTGTTTTGATCTCATCAGTATTGAACAGCAGCAGTAAAACATTCACAGCCTCCTGGCCATTTTGAACATTGTGTATGGGTGTTTTGCTCACAAGTGTGTCTGTTTCACATGCATGCAGTGCCTAGAGAGACCAGAAGAGGGTGGTGGAGCAGTTGTGAGCCACCAGGTGGGTGCTGGGAATCAAACCCAGGTCCTCTGGAATAACAGCTAGTGCTCTTAACTACTGACCCATCTCCCCAGCCCATTTCCAGCACTTCTCAGGATCACTCGCATGATGGTATATAGGACGCCATCTTTATAAGCTGCTGTCATTACTACTGTGGTTGTTTTGGGGATGGAACCCAGGTCTTCGAGTATGCCTAGCAAGTGTTTTATCACTGGTTGTAGCTCTAGATATGGGAGATGGTTTTGGAATAAAGACATTTAATCCTGGGCTGGAGAGATGCCTCTTCAGTAAAGAACACATATTGCTCTTGCATAGGACTGGATGGAGTTCAGTTCCCAGTACTTACATGGAGAACCACCTGTAACTCTATTTCTGGGGTTTCTGATTCTCTCTCTGGTCTACAAGAACATCTGCTCTCTTTCTCTCTCTCTCCCACCCCCACACACATATACACATAATTTAAAAAATAAAATAACTCATTGAAACCTAATATTAGTATACTGCTTTGTAGCAGTACTCATTCAGCAGATTTTATCGCGCAAATAGTCTTCCCATCCCACGGATGCTATAAAATGCAAATCTGGGGTTAGTAGCTTGGGGCTGGAGCCTGGGACTCTTCGTTTTCAACAGATATCCTGGACGTTCAGAGTCTGCAGGTCAGTGAACCATTCTTGTGTTTAGAGAATATAAGAATATAAGCATTTCCATATGCAGACCAACAGCTCGAGTTGACCCTCCATACCTAGAGCTCCGCATTTAAACAAGGGTGGAAAATACTCAGAAAAAAAAATGTGTTTGTGTTAAACACGTACAGATTTCATTTTCTTGCCATGATTCCTGAAAAACAACAACAAAACCAAAACAAAGAAAAATGCTAAGAACTGTTTGCATAACGTTTACATCTCATTAGGTAGTATAAGGAGAGACCTGGAAACATTTAAAGTAGATGGGGGATGGGGTGGAGGGGGGTGGGGGTAAGTCTGCAGGTTAGTGACTTCAGTTCCCTGGATTTAAATAGTGTTCAAAACCAAGCAGGAAATAAATAGGTTGTAGGTTGGAGTAAGTTTATGGGGAGGTGATTTTAGCTGGGGAGGAAAGAAGAGACACCAGGCTCTATGCAGGCACTAGGAAATTCCATCCACCTGAGGGTAGGTGGAGCAGTCATGCCTGTTTGTAGAAGTGAAGTCATGTTTTCAAAGTAAGTCCCGAGTAAGCCTGAGGGTTGAAGTTCAAGAGTGACAGGCCTGGGATTTGTTTTAGATCATGCTGGCGGCTGTGTGGGACTTTCCCCGGTCACCTAGGAGCTATGTATGTTATTGCGAGCCATGGCAACCTGGGGTGGTGAGGACCAGCTTGAGGTTCAAGAAACCCAGTAAGAAACGACAAGTCTCTCTGGGCACACTTAGGACGTCCAACACAAATGCGCTCCGAGGGATCACTTTAATCCCCGCCCCCTCCCCCCCCTTTTCTTTCTTTCAGAAGAACTGGGCCTCCTTCTTTGCTTTGCTGGTTGTGTGGACCTCTGGGGCTCTTGTCCTGCTTTGCCTCAGCCTCTCTGCAAAGAGACCCGGCTACAGCAACAAAGTTTTTTGCAGCTGGGCTCCTGAGAGCCTGAAGTCATCGGGGAAACGACGCTTCAAGCAGCCAGGGGCCTGGACACCGAACTCCGGACACCTTGTTCCCTCCCTGGAGACTCCCGCAGCGCTGCCAGGGGTGGAGCCCGTGCGATACACTCAAGGGGACCCGAGGGAGGCTCGGCGCACCCTCGACTATCCGGCAGCGGCAAAAGTAGGGCGGGAGATCGCAACTCCCTCCCGGTGCCCAGCGAGGGCCGCCAAAGCCCGGCGTGCGCATCACTGGCCTGCAGGGGGCGCCCGCGCCCCGCCCGGTCCCGCCCTCCACGCCTCCGCCCGCGCCCCTGCGCGGCCCGGGGCGGGCGCAGCCGGCCGGCGAGCTCCGGAGAGTGACTCCCCGCGCGCTCACTTCCGCGTCCCGCCGCCGGCCGCCGCCATCGGACAATGGGCCGCGCGCCGCGGCTGCAGTGAGCTCTGCTGGATCCGGCCGCCCGCCCCAGGCCAGGGGCTGGCCAGCGCGTTTGCAAGTTCGGTTGCCGGACGGACGTGGATGTGAGTTTCTGTTTTCTGTGTACGTTCTCTGTCTTCTTTCGCCTGTTTTGGGGTTTTGTGACTTGGAGAAGGGAACTTTTCTAAGCAGGCCGGGCACGGACTGAAGGCTACTCTGCCCCCACGTGGACGCTCCCCAGGGGAAAAAAAGAAGTCTGAAAGTAAACTTAGCCCCGCCGGCCTGAAGGCCTCAACTTTGGCTGGACTGTTAAGTTTTGGAGTCATGACCTTCTCGCTGAGCAGGTGGGAATCTCTATCTGCCTTGGGCTGGACCTGAAACCTCAGCGGGCACCCAAATCTCCCCCACCCCATACACCCCTTGTACCAGGGCTAGGCCCCGGACAGTGATCCACAACATGGACAAATACGATGATCTGGGCCTTGAGGCCAGCAAGTTCATCGAGGACCTGAACATGTATGAGGCCTCCAAGGATGGGCTCTTCCGGGTGGACAAGGGTGCTGGCAACAACCCAGAGTTTGAGGAAACTCGAAGGGTGTTCGCGACCAAGATGGCCAAAATCCACCTCCAACAGCAGCAGCAGCAGCAGCTTCTACAGGAGGAGGCCCTACCTAGGGCAGTCAGAAGCCCTGTCAACGGTGGGAACCGTCAGAGTGTGAGCACCAAGCTGGCTGCAGATGGGGCGGCTAAGCCTCCTCTGGCTGTGCCAACAGTGGCACCTGGATTAGCTACCACTTCTGCGGCCGTGCAGCCCTCATACCCATCTCAGGAGCAGAGGACCAGGCCATCTGCTCATGGTGCAAGACCTGGCAGTCAGAACTGTGCTTCCAGGGAGGGGCCTGTGAGTTCCCAGAGACCTGCTTTACACGGTCTGGGTCCCTGTGAAGACCCTTCCTGCCTCACTCACGGAGACTATTATGACAATTTGTCTTTGGCAAGCCCACAGTGGGGTGATAAACCAGAGTCCCCTAGCAGCGTGAGTCTGAGTGTAGGGAGCGGATGGCCTGGTTGCCCAGGGAATGATTCCCAGTTGCCCAGATCCTGTGGGGACCGTCACCCTTACCAGCCACAGCTCTCCATGTGCTCTGGCAGGTCTTTTGAAAGTGGCATCAGTGGCCAAGACGGTGGCATGGGTGGCCATAGCAGTGAGAAGCCAACAGGCCTTTGGTCCACTGCCTCTTCTCAGCGGGTGAACCTCGGCTTTTCTTCCATGGGCTTGGAGAATGGGACCTCAGCTCAAGCCAAGGGCACAACCGTTTCAGCACCGACGGTCCTTAGCAGCACTAGCCAAGGAGCTTGTCCCAGAAGAGATTCAGGTCTGGGATATGAGGCCTCAGGCAGGGTCTCCAAACCCCTTGTGGACACTCAGCCTTGGCTCCAGCATGGGCCCGAGTCTTACCTCTCTGTTTCTGCTCCATTATCCTCAGCAACTGGCAAGGACAGTGCCCAGACAGGTGTGAACACTGGGCTGGATCCTAAGCTTGGATGTGTGGAGTCTGGCACTAGTCCCAAGCCCAGCCCCACCAGTAATGTCCATCCGGGAATGTCCACTCCGTCTGACTTATCTTGTAAAGAGAGTCCTCCCAGCTGGTCCACTGACAGTAGCCTGGGACCTGTGCTCCCAGAGAGCCCCACCCCCTCCAGGGTGAGGTTGCCCTGCCAGACCCTTGCACCAGGCCCTGAGCTTGGACCCTCCACTGCGGAACTGAAATTAGAAGCCCTCACCCAGCGTCTGGAGCGAGAGATGGATGCTCACCCCAAAGCGGACTACTTTGGTAAGTAAGACGCTTTGAAGTTGCCTGCAGTGGAGTGATGGTGTCCGCACCAGGATGCTATGGCTGATCTCGAAGTGGCCGGCTATTGTTTTCTCCTTCCTCTTTCAGCTACTTCTGCTCCTTTACAAACTTGAGAGCAGCTGTGGGCAGAAGGCAGCCTTTGCATACGGGAGTTACTGGTGTGTGCAGAGCGAAGCAGGTTGGGATTATTCATAACTGCCCTCAAAAAAGGGAAGTGAAGCTGGGAGGTGGTGGCGCATGCCTTTGATTCCAGCACTTTGGAGGCAGAGGCAAGAGGATCTCTGAGTTTGAGGCCAGCCTGGTCTTTATAGCATGAGTTCTAGGACAGCCAGGGCTACACAGAGAAACCCTGTCTTGAAAAATCAAACCAACCAACCAACCAACCAACCAACCAAAGGGAAATGCTGTATGTTTGGGGGGCCTGAGGTACCACCTCAAGCCTCTTGCAGTGACTGGCTTGAGCTGGACTTGAATTGGAACATTTTTCCTAGGGCCGAATTTATGATCGTTCTACATGGTGTAAGCGTGTGGAATGTGTGGCTTTTGTTCTTGTCTGCTGTTCAGTATGGTGGTTCTGCAGGTAGACCTGTACTAGCATCGTATCTTTGCCTAGATGCTGGTACCAAAAGGACATCTTTAGCCCCTCCTTGGATCTGCTGCAGCAGGAACTCAGGGTAAGATCCAAGGAGGGCTAATTCTGCAGGATCACAAAAACAACTGAGCCAGGTGCCTCTTGACTCAGTCTACACCCAGGCACCAGCCAGCAGCAGGTGATACCCACAGGTGTGGCCTGAAATAAGATGAAGGTGCTTCCTGAGGCTTTTACCCAAGGTTGCAGATTTCATTCTTGCTTCTAAAAAAAAAACCACACAGGCTCTTTATAGACGACTGGCTTCAACTCTTATTTCTGCATGGGGTTTGGAGGCAGTGAGAAAGTAGCTGTATCCCTTTGTTGAAAACAGTTGCCTGTCTCATGGGAGGGTGACTTGGAAAGACAGCCTGTGCTTAGGAGTCTGTGGCTTTTTTCATCTTTTAATTTTTTCCCCCCTCTCTCCATTTTTGGCTTCTTGAGTAATGGGTTCATGATTTCTCCAAAGTCTAAGTCCTACCAAATAGTAGCTTCACCAGTAGAAGAGGGCTGGGTCAGGGAAGGCCCTTGAGGGAAAGATGCTGGCTTTTTCCCCCGCTCTCCGAAAGAACCGGTTTGTCCTGAGACCTTAGGAGGGTCACAAGCCCAAGGAGATGGGCCATGGGCATATATGCAGTCCATAATAGTACTGGGGTCTGTTTACTGTGAGCAGTTCTGGGGACTAGAACTCACGGCACTCAGCAATCAGAGGTCATGGTTGCTGTTAAGTGGTTTCTTCTTAGATTTATTTATTTTATTATTTTATGTACATGAGTATTTTGTCTGTGTGTATGTGTGTGTACCACATGGATGCCTAATGTTGGTAGAAATCAGGAGAGGGCATCAGATTGCCTGGGACTGGAATTACAGATGGTTGTGAGCCCCTGCGTGGGTGCTGGGAATTGAACCATGGTCCTCTAGAAGAGTAACAAGTGCTCTTAACTGCTGAGCTGACTCTCCAGCGCCTTGTTTTGCCTTGTTTTAAGCGTAAAGCACCTTCTTGCTGTGAACTGCCCCATCTTGTTTGCAAAGCCCGACCTTGGAAAATAACATTTAGCTGGAGATGTGGTGGATCTTTTAAACTTACCGTTTTTTAAGTTAAAGCTCACAGCACAAAACCATTTGTTCAGGGGTGATAATTTATGTTCACCATCAGAGCACTGAAATTGAACCCATACTCCGTATTCATTCATTCTCCAAGCATTGATCACCCGTCTGGGGCTGTGCTCTGAGCTAGGCCTTGGGAAAACGCCGTGGATAGACAGTCAGTACAGTGCAAGCAGTAGGAAATGACCAAGACCTAGGGAGAGAGAAATATTAGGATGAAGCCTTGTCCTGTGGGTGACATTACTTGTTTTGAACTGGGTCATGAAGTGAGGTCTCCACTGGGAAGATTGCATTTGGGCAGAAGCTAGAAGGGCAAGGGATGGCGGGACTACTGTGTACCTTTGTAGGGAAGGGGTGGAGTTTGTGGAGCTCACGCCAGGGGAGAGTCTGCCCTGTGGCTGCTTTGATGGTGGAGTGTCTATCTCTGACTGATTGTGTGGCAGGAAAATTCCTCCCTTTTAGGGCTCAGCAGGCAAGTTTTAGCAGACCGTGTGCTTCTCCAGGCAGCCCTCCCTTGCCTTTAACCAGTTTGCGTAGGCCTTTTCCCCTCCCTAGGTCTCATAGCACTTACGAGATTCGGAATGTATTAAGTCATGGTTAACTTTTGCTTCCAGGTAGGATATTATTTCATGACGCATCATGTTTGCCAAAGGGAGCTGAGGTGTTGTCTCACTGTCAGTCAGTAGAACTCCAGTTAGAAGCAAAAAAGACTGACGTTTGGTTTGTTAGCCTAGGTACCTTCCTGAACTAGACTGAAGGTGTCTCTTGAGCTTCTGATTCTGGGCAGAGCGTTTGACTTTTCCCCTTCACGGCCAGTGAATGCTGTTGGAGTCCGAAGATACCCAGTTTCTGGTTATTTAATGGTTTTAAAACTTTTATTAATGGGGGAGGGGTGGGTGGGAACCATGGTGTGTGTATGGAGGTCAGTTCTTATTCTCCCGTGTGGGCCCTGGAGGCAGGCTTGGCAGGCAGCCGTCTTGCTGGCCCTGGTTTTGATTATTTGTTAGTTTAACACTAAGGGTACTTCTGGAACTTTGCATGGATGTTGTGGTGTATCTCTGTGTGTTGTTTTTGCTTTTAATTATTAATTAATTAATTAATTAATTAGAGACAGGGTCTCGCTCTGTCGCTTAGGCCACAGCTCTCAGTGACCTTCCTGTCTCAGTTTCATGAGTGTTGTGACGATGGACATCAGCTACTGCATCTGGCTCCATTATGTGTCTAGACAGGCCTTGTTTCTTTGTACTCATCCCACTGTGCCTGTGTGTTCTCTGGGACTCTTCGGTGGCTCTTTCTAGTCCATGAGGAAATATGATTGTGCGTATTTATGAAACAGTAGACAGCATACCATTGCAGCACAAAGGACAGGAGGCAAGTCGGGAGGCTTGGTGTTGCCATTCCTCAGACTCCTGCCATTTCTTTGTGTTTCATGATCCTATTAGGTCTCTGGAAACATCTAGTCATCTGTCCTCAACTATTGTCATCACACACACACACACACACACTTACACACACATACTTACACACCTCGTGTGTAAGACATGAGATGTCGCTTCTGTCCAGTCCTGGCCCATCCTTTCCCACCCTACCCAGTCTCTGCTGTGCTCTGGTAACCACTGGTCTGTTCTCTGCTTCTTTGAAATCAACCCTTAAACTTTTATATCTGAGTGACAGTGTGTGGTATTCGTCTTTTTCTGCCTGATTTACTTCATCTCACGTGGTGAAAGCCGCTGATGCTCTGTCAGGGATGCTTTTGGGCTCCCAGATTCTCTGGTGCTCATTGCTCTTAGAAGATACTGTTCACGTAGAACAGCTTCTGTTCTCATGAAACTGCTCATGCCATCGAGAGGAGATGAAGATTCAGGGTGCCATTGCCTTGTTTATTTAGGCCCCAACTTTTCCTCCTCAATCTGGGTCCTCTTCTCCCTTACTAAGGCCCAAACAAAGTACCATCTCAGCCTGGCTTTCTTGGAAGCTAACTCTGAGACTTTGTTTTGGAGGGTGCTCAATGAGTGGTACTTTTGGGGTCCACATCTGACCCCGTAGGGAGGCAGCAAAGTCTAATGTTATCTTGACCTGGCTTTCACACACTTCCTTCAGGGATCAGCCACTAGATGTGGTCTGCCCTGGGAGTTGAGTAACCTTGGGTGGAGTGTTTTGTGCAGCTGGGGTAGTCCCCCTAGGGCTGATGACAAGTGAAGGCTACCCACCAGTCTCACACTAGCAACTGGGTCAGTGCTCCATCAAAACACCCATCACAACTGCACTTCTGGTGCTGGAAAGGACATGTTACCTTGGGCACCCTGGTTCTGATTATAGCTGCTGTCTGGTGAAGGCCAAGCATTGGGAGACACCGTTGCCAGCTATTCACAGCTTGTCCTCTGTTATAAACAAGGAACTGTGGCACAAAGGTTCAGTGACTTGCCCCTAGACCACCTCAGCTTTTACTTCTTGGGTGGGACTAATGGTCTCCCAGGTCTGGCTTAGATATCCTCTGTTCATCTACCCAGGATGCAAGCTTTTCCCCAGGCGGGAGAAGGCTCTGTCCCCCTCTGCTATGTACATGAGTGAGGATCTGAAGGTGAGAAAACAGTGAAGAGTCTCTTTTCCCTAGAAGTAGAGAATGGACCTCTCCCCACCTACAAAGACACAGAGAGACTGACTCTATCTTCAGCTTTTCAGTGCTTGACCCTATACTTAGACACCAGGACACAGGATATGATTTCCCCTGGGAATGGCTTTGTCCCTGCCTGGGCCCATCAAGCCCCACTGGTTTCATTTTAGAGGCTCTGTAGGGGGCAAATTGAGCAGCCTAAACAAGAAGCAGTCACAGACTGTCCAGCCTGTTTCTCTGTGTAACATTTTTGTCTTTCTTTACTTTTACTTTTTTGAAACAGGGGTCTTATGTAGCCCAGGCTAGCCTTGAGCTCATTATGTAGATGAAGATGACCTTGGACTGCTGATCTTCCTGCATCCACAGTGTATTTGGGGGTGAGTGGAAATTCCACGAGTCATCTGAGTGGAATGAGGTCTAGGGATGGCCAGGCCTTGGTGACACTGGGACACAGAAAGCCCTACTGCAGGATATGACCTGAGGAATTGACAGAGATGCCTCTGTGTGGTCAGTGGTTAGGATTCAGACAATATTTTGGTCCTCTGTGTCTTCTGAAAGACTTCTTCTCACCCACACCTCAGCCCTGTGCCTGCCTAGCAGTGCTTATCTCCCTTCAGAGATGTCAGGGGCGAGTGACCAGGCGGTCTCTAGGCTTCATTCAGAGCTGTACACCACTCAGTCAATCTCACAGATGCACCGGGCACCTGGGGCAGTCCCTGCTGGGCCCTCTGCTTCTGGTTGAGATGATAGGGAAGGACACAGGGGTCAGAATCAGACCCGGCACCATGGTAAAGTCTGCACTTCCTCTAAGGTCTCTGAGTACTGTGCCATCCCACCCCCACTGGTACACCCCCAACTGCCTTGGCTGTTCCCAAAGGATAGATACCTGCCTGCCGATCTCCCTCCAGGCATCCTGATTTTCTGGAAGCAGAGCTGTAACTGACCTGGCTTCTTCCCCAGCAGTTCCCTGTCCCATCATGCCTTCTCTCTGAGGTCTTCCCATCCTTGGGAGGGTGTGTCCCTACTCTTTTCCTTTAGCCCCACAACCATCCCTCCTTTCAGAGCATGAACAAAACTGATTTTTTGACATGACCATTCTTGCCAGAGCTTCTAGGAATTTTTGTTTCTTCTTGTTTGCTGCCTACTTGCTGCTAGGAGGCAGCACTGTGGAAGAAAGGACTCACTTAGAATCAGAAAGCCAGGTGTTCTGGCTTAATGCTGCCAGCAGCCCAAGGGTTGATGCTGGGGAGCCTGTGTCTGCTGAGCCAGCAGCCTCCGAGCGGCTTGTTCAGGCCCAGAAGTCTTAAGATGTGGCACTGGGTATGGTCCACATCTGGATTTTAGCTAGTCAGCCAAGAGGGTCTGAACACCATCGTTAGTCACTGTGGACACCTCGAGAAATCCAGTTCTGGTTTCCGAGACCCATCTCCTTCCCAAACTGCTATAGAATTAGTAAAAGCTTTGTTTTTAGTTACATTTCCAATGATAAGTAGTAGCCATTTCTTCTTTGTATATTCTGGAAAACACATAATTATCTTTGTATTTTCTTTTGAGACAAGGTCTTTTTACTTAGCTCTTGCTATCCTAGAACTTACTATGTAGACCAGGCTGACCTCACAGAGATCCACCTGCCTCTTCCTCTGGATTAAAATACTGGTTCTAAACCTAATTTTTCCACCCTTTAATATAATCCCTCATGTTGTGGTGACCTCAAGCCATAAAATGATTTCATTCCTACTTCATAACTGTAATTTTGCTACTGTTATTAATCGTAATCTAAATTATGTGATACGCAGGCTATCTGATATTTGACCCTTTTGAGAGTTTTGACTCGAAGTTTGAGAACCACTGGAACAAAGGAAATGGCCATTATGCCCAACTGGAAAACATATAATTACAAAGATGAAGCGTGCGGGGTATTACACACCTCTAATCCCAGTATTCTGTAAGGAGGAGTGCTCTAAGTTCAAGACCAATCTGTGCTACGTCATGAGACCTTGTCTCAAATAAATAAATAAATAAATACACAGCCAAAAGTGTATTGAAGAGCCAGGGAGATGGCTTGGTGGATACAGATGCTTGCTGCCATGACTTACGACCTGACTAAGGTCAGTCCCTGAAACCCACAGGGTGGAAATGGAGAATTGACTCCCATAAATTGTCCTTGGACCCCCACAGGCATGCTGTGATATGAGCAAATGCACATGGTCTGTGTGTGTATGTGTGTATGTATGCATTAAATAATTAGAAAAAACCCAAATTAACTGCTTTAGAAAGAACTCGGAGTTTACCTTAAGAATAGTCGTTGCCTTAAGAACAGCTGGAACCACGAGTTTGTGGTACGTGTCCTTTTTTACCAGCATGTCCCCGCCACACCCTGGATGCCCCGTGGCACTCTAGACAATGCTGGGCCTCTGCTGATCATTTGACACAGAATGATGGCCTGAGGCCTCACTCTGTTTGCCCTGGTCTTTTCTTCTGTGTTTCAGTGCCTCACATCAAGTAAGCTCAGTGGATTTGTGCAGAAGAAATGGAGGGATACTTTTTCGGGTGGGAAGGTGTAAGGACTGACTTTTTAATTGAGTCAGCACACTCAATGGGTAAGGTTTGTCAGGAACTTACTTGTCATAGCATACCATATGTCTTTTCTATCCTCTCCATAACCCTATTACCTCCCCTTTTACAGATGGGGAAAGTAAGGTGCATAAGAGTTCAGTAATCTGCTTAGCCCACTGACCAAGCACCTCTGCTGGGCCTTGATACCAGGCTGCAGACCATGACCTCCATCCAGTATTTCTGGAAGTTCAAGGGCTTCCTGATCACAGAGCTTACTGGAGCTTTCTTCTTCTCTGGCATCCACACTATCTAGAGTAGCTAGATCCTTGTCTTGCAGCTCTGTCCAGCATCTATGTCCTCTTCTGCCCAGGAGCCTGTTCCCCAAGAAGTGCCTCCCTCCCGTGCTGTGATAGGACTGTGTGTGTGTGTGTGTGTGTGTGTGTGTGTGTGTGTGTGTGTGTGTACAGGGAATGAGGCTGCCCAGTGCCCAGCCTCCAACTGTTCATGTTCCACTCAGGCATGTGGGTTATGATGAGTGGCCTACACTATTGGGAATGCTTGTGTGACCTCCCAGAGTGTTGTAGGCATAGCTGGAGTGTGCTAGACCACACTTTTCTTGGAAACATTCTGTACACTTGTCCCCAGGCAGTGTCCAGAGGGACATGAACCAAACTTAGATGAAACTATGCTGAGTCTATCTGGCAAGCTGAACAGAAGCTTTACACTGAAACAAAACAGGCCACCAGATTTTCCAAAACAGGGGGTATTGGCCAGAGAATATTTATATCTACTCCAGAGTTTGTTTTTCATTTTATTCCTCCTGGGGAAACCAGCTGGACATGGGACCTGACAACCTTGCTGTGGGAGACTTTCTACTTGACCGTTTCAAGTAGATGACTTTAGGATCTACAGCTGGATTATTTTTTAAGTTTTATAAGCTTTGAGTGTAGACATGGTTTGGTTTCTTCCTCCTCTTTCTTGCTCTGTGTGGTTTATCTCTGTGTCCTGAGAGCGGGAGAATAGGTTACTCTTGGTTATTGGAGGTTTGAGGAGAACATATCAGGCAGGAACCTGTTGCACATAAAGGTGTGGAAGCCTGCCAGATGCTGCTTGTCTTTTAAGTTTTGGGAGCTATAATGATCAAGGTGGAGGGCCAAGTGGACAAGTTCCCCACACCCATCATGCAGAGCCCAAATCGGGTGATTGTGTTACAGCAGCCCTGTGGTGGACAACAGGTGGTGGCCATTTTAGACAGTGTCAGTAGCAAACTTGCTTCCGTTGCCTTCTGACCTTAACTGCAGCTTCCCCATTCTCCCGAGCCTCCAGGCTTTTCCTTTTAGCAGGGTGGGACCACAGTGGTTCACATGGTCAGGCTGAAAGATAGAAAAATCATAAGTTGATCCCCTGAACCCTACTTTTAAAGCAAAGACATAAAAACCTGTAAGTCAAACACTGTGTTGCCTCAGTCCCAGGAAATTAGCTGACCATTTGAACAGATGGCCCTAACTAAACAAATCTTAAGATTCATGGTGTCAGGATGCTATGGGCCCGAGATTAGCTTGGCCGGGCTTTGAACTAACAGTCCTGAGACAGTTGGTGCCAGGATGCTAAAAGTTTGAGATAAGCCTGACCCCCTTGAACTGGAGCTCATGATATATAGTGTGAAACTACTTCGAAATAGCCAATTATAAAGTGACACACCATGCATCTTAGGAATTTGAGATCAAATGTATCCATGACCTAGTGACCTGTTCTCCCTCCTTCCCCCTTCCCTAACTCCACTCTCAGCCTTCCCTCTTCCCTAACTCCACCCCCACCTGGTTTGTAGATGCCCCCTTAAAAGCTGTAAACTTCTTTTGTTCTGCGGCTGAATTCCGCTGCCCCTGCGCGGGCTTGAAGGAAAGACAGCCCTGGCTAGCCAGTAAACCTCTTGCAATTTGCATCAAGTTGTGTTTCTCGTGAGTGATTTGGGGTGCGTCTGCAGTTCTCCACGGATTGGTGAGGTCCTTTTCATTTGGGTTTTACATTTTGGTTCCCTGACCGGGAAACAGCAGCCACCCCCACACTCCCAGAAACAACCTTGGAGGTAAGGGGATCCCCAGTGTGAGTGAGTGAGTGCATGAGCCGGCCGGCGAGTCCATTGTCTGTTTGAGGTGTGTTTAAAATAATCTGTATTCGGTCCGAAATAATCTGTACTCGGTTTGGAGTATTCTGTAAAGCACCGGCAAGTCAGTTGTCGGGTCTGATTCTGTATCTGTACCTGTATTCTGTATTTGGGAAAGCGCTTTTTGGTTTTGCAGCTGCTTCACTGGTCGTAATGACTGGGAAGCTGTAGTCGGCAGACGTGCTTGGATGGCTACAAGCTGCCAACCCTGGAGACGTCCGGGGGGGTTAAGGAGGGCCAGAGGTGTCTGGTGAAAGCCTCCTATCTGAGGAAAGAGGATTGCGGTCTCCTTCTGAGAGGGGAGTCTTGCAACCCCCTTCCATCTGAGTCGGTTGTGTGGTTGGGGAGCACTCGGTGTAGCCAGTGTGTTTCAGGTTGTTTGGTTTCTGCTTGCTGTTTTTGTGTTTTGTCCTTGTTGTGCACGTGATGAGGAGACTCTTGACTGCTGGAAGAAGTTAGAGAGACTTGAGGGGCTGCAGGGCTTTACTCTGCAATATTTGGTGAAAGGAACAGAAAGTGAGAGAGAGAGAGAGAGAGAGAGAGAGAGAGAGAGAGAGAGAGAGAGAGAGAGAGCTAAAACAGTGTGCTCTCAGGCGTGTTAACAAAAGAAAAGGCTATTTCAGAGCCCTTCTGGGAGCAGGAGCAAATTAGGAGGTTTCTCTCTGGCTCCTACTGAAGAGAATTCTTAGTTATGCTTTCTCTATCTACTGTGTGTCCTTGGCGCGCCAAATTTGTCCACGTGACTGTCTTTGTTTCGTCGGAATGAATAAATGTTCTATGTTTCATGTTTTAAAACAAAAAGGTTAAAACTTCTGGCTTGATTTAACTTAAAACTCTCTTAAAGGATAATCTTAATTTACACAATAGAAGCTGATAAATAAATTACCTTGCTCTGGGGCTGGAAATAAGGCTCACCAGAAGGAACCCTGGCAGGTATGATTATTTGCATAAGCTGCTCTTGGAGGGGGCCAACAAGTTTTTTACTTCTATGGTAAAGAAATTGATGGCTGTTTTCCTAGGAAAAATTTTTTGTGACTGTGTTTATTAGCTTATTAGGCTCAACAAATGACAAGGTGCTTTCTTTTGAAATTACAGCTAGAAAAAGTAAGAAAGATTTGTTTGGATGAAATATATAAAATGTACATCTACTTCACTTTTGTTTCTGACTGGTTTTAAAGTATTAAATGTTCTATGTGTCTTGGTTATATGTTATTAACCTATAAGTTAGTTATTAGATATGATTAAAAATTACAACTTTTGGTAACAAAAAGCTAGATTAAAATTGGTAACTCAGGGTTAGAGTCATTCAGAGATCAGATATATAAAGATAAGATTTAAAAACAATGTCTCTTTAGTGAGATATTAAAAGCTGCACTATCATACATTCAGATATAAAAACTGGCAGCCGAACTATGTAAGATAAAAGTAATGTACTTGCTGTTAATTAAAAAAAATAGATTGTTTACATTGTTAAAAATTGGCTTTGTTTCCCAAAGTTATGGTTATACTCTAATATTGCAAAAGAAACTTAAAAATATAAACTGCCAGTATTCCATTGAATTTTTGACTCACCCATGTTTATGGTTGAGAAGAGGATCGAACAGGTGGAGATGATTGCAAAAGTAATAAGAAATAAAAACAGCTGTGGGACAGTACAGGCCTGCTGCCAACTTTATTTGATACAGTGACAGAGGCAAATTTAGCCTCACCAAGATTGAAAAGGAGATATTATTAGAAAGTTTTGCCTCAAGAAATGGTTAATAGCCCTCTGAAAGGAGTTTCAATGCAAGCCTTTGTTCTCATAAAACGAGCTTTAAAATTTTGGGGAGTGCTTGTTGCTCCAGAAAACATTCAAAGACAATATCTTTTCAATATTTGGGACACAAAGATAGTTTACTTACTTTAAATGATTTCAGAAGCTTCTAGGAGATGCTAATTAGATAACAGCTCACCTTAGGCTCACCAGAGGAGGACTTAAGCCTCTGTTTGATGTTCTCAAGGGAGATGCAAATCTTAATTCCCCTTGACAATTAACTGATGAAGGAGAAATAGCTTTGCAGAAAGTAGAGGAAGCTGTTAGTTATCAATAGATACATTATACAGACTGGTCAATTGTTGGCTGTTTCACAACAGTTCTTTGGGAAAAGGGACCATTAATATAGATTCATATTTCTTTATCTCCAAAGAAAGTTTTAACACCCTGTTTTAAAGCTGTTGCTGTGTTAATACAGACTTGTAGGTCAGGGTTACAAAAGTATTTTGAGAAGAACTTAATGAACTGTTCCTTATTCCAAAGAGCAATTAAATTGGTTATTTAATTAATAATACTTATTTAACTAAGAATACTGATATTTGGCCTATCATATGACCAACTTTCTAGACAAATTTTGTAATCATTATCCAAAAGACAAGTTGTTACAATTTTTCTATACATGCTTTTATATTTCTTATAAATTTACACATGCAGCCTATAGTGTATATACTCTATTTACAAACGGCTCATCTAATGGGAAGACAGTATATGTAATTGGATCCTCTTCAGTTTCCCCCTGCTTCAGCACAAATAATTAAGTTACGTGCTGTAGCCACTGTTTGAAATGCTGAGGAATGAAGCTTTCAATTCCTATACTCGTAGCCAGTAATATAGCTCATGGTTTATAATTGCTTGAAATTGTTCCGTATTTAGATATTGCTAATTCTCAAATTTTACAAATACAGTTTAATTTAAGAAACATGTACTTTTCCTTAATTTTATAAGACATTTGAAAGCTCATGCTGGATTGCCTGGATCCCAGGAAAATGTCACAACAGATTTATATACTAGGCAGATTATAGACATTCTTCCTTCTTCTTGTTAGTTCTTCTTGAGACAGTGGAGGGGGAAGAGCCTTGGCAGGGGTTAGGACCTTGTTTTAGGAGATATTTAAAGTTGCTAAATAAAAAAGTTTACTTGTCTAAGTTACTATACCACTGTGGCTGGCCTGCTTTCTCTGATCCTCTGAAGCCAGAAAGTGCAATTTCTTCAATTTAACACATCCTGAAAACAGCCAAGGATTAAATAAACAGCCTTTGTTCTATCTCATCAGGAACTGCTGGGTTCTAACTATGCCTGCTAGTCTCAGGTTGCAGAAAGAAAAGACATTTAGAAGAAGTTGTTGTAGAGTTTATTACTAAGTGTGAAAAGTTTCCTAGGAAAGCTGTTTAGGGAGAGAAGTGGAAAGATCCTAAGTGGAGAAAAGGAAAACATATACCGTAAGTGGAGATAGGTGAAAAATTCTATCCTATCTCTCCATTGTATCTGCCTGTCATCTCTTTGTCCTCAGTGCTTGTATATCTTTCAGAATACATAATCACACGTGACAGGGTTCATCACAGGCTCACACCTTGGGTCAAATCATGGGATGAGGTGGAAGTTTGCAACAGAGAATGTTTACATGCACGTCCATTGGGAGTGATTGTCTGGCTGGACATCCATTGCCTAATAACAGTCCAGTTACAGAAGAGCTTAATCATCATTGATATAATTTTAGAAATTCTTATAGGATCATCATTAGAACTAAGAAGCCATCTATTTGTCTATATAGCATCACCACAAGATATTATATCTTCATGGATCTGCAGAGATCTGCTCCAAAGGTGCTGTTGCTTGGTTATTGTTACACATGTTTAATTATAATGACTTGAGACAGTAACTTGATATTTCTAGAGAGTATATAAGTCAAATTACAAAAACTTGTTCTCAGTGACCTCAATTTTTTTTTCATAATGGTGTTAATACTTGAGAACCTATGCCTAATCAATTATGACAAGTGGATGTTACTCATTTCTGATTTTAGAAAATTAACATGTACATGTGACTTGACACCTTTTCAGGCTTTCTAGTTACAACTGCTTTAACAGGAAAAACAACTAAAAATGTAATTAGTTATTGCCTACATTATCTTTCTATGCTTGGTGTTCCATATCAGATTAAGATAGATGGAAACTGGCTATTATAGTCAGACATTTGAGATGTTTTGTTGACAATCTAATATTACCCATATTACTGGAATTCCTTATAATCCTCAAATACAAGGTATTGTGAAACAGATACTATGGAACTTTAAAATAATACCTTCATAACTATCTGAGAGTGGGAGGAGCGGCTACTAGTGCTTTTGCCCTGGTTCTTACAAGGAACACTGAAACATCAACTTTTGAAAAACCAAAAGAGGAGTAGTTATACACCCTGAAGGGGTTCCCTAGGGATATTCTTTATCATGCCTTGTGTGTTCTCAATTTTCCAAATCTGGTTGCACATGGCAAATCTGCTGCTGAATGCCTTTGGCACCCCGAGACCAATAAAAACTATGTAACAGTTATGTGGAAGGACCTTCTTACCTTTAAATGGAATGACTCAGACCCAGTTCTCATATGGGACTGAGGATTGATATGTCTGTTTGATACCAAAGAAGCACAACTATAGATGGCTGCCAGAAAAATTAGTGAAACAAATAGATACTTCCACAAAGCCAGACCTAACTATAGATAAGATAAATAACAATTGACATCCAGGGAAGAGAGATCTCCCTGAGAATTCCCTTCTTTTTCCTTTCCAGATAAAATAAGGCCACCCGTGATATCTGCTGTTGGAAGTTCTAATTCTGATGCCAGCTTCAGGACTTCTACCACTCAGAACTTCGAGGGGCCATTGACAAGGACATCGAGCAGCTAGAGATTGACATCACTAATCTGAAAAAATGCTTTGTTTTGCTGTCTGAAGTGGTTCCCCCCCCCCCCCCACACACACACAGAGGGCTAGATCTGGCCTTCCTTCAGCAAGGGACTATGTTCTGTCCTCAAGGAGGATTGCTGTTTTTATACTGACCATACTGGGGTAGTTAGAGATAATATAGCTAAGATCAGAGAGAGATCAAAATGACAAAAGAAATAGTGAGAATGAGTGGGAGGGTGGCTTAAAAAACTGGTTCTCCGCCTCTCCTTGGCTTACCAGCCTTCTCCCTTCCATCCTGGGCTCTGTAGTCGTCTCCTTCTCCTTTTGACTTTCAGCCCTTGGGCCTGTAACAGACTCACTGGCCTTGTAAAACAACAAATTGACTCCTTGGCATCTAAACCTCTACAAGTATATTATTATAGACTTGATCTGGCTGATAGAGACTTGGCTGAGACTTGCGTTGACCTATCTCCTTTAAGAACTGCATAGAACTCAGATCTATGCACGCTGGTTCACATGACATAAACACAGCGTGGGTACCTGCAAGGGGTGTGTGACGAAGTACTGCAGGGGGAGGACCCAAATTGTCCACATCTGAGTCCCCCGTGAAGCAAACCTGATTGCATAGAGGTTGGTGTTAATTTCTTGTGTCTCAAAGCTGCTGACTAGGACCCTCAATATCCTATGAAGCCCATGAGACATTTAACCCTCTCCTCCCCCAAAAGACACTATTTCTAATGATAATGGGAGGATCAGGTCAATCTTCCCCCCTCTGGTTAATGCCCGCTCATGTATCAATGAGATTTACAAATGTCTGCTTTCTCAGACCAGTCTCCTTAAAATTGTTTAAAAAAGAGATGCTGGGAGCCAAGACTTCCTTCTTCCTGAGAACTAATGTCAGCCTGAGTTAAAAGGACCTTATCAGCTACCCTGCCTGAGAAAAAATTAGCAACTTGAGCCTAACAAATGTTTTATTGCCCTCTTGCTCCAGAAAGTGGTTTGGGCTAAGAAAATGATGATTGCTAAGGATTTAAAAGCTGACATTGCCAATCCCCACTGGTATCCTCCCAGATGGGGCCCCTCCTTGTTCTCCTCCTATTACTCCCTCTAGGACCCTGCTTCCTAGATCAATCTGTAGCTTTTCTCAGAGAAAGGGTGAACACAGTACAAATATTGATACTCAGACAACAATATCAGTCTATACGTCACCGGGGCTTGCAGATGAATCTAGTGATACTACGAATTAAGATTCTAAGATTAGAAACTTACATAAAAGAAAAAAAATTGGGGAATGAAAGATAGAAAAATCATAAGTTGATCCCCTGAACCCTACTTTTAAAGCAAAGACATAAAAACCTGTAAGTCAAACACTGTGTTGCCTCAGTCCCAGGAAATTAGCTGACCATTTGAACAGATGGCCCTAACTAAACAAATCTTAAGATTCATGGTGTCAGGATGCTATGGGCCCGAGATTAGCTTGGCCGGGCTTTGAACTAACAGTCCTGAGACAGTTGGTGCCAGGATGCTAAAAGTTTGAGATAAGCCTGACCCCCTTGAACTGGAGCTCATGATATATAGTGTGAAACTACTTCGAAATAGCCAATTATAAAGTGACACACCATGCATCTTAGGAATTTGAGATCAAATGTATCCATGACCTAGTGACCTGTTCTCCCTCCTTCCCCCTTCCCTAACTCCACTCTCAGCCTTCCCTCTTCCCTAACTCCACCCCCACCTGGTTTGTAGATGCCCCCTTAAAAGCTGTAAACTTCTTTTGTTCTGCGGCTGAATTCCGCTGCCCCTGCGCGGGCTTGAAGGAAAGACAGCCCTGGCTAGCCAGTAAACCTCTTGCAATTTGCATCAAGTTGTGTTTCTCGTGAGTGATTTGGGGTGCGTCTGCAGTTCTCCACGGATTGGTGAGGTCCTTTTCATTTGGGTTTTACAAGGCCACACCCTGAGGTTTTTGAATCTGCTGGTGTCTGCTGCTCTCCTGCCACAATTTGCAATGCTTCCTGATGACTCAGTGTAGGTGATTTTAGAAAGAGCTGGACCTCAGGGCCAGCTGTGGCTGGCTCCGCAGAGTTTGCTGACAGAGCTGGACTCTAGCAGAGGGAGCAGGACTCTAATGTGCTGCTTTTGGACCGTGTAAGCTTGAGCAATCTTCTGCTCTTTGGGGACTGGATGACCTGTGTTTTCAGGCTGTGCAGGTTTTTCCTGCTGTTTAATAGGAGGACATTCCCATCTCTCAGAGTGACAGTGGTTCAGGCAGAATCTTCAGATGATGACAACCATGACGACGACGATGATGATGATGATGTGTGTATGTGTGTACACATGTGTTGGTTAACTTGGATAGAGTCTTCTTTAGAAGTGTGTTTTTTCATCACTTGGGAAGGAGGAACAAGTTTGTGTGTTGGTGAG
Source organism: Arvicanthis niloticus (assembly GCF_011762505.2). NCBI lineage: Eukaryota > Metazoa > Chordata > Mammalia > Rodentia > Muridae > Arvicanthis > Arvicanthis niloticus. The sequence goes on from NC_047678.1 coordinate 43,655,977, forward strand.
CTTGAAAAATTTTCCCCTTCTGCTTGCAGAAGAAGCCAGTGACAGTGGAACAGCCTGATAGAATGAAGGTGTGGAAAACATGTGTGCACAGTGCCCTGACAAATTTGCTTATATCCATGAAATCACACAGGGTGTGGGGGTCTCTATGAGGTTTGCGATCTATTTATTTTGACTGGCTCTGGACCAGGCTCAGGTCACTGACTGAGTGAGACTTCCCTGAAGTACCAAGAGCCACCTCTCTCTCTTCTCTAGTTCTTTGGCTGGCATGTCCTTTGGATGATTGACGTCTCATAGTGAGGCATTGTGTTCCCTGAAGACTTAGGGGGCTAGCCAAGAGTCGTACCATGAACTGGGAGACAGCGATGGGTGAAGTGGAGAGCAGCTGAAGCCCCCACCCCGCCTCATGCTACCCCAAGGTGTTCTTTGCATGTTTAAGATCTCCCAGTAGCCCAGGTCAGGTCTCTAAGACTATGTGGGGTTGGCTATCCAGAAATAGATGTGTGACAGAAAGTAATTTCTGAAGACCGCTCTAGGGAGTGGAAAGAACGGCTCAGGATGTGGTGAGTGGACAGGGCAGGAAGAAGTCAAGGAAGCTGCAGGCAGCTTAGGCACTCACATGGGGGTGGGGGTAGGGTAGCTTCTGCCTGGTCCCTTAGAGAGCCCCACAAAACCCCCAGGGACAGGCTCACCAAATCCCAGGCAGATTGGGATAAAACAGAACTACGTGCTGGCTGGAACATGTGGTTCTCTCTGAAGGGACATTCCTATTCCACCAAGTCAGACTTGGAGCTGTTTATGGGAATGCAGAGTCACACAAACGTGGGCCTCGCATCGGTCCGTTCTGCGTCTCTGTTTTCCCATAAGTAAAAAGAGCATCTGGTTGCAGTGAAAATGAGGTTGGCTAATGTAGCTGTCTGAGCTATCCAGTGTGGAGACTGACGTCATGTAGCTGTTAAGCACATCGCAAGGTGGTCCGTCTGAACTGAGAAGTCTTTTAAGCATGAAATGTACTCTGGAGTTTGAAGATTTGGTGTGAAGAAAGAATGCTTATTCGTATTTCTATATGAGCTGAGTGTGGTGGCTCAAACCTGTGATCCCAGCACTTTGGAGATAGAAGCAGGAAGATGCCAAAGTTCAAGGCCTATATGTGTGTGTGTGTGTATATATGCACATACATACATACATACATACATATATGAATTGGGGGGTTGTTGTTGACTAGGAGGACATTCCTATCTCTGACAATGACAGTGGTTTAGGCATATATATATATATATATATATATATATATATATATATATATATATAAATTCTATGTTAAAATGAGACTTTTGGATATGACAGGCTAAGCAAAATATTATTCAGTAGTTTCACCCTTGAAGTATGTCTGTTTGAAAATGTGAGATCATACCTGGCTTGTCTCAATTTTTTGGAAGCACTCGAGATGGAATACGGCAGATAGTGTGGGTCCCTTGCTGTTTAAGATGCATTACTGTATTCTCAAAAGTACCAACATATCACTAGTTACTTTTTCCCATCTGAAAGATGATGCCAGGTGATGTGTTCAGAGACACAGAGTCTTAAAGATTTCAGGATTGCCACCCACTTCACAGCCCAGAAGGTTGTGCACCAGGGGCAAGGATGAGAGTTCAGATGCTGCCTTGGAGTGTGCGCTCCTGGGGCAAAGGTATTGAGGGTCTGAAGCTGCTGCACAGAGCAGAATGGAGCAGGCGGTGATCACAGCTGAGAGAACTTGCTGCTTCTTAAATGCACTCTTTTGTTTAGTGAGTGAAGGCAGAGAACTACGACTGCTCATCCCACAGAGTCTGGGATGTCAAAGGTAGCACTTCCTGTCCAGGAACAGATGATTTGGGATCGGCTCACTGGAGACTAAGGCTTCCAGTCTGCTTGTCTATGCCGTGAGTGAGGTTCTATAGCATTGCCTAGTCTTAAGCCTCCCCAGAGGCCTGTTGTGAGGGAAGGTGGCAGGCAGCCAAGTTGGGGCACAGGCTGGGAGGTGTTCCAGGCGGCTTCCATGCCTGGCCTGACAGAGCTGGGGCTGTGTGCTCTGGTGGCAAGGGTTTAACAGAGGCCCCTTGTTGACCAGCCAGAGTTCAGTGGGAGAAACTGAATAGACTGGAACTGGCAGCAACTCTTCTGCCTATGGCCCATGACTGCAGCTCTCTATCTGACCCATGTGCGGAGGTAGGTGTGTGGGGTGTGGAAGAGACAGCTCTGCCCAAGTTCACAGGCAGAGAGCAAAGAGTGGAGATGGTCCTCTGGGAGGTGTTCTGCACTGGATGCTCAGGGGGAGTCTGTACGTCTAGTTCTCTCCCTTTCCCGGCCCATCTGTCCTTTAGTGCCAGCTCAGCTGATATGCTGTCCACTCTTAGCAGTCACGGCCTCCACACCCAGTCTTCATCGCAGGAGTCGAGTTTGCAACTGTAGCTGCAGGATTTCTCTGTAGAGATTCTGGAACTGGCTGTCCTACAACCCACTTTGTAGACCAGGCTGGCCTGAAACTCAGATCTGCCTGCCTCTGCTTCCCAAATGCTGGGATTAAAGGTGTGCATTACCATACCTGGCTGTGACTGGTTTTTAAGTACCTTGTTTTCATGCAGCAAAATGTGGAGGTTGGTATATTTTGGCACCTACATACTCCAAAGAAGACAGAGAATAGTTCTGTCCTTCAGAAAGTTACCTCTTCCAAGTTAGTGCCCATTCACAGGCAACCCCTCTTCTGATTTTTTTTTAAACATCATTTACGTGTTAGTGCAATTTTTAAAGTGACAGTTTTTTTTCCTCTATCCTGACTAGCTCTCAAATAAATGAGGCAGAGACCATAAGATTTACTTAGTCAAGCTTTTAGGCACACTAGCTGAGCAGAATTAATCCACTTTAATCCTCTAAAATAATCTGGCTATGTCTCAGCCAAGATCTCTGCGATGCTTGCCTTTTAGTATTGACCTGGTGTCTCTGCTGTAGGGTATGCTCCCATGGTGTCTCCTCGACCCTCTCCTCACTGCAAGTCCTCTCTTCCTCTTTCTGTCCCCATCCCCTGGCTGGGATCAGAAATCCAGCCCTATCTTTTCCTCTGCTCAGACAATGGTTGATCAGCTTTTATTGACAAATCAGAGAATAAGTGGGGAGCAATGTATACACAGAAGCAAGGACGGGGATACTTAGAATAAGCATTTCAATCCTGTATCTGCATTGCAGCCAGATATGAGGGCAGAGAAATCAGCACTTGAATAATACAAGGATAAGCTTTACGCAGTGCACTGTAACATTATGTCTACATTTAAGAGTTAGGAGTTTTTAAAATTATTTTTAATTACATATATGTATGTGTGTGTGTGCACGTGGGTATATACAAGAGAGGACAAGTGCCAAAAGTCCAGAGGCCAAAAGCATTGGCTCCCCTGGACCTGGTTCCAAGCACTTGATGTGAGTGCTGGGAAGCGGACCTTGGGTCCCCTGGAAGCTTGCTTTTAACCATTGAGTCATCTCTCCAGCCCCCATTTAGTAGTTTTATTTTTATCTATGCGTGTAGAGGCACACATACTACAGCATGTACTTGGAGATCACAGAACAATTTTCAGGATTCATTTCTCTTCTGTCATATGGGTTCTGGGGTTGTCAGGTGTATTAGGGTTCTCTAGAGAAACAGAACTGATAGAATGAATCTATCTATCTATCATCTATTTATCTATTGCCTATTTAGAAAGGGGACTTATTAGAATGGCTTACAGGCCATGGTCCAGTTAGTCCAACAATAGCTATGTATAAAACAGAGGCCCAAGAATCCAGTAGTTGTTCAGTCCATGAGGCTGGGTGTCTCAGTTGGTCGTCAGTACATGCTGGAACTCCCAGAGAAGTAGATGCTAATGCCAGTGAAGGAATGGACTTGATAGTGAGAGCAAGCAAAGTGAGCATGCTTCCTTTCCCATGTCCTTTATATAGGCTTCCAGTAGAAGGTATGGCCCAGATTAAAGGTAGATCTTTCTACTCCAGGAGATCTGGATTAAAGGTGTATCTTTCCACCTCAAAGATTGGATTAGAAGTGAATCTTCTTACTACAAATGATTTAATTAAGATAAAGTCCCTTACAGGCATGCCCAGCCATCTAGGTTTTAGTTAATTCTAGATCTAGTCAAAATGACAATCAAGAATAGCCATTATGTCTGGCTTAGGTAGTAAGTACTTCACCTTGCCAGGGCACCCTACTGGCCCCATTTAATAGTTTTGCTTGTTCTAAACCATAATGCAAATGAATTCGTATTACATGTGGTTCAGTGCTAACAAATAATACTGTGTATTAGATAAGGTATCTTTGAACAGAAAACACAAGTCAGGGTGAAGCAAAGCTAGCAGCTTATGAAATGTTTAGACAGAGAGACATTAGACTGAAGAGATAGCAGTTTTGAATGTTTCCAGCTTTTACAGAGGACCCAAGTTTGGTTCCTAGTACCCACAGTAGGTGGCTTACAACTTCCTGTAACTCCAGGTCCAGGGGATCCCAGCAACATCCTCTTCTGACCTAAGGGCACCTGATTCACACATCTACAAGCCCACTCACATAATCAGATCTTTAGACAAGTGGTTTCTACCTGTGGGTCTCAACCCCTTTGGATGTAGACAACACTTCTGCATATCAAATATTTATATTACGATTCATGACAGTTGCACAACTACAGTTATGAAGTAGCAATGGAATTATTTTATGGTCGGGGTCACCACAGCATGAGGAACTGTCTTAATGGGTCTCAGCATTAGGAAGTTTGAGAACCACTGCTTTAGCAAAGAGACATGTAGGTAAAGGAAAGTCCACACTCCTAAAACATGTCAGCTTCTTGAAAGAGAATCATACTGTATGACCCTTGAGGTTTTCTAATTTAAATTGTTCAAAGGATCTAATTATAACATGGTTTAGAGATTAAACAAAACAAATTTGAGTGAAGTTTAAAAAAATAAAAATACATGAACTGGCTTACTTATTATAAAGAATTTCCTTTTATAGGGCCAACGAGATAGCTCAGTAGGTAAAAGTGCTTGCTGTCAAGCCTGAAGACCTGAGTTGGGTACCTGGAACCCACATGGTAGAAGTAAAAACCTGTCTTCTGCAAGTTGTCCTCTCACCTACACACATGTGCCACATAACCCACGTGAATCCTACACACATGTGCCACATAACCCACGCAAATAAGTGTAAAAAACCCAAACAAATGAATTTTCCTTTCTAAGTGAATTCAAAGGTAGCTTTATGAAGCACATTTAAGGATGAAAGAGGGTGCTAAAGTTAAGTTGAGTGGCAGACACTAGCCCTAAGTGAGCACAGTTCATTGTTCTTAACATCCTCGGATGAGATGTCTTCAGGAGAGCAGGCATCGACCCTGTGGGCATTATGAGCGCACTGTGACGGAAGCAAAGTGACAATTCAGTAACTAGCAATGAGCCAGCCCACAAGATGTTAGTTTACAAGTTGTCAAATGTCCTGCGCTCTCTCTATAGCTGGCACTGGCAAACAGAACCTTTCATTCCTTTTAAAAATTTCTAATTAGCTCTCAAATCACACACTTTGTGTCTCATGTAGTAATTCTCTGTCTGTCTCTATCTCTCTGTCTCTGTCTGTCTCTGTCTCTCTCTCTCTCTGTCTCTCTGTCTCTGTGTGTGTGTGTGACAGAAAGGCTACAAAGGTTAAAGAGGCTGCATCAGGAGATCAGAAGCCTCACTGGAGCTGGCACAGTGCAGGAAAAGTCATCGCAGTGGTTACATGAGGTGTTAATGAGCACAGCTGACGGCTGCTAGAGACAGGCAGAGCTGTAGCACAGCATCGAGGGCTGAGTTGAGGTTCGGAGGCAAGGTGTGAGATTTCAGAGACTACAGAGCTGAGGTGCATCTAGACATGGATGCATAGATGGCAGTTTAAGTAGGTAGTGTCAGTGTTAGAGGCCGAGCCAAGCTGAACCCCCGAGGTAGGAGTTGTCACCTGTTGGTCCCTTGACACTCAGCTCAGGTGGTTTGGTCACTGACCTTGCACTGTTAGGTGACCTCCTCTTTGAGGGTTCAGGTCTAGTGAATGACAGATTATCTCAGCTGAGATCCCACATTTCAACTGGGTTTTATTCCTGGATACAAGGAGGACATCTTTTTAGAAAAAGATTTTATTTTTCAAAAAAATATATGTGTATGTATGAGTATGTGTGTCTGTCTGGAAGGGTGTGTGGGTACCAGAAGAGGCTACAAGAGAGCATCCAATCCCTGGACCTGGACTACAGGTGATTGTGAGGTGCCTGATGTTGGTACTGGGAGATGATCTCAAGTCTTCTACAAGAGCAACCAGTGCTCTTAACCCCTGAGCATCTTTCTAGCTCCAAGGGAGGCATCTTTATAAGATTTTCTTCTCTCTTCTCCCTTCTTCCCTCCTCAGTGTGGGTGGGGTGGGGTGGGGTAGGTGAGGTGTGTATGTGTATGTGGGTTGCTGGGTGGGCATTCTTGTCAAGTGTGTGTTAAGATCAGGAGACAGCTCTTAGAGCTGGTTCTCTCCTTCTACCTTTTTGTAGGTTCTGGGGATGAGGTTCAGATCGCCAGGCTTCATTACTGGACTTCAGGTGCCTTTACTCACTAAACCACCTTGCCAGCCCTTTGACATGTTGTTAAGTTGTTTAACTATGCACACATGAACGTGGTGTGTGTGTGTGTTTCAGTACTGGGATGCCAGGCTTGATAAACACTGCACACCTCAGTGAGCCACACCCATCACTCCTACTTGTGTGCTTTTAAATACAGTAACTCAGTAATCTTATATCAGAGGGAACTGTTTGAGGAAACCTGCTCTTCTGCCCTTCAAAAGACTCTAGGGATAAAAACCAGAGTTGAGAAGCATCAAATGAAGTGATTTTTTTTTTCCCATTCACTTGTTGGAAAAGTCATTTCCGCCTGGTTTCCATGCTTTCCTGGGAAACTCACTTGGGTCACTTTTTCTTTCAGGGATAGCCAGATCCTAATTTTATGCAAGTAACCATGAATGCTGACTTAGAGTACCTAACACTCTACCCCACCCTCACAATGGCTTTCTCCAGGGGTGGCCAGGAGGAGTGTCAGGCATTTCCTTGTTAGGAAGAGTCCTCCTGTCCAGACAGTAGTCTTTCTAGAGGTCTGACCGATCAGTAGTCAGATGTATCCTGATAAAATCTGAAACCAGGTCCTTTTTTACCTTCAGCCCCCTTTCCCTTTTCTCCTGGGACATTTGTTCCTGGGAACTGTCTTTGTCCCAGTTCACTTCCTCTGGACAGGACTGCTTCTGGCTCTTCCCGAAAGATGGCACGACATTCGTGTCTGTGTGTGGTACCCAGCTCATTCACTCTGCCAGCTTTAAGCCAGGAAGTTTTATTAAGCAGTATTTCCTAGAAAAAAAAACAAAAACAAAAACAAAAACAAAACAAAACAAAAAAAAAAAAACGCTTTAATGATTTGCCCCATATTCTACTTCAGGCTTGATATAAATAAAGTCTCATTATCGTGGGGCTCAGTGGTTAAAGGCTTGTCCCACAAGCAAGCGTAGGGAGTAGAGTTTGGTTCCCCAGCACTCGCAGAAATCCTGGTTAGATGTGGTAATCTGCCTTTAATTTCAGCTTTGGAAGGTGGAGACGGGGGAGCCCCAGAGCAAGAGTAGCCATACTGGTGACCTCTGGGTTTGATGAGAGACTTTCCATGAGTAAGGTGGGAGAGAGATAGGGAATGATTCCCGTATCAGCCTCCATGTGCACATGCACAGAAGCTGGTCCAACTGGAGTTCAAGCAGCAGAACTGTTGTTCTAAGAAGAACTAGGAAGAGACCTGTGCTTGTTGTCAGTGCTGTACCCCTACAGAACTGCCTCCATGACTCGACTTCTGTCTCTGTAATTTTTTTAAGGATTTGTTTTTTTTTTAAATTGTGTCTGTGTCTGAGTCTGGAAGAGGACAACAGATCCCCCTGGCACAGAAGTTACAGGCAGTTGTGAACTGCCAGATGTGGGTCCTGGGAATGGAATGCTATAACAGTAATTTTAATATAAATGTATGCAGCAAATTAATACAGCATCTTTTTGCTTTATCCTAGCTAGTTCCCCCATAATGACACAGAGACTGAGATTTATTTTCCACTTGAAATAGAATAACTAGGCATTATAATTCTATTCTAATCTTTTAATCTAATCTGGGTACCTCCAGCTAAAATCCCCAAGATTCTTGCATTTTTGTATTGCTCTGACCCTTTGGGCTTCTGGTGTGTTCTGCCTTGGTGTCTCTCTGGACCCCTTCCTTAAGGTGACTTTTTCTTCCTCTCTTTCTCTCCCTCCTCCCCTGGCTGGCAGAAGTCTCTTCTCTCTATTGCCTAGTCACTGGCTTCTCCAGCTTTTATTGACAAGGCAGAGAATAAATGATGAACATTGCTTACACAACCCTGAGACAGGAGATTCTTGACACAAGCATTACAACGCTGTGTCCAGAGTGCAACAAGAGGTGAGGGCAGAGGAATCAGCATTTGAACAACAGGATAAACATTACACACTGCACAGTAACTTTATACTTACAGAACTGCAGTCCTTCACAAGAATAGTGCTTGCTGTTAACTTGTGAGCTGTCTCTCCAGCCTTATTGGTATTGATTTTATGAGTATTCTTGGATTTCTTTCTCCTTCAGGAAGAACTCAGTGAAGTTATTGGGTCACATAGTGTGAGTTTAAAACAAAATGTGTCTAATTGTCCTCTAAAAATGCTATGTATCCTTTGGGGATTTCCCCCTAGAAGAGTGTGTACAGGTGTTACCTGGCAGTGGGCTTAGTTGAAGTGAAATGGGGTGTCTTAAACTCCCTCTTCCTTTGAGGGGGGAGGGCATTGAAGCCAGAAGCTGGAGATCAAGGGCAAATTTACAGTGATTGGGAAGTTGCTATCTGAACTTCCTTTCCCAATGAGTGAAGTGAGGCCTCCTGTTCTGTGGCAGCTGAAGAAAGAGGTCTGATGCAATGGCTGTAGCACCAAGTGGCTTTAAGTACTTCCTTTGTGGGTTAGTGATGGCCTCACGGAGTGGCTCAGGAACTGCAGAGTGCATGAGAGGGTAGAAGCGGGGGCATCCAGAGTCAGGCAGTGCTGTGTTGTGTTGTCCGCACACTGGGATCTCATCCTCATATACACATGAGGACTAGCTGGTAAACCTTGATTTTGGACACTCTAGAGGTGATATTGAGCATCCATGAGCACCTTGCCTGAATAGAGGGCCTAGAGGAGGTAATGTGCTCCAGGGTAAGCATCCGGCACCAGCTGCCTCTGGGGATGTTTCAGCTTGGTGTGGGAGGAATGGAGTATTGCTAGGACCAGTGGTCTAGCTTTGATACAGTGGTGTGGTACATTTCTAGACCCTGTTGATACCCAGAACTCTCAGAGCTGCCAGGACCACAGGCTATGTGGCCTTTAGCTGAGAAAAGGCCTCATTCATTTTCCTCTTGATTTAGTAATAGCTGTTGACATTTTTCCCCCTTTTTGGATATTAGTGTAAATCTGGTGGCCTTAAGATTGTGTAAAGTCTAAGAATAGTTAACAGCTTCTTTTTTTCCTAATGTTGAGCCCCAGCCTGGGCCACTTTGTGAGGTCTCATGCAGGACCAAGGTAAGGTGAGGAGCCCCTTTGCCCACTGTGGGAGAGCAGTTTCCTCCAGGCGGGCTGAATGCAGTCACCTGTGCTCCTCATCCCATTGCAGCATCTGGAAAGCATGTCTCTAGGTGATGGAGAAGTGTTTATAGTTGGACAAATGCTGTGTAGTCTACTGGGCAAAGGGACAGGACACAGGGCTGCACTGTCACTTGCAGAAGGATGCCTTGTTATGGGAGGAGCCTTGTAGTTGAGGTTTTAGGTAGAGATGGCCATTGGTGTGGGCGTGGTGGCAACAAGGCAAAATGGGAGGTAGTTCAGCAGTGGGAGGTCAGAGGCATGGCTATTTTTGAGTCTGAATCCTGAGCAGGACAGATGATCAAGGCAAGAAAGGAGCCCCATCTCCTCATGAGGTACCCCACATGTACATGGTGTGAATAGCTACACAGAGATACCATGGGCTCAGATTCTGTCTTTCAAACCTACAAAAAGTGTGACCTTTCTAGAATTTGGCTCGTGGGGAAGGAGATCGAAGGGCCTCTTTATGAAGGTCTGTGTGATAAGCACACGGTCCCCAGAGTGTGAACTATGACTCACTTGTTTTTCTCCTACCTGTTCTCTCTAAGAGGAACTTTTCTATCCGTTTACCACTCGTCCCTCACACCAAATATTTGTCCTACTAATGTGGTTTTGTATGGGATGTTCCTTACTTCACGTGCAAAGGTTTGAACACGGGCGTTTTCTTCCTTGCTGTGTGTCTGTGCTTGGCAGTCCACATGGTGAAGATGCGTGCTTGCAGCCCACAGAAATGAAGTCAAGATCTGAGAGGAAAACAGGAGGCCTAGGTATCAGGCCTCAAAGAAAGAAGAGCTGGAAGAGAACCTTGCTGGGTAGGGTACAGAGAGTGGGGAAGGCTAACTCCTGGGAGACTCGTGGTTGTGAGGTTCGTCTTGGAGATGCCATTCATTTTGCCCTAAACCACTGGCAAGGTTTGATGGCTATCTCCCCCATCATTAATGAGACAAGTTTACCTCTTTGGTCTAGGCTGGCAGATGCATGTGTTATATAATGCATGTGTGTATATAATGTTTTCTCTTTGCCTGAGAGGTTGATGTGGGGACATTTTATAAAGAGTATAGTAGCTTAGATTTTCTTGGTAGTAATTGGTTTGTCAATTTAAAATAGGAGCTCTGGATGTGTGTAATGGCACACACTTTTTATCCTAGCATGTATGAAGTAGAGGCAGGGCCATCTCTGTGAGTTCAAGGCTAGCCTGGTCTACATAGTGAGTTCCAGGACAGTGTGCTACATAGTGAGACCCTGTCTCAAGAAGAGAGAGAGAGAGAGAGAGAGAGAGAGAGAGAGAGAGAGAGAGAGAGAGAAAAGGAACTCTGAGGTAGAGGCAGGTGAATCTATTTGAGTTCAAGGTCAGCCTGGTAACATATCAAATTCCAGGATAGCCAGGGCTACATTGAAGAGACTTTATCTCAGTCAGTCAATCAATCAAAATAGAAACTCTGAAACAATGCAATAAGCTTTTTTTACCTGCTGTGTTCTGGGAAAGCTTTGAAACACATATAAATAATTCATATAAAGTTAAAATTTCAGCCAACTCTGGTGACACATACATGTAATCCCAGCACTCAGGAGGCTGAGGTGGGAGGACTGTCATGCGTTTGAAGCCATCGCGGGTTATATAATGAGTTCCAGGCAAGGCTGGGGTACAGAGGAAGACCCCGTCTCAATAGGTTTAAACATATTAAAACATTTTTGAGATTAGATTCCCCCCCCCCCCCAGAGGTATGTCATAGTCATGGCTTGCTTAGGATTTGATTTTCTAAATGGTGGGAACCTTTGAAAGCTCTGGGCAGATGTGGGGACAGTGTGTGTGCAAGTGTGTGTGTATGTGTGTGTGTGTGTGTGTGTGTGTGTGTGTGTGTGTGTGTGTGTGTGTGTGTAAGGTGTGTGTAGGGTGTTGATGATAACTATTATTTGCACTTGTAAGAACTGAGCCCTGAGAAATCCATGGATATGGTATTTCAGTAGAGGATGGTATTCTTCTTTGTTCATTGCTTTTTCATGACTTTTTAACCATCTCAGTTTTCTCCTGACTTGGTGTCTTCTTGCCTTGTAGGATCCTGTGTGAAATGCAGCAAAGGGGTGTTTGGAGCTGGCCAGGCCTGTCAGGCCATGGGAGATCTCTACCATGATGCATGCTTCACCTGTGCAGCCTGTAGTAAGTGTGCAGCAGTGGGGGTTGGGGGTTGGGGGAACACAGAGTGAGAGAATGGGGGATTGTGGGGATGGAACCCTGAGCTTCCTACATCCTAGGCAGTTGCTCTACCATGGAATCCCACTCCGAGTGGAGCATCCTTTAGAATAAGGATTCTTAGCCCCCAGTGCAAAGCTAAGGAAGTGAGGTAGCTTATCTCTAAGTACTTAAGATAGCCATGATAAGTTGAGTGGTTTCAAAGTAGCCCTTTAATCACGTTAGGATTGTCATGTACGTGGAGAACTCAGGAAGAGAGGGAAGAGATGCTGTCTGTTATCTCCCGCACTTCAGGGCCACACAACTAGAGGACCATTGGTCAGTACTATACCTCGTGTGAGGTGATGAGTTGAGCCAATAGTAGCTGTTCACTGAGGAGTCTGTCAGGCTTGACTTGTGCATGTCGGACTCAGTCATGGATTGATTCTGGCCTCTGCTGAAGATTAGTGGAGAGGAGATTTAAAAAAAAAAGTTCCCCTCTCCTCCTTTCTTTTTTTCTGCCCCTCCTTCTTGATTTGGAAATCATCTCTTAGCCTGGGCCCTAGTGGCACATATGTTTAATCCCAGCACTCAGCACTTGAGGTAGGTGGTGGTGGGGTGGATCTCAGTTCAGCCAGCCTGGACTACAGAGTGAGTTCCAGGACAGCCAGGGCTACACAGAGGAACCTTGACTCAAAGAGGGAGAGAGAGAGGGAGGGTGGAAGGAAGGAAAAAAGAAAGGAAGAAAGTCATCTCTTTACTAGGTCATAGTACCACACAGGAACAGTTTTTATCATTTCTGTGTCTTAATTCACATAATGAACCTTCCTCTAACAACTCATTGTTTTCTCTGTATGCATTCTACTCCACGAGTTTGGTTACCATTTCTAGATGATTTGGCAAAGTAAGCCAACTCTGCTAAAGTGGAGAATGGCAAGACACAAATGCACGTGAATGATGTGAACATCATAACACATACATTGTAGAGAAAAGTAAGGAACAGTGTCTAGGCAGCACAAACATGGAAATGGTTGGTTGGGCTGGAGAGATGACTCTGAGTAACCCATCAGTTATTCTTCCAGAGGACCTGGGTTTGCTTCTCAGCACCTACAGAGAGGCTCATAACTCTCTAACTCCAGTTCCAGGGAATCCGATGCCTTCTTCTGGCCTCCACAGGGACTAGGCGTGCACACAGTATACAGATACACAAGCAGGCAAAACACCGAGATTTATAAAGAACTAATAAAAAAGCCCTGGGGACTTCTCCTCAGATAAAGCCACGTCCCTGACTATACCACAAAAAAGGGAGTTTAAGATGGATCAGTCAGAAATAAAATTAGTGAATTTATTACGTAGAGATGAAGATTAGTGCATCCTTCAAGTTTAAGCATGGTGGGGGTAGAGAGAGAGAGAGAGAGGGAGAGGGAGAGAGAGAGAGGGGTAGAGAAAAAAGGGAGGAAGGAAGGAGGGAGGGAAAGATACAGTTTAGTTGGTAGAATACTTGCCTAGCATTCAATCAAGCCCTGGGTTCCATTGCCAGCATCACATAAATCAGGCATGCTGGTGAGCGCCTATAATCCCAGCACACAGATCAAGAGTTTAGGGTCATCCTTAGCTCCATAATGAGTTCAAGGATAACCTGAGCAACATGTTCAAAAGAAAAGTTATCTTTGGTCTTTGGCTCTTTTAACTGTTTTTTATTTTATTTTATTTTTTAATTTTGAGATTATAATGTAATTACACCCTTCTTTTTCTTTCCTCCTGCCAAACACTTGTATATACCCCTCCTTGCCTTCTTTCAAATCACTGGCCTCTTTTTTTTCATTAAATACTGTTACATATGTGTGTGAGTGTGAATTCCTAACCACAGCCTGCTGCAGCCTGTATGATGTTACTCGTATGTTTGTTTTCAGGACTGACCATTTGCTATTGGGTAACCCGTTAGTGTACTCTTCCCTGGGAAGACTAACAACTGTTTCTTAATAGTTGCCCTGTTTACCAGGGAATAAGTAGAAACTTTTTTCTTTCCTGTTTTTTGAAAAAAAAAATCAGGCAGTTATTGTTTGAACTAGGAAAGCTGTGAGCAGGCAGAAGCTCCTGATGGCTGTGGGGTGATGGCTGTGGGGTGATGGCTGTGGGGTGATGGCTGTGGGTGATGGCTGTGGGGTGATGGCTGTGGGGTGATGGCTGTGGGGTGATGGCTGTGGGGTGATGGCTGTGGGGTGATGGCTGTGGGGTGATGGCTGTGGGGTGCTGTGCCAGAGCACCGTGGACCAAGTGGCTGGAAACAGCTGCATTGAATGCTCACAGTGGAGTCTGGGAAGCCAAGGTCAGGCACCAGCGTATTTAGTGTTTTAAGGGGTCATACATGGCCGTCCTGCATTCCTCACAGAAGAGGGGTGGAAACTCTCAGAAGGGCACTTCTCTGAGTCACCCCACAGCTCTGGCCTTCTTCACAAGGCTCCATCTCCCAATACCTGGCCCCTAGTACAAACACTTTGGACTCTGGCATCTCAGCATGAGAATTTTAGGGAAGCAGAGACATTTAGTCCTATGTAGATGCACCAGTCATTTTTACCTGCAGTTGTTTGAATAACATCTATTCATTAGTGCACTGTTAAGACTGCCTCACATGGTGGCACACAGACACTTGTGGACTAAGGTGGTACCTAGGCTCTAAGTTTTGAATACAACTTACATTGTACTCTGGCTTGAGTGTCTTTCCCCTCCAAGACTCATGCTGACATGCGATGGCCTAAGCCAGTTTCTGGTATTTGGAGATGGAGCACATGGATGATGGTTAGGGTTAGTTGGGGTTACCATGAGAGTGAGCTCCCCAATTGCTTTATAGTCAAGAGGACAGATCTCTATCATTCTGAGATGGCTTCTGCTACCTTTGTCCTCTGCAAAGTCCCCTTTAGCAAGAAGACCCTCATCAGATATGGCCTTTCCACCTGGGACATTTAGAATTGTGAACTGAATAACCTTTTTTCCTTATAAATTATGCAGACTGTGCTATTCAGTTATAGTAGAGCAAACAGACTGACAATAATGTGATATCACTGAAGTGATATCACTGAAGATAATGTGTCAAAAGTGCCACCTTGCCTTGTCCTTGTCCTAACATTAAAGGAGTGACACACACAAAAGGAGTCAGAGGAGCACAGTGCCGGTTGGAGGAGACTGAGGAGCGATCTTGGACTGTGATCAAGGGACCTCAGCATGTACAGTCTCTTCTGAGCATTGGTCAGGAGGCCTCGTATCTCTGTGGAACCGAGAGGCTGGCAGCAGGCTCCTCTCGCCTGCTTTGTGTTTAGGAAGCTACATATGAGGCATCTCAGCAAGGCCAAGGCAGACCTTGGTCTTTCTAGGTGTGGGCCCTGTGTCAGGTTCTCAGGCACCGGTCTGCACACTCACCCACCCCTTGATGAGTAGCTGTGTTTAGTTCATTTTTAGATATGAGAACCACACGATAACCACAAAGGACAATTTAAAGACGGAAGAAGCCTGTTGCTTTAGCCCTGTAGAGCATCTGTCTTCCTTTTGGTGTCTCCCGTCCGTTTTTATCCCGATCTGTACACGTTTTAGAGTTGGGACCAGAACACATCCACAGTGCTTCCTCATTTCCTTAGCAGCTGTAGTTGCACCGGGACTCACATGGTAAGCCACTTAGTCACTGCACAGTCTGGCGTATGAGTTAGTCAGTGTCTTTGTTCAGTTGCTTTTTTCCCTCCACTGAGCTGTTTCCTTGGCATTTCATCCCAGAAATAGGCTTTCAGGGAGTGGATATGTGAACATCTGTGTGGGTTGTTCAAGTTCTCTTGTTTCTTGGTGAACTCCTCAGCCCTTGAGTGTTTGGTTGCCATGGAGACATGTGCTGTGTGGTCTTACTTCTCTTTGCTCATGCCTTACCCACCTATGGTGGCTGTGGCTCCAACAGGATGCTCTTAGAAAGCTGTTGGTTTTCCCTAAAGGAGAAAGCAGCAGTGGCCTAGGCAATACTGGCTCACACTGTCAAGAAACTTAGCATTCATCTCTGGTGGTGCTGGGGTTGGAATGAGAAGAAAGGAGTGTGCTGACTTGTGACAATCGTGTGGGGTTCCTTTTGGCACTTTCTGGAGAAGGCTAAAAGGGAGAAAGTAGGTACGGCTTTACATAATCACCCCAGACAGTTAGGGTCCAAAAACATAAGATTTTTGTTGTTGTTGGGGTTTATGTGCACCTTTGTGTGAATAGCTGGAGAGGCCAGGGGAGAGCTGTAGGCGTGGTTTATCTGGAGCTATCTGCCTTCATTTTCTTCTCCTTTTATTATGTGTATTTTGTGTGGACAAGTGGGTGGGCTTGCACATGCTACAACGTAGCTACTTGTAGAGTAACTTGTAGGGTTGTTCTTTTTTACTGTGTGGCTCCTGGAGACCAAACTCAAGCCATCAGACTTGGTGGCCAGCATTGTTTACCCACTGAGCCATTTGATGAGCCATCTACTACTTGGTCTTTTGAGACAAGATTTCTCATTAGCCTAGGAATCTCCAATTAGGCTGGGCTGGCTGGGGCTGGCTGGTCAGTGAGCCCCTGGACTGTCTGTCCCCAACTCCTCAACACTGGCATTAACACGTCTGCTTTTTAAAGTAGATTCAGGGATCAAACTCAGGTCTTCATGTTTACACAGCAAGTACTTTTCTAACTGAATCATCTCCCCAGCCCAAGAAGGTTCTTGTCAGCCATTTTGTTTTCCTTACAAAGTCTCAATCTGCCTCTGGGATCCAAGACCCTTTTTCTTAACTTTGTTATTGACCTTGCCAACCTGGCTTTGGAAACACTCATATATTCTGAGTTAGTGGCGCTTGAACTAACAAATTTGTGGCAAGCCTGCTTTCTTAACAGAGGCACTGTAATATTCCTAGGTAATTCTGAGGTGTCACTTGCAGCTTACCATGGGTGTGATGCTCCAGGTGCCTCACTGTGTCCCTGTCATAGTCCAGGGAGTTCTGTTGTTGCCTTCATTTTACAAGTCAGCCTGGCTTGTTGAGTATATCATCCCAAACAGTTTGGTTAGTTCTTGATCAGAATTTTGTGGCTCCTCGGCCCTTCCTCCTCACCCCTGAGCTCAATTTTCTTTGCTGAGAGAGTATACAAGCCTCAAGAGGGAGCTGGCACTGGGTGGCCATCTTGCCTTGACATTTTTTGACCAAGTTGTTGACTTGAGCAGGGCCTTGTGACAACAGGCTGGGTGTGCAGCCTCTCTCAAGTGAGTGTGGAAAATAGACTAGATTATTGAGTGCCACTTGTCCCAGCATTCTTCACTGTGTTCACACCTAAGTGTGATCTGGCTGAGTCAGCTAGATCTGAGAGCACTGAAAGTCAAGAATGTGAGGAGGGAAGAGGAGGCAGTAAGTGAGAAAGTGGCCAGAAAGAACCCAAAATAGGCTGAAGCTGGGCAGAGTGTGCAGGTCAGGAGACCCAGGAGGGGTGACCAGAACCTGGTGTGTTTTCATAATCCGTACGCTCATCTCAAGGGAACACTAGGCTAGATGACCAGGCATGGTTTCCCAGGCTATACTTGGCTGGCCCAGGAATCATGAAGTTCTCAACTGTGAGAGATCATCAGAGTCTTCGTGTTTGTTATATGATTAGTCTGGGAAATATGTCTAGGTATAACCTCCACTTGCTGCTGCAAATCCGTTCTAAGCACCTCATGTTGCACAGCTGTGTGGAAATTGTTACCTTTTCCCTGTCAACTCAGACCAAGAATGGCCCCTTGGGTGTCCCTGTGTGTCACCTGCCTCTTCAGCTTTAAGTGAAGTCTCTCATGTCTCAGATGTCACATCAAGTGCTGGAATTCCACTCTTGGGTGTCCTTGGCTCTCTCAGTTGTCTAAGTGACATTCCCCACTCTGTCTCTGAGATATCCTCTTAAATATTTGTTCTCCCTCTGCTTCTCTTCCTTCCCTGCTTCTTCTGGTCCCTTCACTATCATCTCTGGACCTGCTGCTGGTGATGTCTGCCTTGTGACCACTGTTGTACTGTGTGTCACCATGAAGCCCTCACCCCATCTTCTCACGCCTTTCTGTCACCTCCCAGCCATTTTCTTTTCACACGAGGGGATGTGGGGTCTTGGTGTGAGTAGGGAGTTAGAAAGTGCTCAAGTCATATTGTAAACTAGAGGGGGAGAATCTTCCCATGTGTGCAACAGGCATCAGGAGGGCTGAGGTTGGGTGTGGCCCTGAGGCTCAGCATCCAGAAACAAGGAGTGCTCTCAGGGCTCTCAACAGTCTGGGAGTCTGGCAAATACGACTCCGGCCAGACAGAGGCCATAGGCCCTTCCCAGGGACCAGAGCAAAGCCATTCCACATCAACAGCACTTCCTGCAGTAGTCACTGCCCAGCCTGTGCCTCACAGACACTGAGAAGGGAGTAGGGATGTGGAACATGTAGACAAAGAAGAAAGTAGTGGTAGGTAGAGTTATTTTCCTCGGGTAGGTTTCATTTAAGGAAACTGAAGGTCACTAAGGGCCTGGCCTTGGTAACTTATGACAATAGCCTAACAGGAGCTGGCAGGATCCTTAGTTTTATCTCCTGTCTGTCTGTCTGTCTGTCTGTCTGTCTATCTATCTATCTATCTATCTATCTATCTATCTATCTATCTTCCTACTAAGGAGTCCAGAGCTAGGTAATGGCTAGTGACTCTTTCCTGGAAAGAGACAAGGACAAAGAAAGAAAACTCCAGGCAAGGCCTGAATGCTTCTACTTCCCACCTTTCTGTCCTGGACTTTGGTTTACCAGGGCCAGGTGAGCCTGTGAAGTGCAAGTGAGACCTGCTCATTTGAGCTCAATTGATTTGCCAGGCATCATGGCTGACAACTGTGATCCCACCACTCAGAAGGCTGAGGCAGGAGGATTGAGAGCTCCAAGCTAGCTAAGCTAGATTAAACGTGCTATCTCCAACAATAGCAACGACAAAATAAAATATCTTTCCCTGCCTTACCTTGTTGTTAGCAGTGTGCTTTAAGAGCTGACCTATTCTGGAAAGAGCTGTTGGAAGCAGTGATCAGACTGAGCGTTGTGGTGACGCAGCACTCAACCCCCTAGTCACAGGTGACGTCAGGTCCTTGGAATGTCCTCCCTCAAGACCTAGAGCTCAGCTAACTTTCTTACTTTTTTTTTTGTTGTTGTTGTTTTGTTTTTGTTTTTTTGAGACAGGGCTTCTCTGTGTAGCTCTGGCTGTCCTAGAACTCACTATGTAGACCAGGCTGGCCTCGAACTCAGAAATCCGCCTGCCTCTGCCTCCCAAGTGCTGGGATTAAAGGCGTGCGCCACCACCGCCCGGCACTTTCTTACTTTTTTAAGGCAGGCTCTTACTCTTAGCCCAGGCTGGGCCTGAGTTGAATTTGTTATGTAAAGCTGTCCTCAATGTTGTGGCAGTTCTTCTGTCTCAGCCTCCTGAATGTTAGGGTTGTAGGTGTGGACCACCACACTGAGTCGTTTTAAAGTGAGAGAGAGAGAGAGAGAGAGAGAGAGAGAGAGAGAGAGAGCGAGCACTTATACGCGTGGGTCCATGTGTCTGTGCGTGTGGAGAGGCCAGAAGAGGGCATCAGATCCCGTGGAGCTGTAGTTTACAGGCCATTGTGAACTGCCTGGCTTGTTATGTGGGTTCTGGGATTTGAACTCTGGTCCTCATGATTGTACAGCCAGTGACTTTAACCAGTAAGCCATTTATTCAGCCCTGAACTTTTAATGCTACTTTATTTTAATTACATTTATATGTAAATACTCCCACGTGTCTGTTAGCCACTGTGGACAACACAGACACACTGATCTAGGTGACTGCTGACTTCTGCTTCCTGTGAGGAGGAATTCATCTCCTTGCTGGGAAACCTTTGCATTTTTTACCCATCAAGGAAACATTTGTAGTGAATTCTTAGCCAATGGCCAATTACTTTTTTAGACTTTGTTATATCATTCCTATTTCTAGAAGAGAGAGCGATGTTACTGGAAGCCTCATTTTACTCGGCAGATTAAATGACTGGCCTCTGCGTGACACCCTCGTACTGTCCCTGTCACTCATCCACACCGATTTCATCTATCAGGGTCCTTACTGGGAGCCCAACCCTACTCCCGGCCCTGAGGAGAATGTCCCTGGCAAAGGCTGCTTGAAGAAGTAGAATAGGAATCATTTTATGTGACAATATAGATGTCCTAAAACCGTGGTCTCAGTGGCCATCAGTTACTCGGAATATATTTGAACCATTAACGTTACTTTAGTGAAATCCATGTGTAGATACCACGCATGGCAGTAGCTACCTGCTCCTAACCATGTCTCATACTCTGAGAGAATTCTCACAGAACAGAAATGAAGAGATTGTGTATTATGAAGAGACTGTTGACTTTGCCCAAGGAAGACCTGTATTTGATTCTCAACTCTTAATATTTTCAACTTCAGCCTTTTTAAGTTTGACTTCTTTAGTATTTATTTACCTGTCAGCAAAGGAAGACCAGTGAAAATTCAGTAGGTTTAGGCTCAAATGCCTAAAGTGGAAGGTTGCGTTATTGCAAGATTAATGAAAGAATCCATGTTACTTTCTAATTCCTGGTCCAGTTTGGGGCTCTCACTGGGATGGATTGCCTCAGTCTCTCCTATTCTTGCCTGGGTTTAGCACCACCTAGTGGTAGCTCTGTGCTCTAGCCATGAGCATCTATGGTCCTGGATCTCTAGGTGAGTGTTTTTCTAGGTGTGTTTTTCTGGCCCGCTTGGGAGTGACTGAGCCTGAATCAAGCATTCTCTGCCTCCCTGATCTCAAGACTGGCTGCTTGGTGTTTCCTGGCTTGCTCCTTTTGTGCCTCCTTTCTCTAAACAGGTAGCAGTTTTAGCTTGCTTCCAGGTATGAGGTAGAGACAGTCTTGCTCCATCCAAATATGTGGTATTAGAGAATTCTGATTACACTTACCTATGACAGAATGTAACAAAGGACCCGTTGTGTAAAGATTGCTGTAAATAGTGAGAGTTTCATTTGCATTCACTGAGAAGGGAGATTTGTGCTCTATAAAAATTAGGACTGTGGGGTGGCCTAAAGAAACAGCTGGTTATATACCTTCAGAATCAGGTGAAACTGTCCACTTGCTTCTGAATGAGACTAGGATTCCTCATTTATCATGTTTTGATGGGATTTTAGCTCAGCAGTAGAGCACGTGCTTGTTGTGCAAAGCTCTGGGTTCTGTACCATTACTGAGGGAATGCACATTTTTATGGGAAGAAAGGAAACCCCTAAAGTTGAGAGTGTTCTTGAGGTGTGGTTTCATGTTAATGCCAGGAGTAACCAACTCTGGTATTACTGCTCTGTTCAGTGATATTGATAGACACGTACTTTACTTCTGTTCTGTTTTGTGGTAGTGACAGGCACGTGCTCTATTACTGCTCTGTTCAGTGACAGTGAGAGACACGTATTTTATTTCTGCCCCGTTCAGTGACAGTGATAGTCACGTGCTCTATTTCTGCTTCACTCTAGTGAATCATTTCCCCAATCTCAAACCTAGAGTAGGAAGTGACTTTCAGGAGAAATGACTGTTGACTTCCCTAAAAGGCAGCTGATTAGACAGACTCAGCAGTGGACGTGCGCAACAAGGCTGAATATTCTCCCTTAGAATACACAAAGCCCAGGCTAAAAAGGTGTGGGAGAGGTTATGAGCACTCAGTGCTCTTCCTCAGAACCTGCGTTCTGTCTTAGCACGCGGGTTAGGCAGCTCACAAGTGCCTGCACCGTCAGCTGTAGGGGATCTACACATGACATACATGTACACGCATGCAAAATACATTTAAAAATTAAAAACAAATCCTTAAACATTAGAAAGACTATACCAAGGCCTCAGGACATGAAGGGCAATTGGCAGGTGGTATTCTTACTCTGACAAGGTAAAGCAAATAAATTTGAAGGCTATATACAGCTTCTAACCGGAAGTGAGGACTGCAGCTCAAGGTCTTTGTCATAGACCCATTTCCACCCCCCTGAGTCTCTAGAGGGTGTTTAATGTTTAAACTGAGAGTAGAGAAAAAAACAGACATATCCTCTGAGCTCCTCCCTTGCCCTTCCTGTCTGGGCACAAGACTTCTCAGCTCGGGGCTGGCAGCAAGAACAGTTGCCAACTTGTGATTTTAAAGATATTAGTACTTAATATTCAGGCCATCCAAGGCTGCATAGTGAGTGAGTTCAGGACCAACCTGAGCTGTATGTCAAGGTCTGGTTTTAAAAAGGAATCACAGCATTGCCTACTTGTTAAGCATTTGGTGAACTATGGGAAAGAAGAAAAAAGCAAACCTGTCTCCATCTTGCAGGTGCTGTACATGTCCACACATGGGCACCCTCACCAGTGACTGTCTTCTTTACATGGCTGAGACATGTAAATCTTACTCTCTTTTTTTTTTGCATTGTATTACATTCTTTAAAATTAATAACATAGCCTTTTAAAAGTTAAATAAGTATTTTTGTTATACATATTTAAAAAAACAAAAAAAATGTATAAAGTGAAAACTGAAATCCCAAATACTATTTGTCAAGTATATTAGAAGTATATAAAGCGGAAAGCAGCTTTTACCTGTTATATTTCCACCACTGCTGGCCACTGTCCCCTCCCCCATCCCCCACTATGTATCAGTGGGGTGTGTGATACTTACTAAAATGCAACTGTGCCATGAATACACATGTCCAGCTTGCTTTCCTCACTCTCACAGTGTTCTGACTCTCTTTTTATAGCACAAGCATTTTCTGGTTCCATTAGCGCACTATTTATGTGGTATTTTAAAAGGCTACATAACAGCTCTCCTTAGATGTACTCTGTTTTATGTGATCGCTTCTTTGAGTAAATATTTATCGATATTTTAAAAATTCTGTCCCAAAGCCAAGTCAGCCTCATGGAGTAGAGATAAACATCTTTAAAGTTTCCTTTCCAGGAAGAGTTTATGATTTTACACTTAGTCCGAGCTTAGGAAGCTATGCAGTGACAGGGATAGTGAGCGCTTCACAGTCCGGGTGATGTTACAGGGGAAGGGCAGCCATTTGTGTTTGTTTGCATGCCGGGAGATTTAACACTTGCGTAGTAATGGTCTTGTAGGTTTTAGAATAAAGCTATTCTTTCCCTATTACGATTTCTTAAAAAGAATTATTTATTTATTTTATGTAGATGAGTACACTGTAGCCGTCTTCAGACACATAAGAAGAGGGCATCGGATCCCATTACAGATGGTTGTGAGCCACCATGTGGTTGCTGGGAATTGAACTCAGAACTTCTGAGCCATCTCTCCAGCCCTACGATGTTTTTAAAATGTGTATGGGTATTTGGCCAAATGTTTTATGTGAACCACCTTCATTCATGGTGCACACGGAGGTCAGAAGAGGGTGTTAGATCCCCTGAACTAGAGTTACTGCTCACGGTGAGCTGTCATGTGAGTCCTGGGAACAGAACCTAGGGCCTCTATAAGAACATCAAGTTCTCTTAACTGCTGAGTGTAAATAGAATCTCTTATAAGCATCACGTTCAGTAAAAAGACTATGAGCTGAGGCAGGATTAGAAGGTGGAACATCTAGCAGAGAGAGGGGGAGAGAGAGACAGAGACAGAGAGAGAGAGAGAGAGAGAGAGAGAGAGAGAGAGGAGACAGACAGACAGACAGACAGACAGACAGACACAGAGAGAGACACACCGAGAGAGAGGAATTCTGAGAAAGACTTGCATCGAACTCTGAAGAGACAGTCACATAAACGGGAGAAGGGGTAACCAGCCACATGGCACTCAGACTAGAACAAACAGGATAAAGACGTTAGGGACTAGTTGAGGAATAAGCCCTAGCTTTTGACCTAGGCAGTTATTAACAATAATTCAGTCCTTATTTCCGGGAACAAAGTGGCTGGGTGGAAACCCCACATTTACAGCGTGGCCATCTCCCAGCTTCTCTACTCCTAGTAAAGCAAAGCATTGGTCTCCAGTTGGGTTCTTTATAACTTCCTAGGCCAGACTCCTGGCAGCAGAGCTGGTGTCTTTTACAGATGAAGTCCTGTTTCCTGGTGGCACCCTTGCTCCCTCTAGTGCTCTGCCTTCAGCCGCAGCCCCTGGGACCTTTGGTTCCATCTCTAACTGGCTCATCCTCTGGGAAGTCTGAGGATAAATCAGGAAAAGATAGGTGCTCCATAGATGAGACTGAACCAGAACTCAGCGGTCAGTGACTTGATAGAAGGACAAGTGTCAAACCCTGGACATGTTTAGTTAATGATGTGGACAGACCCAGGCTTTTAACTTCGGTTGGTGTATACCATTGAATATCGATCTCGGTTCTTCTTTGGCTTACCAGTTCTTCTATCTCCAGGGCATTGAAGATGCTTCTGTTTCATCTGTAGACCATGCTGTATTTTTGCACATGGATTTTAGTACCTGTGGCTCCTGACAGATGTCTCCTAGGGTGGTTACGTCTTTGGATACTCCTCCAGTGGTCACCTGATTAAGTCAAATTTCTTTTGTTGCTAAGTATGTTAGCCCACACCTTTAATCCCAGCACTCAGGAAACAGGCTGGACAATGTGAGTTGGAGACCAACCTTGTCTACAAACTAAGTTTCAGGCTAGCCAGGGCTACATGGTGTGACCTTGTCTGGAGATTTTATTTTTCCTTCTTTTGTTGTGATTTTGTTTTTTTAAGATTTTGCTGGGTAGCTCAGGCTAAATTTGAACTCCTGATCCTTCTGCCTCTGCCCCCAGTGCTGTTAAATATTTTTAATCCCAATTTGGAGTTTTTAATCTCATCTTTGACCATTTAGTTCCCTGATAAAAGATACACACCCCCTTAATAAACCTTAGTCAGCATGAGAACCAGACAGACATCTATCCTCTGTGCTATTATGTCTATTTTCTGGCCAATAATCCCATTATATAATTTGTCATGTTTTGTCTGGGATGCTCTTAACTCCAATTAGCCAGCCCACATAGCCATTATTTTAAGATTCTTACTCCATGGCATCTCCTCCTTTTCCCCACCTTCTACTCTCCTCCTACCCCAAGCCCAGGAACCCCAAACCACCCCTTCCCCCCTGTACCCCACACCCTTGCCTATCTCTCTATTCACCAATCAGGGATAACTTGGGGAGGGGGCAAGGTTACATAGTATCACTTGGCAACCAGGCCTCAGAGGGCCAGTATTTAGCCTTACAATACAAGAAGAAAACAAAAAACAAAAACAAAACAACAAAACCCCTCAGTCTCCTGAGTGCTGGAATTACGGGTGTGCTTCACCATATCCAACCAGATTTACTACTTTGCCAGTTTATGAGATGAAGATAGGATTTTATTGTGGTTCTAATTTACATCCTTTGGTTACAGGTAGAATTGGTATCTTTTATAGGTAGATATTAGGTTGCTATTAGTAACAAGATTATTGTGAAGATGATGTAACAGGCTTCTGCTGCTTCTGCTTCAAACTCACAAGCCACCTCCTCCTTCCTTGGCCTTTTAAGTGCTGGGATGACAGCCCTGCGCCACCATGCTTTGTGACGTTGGACCCAGGATCTTGACTTCATCCAATGGCAAGAATTCATTAGGCTTTTAAGATTTCCAGGGAACTGTGGGTTGTCCACAGTTAGATACCAGAAGTACATGGAGTCCTCAGCACTGTAGAGCCTCATCTGTATGCCCAGTGGAGATGCATGCTTGAACTTCCGTAAGCATATGTCCTGGCTCTTCACACATTTGTGACAAAAGATGTGGATTGAGGATGTTTTTCTTTTCTCTTTTTTCTTTGTTTTCCTTTCTTTCTCCCTCTCTCTCTCTCTCCCTCCCTCCCTTCGTGTGTGTGTGTGTGTGTGTGTGTGTGTGTTTGAGATAGGGTTTCTCTGGGTACCAGTCCTGGCTCTCCTGGAACTTGCTTTGTATACCAGGCTGACCTCAAACTCACAGAGGTCCACCTGCCCCTGCCTACTGAGTGCTGGGCCTAACCTCAGTCAGGTTCTGCCACACTGAGGATGTTTTTCTAATCAGTGTTTCAGCCTTATAGAATCAGAAGTCTAATCTAAGAGTCCATGCTTTGAAGTCCCATACTCTAGACCACACCATTTGCATCAAGAGAAAATACCGCACATCCTTCCCTCGTGCTTTCTGTAGTTACTATTTTATAGCATTTCGGTAGGTTGTCATGGGTGACAGGGGACTGCTGCCAGTGCCCTGTGCTGGTGTGTGCCTCTTCTAGCCTGTCACCAAGGTTCACAGACATTTTTCTAAGCAGCGAGGAAGTCCTAGAAGGACATGTAGGGTAAGTCTCAAGTTGGCTTCAAGTCTCTCTGTTAAATAGCACCAGCCAGGGGACCTTCTTCCTGGGCTTGGTCTGCTTTTTGCTGAGGGCCACACTGTCCCCAAGTCTGTAGCCTAGGCTGGGGTC
Source organism: Arvicanthis niloticus (assembly GCF_011762505.2). Taxonomy (NCBI): domain Eukaryota; kingdom Metazoa; phylum Chordata; class Mammalia; order Rodentia; family Muridae; genus Arvicanthis; species Arvicanthis niloticus. Next base: position 43,682,255 of record NC_047678.1, read on the forward strand.
TAACCTGTGGTGATCCTCTTGGCGCCTAGGCTGGGGTCTAACCTGTGGTGACCCTCTTGGCTTTGCCTTCAAATGCTAGGATTGCAGTGGCCCAGCACCACACTGTCTAATATCATCCTTTAAGTAAAAAACAAAAACAAAAACAAACAAACAAAAAACTCTTGCTCACAGTTGGAATTTCCTATGTGCAGAGTTAGGGCCTTTTTTTTTTTTTAGCTATCTTATTAAATATTAACCTTTTTCCTTTTTAACCCATCTTCCTGTTTTTACTTCAGGCAGGAAGTTAAGAGGAAAAGCCTTCTATTTTGTCAATGGCAAAGTATTCTGTGAGGAAGACTTTTTGGTGAGTATTATCACACAGACTGTGTGGGGTGAGGGTGGCTTAGGGCAGGAGCCCGAGAGGTCCAGATGGCAGGAGATTGTTTCTCTGTACTCCTGAGATTACTAGCAGCAGGTCATTCCCTCCGCATACATGTCTGAGGAATCTGAGTCCTGAAGCAGAAGACAAGCCACAGGCTCTATTCATGTATACATGAGCCTCTTTCCTAACCGTGTGTGTGTGTGTGTGTACACGTGTGTGCACTGGTGCATGCACATATACACACACACACACACACACACACACACACACACACACACACACACTCTCTTGTTAGAACATGGATTCCAGGCCCCAGTCCTGTCTCCAGCTTACCATATCTGAGGTGGGGCCCAGAATCTTCCTTTTGTCTCAAGTTTCCAAGTGGTTCCAAGGATCTTGTCTTTGGGAATCTTTGAGTCAAGGAATTAACACCTCTCTGTGTCATAGAGTTTAACATGGCGAGAGGCCCAGGTACAGGTAGGTGCTAGGATGGGTGGCCTTGGACTACCCGGTCTCAGCACACAGCTGCACACCCTCAGGGGAACCACAGGCTTCTGAGGAATCCCTCCTTCTCTCTGCTGGTGGGGAGGCGGCTAACTCATCTTTCTTGTCTCCTCAACAGTACTCTGGTTTTCAGCAGTCTGCGGACAGGTGTTTTCTTTGTGGACACCTGATCATGGACATGGTGAGTAAGCGCTGGTGAGGGAGCCCCCTGGAAGGAGGCTAGAAAGACATTAATAATTGAACACAATGCTTTCTTTCTGATTCCGGTCACTGCTGCTTTTATTTAAAGAAGTTCTTGTCTGGTGCAGCCAGTTCCTCTCTAATAGAAGCTGTTGTTGGCTTGGACCAGTGCAATTGTAACCATGCACACTGCTGTGATCCTGCTCACACTGGCCTACTGGCTTCTCTGTAGTCATTAGCTTTCCCAGTGAGGTACTAGAACCAGCCTATTTCTCTAGCAGAAATCTCAACCACCTGGGAATCAGGTACAGTCAGATGAATGTGGTTGTTTTTTTTCTTCCAGCACAAGTCATTCCTAAGAAAGCATCTGGCATTCATACAGACAGGGCCCAGATTTTCATATCCCATAATATGCTTGGTCACTGGTTCTTCTGGGTTGTCCAAGTCTCAAGCTTTGTTTCGTAAGTGAGAATATGTTCCCTGTGGAATCAGGTACTGAGGTCAACAAATTGTTTACCATTGGAGACTGGCCTTTAAGAATTTAAGAGCTAAGCCAAGCAGTGGGGATGTACGCCTTTGATTCTAGCACTCAAGAGGCAGAGGCAGGCAGATCTCTGAGTTCAAGGCCAGCCTGGTCTACTGTGTTGACAGCCATGGCTACACAGAGAAACCCTGTTTTGAAAAGCAAGCAAAGCAAAGCGAAACAAAACAAAACAAAACAAAACAAAAACAACACAAAACAAAAAACAGGAACGTAAGAGTTGGGGGTATAACTGAGTGTCAGAATGCATGCCTAGCACACATGTATCTCTGGGCTCTATCCTAAATACTTTGAGAAGAACAGAAACCACACTGTGCTGTTGATCAGACGCTGGGCCCTTGGCTTGTGTTTTCCTAGAAGCCACTCCCCTGTTAGATGAGTTTTGTTTCAATCACTGTGTTCATCTCCACTTAAAGAACTTCTGAAGGGGCAGGAAAAGTTAATCCCAAGAGGAGGGTTCAGCGGTTCTTGGGCTGGGAGGAAGCACAGTGAGTGTCGCATCGCTTGCAGAGCGTGCCCAAGGCTCTGGGTTCAATCCCAGTGGTAGCAAAAAGAAAACAAAAAGTCCTTAATATGTCAGCCATAGTAAATGGTTAGCTGGAAACATTTGTTCCATTTTGTGTTAATGCAGTGGTTTCATTCTGGAGAAGGGAACTACCAATTATCATCATTTTTATTATTTTCTTTCATCTTTTTGTTAAGAAATAACTCAGGATAAAAGGCACACGTCTTACTGATGAGTCAAGTTTTCCTTGTGCACTTACCCATGTAATCACATCCCAAAGTAAAATGCGAGACATTGCTGAGGCCCAGAAGAAGCTCCTTTACTTTCTCACACCCGAGATCCTTCTCCACAGAGGCCACACAGCTCCTGGCTCCATTGCCACACTGTGTTTGCTGGTTTCAGAACATCACACAAGTGATGTTAGGATTATAGATCCTAGATTCTAAAATATTCCTTTCCTCACATAAAAATAGGAGCTGGGCGGTGGTGGTGCACACCTTTAATACCAGCACTTGGGAGGCAGAAACAGATGAGTCTCTGAATTCAAAGCCAACCTGGTCTACAGGGTGAGTTCTAGGAGAGCCAGAGCTACACAGAGAAACCTGTCACAAGCAGGCAAGTAAGTAAGCAAGCAAGCAAGCAAGCAAGCAAGCAAACAAACAAACCAAAAAACAAAAGAAAGAAAAAGAAGAGAAGAAAAAGCTGTCATGATGAGATTCACACACATTGTTTCCTATATAAGTAACTCCTTTGTTCTTATTTCTAAGTAGATTTCATTATATAGTATTCATTGTATATGAATTTGGGTGTTTGCCATTTTTGAGCTACTTGTGCACAGAGCTTCTGCCATTTCAGAGCTCTCTTGTGCATGTGGTTTTTGTTTTTCCCTTTGTTTTGCTTTCCTTTGAGATGGTCTCATGTCACCCAGGCTGATCTCAAAGTTGCCAAATGGCTTAGATTACCTTATACTTGTGATTTTGCTGCCTCTGCCTCTGAAGGCTAGGACTGCCTTACACTTGTGATTTTCCTGCCTCTGCCTCTGAAGGCTAGGATTGCAGGGTTGCATCACCACGTGGTGCTAGATTGGTTTGTTGGTTTTAATTTTTTGAAACAGGGTCTCACTCTGTAGCCTTGGCTTTGCTATATGAACCAGGATGGTCTCAAACTCATAGAGATCTGCCTGCCTCTGCCTCCTGGGTGCTGGGGTTAAAGGCATGTTCCATCATGCCTGGCCTGGTCTGGGTATTGAACTCTGGGCCTCATGGATGTTAGGCAAGCACTCTACCAGCTGGGCTACATTCTCAGCCCTTATACATGTCTTTGATGAGTGCACTTTCTTCCTGGTTATACACTAGCATTTATGAAGCAGCAGTGAACAGAACTCTCCTTGCTTATGTGGAGTACCTGCTGCCGTCTAGGTCTTGTATACAGAAGAGCTTAGCCCTGGGACAGCTGTGGCCTCATCACCAGCCAAAGCTTCCCTGAGTGTCTTAATTACCCTCCTGTTGTTGTGAACAGACACCATTACTAAGCAAACTTATAGAAGAAACCGTTTACTGAGGCCTTATCATTCCAGAGGGTGAGTTCATGATTATCTTGGCAAGGAACATGGCAGGCAGGCACGGTACTAGAGCAGTAACTAAGAACTTACATCCTTGTCCAAAAGTAGGAGGCAGAGAGAGCTAATTGGGAATGACCTGAGATTTTGAAACCTCAAAGACCACACCTTCTAATCCTTTCAAATAGTTCAACCAACTAGGGCATTCAGATATGAGCCTATGGGCCCACTCTCATTCAGACCACCACACTGAGGAGTGTGTGTGTGTGTGTGTGTGTGTGTGTGTGTGTGTGTGTGTGTGCAGGCAGGCAAGAGCCATACCCCTCTACCTGTGTAAGAGTGACTCCAAGCTTTAAAAGGGAATTCTCATCTGCTGCCAAAAATTTTAATAATATAGAGTCCTTTAAAAAGACATTAAAATTTTTTTTTACTTCTTAAAATAATGTGTGTCTGAAAAGTGGTATGTACATGTGAGCTCAGGTGTCCTTGTGTGTGTCTAGGTGTGTCTCTGTGTTAGTATGTGCACATGAATGTGAGTGCCCATAGAGGCTAGAGGAGGGTATCAGAATCCCTGGAGCTGGAGTTACAGGTAGACCATGAGCCACCTGATGCGGGTGCTGGAAACTGAACTCAGGTCCCCTGTCTTAACTGAGGAGCCATCTCTCTTGTCCCAGAAAGGCTCTAGACACCCACTTAACCATGTAGCAGAGACCCAGCTATCCAACTCTGTATAAACCGTCTGAAAACACCGTGTTGATAAAGGAGTGTATTCTGAAGTAGGTCCTATCCCTCAGTGCCAGCATTTTAGAAGCTAGCCAGGTTGTAGCAAAATGGAATCTTCTTTTCATTTGACTTCAGGCTCAGTGAGGGTTAAGTTAATGTAAGGGTCTCTGTTTGCCTTTGAGAGGAAGTGCATTCCCATTGCCAAGTGGACTTTGGAAGCCTTTCCTCTTCTTTGGCACTTTGCCAAAGGGGTTTTAGAAGCAGTAAAACCCAGTAGGGAATGAGGAAGTCTGAGATCCAAGGTAGGGCAGCAGAGTAGTCCTCCTGTGCTCCCTGGCTGGGATGTGTGGTACCAGTTATTTATTCAGACTTCCAGTGGAAGGACCTGGATTGTAGTGTATCTCTTCCACAGTCTTACAGTGTTCTGCAGAGCTTGCCTCAGTTCCAGGTCCCCTTCCTGAGGCCTGTCTGAAGGCCTTCTACATGGCTCAGTGCCAGCTGTTGATGACCTCTCTGTGTCCCCTGCAGACTGGCATTGGGTGCTCCTCTTCATGGTGATGTCATAGTTCTGTTATTTTTGCTGTTTCATGGCCCAGGTAATTGCAGAGGTAAATCTCCCACTGAATTACCAAATATGCTTTTAGTTACAAATTACAGAAATCTCTGACTCTAATAGCATGCATCAGATCATCTTAAGACACCAATTGCTAGACGTTACGCCCGGTGATTGTGGATGAGGAAGTCTGGGGTGGGGTCTGAGAATGTGCTTTTTTTAACCAAGTTCTCAGGTTTGCTAAGGTTGCAGATTCAGGGATCACACTTTGAGAATAGGACTTTACAGCCATTCCCAGTGAGTTCTGTTACTGACCGACTGACCTCACCAAGGATGTGCTTTCCTTCTTGTTTCTTCTCCTTCTCCCCTTCCTTTCTTCTATTTTTCCTTTCTTTTCTCCTCCTTCCCTTTCCCCCCTCCCCTCTCCCTAAGCTTTCTTCCCCTCTCCTCCCCCTTCTCTCTCTCCTTTCCCCGCCCCTCCCCATGTCCCCTTCCCCTCTCTCCTCCATCTTGTTCCCCTTCCAGATCTTCTTCCTCCTTTTACCTCTTCCTTCTCCTCTCCTCCCCTCTCATACCCCCTTTCATCTCCTCTTCCCTCCCTTTCTCTTTCCTGTCACTGCTCTTCCCTCTCAACACCCCTCTTTCCTTTCCCCTCCCCTCAACACCCTCTCTTTCCTTTCCTCTCCCCTCCTTTTCTCTCCTCTCTTCTCTTTCCCCTCCCCTCTTCTTCCTCCCTCTCCTCCCCTCCCTTCCCCTTTCTACTCACGTCTTTCCTCTCCCCCTCCTTTCCCTCCTCTCATTTCTCTGTTCTCCACTCTTCCGTCTGTGTCTTGGTTGGTTTTGTTTTGGAAGGTCCCTAGTGGTTCAAGTGATCATATCCAAATCAAATGACACCAAGAGTAGGGAGGCCTTTGGGGCTTTCCCTGTGTTGTGTTTTAAAAACAAGGACAACAGCAAAGGGACTTTGTCTATTATACTTGAATTTGATTGATCAGGGCTCCAGCCAGGCCTCTACGTTGTCACACTACAGAATCTAAGCTGCATGGACCAGGCACCAGGAGTCAATGTGAGGAGATTTTATCCAAGGTCTCCTAAATCCATCTGGAATTTTCTTTCATTCTTCTATATACTTGCTGCTTTCCACAGCAGGGGTAGATTCTTCTGTGACAAGCTTTAATTGGTTTATCGCTGTTTCCCAATGTTCTGGTCCCAGGACAGGCCTCGCCCTACCTAGCATTTCCTTTTAGGAAAGAACAAGTTTCCTGCTATGAGAGAGGAATCAGACAGGAGTCTCTTTATTTCCTCCCAATCAGCAACGGAGAGACTGCATAGGTCCCTCTTTGGTCCTCTCCTGTCCCATGTCTGAGCAGAGTAGCCCTCTCTTAACCTTTGTCAGGTGAAGCTCTGGGCTAGGGGGAGTCTGCCATGGTGCAGCTGTACATTAGGCTCTGCAACCTCTGTTCCTCTTTCTCCATGTCTCTTCCTTCCTTTCATCTGTGTGAGTTGTTTCCTTTGTGTCTTCAGATCCTACAGGCCCTAGGGAAGTCCTATCACCCTGGCTGTTTCCGCTGCATCATCTGTAATGAGTGTCTGGATGGGGTTCCTTTCACCGTGGACTCTGAGAACAAGATCTACTGTGTCCGAGATTATCACAAGTAAGGAGAGAGGAAGGGAGGTGATGGTAACCTGTACACAGGCCCCACTGAGCTCAGCAGAAGGAACAGTATGTAGAAACTCTGTTAAGATGTGTTTGTTGGTAAAGCAGAACACAAAATGATAATCAGAGGAATCCAACAAGCCTGTAGCTCCAGCTCTACCTAATTTCACTAGGCACCAAGTCAGGCTGAGCCTACCAGCCTCTACTTGTCAGACCAGCCCAGGTAGCTGTGCACAGAGTGAACAACAAGTTTCGTCTTTATTCCTGAGGGAGCGGGAGCCAGATGTTCCTGTAGCAGCCAGATGTTCCTGTAGCAGCAGGAATAGTGTTCATGTTCCAGAGAGTGAGCCTAGCTCCACATAACCCAGAGTGCTGGCCATGAGGGTCTCCTGGCAGGTCCTGGTTACCATTTATATTCTGGTTACAACACCGTGTGTATCTTGTGCCCTTTGTTTCTCCCACAGGGTGCTGGCCCCCAAGTGTGCAGCCTGTGGCCTTCCTATCCTTCCACCAGAGGTAAGATGCTTTTCTGGTTCTGCTCAGAGGGCTTCAAAACACTGGGCTGTCTCCCTTGTGTCACTCAGAAGATCTGTAACCCGTTCTTATACCTTTTAACATACCCCTCCAATGCCCAACACTGTCCCTTTTTCCTGGGCAGGCTTCCTAACCCCATGTGCTTCTTGGGCCTGTTTGTTCTAGGCCAAACTCTTATAGATGAACAGAGGGACAGAAAACTTGTCTTTTCTTCATCTTTAAAAAAATAAATAACCCTGAAACCCTGCCTCAGTGAATAAAATAGAGACTGAAGGAAGAAGACACCAAACAAACTTCTGGCTTTCACATGCATGTGCATACAAGTGTGTATTTGTGCACCTGCAATCATTCATAAATACTTATGCAAAAAATTAAATTAAATAAGAAATGTCCCATTGGTCTTTTGTTCATTGTTGTCTGACATCCTAGAAGATCACACGGCCCCCACCCACTCTGACATCTACTGAATCTGGTCTTTTTCCTAAGTGTAGATACTTAGGAATTCACTATTGATTTATGCCCCTCCCTCAGAGCCTCCTCCTATTACCCCACAATCTCTTCCCACCCTGTTCCTTCATTGGCATTATTCCATGGACTTATAACTGGCCTCTTTGCATACATGTCTTGCTTTTTTTGTCCTAGGGCTCAGATGAGACCATCAGAGTTGTGTCCATGGACAGAGACTACCATGTAGAGTGCTACCACTGTGAGGTATGTCCCTCCCTGCCCAGCCCTAAAGCCTACCTTACAGAGGCCGCCTGGGTCATGGGACTGAAGTGGTCATCAAGTTCTCTCTGAGGTCTGTCCTCAAGAGCTGATTATATGGGGGTGATAACAGATACTTGGTGTGAAGGTCTATGCCATTTTTTTTAAAATTCAAAATGAGAAAGTTCTGAAGCTTGCAATTGCTACCCTGCAGTTACAGAGCTCAGAGGACTGTGTAGTGTGGGGTTCAGGGTTACACTGTCATTTACATATATAATAAGGGTAGGGGGAAGAAGTGTTTTTCCCTCCTGGGTGCAGAATGTTCTGTCAGAAACATCTGTCTGAACTGAGTCCTGAAAATCATGAAGAACCCCCTTTTGGAAATAGGTACATCATTTGGTGGGTATTTGGGGGGGGGGGGCTTCTCTGACCTGTGGAATAGCCTACATTGAAAACAAAACAACAACAACAAACATTCTGTGGTTGACTGTCAGAAAAGCCAGAGGTCACGTTGCACCAATCTTCAAAAGTTCAAGGTCATCGTTGACTACAGAGCATATCTAGCCTGGGCTACGTGAGACACTATCTCAAAAGAGTGGATATGTGTAGGATTAACTAACCAACCAACCCAAAAGATGCATAGTATTTCAACTTGTAGTCCATAAAAACCACTCATGAGATAGTTCTCTATCTTCTCTGGGTCTTCTGTCTTGGAAGCCTGGTGTGTATTTGATCTGAAGCTATGTCTCAGTTCCAAGCAATGGAATTTGAAGAGTTCCATGGTGGCAGGTAGCCACTGGCTTCTTCACAGGACAGGAGCTGCCTGCCACCAGGAAGTACCCTGTGGTGATTGGGTGGATTGTGGTTTCATGTTACTCTTGCAGTCTGCTTTCTTTTTCTGGAACATTCTTGCCTCCTTGCAGGACTGTGGTCTGGAGCTCAATGATGAGGATGGTCACCGCTGCTATCCGCTGGAGGACCACCTGTTCTGTCACTCCTGCCATGTCAAGAGACTGGAGAAAGGACCCTCACCTGCACCCCTCCACCAGCACCACTTCTAGCAAAGAGACACAGTGGGGATGTGGGCCAGCCTGCCTGGGGAGGTGTCTGTGTAGCACTTCTGAGCTCCCCCACAGCTGGGGGAAGGAAGAGGAGGGACAGGAGGTAGAGTTCCCGTGTGTGTGTGTGTGTGTGTGTGTGTGTGTGTGTGTGTGTGTGTGTCTGTGTAGGGTATCTTTCTTTACCGTAGCAGTGTGCACTCCTCCTCCAGTCCATGTGTTTTCCAAGTGCTTTTCCCTATTGCCACACACTCGCCAAATCACTCAGGAAGATGCTCCAGCTTGCACATGGCGCCTGACACAAGCTGGGGCCTGTGTAACTGGACACATGCTACTCCTTGGAAAGCAGGTTTTCAGATCGTGTTGAGCACATTCCACAGTGTCCCTAAAGAGCAACAGTGATGGAGGTGAGCAGCACTTCCGTCTAGGAGAATGCCTGCACCCAGGTGACCCTCACACAGCCTATGGCATGAGTTAACAGTTCGGTCCACTTTAGAGCTTCTGAGAGTGCTTTGAACATTTGACTGCATTACAGCAAGAAAGAGGCACTGCATATGCTCTGTGCCTTGGCGTCTGCTTGGTAAGTGAGAGCCAAGCTTAGACATCTGGGAGGCTGGGTCTCCCTGTTGTGCCTCTGTCTTTCCTCCTGCACCTAAGGCAGTGGAGCTGGGGCCGAGGCCTGCCCTGTCCTATACAGCCAGCTCAGAGAGAACTGGTGCAGGCACCAGGCTTCTTGTTCACACTTGGTGCTGCGTTTTCATGGCTTCCTCAAGGTGAGTCTGAGGATCTCATGCCTTCAGATCCCTGTCAACGTTTTCAACTTATTTGAGCATGACCGTTGGGAATTCCATCCAGTCCATATCCTGGGAGAAAGCTCCTTCTAAAAGGAAAGTTTTGTGTGTGAGATCTCAAAGCTAGCACCAGAGGGAGTGCCCGAGCTTGTTTCAAAGGTATCTCTCTTGTGCACTTCTCAGCACAGACATTCATTTGGTTTGAGGAAACCAATATAAGGTACACTGCTTTAGTCTGTTTTTAAAAACTTTGTTATTTTTCTCTACCTTTTTCCACACACAAAACATACCTCACAGATAGTTTTCACCAAACGCTGATCAAACAGGAATTCATCGTATCGGGAGACTGTTGGTGTATCAGCAGTGGCCATTTCCAGCTTCACTACAGCGAAGTAGTGTAGTCGAAACACAAGGTCTTCTGAAGATGCAGATGAAGTCAGGCCTCATGTGCCTCTGCATTGCTGGCTCCCAGGGTAGTCAGGCTAAGAGGGAGACCAGGTGCTGGCAACATTAGGACCACTTCTGAGGTGGATATGTGGACATACCTGTCCTCCCAACATTTGAGAGGCTGAAGTTTGTGAAGTAGTTTTAAGTCTGTCCTCAACTACATGAGGCCATGACCTCACTCAAAAAAGAAAAAAACCTTAAAGAGAGAAAGGAAAAAAGCAACAAAAAACCCACCCAGCACTGAAGAATATAATTAACTTTGTCTATCACTTCCTGAGGCCAGAGGTCAGTGTCTCCTTGGAAGTTCAAATGGGTAAAACTGGAAAAACAAAAATGAAATGGGTTTCTATCTGCTGTCTCATCTTCAGGGAGTGCCCCATGACTTGTGGCAAGAAGGCTGGAGTATCTCACTTCAGCTGTCAGGCTGGGTACCCGGCAACTGGCTTAGGGGGTGAGCCATGGTCCAGCCTCTGACACATGTGAATGTGGGCTCCTGACTAGGCCTCAGCTACACCTGTAGGCTATTGCAATCCTGCTGGCCTTCATTGCCTATCAGAAGCTCAGAACTAGGACTGTGGACCAGGACCATGTTTTTCATTTTTATAAGGTTCCTTCTGTTGGGATCCTTTGGCCAGATGTTACTTGTTTCCTGTTCTAGACAGAACTCCTTAAGAAATAAAGCTATGACTATATGGGGCAACAGAGATAGACCCTGAGACTAGCCATGTTTTTTCTCTTCTAGTTACCTAGGTTGGCTTTGGCAAGGCTGGCAGGGAAAGGAAACGAGACAATATTGAGGCTCTGGTGTATTCTAATTTTGAGTCAAGATGATTGATGAAAATTGCATTGGAATTAGTGCCAGAAGTAGATGGGATTTGTTTGCAAATTGAATAATTTAAAACGCTGTGATTAATTTTTAAATGAAATTCCTGATTGAGGCGATTCAGATCTGTTTGCAAATTTTATATTATCAAAAAAGCAATAAAGGAATTTGCAGACTTCCCAAAACCCCCAAGACTGTCTTCTTTGACTGTTTGCTGGAGAAGGCACCATTAGGGGTCTCATATTCTTTGTTTCTTCTATCTCAGGCCTGTGAACTAAAACATGAAGATATATTCGCTTATCTGGGATTATAAATGTTCTATAAATTTTGGCAGATAGAGCTGTAAGGAGATTATACTTATAGGTATGTAGGAAGAGAACACAGGGAGTTGGTAGGGAGACTATGCTTTGAAAGTTAGAGCAAATAGCTTTTTCAAGATTCCTGTACAACTCTTGTACCTTGGATAAAACCAAGGATATGGGCTGATCTCAGTTCTAGGGCTAGCCTCTGCCATCACCCTCCTCATTCTGACACATAGGTTTCAGAAAAGCCTTTAGCCTTAACAGAGTTATTAGCTACATGTTAACTATTACAGGACCTTCCATTCTCCTTCATAGTGCCTAAGTGAACCCCTTTCAGCTGAGTCCTGTGAGGGTTCAGTGTTGAGTCCCAAGTGGCAGGCAGAAGAACTAAAATGGTTTGAATCCTTTCAGTACTGCCGTGGCTCTGTATGGCCTTCAATCACACAAAATAAAAACTGGATTGTTGAGATTCAGAGTCTACAGTCCTTTGCAGGCATTAAGTACTGTTCTGAGTGCCCTTTTCTCACTCAGGGAAAGTGCTGTCTACCAGTTAGATCCCTTGCAAAGAATAGTGTGAGACTTGACTCCAGACTCTGGTTGCAGAATACACTTGTAAGAACTCTCAGGCAGAGAGAGAATTCCGACAGTAATGTGCTTGCATGAGGACTTGAGCTCAGTTCTCAGAATCCATGTAAGGATGCCAGATGCAGTGGTGTGGGAAAGTGCGGGGCCAGTGATGAACTGGTAGGCTAGCTTTCAGAGGAGAAAAAAAGTTCTGATATGAAGTTGTCTTAGTTAGGGTTTTACTGCTGTGAATATATACCATGACCGAGGCAACTCTTATAAGGACAACATTTAATTGGGGTTGGCTTACAGGTTCAGAGGTTCATCCATTATCATCAAGGCAGGAAGCATGGCAGCATCCAGGCTGGCATGGTGCAGGAGGAGCTGAGAGTTCTACATCTTCATCTGAAGGCTGCTAGCAGAATCCTGGCTTCTAGGCAGCTAGGATGAGGGTCTTAAAGCCCTCACCCATGGTGATGCACCTATTCCAACAAGGCCACACCTCCTAACAGTGCCACTCCCTGGGCCAAGCATATAGAAACTGTCACAGAAGTATATGCTGGTTTCCATCTCATAAATGCTTCTGCCACGGTCAGCATCACTCTACCATCATGACACCCTAGAACTTGGAGTGGTGATAACTATCATTATCATCATCATCATCGTCACCATCATCATCAAATACCAACTGCCCTCAGGCATTTGAACACCTTGGAGCCAAGATAGTGAAAGACACCTGTTCAGCCCCATGATTGAAACAGTAGCGACAGTAACTGTGTATCTCCACCGGGCATTATTCTACACACCCTGTGTTCTTTATCATTCCTCTTCTTGTAGACAACTAAGACATGAAATAGGAAGTAACCCTCCAAATGAACGGCCAGTAAACAGTAGGACCAAGACCACGCCCATTCCAGACAGCCATCCAGAGATACGTCTTGACCCCTCTGGCTGCCGGAGCATGAGTCATTTTTTATGGTATTTGAAAGCCTGTCCATAAAACCTCCTCATGAGGCTTCGAGGAGGACCTAGCCGTCGCTCTCTTGGGGTTTGTACTGGTTCCTATTATATTCTGATAAAACACTTTGGAACACAAATGTGTTATAGTTCTGGAGAAACAGCTCCTCCGGGTTACCCACAGATCCTTTCAGAGCTGCTGGGGGAGTTCTGCCTCCAGTATTCCTTCTCTCAGCGCTGTGACAGAATGCTTGGCAGAAGGAACTTAAGGGAGGAGAGGTTTACTTGGGTTCATGGTTTCAAGGGACACAGAGAAGGCACGATGACTGGTGACTCGGTAGCACTGGAGGCATGAGACAGAAGTGCTTGCCATCCTGACAGTTGCAGTGTTCAGGAAGAACCAGAATTGGATTACCTTCAAGGCCTGCCCCCAAGGGCCCACTTCCGTTAGCTAGACCACAGTCCTACTGGGTCCACAACTTTACCAAACAGCGCCACCTACTGGGAACCAAGTGCTCAAACAAGTTTTCCAGCTCCAGGACTTTCATATTTGTGGCTGGGGCTGTACCAGTCTGAGCCTCCTTGTAACAAATGACTTTGGGGATTATATTGGGTGTATCCAGGTAATCTAGGATAATCTCCGTATCTCAGGATCCCTGATCTGAAATCCCCTTTTGCTTTGCACAATAATATAATCATAGATCCTGGGTATTAGGACATAAACATTTTGGAAGGGACTGTTCTTCAGCCTACTTTGGATTAAAACAAGTTTCTTTGGGGTGGGGTGGAGCTGGGGTGGAACTGAAGCAATATCCATGGGATAGATGATGACTTTTCTTCAGGCAGTGCTAAAAGCGAGTTTCCTGAAGTTGAAAAAGGTCAGGGGTCATAAACTGTTGGAAGGTCTCATTCAGAAGGTATGTGGTACTTCCTAGAGAAGTCCAGGTAATGTGGTTTCCCTCAAGTGTGCCAGATAGTCTAAGGCTCTGTTACTGCTAAGTTACATACATGTATCACCCATTGAGAAAGTTTCCAAGACAAATGGCTAGGGCATAGCATGTGATAGAGACGGGAAGGTCCACAGTCTGGAGACTCGATAGGCAGATACTGCAGTGAAGAATCGGTGCCAGTGATGCTAGCCATCTGTAAAATAGACGGTCTACCTGGGAATGCGAATTTTCTAGAAAGCTATATGCACATAAGATACACGGAAGGACTACAAGGAAATTTGGCTAAAGAGGCAAATTTGTATTTACTCACCTTTAAGGATTTCTTATTCTGAACATGCTTGTTTGAGGACCTGATTTTGGTCTTTAAAAATCTCAGAAGAGGGCTGGAGAGATGGCTGAGCTGGTAAGTGCTTTGATACAAGATGAAGACACGAGTCTGATTCCCAGAATTCATATAAAGAATGCTAGGCGTGATGGTGCGCATGTGTGATAAGCATAGTCCAGGAAAAATGGGAACTGAGAAAAGTCACCTGATCTTTGACCTACAAATGTACACATGTGCACGTGCACACACACACACACACACACACACGGATGCTTAATTCTGTCTGAATTACTCTCCATCTATCAGTCTCTTTGCGTGTTCACAAAAGCCTTAGTTAACCGATGAAGAAAGGCCGAACGTTTGAGTTTTTACCTGTTTAGAGAGCCTGAGCAGGAGCCCTCTGCAGGCCAGTGGCTAATCGACTGCAAGTATTCTTTTACTAAAGCCTTAAGCAGGCTACAAATTAAATACCATTTCATTAAGAGATGGGGTTGGAAAGATGCCACAGCAGTAAACATGGCTCACAACCATCTATAAGGGAGCTGATGCCCTCTTCTGGTCTGAGGATGTATATGCAGCAGAGCACGCAGACATCAAATTTAAAACAAAAAACAGCAACAAAAAACCCCCCAATGAACTATCCAGTGAACTAAGAGCTGGTGAGTTGAAGGATAGCCAGGGATAGAAATGAAGTGACGTACTGAAAAACATGTGCCCACCTTCCTGCCCACTGTGAGGGTCCTTTGGGAGTTTACTCAGCCTCTATTCGGCTTGCTTGAGAATCAAGAGCGCATGACCTTTTAATTTCCTTTTCTGGAAAAATGGGATGTAGTACGAATTTTGTAATTTTGTTTTGTTTTTTTAAAAAAACACAAATATTATGGGAATATTTTCATTTTAATCCCAGACGTGGGGATATAGGGTTGCTTCATATCAGGTGATTATGTGCCTTGTACTCTAGCAGAGGCATAATTTTGCCAGTAGCAGATAGTTTCTCCAGTTGTGTGATGTTTGAAATTCTAGGACTTTTCAGAGGGCATATAAATGCTAGGGCCCCAAGAGGTGATGTAGGTTGCTGTTTGGGGGTTGGATGCTGTTGGTTGCGGCAATTTGTGGTTTGTTAAGTAGTCATGTGAAAGAAGAAACAACAACAAGCAAAAATATAACTTTGTTTTTTAATCTTATTTTTAATGATGGTTTTTAAACATTTTAATGTCCCTTATAGTCCACCACCCACCAGAGATAGTAGGGGAAAAAAGATATTAAAAAAGTGGACCTATTTAGAAAAGTTCTTTTGAACAACTCCCATCTGTGTTGTCTGAAAATCGACAGTTCAGTTCAAAGATTTACAGAAAATGACAGCTTGATCCACTCACAAACACTTCATAGATACAACAATAGTCTAGTTCAATAGAGTCGAGTTAACAATGGTAATACAACCTAACAGAGGCATTCGGGTCTCAGCCTTGACTTGAGTCAACAGGAGAGAAAACAAAACCATCAAGACAAGTTCTCAGCTGTGCCTCTCTCTGAGAAGCAAAGATCAGCAAAGACACGAGACCCACAGCGTTGCCCAGTGAGCTGTACCAGCAAGGCAAGCTGTTTCCGCCACTCTGTCAAGTCCCATTTATACCCTCCAGACATCATGTGCCCTCCACGTGCCTTCCCTTAGCAAGGGTCTTCCCTCAGCATGTGCATCCAATCAGCTCCAGTCCATGGAGTCTCAACAAATGCAGCTCAACTACACAATCTAAGACGGACCAATACATGCGTGTTGTTAGCAAAGAATCTTTCATTACGTGTCCTTTCACATGTTTGCTTTAACAGAACATCCTCTCTCTTGTGTCTGCTTTAGTGAAATGTTCCTTCACGGGTCTGCCTTAGTCTTTCACTTGTGTCCATTTCAGAAAAACACTTTTTTACGTGTTTGCCCCAACAAAACACCATCTAACACAACCGGCTCTCCAAAGAATTCTTAAGTTTCCACTTCAAAGACATTAGCTATCCTGATGGCAAAGATCAAACTTGCCCCAAGGGGCTTGACACCACTAATCAGCAGGAAGTAGTCTACTGATGGTGTGGCCTGTTTCCCGTTTATCCTTTTTCTCTCCTATCTAGTGTTAGGGGTTGAAAGGGTGGAGAAGGGTGGGAGGAAGAAGATCCAACAAAGTAGTCGATGTGGGCTACAATGTAGTCGATGTGGGCTACAATGGAATAATACCTGAATTTACCTTAGCAAGTTGCATGGGTTGATTAAAGCTGTCTAAATAAAATGCTTAGAGAAGCATGAAGTTATTGATTAGTTTGATAAGTTTTAAGAATTCATAATTACATTAGGATGATCAACAAGATAAAATATAAGCAGATTACGGTTAAAAATTCAAGCACAAATCTTAAAAAGCACCTATAGACTAATAGTCAATGGGAATATATAAGAGTGAAAACTAAACTATTATAAGGAAAGGGTAAAGAATAAACTGTCAGAAAGACTAACGTGTAACAACCTAAGAGCTACTATGCTCTTGCAGAAGACCTGAGTTCTGTTACAAGCACCTGCCTTGGGTGGCTGTACCCAGCTCCAAGGGGCTCTCATACTTCTAGCCTTGTAGAGCATCTGCACACACACACATGCAGACCCACAATGAAAAATCTTTTTAAAGGTCAAGTTTGTGAGAAAAAAGAGTGAATACACAAACAGGAAATAATAGGTCAAGAAATAAAAAGTAAAAGTTGTGTTTTTCACTTATGAAAACTGCAAAGAAACTACAATTTATATTTGTACGTGGATGCCTTATTTATTTATTTTATTTATAGATGCGGTCCCCAAATCAATGCCTCTCTGTCTCTAATTCTAGAATTTTAGGTATATGCCAGCACATCAGACTTGGATATCTAGTGTATATGTATACATAAATGTCTAATGTTGATTAGCATGTGTGAAAACATTCTGATGACAGAGGGTATATTGTTTTGATTTTTCCACAGAGCAATTAGAAAATATGTACCAAAAATCTAAATGCCTATGAGATGGCCCTTTTAAATGTTCACTTATCCGCCCAAATAGAACATCTTAAAGCAGGAACTCGTAAACCAGGTGTGGTTGGTGGTGCTTGCTTATAGTCTCAACACTTTGGAAGCTTGAATCAGAGTTCCAAGTCCATTTTCCAGAGCCAAGTAAAGGCCCACTGTCTTATGTAAGTAAGCCTTAGTCAGTCTCCCCACCCCCACCCCGTCACACACACACACACCACACACACCCTTCAAAACAAAACAAACAAACAAACAAAAACCCTCATTTTTTAAGCATTAAAACTGGCAACAACTCATATTAATGACCTTAAGTCTCAGAACCTTTAACCCAGTATTCAGGAGGCAGAGGCAGGGTTCTCTGAGTTGGAGGCCAGCCTGGCCACAGAGAGAATTCCAGTTCAGTCAAAGCTACACAGGGAAACCAGGTCTCGAAAAACAACCCACCATAACTTCATTTAAAGCAAACTAAAACCTCAGAAGTGTAGAAGCCTGGTATGGTGTTTTGTACCAAAGGCAGCAAGAGTAAGCCACACCCCTTGGCCCCTGGTCTAATTCTGCCCCCAATAATTTCCTGTATTTGATACAGTTTTAATAAACTCTTGGGGAGTGGGGTATGTTATCTAGGACAATTTAATCATCGAGTGCCTGGTTAATAAATAGGCTGAGCCCCGCTCCCCCCCCCCCACCTTTGTCATATCTGTTTCTGGCTATCTCAGGTCTTACATAAAATAAATGCTCACTCATGCACTCGTTTTTCTGGCCCTCTTACTACGAAATCCCCGAATTTTTAAGGTTTCCTCGTGCATTGGAGGCTTTGCATGAAGGCCGCTGGTAGCGGTCCCGGGCCCGCAGCCCGGGCCCTGTCTTGCAGAGCAGAAGCTACGCCCTTCTCTTGTCAGTGCCTCCCGTGTTCTACTAGGAACTTTCGGTCAGATTTTTCCGTCATCGCGTGGCAAGACATTGGCCACGCGTGTCCCTGATTGCAAACCTCCACTCTCAAGAGTGTTTCCCTAAGTGTACCGGTTTACAGACTCCTGCGCAATTTTAAGAACAGGGGAGCTAGAAAATTTGCACACCGTTTTAGATAACTCCGAGTTTCAAATACAGCTAAGAAGGTATCATTTTGCTCAAAGCAACATTAAAATGTAAGATATTTGACCTTAGACATTCTAGCTATCTATGATCCTTTTCAAGCAGGCCTTGTAACACTCAACTCAAGGAAAGAAAAAGATATCCGCACATATCGAGCCAGCCAGGAGTCGAACCTAGAATCTTCTGATCCGTAGTCAGACGCGTTATCCATTGCGCCACTGGCCCCGTGCTGAAGAGGCTTCTTCCACGACGAGTGATCTCCAATTACACAGCTTCAACATGCTTCCTGCTTCTAACTCTTCAGTCTGGTCGGTTTGTTGAATGTCGCAACTCAGCGCAACGTTCCCGGGACTCCGCCTTTCTCCGCAACGCGTTCCACCAATCCGCAGAGGCGACGTCACGGCGTTCTTTGGTCTGCTCCAATCCGCGCATCGGAGGCGTGCCTCGCAGGTCCCGGCTGGCTCACTGGTTTGTCCGCCGCCGGCTTCCGTGCTCGCCCGAGAGGCGGACCCGGGAGGGGGTGGGACCAGGCCGAGGCTCCTTGGCCGCCGCACCTGGGGAGCGGTCTCACCGGAGCCGAGGTGGCATCGGGGTACACTGCGGGTGGAGCGAAGAGGAGGAAGGTGCACGATGGCGGCCTCAGCCTACGAGCATCTGAAGCTGTGAGTCCCGCGGGCTGCGGCCGCTGACAGGAAGGGCTGAAGGGGCGAGCGGGCGCCGAGGCCCGGGCGTCTGAGGCCCGCACTGGCCAAGCTCGCGGGCTGGGCTTTCTCCGTCCAGCCTGGCTGCAGCGTAGGCCGGTGTCCCGCAGCCTCGCCCGCCGCTGGGCCTGGCGCGGTGAGCAGAGCTGGAGCCCGCGGCACCGGGGGCGGCTGCAGCCAACTTTCCCCGATGGCCTCCGGGAGAGGCCTTTTTGACTGGACCTCCGGGAGCGCTCGGGCGCCCGCCGGCAGAGCAAACCTCTCTCTTGGTTTCTGGCTTTCTGGGCCTGGGAGTCGCAATGACGGGTCCTTCTTAGGGCACAGCAGTAATTCAGTCAGATGGCCGAGAGGCCGGGGAATTTACTGTGCTTATTTCAACAGACTGCGTTGACAGCTACAGGCTCGCCCCTAGTTTTGGCGCAGCAGTGTTGACTTTGAGCAAAGCCAGGTACTTGAGGTTTTGAGACCCAGCCTCTGGTTGTTGAGAGGTGCAGAAAATAGACATTTATTAGCTCTTTGGCTCATCCTGGGTTAAAGGGGGCGGGGGATAGTTTCTCTTGCTGTTACCCTCAGCACCTGCACTCGTTCTTGTTTGTGAATAACTTCGCCCTTAGCCCCTTTAATAATTTACCACGGACCATAGTCTGGGGATGCCTTTAGTAGCAGAAGCAAATATAACTTTTGAAAAACCAAGTTTAAAAAACCCTGTTAATTAGACATAGATATCTCAGTTCGTTTGCAGGGCAACAAATGTACTTTGGGTGCTCCCTATGAATAACCGAAAGTGCCAAGTTAGGAATACAGAATGTGGAGGGAGGCGATCTGCACAACACTTTTGTGGTTTTCTTCAGTTCACCCTTTGTGCCTCTTATACTTCATACTACAGTTCTCTTTGAAAACCCCAAGTCCACACTTCCCTCCACATTTCTTTCAATTAGTTTTCCTTTGTAAAGTGAATGATCACCTTACAGGTGACAGTTGAAGCAAAGTGTATTTATTGGTCTCTGTCGGGCCAGAGTCACTTGTACATTACTGGCAAATTAGGTTATTGTCCACCTGATAGCTGTTGAAGGGCTGAACATGATCTTACACTAGGTCTCAGGTGTGTTTAAGCGACTTGGAGCCTTGCCTTGAAGCGGCTCAGCTTTGGGTTACGGGATATTGTTGAGTTTACCTGCATCGAAGAATAACTGAGATGGATAACTTGAGAATTAGGAAGGTTATTTTTGAGCTGCCCAGGCTCCAAGTCTCACCAGTCCAGATCTCACTCACTACAGCCAGGCATCCTCTTTGATTCCTGAGCAGGTTATTCAACCTCTGTGAATAATTATTTTTCTTTTATTTTGAAAATACGAGGGTTCCTACTTCATCCTTACCATTCTCTCCAGTCCAGACTTCAATACAGGCAGACGCTATTTTATGTGTACATAGACTAGAAGGGAAATTTACCCTTTAGAAGTGGGTACGATGGTTTTGTATTGAAGTGGAAACCATGAGTCTGGGGTTATATGGACATTCCTTTCAGTCTTTAGGGCTTGGATGTTTCTATAAATGTGAAGATAAAACTTGACTGCAAGTTTTTCTTTAGCAGGTAGTTTGTGAGTTAGAACCTGTTTTTACCCCTTCTTTTTAGCCGTCCTATTTAAACTTTTAAACATAACCCCTGGGCCAAGAGTATTCTGCTTTAAAGGTACTTATAGGCTGAATTAGTTGCTGACCTATCTAAGACTAATGGGACTTTAAAAAAAAAAATGCCTAAGAAGAGCTATATGAGAAGTTACTTTGCTGGGTGATGGTGGCGCTTGCCTTTAATCTAAACCAGAACCCAGGAGGCAGAGGCAGTGGGTCTCAGGCAGCCTGGTCTTGAGTTTCAGGACAGCCATGGGTACACAGAGAAACCCTGTCTCAAGGAAAGAAAAGAAAAAGTTACTTTATTGTAGATGTTTTGGTATATAACTTCCCAAAGTGTTGAAGTGCTTGGATATTAAATGACAACTCCTTGCACTGTGTCACACAATTTCTTCAGCTCATCTCTGCCTTGTTCAGATCTCACCTTCTCGATGTGCTCTGCTCATCCTCCAGCTCCCAGTTACAGTTCCACCCCTACTCTATTGACCACAGGATCAAGCCCACACTTTTAAGCTACCTGCATTCTAAGTTCTTTATAATTTTGTAACTTTACTGCCTGTTAGCCACGCTAAAGGTTGCTGCCCCTCTTCTAACGTCAGTGTTGGGTTTGCATTTATCTTTCTGTCAGAGGTCTTTATCTCTCCTGTCTACATGCTGGTCACTTCTGGAGTAAAGAAGACAGGTCTCAGGTAGTTTAGTCAGAACAGACATGGATTAACTTCTTAAACTTTCTACTAGCTTTGTGTCCTGGGCAGGTTATTCAGCCTCTGTGAATAATTGTTTAATCTTGAAAATGAGTGTTTATACTTCATAGATTTGTAGATAAAGTACTCAGGGTACCTCATAGATACCTTCTCTGAGACTCTTGTTTCCCTTCATTGACTCTCTTCTGGCTTTTGAAGCCAAAAAATGAGGATTTATTGTCACACTGCTTGGGCACCAAATATTCATACAATTTACACATTCTATTTACTCTTTCTTAGACAAGAGGACTGAAAGCTAGAACGACCAATCCAGAGTACTGTTTGAACCAGAGATATAATAGTTACATATACTTTGCTTGAACGTATTTAAAATGTGATCAATAGCTTAATGTTGATTTCTCTCTAATCCTCTTCTATATTTAGCACGAACCTTTGACGAGCATCTACTCCATAAATCTCCAGAGTAAATGAATTTTTCAATATAGACTTGTTCAAGAACAGAGTCTGGGATAATTTGGCATGTATTCTTTTGACGAAGCTAGAGCTTAAGTACTTTCATGTACATTATTGTCAGTGCTTCTGTGAAGTCATAGGTTGATCTATAGTCTGCCCTCATTGAAGAGTGTCACGTGGTGTCCTGGTCACATAAGTCACACATTAAGCACAGCAGAGTCAACCTTGAAACACAGTTGACCAAGAGTCTAGTGATCTTTCCATTACACTGCATTATTCAAATGACCTGTTCTTCTCTTATCAGATTGTTTTCTCCTTAGTCTCTGGACAGCCAGGTGTAAAACTGTGTTACTTGTAAGAGAAAATAGTTGACACATGGGTTTTTCATATAGAAAACGAATTTAGGTTGTTTTATTGTTTTAAAAGACAGTACTACTACCCAGGCTGTGCCTCACCATTTCCAAGTGCTAGGATTATAGATATTGGTCAGCATACCTAGCTTTTTTAGGCTGCTTGCATAAGCATGAATAATGTTAGACACAATTAACCTGAAATTGCAAAAATAGAAAAATGAATTATTGGAAAAATAACAAAACGTAAGGCAAAGAGTACTTTTAGGTGTATCTAGCTTTTAGCATTGTAAAATGTCTTTGTCATCTACAAAGTTCACACTTGAGAACTGTACTGTCAAGTTGCACAAAAAGAAAAAGCACCAAACAAAAAACCTACAAACAGTGTGCTAGGTAAGTTTGTGATTGTGTGCCTGGCTGCATTCTTAGCTGTTCTCAGCCACATGTAGATCACATGCCGAACATGTTTCTTAGGTACATCAGCTGGTAGTTTACTTCTGAAAACAACAACAAACAACAAAACAATAAGAAAACCCCTCATTTCTGAGCTGGAGAGATGGCTCAGTTCTTTTTCAGAGGACCTGAGTTCATTTCCCATCTCCCACATTGGGTAGCACACAGCTACCTTTATCTCCAGTTCCAACAGATCCAAAGCTGCCTTCTGGACTCTACTGACACAGTCATTCATGTATTCACTCATTTACCCACCTGTTCATATTCATTCATTCTCTCTGTCTCTCTGTCTCTCTGTCTCTCTATCTCTCTCTCTCTCTCTCTCTCTCTCTCTCTCTCGCTCTCTTTCTGTCTCTCTGTCTCTCTGTCTCTCTGTCTCTCTGTCTCTCTGACACACTCCACAGGCACCTTCATTCACTCACACATACACTCATATTTGAATAATTATAATACCAAAGGAAAAATCTTTTTAAAAGAAGTATCTATAACTTTAGGGAAGAAGAAAAATACTGTTTGCTCAGGAGTTTGCCTTCCTTAAACACTCTCATTCTGCATAGCTGTGCAGTTAGGAGAAACGTGAGGCTTTCCCAGACTGTACTGAACGTATGTACAATGTGTCTTGTACAGTGTACACTCAGCTTATTCACACAGCTTTGCATGGAGGGAAGGTTTTCTTCATGAAATAAGGCACAGACGATAGGGATGTGTGTCCAGGGTGGTGGCAGTAGTTGGATGGAAGGTCATAATAAGGAGTCCTTGTTGAGAAAGGGTCTCCTGGAGCCAGGCTGGCCTTGAACCTGAGGATGACTTGAACTCTTTCGTGATCTTTCTGCCTCTCTCTCTTTCTGCTAGAATTACTAGATGGACTGCTACACTGACTACACAGGGGGTTTGAAGAGTTAGGATCTGAGCTGAGTGCTGGGGACACACGCCTTTAATCCCAGCACTGGGGAGGCAGAGCCAGGCAGATCTCTGAGTTTGAGGCCAGCTTGGTCTATAGATTGAGTTCCAGAACAGCAAGGGCTACACAGAGAAACTGTCTTGGAAAAAACAAGCAAACAAAAGCAAAGAGTTAAGATCTGGTTTGGAGGAGTCTGATTGTCAGTGGGTGTTGAAGTAGATAGGGAGTAGATAGGCTGAGGAAGTTTTGAAGAAGGGAGAATTGAAATGAATTAGCTTCCGAGAGACACGGCTAGTTTGGGGTTATATTGGGCCTCTGGTGAATGTGTGCAGTAAGGAGAGGCACTCAATGAGAGACTGAGATGATACTGCAGGAACCCGAAGGGAGGTTGGGTAAACACCTTCAGCATATATTACCATATAATGGGGCCAGAGGACCCTGTATATCTAAGTTCTTTCCTCTAATCAACCTTAGTAAAATATTGTCTGTCTTCCCAACCAGAGATAGGTCAAACATTTTAAGATCTTAATTTTTTTTAAGGTTTCTGAGGAAGCATGTTGCTACACTTTTTGATACAACAGTCATATTTCTATGTAAGTAGTAATTTTTCCATTTATTTATTTATTTATTCATTCATTCATTCATTCATTCACTTTACATCCCAATCCCAGCCCCTCCCGGTCCCCACCCTCTACAAATAGTACTTTTAAACTGTGGTAATATACTTCAAAAAATGTACCATCTTAACTATATGTGTTCAGTTCTTGCAAAACTACAACTCTGTGCTCCTTAAATGACTCTGTTCCTCCATTCCTTCCTACCCTGGCAACCACCATTCTTCTTTTCCTGTGGATTTGACTTGTCATTCCAGGTGCCTCATTTAAGTGGACCTAGTATTTCTCCTTTTGTGATTGGTTTGTTTCAGTCCTGTAAGGCTTCAAAGTTCAGCCATCTTAACATGTAGCATGTGTCAGAATTTTATTTTGAAGGCTGACTAACATAACCCTTTATGGTGCGATAGTCTCATATTGTACTGCAGTGGGAACACATTCTGTGGAATGCATCCTTAAACAAGTCACATCATACTGTGAATGTCAGAATGTGCTTCTGTCAGACCAAATGGCATAGCCCATAGGTGTCTACTATTGCACATATAATCCTAGCTGACCAGAATGTTACACAGTGTGCACATGTGGCACACGCTTTGTAGTCCTAACCCTTGGGGGGAGGGAGCGGGAGTCTAAGGAGTTCAAGGATAGCCTCAGTTATTTACCCATCATGAGACTATCTCAAAATAAGATGTTAGCAGTGTGTGGCTGCAGTGGACCACATTTTGTTTATCCAGTGACCCATCATTTAGGCTGGTTCCATATTTTTGGCTATTACAATTGATTTTTTTTTTTTTTTTTTTTTTTTTTTTACCATCACATAAGTTTATTTTAGATGTAACAGCAACATTAAAATTGACAAGTTTAATTCTTAACTGCACCAAGTAAACGTAGCCACTTAAGTATCTTTAAAGTTATTTCCTCCAAAAACTGAGGGAGTTTTTCTTTTCCACCACCACACACCATGCTTCCCTGAAGCTGTTTTAAATGTGGGTATAGCAAGTAATCTCATTTAGGTCCTTCCTTCCTTCCTTCCTTCCTTCCTTCCTTCCTTCCTTCCTTCCTTCCTCCCTCCCTCCCTCCCTCTCTCCCTCCCTTCCTTCCTTCCTTCCTTCCTTTATTTTGTTTTTTTAAGACAGGGTTTCTCTGTGTAGCCCTGGCTGTCCTGGAACTCACAGAGTAGACCAGGCTGGCCTCAAACTCAAAGATCCTCTTGCCTCTGCCTCCCAAGTGCTGGGATTAAAAGTGTGCGCCACCACTGCCTGACTTCTTTTAGTTATTTTTAACATATACACAAAAGTATAATTGCTGCCAAGCTTGGTAGTCATGCCTTTAACCCAAAACTAGTGAGGCAGAGGCAGACAAACTTTATGAATTAGAGGCAAGCTTGATCTACATAGCAAGTTCCAGGAAGCCAGAGCTCCATAGTGAGACACTGTCTCTAAATAAATAAGTAAATAATGTTAGGGGATTGCTAGGTCATATGACAATTCTAATTTTAGATTTTTGAACGACTGACATTGGCTGCACCATTTTATTGTCCCACTAGGAAAGCACCAAGGTTCTAATTTTGTGACATCTTTGCCAACACTCTTTTTCTGTTTTTCTCTTCTTGGCAATAACCGTTTCAATGGGTGAGAAATTGGCTGGTAGTAATACATATAAAGTAGGTTAATTTTGCACACTTTTCTTTTAAGCCATGCAACAGAAAGTGTAACTTAGTGTACTGCAGGGGCAGTAGGTTGGGCAGGAACGAAACACTGCCTACAGCCTCACTGTGATTTGACAGGATTTTGAAGAGGTCAGTTGTGACCTGAAATAGGATGTATATGTTACACAGGAAGTAAAGTTATATTTTAGATACTAGAAAATCACACAGGAAGAAAATGGTGATGACCTTGATGCTTATAGTGTGATACCACTTTCTTTAAATTTAACAAGATCAATAAAGGTATTTTGTTTTGCAATTAGGAATTTTTTCATCAATTTTTGATGATGAAAAATTTTGACATTGCAATGTTTCTACTTGGACTTTGCAATCAAGGTGGGTTTTTTGGGTTTTTTTTTTTTTTATTGCAAAAAAAATCTCTGTAAGTTAAGTTTATAGTCTTGTGTTAGGTCACATAGTAGCTAGCTATCTTAAGATACATGTGTGCTACAGACCTGATAGATGCTTTATCTTTGTTTTCATGAAGCTAATAATTCTGTGTATTTGCTAGTTGAGAATGCTGTATAACCTGATGATAGGTTAATTCTGTAAGGCTTTAGTGGTACTTTTTAAAAATTAAATTTCTCACTTGAGAACATAAAATTTCTCATTAGAGATGATACTAAGGGAGGAGATAGGTAGAGAAAGTGAAGGGAAGAGAAAAGAGAGAAGAAAAAAAAAGTAGACTTGCCTGAGATACAAAGCTCACTGTTTAGCTTTGTCCTGAATGACCTAGAAGTCTATCTTAATTCACAGTTTGATTTCTGAGTATATTAAATGATCATTGTTATATTACTAGGAAGATTTTTCTGGGCTAGGATAAAAGAAAATATTTAAAGTAATTTACCTTGTCACTAAGCCAATAAAAACATCCAGTAAAGACCTCATGAAAGACAATAATGCAGATGCTGATTAAACTTTCACCGCCACCCTCTCCTGTAAAAGGATTCAACTTTCACTTCCTTCTCTATAAGAAAATCCAAGGCAGATAGATTAAGGCCAGTGCCTTTGTCTGCAGAGTGGCCACAGGTGAAGATTTAAAATAAAACAGCAGTAAAAACATGCACATCAGTAAAAATTATATCACAGAATATTTAGTTAATTATTTTTGACTGTAAGTACTTTATTTTTTAAAAATCTCATCAGCTTTTGAAATGAAGTTAGGGAACAGAAAAACATATAGCTACATAGGACAACTATATTTCAGATCAGGGTTAAGGCCAGTTGATGAATAGTAGGAAATGAACAGCAGGAAAGAAGACAGCAAAGCAAATGACACTGCTCTGTGACTAGTAGGATTCTAAGTCATAGTTCCTGCCCTTAGAAGTGTCAGTTAGCTGACATCGTTGTTTTCAGTCCAGGCCTAGAGTAGCATTTTTAATTAAGCAGACTTTTATTGATACATTTCACCTGATTAAAGTCCAACACCAATAAACAAATGTGGTCCTGAGACTCCCTTCCTCTCACACAGTAGAGTAGACTACTGTCCATCCGTCAGTTTTTACATCTAGGCTTTCTTCCATACAAATTGATGCAAGGTGTTTTTTTTTTTTTTTTTTTTTGTAAGGCAGGGTCTCACTGTGTAGCTTGGCTGGTCTGAAACTCATTATGTAGATCAGGCTGTCCTCAAACTCATTGAGATCCTCCTGCCTCTGCCTTCTGAGTGCTGGGATTAAAGGCATGTGCCATCATACTAGGCCCAACCTTACTTGATTTAAACCAAGTAGATTTTGTGTTCAAAACCCTAAACATGTGTTTTGTTTATACATAAGAAATAGAATATTTTTAGTGATATTATCATAGTAGTGGTAGGGCAGTATCTATGATTTGATCTCTGAGATTATATATTGAACAATCATTGTTGTGTCACTAATGACAAGAAAATGCCACTTGGAGACGTGGGGAGCCTAATGTTGGTAACAGTCAGAGGCAGCATGGCAGGGTGGGGTGTTATTTTTCTCATCAAGTGAGCCCAAGAAGGAACATTTTTGCCAACCACAGCAGACCTTTATATAAATGGCTCTGTTCACATCTGTTCTGCCACTCTCTATGTGGGTCACAATAGCTCTGTGTTAGTAATTAAAGAAGTGTCCCCCTCCACTCTGGATGAAAGTTGTACAGGAAAGGTTGCTTGAAACCAACTTGCCTGGGACTTGGTGGCCAGAGCAAGCAGTTGTGGGCCTAATGTAGCTTCCCTAAAATGTCCAGGGAGTTTTCAAAATGGTTAGTGCTGCTACACGGGTTTTTAGTGCTGCTGTAAGGCCAGTTAACTGGCATAGCAGCTTTTTGTTTGTTTAGTTGTTGGTGGTTGGTTGGGTTGGTTTTTGATTCTTTGTCCTCAAGACAGCCAGACAGTGAGAGTCACTGCAGCTGGCAATTAGAAAGTCAGATGACCTCATTTCTCCAACACTTTTGCTTGTTTACAGGAAGATGTGCTTAGGGAAAAAACAAAAGCTTAAAGGATTATCATTAACAATGAGTTAAAGAGATTGTGCTTTAACAATGTTTAGCATATGTGTAGGGTCCCAGGGAGCGGTACCCTAACCCTCATTTGTCTATTTGTGGGCACCTTCTGGCCAAGGCTTAAGGCGAACATTATTGGGTTCTATAGGAAAAATTTTTATATCATGGTGTTGTTCTAGTGCTGCTTTACCAAATTATTATAAACTTCGAGGCTTAAAACAATACAGATAATCTTGGTTAGTTAGTTTGCTTTTTGTCAACTTTGGAAATTCAGTTGAGAAAATGCTTCCGCCAGAATGCTTTATTAAGCTAGTCTGTGGGGTGTTTTCTTGATTAATGATTAATGGTTAATGTGGGATAACCAGCCCACTGTGGGCAGTGCCACCTCTGGGCAGGTGGTTCAGAGTAGAGTAAGAAAGCAGGCTGAGCTAGCCCAAAAGCAGCTTCCTCCATAGCATAGGTTTTAGTTCCTGCCTTCAGGCTCCTCCTGCCTGGGTTTCCTCTGATGATGGACTGTAACTTATAAACCAGATAAAGCTTTTCTTCCTTCAGTTGCTTTTGGTCATGTTGTTTTATCCCAGCAATGGAAAGCAAACATAACATATTATCTAACAGCTAAGATACTGACAGGCCTGTGTTTAGGAGGCTGATGGAAGAACTCATTTCCAGGCTCATTCACGCTGTTGACTAAGTCTGGTTACTTGTGGTGGAGAAGCCAGCGTCCACATTTCTTTAGGCTATCAGTCTGAGATCAGTCTTAGTTTTAATGGCTCCTCTCTTGTCTTTGTACCCTAACTCCTGCACCTTAGGGGCCATCTTTCCCCTTCTGCCATTTCCAATTGTCTTTTCTTCTCTTCTGCTATTAGAGTGGACGTGAACATAGGTCTACTATTACCATCTGAGACTTATCTCCTCCTTTTAAGGGTAATTAAGTAACCTTAATTCTATCTTTAGGAGAGTGCCTACATAATTGGAAATAAGAATGTTAGGGGAACTTTAGAGTTCTGCCCACCATAGTTACTTTATATTACAGTTACTTTATTATTATTTGTTTATTACATTTTTGTCTGTGGTTTAATTGTTTAACTTTTAGTTATAAAGATATCTCCCCCAATAGCAGAGTATAATCTGCATCTGCTGCTGTCGTCGTCTTCTTCTTCTCCTTCTCCTCCTCCTTCTCTACCTCTTCCTCCTCATCTTCTTCCTCTTCTTCCTCCTCCCTCGGCCCTACGCCAAAGATTGGTTGGTTTGTTTATTTATGTAAGTATACTGTTTTAAGTACACTGTAGCTGTCTTCAGACACCTCATAAGAGGGCATCAGATCTCATTATGAATAGTTGTGAGCCACCGTGTGGCTGCTGGAATTTGAACTCATGACCTCTGGAAGAGCAGTCAGTACTCTTAATTGCTGAGCCATCTCTCTAGCTCCATCTGCTGTCTTTTAAAAGCTGATTCTATGCTGCATCGTTAGAACTAGAGGCCCTTTATTTTTCCTATACTCATAGTTTTATAAATATCAGAATTAAAAACAATATTTATTTATTTGTATTTTATGTGCATTGGTATTTATCTGAATACATGTCTGTGAAAGTATCAGATTCCTGGAACTGGAGTTACAGTTGTGAGCTGCCATGTGGATGCTGGGAATTGAACCTGGGTCCTCTGGAAGAGCAGCCAGTGCTCTTAACTGCTGGACCATCTTTCCAGCCCCAATTTCAGAATTTTTGTTTGTTTGTTTTTGGTTTTTTGTTTTTCGAGACAGGGTTTCTTCTCTGTATAGCCCTGGCTGTCCTGGAATTCACTCTGTAGACCAAACTGGCCTCGAACTCAGAAATCCACCTGCCTATGCCTCCTAAGTGCTCGGATCAAAGGCGTGCGCCACCACTGCCTGGCCCCAGAATTTTTAAGCAGTTAATTTTTTAGCATTTATTGATTGATTGTATGAGTACATATGCATGTCATGATGAGCATATAGAGGCCAGAGGAAAACTAGTAAGAGTTGGATCATCAGGCTTGGTGACAGGTGCTTTAACAGCTGAGCCATCTCACTAGCTAAACAATTTTTTAATTGTCTAGAATAGTGGTTCTCAACCAGTGCAACACAAGCCTCTTGGGTGTTATATATCATATATTTACATTACAGTTCATAACAGTAGCAAAATTAATTATGAAGTATTAACAGAATCATTTTATGATTGGGGTCACCACAACATGAAGCTGTATTAAAGGGTCACAGCATTAGAAAGGTTGAGAACCACTGGCTTAAAACATTTGTCTTTAATAAATCAGAACATTGTTTTATGTAACCTTGATATTTTAGATGGTTTTACTCCTAAGAAATCACTCTGGTTTCTTACTTTGAATTGTAGCTTTGTTATATCCTGATTTTAAGAATTTTTTTTTGAAATGTGTAGGTTTGTATTGGTAAAAATTCTATTCAGATAAGTTGGAAGACAGTATTTGGGGCCTTTCAATATTAAACTTACTGTTAAATGAGAATAAGACATTATTTTTTTATCTCTAGGGTTAAAATATCACGTGTAGGTATTTTTTTCTTTAGAAATATCACTATCAGAGTAATTATACAAACAATCATTTAAACACAACTGGGGTTATATAAATTAAAGCTTAGCTATGCAGTCTGTTACTGTTCTTAAATCTTAGTTACATGTTCTGATGGCATATTTGAATTAGATATAACTTGATTCTTGTGTTACTCTATCAAAATTTAATTGTTTAGGTGTTTTCAGTGTATAAAAAATTAATGCCTTCTATTTAGTATTTCTTTAGAACATTAATTGAGTAACTTTTTTGGTCTTAGGTTGGGAGTCCTATAATGAAAATGTGCAGGTTTTCCTTTTGTGTTAAAAGATGTTCCTTTGGGCTTAAATTGGCTCAGTGGGTAAAGTGTTTGTTGTACAAGCGTAAGGACCTGGGTTCAGATCCCAGCAACCCATGAAAAGCCAAGTAGAGTCGTGTATATGTGTAATCCCAAAGCTTCTTCAATAAAATGGGAGGCAGAGACCAGAGAACCTCTAGTCCAGCTAACTGGCACGTGGAGTGGCAACAACAGGAAACCCTGTCCTAAACAAGATGGAAACCAGGACTGACCTTTGAGGTCAGCCTCTTACCTACACATGGATGCTGTGGCACGGGTGTGACTACACATAAGGTTTTACATGGATGCTGTGGCACGGGTGTGACTACACATAAGGTTTTACATGGATGGATGCTGTGGCACAGGTGTGACTACACATAAGGTTTTAAACGGTATAGTAAGTATAAAAGGCTCCTCTAGCTGCAGGAGGATCACAAATTCAAGACCTGCTTGGCCTGACAGCATGTTATCTCAAAGCAAAATTTACCACTCCTATGTGCCAGTTTTTATTACCCACAAGAATGCTTGTGTGACTCACTGTTCTGTGAGGCAGATGCATTGTCATCCCCAGGCTGAATTAAGAACACAGAAGCCTTTCCTTTGCCTAGCAGCTTTTACATGTTGTTTCATTTAATCCTTAAACAAGATTGGTATCCTATATCACCAATTTCACCAATCTACCATTATTTTATTCACAGTATTTTCTCCTGTCTAAAATTATTGAATTACTTCTCTGTGTAGTGTTTGCTTCCCACTAGAAGGTAAGCTCTGTGATCCAGGGACTTTTCAGATAAGCCCAGCACTAAGTAGATATTCATAACTGAGCCAGCATTGAGAAGCTAGTAACTAGCAAAGTCAAGATAAGACCATCTGCATTTTGTTGTTGTTGCTGCTGATCTCCAAGCCTTTTCAGGATGACCACTTCTAAAGTAATGTTCTTTGACATTGTTGAAATGTTTTGGTTATGCTATCTTAGGTTATTGCTGTGATGAAACACTATAACCAAAAGCAATTATGGGAGGAAGGGATTTATTTCATTCATAGTTCCATAGAGCAGTTCATCTTTAAAAGCAGTGAGGGCAGGAACTCAAGCAGGATAGGAACCTGGAGGCAGGAGCTGATACAGAGGCTGTGGAGGGGTGCTTACTGGCTGTGTTAAATCATTAGGACCAAAAACCAAGTTGGGGAGGAAAGGGTTTATTTGGCTTACACATCCAGATCATAGTCCATCATTGGAAGAAGTCAGGACAGGAACTCAAACAGAGAGGGAACTGGGAGGCAGGAGCTGATGCAGAGGCCATGAAGAGTGCTGCTTGTTCCCTGTGGCTTGCTCAGCTTGCTTTCTTGTAGACTCAATGGGCTTGGTCCCTCCTCCATCAACCACTAATTAAGAAAATGCCTTACAGTCAGATCTTATGGAGGCATTTCTCAGTTGAAGTTCCCTCCTTTCAGGTAACTCTGTATTATGTCAAGTTGAATAAAACTAGCCAGCACAGATGCCATTGATCAATTTTTATAAGTTTTGGTTTCCCCTGTAAATAAAGCTTGTAAGCCCGATTTGATTGATTGATTGTGGGTGGTTGCTTTGCTAGTACTGGGCTGGCATAGGTAATTCATTGTTGGTTTTCTTCATACTAAAGCAGCATAGGTCATGAGCCATGTCTTCTCACTGTGCTTGTTTAAAAGTCAGGTGAGAAGAGCTTCTTCATTGATTGATGTGAACCTTATAAAAACATTTGTGGAGTATCATAGGACACTCAGAGACAAGATGTCCAGTGATAGCATTGGCCACTCATGAAAGCATGTCACAGGGCTTTTTCAAGTTCTAAGTTTGTGTCTGCCTCAGAGAATGCAGTGAGATGTTTGTTCCACAGCACACGTGTTTAAAAGCTTGAAAGACTTCTGGCATGAATGGGCTCTAAATGATGAGGTTTTCCAAAATGCCATCATTGTTGAGAGAGAACACTTTTCTCAATAAACTTTATAAAGAAGTTTATTTTTCAGGTTTACTCAAAACTTCTTTTGTGTTATATATTTTATTACCTGTCATCAAGTCCCCATGCTGGTGTAGTGCTTAGCACATAATTTTTAAGTGAACATTACTGAGTAAATGTTACACTGGAATATAGCTTATATACACATAAAATAGTCTCCATGTGTTAGAATCACAGGCATCTGCCACCTTCCCCTCGCTCTGGAAAATCATTGTCTGAAATGACTTGGACTTAGTTAAAGGTAACTATTTGTGTTGGCTAGTTTTATGTCAATTCTGCACAAGCTAGAGTGACCTGGGGAGAGGGGCTTTCAATTAAGAAAATGCTTCCCTGAGTTTGGCCTGCCATCAAGTCTGTAGTCATTTTCTTAATTAGTAATTGATGTGGGAAGGCCTATCCCATTGTATGTGATACCACCTCTGGGTTGGTGGTCCTGAGTGCTGTAGAAATTAGGCTGGGCAAGCTAGGAAGGAAGACTCCTGCATATCCTCTGTATCAGCATCTACTTCTAGGTTCCTACCTTGTTTGAGTTCCTGCCTTGACGTCCCTGAACGATGGACTACAAGCTGTAAGATGAAATAAATTCTTTCTTCAAGTTGTTTTTGGTTCTAGTTATTTCATCAGAGCAATAGAAACCGAAACTCAGATACTTTCCTGTGGTGAAAGAGTCAGGAAGTCCTTTGTTTTGCTTCAGGACTTAACTTTTTCTTTTTATCATATTTCCTTTTATTATAAATATTTATTGAATATTGACATTTAATTCACATGGTCAATGGCAAATATTTAAAATACACAGTTTGGTAAACATGGAGATTTTTATACTATCATCACTGCTGATATTAAGATACAGAACACATCTTCCACCCTACCAAATTTTCTTGTGCACACAATCTCCTGTTTTTTCCCTCCTCAGCACAAGTTAAACACACATATACTGTTCTGGTGGGACATGACCATCATATTCTGGGTAGTTACTCAGTAGATAGGAGTACATTCACTGAATGTTTGTGCAAGATTGTTTGTTGTGGTAAATATTATTTGGGGGTTTCTTCCTCACCTTAGATCATTTAGTTCTCAAACAAGAGACACGGAACCTTTATACTTATAATCAGCCTTAAAGCACTAGAGCTGGGCAGATATCAACAATCCGTATATATCACTTGCCATGTTCTACCTAGGCTGCTCCTGTTCCAGCAGGCTTGCCCTCATGGCCATGTGCTCACAATCCACCTACCCTATGGCACCTTCTTTCTTCTCTTCCTCCCTCTCTCCTCAGACCTCAAACCTGGGAACTGAACTGTTCTACCCGGCTACAGGCTGGACATCTTTACTCAACCAGTAGTTTTAGATTAAGGAGCAAGGTTTGTGCAACAAAAGCTGGCATACGTGAGCGTTCACTAGTCTTGAGGCAACTAGACCTTGGGGTGCAGAATTTAGCATTACAATACATAGAAACAGACTGAATCTCAATTGTTCATGGCACCTTCATTACTCATATAACTCTAAAGCCAAAAAGCCAGCTCAAATACCTGTCAACAAGGGTTGAAGAAATGGCCTTATGTCTGTTTAATGGAATATATCTGGCAATAAAAGGAAGTGAACTGCTGAATTTTGTAATTTGAAACAGATTTGTCTTCTTTGTTGTATAATATTTTGCTTGATACTAATTTTCATTCTGTTAACATGCTCCTTAAAATGAAGGAATGTATTCTATTCTATTCATCTATTCTAATATTAACAACTTAGTTACTATTAACTGGTAAATGAATGTTAGCTATATTTGAGTAGTCAATGATTGGCGATTTCTTTAGAAAACTCAGTCAGAAACAGTAAGTATAAAAATTCTGCTACAGGACACATTTCTTTCTGTAATACCAGATAACATTCTAGGTAAGTAGGAAATGATGTCAGTGATGGTGGGTGTGGATTTCTGTAAGACTTTTCAGACAAAATGAGGCAGAAGCATGGGAGTAGAAAAGCTAGTTGGGAGGAGAAGGGTGAGGCTGAGATTGCTGTCTCACACACACACAACTTTGAAGTCTGGTAAATCAGCAGTGAAAATTAGTGGGGGCTTTTGGGCGTGTGTGGATGTCTGGGAAGGACTCTTGAATTCTGCCTGCATGGCAGCAACCTCACTTCTCCAGTTAAGGTCTACTTCATCTGCACTGTTTGCCCACCTTTTTACCTCCTGTTTATTAATTCTTCGTATTTCCTGAAGTAGTCCTTAACTATGCTCAATTGGTTAGCAGGGCCTTGTGCAGACAAGGCAAGCACTCGTCTGCTGAACTATATCCCCAGCCCTTTATATAATGTCTTATTTACCGTGTAATCATGTAAATTTATAAGGCTGATGAATTTAGCAGTGCCACCTATTTAGAAGTAGGAAATTATGCTGCACTAAGACCCTGTTGTAATAATTTTTTGTCTTGATTTTATTGTGACTTATTTATGTCTACCAATTTTTTTTTAGGCATATTACACCTGAAAAGTTTTATGTGGAAGCTTGTGATGATGGAGCAGATGATGTACTCATCATTGACCGAGTTTCCACAGAGGTCACCCTGGCAGGTATGTCTAGCTAGCTTCTGAGCATCCCAGAAAGATGTAGTACTGAGACTCCGCTGATTAAGACTGTCAGTGCTGCAGCATTATGAAGCTCTTTGAGTGTCTTATTAGAAAGCTTAGTTCTTGCTGCCTCAATTCATTTTAGGGGAGGTGTTTTTTGAGAAAGGATTTTTGCTATCTAGTCCAGGCTGTCCTAGAATTCATTATGTAGCTTCTTAGGCTGACCCAGAACTCTGGATCCTCCTGCACCTACCTCCAAAGTGCTGAGATTATAGGTGTGTATTACCACGTCTAGGCCAGAATTATTCCTGTTTCTTTATCTGTATTATGATAGGTTTGATTTCAGTATCTAAGCTTATTCCCAGAGCTAACATTCGAATGAGCGTGAAGATGTCTTTGCTTTATGTGTCAGGAGCTTTCACAGCTGCTTCTGTTTTGAAAAGTTTCATAACTATGAGGATACTTTTAACATGAAAAATAAAAATAAACTTCACTGGCTAAAACTTTTAAGTATTGCATGCAATGTTTATTTTTCTAATCTAATTTTATTTTTTGCTTCTCTTGGGTGTGAAAAATATTTTCGCTTAGTTGTGTTTATGGAACAATCTGAGTTCTGAAGAAATTAATGTTAGTTTTGATGACAGTGTGCCAGGTAATAGCATATTAGAATCTCTTGTTTCATTTATTAAACACCAAATAATAGCATATTGGAATTTCATATTTCATTAGCTTAATACCAGGATACTCACATTAGAATGTTATATTTTATTGATTTAACATTTCCAGTTCACTTCCAGGCAGTTATGTTTCTTTTTTAAAAAGATTTATTTATTTTATTTATATGAGTACACTGTAGCTGTCTTCAGACACACCAGAAGAGGGCATCGGATCCCATTACAGATGTTTGTGATGTGGTTGTGGTTGCTCGGAATTGAACTCAGGACCTCTGGAAAAGTAGTCCCTGCTCTTAACCACTGAGCTACCTCTCTGGCTTTATGTTTCTTATTTTTAAGAAAATCTTTGAAGGTGCATTTTTCTTTCTTTGTTGTTGTTGTTTGAGACATGATTTTTCTGTATAGACTTGGCTGTTTTGGAACTTGCTCTATAGACTAGGCTGGCCTTGAACTCACAAAGATCCTCTTCTGCCTCCTGAGTGCCAGGATTAAAGGTGTACACCACTACAGCCTGACTGCAGGTCCACTCTTTTAATCAGCACTCGTGAGGCAAGGCAGGCTGATCTCTGTATTTATTTATTGATTTAACATTCAAGGTCATCCTGGTCTATATAATAAATTCTAGGCCAGCTAGGGTTATCTATTAAGACCTGTTCTGACTAATGACATGGAGACCTTTATTAATAAGCTTCTAGCACTACAACTGAGCAGATTCTGAGCCATTTTAACCCAACATTGTTGACCTGGTTACTTACCAGGCACGTGGCTCATTACCTTTCATCTTAGTCCTGGCCTGGCATCTCCTCCTTCCATGTCATGATGCTGACTCCCAGGGTCCCATCTCACCATTTGAGACCCTTTCATTTCTCTGGGCATGGAAGTCTTGCCTTATTCTCTCCTGCCTAGCTATTGGCTGTTCAGCTCTTTATTTAACCAATCAGAAGGTGATGGAGACCATTGTTTACAAAATGCTAAGGCAGGGTATGCTTAACAATACCAAAATCTGGCCTGTAATCAGATCTCTGCCAATTCAGAAATCAGCATTTGAATAATACAAGGATCATCTTTACAGTGTACAAAAACATTACTCCAACAGAGACCCTATCTCGAAAGATTTGAATAGTCAGAGTATGTATTTAGTAATAATGTTTCAATAAGTAAAGTAAAATATAAAAATATTTTCAGTAAGCCAGGCAGTGGTGGCGTACGCCTTTAATCCCAGCACTTGGGAGGCAGAGGCAGGCGGATTTCTGAGTTGGAGGCCAGCCTGGTCTACAGAGTGAGTTCCAGGACAGCCAGGGCTACACAGAGAAACCCTGTCTTGAAAAACCAAAAAAAAAAATTTTTTTTCAGTAGATTAATAAGGTGTAAGAAAAATATAAATAAACTTACCACATGTATGAGTAACTGGCTATTACTATAAGCACTTTAGTTTTTCTTTGACAAATGCCATTAGAATTCTGTTTTAGGTTGATAATTAACATGTTCTGTCTGTTTCTTGCTTAATAGTTTCTCTTCTAGGCAGCTGATTAATTTTTACTCTTTTGTTTTGTTTGTTTGTTTGTTTGTTTGTTTTTTTGTTTTTTTCAAGACAGGGTTTCTCTGTGTATCCCTGGCTGTCCTGGAACTCACTCCGTAGACCAGGCTGGCCTCGAACTCAGAAATCTGCCTGCCTCTGCCTCCCAAGTGCTGGGATTAAAGGCGTGCACCACCACTGCTCATCTTAATTTTTACTCTTTTTAATATACTCCCAGAGGTGTATTATACCACTCAACATTTACTCACTAGTGATATAAGCTAGTGCTTTGTAAGTGTTTTAGTGAAGTGTATTCTCAGTTATTTTTGGACGAGCAATGACTTTACTTGTAGGTAAAGATTGTAGCTCCATTTTAGTAGACTGACATGTGATGGTCAGGACAGATTTGATGTAAGGTGATAGTACCAACAGTCCTTGGTGGAGTGAAGTGACTTGGATACAAAGTCAGTGATAGCGAGGGGCTAACTCATCACCAGTAGCAATGCAGACTGTGGCCATAGGAAACAGATTCTTTTTCTTCCATGAAAAACTAACATCTATCCTGAGAATTGCTGCAGTTTTGTTGTTACTTTGCTGTGGTCAGTAAATCTTACCATTCTACCAGTAAGTAGTACACTTGAGTTTGCCAGATAATCTCATATTCAGAAGAAAATATTCTCATGATTTATTGCTCAGACAGTCTTGCTATGTAACCTAGGCTATCCTTGAACTTGATGTTTAACTCATTTCTAGTTTTCATACTGGGTAATTATAGAATATTTTTGTTGAATCAGTTGAATTTTTGAGGATAAACATAAATGGATCTTGAC
Organism: Arvicanthis niloticus; assembly: GCF_011762505.2. Lineage (NCBI taxonomy): Eukaryota > Metazoa > Chordata > Mammalia > Rodentia > Muridae > Arvicanthis > Arvicanthis niloticus. The sequence continues at coordinate 43,720,842 of NC_047678.1, forward strand.
CATTTTTAGTATTTTATTTAGAATTAGTTATTTAGAATAAGACAATGACTACTACCACTGAATTTAAGGGACCAGGACTTGTGCTTACAGTAGTAAGATTCGAATTGATAAGTTGAAAGAAAACTGGGGGAAAAAAGCTTAATAAAATAAAGATTTTCAGCAACATAGATTGGAGAACTTTGTATTTGAGAATGACTGCTTTCTTTTACTGTCTCTCAGAGTTTTGTTCTTACTTGAGCCTGTGAGAGATGAATAGTGGTATTTGAATTTGAATCAACCAAAACAAGTTTGTTTGATATGGAATTTCCCATCTGCCTTTGGAGCATTATTTTCTAAACAAAATTACTACAGAATAATGTTCTGTGAAAATTATTGGCTGAAAGTTTAATAATTCTGATATGCATTCTCTAAGATACAATTTTATTAAAAAAAAATCAAGGTAGTATGTTGCCCTTTTGTCTGCCTGTGTGCACTGTTGCCTGCCCATGTGCACTGTTGCTAGACACAGGAGGAGGAAGCGCTTGCTTCCTTTTTTTCACTTGGCTCTCAGGCATTGATGGACAGCTCTACTTCTATGTAAGATCAGACCCTTGTCTCAGATCCTTCTTTCTACCTACTCCTAAAGGGGTTGATAGTGTTCAGTCTCTGGCAACATTAGAAATTGCCCATAACTTACCTGATGAGGAAACTCAAGTATGTTGTTTGGTTTTTGATACCATCTTCTTTTAATCACACGGACTAATGTATTTTATGTTCTTCAAAAAAATGGAGGTCTGATATTAATGAAAAAATGCTAGTTTTTGTTTTTAGAACAATACGTTTAAATTGATTTACTTGAAATTACTTAAACTAGATTTTTATTTTGTTGGTGAGCTTTTCTATTCTTCTTTTTAAGTCAAAAAAGATGTTCCTCCTTCTGCTGTTACAAGACCAATATTTGGGATAATGGGCACAATCCATCTGGTGGCAGGTAAGAGAAAATAAGCCATAGTGAACAAAGAAGGTAATTAAACGAATAACATTAGATAATGAAGAAAGTGTTCTTCCCGTCATTCTTCAGCTAAGTCTCTAGGTTAATTTGTCCTTAGTTTCTAAAAGATAATATTCTCTAAACAGTTAAATTTATCATCCTGAAGTATTCATTTTAAAAGAAAGGTTTCATGTTTGATTTTATTCTACAGTTGAAAGCTCATAAATATATATAAATTCTGAGAACATTTAGTGTTTGTTTGTTTGAGACAGGGTTTCTCTGCATGGTCCTGGCTATCCTGGAAGTTTCTATATATATCATGCTGATCTGGAACTCATAGAGATCTTCCTACCTCTGCCTCCCAAGTGCTGGGAGGAAAGGCATGTACCACCATGCCTGGCCCATTTAAAAAATTACAATGCATTGATTCATCAGAGTATGACAACCCGTCAACCTTATACTGAAATGACAGCATATATTACACTGTAATATTTGGTATGCATTATTAAGAAGGTATTTGTTTGAGACATGGTCTTAATCTATAACTATAGCTGGGTTTGAACTCTCTCTATATTCAAAGCTGGCCTCCAACTCACTCTCTTGCCTCTGCCTCCCATGTGCTGGGATTATAGGCATGTGTAATAAGGTGCATTTCCATTTGAATTTCATTTTATTGAACTTTTTAAAAAAGTTTCTTTTTTTTAAATTTCAGTCACAATGTTAGGTGCTGAGTTACAAAAGATTTCAAATGTTCCTTTTCTTTTTGTAATTCATAATCTAGTGATGGAGGTATACAGGTAATAAGATACTGTAGCACAGTATGACAGCTTCTAGGAAAGATTTATATGTAGTAAAACCTCTGGGCAGGGCAGTTGGAAGTAGAACATGGAACCCATAGATCATAAAAATTAATATGAGAGCTGGGATTATAGGTAGGTGATAGTGTTTGCCTGTCATGTGCAAGACCCCAGCTTCTGTTTTCTGTCTCACACAAGGAAGGGTGAGGGAAGCATGTGTAACGATCAGGGTAAAGACTGGTGTATTGTGCATGGCTGTCGCGGTGCTGATTTCTAACTACTGCTCCTTTGTAGGTTCACAGTATCTAGGTAGGTATTCTGCCCCAGCACACTGTGCACCATTTAGGACACAGGAATGGTGCAGAGGGGATTGCCCTGCAGTGCTCAGACCTTGTAAATTCTTGTGTTTCAAGTTACAAGCTTGGAAAACAACGATAAGCAGAGTCCTGTGTGCCTTGAGAGTGACAGGAGAGAAACGATATTTTCTCTCTACTCTCTACTGGATGAGCTCAATTCTTTGGCTATCAAAAGGTTTGCTTTTATCTTCTTGAGAAAAATATTGTCCTTTTAATAGGATTTTTTTCTAAATGTATATTCTTCTTCTTCTTCTTTTTTTTTTTTAATTTTATTTATTTAATGTATGTGAGTACTCCATTGCTTCAGACACACCAGAAGAGGGCATCAGATCCCATTACAGATGGTTGTGAGCCACCATGTGGTTGCTGGGAATTGAACTCAGGACCTCTGGAAGAGCAGTCAGAGCTCTTAACCACTGAGCCATCTCTCCAGCCCTATATATTATTCTTTCTATTCATAAATTTTAAGAATGCTTTAAAAAAATGGGCCCTTTATTAGAGGAGCTCAATGTAGTCTCATTTTTCCAGACTTTAAAGTTTACATGTAAGGGCTAGTAATTTGTGTTTTCTGTTTGTTGTTTTTGTCATATGCTAGAACTTAAACCCAGGGTCTCACATATGCTGAGCCATAGGCTTTACCACTGACCTTAATCCCCAGCCCCATTCTGTATTTTTTTTTTTAAACATTTGCCTTTTTTCTCTCTCTCTTTTTTTTTTTTTTCAGGTAATTATCTTGTTGTCATTACCAAAAAGGTGAAAGTAGGTGAATTTTTTAATCATGCAATCTGGAAAGCCACAGATTTTGATGTTCTGTCTTATAAGAAGACAATGTTGCACTTAACTGATATTCAGGTAAGACTTTAGTAGTTATTAATTGCAAAGCTCAAAAATGCCATGCAGTAGGGGTTGTAAAATGTAGATGGATTTATTATAAGCCTAATCATTAGACAATTTGTAAATAAAGCTGTTCTACGACATTTCTACCTATTCATGAAAATATTCTTTAATGGACTGGAGAGATGACTCTGTGGTTAAGAGCACTGAGTGCTCTTCCAGAGGACTCTGGGTTCAATTTTCAGCACCCACATGGTAGTTCACAACTCTCTAGGTCCAAGGGATCTGACATCTCACACAGACACACGTGTAGGTAAAACACCAATGCACATTTTTTAGAAAAATTATTAAAACAGAAATTTTTAAAAGTTTATGTATTTTGTTGGTTTTATTTTTAAGTAATGAAAAATTTAAATTATGAAGTTCTTACAGAGAAAAGAGGACAAATAGAATGCCCAAGAACTTTATACATTCTGGGTGGTGATGGTACATATCTTTAATGCCAGCACTTGGAAGGCAGAGGCAGGCAGAGCTTTGAGTTGGAGGCCAGGCCAGCCTGGTCTACAGAGCGAATTCCAGGACAGCCAGGGGTACACAGAGAAACCCCCATCTTCAAAAACGAAAAATAAATAAAAATAAAAAAACCCTTAATATTCGGCCCTGGCTGAGTATTCATTATAGAAAAATAAAATATTAGATACTTTTGAGATTGTTTTCCATTTCTTTTTTCTTCCAGAAGAAAGTTTTCTTCACTGTTAATCACATGGGACAGATAAGACACACACACACACACACACACACACACACACATTAGAGAGAGAGTGAGTATGTGTGTGCGCACAGAACATGTGCATATATTTTCACATGCTCTTCTCTTTGCTCATTTCTTTTGTCTACAGATTTCTGTTACTTGGTCTAGTTAACACTACACTCCTAACAACACAGTAAATGTTTGTGACCAAGGCATAGTAACTGAAGAAGTAACTTAACAAACATGGAAGTACAAACAAACAAAAATGATAACTCTGAAAGTGATTTGAAATTGGGCGAATGATGGAGCCATGGAGTAGCTGAATGAGGGGAACATAGCAGTCACCAGCCTAGAGACTGGGCACAAAGCCGGGGGTCAGCTACCCAGTTACCATCACAATGGAGTGGCTGATACAGAAAGGAAGGGCAAGTGATATCTGCAGTACACTTTTGGTTAAAGAAACTTCTAAATTACTATATGGCATCCAGAGTGCAAAGGATAAAATGCCAAAAACTCCTTTAGACCTAGAAAAGTTGGTAACATTTACCAATGTCAGAGTAGATATTCTCAATCATAAATTATATGACAAGGAGCAGTGGGCAGGCACTGCTCAGGCTTCTTAATTAATTCTTTTTGAAGTAAAATGTTTTTACTTTTTATGTTTCTGATAGTTTGAGTTATAAACTGAACCCAGCAGCACCTACTACTGGGTGTAGTGGTATACACTTGTAATTCCAGCACTTAGAGACTAAGACAGGAGGAGCCAGAATTCAGGCCCAGCTGAGCTGTATAATGAGGCTGTATGTCAGAGATGTAAATATATTCACTCGTTAAATACAATGCTGACATTACTTTCACTTCATTTATAACTTGTAATTGTTGGAGTTCAGGGATTGCCACATAGACCATATAAACACTGATTTCAGTTAAACAACAACAGTGTATTGAGTGCATACCCCAAGACTGATTGATCAGGGCCACAACACAGGACTTGCAAACCTAATTGTGGTGCTAGTATGTTCTTAGGGAAGGGTTTTTATAGGAAAAACAAAGTTCAGAAGTGCAGAAGGCAAAGGTGGAGGCAGTACATTTTGGCTAACTAAACAAAGAATTATCAGCTGACTTTTAGACTGATTGGTCCTAAGTGAGGTAAGAGGGATGGTGGACGGGTGGTGAACAGGGGAATTTCAGCATTGAGATAACAAAGCATAAATAATACAGTCACAGTGTTAGGAGCTTTCAGGAGAAGTTTTCAGTGTCAGCTATGGATAGTTACTTCTGGGAAGTGGAGTCTGAGAACCTGAACTTACTTTCACCTTATGAGCAAAATGGAGACTGAATACAAAATGGCTACAGTTAGGTTAAAAGGAGCAGGCCTCCACAGCAATAAGAACACCTTTTTTCCCTTTAGTTTTTGAGACTGGGTTTCTCTGTGTACCCCTGGACGTCCCGGAAATCACTCTGTAGATCAGACTGGTCTCCAACTCAAAGATCTGCCTGCCTTTGCCTTCCAAGGTCCGGAATTAAAGGTGTGTGCCACCACCAACTGGCTTATGTTTGCTGTTGTTGTTTGGTTGTTTTTTTATGTGTATGAATTGTTTTGCCTCCATGTATGCATGTGCACTACCTATGTGCCTGGTACCTATAGAGATCAGAAAAAGGCATTGAGTCCCTTGGAAATAGAGTCACGGATAATTGTGAGCTGTCATGTAGGTGCTGAGAACTGAACCCCAGTCTTCTAGAAGAGCAGCCATTGCTCTTAACTTCTGAGCCATCTCTTCATACCCAAGAACATTTTTAATATTTTCATAAAACTCTTAAAGGTTATAGAACAATCAATTTTCCAGTGGCTTATATAAAATAATTTGTTATTAATGTTAATATAACATGGTGTGGTGGTGCATGCCTTTAATCCCAGCACTTGGGAGGCAGAGGCAGGAGGATGTCATCTTGGTCTACAAAGTGAGTTCCAGGATAGCCAGGGCTACCCAGAGAAACCCTGTCTCAGCACTGCCCCCCCCCCCCCATATACATATATATCATAGTAAATTTTTATACTGTTACAAAGTAAAGATTACTTATTTTCCAAAGGTATTTTTGCTTGAAATTTGTGTGATACTTTCACAAATTGCATTGTCCTATTTTATTTTTAAATCGTGTGTGTGTGTGTGTGTGTGTGTGTGTGATTGTGTGAGTATATAGACTGGCAGGTATGTGCCATGGTCCACATGTAGTGGTCAGAAGACAATTTTAGGTGTTGGTCCTCATTTTTGTTTGAGACAGGTCTCTAGTCTGTCTCCACAATCACAGTCCATGAGCTTTCAGGTATTCTGTTTCCACATTCCACCTTACTGGGGGAGCACTGGGATTATGGATGTCACCACTGTGCCCAGGGTTAGGTGGCTCCTAGGGATCTGAACTCAGATCCTCATGCTTGCATGGCAAGCATTGTACCCACCAAGCAATAATCTACCAAGCCCCCTATTAAAGTTTTGAAACTTTGTACAAGTGATTATTGGGGTTACAAAGTTACATCTCTTCAGAATGCTTGTTTCCAAAGTAATTTACAGTGTTTGTTCTTTAAAAATACTCTTCCCACCTATCCCCATTATGTAACTCTGTGTGTCCTGGAGCTCACTGTGTAGACCAGGCTGACCTCAAACCTACCAAGATTCTGCCTGGAGTGCCTGGATTAAAGCATATACATTTAAAAATGTTTTTTACTTGAGTTTTCTTTGAGTTTGATTGCTTGCTTGTTTTGGTTTTGTTGTTGTTGTTGTTTGTTTTTCTGGTGAGACAGTGCCTTACTATGTAGCTATGGCAGGCATGGAACTCAGAGGGATCCACCTGCCTCTGCTTTCTGGGCACTAGGATTAAAGGTATTGTACCACTGTTCCTGGGTACCAAGGTTAATTTTAATTTTTTTTTTATAGGTTTTGTTTTTTTGTGTGTGAATCAGTGTATTTAATTAGGGTTACTTATGGTGCTGGAGAGATGGCTTAGTGGTTAAGAGCACTGACTGTTCTTCCAGAGATCCTGAGTACAATTCCCAGAAACCACATGGTAGCTCACAACCATCTGCAATGGGATCTGATGTCCTCTTCTGGTGTATCTGAATACAGCTACAGTGTGCTCACAATCAATCAATCAATCAATCAATCAATCAATCAATCAATCTTTTTTAAAAATAGGGTTACTTACATAGGAGCAAAGGCATCATACCAGAAAATATCTCTCCCACCCCCAACATCCATCTTATCCTCAGGGAGGAAGCATATCCTGTTTGTTTCTGCAAGACTTGTTTTCCCAGAACATAGGCCTTACCCGTAAAACCGCCAAATCATAGCACTGCCAAAGTAAAACTATAAGATATGCTTTTTATGCTTTAGAATTTCCTTTTTCCTGATATATTAGTATATTCATTCTCCATGAGAAATAATACTTTAAACAAATAAAAATGAAGCTCAGAGTTCAGCCTTTAAAGCACTTGCGTTGCCACCATGAGGACCTGAGTTTGATCCCTAGAACTCCAACTAAAACCCAACATGGTCATTCATATAATCCAGTGATGATAGGAGACAAACACAAAGGAATTCCTAGGCCTTGTTGACCAAACAGCCTCAATGAATCCATGAGTTCCAGGGCTCTAAGAAATTTCATCTCAATAAAGAGAGATGGTGGGACCTGGAGAGATGTCTTAGTGGTTAAGAGCACTTGTTGCTCTTGCAGATGATATGGATTTGGTTCATAGCTCCTACGGGGTGGCTTACAACTATCCATACCTTCAGTTTCAGGGGATCTGATGCCCTCTTCTGCCACTAGGCTCACACATGGTATACATACATACATACATACATACATGCCTCTATATATGTATATAAAACATTCATATACATAAAATAAATACAAATTATAAAAAAGATAGATGGTGTCCTAAGTAATAACACCCAAGGCTATTCTCTGGTTTCCATACCCCCTCCATGCAATGTCATACACACCAACACATGTGTACATACACATATATCTTGTATAAATAAAAGTAGCTGTGTTCATTATAACTACTTAGGAATATTTTCTTGGACAATTTCTTAATAACTACTATGTTATCAAACCATAAGGCTAAATTTTGTGATGTTTACTACATATTTTTTGCTTTTGCTAGTCTGTGCTCAAATGTGGAATATATACATTTGTAACATCTAAGTTTACATATTAATTGTTTGATGACAGCTGAACATTACCAGACCTTGACAGTTTAATTTTTAAACAATTTTTCTTTTTTAAAAGTCAGTACTGTTTTTAACTGGGAAAGCCAGCTAAAATTATTATTATTCCAAAATAAAGGTAATACTAATTTTACTAGGCTTTCTAATCTTTCTTTTAATTAAAAAAATGATCATTTTATTTCCTGTTCCATCTAAACCAGTGAAGTTTTCTGAAAGTGAGGCCAGTGCTAATCTTGATTCGTGTGTTTCAGTGTTAGTGAAGATGATATGGTGAGCCATGCAGGGTAGTGAGGGGCAGAGACACACTGAGGTCTGTGCTGTAACCTACGGTGAGTGTCATCTTAAAACAACTCCTCTGCTTGAGATAGTTGATATCAAAGGGAGGAGGCTGTACCTGAACCAAGTGTGTTTAATCCCTGCAGGGTAGAGTATTCCCATCTCTGGCCGAGTGCTTATTTCAGTGATATTTAATGGGGCTGTTTTTAATTTTACTGTCTTTTCATGCTGATAGATTTTCTTTTCAACTGTTACCTGTATTAAACTCTCCCTTTTTCTTCTTTATAGTTACAAGATAATAAAACTTTCCTAGCAATGCTAAACCATGTCTTGAGTACGGATGGATTTTACTTTTCAACAACATATGACCTGACTCACACTTTGCAGCGGCTATCTAACACGAGTCCAGAGTTCCAGGAAATGAGTCTCTTAGAGAGGGTAAGCTGGCTCTTCAGGTATTAATTTATTTTTAGTTGCTTTTAAAAGGGGCATGTCTCTTTTACCTATAATACTTATCATTTTTTTTCTAACACTTATGTTCCAATCCTGGAGATAAACTCAGGGCTTCATTTGTGCTAGGCAAGCGCTCTCCCACTGCACCGTGTCCCCAGCTCTGTTTTGATTGCCTTACTCTTGACTGTATTAGAATCTTAAGTGTGACTTGGAAAGCATACTATGTTTCAAATGTCTTAGCCCTGTATGTATGTACACAGCCAAAACTGAGATAAATTGAGGTAAATACTCAGGAATCTAGTCACCCAGGTGATTAGGTGAAAACTTTTCAGAATGTGTGTATGCTTGTTATGTGTGTACACAGAATACAGTGTTGGAGATTGAGCCCAGGGCTTTGCACATATTAGGCAAGCACTTTACCACTGAACTACATTCCAACCCAGAGTTTGTAATTTTTTAACACATATTATCAGGCTATTAAATGTAAACTCAGGTGTCAAGTCTTGAAGCTAGAATTGTGGTATGTGCATGAGTGATTTCAAGCTAGAGTTGTGGTGTGTGCATGTGTGATTTCATCGCTTTTAGTTCAGCACTATTAGCAACATAATTAAGCTTATAAAAATAACATCAGTGTCCTACTAGGTAATGGCCTGTCAACTGTAGGAGAGACAGCAATTTATTGATTTAAGACGCTGAGCCAGTTAGGAAGGTGCAGGCCTGTAATCTCGGCTCCAGAGGTGTGTACTCCTTCTCGATCTTGTTCTGCTCTTACACTCTCATATCATGATCTCACCCCCAGGCTGGCCTTGAAGTCACTGTGTGAAGTCACTGTGTGGCCTAAGAAGGCCTTGACTTTTGAATCCTCTTACCTCAGCCTTGTAATGGGATTACAAAGCTTGTGCCACAGGTTTTGCTAGAATGAACGTACTTTTAATATTAGGCTTTAAATGCTCTCAACTGAGTTTCTGCTGCCTAGGGACATGGCTTTTTGCTGCCTTGGTTTTATTTATATTTTAAATGTGAGGTGCTGGAGCTTAAACCAAGGACCTCATACATGCTATGAAGCATTTTATCACTAAGCCATGTCCCTAGTCCTGCCTTTATTTTTTTCTTTAATAAATCATGGACATAGTTAGGGGCATACAGAATTATAAAGGTTTCTATCTGTATCACATTGCCAGTCATGGACCATTTTGACTAGTGAAAATGATAAATGTCTCTAATTTAGTATTTTAGCTGTTTAGAGTTAAGATTTTACATTGTAACCAAGTAAAATTGTATGTTAAGTTAGATATAAGCTAAATAATCAAGAAATTGGGCTTTTAAACAAAAGAGACTGATGCTTTTGAAAACCAATTGCTGTCCTCCTGACATGCCTATCAAACTTCTCTCCTGTCTCTCCCGTGCTTGTTGTATGCCAGGCATGTACTACTTAATGGGGACCCAAAATGAAAAACTGAAGCCCTTGTACTATGGGAGGAGCCTTCAGTATATCAGAGAGGTCATAGTGCAAGCATTCACAAGTAGAGGTGACTGCCACTGGAGACAAGTCAAAGCTTAGTGGCATCCTGTAGGAAGGAGAGTCTGGTTCTGCTTGGTAGTGCCAGAGACGGCTCTGCCAAGGAAGGGTGCTTTGGAGCTAAGGCTTACCAGTTAGATGACAAATAGATGAGGAAGGCTTTGGCAAGGGAGTAAAACAGTACCCGAGGTATAGGAGCTGGAAGCTATTTCTTCTGTGACAGAAAGGGAAGGGGTTTTTTTTGTTGTTGTTTTTTTTTTTTTTAATGTTTTTGTTTTTCTTTTGGACAAGTTCTCATTATGTAGCTCTGGCTGCCCTGGAACTCAACTACTAGACCAGGCTGGCCTCAAGCTCACAGGGATCCACCTGCCTCTGCTTCCTGAGTACCGGAGTTAAAGGTGTATGCTGCTGTACCCAGCTTTTTTTAAAGCTAAATAAAAATGTCACTTATAGAGAGCCATAAAACTGATAATTAAAAATGTATCTTCAGACAACAAAAAATTTACGTTGAATGGTCAGTGTTTTTTCATAGAATTAAGGACTTAACTTGGTTTTGGTTCCTTGGTTATATTTTTCTAACTGTTATTTTATCCTTAAAGGTTTCCATTTCAGCTTCTTAAAGACTTTGGTACTTATAAAGCTATGTGGCAGAGTCCTATGGTTTTTTTACTTGCTGCTTCCACTTATAATTCAACAGTAATTTTGCTTTAGCATTGTGCTTTTTATCAAGCTGTATTCCAAACAATTCAACTTTTTAGAAATAGCAAGTTATTATTTATAAAACTGACTTATAAAATATTTAGTTCTATAGTCATACTGTTATGCAATGATAACAATTAAGTATGGGTAGTACAAACTAATAGGGAACACACACTAAGATACTCTGCTGTCATTATCCCATAGTTCGCTATGGAATGTGGCTCAGCAAAGTGCTCTCTACTTAGTCCATTTGTTAAGCTGAGTAAACCCAGGTACCTCTGTATTTGGGAAAGATTGTTAGACTGGCAGAGGGGAGATCAGACCTTTAAGTAGCAGCTGCCTGATCTCCAGGGAGACCAAGCAAAGATATGGCTCTGAGGTGGCTGTCACTGAAGAACTAACTGAGCAGATAGCAGAAAGGACATGTGTAGAATTCCTTTACCTCTAAGGAGGACAGGCAGGAGTGGGCAAAATGGAGGCCAAATAGCTATGCAGTAGCTATACTGGGTCAAGGGTTGTCCTTGGGTGGCAATAGCTGAGACAGAGAAATGAATGTCTATTGCTGTGAAGAGACACCATGACCAAGGCAACTTTTATAAAAGACAACATTTAACTGGGACTAGCTTACACATTCAGAGGCTCAGTCCATTATCATCAAGGCAGGAAGTATGACAGTGTCCAGGCAGGATTGGCAATGGAGGAGATGAGAGTTCTACATCTTATTCCAAAGAGAACCAGAAGACTGTGTCCCACGTGGCTAGGAGGAGAGTCTCAAAGCCTACCCCTGCAGTGACACATTTCCTCCAACAAGGCCATGCCTACTCCAACAAGGGCACACTTCCTAATAGTGCCACTCCCTGGGCTAAGCATATTCAAACCACCACATTCCATTTCCCGGCCCCCATAGGCTTGTTCAAACACACGAGTCTATGGGGGGTGGGGGTCAATATAAACATAGCATTATGCAAAACACATTCAGTCCAACTTCAAAAGTCCCTGTAGTCTATAGCAGTCTCAACAATATTAAAAGTCCAAAGGTCCAAGTCTCTTCTGAGATTCGTTCAATCAAAAAGCAGATCACATACCTCAAACATTACAGGATATACATTACCATTCGAAAATATCATAGTGAGAAAAACACTGGACCAAAGAAGACCAAAATCCAGCTGAGCAAACTCTAGACTCTGCATCTCCATGTCTGACGTCAAAGATCTCCAACTCCTTTTGTCCTTGATGACTGCTGTTGGTAGATCTGGCATTCAGCAGCAAGATGCTTTGTTCTCTGGTTCCACTCCCTGTTGGTACCTTTCCTCAGCAGGTTTCCCGTGGCTCTGGCATCTTTAACATATTGGGTCCTCCAAGGCAACTTAAACTTTACATCTTCTTGTTCCAATGTCTGGGATCCACACATGATCTTCTGGGCTCCTCCAAAGGGCTTGGGTCACTTCAGCTCTGCCCTCTGTAGCACTCTAGGCTCTGGTAGACTCCACTGCACTGCTGCTTCTTTTCTTGGTGATCATCCCTTGGTTTTGGCATCTCCAATTCACTGGAGTTTTCTGCTGCAACCAGGTGTCACCAGTAGCCTCTCATAGGTTTTCTTCATGGTGCCAAGCCTTAATTTCTTTGCAAGAACCCTTCAGTCCTGGGTCATGAAATGCAAGTGAGGCTGCACCTTCACCAATGGCCTTCCCTGGCATCTCATAGTGCCATGCCTCAGCTGCTCTCCATGATCAGCTTGTAAAGTCCTCACGAAAGGGAGGAACTCCCCCCACTCAAACCTTGGGAATTCACAGCCACCCAATAACTCACAAGACACTGAATTCGATGCAAACAGCAAGAGGTATATTTTGATCCACATGCTGAGATCAAGACCTGTAACCCATGCAGGGGCAGTGGGGTCTGACCCAGGGCTTTGGAGGCAGAGGGAATTTAAAGGAAAAAACCACAACCCAGGGGGAGTGAGGGGAGTCATTGGAAAGCACCTGTGGAAAGTACCAGCCCATTATTCAGTTTGTGACAGGGTTCAAGGAACAGTCATGGAGAACATTCTGTATAGGCTATTCTCAAGAGCCTATTTGTACTCAACCATCTATCTTGTGGTCAGCCAAGTTCCTGAAACACAGAGCTCACCACCAAGCTGACCTGCACTCTTGGTTCTGCTCAGCCTACTAGGAGTTTCTGAAAAATTTTAACCCTTTCAAGCTAATGCCTTCAAAATGAATACCACCTGGTTGATTCTTATGCATTACCAAGTCCAGCTGCAGCAGGAGGTACAACCTTGGCTATCTCTGGAAAACAGCTTCCATGTGTCCTCAGAAAACATTTCCCAGAAGATTTCACCTCCGTGATGCTGATCTCTTCTTAATCACTGCTGATTTCTTGGTTCTGGCTAACTAACATCAGTTGTCCCAGTAGTCTCTTCTGTTCTTGACTAGAAATCCAGAGCCACGTGGCTGAAGCTGCTGAGTTCTGTTGCTTGCTAGGCCTGAAACATGGCTTCCTTGTTCTATTACATTTCTGTTTCCCAACTCCTTCACTTTCTCTGTAGATTAGCCTTGAACTCAGAGATCTGCATGGTTCTGTCTCCTGAATCCTGGGATCAAGGATGTGGTGTGTATCACCACGCCTGAACCTACCTTGCTCTTTACCAGTCTGACCTTGAACTTGTGCTTGCCTCTGTCCTGGAATTAAAGGTGTGTACTCTCAAGCCTGGACCTAAGCTTTTCATGGTCACTATTTCTCAAGGTGTGGATCGAAAGCTTGTGTCTTCCAGCTTCAAGATCTGGAGCACAAGTGTGCCCTCCATTTCTGGATTGTAGTTCATTCCATATTAAAAGTCCAGACTATTCCTTGTTCAATTGAAAACACAGCTAATAAGCTTAGCTAGATGAGATCTTGTACTGCGATCACCGTTCCCTTAATCTGTTTATCTCCTAGACCATAGGATTCAACTCCATTCTACTTCCTGGTGCCCCTTCATTACTTGAACCTTACATTTTGTACTTTCTAAGCTTGCTACACTTGATCAAAATGTAAACCAGAGGACAAAGTCTATGCTGGGTGTTTCTGAGACTTTGTCAATGCAATTAGTCTTAATCTCTTCACCTTAGCCTCAAGACTTTTCAGAGAGGCCAAAAAGCAGCCACATTCTTCACCATAGTATCACAAAAACAGCCTCTAGGCCACATACTGACATTCTTTTCCTCTGAAACCTCTTAAGCCAGGCCCCCGATTTCAAATCATCCTTAGCACCAAAGTCCTCCATATTCCTACTAGGATGGCCCATCAAGCCCCACTTAAAGCATTCCACCACTTTCCAAATCCAAAGTCCCCAAATCCACATTCCTCCAAACAAAAACATGCTCAGGCCTGTCACAGCAATACCCCATTCCTGGTACCGACTTCTGTCTCAGCTAGGGTTTCCATTGCTGTGAAGAGTCACCATGATCAAGGAAGCTCTTATAGAGAACATTTAATTGGGACTAGCTTACACAGTCAGAGGTTCAGCCCATTATCATCAAGGCAGGAAACATGGCAGCATCCAGGCAGACATGGTGCTGGAGGAGCTGAAAGTTCTACATCTTAATTCCAAAGGGAACCAGGAGAAGACTGTCCCATGTGGCGAGGAGGAGAGTCTCAAAGCCCACCCCCATAGTGAGCGACACACTTCCTACAAGGTCATGCCTGCTCCAAAAAGGCCATACTTCCTATCCCTGGGCCAAGCTTATGGTCAAAACACCACAGACTCTGAAAGAAATTTAGCTCTTAGCCAGTGATTACCTAGAAAGGTGGGAGAGGATACCCAGAGTTTTTGTGAGTTATAATGCAGATAGAAATGGGGAGAGGAGGAGAATTTGAAGTGAGATGTGTTTTGTTGGACATATCAGAGAAAACCATATTAGCCACCAGGCATTGATGGGTGTAATTTTCTATCTTAGAATGCTTCTGTTGCTGGAGATATTTCATTAAGTTTCAAAACTTCTCTCAGGCAGATCAGCGGTTTGTATGGAATGGGCACCTGCTCAGAGAACTGTCTGCTCAGCCAGAGGTAACGTACTCCAATTCAACTCTGCTTCCTTATCCTAATACGTGTTTGAATGTGTACTATGAAATGACTGACCACTCACTAGGGAGTGGGTAAATAATACTAATCTAACTGTAGCATACACACTCGACCATACTTTTGCCCTCTCTTACAGTTCTCTGTAGAAGTCTAATCTTGTATTGTGACAAGATGTCTGAGAAGTGTTTAGGCTCAGGGGTTTCAGAACTTTGAGTTCATTGTCTGGTGACTCCTTTGTCTGAAGGCCTTTAGTTGAGAGAACAGGCCAGGGAGCGTATTGATTCTAAACACATTGTATATCTTCTTTTAGGTTCATCGGTTTGCTCTTCCAGTGTTGCATGGCTGTATCCTTATCTGAAAATTTTGCACCTTAGTTTCTACAGTCTTTGTTTAAATTTTATTTTACATGTTTAAATGTTAAAAATGTTTAAATTTTAAGACAGATGCAGGGTCTCAAATGATGTGGAATGAATATTTCAGTATTATTAGATATTGCTGTTACTGTACAAATGTAAAACTTAGCACAGATGTAAACATCCTTTCTCCTTTTTAGATTTTTGTCCTCTGCAGAGTAAGTTCCCATTTTTGAGTTTAGGGGCTGATGGCTTTAAAACAAAGATGTATAGTGCATCTTGTTCTTTTGGAGTTACCTTGTAGCAGTGAATTACACAAGAGCAGAGTGAACCTAGTTAAATGATGCCTTTCCTTAGTGTTAAGAGGAATCAGATTAAGAACTACAGTCTTGAAAAGAAGAAAACTTTTAAATTATCATTTGAAGAATGATAAAAATATGAAAGTAGAATATAAAGAATATCACTTGGGGAAAATTAAAGTGTAATACAAAACAAATGTTTGTTTATCTAGTTGTAGATTCATTTTAAGGATACATTCTAATCAGAGATATCAAAATAAATGAAGGACGGATGTTGCAGTGTGTGCAAGTGAGTGATGCAGTCAGGACCCTGTGCATCTTTGTGTCAAGTACAGTGATGAGGTTTAGTGACCTAAGCATCAGGTTTATTTGTTCGTTATGCTACCATAAAACTTTTATTCATTCATCTGTGTCTGTCTGTCTGTCTATCTCTGTATCTATCTATTTTTTTTTTTTTTTTTGTGGTTTCAAGATAGGGTTTCTTTGTGTAAAAGCCCTAGTGTGTCTTGGAACTCACTTTGTAGATCAGGCAGCCTTGAACTCATAGAGATCCACCTGCTCCTGCCTCCCAAGTTCTGGGATTAAAGGTGTGTGCCACCACTGCCTGGCAGATTTTTTTGTTTTCTTTGTTTTGTTTTTTTCTCAAATTTTATATTATTAAGAAAAGTAATGGAGACAATACCTTTTATAGTTACAGGGAAATGAAAAAATCAGAAAAATCTCAGAGTAAAAGCTCTGTTTATTTTGTTGTCTTCATCCCCTATTATGCTGTCTCTTTCTTCCCCTCCCTCCCCTCCCTCCCCTGCCCCTTCTCTGCCCCTTGCCCCCTCCTTTCTTCCCTTTTCTTCCCCTCTCCCTCCCTTACCTCCTTTCATCTCCTCTTTCCCTTCCCTTCCTCTCCCCTTCTCCCCCTTCCCTTTTCTGTCTTCCCTCTCTTCCTTTCACCTTCCCTTCTCTTCCTTACTTTCACCTCTCCTTCCTCACTTTTCCTTCCCTATTTCCCCTCCTCCTTCTCATCTCCCTTTTCCTCCCCTTCCCTATCTCCCCTCCCCTCCCCTTTCCTATCTCCCCTCCCCCTTCCTTCCCTTATATAGGTGTCATGTATCCCAGACTGGCCCCAAACTCACTATGTAGCCAAGTATGACTTTGAACTTGTGATCCTTGTGTCTCTACCTCCCAAGTGCTAGGATTCCATGCCTTCTGCATGCTAGACAAGTTTATTCTACATCTTCAGCTTTATTTCTACCCTACCCTCCACCCAGTTTTTAAAAGTTCTCCTAAGAATAAAGTAAGAACAGATGTGTTTTAATGGTTTAAGTAGTTTTTCAAGGATTTGGGCCAATTGTTTCTACTTTGTTTTTAAAATGATATTATGAATGGACAAATACTAATCAAAAAAGATCATAGGCTTGTTTTCTAGACTGCTTTATAAATAGCTACCTATTCAGTGTTGAGTTTAAAGCTTAAAATGGAGTTTTGTTTAATGTAGTTTATTAACTAGGAATGTATTTCATATTTACAGAGAGATCACCAAGTACATCTGAGTGGAATGTACTATAGACAGGGATAAATAGATGTGTTTATGAGGAACTTAAAGGACAGGTGTGAGCAATGCATGAGATAAGGTCATGCAAATGAGAGGAAGGCATCACTGTTGGTAGGTAGGCAACTTTGGAAAACTGAGCTTACTAGGTTTGCTAATTAGTTTTGGAATATGAAAGCTATTGATGTAATTGTGAGGTTCTCATCATGTTAAGTGGAAGGAAACCATCCATTGAGATGGGGAAGTCTGAAGTAGGGAAGGAGAGGAGTGTCATGTGTTAAGCTCAGCACTTCTGTAGGTGGGCATATGAAGACACGAGGGAGGATCTAGGGTGAGAGAACTGGAGGTGAGGAGAGGTTTTTACTGAATATGTGTATGGAGGTGCATCTTCATAATGATGTATGTATAGAGTTCAAAGGACAACTTGAGGTTCCTGGTTTGTTGTTTCCACTATGTGGGTCCTGGGGATGGAGCGCATGTTGTTTAGCTTGGTAGCAAGTACCTTAATCTATCTGACTCACTTTTCTGGCCTTACAGGTATAAATTTGTAGGTGGTTAGGTTAGATGTTCTGCCTGCCTGCCTACCTTCTTTCCTGCCTTCTTTCCTGCCTTCTTTGCTGCCTTCTTTCCTGCCTTCCTGCCTGCCTGCCTGCCTTCTTTCCTGCCTTTTTTGCTGCCTTCTTCCCTGCCTTCCTGCCTTCCTGCCTTCTTTCCTGCCTTCCTGCCTTCTTTCCTGCCTTCCTGCCTTCTTTCCTGCCTTCCTGCCTTCTTTCCTGCCTTCCTGCCTTCTTTCCTGCCTTCCTGCCTTCCTGCCTTCTTTCCTGCCTTCTTTCCTGCCTTCCTGCCTTCTTTCCTGCCTTCCTGCCTTCCTGCCTTCCTGCCTTCCTGCCTTCCTGCCTTCCTGCCTTCCTGCCTTCCTGCCTTCCTGCCTTCCTTTCAACATTGGTTTAGCTTGTGTGTGCATGCATATACTTTTGGAGGTCAGAGGATAACTTTCAGGAATCTGTTCTCCTACCTTGTGGGTTCCAGGGATTGACTGAACTTGGGTCCCCTCAGGCTTGGCCCTTTATCCACTGAGCCATCTCATCAGCCCTTAGATGGCATTTCAGCCCATGAAATGAGATAGAATTAGTAAAGGGAGATAGAAATGTAAATAGAAAATCAGCCCAGAGAAAGAGAGTGTATCATCAGCATAGTGAGAAAATGCTAGAGCCATGTACTGTAGGCCTCAGGGTAAAGATCTTCTAAAAATGAACCACAGACTTGAAAGGGCAGATGGTAGAGTTGCTCCAAGCTTTGTGCAGATGCAGCATAGACCAGTGAGGAAAGGAAAAGCAAGTGAGTCGGGCTGTGTCCTGGAAGCAAGTAAAGACAGTGTTTCCAAGAATGTGAAGCTACTGAGACACTCGAGTGGTTAAATATGACCACACAGGAAGGAGGCTATGTTCTGTTCCTGTCCTCCTCCTCCAAATGAGGACATTAACAAATTCTGCTAAGAAAGGTTTTAGAGAAGTTGGGAATGGTAAACATAGATACTGGAGTAAGGCTGACTGTGGGAATAAAGAGGGAATTCTGGCATAGCTGTGGGTTCAGTGGGTAATATGTCTTAGGAGCATATAGGCCTTTTATTTTCAGTGAAATATAAAGCAGTGTTGTAAGCTATGGAGTGGTGGAAATTGAGTGTGTGGAGTGGGCCTTCTGGGAGTAGGTTTGGTGGGCCTGTGTCTAACTCTTGATAAAAAATAGTGAATTTGTTCCTTTTCAGAAGTTATCTCATTTTGATATGTGTTTGTGCATGTAAGCATACGTACTTCTTTTGTAATCAGGAAAGCGAGTCAAGTTAGTCATGTTTTCTGCCAGTTTTAGCTCTCTAACAGCAGGCTAATATTTTGGTTTATCTTTGTGCCTTGTTTCAAAATTGTCACTTTTGGCAAGCAAGTGAAATATGGCCCTGGAATCTTCTCTGGTGCTGTGATTTTCAATGGAGAATAACTTGGGAGCTTGAGGAGCCATCAGTAAGTTTGATGGTGACAGACAGCAGGAATGGATCATCAGTAGTTACTATTGATATTTTAGAATTTGCAAAAACTTCTTATATGAATTCCTAATGCATTTACAGCAGCCTGTTATAACAAAATAGCCCCACAGAACGGAAGAATTATGGCTTTGTGGCCTGGTCCTTTTCAGATTACACACAACTCTGAAGAGAAATAGGTTGTTGCTTTTGATGATTCTGGGAACTTGTGGATGGGGAGTAATGACAGACAGGTTTAGATGGTTAGGGTGTAGTGTCATTTTCATAAAGCTCAAAAGAAAGGCTTTGTTTTTTGTTTTTTTAGGTAAGGGTTATAGGTACAAAAGCTAGAAAGATGGGAGAATGGTTGCTACAAGCTTGTTAAAAGTTGTTATTTCTGGACATAAATTCAACTGGCTAGAAAGGGAAAGAAATGGGTAAATTGAGACTTGGTTGTAAGTTGGATGGCAGACGCTCAGATTCTTATTATGATGAGTGAGTCAAATTCTGTTAAGAAAAAGATGTTACGCATAGCACACAACAGCAGGGCAAACCTGAGCAAATGAGCAAAGACAAATGATAAGACCAGTGAAACAGTAAAACTTGTTATCCTCTTATTGCTTCTATGAGCTGGATAAGCTCAATAATATCTATCAGGAGTTGGTAAAGAGGATAAGCTAAAATCATCCTCAAGTCCATTGACGTTTCTTCATCGTATCAGATGGCGGATGATCCACGTCCACATGCTTACACAAAGAGATATTTGTTGAAACTCGTTATGACAGCCTAAGCCAGAAACAACCAAAACCAACTTGCATGTCTGTCAACAGCAGAACAGATGAGTAAAGTAGTATATTCTTTCTGCTGTGTTGCATGTCTGTATTCTTATCCCTATGCAGACAGAGGGGAAAAGGTTAACAGATTGAAGCCAAGCTGAGTTGTAGTGAGACTTCGTCTCAAGTAGAGACCCCCCCACAACACACACACTCACACACACATACACACACACACACCAGCAGTATATTTATGCAGAGGATAATTAAGTACTGTAGTAGTGAATGAGCCCCAGAAACATACAGAGCATGAGAGGCCACAGGAAAACCTACACTGTAATGCCTTTCATACAAAAAGATAAAAGGTGTTCAGACCAAATACACTGTTTAGTGGTAAAATGACAGCCAAGCGAAGGGATGGAGTGAGTGCTCACTCCCCGTGGCAGTAAGAGTCAGATGGAGAAAGCTCACGTGCTTTGGAGATGCACTGTGTATAGAGGTCTTATTTTAATCAAATAGATTTGACTTAAAGGCCACCATTTTAATCAGTTTTAATTGTTCAATTCAGTGACTAGTATTGAAGGAAAGGCTTGAAGAAACCCCAGGCTGGTTTTGAACTCTGCTTCTGACTATGACCTTGTACCTGTACCTCTGAGTGCAGAGATTTCTAGCTCCTTTCTGTTTTCCATTTCTTATTTGAAGATTAATTTCCTTCAGATTCCTGGTTTTCATTCAGAATAGGGTCTTAGTTATATCATTGATACTTAGCTTTATACTTTTAAAAAATAGTTGAAGATACTTGGAAAGGAGAAAATTAAATAGAAAACACTAGAAACGTTTTTAAATATTCTGTCCACATGTCAATGCAGGAGAACTGACTTGACAGATTTTACAGTTGGAAATGAGGATCCTCAGGGTTTGGAAATAGTCATGAAGAACCAGAAAGACTTGCATATTCTGTCTTTTATTTTTCTCCTAAGACAACTCATTCCTATTAAATAGATTTAAATTGATTCTGGAAATACTTCTGTTACATTTTTCTTAATATAGTTAAGTTATTACTATGCACTCCTGTTCTATTAATGGAAAATATTTTGATTGGATTCTCATCTCCCGAAGGAGTTGTTTCAGAGCTGGTGTGCGTTATTATGTGAGAGGTAAGGATCATTTCATGTCAGCATGATTGGGCCATATCTGCTATTGTTTATTGCTTGTCTTAAATGACTTACCTGTAACTTTTTATATCTTGTGTTATTTGATGCCCCTATTAACGTCCTCTCTCACTGTAATTGGTAAGTCTTCTGTGCTTCTCTCCAGCTACTATAATTACTTTGCAAATGTTAACATGGCCCATGGGCCATTAGCTGTTTAAGAACAGCTACATGTTTATCGGGTGTCTGAAAGTATGCTGATATTCAGTAATATACACTCATACCAAATATTATTTCTCTTACTATTCTTGATTTTATTGCATGTATAAAGGTAGCTATTTTACTTCATGATGTCAGTTTGTAAAATATTATTTTATCTTTTGAGTTTCCTGTAGGCTCTGCATCTAAATATGCTAATTTGCTCAAACCAAACTACTATGATGTGTATTAGTTACTCTGAGCATAAAGATTCCCCAGCATTCATTTTGCTTTCAACCACACTGTATCCGAATAAAGTTCTATTCAACAAATAACTGTAATTTTGAACCCAGAATGTTATATATAGAGAATATCTTATTAATCTTATTACAGATGCCGTAGCACTTAAAAAGCCACTAAGAATGGTCTCAGTTAAATTAGAGTTAGTATCTCCTTAACTACATTTTCTTGAATTGTTAAGCATTGAATACATATTAAATATAAATTTTATTTTTAAACTGATAGAAAATTTCCATTTAATCTGCTTGGTTCTTTGTTTTTTGTTGTTGTTTTATTATTATTATTATTATTATTATTATTATTATTATTATTATTATTACTGTTTCTCCTTTCAAGACAGGGTTTCTGTGTATAACTTTTGACTGTCCTGGAACTCAATTTGTAGACAAGGGTTCTTCTCAAACTCACAGATCTCTACCTGTCTGTGTCTCCTGAGTGCTAGGATAAAGACATGTACTAGAAGACTGCCCAATCTTCTGCTTGGTTCTTAGTCCTCTGTCAGATAACCAGATATTAGTTTCTTATTTATATAACTCTATAACCTTTTATATTAATACAGTTATGTTTTCTTCCTTTTATATAGACAGTGGTTATATCTTATACATGTTTTCCTACATCTTGGTTTCTTTTAAAAAATTAATATACTTTGGAAGCTTTTTCATAATGATATCTTCCTCCTTTCTGTCTTCCACTTCTTTCTCTTTTTAAAATAATTGATAACAAGATGCTTGTTCCTAAATGAGAATTATGGGAGGTATCTTAGTGTTCTGTTGCTGTGAGGAGACACCATGCCCACAGCAACTCTTATAAAAAGAAAACATTTAATTGGGGCTTGTTTACAGTTTCAAAGGTTTAGTCTATTACATCATAGTGTCATGCAGTCAGACGTGATACTGAGAAGTAGTTGAGAGTTCTGCATCCAAATTGACAGGCAGCAGAAGAAGACAGACGCTGGGACTGCCTTGGGCTTTTGAAACCCCAAGGTCCTCTTCCCCTATCCTCAAGTGACACATTTCTCCAAGTCCATACCTACTCCAACAAGATGACAACTCCCTCTCAAGTAGAGCCACTCCCTCATAGCCTGTGGGGAGCTCTTCTCATTCACAACACCACAGAAAAACATGTAGTGCCTCTGAAAGTAATTTAGCATTGAGAAGTGACGCCATTGCCAGGGTAGCTCAATAAATTTGCTTCCTTCTGATTATCTACTAATGCATAGCTATAGATATACTGATAATGATAACTCAAAATGCTTTCTTTGAGAAATGTCAGAGAAAAAAGGATGTTTTAAATATTGAGGAGTTAATCTATTGATTTCTTTCTGGTAATTTGGAAATCTGGGTCAGGGCTACCTTGAAAATTGCTTTTGCTTAGCAACAATGAAGTATGTAAACAATACTTCAGGTACCAAAAATGCCTAACCAGTGAAGAGTCTCTGGTAATTACATGAACTTGCTTTTCAAACTAGGTTTTGTGGACATGTTCATGGTCATGGATGTTTAGGATCATACAGAATTTTTATTTGATATTTAAATATCTTCTAGGGGTACTCTGAATTACAAATAAATACTATTGGCACAATAAGCCACATTTTCATTGAGTGTTATATTGTTATAAAGTATAATCACAAAAAATGATAGTTTTAACTTTTCAAAATAGGATTTGTAGGCATACTTGACTTTCTTCAAAAGGGAGTGTTTTTGAGGATATTTTTAGTAAAAAAAAAAATCAACAAACTTTATGTTTATATAAATAAATCTTGACTAAGCCAATTTGAGCTTCTTTTAGTTTTCTGATAATATACTATTTGTTTGAACTTTTATAAGTACTTATCCATTAATCTGAACTTTGTTGATAATTCTTAAGTTATCTTGAGTTAATGATTTTTTTATATATTTCTTTTGTACCAAATATTAGGAATTGATTCTGAAGGACACGCAGCTAACTTTGTAGAAACAGAACAGATTGTGCACTACAGTGGGAACAGGGCTTCGTTTGTACAGGCAAGTGTGTGTGTCTGCTGGTCATCCAGCTGGCCTTTTCTGCTTGATCTTCATTTCCTGTCATGTTGAAATGTTCTTATAGCTCTTTCTCTTTTCTTTGTCTTTCTTTCTTTTTCTCTTCTTCCTCTTTTTCTTCCTCCTCTTCAGTTTTTTTTTTTTTTTTTTTTTTGAAACAGCATCATCTCATGTAGTACGGGCTGACCTTAAGCTTACTACATAATTGGTTATATGACTTTGAATTCCTGATCCTTCTGTCTCCACATCCCCAAAGCTAGGATTACATGTGTTTACTGCCAGGCCAGTCTTCCTTCTTACATACTAACTTCATATACAGTGTGGAAAAAGTTCAGCTAATAGAAGGGTTGGTTATTAATCTGGCACTGTCTTACGGAGAAGGAAGTGTCAGGTCTGTGGAACGTGAGCAGTTCAGCAGTGGAGCCTTTAGACCAACTAGGGTGATACTGATGGAGCAAGCTGACAGTACAGTATACACTTGGCTTCACCTGCCTCCCTCAGCCCTGCTCACCTGCTGCCTCTGGGGAAGCTGTGCAGTATTTCCTACTCCAGGTGTCAGTGCTAAGAAAATCCAGATCGTCATAAATACATTCCTTTGAGAATGAGTAAAGCTATTTTCTATATTTCGTATTGTATTTCTATATAATGTGTATATAACTTGCTAATTTTTACTAGTAGATAAATATTTGTTTTAGAACTAAGGAATTAGAACTAACAAAACTTTCTGTTACACAAGCACCGTGTGTGTAACACTGGGAAGGGAAAGTGCTTTTTAAGCATATTTCCATAAACAAGAGTGTGTATGTATGTATGTATGCATGCATTTATGTATGCATGCATGTATGTATGTATGTATTGAGGGAGGCGCTCTATGTTGTCCTGTAGCTGCTAGATTGTTGTTTTTCTTTGCAAAGCTGTTAATATGTGTTCTGCTTTCAATAACTAGGTTGAGAACCTAGTTTATCTTTTCACATTTCTTTCTTTTAGACTCGAGGATCAATACCTGTTTTCTGGTCACAAAGACCAAATCTAAAGTACAAACCACACCCACAGATCAACAAAGTAGCAAATCACGTATGTATCTTTCTGAATTTTTCATTGGTTAAAATAGAACTTAAGTTGCTTTTAGAACATACATTTGTTCCCCACAAGTCAGAATTCAACAACTTCAAGGCCCTTCTCCTGGGCTGTAGGACAAACTGCCTCAGGAACATGTTACGAGTACTAGAACGAAGACTCACTGAGCTGCATGACAGATGGGCACTTGGGAGATCTCAGTGATGTCTATAAATGGAGTGTGTCTGTCAGAAGTTGTCTTCAGAACTCAAATAGTGATACTGTAGTGCAGCATACAGTGGCTGTCACAGCCAGTTACTTGCCTATGGTGTTTCCAACATCCGGAAAGTATGGTCCTCATCCTGACATTCTCTTGAGTATAGAAATGGGATGGTTATGGAGGTGTTTTTTTTTTTTTTTTTTAAAGATAAATAATCCTGTAGTTTAATAAACTATACACCTTTTCTCTTTTCTAGATGGATGGTTTCCAAAGGCATTTTGATTCACAAGTAATTATTTATGGAAAGCAAGTAATAATTAATCTGGTAAGTTTGAATGTTTTTTTGGGGTGGGCAACAAAAAAAACTTTCTAATAAATTAATGCTTCTATAACTTTTTATCATACAAAACAGAAACTCTGATCCTAGTAGTCTTTCTTTCACCTTCTTTTTTAGCTCCTAGTGATTCCTTTTTACTTTACCCTCTAATCCTTCTGAATTTGTCTATTTTTATGTTTTTCATACATATAGAATCATACAATATTTGTCCTCTGCATTTTACTTGCTTCATTTAGTATAACATTTTAAAGATTCATCCATGTTTATCAGAACTGTATCACTTTAAAGACTGAGTATTACTCAGCTATTTAAAAACAGTAAATTCAAGAAATTCTTAGGTAAATGGATGGAACTAGAAAATCATCCTGAGTGAGGTAACCCAGTCACAAAAGAACACACATGGTATTCACTCACTGATAATTGGATATTAGCCCAGAAGCTTGAAATACCCAAGATTCAACTCACAGACCACATGAAGCTCACGGAGAAGGAAGACTAAGTATGGGTGCTTCAGTCCTTCTTAGAAAGAGTAACAAAATACTCAGGGAACAAATATGGAGACAAAGTGTGGGACAGAAACTGAAGGAGGGGCCATCTGGAGACCATTCCACCTGGGTATCCATCCCGTGTGCAGTCACCAAAGGTAGACGCTGATGTGGATGGCAGGAAGTGCATGCTGACAGGAGCCTGATATAGCTGTCTCCTTAGAGGTCTGCCAGAGTCTAACATATTCAGAGGCGGATGCTCACAGCTAACCATTGAACTGATCAAGGGGTTCCCAATGGAGGAATTAGAAGACTGAAGGAGCTGAAAGGGTTTGTGGCCCCATGAAGAGAGCAACAATACCAACCAGCCAGAGCTTCCAGGGTCTAAACCACCAGCCTGGGAACACATAGGGAGGGACCCAGGACTCTAGCTGTATATGTAGGGGAGGATGGCCTTGTCGGGCATAGGTGGGAGAGTAGATCCTTGGTCCCATGAAGGCTGAACACTGAGTGTGGGGGAATTCGAGGGTGGGGAGGTGGGATTGGGGGATAGGTGGGGAGGCACATCCTCATAGAAGCAGGAGGAGGGGGGATGGGATAGGGGGTTCCTGGGGGGGGGGCGGCGGAGGGGGGATGGGTTAAGGGGATAACATCTGAAATATAAATAAATTATCCAATAAAAAAATTTAAACAAAAACAAAAAAAGACTGAATAATATTGTAGGCATATAAGACTTTTATCTATTCATGAATTAACAGACATTTGCTTTATTTCTACTGTTTGGTTATTATGAATGAGTTAAAGAACATAATGAAGTTTAAGGAAAAGTGGTACTAATTCTTATTAAATCCTTAAAACCAAGTTAAATTGATTGGTGAAGCCATCTGATCTGGGGCTTTTCTTTTTCTTTTCTTTTCTTTTCTTTTTCGGTTTCTGTTTAGATTTTCCTTTGGTGGACTGGGAAGGTTGGTGAGGGTCACTGTTAGCCTGAGCTGCCCTTAATCTTTTGGAGTTCCTTCTGACCCAATTTCCCAAGGGCTAGAATTACGTGTGAGCCACCAAATCCAACTTTTTTCATTAATTAATTAATTCGCTTTATATGCTGATTGCAGTCACTCCTCTCCTCCCAGTCTCACCCTCCCACCCACTTCACCATACCTTGCTCTCCTTAGAGAAGGGGAGGATCCCCCGACCCTGTACCAACCTGCCCAGCACATTAAGTCACATCAGGACTTTGGGCATCCTCTTCCACTGAGGACAGAGAGGCAGGCAACAGAGTCTGAGTCTCAGACAGCCCCCAGATCCAACTTTGTATTCCAGTTCTGTTTCTTCAAGGTTCAGTTTTAGTAAATTGATTTTTTTTTGTTTTTTCTTTAAAAATTTGTTTAAATCTAAGTTGCACATTTTTTGGCACGAATATCCTCTTATAATTCTGTTTTTCTAAAAGTAATTAGCAGTGCCCTCATCAGCATTATTGGCTGTAGTAGTTTGAATCTTGCCTCTCTTGTTTGTTTCTTGTTCAGTGCAGCTGAGCTTGTTGTCTGTGCTGTTGCGCTCGCCAGGGCCAGCGTTTGTTCAGTTGTCTCCCGCTGGCTTTCTGCTTGTTTCGTTCATTTCTGCTCTGATCTCTATCACTCCTTCTCTTCTGCTACCCTTGGATTTACTTTGTTTTTCTAGCTCCTTCTAGCATGTGTAAAGTTAGATTATTGATTTGAAGCGTTCTTTTTTTATTTTTATATTCATTTGTATAAGTATGTCACCTGTGTGTGCCTGGTGCCCACAGAAGCTAGAAGCTATCATCAAGATCCCCTGGAACTATATAGATGCTTGGGAGCCACTATGTGGGTGCTGGGAATTGAACCCACATCCTCCTTGAACTCAGAGAGATCTGCTTGCCTCTATGTTCTGAGTGCTAGAATTAAAAGCATGTTGTGCCACACCCAGCTAGCTTTTTGTTTCTTTGTTTGTTTTTAATATATGCATTTGCAGTAATGGAATTCCCTTTTATTAATGTTTGTTTTATCTCTTAAATTCTGGTGTATTGGGGCTGGAGAGATGGCTTAGTGTATGGATGTGTGCATGTGTGCCTGTGTATGTATGTGTCTACAGGGGTGTGTGTGTGTGTGTGTGTGTGTGTGTGTAGTATAGAGGAGTGAGAGGTATAAAGGAAGACACTTTGAAATTATAAAATGGAAGTTACAGGGGGCTAGAGAGATGGCTCAGCGGTTAAGAGCACTGACTGCTCTTCCAGAGGTCCTGAGTTCAATTCCCAGCAACTACATGGTGGCTCACAACCATCTGTAATGGGATCTGATACCCTTTTCTGGTGTGTCTGAAGACAGCTACATTGTGTTCACATGCGTAAAATAAATAAATAAATCTTTTAAAAAAATTCTGGTGTATTGGATAAGCCAATTTTTTTCCTGTTTCTTTGTATGACTGTTTCCTTAAAAATTATATATTGGATTGTTATAATGTGGTAACACTGGGAATCAGGTTTCTTTCCGGAGCTGGTTGTAGTTGGTTTTGTTGTTTTTGTATTTTGAGTTTTAAAGATCATAGTGATTCAGTCGATTGTGAGACCTTTTCCAGACTCTTTTGCAAAGATTTTCCTCATCATATATGCTCACTCAAGACTCTCTTTTAGTATGTTCAGCTAATGTTTTTCCAGATTTCATTGATTTTAGGAACTGAGAAAAGACAAAAGGACAAAATAACAACATGTCTTCTTTGCAAACTCTGTTCTGAGACAGCCATCTATTTGGCTGCCAGCCAGACATGTTTCAGAGCTAAAGAGCAATGGGCAGTGATGTCTGCAGTATTAGGATTTTTCTAGACATGTTTCTTGCCTAAGTATAGAGTAGTTTTCTGAAGTCTTTCATATATACTGCTGCTCTTGAATGTCCCTATTTTCTAAAGAGCATCACTTTGTGTGCCTGACTTCAGGTGGTCTGTTTTATGCCTCTGTCCAGATTGAATCTCTTGCCCCAGATATCTATTGGCTAATAGTGCAGTTGTAGCTTTTACAATCAGTCCAGTATTTTTTGACCTTCATTCAGTTACACAACACAGATAATTTAGTCCTTCTGGTATGTACAGTTTTGTGTACAACTCTAGTCTGCTTCTACTGGTTTGACAAAGAGAGCTAGAAACAATATTGCTAGTGTTTCCCACAAAACTCATCACCCTGTGTGGTGGAGGAGAAAAGACAGAATTCTGTGGTTGGAAGGTAGCCCTTTCTTCATAGACTTTTTACTGGTTGCTATAAACTTTGATTGTGTTTCCATAGATCCTGCAAAGTTGGTTCAGATGACTTCCTCTTCCTGGTGTTTCTATGCCAAAATGAAAGCTTAGAGTGTGCTTGTTATTTTCCTGGCATCACTATCTAAATAGAAAGTCATGCTGTTTTAAATTTTTTACAGGTGAACCAAAAGGGATCAGAGAAACCACTTGAGCAAACATTTGCAAACATGGTGTCATCTTTGGGAAGTGGGATGATCAGGTATCTCAGATGTCTATTGTAGATCCTTTTAAGGAACATGTGTACTTATGTATATGAATATAAAGAGTATGCTATTATATTTCAACTTGCATCTAAAAAAAATTGTGTGTGTGTGTGTGTGTGTGTGTGTGTGTGTGTGTGTGCACGTGCATGTGGAGTGCTCGCAGGCTAGATGTAAGCAAGCCAGTGCAGATGCTGGTTACAGAACGAGTCACCGGGAAGACCAGCAACATCACTCTAGCCCTCAGCTTTTGCATATTTCTAGTTCCAGATAAAAGCATAATTTTCCTCTTGGTTGGTTTGAAATTTTCTCTGATACAATATATTTTACAGAGTAATTTTATATTTGGTCCCTGGTTAAAATCTCATCAAGGTTTTGCAAAGCAATGGCCTATTAGGTCACGAATGTGGGGTTTTGTTTTTAAAAGATTTTTAAACTTTAATGTGTATGAGTGGTTTTGCCTGTATGCATATCTGCATTACATACATGCAGTACCCACTAAAGCCAGAACATGAGTACTGAGTCCCCTGGAAGGGGCGTTACAAATGGTTGTGAGCTGCCATGTGGGTATTGGTAATCAAACCTGGGTCTTCTAGAAGAGTAGACAATGATCTTAAGTGTTGCACCACCTCTTCAGCTTCATGAATTTCAATGTTTACCTTGGTGTGGTCTTTACCACTGCATGAGTTGGCTCAGTTTAGCTTGTGTAGTGCCCTTATCTGGAGCAGTATCTGCTTGTTCAATAAGTCACAAGGCAGTGGCTTTCGATGCTCTGTGGGATGGTCTGTTGAAAGCAAGGCTACAGCGGATAATTCTAGTCACGACACTAAAATAACTTTACTGTTAATTTTATTGAGGTTGCCATTTAAGATCCCTTCCTTGCTTCCTGTCACTGGCCCACGTGGATTCTGTGCTAATTTCTGGGGGTTACGATTCTCTATAAGAACTGTTGAGGTGGTAGTCTCCTACATGGTAGAACCCTGTACTGTGTGGGTAGAGCAGGAGAGTTACACAGCAGTGGATGCTTTGTCTGCGTTTCCACTCCTCAGATAGGAGCACAGTCTCCCGGGCCTCCTGCTCGCTCTGATCCCTGGGCAGGAGGTTGGGGTATATGCCATACTTTATGTAGCTAGTCTTCTCCATTGACTGTCAGGGCTTAACTAATGATTTTCCCCTTCTCAAGGGAGGAGACAAATGGTAGGACACCATCACATTTAGATATAACCTAGCTTTAGGGTTGTACTTCTTAAATATTAGGTAATTGTAAAGATTGACAATTTTTTTCTGTGCATTCGTATGTATGTATAGATGGTAAAGGAAAGTGATGTTTTTGGGAATGGGGTAGTTGCGTTGGACAGTAGTTAACACTACAGGGACTGTCTTGCTTCCCTGCACTTCTTACAACCCCTAGTACACAACAGATACCCAGCCTAATCCACCATGGACTGAGCTGAGTCTCAATACTTTGAACGTGCTGATCTGAAAAATGATGAGAAGAAAGCACATTGCACACAGGGATAGAAAGTCCATGTTACTCAGTTGGATTCCCCTCTTGAAGTGCACACCTCAGTACTTCACAAGATATCTGCTCCACTCATGTTTGCTGTGTTATCTACTGTTATCTGCAGGCCTCTGGAATATTCCTAAGCATTATGTGTGCTCTAATATAGAACAGTCACCTTATAGGGGTGTTATTAATAGAAGAAAATTGAATGGTCTTATCTGTTTGAGTATTTTGTTTTTTTGGTTTTTTGGTAGATATATTGCCTTTGACTTCCATAAGGAGTGTAAAAATATGAGATGGGATCGACTGAGTATTTTATTGGATCAAGTAGCAGAAATGCAGGATGAGTTAAGGTAAGCCATATCACTTTAGAGCGGTAAGCGGAGAGAGAAAAATGTATAGGTCAGTCTTACTAATTATATATAATTTAGCAGATTTGTTTCACCGGGTTGTCAGGGCTTATATATGCTGTTTTATTATTTTAATTTTTCATATTGGAAGAATGTTGTTGATTAAGAATAACTCTAAATTCTTACAAATGGGCTGATGTCAGGACTATTCTAAGTAGTATTTTCCAAATTTTTACATAATCACAGTTGGTTTATTGCTATTTTGCTTTTGCTGGTCTGTCATTTTATCGCACCATTCTGTTAGGAGCCTTTGTAACGATGTTTTTCAGTGTTCTCTCTGAGCCTGACAGATGCTTCCTATCACATAGTGTCTGGGTCCTTTCCTTATCCCTGAACGAGTGCTGCAAGTGGTCCTAGTTGGATGAATATGTGTTTATCTTTTCACTTGTGTTAAAATTTTACCTAGAAAAAAAAAAAAAACTCGGCCGGGCGGTGGTGGCGCACGCCTTTAATCCCAGCACTTGGGAGGCAGAGGCAGGAGGATTTCTGAGTTCGAGGCCAGCCTGGTCTACAGAGTGAGTTCCAGGACAGCCAGAACTACATAGAGAAACCCTGTCTCGAAAAACCAAAAAAAAAAAAAAAAAAAGAAAAAAAAAAAAAAAAAAAAAAAAAAACTCTTCAATGTAGGATTAGTGGAACAAAAGATTTGAATATCATTGTGGTATTTTTTGAATGTTTGCCACATATTTTAGTGTTCATGGGTTTATTGTTTCCTTTACATATATCGGTCTTACTTACTTTAAAGCCAAAACAGTTTATACACCAATCTATTATTTTTTTTTACCTCTGTGATAGTTCTACCCTGGAACTCCCCATGTACTTGTTGTATACCATATACCAAATGTACTTTTAAATTTCAGTTATCTCTCTGAGCATTTGTTTGGTTTTTTAAAATATGTTAATATACATAGCTATCAAGTATAGTTTAATTTTTTTCTTGTGACATTCTGTCATGAGCACAGCTAGTGAAGTGTGATACATAGATTTGTGCTGTGGTTGGCTATTAGAGAAGAGACTGGCTGGGCTTGGCTTTGTTGTTCCAGGGGATGGCTCCCTAGCTTCTCCAGTAATTGCTGTCATGCAGGAATGGGGTTGAGGACACAGCAATGGTGCACACCTTTAACCCCAACACTTGGAAGCAGACATAGGCAGATCTCTGTGAGTTTGAAACCAGCCTTTTCTATATTAGGAGTTCCAGGACAGTCAGGGCTATACAGATACCTTGTTTGTTGTTTCTTTAAAAAACACAATCCCAAACATTCAGTTTACCAAATAAAGACTTAAGAGGCAGACACTGTGGTGAAAGCCTACTAGCTCAAAGAGGCAGAGAAAGCACCCAGCTGACCTTCCTACTCAACTGATATCTCAGAAGGAAAAAGCTCATTATTCTTCTCCACACTGTCTCAAAAATCCTTCAAACTGAATGTCCTTCCTCTCTACTTCCTGTGCGTCTCTCTATCCAACCTCATGACTTCCTCCCACTCTCTATGGTGTTTTCCTACGGTCATTCTCTATCAGCTGGTTGCTTGCTCCGTCTCTTGACCTATGGTTGACTTTATTTAATCTTATTTACAATAAACAGAAAGCTCTTGGGTTAAAATATAAGTCTGTAGTAGGGCTGAGTCACACTAGAGACAGGTTTCTCCAGTATACAATCTTGGGTTTCATAGTGTGATCAAATGTCCTACAACACTCATTTCAAAAGGCCAGTCAACAACAGCACAAGAGAGGATGAGAGGAGGACTGAATGTTCCAGCGCCGCCGGCATGGCTGCCGACTGCTCCTCAGGTGGGCTGGAACATTTGCTGGAAGGATTTGGGTGATCTCTCAAGGAGTATTTCTGTTCCAGTGGCTTTGAGGTAGTAGATGTCCGGGTCTCAGGTCATTCCTAGTTAGTCAGCCGCATGATCTAGGGACCTGATGGACATCCTTAAACGATTGTCTTTCCATTTGTGAAGTACTGATAATAATACCCACTAGACTTTTCTGTGTGGTCATGTTTATAAACCTTCTGTATGTGTACTAGTGACATTGTGTGTGCTCACACTCATACATGCACATGTGTGTTCCCTAGCTGGAGCCGGTTTCACTTGTACTGCAAAGACGTTATGTGAAGTGGCTGTCTGTCTAAATACCTTCTTCCCAAGATGACCATTTCAATTTAGCTTTGATGAAACTTTTGGATTTGGGGGTATAATTTTACTTTCTAGTTTTCTAGTTTTCAAACTAAGCCATATAGACTTTGCTAGATATTTGGTTTGTATGTTATGTTTTCTGTCATTCAGACCTTACAGTTTTACTAGTACCTCTGTTTTGAGTATTTGAAAAAAAACAAAACAAAACAAAAAACCTGCTATTTAAAGTTATACATCCAGGAAGTTGGTCAGAGTGCTAAGGCTGGCAACAGATTGATTGTTGCCAGTGTCCATGTTCTTAATCAATGGAATGTCTTGAAACCATTTTTTTTTTTTTTTAGTTCATAGTGTTATCTGAGATCTTGTTAAAAAGTAAAAACATCACAGGAGCTTGTTACCATGCTTGACTACTGTACACATACATATATGAGTGATTAGGGGAAAGGAAAAATGGATTTTAAAAAACAATGTACTTTTTCTATTTTCTCTGATTGCATAGTCATCCATTTTAAAAGAGAAAAAAACATTTTAAATACTTTTTGCAACCTTTGCTTCAGAAGGTTCTGATTCTGTTGATTGTCAGGGCTAAGAATTTTCATTTGTAACTCAGATTCTGATAGAGATTTTTATGTTGGGACATGGTGAAATAATCATGTTAAAGAGACCTTAGGAAATATGGTTGGTTTCCATAGCAATAGGTCCATCACTGTTCTCTCCGCGCTTCTCTATGTGTGATGGCGTCTATAAAAGCTGTTTTAGAAATGGGCTATTGCCTCAGCTATTCATATTCCCGTTTTGTCTAGAAAAAAAATGCTTGACTGTTGACTCCATCTGATCTTGTAATTTATGGGTTTTAATAAGGTCTCCCTGTGAGACAGACCTGTGTCCTAGGAGCAGTGTCATTGATGTGTTTAGTGTACTTTGGTATAGGAGTGCTCACACAAATGTGTTTCAGTTATTTTTTAGTAGACTCTGCTGGCAAGGTGGTGACAAACCAGGAAGGAGTTTTCCGCAGCAACTGCATGGATTGTCTAGACAGAACGAATGTGATACAGAGTCTATTAGCTCGACGCTCCCTTCAGGCACAGCTGCAGGTGAATATTACTTTATTGAAAAAAAATGTAGTTAAAAAAAAATATAGAACCTTTACTTTTGAAAACCAGCAACAAAAGGTACTCACGTTGCCCGCACCCTAACCTGACATTTTATATTTGTGCCTTGCCATTATTGTTGTACAAGTTGTCCATAACTACCATCAGAGCACATTTGTAGTTTTTACTGCACCATTTTCCTTTAGTATTTATGTAGTCATAGTTTTAATAGTATATATTGAACTATAATTTATCAAACCATTTATGTTATTATATTTAAGTAATACTATAGAGAATGTATCTATTTTTAATATTATTAACTCAGATACTTGCCTTTGTGTTTTAGTTGCCTTTCCAGTCACTTTGATTAAGTAAGCTGACAAATCAATCTAGGGAGCAAAGGTTTACTCCAGCTCAGAGTTCCAGGTTGCAGTCCATCCCTGTGAAGTATCTTATGAGTGTAGCCCTGGGGAGACATGAACAAATTGTGTATTCATTCCAGATAGGGAATCCAGAACAGAACAAAGTAAGGGTCACCACTGAAGTCCAACTTGGCGAATTTGAGTTTATTGGGGTTACAGGAGTGTGAGTGAGGGGTTACTTATGGGAGCAGAAATAACTCAAACACGGCTGTATCACCGAAAGCCCACCCTAACACCAGGCGATGGCTCGTGATACTGCAAACCTGGGGGATACTACCTGACTTACAGGCAGCTTGAAAGGCTGAAGAGTCTCTTCCAACCATCTTGTGGTTTTGAGGGTGTCTCAGCAGTCCTTACCATTTATATAAGTTGGGGAGAGTCAGTTTACACCTAGTGTTTCTGGTCAGTTTCAGTGACTTGCTGACGCTACCGAGCTGTTTACTTCCTTAGTCATAAGAAACTTCCCTGCAAGACGGAATGTTTTATCTTGGAGGAAATTGTTACACAACATGGGGGTGTCAATGCATCAGGAACCTGAAGCAGCTAGTTACAGCCATAGTCAAGGGCAGAGAGAGAGGGAGGGCTGGCTGGGGGGGGATGGATAGATGCTTGCATTCTTGCTAATGCTCAGCTCACTTTCCCCTGTTCTCACAGTTCAGGACCCAAAGGAGTGGTGTTCCTCATCTTCAAGCTGGGGTGCCCACATCTGCAGTGTAATAAAGACAGGGTGTTCCTCATCTTCGAGCTGGGGTGCCCACATCTGCAGTGTAATAAAGACAGCCTCCTGCAGATTAACCCACAGGTTACCTTAATCTAAACAACCCCTCTTTGAGACTCTTCCCAACTGACGATAGATTATGTCAGGTTGATAACTAAAGTTACAGAATTAAAGAGAACAAGTATATTACTTTCAGTTGATGTTGATGTCACCATGAATAAGTGAGTCCGTTCCATTGAACTCGAGCTGCATTAGGTAGTTTGTGTAAGACCTGCCTGTTCCTTTGTTTTACTCTTTGTTTTTGAGGCAGGCTCACTCTGTAGCACATGTAGGTTTCCAACTCCTGATTGCCCTGCCTCAGCTTCCTGAATTCTGTGATTACAAACCTGTGTTACTATACCAACCTTTTATTCCTAATTTATTAGTATATCAAAATTGTTTTGGAGTTATAGTTCAGTTGGTAGAGTGCTTGTTTAGTATGAGTGAAGCCCTAGATTTGACCCCCACATAGACTGAGTTCTGTGGTACATAGCTATAGTCATAGCATTTGGAGGTAAAGCAGGGAAATCCAGGTTACCCTGGACAACTTGAGACCCTGTCTCAAAAAAAAAAGGACAAAAATTTATGATTTTTTGTTTGTGTTTTGTTTTTTTTAATCTCTTGTTCTGACAAGGAACATTAGCTTCTTAGTTTAAAGTTTCTGACATTATTTTATATATATGAGATGAGCCTAGATTTCTAAATCACATTGGCATTTGTTGTGAGGGACAAAGTATGTTTCAAATGTCTAGATAAAAATTTGTAAGTATTTAAAGGATAAAAATCAGAAAATGACAGTTTTCTAATACTCATGAAATTTTGGTTTCTACTTTAGAATGAATTTTTCTTGAGTCATAAGATAACTGTGCCAAAGGAGTAACGAGCAGTCTCTAGTTTGTGCTGTGCTGTGTCAGTCTAGTAAAGATACTTCAGCTGTCATTTTCAGTTGAAAAGGGTTAGGAATGGTTTGGTCCCATGGCAGATTAAACAGTCTGCTGAATCAGGTTCTGTAATCTAGTTCACGTGATAGACACAGTTTGATGGAACATAGTAACTTCATCTTTGGGCAGCAGTCTCGTCAGCTAGTGGGGGAGCTCTCCTATTGTTCTTTTTCCTCCTGTAGTGGCAGTTTTTGCTCAGCTAAAAGCTACTGTGGGCGTTCTGACTCACACTGATCAAGACATAGTGAGGTGTTAACTGAGGTGGTTCAGAGGGCTGATGACTTGAAACAGAATCGAGGACAGGGCTTCCCAATATGTGGTTGGTAGACCCCAAAGAGTTCATTGATAAGGGGATTTAGGGACTCAGCAACCCTTGAAATTTTATAAAAGAGTGTGTGTTCGTGCATTCATGCACGTGTACATATGCTCATGTTTAGGGGAGGATTGATATGTAGCGCTCATCAGTCTTAGAGGTCCTTGGGGTGTAAAGTCGTCCATGACTTGGATGTGGAAGCTTGGGGTATAAGAGCTGAGGAGGGCAGATGGAATGGAAGGGAAGGAGGGAGTGATGACTCCAATCTCATAGCATCTCTCACTTTTCTCTTCCTTCTCCTGACACCATCGAGCTACTGTCCCTGTTGTTCTGGGGCCTCCCACGGTCTGTAGTGGGTAGACAGAGCAAGCGCTGACAAGCTGAAGCACACCTGTGCTTTGCACCAGCAGGAAAAGAACCCCTGTGATAGGATTGGGGACTATTGCCTTTTCTTCCTAAGTCAGGTCTACTAAAACCTCATAAATATGGGTGTGATTCTTATTCTAGAGACTAGGAGTTTTGCATGTGGGACAAAAGCTTGAAGAACAAGATGAATTTGAGAAGATTTACAAAAATGGTAGGTAATTTCTTAGTAGGAACAAAGTTGTTCAAATTTTGAAATTAATATTTTGCATTAAAACTTTCGTTGACACCTTAATCATTATCAGCTGTTTTTGTTTATTTCTTTCTTTGTTTGTTTTCCCCAAAGCCTGGGCCGATAATGCTAATGCTTGTGCCAAACAGTATGCGGGAACCGGTGCCTTGAAGACTGATTTTACAAGGTAAGCCACACTTTTAACCTAAATTCCACATCAGTGGCTTGTAGTCCCAATGCTTTCTGGAGTTCCATGGTCAGCTTTCAGGAAACAGTTCTATAAGCCAAGCACCTGGACCTCACTAGAGCTGTCATGTCAGGATCACTGAAGACAAAGCTTGGGCACTGGTGGGTTCTAGGCTCCGTTAGGACAGTCTGATGCAGAGAGGGTTGAGGGCTCTATGGTGCTTCTCAGACATCACTTTGCACCTCAGTCACCAGTCTGATTCCACAGGTTTGGGACACAGCCTGTGAACTGCACCTCTGTGAAGCTCTCAACCATGCTCCTGCTCTTGCTCTGCTCCTGCTCTGCTCCTGCTGTTTGTTCTCAGCACCTTTGGGTCTTTTCTGTAACATTGTAGAGATCCCTGAGACCATATGTGGTTCCTAGTTCTGTGCTGTTTTATACCTCCTGACAGAGGCTGTACTTCTTTTCATAGTTCTTGTTTTTGTAGCTAAAACTATTTCATTTTCTTGTGTCTACTTTGGTAATGTTCAGAGAACAAATACAGTTGACTTTCTTGTCCATGGGTTGAATCTATGGTTTCAGCCAACCACTAACCAAAGTGTTCATGAAAAAGTATTTGTGTCTGTTCTGAGCATGTGCAGATTTTTTTCTATATCATTTCCTCAGTAATAGAGGATAGTATCTATTTGCTTCATACTTGCATTGTATTAGACATCATAAGTAACTTAGAAATGATAGGAGGGTATGAATAGGGTGTGTGGAAACACTACACCTTTTATGAATTTTTTTTTTTTTCGAGACAAGGTTTCTCTGTGTAGCCCTGGCTGTCCTGAAACTCACTCTGTAGACCAGGCTGGCCTCGAACTCAGAAATCCGCCTGCCTCTGCCTCCCAAGTGCTGGGATTAAAGGTGTGCACCACCACTGCCCAGCCACTACACTTTTTATATGAGGCACTTGAACATCTGTAGAGTAGTGTCTAGTAGGTTCTTTATAGTTACAAGGGGACACTATATATATTTCTTGCTACTGACTTGTAAAAATACTGACTTGTCTGTATTTTCAGGGATAATTTTTAGTATCTTTGCTGATCATGTATTTCTGTAACAGTCACAGGTCATAAAACTGATAATTTAGTGTGCATGTATATAATTTAAAACTGGATCTTTTTTTAACCAGAACTGGAAAAAGAACTCAGTTAGGACTTTTAATGGATGGCTTCAACTCATTATTACGGTATTACAAGAACAACTTTTCTGATGGATTTAGACAAGTAAGTTGCATTTGATGGTTTTGTTTGTTGGTTGGTTGGTTTACTGCTATTGAATGATTCTCTCTTTGCATTATTGCTCAGTGTAGTCAAATTAAGTTTGGAAAGTTCACAATTTCATTTATTTTCCAGGATTCCATAGACTTATTTCTTGGAAACTATTCAGTGGATGAATTAGAATCTCATAGTCCTTTAAGTGTTCCAAGGGACTGGAAATTCCTGGCGGTAAGAAACTTTGTATGATTTTTAGGATTGGAAGTATTATGTCTGAAGGTATAGAAAACACCTCTGTTGAAAACATTGCATGCTGTTATAAATGGAATATATACTTATATTTCCCTCCTGAAGAGAAGACTATAGTACAGAAAAAAAAAACTGTGTATCTATTTTCTTTCATGACTCTACCATACATCCTTTTTTCGAACAAACACAGGAGTTCTTTTTTCAGAACTTCAATCCTCTTGTGATCAGGGAATTGCTAGAGATAAATTTGTAAATGAAAGGCAAAGTGTGTCTGGGATACTTTGCTTCTCTTTTCTCCTGTATTCACAAGACTTTGCAGCTTCTCTGGGGCCATATACCAGATGGCAAAGTGCCCTGGATAGAAGAGAGGTCTGTTGTCCTATACAGTATTTGACCAGGTTTGGAGCAGAAGCATCCTTTCTTAGATCTCATAACTTTATCAGTATGAAGACTTTTGTCACTGCGATTGAAGCAGTTTAAAACTGGAACCTACCTCCTAGAGGAAAAAAAAAAAAAAAACCTTGTGTGTATGAATGAGCCTGCAGAAGTTTTGCACTTTTCCAGGCTAAGTGGACCTGGATGGTTTTATAACCACTGATTATTCCTAACAGCTGTGTCTTTGAATTATATTTTTCAGTTGCCTATCATCATGGTTGTTGCCTTTTCAATGTGCATCATCTGTTTGCTTATGGCTGGTAAGTGGACTCTTGTTTCATATTCTGTTTTTGGTTTTTTTCCTTTTTCCTTTTGATACGGGGTCTTACTGTTTATCTCTATCTGGCTTGGAATTCTCTATGTAGATCAAGCTGGCCTTGAACTAAAAAAAAAAAAATCTGCCCACGTTTGCCCAGTGCTGTGATTAAGGCTGTGCCACAGTGCTTGCCGTAGATAATGCGCTTGAGTCTTGAGTGCATGCAGCACTAGGTGTTTACTTATTAAGTTTAATGAGTGGTTTGATAACTGGGTTTTATTTTGTATGTATGTGTGTAGTACGAGGCATCACTGCACACTAAGACACATCTCTAACTCTTGCTAGTTTCCTGTTGTTGTTTTCGTTGTTATTGTTAGTGGTAGTGGTGATTTTTTGTT
The DNA here is from genome assembly GCF_011762505.2 of Arvicanthis niloticus. Classification (NCBI taxonomy): domain Eukaryota; kingdom Metazoa; phylum Chordata; class Mammalia; order Rodentia; family Muridae; genus Arvicanthis; species Arvicanthis niloticus. Next base: position 43,760,991 of record NC_047678.1, read on the forward strand.
TAGAATATCATTTTCTTTCTTTTATTTTAAATTAACATACAGGCTATTTGATATCATTACGGCATTTTCAAATCAAGTGTTTTAGTGATTCTTCTTCTCCCTTATCTCCCCCAGCACCTTGAATTACTATTATCATGTGAGGGGTGCCCATATAGAGGTTAGAGGACAACTTTGTGGAATTAGTTCTCCCATTTTTACATACAGGGGTCAGACTCCACTTACTAGGCTTGCAAAACAAGTACCTTTAGCTACTAAGCCATCTGGCTGGCCCTGTTTTTTTAACTTAAGGTTTTTATAAATTTTTTTTGTTACCAAAATAATACATAATAATTATAGAGAACATAACCAGGCAAAATGAAAAGAAAATTGTCATTCTGCCTGCTAGAAATAAGCTAACCCTTCATAATATTTTCCAGTAATTATTATTTGTATGTGTTTGAATATGTTGCTTGGGTAAGGCAGTGGTGATATGTAGAGGTCAGAGGTCAGAGAAGAACTCTGGCAGAGTTGTTTCTCTCCTTGCACAGTGGATTCTAGGGATCAAATTCAGATTACCATGCCTGTGTGACAAGTGCCTTCACCCACTGAGCAGTTTTCTGAGGCCCCATTCATAATATTTTGATGTTTGTTTTGTTTCTTAAAACTGGGTCTCTGGTTAGCCCTGGCTGTCCTGAGACTTGCATGTAAAGCAGTGTTGACGGTCCCTGCAGGTGCTCTTTAACCCTACCCCTGTTGTTCTTCATGTAGAATCTTGGCTTTCTGCAGCACTCCCTGTGCTTGTCTTCCACAGCGCTTCTCACTGAACTCAGAAATGGATTTTTTTAGAGGTAGATTCTCCTCCTGGTGACCTATATGTATTTTTCTGCATAGAATGATTTTTTCACTTATCTTTACCATCCAATCATCAGATTTTTGAGGCAGAGACTATTATGTTCATTGTTTTGTCTGCTATGTCTGGGCTTATCTAAACCCTCAGGTGTTTTCTGAATTAGGGATTGGCATCTGACCACCACCATCCTAGTCTCTACTACTATCAGCCTGCACTTCTTAAGAGGCTCGGTGCCATACATCTCTGCCCTCATCAGAGTTTAGCACTGTAAACAATTACCACATGGTTTGATAAAATACTACAATGTTGAATAGAGGGAAAAAAAACATAGTAACTTGCTATCCTAGTTAGCAAATTAGTGCAAAAAGCCAGACAGACAGTATTGTCTTTGTTTCAATATAGTCTCTGTAGTATATTCGTCAACCTTCTAAAACTTGAGAACCCATTCTTACCTACAGTGAAAACACAGAAAGGGATAGGAATTGCTTACGGTATGGTTGTGACTCTGTGTCAGGTTTTATAGCAGGAAAGAAAAGGACAAATCCAGGCAGCATGTGCTAAGTGCTCCAAGGCCAACAACTGGTTTCAGTCACTCCCTGGATCTTTGTTTGACTTGGGTCTTTTTATTTTTTATTTTTTTATTGGATATTTTATTTATTTACAGTACAGATGTCATCTCCTTTCCCCATTTCTTCTCCCTAGAACCCCCTATCCTATACCCCTTCTTCCTTTATGCTTTTATACCATTCTGATTACATGCATGTATAAGGTCAGTTCTAGGTTGAGGGTCTAGCAATACAATAGATGCAGATAGTTGAGGAACAAGCAATACAATAAACACAAATAGTCAAAGAAAAAGCAAGGCATTAAACCAGTTACTTGAACACTTCCATGATCACTGCTTCTAAAGGCTTATCAGGATGACCAAAGTATCTGAGCCTACTTTCCTATCCTAGCTTAAGGTCATTTTCATGTCTGAAGCCTACTTCCTTGTTCTAGTCTGAAATTTTAGAATCCTGTCTGAAATTACTTCTTTGTTCTGGCCTAATATTTAGATTCCTGCCTGAGATTCCCTCTTTGTTGTAGCCTATGATTTAGACTCCTACCTGAAATTACTTCTTTGTTCTAGTCTAATGTCAGATTCCTGCTTGAAGCCTACTTCCTTGTCCTTGGCCAATGTCATATTCCTTGTCCTTGGCCCATGTCAGCTTCTTGCCAAGCAGCCCCAAAGGCTCTCCACCTCTCCCCCTTTTTTATTTCATTAACAAGACTGAGCCTGTCTTAGGTCGTTCTGACAAGAATGCCTTCCTTACCCATCATGGAATATGCATTATCAAAGGCAATGCACTTTTGTCTTAGGTTGGTAAGGCTCTGTGCAGAATCTTACCCATCCTTGGCTTGCCAGCCTGTTAATTTAATAATTCTGTCTGGGGGTCCATTTTCAGGTTGAAGCCATGTACTTTGGCTGCCAACATGTTGATGTTGTTAAAGATAAGCTTTTACATGATGGGCAGGCATAAAAGTATTCCCAGGACAAGAAGGGCTAGCCTGATCAAGCTAGATATGCCATTCCTGAGGTTTGTCCAAAATGGAAATACTGAGCTCAGGCCATGTATAATTTTATCAGCATTATCTGCAGCATCAAAGGTCAACAGAGCAGCATTCTTTAAATTCATAAACTCATTATGCAAAGTTAACACACCCAAAGAAGTGTTAGGATTATGCCAAATATCCTACAGGTGTCTTTAAACTTTTTTTCTAATTATAATGATAGTCATTGTGAATTCAAAAGTAACACTACTCCAATGATATTTGTCATGACACTTGGGATGGCTTCTAACTCCTGAACCCTGAACCTCCTTCAGATAATTTGAATGGGTTATAGAGCATCATTCGCTGTTCCAGATACCTATATAAATCCTTTTGTATATACTCAATACATTAGTAACATTTTTTGCTAGATGGTTAACAAAAATAGCTGTCTTAACTCCTTGTGTCAATGCTATTGCAGAAGCAATGGTGCTAACAATTAATGGAATTAAAGCCGTTACACCAGCAATAATCAAGCCTGCTACCCTCTTGCTTCTGCTTAAAGCCTAACTCACTTCTTCCAGCACTTTCAAGCTTTTTTCAGAGAATCAAGGTTTTCTAATACTCAGGGCAGTGAGACGAAATCTGGTTGATAGACCCCCGTAACAGACATGCCAGGTTTCAACACACTAACATAATTGGAAATTATACAGTCAATACAACCTACAATAAATGCTGTAGAAGAGACAAAACCAATTTTAGCTTGACAATTAAAAGAGCTTTAAAACATGCACTAACCCTTGTTTGAAATCCAGATCCTGTCCCAACATCATTATCTCTTGCTATCCTAACATCATAGCAAGCTACAGCTAGCTTCCAAATATGTTCCTGACAAAGTCCAGATCCAGTCTTCCAAAAGTAGACTGTTATTTCCCATATTGGTTTGATTTCTAGACCAGTACATGATTGAGTCCTAATAGCTGGGCACCTTTAAGAAGAATACAAGAGATATAGTTTCTCCTTTCGATTCTCTATCCCACAAGGTCTAAAAACTTGAGGCAAGGCAGCTTGTCCCATCTGGGATATAGGCAAGCAAAGGTGGGTCAGGAACATATGTCCAATACAGCTTCCCAGTCACCCCTGTCAGGGCACTCAGCAAGCTCACAGGTCGGCATCATTCTTTGTCTCAGCAACAGTATGTCTCACCAATCTTTTTAAAGTTCCATGGGTCTCTTCCACAATACCTTGTCCTTGAGGATTATACAAAATCCCCGTAATTTTTTATTTAATTTAATATTCTTTTTTGACAAAAAGTCTCGAGTACTCAACTACAATTGCCAGACCCATTATCTACTTTTTTTTAATTGGATATTTTATTTACCTTTCAATGTTATCTCTTTTCCCATTCTCCCCCAAAACCCCTTATCCCATCCTCCCTCCTCCTATTACTATGAGGGTGTCCTCCCACCATTCTCTCATTCCCGCCTCCCTGCTCTCAAATGTCCCAACACTAGGGAATCCAAACTTTCAGGCACCAAGGCCGTCCACTTCCACTGATGCCTAGCAAGGCCACCCTCAACTACCTGTACAGGTGGAGCCATGAGTCCCTCTCTTTGTGTTCTCGGGCTGGAGATTTTAGAGTGGCTACTCCAGCTTGTTTTTAGGACCATTTGCTTGAAAAATTGTTTTCCAGCTGTTTACTCTAGAGTAGAGTCTGTCTTTATCTCTGAGGTAGTTTTCCTGTATGCAGCAAAATGCTGGGTCCTGTTTACAAATCCAGTCCGTTAGCCTATGTCTTTTAATTGGGGAATTGAGTCCATTGATGTTAAGAGATATTAAGGAACAGTGATTGTTTCTTCCTGTTATTTTTGTTATTAGAGCTGGAATTAATGTGTGGCTATCTTCTTTTGGATTTGTTGGAAGAGGATTACTTTCTTGCTCTTTCTAGGGTATAATTTCTCTCCTTGTATTGGAGCTTTCCTGGTATTATCCTTTATAGTGCTGGGTTTGTGGAAAGATATTGTCTAAATTTGGTTTTGTCGTGGAATATATATCTTGGTTTCTCCATCTATGGTAATTGAGAGTTTTGCTGGGTATAGTAGCCTGGGCTGGCATTTGTGTTCTCTTAGGGTCTGTATGACATCTGTCCAGCATCTTCTCGATTTTATAGTATCTGATGAGAAGTCTGGTGTAATTCTGATAGGTCTGCCTTTATATGTTACTTGGCCTTTTTCCCTTACTGCGTTTAATATTCTTTCTTTGTTTTGTTCATTTGGTGTTTTGATTATTATGTGACGGGAAGTATTTCTATTCTGTCTAGTCTATTTGGCATTCTATAGGCTTCTTGTATGTTTATGGGAATCTCATTCTTTAGGTTAGGGAAGTTTTCTTCTATAATTTTGTTGAAGATATTTACTGGCTTGTTAAGTTGGGAATCTTCATTCTTATCTATACCTATTATTCTTAGGTTTGGTCTTCTCATTGTGTCCTGGATTTTCTGGATGTTTTGTGTTAAGAACTTTTTGCATTTTGGGTTTTCTTTGACAGTTGTGTCAATATTTTCTATGGTATCTTCTGCACCTGAGATTCTCTCTTCTATCTCTTGTATTCTGTCAGTGATGCTTGTGTCTATGACTCCTGATTTCTTTCCTAGGTTTTCTGTCTCCAGGGTAGTCTCCCTTTTTGATTTCTTTATTGTTCCTACTTCCATTTTTATGTCCTGGATGGTTTTGTTCAATTCCTTCACCTGTTTGGTTGTGTTCTCTTGTAATTCTTTAAGGGATTTTTGTGTTTCTTCTTTAAGGGCTGCTACCTGTTTACCTGTGTTCTCCTCAAATTCTTTGAGAGTGTTATTTATGTACTTCTTAAAGTCCTCTATCATCATCATTAGAAGTGATTTTAAATCTGAATCTTGCTTTCCTAGTAATATGGGAAATTCAGGACTTTCTAGTGTGGGAGAACTAGGTCCTAATGATGCTAAGTACCCTGGGTTGCTGATGCTTATGTTCTTGCGCTTGCCTTTCACCATCTGGATCTCCTTAGTGCTTCCTTAGTGCTACCTGCCCTGTCTCTGACTGGAGCCTGTCCTTCCATTATCTTGGTTGTATCAGAACTGTATGGGGTGGGTGTTAGTACTGGGGTTAGAGCTGGGGTCCAAGATCTACTCAATGCTCAGGCGAAGACAGGAAGGAACCAGTGCTCCAGGCCAGGAGTGATTTCCTGGGACTAGTGGGTCCCAGTTACTCCCTGTTTGGGGCGGGTGTTGCTGTCTCCTTACCTAAGATACTGCCCGGGTTAGAGCTCCTGGGAGGCCTGCTTCCTCTGGGTTTTGTAAGATTAGGGGCAGAGCTGCCACCTGGGATCTACTCAGTGCTTGGGCCCAGGCAGGAAGGATTTAACTTGGGTCTTAAACACTGCACAGTGGGTGCTTGTTCCCTGGGAGCAGCTCCCTGTCAGATGGGTTTGTTTGGTTTTCTGTGCTCACCATAGGTTAAAGAGCTTCTGCAGGGATAAGGCCTGAGTGAGAGGAGGGTTCCTCTGGGCCGTGTCCAGTAGCTTATAGGAAGCTTCATTCTTGGTCTAAAGAAGCACAGTGCTTGCTGGGCAGGCATGTTTGAGGTCCTACTTCAGTCCTGTCCTGGTTTGTTTGTTTGTTTGTTTTTCCCCAACTCGACCCAAGCTAAAATCTTCTGGGAAGAGGGAACTTCCTTCCCTTGAAAATATGCTTACATAAGATTGTCCTGTAGGCAAGTCTATGGGGGCATTTTCTGGATAAATGATTGATGTGGAATGGCCTAGTACACTGTGGGCAGCGCCACCCCTGAGCACCTGCTCCTGGATTATGTAATAATGCAAACTCGCAAGCCATGGAGAGCAGTCCATTAAGGAGCTTTCCTCCACGGTCTTTGCTTCAGTTCCTGCCTCAAGGTTTCTGCCTTGGCTTCCTTCAGTGATGGACTGTAGAGACCACATAATGCCTTTCCTCTCTCAAGTTGCTTTTGGTTATGATATTCCTCTCTGCAGTAGAAACCAGGACAACTCCCCAGACAAACAATAACCTGCCTCTGCATAACAACTTTTAAAACTTGAAGCTTTGAAAACTGATAATGTTGCAAATTTAGGGATAATTTTGAGTAAATTAATACTGAATGCTGGGGATAGTGTCCTGTCAGGTAATGTATGCAGACAGGGGTTGCTGGTTTCCAGCCCTTGCTGGTTCTTCAAGAGGGAATATAGATGCATCACAACCTCTGATGTGCTCTGGCTTTCTTCCCTTGAACAGTCTGACTGACCATTTGACTCTACATGTGTTTCTCCACACTTGAGGCCAGCAGATGCAGGAGAGGAGGTTAGCTCTTCAAAGAGAAAAATGAAACAGGTCTTTGCTTCATGGGTGCTGCTAACTTTTATAAACTCAATCAGCAGAGTTGTGTTAAATGCTGTTGCAATATGTTATGATTTATATAGTTGAGTTTAAAAAATACATTCTGTAAAGAGTGTTTTATATAGGTAGTTTGATAATATTTCAGTGATCACAGAACTGTGATTAAACTGTCAATAGTAATTCCTTGTGCTAGTAAAGCATTTAATCTCAATGATAATTATGATTTGTGTGGTAGTTAGAAAGAGAGTAGTCCAGTTCCCACAGTGGCCTCTATTAGGAGCCTCAGTATTGCTGGGAACTTGTCACAGAGGCCACAAGTTCTTAGGGTCCCACAGCTGATGGTTGAGCCTACAGAACCGAGACCCCTGGTTTAAAACTTAAGAAGTTGTATTTTTCCTGTGGACATGCTAATAAACTTCAGTGTGAAATTGGACTATATAACTGACCACTAGACCTGGTATCAACAAATGATGTATTATCTTTGTTTTTAATATCAACAGGTGACACTTGGACAGAAACACTGGCATATGTTCTATTCTGGGGAGTTGCAAGCATTGGAACATTTTTTATTATTCTTTACAATGGCAAAGATTTTGTTGATGCTCCCAGACTGGTCCAGAAAGAAAAGATAGACTGAATTTGTGTTTGTGGAAAGCGGCTTGGCTTGGAAGACTCCATGATGCAGAACTGGAGTCTTTACTGACCTGCTTTCCACAGGAGCCCAAGGTCTTCTTAAAGCCTTTATCCAAAAGTACCTCTTGTGGTTTGGGCTGGGTGATGTCTTAGAATTGATCTGATAATACTGCTTTGATGATCTCTTTACTGTTGGGATGGTTATATTTATAATTTGAAGCTATAGTATAATTAAAATGTAGCTTAAATTCAGCTCACAGAACAGAAGAAATCTATTCATGTCAAGTCAGAAGTTCACAGATAAGTAATATATTTTAAAAAATTTAACTTCTTTCATTATTTAAAACAAAATTATTTTTCTAGCTCTGTTTCATTATTGCCATTGTAAAGCAGTCACTGTTAGCAAGCTTATTTTCCATGTATCTTTGGGCTTTTCTTAAGAGTTTAATAATATGCTAATTCTACTATGCTTATAGAATGTCTCTTAAAGGTCAAGTAGTCTGCTAAGTTGTGATTTCACAGTAAGGAAGAGGAGAATGGGACCTAGAGTCATTTGAAGTTTCTAGTAGCTGCCTCTTGGCTTCAGCCAGCTTGAGCTGCTGCAGTGCCCTAGCAGCTCAAATGTCATGAAAAGTTCAGATATATTTTATCTTTTTTAAAAGGTATAAGTGAAATCAAAGAATGTAAAGTCTGTCTCTTATGCTAAAGGTCCAAAGTCGCCTCTTTTAAGAACGACTCCATTGTAGGAAATACACTGGACCAGCCACTGCTTCCTCTATAGCTTGTAGGATTTTATTATTATTACTATTGGTTACTCACTGAGACATGCAGGCCTTAGAGAAGGTCTTGTGCTCGATTTGATTCTCACTTGGGGTAGCAATTGCTTTTTCATGCATGACACTCTGGCTTTATCACCCTGTCAAGATTTATGTTGGCTGTCAATAAGTGTCTGAAATTTAGTGCTTCCAGGTAGCCATAGTTCTCCAAATCAAGGACCAACTTTAATTTATGCATAAAACAGACTGAAAACTACGCTTCAGAAGCTGTGCATAGTTGTAAGACAGATTATATATTAAAATTGTAATTATGAGGTTTAGATATTAGAGCAGTATATAAGGTAGTATCATTGCACTATCTTAAAACAATTCAGTTAAACACTGTTATATAGTACATCAGTGTTTTGCTTTAAAATATGTAGAGTTTTTTTTCTAATAGTACCTTATATTATCCTTAAATATTTCTAAAAGCGCCTTTAACATTACCTTTTTTTCAACATTGTCTTTTATAAACAATAAGAGTTATTGCTTTTAGAAACCGGGAAAATCCTGTGTAGCTTAAAATCAGTCATTAAACTTACAATAGGGTAAGCAGATAGAACCACCTGTTCTGACATGTGAGTAAGCACAGTGTGTTCCCATGATGGACATTGAGGCCCGGCCGTGTCTGCTGTAATATACTGTAAGCTACTGGGCATTTTACAGTAAGCACACTTCACGTCAACAGCTTCAGGAAACCAAATCTGAACCACTAGCATGGCTGCTTTACAAGGACTAATGTCAGAGGGTTAGGCTGCAAGTGATCAGTGTTTGAGAGCCCTGCGGTGATCTTGTTTAACTCATTTACTGTACATCCATATGCAAAAATAAAATGCCATATTCTTTTCTAGCCACTGTCGGTATTGTTTCTCTGTTTTTATCATGGGTATTTTTTTAATCTTAAAGCAATGTTTGATCATTATAGAAATACTAATCACTATAAGTAGACAAGATCAATAGCTTCTAAGCTGTTTTCCAGTAATCACCTTAGACACTCTTTATGGCTTTGTGGGGTTTGTAGATAAGGCTAGGGCAACATTTAGTAATATATAACATTTAGTGATGTTTAATATCCATAAAAGTATCTGTACTTCCAAATTATAATTTGTTTCAAGGTGATATAGTTACAGGATGATAAGAAGTATGGGTGGATAATTGGTACAGATTGCGATCAATGAATGGGAAACCAGTCTGTAGTGGAAAGTATGTTCAGGGCTGAACATGTAACACTGTTGTTAGAACACTTACCTAGCATTCACAGAACCCTAGGCATGATCCCCAGCGCTCTGTAAACCTGGCATGGTGGCCACACCTGGAATCCCAGCACTTGGGAGGAAGAAAATCAACTCAGCTCCATAGTGAGTTTGAAGCCAGCTTATGCTACATGAGATTCTGTCTCAAAAACTGTTTTCATAGAAAACATGGAAAGGTGTCCGTGAGCCTCAGGGACATGCTGAGTATAGAACAGCCAGGAAGCCCTTGCCTGTATGTGCGAAATGAGGTAAGATTCCTTGGTAAGGACATTCAAGTTTCATACACATGATGTACATATGTTTATATACCTACATGTGTGTGTGCTTTGTGCATAAGTACAGTGTTTTCATATTTACTTGTGTGTGTATATATGCTTTAAAGATTAATTTCTATATTTCCTTAATCCATTTCTTTGGGTTCCTAGTGGAGGAACTTCAGCAAAATGTGGTAGGTAACTTGAATGTATTGTTTGTTCACTGTGAGCGTAGAGCAGCTCTGAATGGCCTCACCCTGTTAATTAACTCGTCACTGTAACAAGTCGTTACCTCACTTAGCAGCTTGTGGCTGCCTGTGTTTGCCTGTGTTTATTGTCTCAGTTTCTTTGATTCAGAGCATTCCACAAGACACAGTTAAGATTCTACTGGAAGCAGGCAAGACCCTCTTTCAAGACTACTGTCACTGTGACGAGATTCAGTTCCTCCCAACTTGTTGGGTTGGCCGTCTGTGCTGACTCTGGACTGAAAGCCATTCATCTCTTCAGACAATAATTTTGTCACAGCCAGCAATCTTGAGTGCATCACTTTGACTGTATCCTTTGCACTAGAAGTCAGTGGCTGTAGCTCAGTCAAGGGGAAGAGACACACAGAAGCATCAGTACCAGGAGATGGGGATCTTTTGGGAGGTATAGGAAGTACATCTCTTGTGGCCAGTAGAGAGAACACCAGGGAGGTAGAGGGGAGGTGACTGGGACTTCCTGGAGGATGTGGAACTCAACCAGGACAAAGGTAAGCTGATTTAATACTTCAAAGCAGGCAAGCTTGGAAGGGAAGGAGAGAGACTGGACAGAGGCTTTGCTGGTTTGCCCCATGTTGCTGACCTTGATTTTGGCCTTTTCAGTGAGAATAGCACTAGTGTTCCTTCCTCCCAAGATTTTTATTTAGTGTGTTGCCTGCATGTATGAATGTGCTCTACCTGTGTGCCTGGTGCCTACAGAAGCCAAAAGAATGTGATGGAGTACGGACGGTTGTCAGCTACCATGTGGGTTCTGGGAACTAAATCTGGGCCCGTGCAAGAGTAGCAAGTACTCTTAAACTGAGTCATCTGTCTAGCTCTTGCACACGCACATGTGCCTGTACCTTATGTGTGTACAGAGGTCAGAGAAGGACGTGAGGTGGTCTGCACTCATCTTAATCCTCTGAGACAGGGTCTCTGTGGAATGACAAGTCACATGCATGGCCAACCTGGCTTTTTTCATGGGCACCGGGGTCCAAGTCTCTGTTTGCACAGTAAGTGTTGTGACTCACTGAGCTCTCTCTCCTTCATTGAGCTTCCCCTTTTCTTCTTTTGTAGTTGTTCTAAGACAGTGTTTAACTATGTAGCCCAGATTGTCTCCAGACCTCGGATCCTCCTGCCTCTGCCCTGGAAGTGCTGGGATACACCAGTCTCAGCATACCTGACTGTTTCTTTCACCTTTTTGTTGTTGTTGATGGTGGTTTTGAATTTTATAACTTTTTTGCTTATGTATATTTATTTATGCATCCTTTGAACTCAGTCTTCATATCACTGATTATATCTGGAATCGCATCTCTTCACTGTCGCCTGTGTTACAGTGCACGTAACACAAGTGCATGCTGGAACACTGTCACAGTACACTTTTTGTCAGTAGCTGGCTGCAGCTCTGCTCACTAGCTGTGCTTTGGCTCTCACAGCAGTGAGGCTAACTTCTCTTGAGACATTCTCAGTTGTCCTGACAGAAAGCAGAGAAGCCTTCCCTCAGAAATGACACAAGCACTCATTCTGGACAAGGCTAGGACAAGCAGTGTGAGTACTCTGGCCTTCAGGTTGAAAATCAAGAGCTCTGATTCTCAATTGAGAGTTGAACTGTGCACACACATCAGTGTGTGTATGCTCGAAGAAGCTCATAGATCCGGGTATGACAAGTAACTGTAAGGTTGGATTTGCTCCTGGCTTCTTCACATGTCGCCTCACATACCTAAAAACTTAAACTGATCTCACAGCCACCACTCGGTAACATGTGGGTATCTTGTCAGCAAGAACCAGATTGCATAAACTTGGTCTCCTGTGAAATTGAAGGTTGCAGAGTGCCAGTCTTCTAAGACTTACAGACTCAATCACTACCCTCAACCTTCAAAGCCAGTGCCCATTGATGGAAAGAAGGCTACACATGACCCCAGGGCTGGCACTGGGAGGAAGGTCCTCATACCTAATTTTTAATAAAATGTATTCTTGTATTTGAGGTTCACAGCAGTTATAAGAAGATATGTAGTAAATGTGTAGTACACCAGAGCAGATTAATACATCATCCCACACAGTTTTGTTAACAGTAAAAATCAGATTTACTTTTTTAAAAAATCCTGCTACAGTTTTATTGTGTTGCATATAGCAAGCACTCCAGGATTTCATCCTGCACCTCTAGTTTTGTATTGTTTGATCTACAGCTCACTTTCCCCTTATCTATGAGCAAGAGTCTAGTCACATATCTTTATATCCCTTCGGATATCCATTAGATTATAATAAATGGATTTATCAGTACAAACTGCTAAAAGAATCCTACCAGTCAAGATTACAATATGCTGTAAAGTTTCATTTCAATGATGAAGCAAAACACTTTCCTAGACAAGAAAAAGCAGAAAAGATTAATCATTAAAATACCCTTCAAGAAATACTGAAAGGGGAGGTATGGTGGCCCATGCCTGTAATTCAAGCACTGGAGGGGTGAAGTAAGGATTGTGTGTTTGAACCCGGGCTGGCGTCAGCTGCTCCCTCCCCACTTACCCACCCTCTGCAAGGAATACTTCAAACAGAAACAAAAGGATAATTACTGTTCTAAAAAGTGTATGCCTGGCCTGGTGGTGCATGACCTGTTGTGCCAGTATGGGAAGGCTATGACTAGAAGATCACAGATTCTAGCCTGACCTGGGGTCCATATATACCAAGACTCTGCCTTAACCAAAAAAGCTGTGTTAGAGATAAGTTTGTATGGTCTAGCATATCATGACTGTAAGGGTGGTATACAAAGAATGAGAACTAAAGGTCAACATGATCAACAGTTCTATTATGAGCTGAGTTTATAATACACAAGGGTACGGATTCTAGCAACGAAGGTATGCATTATGCAAGAGAAAGTAAAAAGCTGCCGTTAGGTGGTGGCACATACCTTTATTCTCATCGCTTGGGACACAGGTAGATCTGAGTTCAAGGACAGCCTGGTCTACAGAGTGAATTCCAGGACAGCCAGAGCTACACAGAGAAACCCTGTGTTGAAAACAAAAGCAAAAGAGTAAAGCCTACGTATTTATGGCCAGAGTTTACGGTTAGGTTTCAGTCAGCCTACAATACAGAGAGCTGCATTTTCTTTGCAGATTCAGGAAGCAGAAGATATGTGTGGCTTTAAAAGGCAGCTGTAAGAACTTCCACTGCTGAATATACAGGGAGTAGCTGTGAAACAGTGACTGACAGGAAGTCTGCAGAACCTCCAGTTCTCAGGCCGCAGGAAACTGTTCTCTGCTCTTGAAATGGTGTGTGGCAAAAGTCCCCAGGGCTACCAGAGGGATGCACATGGCAGAGGAGGCAACCAGAAGCCCAGTGACAGCCAGTGCATATGGGGGGTAATCCTTAACCACCACATGGCCCTGCAAAAGAGACAGGAGAAACCTTCACTAGACGACTCCAGCCGCTGTTCCAAAAAAGAGAGAGAAATGGTATGAGTTGGTATTTAGGTTTGAATATGAAATGCATCCCTCCAGACTCAGGTGCTTTCTTCTCTAGCTAGTAGCTTCTACTTTGGAAGGTTCTGGATCTATCTGGGGAAGCGTATAATTGGGGGCTGATCCTTGAGTTATCTGGTCTCTGGAGGCTTCCCCTCTGTTTTCTGTCTATCAGGAAGTAAAGAAAAAAAAAGCTGCTTCACAGTCTTGGTTGGCATGACACTCTGCCTAACAAATAAGGCCAAGATATCATGGACTGACCTCTCAAACTGTGACCCAAGTTTTTCTTTTATTTTGTAAGGCTTTTGGTCAGTGTGATAATAAAAGTAACATGGAAAGGAATGGGCCTGTAGGTCAGCCACACACACACACCACACACCTCTGCACTTAATTTTACAGCAGGCATGCACAGAAACCACTCTCACCTTTTCTCTTTTACCCATAGAGAGCACTGTTTCCACATGTAAAGCTCTTGTGAAGGAAGAACCAGTACTCATACAGGGATATCCTCACTGTCTGGGGAACGATCCACTGGGGTGCTGTGGAGGTGACTTTTACTGTCTCCACACATCGTGGTCAAAACCTCAGAGCCCAGGTCTGCTGTACTAGACTGAGCATCTGAAGCAACTCGGTGAAGCCGCCGTGCTGTCATCACCTGTAACCTCTCCACAGCACAGCCACGGTTCCTTGTGTCAGAAACTGAAGGGCTGTGTTCTCAAGTGACATTGTCTGCTCTGTTCTGTTCCCCAGCCCCGCAGGAACAACACATACCTGAGTAGCATCCCAGGCTTGGTACTGCAGCGTTCCCGTGAGGATGTAGTCGCTCAGGTAGAAGATAAAGAGGCCAATGATGAGCAGTGGACTCACGAATGCCCACATGACCTTCCAGTACCAGTTGAGGGTGCGGCCAGTCATGACTCGAAGGTCACCTTCAAATCTGTTTGGACCACAGGGAGAGAGCCTGGAGGGAGGGGCTCCAGTTTGCATAGCCTCTGCACTTAGGGGGAGATGCTATTCTGGTTACCAATGAAGTTTGAATGTGACCCTGAACCTGTGTGATCCTTTCCTGGGGGAGGTGTTGAGGAAAAGGGAAAAGGACTGAGGCTCCCTGAGGGGAGAATGACCAAGAAGGAAGGGTCATCTGTCCCATGTTAGCCTTCAGAGGAAGGCTCCCAGTGTGGACCTGAGCATAATTCCTTGAGAAGATGTGGCCAGGGTGCATGGTGGAGGAGATGCCAGTCTCCTCAGTCCAGAGGGCTAGGGTACCATTGCCTCTGCCCACCCACCCAGTCAGTCCATTAGTAATGATTTTAAGTATTCTCTACTGCTCTTCGAGATCATCTCAGAACAGTCACTTTGTGCTTGGGAGAGCAGATAGAGTAGAGTAGTAGAGAGGGGGTTCTGAGGGCTCTTTTTCCCCCACCCCTACCCCCTTGTAGGATGACTAAAGAACAAGGTCCTAGACTAGTGGTTCTCACGCAGCATGTGATCTCCAGAAGATCAAGGAAAGTGCTACAAATATCAATTATTGTACACTTTCTCCCAGACTTTAGCCAGGTACCTAATGAAGGAGGTCTGCAATCCTCATTGCACTGGCCACCAGTTTGAAAGCTCTATAGGACAGTATGGCCCCAGATGCATATTCCACCACTTGGGAGACTGAAAACAACCCAGTGTTGGACAAGGGTCTTAGAAATCCCCAATGATCAGAATATCTAAGCCTGGAGGCTAAGTCCCTGACCAGAAAGCATGCCATGAAAAAAGTGTAAAATAGGAAATAGAATGAGATCTGAGGGCAAGGAGACATCTAGAAGGGACATGCCTACTGAGGAAGGATAGTTTTCTTAGACGTGTGTAGCCCTGCAGCTTAGCTATCCCATGTAGAAGGCAGGGTCTGGGGTCTCCTTACCTCTTCAGCCCATACACATAGCACACAGCTATGGTCTCCACCAGCACAATGAGCAGCAGGGACAGCGTGGCTGCATAGTCATTGAATATGTCAAACCAGTAGTTCCCAGCCTCCATGGTGAACACCATGCCAATGGCACAGCTGATGAGACACACCAGACCTGGAAGACAAGATCACTGCTCCTCTGAGTCACCTTACTCTCATCCCATGTTATATGCCTCAGGAGCCACAGGCCCCTCGGTGTACTTTAAAGGGTAGGTTCACCCACACGAGCTACAGGAGCTTCTCTGCAGAGATGTCAGCTCACGGAAAAGGGAACTGGGGGAGAACGAACAACTGGGCTGCAGACACCCAGTCCCAGGAAGGATGCCAAGTGCTCGGAGGTTCTGGGTAAAGAGTGTGTAGCTTTCAGTGAGTGGTCAGAACAAGCAGATTGGATAGATACTTGTTTTACCCATCTTGGATAAGGAGTTACAGAATCGTCAGAGGCAGAGGTGTCTGGCTACAGAATCCTCATGACCCTGGTTGGGTAGCATGAGAGTGAAGTTAATGGGTAGCCATCATGGGAAAGGCTAGTTCCTTTACTAACAACTTCACAGCCAAAATGCATGAAGAAGTGGTATGTGCTCTTACAATGATCACAGTGTATCAGACAGGATCAGGGACTGACCACTGCACAGTGCAGCTCACTGACAGGTTTGAGTGTTGATGGCATAGTTACAATATCTTTGTCAATGACTTTCAAGAGCAGAAGCAAACACAAGTAGCATTAGACGTCAGAACAGGGTGGTCTGATGGGGGCTTATTGCCTGGAGAGTATGTGGAAGGAGCTTCTCCTGGTCTGGGAACAGGACATACACTCCCCTTAGGAAATGGACAGTTGATGACTGTTTTCCTTCAGTTAAAACAAAAACAGATGGAGGCTCTCAAAGCCTGGAGACCTGAGTGCAGGCTGGGGACCTAGCCTTTTCCCAAGGGTGGGCTGACCGACCACCTCACTTCCCTGGGATGTTGTGTGTTCCGAGTCCATCTCCCAGGGCTGAGTAGCACAGTACAGGAACACAGACTCCTAGAGCCTGCTTCTGGAGTTGACTTAGTGCATTTCCCTGCCCACCCATGCCCTGCCTCCTCAGCAGTGTGTCCTGACCTGAAATGGCCTCCTTGGGCAGGTAGCTGGAGATGAGCTTGCTGTCAGTCAGAGGGGTGAGGATGGCTGTTCCTGTTCCCACCATGCTTCCCATCCCCAGCATCAGCAACATGAAGAAGTAGAACACTGACCAGAGCTGGGACACTTCCATGTTTTTAATGGCCTCAGTGTAGACGATGAAGGCCAAGCCTGTACCCTGGACAGCCTGAGAGCGGTAAAATGATAGCAGTTATTACCTTGATAGTCTTTGTGTTCATTGTCAGGACCTGGGATGAAGTAAAGGAAACAGGTTCATTGTGTGGCCAGCTCCAAGGTTCCGAGGATCAACTGGACTGACTAGAAAGGCTGGCCAAAACATGCGCACACAAACACACACATGCTGTGATGAACCTTGCATTCCCCTTCCTGCCCCTCTTACATTTTAGATAAAATACTACAAAATCATATTTGAGTCTTTGTTTCCAGTGCCAGAACTTAGGAAATGTGATGGGCCCTGTGTGGTGGGTGTGACCTGGCAGGGTTGCTTGGTGGCCATGTTCCTGTTTTGTGACCTGCTGTGGAAGCCGAGCCTACTACTTCTGCTTAAAGTCAAATGACTTTTGATACCAGTGAAGGGTCCTGAGTGGGTGGGTTTAGACTAACCACAGGACTGCTAGAATATTAAGCCATGAATTCACTAAAAGTTTACAAAGATACAAGAAGGCGAATCACCATGATCAAGAATGACAGACATCTAGGACATCCCTCTCTTCAAACAGACACGCTTGTCAGATTAATGGACTGAATTCGTAATGTTGAAACTTCTACACTCAAAGTGACTACATTCAGAATAGTCCTATGGGGTGAGTTACTAAAGTTAGGTAAGTCTTCAAGGGTGGAATCGTAGTCCAGTAAGACAACAGAATAATATCATTGATCCTGGAAGCAAACTTTTCATCAGAAACCACTCTCTAGAAATATGAGAAATAAATGTGTTGATTTAGCCACCCAATCTCTGACATTTTATTATGGTAACTTGATTGACTGATAAAAGAATATAGGTCAGCCCAGTGGCATACCAATGGTGGTGGTTATCAGGATGCATACAACCTTAAAGTAATAAAATCTGTTAAAAGTTGTTATGTGTGTCATTCTTACTACTATTGCTCCAGAGGTTTTGAAAAAGAGGGGATACCTTTTACACCCAGTTAGGATTTACGAGGTCCTGAGATGCTAGACACTCAGAATCACTAAAGATTAGCCTGAGGTAGTAGCTCTGATTCATTGCAAATGAAAATTAAAGGTGCAGCCTTTATTAAGAAGTATTTCATATAGCCAGACATGATACTAAATGCCTTAATACCAGCACTCAAAGTGGGCAGAGACAGGCATATCTGAGTTTGAGGCTAGCCTGGTCTACAGATGTCCCAGACTGCCAGGGTTACACAGGGAAACCCTGTCTCCAAAATGAACAAAAAACAAAATAAGAAAATATAGGAAAGTGAAAAACTAAGGAAAAGAGAGAATCTCTCAAGAGTGGGAAGAGTTTCTGAGAGGAAAAAGTTTAATTTTCATTGTTCAATCTTTCTATAACAAAATGGCAGGAGGTGGATAAAGACTATCTGTTGGCATTGGCTAATTCTCTGGGCTCCCATGGGCCCCCACACATATGTGTATGTCCATCTCTGGCTCCAGCTTTGTCACTGACCTTGACTTTCTGCTATTATATTAGCTTGTGTTGTCTACCTTCTGACTTTGCAGGTATGTCAAGTGCTGTTAACTAGACCCAACTGTGTTCTCACATCTGCATATAAACTTGTAGCTTTACCATGGCAGAGAGTTAACTATGACAACCACCTAGATGGAATCTTGTTATGAGAAGCCATCTGTGCTTGTAATTTAGTTATAATTAGCTTCATTAGAAGCAAGATGTATGAAAGAACAGTAATGCTTTACCTACGTTCCTTGAGGACTTTAGAGGGGGCAGTCTACCTGCTGTCTCTGATGCAGAACCCTGCCCCCTTTTATCTGTCTAGTTCAGTTATCTCATACCAATCCAGAAGCTCTCCTATTCATCTTAGTGTTCCAGAATTTGCTGTCTTAACTCTTAATCCTCATTTTAACCCCACCCTCTGTGCTCACTATAACATATATGGCAAATATGGGCCCTCTTCCTATACTGCCTTCAAAGAGCTAGCTCCTATGTTATATGAACCAGTCTTTCTAAAAGGGTCAGTGATTAAAATAGTTCTCTAGCATAGTCTTTAATTTTTCTGTTTGTGGGAACTATTACAATAGGTATTTCTAATGTGTTTAAAGAAACAAAAATTAGGGCTGGAGAGATGGCTCAGTGGTTAAGAGCACTGACTGCTCTTCCAAAGGTCCTGAGTTCAATTCCCAGCAACCACATGGTGGCTTCACCATCTGTACTGAAATCTGATGCCCTCTTCTGGTGGGTCTGAAGACAGCAACAGGACAGTGTACTTACACACATAAAATAAATAAATAAATCTTTAAAAAAAAAAAAAGAAAAATTAGTCATAAATAAAAGTGAACATTATTGAAGGAAAAAATAGTGTTATAAATGACAGTATAAAATTGCTAAAATATTTGATAGTTAACTACCAGATTTGATGCTATTGAGGAGAGAAATAGTGAATTAAGAGATACATATATCCAGTTGTAATGAAGATAAATTCAGGAAAATAAATCTATAATAGCACAAACAAAAGTCAATACAGCTAACCTGAAAAGGTGGCTCAAAACAATAAAGATAAGAGGCTTATATAATAGTATTCAAAATTTTAAGATTCAAAGATCCAAAAAAAAAAAAAAAAAAAGAGAGAGAGAATAAAAAGCAATGCTTGAGAGATAATAGGTTTGAGTTTTTCAAATTTTTAAGAAACATTGTCTATAGATCAGAAAGCCCAACATCACTTAGGCCTAGATTAGAGAAATAAAAGGTACGTTGTATTTGTTTTGTTTTGGCAACCAGAGCCACAAGCCTTTCCTATCCCCTCTTCTTAAAGAGCATTCTCTAGAAAAATCTAAGAATGTACTTAAATATAAAAATAGAGACAAATAGACCCACTATCAATTCCACCTCCATTGTTGTTGGAGCCTTAGTGCAATGAAGAAAAGGAAATGAGTTATCAACATTTAAAAAAAATATATAGCTGGCAAGGTTAGTGAAGACCTGTATTCCCACCACTTGAGGGTTGGATCCAGGAAGATCATCAGACCAGCCTGGACTGTGAGACCCTTCTCAAAATGAAAATAATAAGAAAAGAGGCAGGGAGAGAGTTGGGAGAGGCAAGCCAATCAAATGGGATGAGGAAACAAGTGTTGCTATCTTAATATCTGACAAAATAGACTCCAAACTAGTACTAGGTCAGGAGACAAAGACGTACGCTTCATTCTAATTAAGGACACAGTTAACCAAGACAACATTATTATCTCAAATATATATGTACCAAACTCTAGTGACCAAATTTCATAAAAAATTATACTAAAAGACACAGATTGACATCAAACAATTAATAGGCGATTTCAATAACCTACTTTCTGCAATAAATAGGTCATCTGGGCAAAGAATAAGCAAAGAAACATTAGAATTAAATATTAAAATACATCAAATGATGTTAACATTTCTACAGGACATTCCATCCAAACACTGAAGAATATATATTCTACTTAGCAGTACACAGAAGCTTCTCAAAAAAAAAAAAAAAAAAAAAATCCTGTAACACAAAACAAATTTTACCAAATTCAGGAAGATTGAACTAACTCTGCATATCTCATCTGACCATTATGCAATAAAACTTAAAATTGACAGCAAGCAAATCTCTAGTAAGTAACAAACTCATGGAGACTAAACAATTCATTACTGAATAATGAATGGGTCAAAGAAAAATCAAGAAATATAAACAAGGAGTCATGAGAAAAAGAGCTCTAAGTACCCTATAACAAAGCACAAATAAATTACATTAATAAAACTTTGAAAAATGATGTCTTAGTTACTTTTCTGTTACTATGAAAAAGCATCGTGATCAAGGCAACTTAGAAAAGTGTTTCAGCTGGAGGCTCACAGGTGCAGTGGGTTAGAGTCCATGACCAGCATAGCAGCATGCAGGCATGGCGCTGGAGCTCAGAGTTTACATCTAGATCTGCAAGCGTGACACCGAGATAGGTACACTGGGAAACCCGAAAGTCTTCTCCCGCTGAGACAGCTCTTCCAACAAGGCCACACTGTCTCTGGAAACTAAACATTTTGTATTTGCTTTTGTTCCACTTCCTCATTTGCTGAAGATCTGCATAAGAATGATCATTAATAACCACAGAACAGAGTCAATATCTTGGGGGAGATAGACATATTTGAGGTAGGGGTGTGTGTGTGTGTGTGTGTGTGAGACCTTATCTCTGCCTTTTCTGAGTTTTTAAAACTTTAAAAGATGAAGGAAAGGAGGGAAAAACACAGAGACTCCAGGAGAGCTTTCCAACAAGAATCATCCCAAGTAGCAGCTGGGAGAGCAGGAGTCCAGTCCCTCCTATCAGTGAGTCAGGAAAACTGATCAGTTTCCTGTCTTCATGGACCATGTGGAGGCTCTTGTGGGTCCGTCTGAACTAACTGTGTGGAGAGAAGCAGTCCCCATCCTTCCCAGGCCTCTCACCGTGTCCAGCTCTGATTCCAAGCTGCAGTTTCGAATGTGTGGGAACACTTCACTGTACTTGTTTGGGTAAGTAGATGCCAGGTAGTCCTTCACCTCCTCCAGGTTGCTGGCTGTCAGAAAGCCATCTTCAAGGTCAAAAGAATTAGTGAGCAGCAGAATCACCCTGCAGAGAAGACCGCCATCTTCACCTTCATGACTAAGAGGCCCTAACACCTCTGAGAATCTCATTGAGGAGAGGGATTCTGGATTAATGACCCTTTGAAAGGAAGACAACTCTGGACACCTGTGCAGAAGCTTCAGATCTGAACAGAGTTGGAGGATAGGAACCCTGATCTGACAATGAGGCTGTTTAATGTCTTGGCCAGTAATGTCTGATGAAATTGGATGGAGTGTTAGAAATGTAACATCACAGTTTAATATGGCTAACGCCACTGAGTAACCAGTTAACCTCAGAATCACTTAAAGTTAAATTCATATCAATATTCAAGTTATTTGAATGTACATTGACTTCAATTAATTTCTGTCTACTGTAGAGATAGCTACTTATGGTCAGTAACCACCTACTGGAAATCTTAACATCTGAAAGATGGTCTTATGTTTGAGGGAAGCCACAGACAGTAAACTGTGTGGTCTTGGTCTCTGAGACTCTGACCTCTAGAGAGGTCTTGGTTACACTTGAGATGGGGAATGGACCGAAGACACCAGCACTGTTTGCTGAGTACCCTTTTCTGCTAGATGCAATGACCACCTTAAACTGCCTAGTCCCTGCAAGGCAGGCAGGCAACTTTATGGCCCCTGTTTCTGGCACTGGTAGAAGGCAGACATTGGGAATTGAGAAAGGAGACCTGAACCTCACATTGTAGCCCCCAACAGTGGTTGGTGTCTTTTGTCTACCCCCTGACTTCTGGGAACCTAGCCCTTCCCAGTCACCCTTTCGGCTCAGAGCTTTGGAGCCCTGAGGGATGGCTTAGACTCACTTGTTTAAGCAGTTCTCATAGTTGAAGGTGGCCTTGAAGCCATAGATGGAGAAGGTGACAA
This sequence comes from Arvicanthis niloticus, assembly GCF_011762505.2. Classification (NCBI taxonomy): domain Eukaryota; kingdom Metazoa; phylum Chordata; class Mammalia; order Rodentia; family Muridae; genus Arvicanthis; species Arvicanthis niloticus. The sequence goes on from NC_047678.1 coordinate 43,783,126, forward strand.
TGCTGGAAAATATGGCGGTAGTACTATTGATGACAGACACAATGAGGGCATGCTTCTGGCAGTCGTTGGAGGGTTCGTTATAGCTGGCAAAGGCAATCAGGCCACCACACCCTAAGCCCAGTGAGAAGAAGATCTGCGTGGCTGCATTGATCCAGGCCTTGGGGTTGGCTAGCTGCTCAATCTGGAAGGCCAAGAAGGATAGGACTAAGGAATCCTGGGCCCCAATCCACAACTCCCTCTCCCAGGACAAATAGGCTCAGAGAGGGGAAAGAAATTACCTCCCAACCTCTCCAACTTCTACAGCTGTCCAGACCTGGCCTATGTCTGGTAAATTTCTTGGTAGTTAGCCACATCACAAAATCTCAGGTAAAGTAATTTCTAATTTAAAAGACACTAGGTACTGGGCAGTGGTGGCCTTTAATCCCAGCACTTGGGAGGCAGAGGCAGGCAGATTTTGGAGTTCGAGACCAGCCTGATCTATAGAGTGAGTTCCAGGACAGCCAGGGCTACACAGAGATACCCTGTCTCGAAAAACAAAAACAAAAACAAAATAAAGACATTAGGCATTCCGCAGATGCCTCATTCTCTTTAATAGATTATCATCCAAAACGACCAGACAGATTGCCCTCATGCTAGCCCGGATGCTATGTACATTCTGAGGAAGCTGCATTGCCTCCAAACCACTTGCTGCCAAAGCATATTGCTAATTCAGAAGACACTGTTTAATCCTTGACTGTTTCAAACAGCTTCCATTGGACAGTTTTCCATCATAACCCTGGCTGAATTCTAAGAGCCATTTTCAGAGAAAATGCCAGAGAGAAAACACTTTCCCTACTGGCAAAGAAGGCCTCTTGGGGCTGGAGAGATAGCTCTGCAGTTAAGAGCATTGGGTGCTCTTCCAGAGGACCTGGGTTAAATTCCAAGCACTTACATTGCAGTTCCTAACTATAGGGGTAACCTCAATTCACACTGTGTGAAAGCGTAACCCTGTATTTTCAATTGCTGCTTACTGTACTGACAGAACTAAGTGCTGGTAGGATCTTAGTACTGTCATTTCTATGGCCCATTACAGGCTTTACTTTTGTAAATGTTTGTCCTTCCTTACCTGCCTAAAGGCAATCTTAGAAACGTACCAAGTATTGTCTTGCTGCTGATTAGTTATAATAAAGATGTGGCAGCCAGTAGCCGAGGCAGGAAGTATGAGGGTGGAACTTCCGGGCAGAGAGAGTGTGATCTGGGAGGCCAGCTGAAGCAGGAAAATGGGAAGCAGACACAGAGGGGAACAGACATGGACCAGAGTGGATTGGCGGGTAGAGAGCTAGACATGTGGTAGGTTGCAGGCTAGAATAGTCATGTTAAGTTTAAACAGTAGCTGGAAGACAGCCAAGCAAAAGGGCTAAGCTTTAAACTACACTAGAATTCTCTGTGTCATTATTTAAACTTGTGGCAGGCTGCAAAAAGTTGCACAAGACATAACTATCTGTAACTCTAGTTCCAGGGGATCCTACATTCTCACACAGACACACAGGCAGGCAAAGCATCAATGCACATAAAATAAAAATTAACCATACTCCTTTGCACAATAACTGTTGTGATTGACACAGACACACTTTCTCTGGCTATATAAGCAGGTACTTGACACAGTCTTTGAAGTGGCCATGTTACTTCACAAAAGTCTTCTCTTGTATGTTTTCTTGCCTATTGTTGTCTAGCTATTTCCTCCCAATTGAAATGTTTCCCCCTAGAGAGTGGCTTTTTAAGATTCAGGAGGAAAATGAAGCTGACAAGGTCTCAAGAGGCCCTTGAAACTTGACCGATTCACAAGGCCACTCCCCAAGATTATTAAATCGGGAATAACTGCTGGAGAGAAGAGACTAGTTGTGTAGAATGCTCTGGGAATCTAGCTTTTCTGGGCCATTGCCTACGCTGGGACGGGCTTTTCTGTGCTACGCCTGCCTTTGAGTTACCCATGCTCCTGTAAATAGCCTTAATAAACACATTGCTTCACGAAGTTAGCTTTGGACAGAATCGTTTCTTTGGTGTGTTGTTGGTGCCGTATCTAGGATGAACAGTATTTGTTCTGTCTTTCCATTAAAGGTCATACAACATCAGTTTTCCACCTACATCATTATTAGAGTGGGATGCGGGGAACAGGAGGAAGTGATTGTGGAAGTGACAGCAGAGTCAGAAGGACACAGGACGAGGACACCACCACCGCCGCCATTAAAGTGGCAACAGTGACAAGGAAGTTCAAGCGTTCTGAAGAGAAAAATAAGAGTATAGAGAATAGGTCTCAAAGACAGCAAAGGCCGAGAAGAGTTGACGACTACAGATTGCCTTTGCAGCTAGATAAATCCCAGAAACCCACACAGCTGAGAACAAGGGTTTAAGGTGCCCCAGGCCTGAGAGCTGTCATACTAAGGGAGTCCATAGAAGGATTGTTATGGACACTTGTCTCCAGGCACAAAATTTGCTAAATAAATAATATAACCTATTTCCATTGACGAACACTGGCCTGGAGATAGGTTAAGGCAGGGATAGTTGTAGCCTGGAGGGAGAGGGCCTAAGGAAGCATGGGAACAGAGAAGGGACATGACTGGAGTGTCATCTGTGATCGTCAGATTAGTCAAGCATCTAGACAGGACTTTGGGTGAGACCTGGAACAGAAAGGGCACAAGGGAGTATCGAATTGTAGTATCGAAATTGTAGTATCGAAAGTGTAGTGAGGAATGGAATGAGGGGAATTCATGCTCCACATTGCATAGGGTTCAGAATGACTTGTCAGGGGAGGTGGTCTAGCCCCATAAAGCAGCCACAGCCCTTGGCCCAGCCTTGGGTTCACAACATCCACTTGGTTATAGTTCGTCTTCCTCGTGCCATGATTTTTCCCCAGGCATATCAAAAGGGACCAGGTAGATGGGTAGCAGCACCCTTAGGACTTCTCTCCTGCGGCCCATACCTTGGGTGTGAACATGTACGCCAGGCCATTGGTGGCTCCGTGGAGTGTGAGGCCCCGCACCAGGTAGATGATGAGTACGAAGTAAGGCATTGATGCGGTGAAATAGACCACCTGTGGGAATCCAGGAGCAAAGCCAGCCTCAGCTGGGCAGAAATAGCTATGCAACAGTAGACAAAAAAGTCCACTGGACGTTATCAATATGCATCACTGAAATGAAGATAACTATTTTCACAGAATGTTTAACTTACAATATGTGAAATTAAATCAGTAATATAAAGCCTGTGAGCTCTTAAAAATTAAGAGATTAAAACAAATAGCACAGCTTACTTGGAAATAGAGCCAAACACCTGTGTATATCACTAGGAATCTGCATGGATCATGGCACAGTGTTTGAATTAAATGATTCAGGAGTTTGCCCACAGCTGGTAACAACTGTACAAAAATTATTTTACAGACTCTGAAAGTTTTCAGAATAAAAATTGGGTCACCTTTATTACATATGACATAAAAGTAAATAAAGCCAGGAGGCCATGAAGAAGAGTTCTTACGTATGATGGCTTGATAGAAATATCTTTCGTAATCCTCACATATTTGCCTTTAAAACTTTCCCCTCGGCTCTGTGAATACACCCTTAGTCCAGTGTGGCATCCATTTCTCCACAGCTTTCTGTGAATACCATAGTTTACGATGGCACTGTTCTAGTTTCCCTTCTGTGCTATGACAAAACACTTTAAACAAAAGCAACTCAGGGGAGGAAAAGGTTGACGTGGCTGACACTCTTAAGCTACCGTGCGGCACTGAAGGAAGTCAGGGCCAGAACTCAAGAAGGAATTTGAAACAGAAGTCAATAAGAAATACTGCTCACTGGTTTGCTCACAGGCTCGTGCCTAACTAGCTTTCTCATACAATGTAGGACCACCTACCCAGGGAATGGTGCCACCCACAGTGGGCTAGGCCCATTCACATCAATTAATAAGGCCATCATTGGCTTATTAACATTATGTTTTATAAATTAGGGACTTTAGACACTAGCATGTTTATAAATTTATGAAGTAATCAAGTGAATAAACTTGATTCAAGATGAACATAATAATAATCAAATCCCTTAAAGACATGCCCACAGTCCAATCTGATCTGGGAAACCTCTCAACCGTGACTCCCTTCTTAGGTGACCCTGGGCTTGTGTCAAGCTGACTGTTAAAGCTAACTAGGACAGACACTTTCCTCTCCGTGGCACTCTGTGAAATGAGAGATGGCACCCATCTCTCCATGGTCACTCAGTAACAGCACCATTATGTTCCCCAGCCCACCTTGCCAGTAGATTCAGTGCCTCGCAGGATGCACAGATAGACCATCAGCCAGGCCAGGGTGAGGCACAGCGCTGGCTCCCACTGCACTCCTCCACTCTCCTGGATGGACGGTGAGATGTTGAGGGTTTTCCTGTACCAGAAGTACTGTGTGGACGTAGCCTTCTCACATTCCTCGTCGTAGCCTGTGCGGTTACTATTCAGAGGGCAGACAGACCATGGCAGGGGATCCTTTGGAATGAAGTTAGAATCAACAGAGAGGTGAGGGGAAAGTCGAGGACTTGGTGGAATGATGGGATATAGCCTTGGGAGAGGGATCATGGAAGAGGAGGTTGTGTCTCCTGGAGGGGGACATTCTGTAGATCTTTAGGAGGTGGGGCTAAGTAAGAAGTCACTGGGGTATTAGGGGCTAAGGAACCCTGTCTGACACTTTCTCTTTTGGTTTCATTGTGGCTACTTCCTCCTGTATGTGTTTAAGCCATGATGCTCTGCTAAACTTCATTTTTACTCCTGACCAAGTTGTAAATTAACAACCTTTTCTCTTTATGAGTTAGTGTCTAGTTTATTTTATTCTAGAAAAGCTGACTAATAAGGGTTGATACTTGTTGCAGTTCTGCCAGTGGTTCTAGGGGGACTACTGTACTGTCATATGGGTCTAGAAGTCTCTGTTACTAGTATCTTGACAGTGACCAGACCATGTACAACAAGAGAACTCTGACCTAGCATCACTGCAACAGCCAAACCGGGAACTTCAACTCCAAGCTCTTGCAGCATTGTTGGGATGGTCAGAATGTGTTAATGATGGGGCTGGAGAGATGGCTCAGCAGTGAAGAACATTGGATGCTCTTCTAGATGACCTAGGTTCAATGACCCAGCACCCACATGGCACTCACAACCACTTGTAACTCCAGTTCTAGGAGATCCAATGCCTTTTCCTGACCCTTATGGGCACTGTTTAAATGTAATAAACAGATATACATGAAAATAAAACACTCAAGACACAATTCTTTTTAACTAAAAAAATAGAAAAAGACTTAGAATGACAGGTGGATTTTCCTCCCTCCCCTTAACTTAAACAAGCCAGAGGAAGCAACAGTCAGTCAGTACACTTTCAACATCCAGCAGCCAGCTCATTTCTAGGATAACCTTAAGAGCATAAACAGATATTTCTTTTGTTTTTTGTTTTTTTTGAGACAGGGTTTCTCTGTGTAGTCCTGGCTGTCCTGGAACTCACTTTGTAGACCAGGCTGGCCTCGAACTCAGAAATCCGCCTGCCTCTGCCTCCCAAGTGCTGGGATTAAAGGCGTGTGCCACCACCGCCCGGCTTAAACAGATGTTTCATCTCATAGTCTTTAGGTGTGGAACACGAGGGAGGTGAGCTCCTGTGCCTTGAAGTTATTGAGGCCCTTGAACCAGAGATCCTGGCACTAGTGACTTCTTCTGAGTACTAATCAACATGACCTGAGCTTAGTAGACTCAGAGCTTGGCAGTAAAACAGTCATCTGCTTTAGGTTCGTTGAACAGAGTTCTTTGGCACCTAAAATCAAATTAACTTCATTGATGTCAGTCAATGATCATAACCACAGGCCAACTGCTCAGAGGTATTGGAGGGGACTGAGGAAAAGAAAGAAATCTGATCGGACTTGTGGGTGGTATGGGAGAAAGCCTGCTTTAAGATAAATCCCTTGTTGCCCAGGTTTTGATTCTATGAGGTTGGATTTATAGGACAAAAAGGAGCCAACTAATAGAAGCAAGCCTGAGAAATCTCTTGGCTTCAAGGCCACATTTCACAAGATCCAGTGGCATTATCTAGTGGGCCAAGGCTACTCTTCATAACATCAGGGAGCCAGGTCTGCACTCTAGGGTACTCGTTCCACTGATGGCCTCATTGCAAGCAGGCCATCTAGTGGAGGTGGGGCCAACTCTGACCTGGATGTTCTCACAGACAGCTACCAACTTCCCCCATCTCCTTTGTTTTTAAGAGAAGTTTCTCTCCTTTTAGTGTGGAACACAGGAATCAGTGTCAGGTCTAATCTCCATTCAACCTTCACCCTTCAGTCACCTAGGCAAGGCCTCAGGCCCTAGAGAGATTTACATAATAATGAGGTACCTGAAGGCCAGAGGGTGGAGCCAATTAAGCATTCCTCCCCAGCCACTCCCCCCTTTTCCCCTCCCTATTTAACTCAGGTCAGCCCTGGGTTTTGGGGGGTGTGCATCCAGATCCATCCACCATCCACCATGCCAATAAACTGGTTTTGGAAACCCAAGGACTTCCTTGTGTGTTGGGGCGGCACTGTGAGGAACCGTGGGAGAGGCCATTAATGAGCAGTCCGGCCTAACTTCCAGCTGGAGGAACCCAGGGCATTCTCAGCCAACTACACACAGCTTGGCGTGAGGGACCCTGAGGTTCCCCAGCCGTTGTTTTTTTTTTTTTTTTTTTTTTTTTTTTTTTTCCAACAAATCAGAAGTCCAATGGATGGTTGAAGTATGCCTTTTCCCAGGCTCCCTCTAAGTTATAATCCACAACCTTTTCCATTCCTCCTAGAGGCCTGCATCCTCTCTCCTTATTGTTCCTGGTGTGGCCAGGCCTCTGCTTACCTGGAAGGAGTGGAAGAGGTACCAGATAGCCCAAGTGTTGATGACATTGAAGTATACAGAGACCAAAAACGAGACCACCAAGCTAGCAATGCCTGAAAGGAATAAGAAGTCTGTGCTGAGAACCAGGTGTGGGTAGTCCAGCCTGTAAGCATCTCCAGGGCAGACACGATAGGACCACCCAGGGCAAGAATGCTTCCCCTTTGGGTTTTTTTAAAGCATGACCTCACAGCTGTAACCTGTTGCTAAGGCTTAATCCCCCAACTTCTCATGTTTTTTTTTGACATCCAAGTCCTAGGTCCTAGGCTCTGTGCTTGATGTATGTTCAGTGTTCTATTGCTATGAAGAGACACCATGACCATAGCAACTCATATTAAAGAAAGCATTTTAATTGGGGCTTGTATACAGTTTCATTTCAGAGGTGTAGTCCATTATCGTCATGGCAGGAAGCATGGTGGCACACAGATGAGACCTACCCCTGGATCTGAAGACACCAGGAAGAGAGACACTGGAAGTGTCTTGGGCTTTTGAAACCCCAAAGCACACCCTCAGTAACATACTTTTTCCAACAGTGCCAAACCTCCTAATCCTATGAACCTTTGGGGCCATTTCCAGACAGTGTTCCCATTTAATAAAAGAGAAAACAAAGACCACCCAGCAGAACCAGGATATAAGCTTCAGGAAAGAGGTATCATCTATTGCCCACTGTGATGATTATTCCCTTTAGTCTAGGTTAAATCACTGGGGCCAAACTCATCCCTACGTTATCAGGAGAGATGGAGTGGAGCAGAGGCATGAGACGCAAAAGGGAACCAGCCTCACTGCCTTAGTCAGACGTGTGGAAAGACTAAGGTAGTTTCTGTAGAGAGGGAGAGTTGCTGGAATGGTCTGACACTGGCCCCTAAGAGCACTGTTCCTAGCTCTTGCCACCCCACATGTACACATTTTTATCCTTGACCTAGGTCATGTTGGGAATTCATCAGTATTCCCACTACCGAGGGGAACTCTGGCCAGTAAGCAGGTGTCATGCCCCTAGGGACTCAGCTGCTGTCTTTCCTGTGCTTCTCCCTTGTTCCCCAGCAATTGTTCCCCTTTCTGGGTTGGAAGGTATTCTGGGTTCAGAATAACTGTGGCTTTTTTTGGCCCTACCTCCTGGGATATTACAGAGGCAGTGAACCATGTCTTCATGTCAAATGGAGGTCACTCTGAAAAGGTAGGGTGGGAAGTCAAGCCACTTAGTATGAATAAGTGCCTTGGCTTCTGGACACAGGCATCATTTACAGTGCCCCAAAGCCCTTATGTGGTATGATAAAGATGAAATGGGCTCACACACTGTCATGCCAGTACCAGACACACATTAAACAGGGGGCAGTTGTTTACATTCCCAGATGGTAGATGGCTGAGATTGAATAAATGTCTCTGTGTCAAGAAGCTATGTCAAACCATTTACAGAATTTCAACTGAGGTCCGGAGAGGAGATGCCCTGAGGTGGGAGTTTCCCAAGAGGCTGCATGTGGGGGGTCAGAATCCAGGGCCCTCTCTGCCCAAGTGCCATGGCAGCCCTCCCTGAGCTGTCAGTCCACCCAGGCCCAGGTCCTGCTCATGAACAGCAACCTGCACACCCGTGGTGCCCAGGAACATGAACCTGCTGGGAACTGAAAAGCTATCCCACATACCGACACCACTCAGGTAGGGGCTGATGGTCCTCCAGGCACCGATGCTGCCCTGCCGCATGCGCTGCCCCACGGCCAGCTCCAGGTACAAGAGTGGGATCCCCTCCACAATGAACATGATGATGTAGGGGACCAGGAAACTCCCTGTGGAGAGGAGCGTCGAGGTCAGTGAGGACCGATAGGCTTTACCCTGAGCAACTGTGCCTCTGTCACCTGACTTTCCCATCCAGTCCTTCCTCTACCCCATCCATCCCCCTCAGACCTTCCCACTGCACCTCCATTCTTCTGCCCATGTGTCTTCCTCCTTCCACACACCCAGCCCTCTGCCATCCCTGTCACCATCTATCTTCCCTCCATCCTATCAATTCAATGTCTTATTCATCAGTCCATGAATCCAGGTCTCTCCATCCATTCATTTTTCTGCACCCATCCATGGATGTCATGCAGCCATGGTCAGTTGTTTAAATCTTTGAATACTTCCATGCTGGGAGGCAAACTGCTACTGGCCCCAACTCCTTGGATGTCATCCTCTGTGTTTCTCCTGGCCAGAGCCTCTATCTACCTTCTTTTTTAAAAAACTGTGTTGGGGAGGTTGGGGAGGTCAGAGGACAACTTTGCAAAGCTGGTTCTCTCCTTCCACCTTTATGTGTGTTCTGGGGGTTGAACTCAGGTAGCCAGTACCTGTGACAAGTACCTTTACCCACTGGGTCATCTCACCAGCACCAATCTTCTCTTGCAGCACTTGGGGGTTGGTGTAAGGCCAGACCACCACATTGCTAAATTCTTTGAACATCCCTCCTGAACGCTTCTGTCTGTCTTTCTACAGCTGATAGAATCTATGTGACGAAGAGTGGGAAATCAGCAAACCTGTCTCCTGCCCTGGAGGGTTCACCTAGGTAGGGGGATTTCAGATGCTGTATAGTTGCCTGGTCTATAAAATGTTCCTTCAGGCCTGATTATTTTCAGAGAGCTCAGTGGCTTAGCAAATACAGGGATGGGTAAACTAGTTGGATCCCCAGTACAGAACTTACCACATCTCCCTTTAAAGAGGATCTCTGTGTATCTGTTTTAAACAAGAACCTTCAGTCTAAAATTTTATTTTAGTAATAGTGACTTAGAAAACCTTCAAACCCACAAATCCCTAAGGAGTGGTCTGTGAATGGAGCTGTAAACACCCCACTGCCAGACAAATGTACAGGCAGGGACTCAAGGCTACCCACAAAGACTGCTGCATGGAGAGATGACCCAAGGCCAATCCTCTTTATATCTCCTCAGCTCATGGCTCCCTGGCTGGGGACCTGAGAAAAGCCAACAGGAGAAGGGCATACAAAAGAAAGAGCCTGACACAACAGCAGCAGGGACTGAGGGTGGTTTGTAACTGGCTCCTTGGCATTACAGAAAATGTAAAAGCATCAGCATACACAAACCCCAATAGTCACCCTAATCATCACATGCCGGGAGCCTGCCTGGCCTGGAGTGGTGTGAAGCAGGACATGGCATTGAATGTAGAGGTAGCCTTAAAGCCTGATGGTTTCTGGCCTTTATGCTGAATGCTGAAGCTGCTGGCTTCTAAAAAAAAAAAAATCCCAATAATTTTCTTGTTTATTCTGAGGCTAAAAACCTTTGGCTTGGGTGACTAACATCTGCGGCCTCACAGCAGGAGATCAGTAAAGGAGTAATTGCTAGGGCTTTTTTCTCTCTGGCCCAGAAGCCTCACCACTGGCTTGTCAGGCAGGAGGGAAGTTTGGAACAATACACTTTTATTGAACCAGGAGAAGAGAGTCACTTGCAGAAGGAAAAACGTTTACACAAGCAAATATGCATAAGTTCACATCTGAATCTATGCATACATACACCTTCATGCATTCCAGTTGGGCCCAGCTACTCACTAATTTCATAATTGCATACTTACACACACACACACATCCCTACTTACATATGCATATGGAGCAAAAACCCAAACGCCAGTGCAGAAAGACTCATTCTAGATGAAAAAAAGAGCTACAATCTTTTATAGTACAGAGAAAGAAAAAGCTTCTACCCTTTTATTGCTAAATGGATTAAACCTGAATCTCCTCAGCAGTAAGACTAAGCCTGCCTTGCTGTTAGGAAAACCTGTTCTACCTCCTGGTGAGGAGAAGCCTGCCTGCTCTCTCTGCAGCTTCTTCTTTGTCCCTCTTTCTCTCTGTATTCTGCATATTGCTCTCTTCTTCTGGTCCTGTCCTTTTTATTTTTTAGGGAAAGTTAAAGGGGGAAATCTATCAGACTATACGCTCTGTAAATTTCTAAGTTACTCTATTCTGCTGCCCTGCTTCCTCCTCCTGCTCTGTATAATAATGCCGATGCGTTGTAATCATTCCTAGTTTTTTGTACATTTTCTAGGGGGAGTAGATCACATGATTTTTCCAACCATCCCTTTTTTTTTGTTTTTGTTTTTGTTTTTACAAAAGTTCAATAAAAGTTCAAACATAAATTCAAATCATAAACTGAATAAGAAGTTCACAACAGAGATGTTTACATGTGTTTTTTTATCAAGAATAATTATTTGTCTAAATATTAATTTTCTGTTACTGGCTTCATAGGTTCATGGAGAGTTAAAGATCATGATTCTTGTGACTAAGTTATTATTGAAAATTTGTATAGATAAACCCAGCTAATATTTTACCTTCTGTCCTTGCACCTACAATAAATTGTTCTTTTTATGACCTTTGGTTGTTTTACAACCTCTTGGAACGTGTTCTAAGTTGTCAATGCCTGCTTTCTATCTCAGAAGCACGTGTCTCATGACATGTGAAGGGTTCTCGTTGCAGTTTTCATATCAGAGAGGGCTTTGATAACAATCCTACTGTGAAGGGCTTAATGATCACTAGTAGAACTAGGAATTCTTACAGGATCGTCATTAGGAATTAAGAAATCCTCTGTTTGTCTATATAGCATCACTAGAAGACAGTACATCTTTATTGATCTGCAGACATCTGCTCAAAAGTGTGGGTTAATAAATAACAGGAAAAGCATATTAATATCAGGAATCTTTCCTAAAATGTATTCCTCTTTGGCCTTGCCAAGAAGGGCTCATCTACCATAGTTTTACAATCCATGGTGAAATCATCTCAGGAAAATCATCTGCTAGATTTTAGCCTCTCCTAGATGGCTCCTGGCAATCACAAAACGTCTCCATGGTACACACGGATTGCCTGTGTAATAGGGGTGTTGACGGTCATGTATAGCACTACTGAGCTACCTTCCCAGGACACAGCTACAAAGAAAGGGAAAATAACTGCATTAAACCTTCAGACTGCGTGGTGGAGCCTCGAGCTAGTGGTCTTCTTGGTCCATGTGTTTTACAGGCTCCTGTGTCCTCCCCCCTTTTCCCTCTGGTCCTGTCTAGATACCTGCCCTCATACCTTCCTGCCCTTACTCCCCACAGTGGTTTCTGAGAACAAGAAGTTACCATCTTAGGACACCAGCTTTAACTTCCTTCATCAGCCTATGTCCCTCCAACTCTCCTTCAGGCCCATTCCCACTCAGAGGAGAAGAGGAGGCTATACCAGCTCTAGCTGCTTCTTTTTGAGAGGGCGAGTCTGGGCTAGTGCCATTTGGAGAGAGGGGGACTCTTAAGCAGGCTCCTGGGGCCTGTCCAGTGGTCTTCAAGAATGGCCTGAGGTCCTCCACGGGGTCCCTTCAAAACTCAAGTTGCATTATTTAAGAGATTTTATATATTCAAGAAACCTTATGTTCCCTTTGTGATGGCTAAGCCTGACTGTCGAAGTGATTAAGTACGGAATTAACTAAAACCCAAGGACCTGAGCATAGCTATGGGGACCTTTCCCTGATTGGATCATTTGAGGTGGGAAGACTCACCCTAAGTCCATACCCGCCATACCATATGGCAGCTCACGTAAAAGGATTGGATGGAGGAAGCTCTTTCACCTGCTTGCCCTCACTCTCGCTGCCAAGTTTATCTATTCTCATGATGAAGCACTCTTTTGCTTGCATTAGAACCTACTTCTTCGAGATTCCAATGCAGACTGAAACACTCAGCCTTGTGAACTGAACAACTACTGGATTTTTGTCTTTTTACTGGTAGATAGCCATTGTTGGACTATCTGGATCACAGCCTATAAGCTACTATAATAATTCCATTTACACTTACACACACACATATATGTACATATATATATATATATATATATATATATATATATATATATATATATGTATGTATGTGTTTCTTTGAAGAACTCTAATAGACCCTTATAGCTAGAAAGTCGAGGTGAGGCTAAGCTCTTGGAGAGAGAGTATCTCCTTAGATGCACCACAGACTAATAAGCCAAAAGCAAACACTTGAACTTTGGTTACACATACATTTTTCCTCTTTAAGCCAGTCCTTGTAATCAGCATGTAGTATAGAACAATAACTCCATTTCATTAAGCATAGGCTTGACATCAGTGTATTGAACTTTGACCTTGTGATCTTGTATAACTTTTTAGACCTTTGTAACATGCTTAAGCTTTCTTGTTTTCTTTTTCATTCTAGAAAAATATCCAGCCATTTTATGAGACATAATTATCTCAACAAATCAACAGTCACCAAACTTAGGCGTGACAATCTTTTGCAAGCAGGTCTAGTTGATGTCATCAAGGTGACAGGGTTTTGGCTTGGGAGATAATGCTTTTTTAAGGTGGTTACTTTAAAAAAGAAAGTTGAATCCAAGCTGCACATATAATATTACCTATATACATCCTGTTGTTAAGTTCCCAGGTAAACCTTGCAAAAACAAAACAAAAAAGCCCCGACATCAACAACAAAATGCAAGACAGTCTCCACACAGTATAGAAAGATCTACTCTAGCCATACTTTTAGTTTTGAATGAACGTAAGTAACTTATATATCATGAGATAAATAATATATAAGCTATGCCTTTAATCTTCGTTGTGATGTTCTTTCTCCTTGTCTCAGGGTCAGATGGCTATCCTGACTCAGGAAAGGGAGCTTTGGAGGCTATATTGAGGCAAACATGGTTGGGTCTGAAGTAGAAGGCCCAATTCCATCTTCAGAGCCAGGTTGTTAATGAGCTTAAACTGTGTATGACAACTGATACAAGAGACACTTGTTTTGTTCCTCTATAAAACTAAATCCAGGAAACTTGCTGTTAAACACAGTGATAAGTGCTGGGCCCAACGTATCTGCTTTCCTTATATCCAGTGTAGAATTATCCAGGTTAGTCTTATTTATTGGGTCATGCATTAGAACAGACTGAAAAGCTAGCCTTTTAGAGTATTTAAACTTTATGACATCATGGGTGAGTGGCAGTGAAGCCCCTATAATAAAGGAAGTTGTGTGCCTTTCTAATGACTAACCCTCCCTGTCTAGACTTGGGGCTACCAACGTCTTGGAAGACTCTACCCACAATCAACTCACACGTGCCTGCAAATGGAGGGAGACAACCTGGAAAACTTAACAGCTTCTGTTTTTTCTTTAGCCTCCGCCAACAAGAAGGCTCTGTGAAACTACATGGGTCAGAATTCTCCCACAACCTCAAGCAAGAGAAACATCCTGTCTTAGCTAATACCTGGGCCATATCTCCTTACCAAAACTAACCAACAAACCAGAAAACAAAACAATTGTTTTGTTTGTTTTCATGTCGGATTCCGCTCAGTGATTGAGGAGGCAGCTGAGTCGTGACTCTGGAAGAATCTCTGACGTAGTTTATAAGCCTTGGGTCAGGGTTGCCCTTTTCCTGCCCTCACCCCCAGTCCATCTCCAGCCTATCAACAACCAGCATCAAGTACAGTCCCTGGGAGAGGCTGGACCACCTAACCATGTCTCCCAGTTTCCTCTTTTAGTCTTTCTTAGTGCAATATTGCTATCTTTTTTTTTTTTTTTTTTTTTTTTTTTGGTTTTTTGAGACAGGGTTTCTCTGTATAGCCCTGGCTGTCCTGGAACTCACTGTAGACCAGGCTGGCCTCGAACTCAGAAATCCACCTGCCTCTGCCTCTCAAGTGCTGGGATTAAAGGCGTGCGCCACCACCGCCTGGCAAGTTTTGTTTTGTTTTTTTCACAAGACGTGGGAGAAGACAAGCAGGAGCGAGCAGGATTCAAACACACAGGATAGAGAGAGAGCTCAGAGGGCCCGCGCCCTCTGCAGGCGGACGCCTTATGGGCTGTGCCACCGCTTGCAATATTGCTATCTTGTCCCTGGCCACAGGGAATCAGTCTCAGGTCCCCCAGAGATCCATTTGTATCCAAATATTTAATGCCATCATTTCTCCAAACACTTGATTTGCTGTTGAAAGAAAATTTTGAAATAGGCCCAAACTAATAAAAACAGCAGGGCCCTGTGATCCCTTTTCCCTAACTTAAATAGTTAAAAATGCCTGTCAGCAGGTTTGGGTCCAGTTAATTAGTTACAGAGGATGTGGAGTTACAAGACAAAGGCCTGTTGAATCATCCAAGGAACTGGCTGGCCATGAAAGATAAAGAGTATACAAGGACATCCTTAGAAGAACAGAGATATGTCCAAATGAGTAATGGGCCATCTGGTGTTCTTCCACCCTTCCCCCTTTTGGGCCTGCTCGGCCTATACAGCCTGCTGATGTTCAAAAATGTAAAACAACCAATCATGTGTACCCATGTGAAAATCTCCCACTTCCCCCACCCCTTGCCTATAAAAGTCCTAATCCTTTGAGCCTCGGAGTCAGTCCCTCTGTCTCCTATGTGAGATATGGAGCTATGTGCTGACCCAGAGCTCTGATATTAAACTGCCTTATGTGTCTACATCAAGCCGGTCTCTCGTGAGTCCTTGGGTGCCGCTGTCCTGAGACTTGAGTGGGAATCTCCCTTTGGGGTATTTCACCGTAAGAGTCACTTTCTATGTAAACCACACAAGCTCTGGGAAGGGTGCTGGCATCCACATTTACCAAGTTCATTGAGCGTGTGCTGTGTCATGATCGGAGTTTCTCGGCTCCAGCCTCACGTAATCACAAAATCCAAAATTAAGTGTTTCTAATGATCATCAATTCACACAAGTTCACAGAGCTGGAGAAACAGAGACAGATGCAAAACCCAGTCAAGAGGGCCTCCTTTAACCAACTGTTATGCAGTTATATGCAGGGGGTTGGTCTGGTGCTGCTTGTATTTAAATGCTAAATACTGGCTCCCAAAATCTGGTTGTCCCTAATGAGCAGATCCTCAAGTATACCAAGTGATGCTATGTAAACCTTGCTCCCCAATATTAAACTATTGGTTAGAATAAAACTGGTGACAGCCATTTACTGGGGGGAATGGAGAGAGGTAGAGTTTTGAGTTATGGGGTTGGGGGTTGCAGGTAGGGGATCATGAGGAAGAGAGAGGAGAGAAAGGGCACAAAGGAGGAGAAGACAGGAGAACAGGTCTCCAGAAGTCATGATGGACCAAGAACACATGCCGGAGTAATATGCTACCCAGGACACCAGGCTGCTGGCACAGAAGTAACCCAGAGAGTTTCAAACAGCAAGTATTTGGGGAGCACGGTTTAGTCAGTAGCCAGACTGGCAATTTAGATTTAGATTCAGGGTAACTTCCCTCCTCCCCTCAGTAATTGAATGGAGCCTTATAAATAAATATCATAGTTTAAGTCTCATTTATTTAAAGTTAAACAAGGATAAATTTAATAGATAATCTTATACAGTTATAACCAGCCAAGAATCTACTAGGAAGTGCCTGGATCAAAGAGTATCTTCTAAGAAGTCAGGTGTTTAGGTTCTACCTCTTTTGGGGACATATCTACCTACCAAATCAGAAATTCTCTGATATTAGTCATTTGCATCAACCTCAGAAAAACAATTAGAATTGCCAGCCCATTTTCAGCCTTGACTGGCAAGCAGGATTGCTCATATTCCTATCTGGACCCCAGATGAGAACACTTTTAGGGAGACAACTCCCAGTTATGCAAACTTTGTGACTGTGACTTTTCCCCGAGTCTAGTGTCACCAACCTGAAACAGGTTTATGGATCCTTTCCTGCTGGTCACAGCAATGTTTCAAATGTGTATTAGGCATGTGTTCAGGTCACTGCTGTTTACCAACAACTCTGTCCATTTTTCAGCAGGGTCTGCTGTTTGCATCTGTCCTATCCCATCTAACTATATAACCCTGAGGTTAAGGATTTGAGGCTGAAACAAGTTGCCACTGTTACACAGAAAGTTACAGAGAGGGTGGATCATGGAGAAAGGCCCAAAGCCATTCCTGATGAAGAATGGGGTGTCTAAAGGGGAGGAAAAGTGATCATAGTCCCAAATATCATCAATTAAAAAGGGCAGATCTCTGTGAGTTCAAGGCTAGCCTAGTCTACAGACCTAGTTCCAGGACACCAAGGCTACACAAAGAAACCCTGTTTAAAAAAAAAAAGCGTTCACAGCACAACAGGTGGACATCTGAAAGGGCATTCTTGGCTACTGGGTAACTTCTTCCAATCTCTGAAAATCCCCTGACCATAGCAATCAAGCCAGAATAACAAGATAGTATACTAGGTGGAAAAATAGAACTCCAGTCCTTGTTAACTGTGGAAACCAAGAACCTAGAGGAAGTATCTCTTTAGGTGCCCAGAACACTGTAGTCTGCCTTCAGAGCCCCAGAGCTTAACCCCTTCTTGTTCTCCTGACTCTCCAACAGTGAATGGTTTTTGCTACACCGAATGTACCCATCTGTCACGTCTGGGAGTGTTCTTGAAGGTACTTCCCTTATTGACAACCCTTGGAAGAAATTATGAAGTGGTAGGAAATGTGGGGGCCCCAAAACCAGTCCATGTAACTCTGAAACACACAGCAGGATCTAGCCATGGAGACTTTCTTCTCTTCTGGTTTATATATCTGTTAGTTCCCATTACTGGCTTTAAACATCTTATCAGGTGTTCCTTACTTTAGGCCAGTGGATAAAAGATCCAAAGGGGTAAGAACACAGTCTAGGGGAGCCCCTGCTGACTGCCATCTGCAAGACAATCCCTCAGATTTGTCTCCTGAGCCAGAGCATTTCTCTGTCTGTCTGTCTGTCTGACTGTCTGTCTGACTGTCTCTGTCTCTCTGTCTCTGTCTCTGTCTGTCTCTTTCTCTGTCTCTCTCTGTTTCTGTCTCTCTCTGTCTCTCTGTCTCTCTCTGTCTGTCTCTCTGTCTGTCTCTCTGTCTCTCTCTGTCTCTCTCTCTTTCTGTCTTCTCTTTCTGTCTTCTCTTTCTGTCCTCTCTGTCTCTCTGTCTGTCTCTCTCTCTCTCTGTCTCTCTGTCTGTCTCTCTCTGGTTTGGTTTCTTTTGAGACAGAGTTTCTCTGATTCACCCTGGCTGTCCTGGAACTTGATCTGTAGACCAGACTGGCCTCAAACTCGAGATAACCTACCTGCTTCTGCCTCCTGAGTTGGAGGGTCACTCTGTGTGCTGGGACTAAAGATGTGTACCACCATGCCTGGCATATTATTTGCTCTTACAATTGATTCTTTAATATCTTGTGACCTTGATAAATTCCTAATCTTATAAGATCTGCCATTCAAAATAACCTGAAGTAAATATTCTCTTTGGCCTATTTTCCCCATTCAAATTAACAATCTGTAAGCAAACACCCTAAGCACTCATGACAAATAATTCACATACATCCATAATAAGAGACTATGGAATATTTTTTCCCTGTTTATGTCACAACAACTGGAAAGTGAGGGCAAAAGTGGAAGTGGGGGGCATGGTACTGTGGGTCAGAAACAAAAGCAGGCAGCAAGGAGAGAAAAGATATTCTACAAATTGAAAATTGGAGATGCCAGACAGAAAGAACAGCTTTAATTCCCAGGAAAGCCCTCAACTCCATCCCAAAACCCAAGCAGGCGGACCCGTCTTTGCCTACAGCTGTCAATGGTAGCAGTTTAATTAGTACCTGGCCCTAGGCTGCTGAAAATTCTCATGAGTGTCCCAGGTCTAGTAATCTTGGTGCTAGAGCCTCAGGATTGAGAAAAATTTTAAGTTTCCTTTAATTCTATGGATTTAATTCTATGGATTGACAGTTACTGTGCTGGGAATGGAAGTCGGGTCCTCATAAACGTTTAAGCAAGATTTTAGCAGCCCCACCCGAAGCACAGCAAGTGTTCTTGCAACTGTTCTTTCCCACCCACCCACCCACCCATCAGCTTTGAGACGTCCACAGACCAGTGTCTTGCAAGGCCAGCAGAGCGCTTTACTTATACACTAGGGACATGGGGGAGCCTGGGCTAGGCTGTATGGGGTCATCTGTCCCACAACCCCAGCAGTGGCTATGTGAGTTCTGGGCAAACAGCTACAGCCCCTCGGGGTGCCAGCACCCAACAAAGACTTCCTACATATCGACAGAACTTGCCCTGCTACCTCAGTCACCAACTCCATTGGAGTGCCAGGTACCTCCAAGCTCAAACTCGAAGCAAGCTTTTCCTCTACACTGGAAAACTCCAAGACTAACTGAGGTTTTGCCTATGTGCTAGAATAGCCCAAGAAAGAAAAAAAAAGCTGAACAAACCTTCCCTACCTCCAGCTATTCATAGCGCAAGAGCCCAGCATGGAGTGAAGAAGCAGAGGAGTAGAGAGTCTTCCCTCTCTCATCCTGGAAGACATTTGGTCCCTTGGAGTCCAGTGTCTCTTGGTTTAAGAGTTGTGGCATAGCCCTCTGCTTTAGTTCTAATGGGTAGTCACACACCATCAAATCACCGTGTGCCGTCAGAGCCCAGGGCCCCTAGTCTCCTTACTCCTGGTGGAGGTGGGACCTGTCTAGGTTCTCCCCATGCTAGCTGTGGTTGGAGAGGGTTCCTTCATTTGGAAGGGGCACTCAGAGGGCTGCACCGTCAGAGCCACTTCCAAGTCCTTCTCCACAAGTTTGCCATGGTGTGTACGTGACCCTAAATAGACGTCTTCTCAAATCATTGGTGAGAGATGCCAAGAAATGTAATAAAGGTGCTGGCAGTCATCTAGGGGATCATGGAGCTTAGTTCCCAGGGACAAGGGACCAGGCCACAGGGAAGGGAAAGTAACAGTGAGCTCTAGCTCTCTCTCTCTCTCTCTCTCTCTCTCTCTCTCTCTCTCTCTCTCTCTCTCTCTCTCTCTCGGATGGGAATGACCCCAAGGCTATCAGTCTTTGCTCAACCTAGATAGAGTCTTCCCCTCTCCCCTACTGGTCCTGTTTACACACATACTCACTTATATGCGCACACACACACACACACACCCCTCGTGCCTTCCTGCCCATTTCTCCTCACACTATCTTCCAGGAGCAAGCAGCAGCCATCTCAGAGCTAACTTTGCAGAGGGACTGTCGCGCCGTCTTAAACTGTTTGTAAGGCATTCTGCTCTTGATGTGTTGGTCAACCTACTCAAATGTGGGCCTTTGGGTTGTACCCAGTGTCTTTTCCTAAACCAAGCTGTGGAATTCAGGTGGCTCACAGTTCCCAGAAGTGGAGCGGCTGTCACAGAGGTCATGCAGAGCTCTGTGGCCACATGTGGGAGGGAAGAGTGAAAGTGTTGGCAAGGGACAGCACATAGCCACACTAACGGTCAGAGCCTACCCAGCTTGTCCTTGTGTGCAAGCAGGGTCTGAACACCACCTTCTTATTCAGGAGGCTTCTCAAGGCTAAACCCCTTTCTTGCTCTGAAAAGACTGGGCTTTTTCCCTTTACCAACTTGATGCCAAAGGAGGCTGAGGCCTGTGTGGTTTATTCTCTGGAGACACCTGACAGCGTATTCCCACAGCTGTTTGGAGTTACTGCTCTAATACTCAAAGGTCATAAGATAGTCTAATTTTAACCCAAAGTATCAAGCAGGAACCACATCAAATCTGGTGTAGCCCATGGTCAGATTGTCTCGGTGACATAGCCTGGTTGCTTATCTGTTGCCTAGGGCCAGAAGAAAACTCAAAGCTTGTACCAAGGTGGGAGTGTGGGCACCTTTAGCTGTGCCGGGCAAACACTTCCATCACTTCCCCAAACCTTACTTAGTTGGTATCACATTCTGTCTACAAAAAAGGAAGTAGATCACAGCTCCATATGCACAACCCAGAGGTTAAAGAGTCAGAGGAGGAACAGACAAAACCTTTAGGACCGCAACTTAGCCAAAGACGTTTTAGACAGCAGAACAAAGGCACTGTCCATGGATGCAAAGGCCAAACCTTCCTTTTGCGTGGGACGGTGGGTCAGCTCTTTGGAGGTGACATCCAGTAGTCTAGGAATTCATCCAGCTTCCAGGAAGGTGAAAGTCTTAGATGTGAAACGCTCAGTTAGGCAGGCATGCTGCACCTGCCCACTCACTCACCTCCGCCGTACATCTGGCACAGGTAGGGGAAGCGCCACACGTTGCCCAGGCCCACGGCATAGGAGACACAGGCGAGTAGGAACTGCAGGGGGTTGCCCCACTTTGGCCGCACCTTCTCTACAACCGCAGGCTGGGCACACTCTGTCGACCTCGGTCTTTCTGGGTGCTGACCAGGGCCTCCGGAGCCTTCCCAGGGCTGTAGCTCCTCATCCTCTGGCAGGGAGACCACATGTGCTGAAGGTGATTCCATCTTCTGGGACGACTCTCAGTGTAGAATGGACAACACCTGTGCCCCCCTTTGCCCCGCCCCCAAGCCCCTATGTGTTCTGCTGTTTCTTTCCAGGACTCTGGAATCAGCTTTCGACCCTACCAGGCCATGGTGTGAATTCCCTTCTTGACCACTGCCTCCCTCTCTGCCTCAACCTCACAGGTGGCCAGTTTAGACCCTCCCACTGACCTTTGGCCACATTCCTTTCTGTGTCCCTTGTCTTCAAACTCCAGGATTTCTGGGCTCCTCAGGTTGCTGTTAAAAGTGTCTGCAAAAAAAAAATTCACAAAGATGAGTGTATCTGCCGGAGGCTGACGGCGAACTGGAAAACGTTTAGCTACAAACTGCGAAAAACTCTGATCTATGTGCTTGTCGGTTTCTATAGTACAAACACTCCCACTATGGTGCTTCCTGAGCTACCAGTAAAATCCATTAAGTGCAACAGGACACCATTATGCTGGGTTCCCACCTTGCACACACACTGATAGAGCTAGCCTCCGGAGCATAACTGACAGTTAAAGGGTAGCAAGTAATCAGAGCCGAGCATTGTGTTTGATTTCTGACGTCACTCAGGCCTCAGTAATTAACTGTATTTAACAATCACCTCACCAAAGGGGATAAAACCCAGTTCTCTGGGGTGTCCAGATTCCCAGCACAGACGACTCAGTCCAGCTTAACCCCCCTGAGCGTTCCCAGGAAGCTGCCCTGGGTAATGGATGGTTGCCTATGGAAGCGAATTTCACTGTGCCTACCAGAAACAGAATACAAAAGACCATCAAACTGTGTCACTTGGATTCTGGATGAAGGAGAGAAAGTGGGTACAGCTGTGGCCAGGGTTCTATAGTCTTATTTTCCCAACTAAGAAGGTTATGCAATTTTCAATCATTTGCTCATCCTGGTAAGTGCACTGTTAATTAATTATCAGAGCTTCAAGTTTCCCCACTTGAGAAAGTCCAAACTCCTTAGCTCTGCTTGCAAAGCCTTGAGGCTTTTTTTATTTTGATGTTGTCGGTGTTGCAGTTTTCTTTTAAAAAAAAAAGTTATTTTTATGTTGTGTGTGTTTTACCTTCATACTTGCATATAGCTAGACTGCTGTCATTCATATATACACAAATATATACATCTGTATGTGTACGCACATATAGCTGGAACTGGTGTTATGGATTGTTGTGAACTCCTATTTGGGTGCTGGAAACTGAACCCAGGTTCTCTGCAAGAACAGCCAGAGCTTTTAACTGCTGAGCCATTGCTCCAGCCTCCCTCCCTTTTGAGATGGCCATTTGCTAAGTTACTCACTTAGGTTAGGTCTTCAGTCTTCCTGCTTCAGCCTCTTACATAGGTGGGGTTACAGCTGCATATCACCACACCTGGCTCATGTTGACTTCTGATTACAATTATGTTATTTGAGATTTGTGCCCTAAGTAAGATCCGGTCTATTCAGAGGAAGGTCTATGTGCTGATAAGAACGTATATTCTATAGCTATTGTATGGATAATCTATCTTTTTTAAAATGATAATTGACCCCTTATTGTTATACAATGATCTTCCTGTTTATTTTTATGGGTTTTTGATGTTGTTTGTTTTGTTTTTTGAGACAGGTATAGCCCCCATCTCCCAAATAGTAGGAAAGTCAGGCACGCATTACCACCACATGTGGCTCTTTTTAAATTTTATTTTATATTGTATTTTTCTAGATTACTCTGTTCACTATCTCCAATGTAGGTATTGTGCCTAGAACCAGCAAAGGATTTGTCTGAAATATGACTTAGTACCATCTCAAGAGAATCACTGAGAAACATCTTGCTCTACATGAAACCCACAGAAACCAAAGTAAAGCTATCTCATTTGACTGTGTTGCAGACAGCTCCCTGACTGACCTGGGTCAGCTTAGGAGCTTCTGACTTTACAATGGGGTAAAAGCAAAATGAATTCTGTAGAAGCTATAGTTTGAGTTTCAGTGCTTTTCGAGGAAGCAGTCTGAAGCAGGATGCTCTCTGAAGATGTGGAGAACCCTGGCGGCCGCAAGCCCTCTGATGATCACTTGACCAGGAGCTGCTGCTCTGGCTGATGGTTAGGAAGGTAGGTGTAATCAATGCATCTTCAACTCAGGGTGCTCTTCAGTTTGAAGTGGGGCGGCAGTGTGTAACCCCAGTGTGGGTGGAGGAATGTGGGAGCACAGCCCAAGAATGGAGTCCGGTAAAAATTCTGAGTGCTTGGGTACATGATACTGAGACCTTGACTGTGACTGATCCCAGGAAGGCATGACAATCGCAGAAACAGTGACTATGCCTGAAAGGAGGGGACACATACCTGAGAATTCAGGAATAGGCTCTGTTGTGCTTGACAAGAGGTGGGCCACTCTTCAAGCCTAAAAACAGCCTCATGAGAGATCAGGAGTAAACATTTAGGTAAATAAATGCCAAATGCCACGTCTTACGTTTTATGCACAGTGATCATTCTGAAACCAGGTATCAAGAAAGGATGGAAGCAGCCAAGATAGTGAAAATCTTTCTATTTTTAAAGTAAGTTACAGGCCTATATTAAAAGACTCGCTTTGGGAAATACATCATCATTATCTACCTTTTTAGACATCTATCTATCTATCTATATATATATATATAAAATTTTAATTTATGTGATGTGCTTTTGTGTATGTTTGTACCGGTGCAAGCAGGTAACAACAAGGACAGTGGAGGATGCTGACTCCCCTGGAAGTGGAGTTGTTGGAGGTTGTAGACTTCCCAATATGGATGCTAGGAACCAAACGTTGGTCCTCTGCCAATGTAGTGAAGATTTAGTCAGGAAAATTCATCTTCAACCCTGGAAAAGGCCTTTCTTGTGCCTACATCTGCTATTGGTAGAAGACAGAAATAAAAGACATCTCTGGCTGATGTTCCAAGTGATGTCTAAGCATTTTCAATGGTGTCTGCAAAGATAGATCCAAAGAAATCCTTCAATTCCATGAGCTTAGCAGAGCAAAGATGGTTAGTACAGGAAGAACTCTCAGTCTAGATAACCTTAATCTGCTTTATTATGATAAAAAAAAGAAAGAAAGAAAGAAGACATTCACGAATGACAGCCATAAATACGGAGTCTTTTCAGCTCCACACTGCTCTGTGTGATTTATATACATTTTAGAAAACATTATTATGCAGAAGTGAATGAATGTGGTTGCAAATGATGTTTATAGCAAAGTTAGAGTTCCTTGTATCCTTATGGATGCATCTGACACTGAAACCCTAGGGCTGGGAGTATCTGTTTAGATCCCTTGTACAGTCTAGAGTTGTAGAGTGGTTGGTCCTGGCCCACTGGCAGGAACCTTAGATTCAGAGAAAGGTGACTTCCACTGGGATCCCAGAAAAAGTCTTAGTGGCCATTGTATCCTGGCAGCATTTAAAGAGTAGTCGGGAACAGAGAATTACATAGTCATTGTGACTTTAAAGAAAAGAATTAGGTTAAATCTAATATGTCACCTTACATGCTTCAAAACCTCTAACACTGGTTGAAAAGCAGTATTTTGTTTTCTTTTAAGCAAAAAAAAAAAAATGTAATTGCTTCTTTGGCTCCTTAGAGTTACAGTCAAGTCTCTAATGACAGTTTACCTTAAATTCTAGAACTTTCTAGAATCAAGAAAACAATGATCTTCAATACCGGCCTTAACTTTTGATGACAAAGAGGCTACAAGGTTTGACCTTCAGGTGGCAGAGGATAGGGGGTCCCTCCTAAGGGATGTGGTCCCCTCCCCATGGTGGTCTTCCCTCCTAAGGGATGTGGTCTCCTCCCCAAGGTGGTCTTCTTCTGCTAAGCTCCCTAATCTTCTTCACAGACTCAGGAGGTCCCAGGCCAGTACTACAGCCAAGAAGTCCCCACCAGCAGTCAGTAACTGTGAAACAGAGTGGCTGACTTCGATCTCGGGGAGGTCCATTCTTAGGCCACAGGGGAAGAGCCTCCCCTCTCCAGGCGGTTCCTGATGAAAGTCCCCAGGGCCACCAGGGGGATCCACATGATAGATGAAGCCACCAGCAAACCGATGACAGCTAGTGCATGTGGAGGGTAATCCTTGGTCACCAGCTGCCCCTGGGAGAAGAGACTGAGCATCAGGGGACGGTCCCTCCTATCAAATCCAAGAGAAATGCTCACCCAAGCCTTCTTCTATGAAGGGGAAGATGCTCAACAGAAAAGAAAGGCCTATGGTGCTCCATGACTCTGCAGTTTACAGTAAGTCTTCGTAGAAACCATGCCCATTTTCTCTATATGCCATAAAGATAGATAATTCTGACCCTTTCAAGCATATGTGAGTTGTGCGTGAAGCTCGCTAAGAATGCCATAAAAACAGTCTAGTACCTTACTCCGAGGCCCTAAATGTAAGGTAACCTTCAGCACAGATTAGAACTTTCTGTGGTGATAGAAAGGCTCTGTATGAATCTGTCTCTGTGGTACCCCAGAGGAACCAGCACTTCTGGGGAACGATCCACTGGGGTGCTGTGGAGGTGACTTTTACTGTCTCCACACATCGTGGTCAAAAACTCAGAGCCCAGGTCTGCTGTACTAGACTGAGCATCTGAAGCATCTCGGTGAAGCCGCCGTGCTGTCATCACCTGTAACCTCTCCACAGCACAGCCACGGTTCCTTGTGTCAGAAACTGAAGGGCTGTGTTCTCAAGTGACATTGTCTGCTCTGTTCTGTTCCTCAGCCCCGCAGGAACATCACATACCTGAGTAGCATCCCAGGCTTGGTACTGCAGCGTTCCCGTGAGGATGTAGTCGCTCAGGTAGAAGATAAAGAGGCCAATGATGAGCAGTGGACTCACGAATGCCCACATGACCTTCCAGTACCAGTTGAGGGTGCGGCCAGTCATGACTCGAAGGTCACCTTCAAATCTGTTTGGACCACAGGGAGAGAGCCTGGAGGGAGGGGCTCCAGTTTGCATAGCCTCTGCACTTAGGGGGAGATGCTATTCTGGTTACCAATGAAGTTTGAATGTGACCCTGAACCTGTGTGATCCTTTCCTGGGGGAGGTGTTGAGGAAAAGGGAAAAGGACTGAGGCTCCCTGAGGGGAGAATGACCAAGAAGGAAGGGTCATCTGTCCCATGTTAGCCTTCAGAGGAAGGCTCCCGGTGTGGACCTGAGCATAATTCCTTGAGAAGATGTGGCCAGGGTGTATGGTGGAGGGGATGCCAGTCTCCTCAGTCCAGAGGGCTAGGGTACCATTGCCTCTGCCCACCCACCCAGTCAGTCCATTAGTGATGATTCCAAGTGTTCTCTACTGCTCCTCGAGATGGTCTCAGAACAAGTCACTGTGCTTGGAAGGGCCTGGCCTTGGCATGGAAGAGCAGGGAGAGTGGAGCAAGAGCAAAGCTTCTAGGCTGCAGCCCGAAGACCATCCTCTGCATTCTCATCTTGGCCATATTCTGGCTTTCTTCTTTTTCTTACTTGGCCTCTTGCCTAGACTAGCAACAGCACTGAAGTATTCATTTACCATGGATTTGATGGGTCTGTCCCATAGGTTGCAATACGCACATGTGTACGTTTAAAAGCATTTCAACCCTTGAGGACCTAAGCAGCCTATTTTTCTTAGGAGAGAGGCGGGGAGATTTGATGAGGGCTCTCAGAGCCTGGTGGCTTGCTTGGGGCCAGATAAGATACTACTGACAGCAGCCGCGGCCACGGCCACCCGCCTCCTTGTACTTATCTCTTCTGCCGTGTCCACGTGTGGTTGTGCAGAGCTCTGCCTGCTCCATTCTACTGCTGACTGAACTGGACTCTAGCTTCTCACCATGAATGTGCAACGAGAACACCAGGACAGAGGTCAGAAAGTGCTTTATGCCCCTTGTCTCTCCCCTATTCAGTACTGAATAGAGAAAGGTAGGGGAGCCGGCTGCGGCAGCGTGAGGACTCTGTTATTGGAGACCACTAGATGGCAATGTCTCTCCTTCGTGAGCAGAAGGCTCCACCTGGCCACTATCTGGTTCACAGGCAAGGCTCCTGTTTCCTCCTCCTTCCTGTCACTTTCCACCACTTCCTGGGATATAACTGTGTCCCCTCTTCAGTCATGTCACCCCCCTTGTCCCAGGGAGCTGAAGCTCAGACCTCTCTTTAATTTTCTTGTACTCTGAAATACCACTCCATGACTGGTCTCTGTCTCCCTGAAAATTTCTTGGTGATCATTTATATGTCTTCATATTGGGAAATCCGGCCATCCAGTCTTTTAAGAGCTTCAGATTTTTGTCAGCTGATGGAGAACATAAGAAGAAAGGATTTCCAAAAGTTGGTTCCAGAATGTGGCAAATTACAATCCCTCTTCAGCTTCCCAGGCACCTTTAAGACTCTTGAGTCCTAGGGGAAAGCCACCAATCTGATTTTACCTGACCTATCTACTGAAACAGTTGGTCCCTGAAGATGCTTCAGCATGTCATGGGACCCTGGCTCTTCAGGGGATTGTGGGGAATGCGTCTCAATGGACAGCCAGCTCTTTAGAGTGTCATGGCTGGTTTTATCCAAGCTCAAAACAGTTTAGATCATCATAAAACTCTAAGGAAGGATAAGGATGACACAGCACAGGTCTTTGACCCAGATGACGTTCAAACACTGCAGTCAGATGTTCCTGAATCCCCTTTATGGACTCACTCAGCAGGGCTGGTGACTTGAGGCCCCACAGTCCTCACAGGTTCCTTGTTGCTGCTACTGCTGCTTGATGGAAAAAATGGAAATAAAATTCTACACTAGTCGGTGCCAGCATCTAGTCCCAGAACTTCAAGGAGCATTTACATTCCTGGACCTCAACACAGATCTTCTCAACAGGAACCTCTTGCCGGCAGTATTTTCACAAGACCTCCCCAAGTGATGTGATGATGCCCAGGCTTCTGCATTCCATCACCTGGAAGGGCAAAGCCATCCCAGCGCTGCCTGGGATGCCACGGTAGAAATCTGACCACATCGTGCTCTCTGTTCTATTTTTAATTCTTTCCATTCATTCATTCATTCATTCATTCATTCATTGAGCAACATTTTACTGTGTAGCCTGGCCATCCTGGAACTCACACTATCGACCAGGCTGACCTTGAACTCAGAGATCCACCTGTGCTGAGATTAAAGGTGTGCACCACCACTCCCAGCTGAGGCTGAGTTTTCTTAGTGGACTCGGGTCAGGGTTCTTGAAAAGTTCTGATGCTGGTGGAAGATCAAAGAAGCTAATCCTGGAGGCAGAGTCCGCTCCCTGCCCAGAAAGCCATGAGTCCAGCAGGGTCAACAGGGAAACATGTCATGGTACAAAATGAAAAACAGGCAGCACATTTAAAAAAAAAAAAAAAAAGCTGTTAGTTGCTGGCAAACTAGCAAAGCAAGAGATGAATGAATGAAATCTGAGGGCAAAGACAAAACTGATGGGTCCGGTATCTAAAACGGGTATGCTCTCTGAGAAAGATGGTTTCCTTATGAGTGTGGCCCTGCAGCTTAGCTATCCCATGTAGAAGGCAGGGTCTGGGGTCTCCTTACCTCTTCAGCCCATACACATAGCACACAGCTATGGTCTCCACCAGCACAATGAGCAGCAGGGACAGCGTGGCTGCATAGTCATTGAATATGTCAAACCAGTAGTTCCCAGCCTCCATGGTGAACACCATGCCAATGGCACAGCTGATGAGACACACCAGACCTGGAAGACAAGATCACTGCTCCTCTGAGTCTCCTTACTCTCATCCCATGTTATATGCCTCAGGAGCCACAGGACCCTCGGTGTACTTTAAAGGGTAGGTTCACCCACACGAGCTACAGGAGCTGCTCTGCAGAGATGTCAGCTCACGGAAAAGGGAACTGGGGGAGAACGAACAACTGGGCTGCAGACACCCAGTCCCAGGAAGGATGCCAAGTGCTCGGAGGTTCTGGTAAAGAGTGTAGCTTTCAGTGAGTGGTCAGAACAAGCAGATTGGATACACACTTGTTTTACCCATCTTGGATAAGGAGTTACAGAATCGTCAGAGGCAGAGGTGTCTGGCTACAGAATCCTCATGACCCTGGTTGGGTAGCATGAGAGTGAAGTTAATGGGTAGCCATCATGGGAAAGGCTAGTTCCTTTACTAACAACTTCACAGCCAAAATGCATGAAGAAGTGGTACGTGCTCTTACAATGATCACAGTGTATCAGACAGGATCAGGGACTGACCACCGCACAGTGCAGCTCACTGACAGGTTTGAGTGTTGATGGCATAGTTACAATATCTTTGTCAATGACTTTCAAGAGCAGAAGCAAACACAAGTAGCATTAGACGTCAGAACAGGGTGGTCTGATGGGGGCTTATTGCCTGGAGAGTATGTGGAAGGAGCTTCTCCTGGTCTGGGAACAGGACATACACTCCCCTTAGGAAATGGACAGTTGATGATTGTTTTCCTTCAGTTAAAACAAAAACAGATGGAGGCTCTCAAAGCCTGGAGACCTGAGTGCAGGCTGGGGACCTAGCCTTTTCCCAAGGGTGGGCTGACCAACCACCTCACTTCCCTGGGATGTTGTGTGTTCTGAGTCCATCTCCCAGGGCTGAGTAGCACAGTACAGGAACACAGACTCCTAGAGCCTGCTTCTGGAGTTGACTTAGTGCAT
Source organism: Arvicanthis niloticus (assembly GCF_011762505.2). Classification (NCBI taxonomy): domain Eukaryota; kingdom Metazoa; phylum Chordata; class Mammalia; order Rodentia; family Muridae; genus Arvicanthis; species Arvicanthis niloticus. Next base: position 43,812,806 of record NC_047678.1, read on the forward strand.
TTCCCTGCCCACCCATGCCCTGCCTCCTCAGCAGTGTGTCCTGACCTGAAATGACCTCCTTGGGCAGGTAGCTGGAGATGAGCTTGCTGTCAGTCAGAGGGGTGAGGAGGGCAGCTGTGTTCCCAAGCATGCTTCCCATCCCCAGCATCAACAGCATGAAGAAGTACAGCACCGACCAGAGCTGGGACACCTCCATGTTCTTAATGGCCTCAGTGTAGACGATGAAGGCCAGGCCTGTACCCTGGACAGCCTGAGAGTAATTAAAAGACACTGGTTACACACCTGAGCCAAGGGGGACATGAAGTGGAATGTCACAGTTTGAATGTGTTGAACAGTGTGCCTCCAACTGTTGTACTTTTACAGATGTATATAACTTTTTGTCTGTCTGTTTGTTTCTAGATAGAATTTCTCTGTATAACTGTATAACGGTCCTGGTTATTCTGGAACTAGCTTTTCATACCAGGCTGGCTTTGAGTTCACAGAGATCCCCTTGCCTCTGCCTCCTGAGCACTGAGATAAAAAGTTTGCACCATTACACTTTGCTAGAGATGTGTTTAACTTTTAGGAATTGTACTCTCACTGGGGAAAATAGGTCATTGGGTAAGTTTTACATAATGTTTTATTTATTTATATGATATATTTTATATAAATATTATTTATATTATTATTGAGACTTTATAGCTTTCAGTTCTTTGCTTCCTGGTCCATCTATAGTTAAGAACCTTGACTTCATGTGGCCATGAACCCTGCAACCGTCTCTACCGTGATAGATTGCACCCTCTCCCTCCAACAAACAGAATAAGCCCTCACCCCTGTCAGTTTCTTCTTGTCAGACATTTGGTTACGGCAACAAAAATTCTGTATTGACTAATACAAAAATATAGGTAAGTTCAATGGCATAAGCACAGTGGGACTAGTCAGACTTAGGAACAGATGAGGCTATGATAACACTTGTAGAAAATTTAAAATGAAAATTACTAAATTACAAAGCAATGGTTTCCCTGTCATCACCAGAAGCCATCAGTTCTAAACAACGTCAGTGTTAAAATACTCCCCACTGGGGTGATCTGATCTTACTTCCATGCCCATGGCTACCACAGAAGCACCATGTGATAAACAACAATTAGAATAAATGATTAACTTTGCAAAGATAGTGTATTCAATAATAAACATAATTATCAGTTTAAAGGATCACTATAAAGTTAAAGCCAGATTAGATATGGCTAAAGAGACAGTTCGTGAACCGGGAGATATATCATAGGGTAAATTCTCTTCAGCTTAGTATAGTTTGATCTACCAAGTTTGCACTAAACTTGGACTAATGATATCTTTGCACACAGTGAACTATAAACTAATTTGATGTCTAACGGACTTTGATCTTTATAATAAGCTGCTGAATGTCAGACAATCACGACAGCCCAGCTTCAGCAAATCGTAGGCAGCCAACTGCTTAAAACAGGAATCAAGTAAGTTTTATACAACGGAACCATCTCTACACTTCACTTACATTTTCTTTTTTGTGTGCATTGGTGTTTTGCAGACAGACGTGAACTGCTGTGGAGGTGCTGGGAATTGAACCTGGGTCCTCTGCAAGAGCAGCCAATGCTCTTAACTGCTGAGCCATCTCTCCAGCTCACTCACTTCTGTCTTTTGCTATATGTATATAGCCTGCACATGAGAGGGTAGAATATCCCAAACTTCTTTTTGCCTAGTATCTTTCTAATTACAGAATCAAGCCAATTAAGATCTGTAAAAATGACTTGCTATTAGATTCTGTTTTATTTACATTTCAGTTATTGTGCCAAAATGCCATGAACAAAGCAATATAGAAGAAGGTGTTTAATTTGGAGCTCATGTTTATAGAGACTTAGAGTCCATGACCATCATGGCTGGAGTGTGGCAGCAGGTAGGGAACTATAGTGTTGGAACAGTAGCTGAGAGCTTACATCGATTTATACAACTAGAAGGCAGAGGAAGCTACCTTCCTATGGGGGCCATTTTAATTTAAACCACCAACATTAGCCTACTCCTTGATTGTCATTGGCTTTTGGCCATATCACAATTTCAGATGCCTTTAGTCCAACTCTAAAACTCCCCATAGTCTTTCATGGTCTGACCACTATTTTAAAGTCCAAAAATCTATTCTGGGACTCAAGGTGACTTCTTAATTGTAACTCCTTGTAAAAGTAAGTTACATACTTTCAATCTACATTGACACAGAATATACATTACCATTCCAAAAGAGAGGAATGGGGACAGAGTGGAAAAAATACTGGACTAAAGCAAGACAAAACCCAGCAGGGCAAACTCCAAATCGTGCAGCTCTATATCAGCTGTCAAAGGTCTCAGATGGCTCCTCCCTTCTAGTTTTGCTGACTGCATCCTCTCTCTCTCTCTCTCTCTCTCTCTCTCTCTCTCTCTCTCTCTCTCTCTCTCTCTCAGTTTGCTCCCACTCTCTACTGCAGCTCTCCTTGGCAGGCATCCCACAGGATTCTGGCATCTCCAGCATCCTTGGGGTCTCCAACACAATCCAGGCTCCGCTTGCACAACTTCACACTTCACGTATGGCTTCTCTAGACTTCCATGCAGGGACTCCCCTGCCACACACCTGGCCTCAGAGGCTTTTTTTAACTGCAGAGGAAGATTCCACAATTCCTTTACTCCTGTATCCCCCACGCCCCCACCAGGACTCTAACACCAGAACCACCTGGCCAATGCTGCCAAGTTTAGCCATTTGAATTGGAACCTGTTCCCTTCTTGAATTACATTTGCGTAACATTTTTCCCTGTTGCAGCTTTTTAGCAGCAACAGGAAATTCCTTAAGGATTTCCTTTCTACAAGTAGGAGTAGCTGTGGGTGGGTCTTGCTCTGAGGGCAACCCTCCCTTTATTCCATTTTACCTCAGCTCTCAGCCCTCTCCTCATCTCTTTCAGTACAAACATTAACTTTTGCGGTGCTTTTTTTCCCCCTCCTCCTCAAACTGTACATTTTCGTATTTCTTTTTGCCCTGCTTGTTATTTTTCATTGTAGCCCGACATATGAGTGATGACTGATAGCCATACGACAGGGTTAATCTCCTCTGCCAATAAAATTAGTCCAAAACGTTTCAATTTAGTTCCAAGAAGATTTTTTTTTTTTTTTTTTTTTTTAGATAAAAGCCGAAAGCATCAACATTCAATTTCAACAATATCAAGAGGTCTCTTGGTAATACTGTTCCTCTCTGAAACTTCCTAACCTGAGCATCCGTAATCCACATTGATCTCAGCACTATTGTCCTCCCAGCTCCTGTGAGAATGGTCCATTCAACCTTGCTTACACCTACTGTTCAACAGCTTCCCTAATCCAATGGCTTAACATCTTCCATATTTTTCCAAAACCAGCACGATCAGGTCTGTCACAGCAACAGCCCACTTATTAACCCACAACTTTTGTCTTACTTTTCTGGTGTCATGACAAAACACCATGGCCAAGGCAACTTATAAAAAAGAAAGTGTTTAATTTGGGGCTCGTGGACGCAGAGGGTTAGAGTCCATGACCATCCTGGGGGCAGGCAGCAGGCAACAGGCAACAGGCGCAGTGCTGGAGCAGCAGCTAAGACCTTACATCCATTTCTCAAGTAGGGAGAAGTGAAGGCTCATTGGGACTGGCCCCAGCTTTTGAAACCTCAAAGCCCGCCCTCAATGACACATCTCTTCCAACAAGGCCACACCTTTTAATCCTTCCCATATAGTTCCACCAACTGGGGACCAAGTATTCAAACACATGAGCTTACAGGTGACATTCTCATTAAACTATCACAGATTCCCTTTTAACAACCTAGAAGGAAGCAGAAGGAAAACCAACCAACCGACCAGGCATACAAATAAAACGATGACACGGAGATTAGAACATGCAGAGGCGAAGTTATGAGACCTGTGGAACAGGAGAGAAAATATTAACATAGATCTAAATGAAGATCTTCAAGGAGAAACAAAAATAGAGGCAACAGTTAAGAAATAATATACATGAACTTGGCAAAACTGAGAGGAAACATGGATCCATAAAATCCCATAGGTTCAATATTACTCAGGCCTAGATTAGATAATGAAATGCATCCAGACTAAATTCACCGAGGACGCCAAAGACAAGACACATGTTTAGTGAAGTCAGAGAAAGAACCATTCACTTACAAAAATATAAGGGCAGACAAGACAGTTCAGCCAGTAAAGTTACTTGTAGCGCTGGCCTGGTGGCTCATGTTCAGGGTCTAGAACCCAAGTAAAGGTAGAAGGAGAAAACTGACTCTACAAAGGGGTCCTTTTACCTCCCTACAAGTGCTGTGGAACACACACACACACACACACAACCATACACATCCATGTGCACACACACAGCACACAAATAATCACACATATACAACCACACACACGTACACACAAGTAATTGATTTAAAACAAAATAATAAAAGAAAAATTCAGCATTTTCTTAGAGTGTCCATTGCTGTGAAGAGACACCATGACCAAGGCAACTAACTCTTCTAGAGAACAATATTTAGTTGGGGCTGGCTTACAGTTCAGAGGTCCAGTCAGTATCACCACAGCAGGAAGCATGGCAGCTTCCAGGCAGCCATGGCACTGGAGGAGCCAACAGTTCTATCTCTTGTTCCAAAGACAAACAGGAGAAGACTGGATTCCAGGCAGCTAGGGAAGAAGGTCTCTCAAAGCCTACCCATACAGTGACACACTTCCTCCAACAAGGCCACACCTCCTAATAGTGCCACTTCTTGGGCCAAGCGTATTCAAACCACCACAAGCGCCAACAATTGAAACCAGAATTGTAAGGCAAATATTGTCAAAGTGTTGAGATAAAATAACTGTTAACCTGGAAAACTCTATTTTGGGGAATCATTCTTTAAGAAATGGGGCTATGGTCTGGAGAGGTGGCTTGTTGGTTAAAAGCACTGGCAGCACTTCCAAAGGACCTAGGTTCATGGTGGCTTACAAATGTTTGTAATTCCAGTTCCAGGGATCCGACAGCCTCTTCTGACTTCCATGGGCACTGGGCATGCACATGGTACATTTACATACATGTAGACAAAATACATATAAAAATAATAATAATAGTAGCATGATAATAATAGGTCTGCTGGGTAGTGGTGGTGCACATCTTTAATCCCAGCACTCAGAAGGAGAGGGAGGTGGATCTCTGAGTTAGAGGCCAACCTAGCCTACAGAATGAGTTCCAGGACAGACAGGGATACACAGAGAACCTGTCTTAAAACAAACAACAAACAGAAAGAAAGACAGGAAAAGAAATGGGGCCAAATACATGTGTTGATATGGAAACAAAATCTAACAAAGTTTACTATTCTTAAAACCTGTCATATGAGACAGTAGTTTTAAGGAATATTTATTTATTTATTTGTGTGTGTGTGTGTGTGTGTGTGTGTGTGTGTGAGTCTGTGTGTGTGTCTGTCTGTCTGTCTCCATTCATCCCTGGGGCTAGGAACTGAACCTAGGGCCTTGTACATCCAAAGTGTGCAGTGTTTGGAAGTTATGAGTTTAAAAGGACTGAACAGTGTAACAATCATATTTAAAACAGGAGACAAAAACCAGATATACATCTGTAATCCCAGCACTCAGGAGGCAAAGGCAAGAAGTGAAAGATTTTAATATCATTCCTCTGTCATAAAAACAAAACAAAACAAAACAAAACAGCCAGGCGGTGGTGGCGCACGTCTTTAATCCCAGCACTTGGGAGGCAGAGGTAGGCGGATTTCTGAGTTCGAGGCCAGCCTGGTCTACAGAGTGAGTTCCAGGACAGCCAGGGCTACACAGAGAAACCCTGTCTTGAAAAACCAAAAAAACAAAAACAGGAAAGAAAAGAGAAAGTGTCCTAAAAATTCTTGCATTGTTTGAAAGAGAAGACACTAACAAGCTGTGTTAAGTTAAACATTAATGAGAGATTTCAGGGAAAAGACATAAAAGTACACATTTCACACAGTAGAGAATATTTTGGAAAGGAAATAGGAAAGAGAGGATGGAAAAAATAGGAAAGTCAGTCTAAAAATTTAGTAGTCGTATCATTCTTGGACATACAGCCAAGCTCGAACTAAGTGAGGAAAAACTAAGCCCTAGATCCAAAGAGGAGAGCTGAGTGCCAAAGCTCAGAATGGGCATCGCAGGTGTCCAAATGGGTTATAGATCCAGAAGCCTGGGTTTGAGGGTCTTGACGGATGACCTGTGCAGGAGGGAGGGTCAGGCCATAGACTCTGTAGGCAGGGAGTTGGGCTGAACAACTATCTGGCGAGTGTTATGTCAACTTGACACAAGCTAGAGTTACCTGAAAGGAAGGAGCCTCAACTGAGAAAATGCCTTCATAACATCCAGCTGTGGGGCATTTTCTTAATTAGCAACGGGAGGTGGGAGAGCAAGCCATTGTGGGTGGGGCCATCCCTAGCCTGGTGGTCCTGTGTTCTATAACAAAGCAAGCTGAGCAAGCCATGGAGAGCCAGCCAGTGAGCAGCGCCCCTCCATGGCCTATGTATCAGCTCCTGCTTCCAGCTTCTACCTTGTTTGACTTCCTTCGATAAAGAACAGCAATATGGAAACGTAAGCCAAATTAAACCCTTTCCTCCCCTACTTGCTTTGGCTCATGGTGTTTCATTAAAGCAGTTTTAATCCTAACTAGATTACAATAAGCAGTAGGAAGAAAGTGTTGTGTCTCTCCGCAGACTGATTTATAATGGTCTACCCAGGAAACAAAACAAACCAACCAACTATTCCCCGACCTCGCTGATAAACCAGTGTCATAGAACCTCTATCCTTATCTTGAAAGTATTCTCTAGAATCAGTCAAAGTCTTTAGATATTAAATCTAAGAACTAATCAATGTGTTCACTTAACCTCAAACTCTGGTAAAAACAATAATAATAGTGAAATAGCAATAAAAGGGCTAAGATTCGAATATTAAAAAGAAATGTGCAGAATTGTATCTGCAGGTAATAGGATAGTTTACAAAGAAAATAACCTGTAGATGAGAGAACTGATTGGGAGAATTATCAAGGTTTTTAGGTACAATATACAAAAACGTTTATGTTTCTTTTGCAGCCAACATAAACAATGAAGGAAATTAGGAGAAAGACACAATTCACAAAAGCAGTGTGACAGAAGGTATGCCAAGACACTCGTGAAGAAAATTAGCTGACTGGGTATGTGAATAAGAGAAAGTGTCCTACTAAATCAAAAACTAATCCAAAATAATTTCAGATGAAGGAACAGAGACAAGGGCACTCTTCTGTATCCCCTTGAGTTGATCTGTAACTGAAGAGAAGGCCACAGAGAGTTTAAAAAAAAAATCTAGAAATACTGAATGTTAGATCTACAGAAGAAGAAACCACACACTGAAACTCAGAGAAGGGCAGAAGAGGTGGGAAGGCTCTGGGGCCAGAAAGAGAAGCGAAGTTACAGGAACTGAATTGCTACAACAAACTTCAAACAAACAAAGCTTCAGAGCACATTTGTTTGCTTTTAGCTGAGCCTCCTCTCGGGCTGGAACAATGAATGAAACCATTCCTCAAAGACAGAACAGAAAATTCATATCAAGTCTCTAAATCCTAGAGCTCCTACCTCCTCCACCGACACGGCAAGCAACGATCCTGACAACTACAAAGAACACAAGGACTGGACTGAAACCGACTCAGACTCAGAGGCAAATAGACTCAGGCGGAACTGTGGGTAACTAGCAAAAAATCAGCGGGCATCCTGATGAGAGTGCACCTCCCAGCAAAGATAAGCATGGCGCTCCTCTCCCCACTGCCCTGGGTTTAGGACACACTTTGGCAAACTCTGAGAAACTGATCCAGTGCAGGAACCTAATCTAGCACAAGGGTTGGGTGGGGATGGGGGACAACGATGACGCCCACAACCAGGTCTGACCTGTTTTGAGTTACAGCCTCCCCCGACCCCATCCCCCCAAGAGTCAGCTACAAAGTATACTTTAGGGCTTGGTGGAAATTACATTCATCACAGAAGAAAGATAAATTTGCTGATGACATAAGGTTTTTTTTTTTTTTTTTTTTTTTTTGTCTATCAGTGTGTATCTCCGTGTGTGAGTGTATGTGCATCACGTGTGTGCCTGGGCCCATGAAGGTCAGATCGCCAGGAACTGGAGTTATGGATGGCTGTGGGCTGCCGTGTAGATGCTGGGAACTGAACCTGGGTCTTCAGAAAGAACGGCAAGGGCTATTAGCCACCCCTGACATAATATTTTTTATTCTACATTATTTCATATGTGCTTTCAAGTATTACTTTGGTGTTTTACTACTGGTTTTGTTTTAGTTTTCATCTTGCTTGAACAGGGTATGATGATTTTTTTTCTTTTTCTTTCTTCATTTTATAGTATTTCCTTATACCTCCAACATGAACTTTTTCCTCTCAATTCTACAAAAAAGGAGGAACAAAGAGAAGAAGCGCAAGAAGAGAGGGGGTGAATAACAGTAAGGAGTTATGATATACATGTATTGAAATGTCAAAATGAAATTTTATATGTTAAATATAAAAAATGTTTTTATATGTTAAATATAAAAATACAATTACAGATTTAAAAGTAAAACAAACAAACAAATCCAAAAATGAAAACAAAAACAAAAAACCCACCACACAATTCAAAGGATATTCTTACTCTTCCTCTGTGCATGCACGTGCACACGCTCGTGTGTGTGTGTGTGTGTGTGTGTGTATGTATGTTTCTATATATTTTCTTCATGCTATTCATGTTTCTTTTGTTATATAGAAAGTGCTTTCTTCAACATAATCCTGCCTGGTTTTGTTTCTGGTGCCAGTACTTTTTGGATCTTATTCCATAACATTCTTACACAAACCAGTGTCTTCAAGTGTTTCCCGTTTCCTCTTAGTCTTTTCATAGTTTTGAACTGACTCTCGCACAGTGTGGGATAAGGATCTAGCACCAGTTACTGAGAAGACCATCCTTTCTCCAGTGCATTCTCTTGGCATCTTTGACAGAAATCACATAGTTGCAAGAACGTGATGTTCTGGGTTTCCTATTATGTTCTGTTTGTCTTTTTCATGCCAATACCAGACAGCTTTGTAGACTGTCTTAAAGTCAGGTATTATTATGTCTTCAGTTTTGTTCTTTGTACTCAGAGTTGCTTTGGCTATCCTGGGCTTTCTATAGTTTCATATAGATTTTAGGATATTATTTCTGTTCTAGGAAGAATATTATTGGCAAGGATTGCATTGAATCTGTAAACTGCTTTTGGTAGTATGGACACTTTAATAATAATAATAATTAATAATTAATAATCAATAATAATAATAATAATAATTCTTTGGTTGTTGAATGAGAATGTCCCCCATAGCCTTATATATTTGAATGTTTGGTCCACAGTTGGTAGAACTGTTTTAGGAGTAGTGTGGCCTTGTTCAGGGGGGTATGTGAATAGTGGTAGGCTTCAAGGTTTCAAAAGCCCATGCTTGCTATCCTGCTCTCTCTCTGTCCCTGTCTCACCATCTTTGTCTCTTGCTTGTGGGTCAGATGTAAGCTCTCAGCTACTGCTCCTGCACACCCTGTCTGTCTGTCTGTCTGCTGCCATGCTTCCTACCATGATGGCCATGGACTCACTCTTGAAACCGTAAGCAAACCTTCGATTAAATGCTTTCTTTGATAAGTTGCCTTGGTCATAGTGTCTCTTTCACAGCAACGGAAAATTAGCTGAGACATCATCTTCTGTTCCATAAGGATAGAGTATCTTTTCTTCCCTGCCATCTTCAGCTTCTTTCATTAGCATTTCATATTTTTATTGACAGTATCTCCCGTTTCCTTAGCTCAGACAACTCAATAGCAGAGAGACCAGCTTAAAAACAAATGGCAAATAAATGCCACACATAGATGTTTCTTTAAGAAGGGCTGCAGAGATGACGACTCAGCAGTTAACAGCACCTGATTATTTGAGGACCTGGTTTGGTTCTCAGCAACCACATGGCAGCTTACAACCATTGGCTCAGGGGATGTGTTGCTCTCTTCTCTTCATTTCAAGTACCAGTCACACATAGTAGTACAAATACATACATACATGCATACATACATGCATACATGCATACATGCATACATGCATACATGCATACATGCATACATACATACATGCATACATGCATACATACATACATGCATACATGCATACATGCATACATGCATACATGCATACATACATACATGCATACATGCATACATGCATACATACATACATACATGCATACATGCATACATGCATACATACATACATGCATACATGCATACATGCATACATGCATACATGCATACATGCATATATGCATACATGCAAGCAAAATACTCATACATGTCAATTAAAATGAATAAATCTAAAACATTTTAAACCATCACGGAGAGTCAGCAAATAATAAAAGGTGTATTAGTAACCTTCAAGGAAACACCATTAAAAATCACAATTAGATATGATTGCAGAGGAAATGAAAAAAATAATTGTGTCAAGAAGACAGCAGTATTCTCATCTTTTAAAAAATTTTGTTTGATAATTTCTTTTTATTTTTTATGTGCATTGGTGTTTTTTTTTTTTTCACATATATGTCTGTGTGAGGGTGTCAGATCCCCAGGAACTAGAGGGATAGACAGTTGTGAGCTGCCATGTGGGTGCTGGAATTGAACTAGGGTCCTCTGGAAGAGCAGCCATGTGGCATATCTTATTGCAACATTCCTTTAAAAAAAAAAGTCCAGGATATAAAAATGACCTTGGAAGAGTAAACATACAGAGAATGTGTGGTATATATCCACAAAGGAATAATTCAACAACAAAAAGATGAAACCTCATCATTACATCTACACATTAAGTGACAAAAGCTCTGCAGTGTTCACTGAGAAATGGAAATATCTGTGTCTGTGTGCTGGAGCGTGTCTGTGTGTGTTATGTCAGCTTGACACAAGCTAGGGACATCTGAAAGGAGGAAATCCCAACTGAGAAAATGCCTCCATGAGATCCAGCTATAGGACATTTTAATTAGTGATTGCTGGGAAAGGGCCCAGCAACTGTGGGTGGTGCCATCCCTGGGCTGGTGGTCTTGGGTTCAATAAGAAAGCAGGCTGAGCAAGCCATGATGAGCAAGCCAGTAAGCAGCACCCCTCCATGGCCTCTGCATCAGCTCCTGCTCCTAGGTTTCTACCATGTTTGGATTCCTACACTGTCCTGCTTTGATGATGAACGGCAATATGGAAGTGTAAGCCAAACAAACCTTTCCTCTCCAAGTTGCTTTGGTCATGGTGTTTCATTATAGTAATAATAACTCCAGCTAAGATTGTGTGTTACCTTATCTCCTCTGCCTTTTCTGAGTTTTTGAAACTTCAAAAGATGAAGGAAAGGAGGGAAAAACACAGAGACTCCAGGAGAGCTTTCCAACAAGAATCATCCCAAGTAGCAGCTGGGAGAGCAGGAGTCCAGTCCCTCCTATCAGTGAGTCAGGAAAACTGATCAGTTTCCTGTCTTCATGGACCATGTGGAGGCTCTTGTGGGTCCGTCTGAACTAACTGTGTGGAGAGAAGCAGTCCCCATCCTTCCCAGGCCTCTCACCGTGTCCAGCTCTGATTCCAAGCTGCAGTTTCGAATGTGTGGGAACACTTCACTGTACTTGTTTGGGTAAGTAGATGCCAGGTAGTCCTTCACCTCCTCCAGGTTGCTGGCTGTCAGAAAGCCATCTTCAAGGTCAAAAGAATTGGTGAGCAGCAGAATCACCCTGCAGAGAAGACCGCCATCTTCACCTTCATGACTAAGAGGCCACTGGCTCTAAAACCTGGGAGGAATGTGGGTATGTGGCTGCTCTACAGGCAACCTCTTCCCTCTTCCCTCCTGTCCAGTGAGGAGAGGGCCTCCAGACTGGTGACACTTTGATAGGAAGAGCAACTCTGAATGCCTGTGCAGAAGTCTCAGATCTGAGCAGAGATGAGGACAGAAACTACCTCCCCACATCTGGATAAGAGGTGCCTGATGGGATTGGGTGGGATGGTGGAAGTGTTCTATTCTCCATATCCAGATTAGTACCCACTGGCAGTGACAGCACTCAAATGTGGCTTAACACATTCTTAGAGGAACTGCTTAGAAATAAAGTTAGAATGACTTAAATATATTTACTTATTTTCAGACAGAGTCTCACTATGCAGTCTTTACTGACCTGGAACTTGTTATGTTGACCAGGTTGGTCTCACGCTCAAAGATGCACCTTAAAGGCATGCATTACTACACATGTATTAGAATTCTCAAACTGAATTTTATATCACTGTGAAAATTAAATGATTCTCATGTAAACTGAGTTCCACTAATTTCAGTCTTCTGTAGAGATAGCTACTTATGGTCAGCGACCACCTACTAGACATCTTAACATTTGAAAGATGATCCTCTGAAGGAAGCCACAGACAGTAGTCTCTGAGACTCTGACCTCTAGAGAGGTCTTGGTTACACTTGAGATGGGGAATGGACCGAAGACACCAGCACTGTTTCCTGAGTACAATTTTCTGCTCAATGCAATGACCACCTTAAACTGCCTAGTCCCTGCAAGGCAGGCAGGCAACTTTATGGCCCCTGTTTCTGGTGCTGGTAGAAGGCAGACATTGGGAATTGAGAGAGGAGACCTGAACCTCACATTGTAGCCCCCAACAGTGGTTGGTGTCTTTTGTCTACCCCCTGACTTCTGGGAACCTAGCCCTTCCCAGTCACCCTTTCGGCTCAGAGCTTTGGAGCCCTGCCTTCCCACTTGAGGCCCAAGGCTCTGAGGGACGGCTTAGACTCACTTGTTTAAGCAGTTCTCATAGTTGAAGGTGGCCTTGAAGCCATAGATGGAGAAGGTGACAATGCTGGAAAATATGGAGGTGGAGCTGTTGATGATGGACACAATGATAGCATGCTTCTGGCAGTTGTTGGTGGGTTCATTGTAGCTGGCAAAAGCGATCAGGCTGCCAAAACCCAAGCCCAGTGAGAAGAAGATCTGCGTGGCTGCATTGATCCAGGCCTTGGGGTTGGCTAGCTGTTCCATCTAGAAGGCCAGTAGGGATAGGGCTGAGGAATCCTGGGCTCTATTCCCAAACTCTCCCTCTCAAGAAGAGGGAGGCTCAGAGATGGAGAAGAAATTATTTCTAACACACAGGTAGTCAGGATGGTCTGGGGCTAAAGTCTAGTCTCTCCTAGAGTGTCTCCAGTGTATCCTCTGGCAGGTAAAGTACTTAATAATCTTCCTGTTATACCCACTATGACACCCTGCCCATGGAAAATGAGATTAAACACTGTATGATCTAATGTACAAAACATGTGGGATCTCTGATTCACCAGCCAGACACTGTACTTGTCCATGCACAGAAATTTAGGTGATGTGACCTGGATGTGGAGTCAAGTCTGAGGTGACTCCAGCACTGATACTTAAGGCATTTGGAACAAGGCTGTGCATTGTGAATGCTGTTACAGTCATCTATTTCCTGACATAAAATTTGTTAGGCAAAGAATGTGTCCTACTCCGAATACAATAGCATTCCCACTCAAGAATTCTGGCTAGGCTGACTGGAAAGAAAGAGTTAAAGTGGAATCATGGAAAAGGGTCTAAGGAAATATGGGAACAGATAAGGGACGTGACTGGAGTGATAACCGTGGTCTCTAGCTCAGTGGGGAGTATGGATAGGGTTGTGGGTGACACCTGGAACAGGGAGACCAGAATGAAGGCTAATACGGGTAGCAGGAGGAGAGGGACAGAGGATTTAATTTGCAGAAGGCATAGCTGAGGAGGAAGTCTGGGTGCCCAGGATGTCCACAGCCTTTGTCTTGGGCTCACACCAGCCCTGCTGATTACGTATCTTTCTCCCTTTCTCTTTCCACCCAGGCATCCCAGAAAGGAAGAGTCCCCTTCCCTTGCAGCTCCTACCTTAGGTGTGAACATGTACATCAGGCCATTGGTGGCTCCATGGAGTGTAAGGCCACGGACCAAGTAGATAATAAGAACACAGTAAGGCATCGATGCGGTGAAGTAGACCACCTGTGGGCATCCAGAGACAGAGTAAAACTGCTGGAGCGGTAGGAAGGGCAGGGCAGGGCAGACAACCATCCCCACAAACACCTTCTCTCTTTGGTGGTTAGGCTGCACTCACAGCTGCTGAGAGCTGCAGGTGCCATGACCCTGATTAGGAGACAGGGTCTGAGTGTGGTCAGGAGGAAGGAAGTATGGGACATGACTGACCACATCTGTTGCCACCATGAAATTTCTCCTTCAGTGGACTAGAGGCAACAGGGTTCTCTCCACCTTCCTTCAGCCTCTCTGTCTCTAAAAATGGGTTGAAGGAGCCTGCACAATATGTGTGAGTCTCTCTGTTCAGTATTTTAGCCAAATTTGGGTCCTAAGAAAAGCAGGAAGACCAGTTACTTACAAGATCTATGTTGTTGTCCCTAAAAGGGAAATTAATCCAGTAGCTTGGGGCAAAGCCAGCTTTCCAGGATAGTACCTGAGAGAGACCTGGCCAGGCATGCCCATAGGTGGAAAGCAGAGATTGGAACAAAGCCCCCACAATAAATGCGATATATAGTACCGAGGGGATGTTGTGGCATCTTTCATAAGATATCTCATTATTTGGTTAAGCCAATCTTCTCTCCTTACTGACATGCATCATAATCTAAGAATGCATGTTTGGTTGCCTTGGCAGGGTCATCTCAGACTTGGGGGTCACCCTGACTTTTGAAAAGCCTCAAAGAAAGAGCTTTCAGTTACATGTCTGCCTAGCCTGAGTGGGAAATTTTGTTCCTTTAGGTTGAATCTGCCAACACAGCTGGTGACCCATGTCTTGATGCACTTGAATTATACTTAGTCTTCCACCTCCTCCTTGGCATGGCACCATATTTCAAGAACTTCTAAGACTGTCAGAGGGATACCAGGCAGAATGTAGGGTATGTTTAACATGGCTTCTTATACATTTAGGGAACTAATAAACATACCAAAATACTTAAAACATCAAACCAGATAGAGAAGCAAATGGCTAAGGGTCCTCTGACCTTGTATGAAACAAACTCAGGGGTGTGGGAAGGTCTGGCCCAGGTCCACAACACTGGGCACTCAGAGGACACTCACGGAAAGCTCTGGAATGTTCCTCCCCCGACCCAGTGGACCATGTTTCTTCAAGACTTTCTAGAGTCCTCACCAAAATAGCTCCCTTCTCTCCCTGATGAGAAGGATGGCTGGACATGCGATCCAGCCTAACCTATGAGGAGAAATAACTTCTAACCAATAACTAAAAATTCAGAGGAGAATAAAATATATTTTAACAGAGAAGGAAAAGGCAGCATCTTTAACAAGCCCAGTGCCCTCCCTGTACATGGAACTGCCAGGGCATTTCTGTCGGGGAGAGGGTCATAGAATCAGCAAAGAAAATAGATGTTGAGGATTGATGTCATCATGTCCAAGGACTGTTGAACATCACAATTTTAATAGGCCTGGACAAGAAAGGTCTGCTTTAATCCTTAAGGGTAAAGACATCACCCTTAGGTCTTTTGGATCATGCTTGGTGTAGGTTGGGACAGAGCAGTTGCTGCAAAGGCTGAGTTCAATTGAGAAAAAGCACTTGGGCTCCTTGATTCTTATGCTTAGCTATGGGGCAAGTGCTTTAAGAAGCTGACCGCCAGGGGACTTAGTAACCACTGTACAGCGTCATATCAGGCACAACACGGGGGTTGCCATGCAATATCTAATGGCATAGGTTGTTCTAAGCTTGATGACTCATGAAAAGCATGTCAGTGCTGGAGCAGGCAGCTCAGGTGATCAGGAGAGTACTAAGGGATTGTGGCTTTCTCAGAAGAGGAAAATCAGAAGTGACTAAGTCAGAGAAGATATGAAGAGAACATTCATGAGGTGTCACCAACATGATAGGAAATCCTTGGAGTAAATCTGGGCTCTGTCCTGACTCTGCTGTACTTTGCTGTGATCTTGGGATATCACTTGATCTATCTAAGTCTTTTGGGGGTGTCATCATGTATCTCCTCTGAAGGGGCTATTGCAAGGATAAGACAATGTAGGCTCTCATCCAGCTATGGATCTGCTTTGCAGGGTATCTGAGTGTGGAACATTCACTCCAGCTTGAGACAGGTGCAGGTGATGGAACGCAGCAGACATGTTAGCCCTGGGAGGAATGGAAGCCTGGACATCCAACAGGGAGAAAGGGCTTAGGCAGACAAAAGGCCAAAGCCAGGCTTTATGGTCTGCTCAACACTCAGAAGGCTGAGGCAGGGGGTTCACTATGAGTTTGAGGCCAGTTTGGGCTATATAGTAAATTTTAGGCCTGCCTGACTGCCATAAGGAGACACTTTTAAAATACACTTTTAAAATAAAAGCCCAAATGAAAACAAAAACCTCAAACCACACAAGCAAGCAAGCAAGACACAAACCAAGAGGAACAATCCAACAATTCTAGGCGCCATCGAGTCACTGAAAGCACTTTGAGATGGGACCTCTAATCCGACCACACAATAAACTCAATGAAAGCTGCCCATGCTGAGGTGTCTCCCCTAATAATAGCTTTGGCATTTGAGGAGGGAAAACTGAGTTCTCAGATGTCTAAAGCTTTCCATGAAACGTCCTGGCATAGCTGAGTTTGAAAGCTGACTGGGTCCTCTCACTTCAGATGCAGTGTTACAACTTCAACCAAGTCTGTCAGCTAGTAGAAGAACGTGCCAGTAACCCCACATACCTTCTGATCCAGTAAGCCTCTACTTCTGGACTGCAAGACACAGCCCCTGGCATTGACCTGTGTTAAGATGCTACTCATCCACCCATGAAGATCCAGCGCCATCACAATACCCAGCCCACCTTGCCGGTAGATTCGGTGCCTCGCAGGATGCACAGATAGACCATCAGCCAGGCCAGGGTGAGGCACAGCGCTGGCTCCCACTGTACTCCTCCACTCTCCTGGATGGACGGTGAGATGTTGAGGGTTTTCCTGTACCAGAAGTACTGTGTGGACGTAGCCTTCTCACACTCCTCATCGTAGCCTGTGCGGTTACTATTCAGCGGGCAGACAGACCATGGCAGGGGATCCTTTGGAATGAAGTGAGAATCAACAGAGAGGTAAGGAGAAAGTCAAGGTCTGTGTAGGATGCTAGGGATTGGCTTTGACAGCAGGCTTTATACCTTGTTCTGTATATATGGGCTAGTCTGGTTTGCTTTGAGCAACAGAGTTTAGTGGAACAAAGGCTTCCTGGCCTAGACCTCCAGGGCCCTTGTAGTTGTAGGCTCACTAGTTAAGAGTACTGGCTGTTCTTCCAGAGGACCCAGGTTAGAGTCTCAGCACCTACAGGATAGCTTACAACCATCTGTACCTTTAGTCTCAGGGGTATTACCACCCTGTCTTGGCCTCTGCAGGCACCAGGCATGCATGTCGTATACAGACATACAGACAGACAAAGCACCCATACACATAAAATAAATTCGATACAATTTAAAAAGAAGCCCCCCCCCCAAAAAAAAAAAAAAAAAAAAAGAATCTAGCTGTGAAGATACTTGGATGAGACTCTTGGAATGGTGAGTTCATTTGGATGGAGAGGTCACAGGAAGGAGACACTGGTGAGAACCAGCAGCCAAATCACAGAAACCCTCATAGACTTCAAAGCTCAGTTGCCGCGCCTAGCCAACAGAACCTGTAGTCCCCCGCCAGGACACTCTAACCCACTCTGTTTCACGTATTTGGCTGCAAGCCTGAGGATACCTGGACTGTACACAAGATCTCAGGGATCCTTTGCTCAGGATGGGCTGAATATCAGGTTTCTAATGTACATGCTGCACGAAGAAGCTCTGGGTTATGTGAGAATGGGTTCTTCTCTCCCCTCATCTGCATCAGAAGGGAAAGCTAGCATCCTTACATCTGCATGGCTGGAGGCACTTGCTGAAAAGGAGCCCCTCCCCCCCACCCCCCATCCCATGAAGTTGAGTCCTATAAAGTAGCTTGTAGCTTGCAGGACTGGACAAAGCTCTCAGCTGTGATGAGCTTGTGAGTGTAGATTTATGGGTACCAAGGACACACCTGGCCCATAGCAAGTGTAAGTGATAGTCTGCTGTGTCATTATCCTGAGACCTTGGAAGACAGTTCATTGGGGTGTGGGTAAGGGGAAGTCCACCAACCTGTGATGTATGGAATGCATATAGATAGTAACGCGGTTTTTCCTAGATCTTTCTCTTCTTTTTCCATCTGGGAAAAGGCTGAGATGGAGGCAGATGCTAGAAGGAGAGTGGGGGCAGCAGAATAGGGTCTCTGAGAGTGAAAGGTCGATGACAGGGAGAACAGAACGTGAATGATGGAGAGGAAGATCTCTTATCTCTGTACAAAGGCCAGCTCTCAGTGTGGAGCTGTTCGTCTTCTAGTTATTTCCCACAATGCCTGCCTAGGCCCTTCCCGAGTATCAGTGATAAGAATCTGGATAATGCACCATTTAAAATGCTTGTCATTGAAAATAGCTCCTGTTGGCCAGGCAGTGGTGGCTCACACATTTAATTGCAGCACTTGGGAGGCAGAGGCAGGCAGATCTCTGTGAGTTCGAGGCCAGCCTGGTCTACAGAGTGAGTTCCAGGACAACCAGTGCTACACAGAGAAAATCCTGTCTCAAAAAAACAGAAACAAAACAAAACAACACAATAACAACAACAAAAAAAAAAGAAAGAGAGAAAGAAAGAAAGAAAGAAAGAAAGAAGGAAGGAAGGAAGGAAGAAAGAAAGAAAGAAAGAAAGAAAGAAAGTGAGGGAGGGGTGAGGTAAAGACAGGACAGGAGGATGAGTAACCATTTCAGACTTACTGGACGTCATCCCCATAAGACCTTGCCACAGATTCTGAGTCTTTGTACTGTTTTCAGGCCACTTCCTGCAGATCCCCAGTGAAAGTTGTGGAGCTGCTCTGGAGAACTGTGCACACACACACGGTTGCATAGCATGTCCTGACATTGTGACAAGTAGTGGATGCAGGTTCTGATGTCCCCCGCTTGGTTCCAGCTGTGTGACTTCCCGCATCCTCTCCCCTCACTGAGAGAGCTCCCACAGGCTGGTGTTCTTATCCTCAACCAACTCCCCACCCGCCCACGAATCCTCTGCCCTTTTTCAATCTTCCCCAAACAGAGCTCACCTGGAAGGAGTGGAAGAGGTACCAGAAGCCCCAGGCATTGATGACATTGTAGTACATGGAGAGGAAGAAGGAGACCACCACACTGGCAACACCTGTGAGCAAGCAGAGGGCCAAGCTGAAGATCGGATGTCTGTGACTTAGCCAGCATCACTTGAATGGCAGGACTCTGGTGACATCCCAGGAGAGGATTGCTTTTCCTTAAGGTTTCATTAGACCTGACATCACAGCTATGACTTCTACCTGGGGTTGTTCCCCCTAACCTCTGATCGTCTGAGATGGGAGACTAATGACAGTAAGTGTCAGGTCCTGGGCTCAGTACTTTGTGTGCCGTTAGCACTCACGACAGTATTGTCCTCCTTTCAAAGATAAAGTGAAGCTCAGAGCTTGTCAAAAGTTACCTGCAGAGCTATGGAGAGGTGCCAACCATATGCCTGATATGATACTTGCTCCTTTTGGAGGTTGAGTCACTGCACCCAGCCCATCCATGTAGCAAGAATGTGAGATTTGGATGGGACAACCTCTGCCCTCCAGGCTGCTCTGACCTACGAGGGTCCCACAGAGGCACTGTGCACAAAGGGAGAATTTGCTATCAGGTTACTATAAAGTGGACTCACACTGCCCTCAGGAATATCACCCCCAGTCTTTGTCATCCCACATATAACCTGGACAGAGTTGTTGACCTTGGGTTTGCTGGACTATACTGTTAGCTTTCTGTCTAAGCTCCGCCCCACAGTTACCCAGCAACAACCAGGTAGGCCTGACCCACGATAAAAGGGGCTGCTTGCCTCCTCCTCTCTCTCTCGTTTCTCTCTTGCTCTTTCTCTGCTCCCCTTCCCCCCTCTCTCTCCACGTGCTCATGGCCAGCCTCTACTCCTCTAATCTACTTCTCTACTCTGTTCCTCTCTGCCTTTCTCTGCCTCTACTACCCTCTTCATCCCCTTCCCCATGCCCTAAATAAACTCTACTCTATACTATACCGTTGTGTGGCTGGTATTTCAGGGGGAAGGGATGCCTTGGTATGGGCCTGCTGAGGCACCCTGTTCCCCGATACCTCACCACACCTCCATAGAACATGTCCCCTTCTCTCTTTATCTTTTTATAAACACACCATATACCAGTATCAAAGTCATTACATAGCAGCTCTCTCCTCCCCACTGGGAGTTCTGACCAGGAAGTCGGGGTTAGTGTCCAAGAGGCCAGGCAGCCTTCATTGTTTTTCAGATGTACAGTATACTGTGCTACCTCAGCACACCCTGTGGTAGCCTTCATAGCTCTTCACAGTGAGGAGGCAGTTTGAAGATGATTCCTAATGCCCCTGACAAATTTCTTCTAAAGCTGCACCAGGTCACATCAAACTGACCCCTCTCCATTCCTCAACCATTAGCCTTTCCTGCCCACTCCCCTTTCTGGGGCATGAAGGTTCACAGAGCACTTATGGCCACTGATGGCCCTGGGTCCTGGAATTTTACGAAGCAGGAGAGGCACATCCTGGAGGTGCCAGGGGACAGTGACCGAAGGTCATTATGGAAGGGTGCATACCTAGTATGCATAAGTGCCTTGGCTTCTGGACACAGGCATTATTTACCGTGCCCCAAAGCCCTTATGTGGTATGATAAAGATGAAATGGGCTCACACACTGTCATGCCAGTACCAGACACACATTAAACAGGGGGCAGTTGTTTACATTCCCAGATGGTAGATGGCTGAGATTGAATAAATGTCTCTGTGTCAAGAAGCTATGTCCAACCATTCACAGAATTTCAACTGAGGTCCAGAGAGGAGATGCCCTGAGATGGGAGTTTCCCAAGAGGCTGCATGTGGGGGTCAGAGTCCAGGGTCCTCTCTGCCCAAGTGCCATGGCAGCCCTCCCTGAGCTGTCAGTCCACCCAGGCCCAGGTCCTGCTCATGAACAGCAACCTGCACACCCGTGGTGCCCAGGAACATGAACCTGCTGGGAACTGAAAAGCTATCCCACATACCGACACCACTCAGGTAGGGGCTGATGGTCCTCCAGGCACCGATGCTGCCCTGCCGCATGCGCTGCCCCACGGCCAGCTCCAGGTACAAGAGTGGGATCCCCTCCACAATGAGCATGATGATGTAGGGGACCAGGAAACTCCCTGTGGACAGGAGCGTTGAGGTCAGTGAGGACTGATGGGCTTTACCCTGTGCAGCTGTGCTTCTGTCACCTGACTTTCCCATCCAGTCCTTCCTCTACCCCATCCATCCCCCTCAGACCTTCCCACTGCACCTCCATTCTTCTGCCCATGTGTCTTCCTCCTTCCACACACCCAGCCCTCTATGACTCCTCTCACTATGCATCAGTCCACCCATCTATCAGACCATTGATTCATTTATCTGTCCATCTGTCTGTCTGTCTGTCTGTCCATCCATTCATCTGTTCCCTTCTTTTCTTCCTTCTCTCCCTACAACTGTCTACATATCAATCTATTTACCCATTTGAGTAAAGGCTATGTTTCTACAAGCTGTATGCAGTAATAGTCCAAGCCTCAGAGGTTATAAACTAATTTTTTTTTCCCCCCAAAAATGTCAAACAGTAACCACAGCAGGCTTAGCGAGTCCCATGGTCAGCTTGTCTCTGTGACAGGACTTGAGCAGTGTTTGGGGTCAGGTGGAACTCCAAGGCCTGGTGCCAAGTGGGAATGGGGACAGTTTTCACATTTCCAGCAGTCATTTCCATCACTCTCCCAAACCCCCAGTAACACATTTCAGACAAATGAGCTCTGTAATTCTTCTGACAAACACATTAAAACAATTGAAAATTCAGGAACAGATAAATCAAATGCAATCTATATTACACATTTTATAGAAAAATATGAAAACAGATCATAGACCTGTATTTACTATCTAGAGCTTAAAATGTAAAGAATCGGAGAAATCCTTAAAACTTCAGGTTAGGCAAAGATGTTTTAAATGCAAAAGCAGCCACACCATGTTTGGAAGGCAACGTTGATAAACTGACTACATTACATGTTCCCCCCTTCAACAGCACTTAAAAGAACAAAAGACCAACTTCAGACTTGGAGAATATGTATATAAAACACACACCAGAGAAATGAGGCTTTTATAAAGGAATCTCAAAAAAAAAAAAAAAAAAAAAACCTGACACACATTCCACTAAATAACACACTGTAGTGTGCTCATGTCGAATCGCAGAATACATGAGATTGGGTCTTTTTTAAAGAGCAGAAATTCAGCGGCTCTCTGGAGAAAGCATGGTAGCAGATCACAGTGCTGGCTTTGAGGGAATACTTTCTTAGTGAAGGCAAGCATGGCAGGGGGCAGTAGTGAGATGTGAGCTCAGTTTTTATAACAAACTTTACTTCTGTGATTACTACAACCTGTCTTGCAGGCCAGAACCCTAATAACTTAATCACCTTGAAATATCCTAATAACCTAATCACTCTGAAATATCCTACCTCTGAACACTATTGAGTGGGGATCAGGTTTCTAACACATGGACAGAATAGTGTCTGCAAGTGGTAAATGGTCTCATTGGGAGACATTAAAAACTAGACCTCACTAGGAAAGTGCACCTTTATACAACAATAAGAGAAATGTACTGTATATTAGTATAAAAATATTTTGCAAGTGGTTTGAAATAAGTCTCCTGACCAACCCTCTTCCAAATGCACTACTCCTGTGCCTCTTTGATTTAAAAATTCTGGTGTACAAGGAGGCTTTGGCATCAGAGGGAAAGAACCTTCAAGGAGCATTCTTGGTGAATTAAATATGGCTAAATATTCTTCAGTGCTTCTACAAAGAGGGGAGTTCTCTCTTCCAACTCTTGGAGTCTAGGCTGGCCTTGGAAAGAGCTTTGTCCATCAGAATATGTTTGCTGTTGTTTGTTTTTTTTTTGGTTTTAAAAAGCCATTTGTGTTCCAAAGCATTGCAGTTTTTCATTCTCATGCAGTATGGCCAGTGGAGAACATGTATGGAAGTCCTTCCAGGATAAGAGACCACACGGTAGAGAATTCTGAGTCCCTACCTCAAATGCTAAATGTGTACGGCCTGTAGTCACAGGAGCAGAGCCATGTGAAGTAGAGCAACTATTTTGGTCCCACTGTATGAGGTGACTATTGTTGCTTTAAGTCACTACTCACCGCCGCCCCCCCCCCCCAGTACTTCCACTTGGGGGTCCATAAAAGCAAAGTTCTCTGGCTCCCAATGTAATTCACAAAACCAGGACATTTACTATACAGACTTCCTAAAATTTTACCAGTTTCCAAGAGTAGGGCCCAGCATGAAGTCAGATCTTCAGATCTGGTCTTAAGGTCTCCTAGTTTTGTTTGTGTGTTTGTTTTTGTTTGATGAATTTGATACTTTGGAAGTTTACCAGAGAGTTATTTTGTGGAATGTGTCTCATCTGAGGTTCTGGCTGAAACACTGACGTGACCTGATGGCCTTTTTCAGAGGTACAAGATGTCCATTTCTTTCTTCTTGGCAAGGCTGACTTTACTCACACAGCTCACGTGGTGGTTGCTGGGTTTCTCTGCTGAGCTTAACTCTTCCCTTTGAAACAATAAAGTACTTTGGAGAAGATACTTTTTGTTTTTGTTTTAGAACATGGTTTCATTATTATAGCATAAGCTGGCATTTTCCCACCTCAGCCTCCCAAACTCTGCATTGCAGGCACTGGACCTGACTTGGAGAATTTTGGGACCAGTTAGCTAGTACATTCTTATTCTTTGGTGTGGTCATTTTTACAGAAACCAATCATTCTTACCTAAAACAGTGATTGGTGCATTAGTTATATTTTATAATTCCTCTGCCTCTCCTATATTCTATCATTTTCAAGTGATTTGCCATGTACAACAGATAACTGGAGGACATGTGAGCATTTTTTTTTTTCAACATCTCTGCCACCTGTACTTCTGTGTTAGCTTGGGAGAGTGGTACACTTAGTAACAGGATAATTGGGAGGAGGTGGCATGATCCTTATTCCTTACTTCCATGAAACCTGCCAATAGAGCTCTACCAGTATTGTATCAGACAGCACTCCATCTCCACACTGGTCTTTTGGCTCCCAGCTTATAGGTGTCTCCCTGGTTTTGTTGGAGACTGTGGTACTTTATCCCTCCATCTCTTACCTGGTGAAACACTCTTTCCTTATACTTATACTTGCGATATAAAGTATATCTCAAGTATATACTTTATATCTCCTTATACTCCTTATACTTGAGATACAATCTGTACTCCATCATTGGTCTCTGAGGACTTCTTTCCCTCTGTGGTCACTGCTCCCTGCCTCAGAGCCCTGAGTACCTTCACCTGTCTCCCTTTCCCATTTTCTGTACATCTGGTTTCCTTGGAGGCTTCCCTCTCTGCCTCCTACTCCACAAGACTTATTCTTTAAGTCACGAGCTACGTGAAAATGCTGAAGGCACCATATTCTCCTCCTAGCTGTCTCCTTGCCATTGAGGAAGATTGTGCCCCTTACTTAGCTCTGCATGACACCGGAAAGCTGGAGCCCAGGGAGTCACTGGTAACTGCAGGTTAGTATCTTTCAGGTCTTACTGGACCTTTCACACATGCCATGTCCCCCCCAGCCACCTCTTCAAATACTAAAGTTGGGTCTTCATCCTTGGTTTCATAGCTCCTGCTCTTGAGGCAACTGTCATCATACTATTCACAGCTATGCTACTCCCAGACTTCTAAGCTACCCACTGAGGACAGAGAGGTAGACTCTATCTGGATCGCCACTGTCCTTTCGATCTTAACAAAGGGTCTGCCAAGGAGCAGGTCCTCAACAGGTTGTTGGTGGTAATGGCTGTACACTAATGACTGTATATAGAGGGGTATGTAATAGAGATAGTTGGAGGAAAATGCTGGGAATGTCTTGAAAGTTATTCATATTGCTGATAACAGAGCATCTAAAAAATTCACATAGGGGCCAATAAAATGGATTAGTAGGTGAAGGTGCTTGCAACCAAGCCTGATGACCTGAGTTCGAGTCCTTGGACAAACGTAGTGGAGAGAACTGAATTTCAAAGGGTGGCCTCTTGTTGCAGCCCGTACTGCCCGTTCCGGTCCGAGGGTCAGGGTCTAGCGAGAGAGAGAGTGGGGATAAAGGGGAAGAGACGCGAAGAATGGAGACAAGACAGGGCTCTGATCAAGTCTCGTTTATTGAAGGGAATTCTGAGCTATTTATAGGCTTTTGCCACGTGCCTTGTAGGCGCGTGGATACCACGTGCCTTGCAGGTGTTGATATGACGTAAGCCTTACAGGCGTCTATAGCGTGGACAGCACGTGCACCGCAATGCCTTGCAGGCGTGGATAGCACATGCGCCTTATAAGCATGTATGGTGTAGATAGCACGTGGACAGCACATGAACTGCATGCCTTGCAGGCGTGGCTACCAAGTGCACCTTGCAGCTGGGGCCAGTAAACAGCAACACAAAATATGTGGGATATCAGAGTGTGCTTCAGCTGTTGTAGGCTATTGAAAACCAAATCTTTCGTCAGGGTATATGGTTCCAGATGGCTGCAAAGTTGATCTAGCCGCTTTCTGCTAAAGTCGGCTCCCAACAGCCTCTGATCGCTACACAAACAAAATAAACAGCCTTAAAATTCACATAGAACTTTTTAACCTCCTTTGCCTTTACTTGTGTGTGCATTGGATCAGACACAGAAAGTCTATCCATAAGAATAGGCAGTCAGAGGGACTCTTTGAACTTATGATAAGACACTGTAGATCAACACAAAAGACCAGCATGTTAGAACAAATGTCACCCTCTAAAGTAGACTTGCTGTGAGAAAGAGAACAGGCAGGATTTGTGTTTATTGGGTATCATCAGGTAATGATGATGAATAGTGCAGAAGAAAACGATTTTATAAAGATAAAAAAGTAGCTGGGTAGTGGTGTCAAATATCTTCAACTCCAGCACTCAGGAAGCAGAGGCTGATGGATCTCTGTGAGTTCAAGGCTAGCCTGGTCTACAGAGTGAGCTCCAGGCCAGCCAGGGCTACACAGAGAAACCCTGTCTCAAATAAAATAAAATAAAATAAAATAAAGATTAAAAAAAAAAGTATGGTGGTTGAATTTAAAGCCCAGTGGGAACAAAAAGAAAAGTACAGTCAAAATGATTAAGAAACTCACAGAAAAAGAATCAAGAGGTGGACATTGAGTAAGAACAGACAAGGGGTGTCCAACAAGCTTGAGCACTTACTCTATGTAGAACTGAGAGAAAACACTACAGACACAACAGTTGCAACCTGTGCATAAACAAGATTTGTAAGACAATTTCCTGATCGTGTGATTGAGATAGCATCACATATGTTTCGGCTATTTTAAGTGCCTAGGGTACCTAAGGATTATAAAATTAGCTGCAGAATTCTCTTTCGCAGAACTAAAGATCTGAAAACAATAGAAAAAATAAATTTTGAGAAAAAGAGATTACAACTCGTCCATGGTTCTAAAAGGAAAGATAGTCTAGGACTTTTGAGTCCTTTATTTTCTGTTCCTGGAAGAATCACTTATTGATGCGGCATGGGATCCGAAGAAAGAACTCAATTGTGGGGTTCTGTTCTAAGATAAGTAATCAGAAATAAATAAATAAATAAATAAATAAATAAGCAAAACAATGAAGTCTAAAGAAAGACAATAGCCAGGTCTAAAGACAATAGCCAGGTCTAAAGACAATAGCCAGGTTAGCCAGGCAGTGGTGGCAAATGCCATTAATCCCAGCACTTCGAAGGCAGAGGCAAGAGGATCTCTGTAAATTCAAGCCCAGCCTGGTCTACAGAGTGAGTTCCAGGACAGCTAAGGCTACACAGAGAAACCATCTCAAAAAAACCAAAAATAAATAAATAAATAAATAAATAACGATTATGATAATGTTGATTTCATTGGAAAAATAATATAAAAGAAAAGAAATTCATGAATAGGAAAACATGCTACTTTTTAAAAAGATTTTTATGAGTACACTGTAGCTGTCTTCATGCACACCAGAAGAGGGCATCAGATCCCATTACAGATGGTTGTGAGCCACCATGTGGTTGCTGAGAATTGAACTCAGGACCTCTGGAAGAGCAGTCAGTGCTCTTAGTCACTGAGCCATCCCTCTAGCTCTGGAAACGTGATATTAATAGTAAAATCATCATTACATATATGAAATCCCAAATGATATTTTTAAAATGTGCTAAGTAGAATGGGGTAAGGAAAAGGGCAAGAAGCAAAGAGTACGCTGTGGTTTGACTGTGTCCCTCGAGTGCTGGAAACTCAAGTCCTTAATTCATATGGTAATGATGTGTGGGGGTGGGACTCTGAGAGATGATTGGCTCATGGGGCTCTGCAGGGATGGATTAGTGGACTATAGACGTAGTGGCTTTGAAATAAAAGCAGGTTTTTCTAGGCAGAGTTGCCGTTTAATCATGTAAGGTTGTCATGCTATGATACAGCCTCACCAGACGCTGAATGAACTGCACTACGCTGGTTAAGCCGGTTAATCTTCATTGTTAACCTGACTAGAGTTAGAATCATTGTAGAAACGCACCTCTGCGTGTGTCAGTGAGGATGTTTCCAGAACAATTCCAGAACATCGAGAAGGGGATATCTACCTTAAGCATGGGCTGGTGTTCTGGACTGAATAAAAAGGAGAATGAGGGGTCAGTCAAACACTTGTTCTATACACGTGAAGATCTGAGTTTTGATCCCCAACACTCACAGAAAAAGCTGAGTATGCCGAGTGTGCCTTCCATCCCAGCACTGAGGAGACTAAAACAGTAAGTCCTTGGGCTTGCTGGCCAGCTAGTTGGGCAGACTTGGTGAGCTCCAGGTTCACTAACCTCAGTCTCAAAAAAATAAGGTAGATGGGTCGGAGATAGGTCCCAGCGGTTAAGAGCACTGGCTGCTCTTGCAGAGGACACGGTTCGATTCCCAGCAATCACATAGTGGCTAACAACTATCTGTATCTCTTGTTCCAGGGGATCCAACACTTTCTTCTGTCCTTCATGGGCACCAGGCATGTACGTGATACAGAGGCATACAGCATAAAGTTAAAATAAATATTTTTAAAAATCAAAAAAGTAAGGTGAAGAGCAACTGAGGAAGACGCAGTAGTGACCTCTGACCTTTACATGCTTGTATAGACAACATGTGAACATCCATCCCCCCAATGTGTGCACGTGTGTGTGTGCACGTGTGTGTGTGAGTGTGTAAGAGAGAGAGAAGGAGAGAGAGAGAGAGACAGACAGACAGACAGACAGACATGCAAGCAGATGTGGTAGTGGTGGTGGTAGTGGAGAAAACAGTAGCTTTCATGCTCCCTCTGTCAGGACAGATTATAGCCTAGAGCTGTGAACCAAGGAACTCTTCTTTCCTTAAGTTGCCTTTGTCAGGTATCGTCATAGCAACAAGAAAAGTGGCCTATGAGAGGCATCACACTCTCAGGATGCTCGGCCTTTAGATTCATGGGCTAAACACATGCCTGTGCTTTACAAATTACTCACTTGGTGCTAATCAGTTATAACAACATAAAACTGAATGCCACCGTGTTACAATTTTCAACTCCTCAGGGTGATATCAAAGATAACACTTCATTTTTGATACTGATGGAGGAGATAAATATTTTTTCCAAAAATTTGAATTAACGATTAGTAGAGTAAAATCGGGATTAAAAACTTGTAATCACTTTAGAGGAAAAAATGCAAATATATTTTATGAGATCAAAATGCAACAAATGGGAAGATAGCATAAAACATGATTTAAAACAATAGCAAATATAGTCTGATAATGATTATAAACGGATCCGACTCTTCCACTGAAAGATTATGACTATGCAGTAATAAAAGTGTCAAACTTTGAAGCAATTAGGTTCCACAACTGGAAAATGGTTAAACGCGTTGTTACCTCTTTAAATAAAGTGCTATAGAGTTATCTGAGCTACCGTGCTTTTGAGCTGTTTTTTAAAAAATATGACATGACTTTGAAAATGATTACAATAGTTTTCCCTCTTTTATTGTTGCTTTCCTTCTTCCTTCTCTCCTCCTCTTTTCTTCCTCTTCCTCCTCTTCCTCCTCCTCTTCTTCTTCCTCCTCCTGTTTTTTTCCTCTGAGACAGGATCTCTATATATCATAGACTGGTCTTGAACTCAAAATTTCTCTGCCTCAGCTACCTGAGTGCTGT
Source organism: Arvicanthis niloticus (assembly GCF_011762505.2). Classification (NCBI taxonomy): domain Eukaryota; kingdom Metazoa; phylum Chordata; class Mammalia; order Rodentia; family Muridae; genus Arvicanthis; species Arvicanthis niloticus. Next base: position 43,842,107 of record NC_047678.1, read on the forward strand.
TTACTCATCCTGCCTAGCTAGGTGCTCTGTGTGTGTGCACGTGGGTGCATGGGTGCATGCATGTGCGCGTGGGTGCGTAGGTGCATGTGTGTGCCTGTGGGTGGGTGCACGTGTGCATGTGTGCGTGAGTGCATGTGTGTGTGTGTGATGGGGTGCACTCACATATGCCAAGGCATGTGTACAGAAGCCAAATGCAAAGGTCAGAGGACAATGCTCAGGAGCTGGTTCTCTCGTTCCTTCATGTGGTTCTGGGAACTGAACTCAAGTTATCAGGTATGGAAACAAGAACCTTTATTCATTGAGCCACTTTGCTGGCCTTTAGGATAGGTCAATTTTAAAAGCAAAACATCAAATGACATATGAAATGTGGTTCTACTTTTTAAAATAAAAATGGAAATAGAGTTATTATCTCTGGGTGGTAGAATCTTGGGGTTTTGTTGTTTGTGGGTTTTTTGGTTTGTTTTGTTTTTGTATTAAGGATTCAACCCGGGGCCTCACTCATATTAGGTCAATGTCTTACTACTAAGATAAATCTCTAGACCCTGATTCTGTATTTTATTCTTCACATATTTCTCTATTTTCTAAAATTTCTACTCATACACTAAGTTATTCTGGAGGATGCAAGTATTTATTTATATAAATTTATCTGTATAATTAGCACAGCAGTATCCTATCTGTTCTCTGAGCCCGAGCATCTCATTGAAAGATTCTTTTCTGTGTGACATTTACCCGAAGGGCCAAGCCCTGGCATTGTGTTCTGTCTCTTTGAGATTCAGAGAGACAGAGAGACAGAGACAGAGAGAGACAGAGAGACACATAGAGAGACATAGACAGAGAGACACACACAGAGGGAGAGAGACATAGAAAGACACATAGACATAGACAGAGAGACACACAGAGGGAGAGAGACAGAGACAGACAGAGACAGAAAGAGAGAGGGGGGAAAAGAGAACCCAAAGTTAGTAACATACAGAAAACCAACTCATGTTCTCAGACTTTTGGTCTCCCTCCACTTGCACACCTTTGTCCTCTACAAAACCCAGAGCAAGTGTACACGCTTACTTCCTTCTTGAGGCATACCCTCTCTTCATCTAAGAAGCACATCCTAGATGGCCCTGCAGCTGAGATGGGGACCACTTGAAGATCCACTGTTCTGCTCGATGCAGGACCCCATCCTGCTCCTTCATTCTCTTTATTCACCCCCTCTCACTTTATTCTAGAAGTTTCCACCGGGGGTGGCATCAGGTCCGAGTTATAGAAACAAAGAGCAAAAGCACAGGTGAGGAAAATTGAAACCTGTCTTCTCCTCCCTGACCACCTGGATGTAAAGCTTCCAGAATTTCTCTTCTAGTCCTTCCTCTATAGCAATCTGCTAACACCTTCCTATCATCCATTACTCAGTGTAGTCCTGGCCACCATCCTGCTGTGCTTCACAGTGATGGCCACGCCTCTCTCCCACTTAGCTCTGGTCTTGCCCACAAGAGTAAAAAGTGAAGATCTTCAGGTTGAGACCCAGGGCCCTTGAGGATACACTGGCTGCTTCTCCATCTCCTCTCACCTCTTCCTACCATTGCCTTGGTCTCTGCTTCATGTGTCACAGTCCCCCAGAGTTTCTGGCCAGTCCCCTTAAAAGTCTGCTCTCTGTGCCTTTCGCACAGTTTACTCTGCTTGGAGTATTTTACCCTTAACTCTATCTGATGTGCACATTTGATGATGTCATTGCTACAGACTTCCTAGACTCTCCCATACATCAAGTCTGTTTCAGTCTTTTTACAGCTCCACCTGCTCTGTAAATAGGATGCTTATACATCTGCCCCTTCTTGCCCCTTTAGTCTTTATCTCTGCTGGCTCCCCCATAATATAAGTCCTGCCTTGTGCTGATACTCAATGAATGCTTATGGAATGACCCTCACTGCTTAGAACAAAATATGGAACAATGATTACAGGCTGCAAAGAATCACATAGAGAGGTCTTTAAAACTCTCTAGGTTCAAAGCTAGACCAACTCAGTCAGAACTTCTGTGGGCGGGACACTGGGAATGCATGTATATGTTTTGTTTGTTTGTTTGTTTACAGTTACTGAAGAGTCTATCATGAAGGCAAATGGAGGCTTTTCCACCAAAACACGGACTCTGAGCCTTTTTTTATTTAGCCACTCCACCATAGGTGACACCTGCCACCACAGAGGAGGGACGGCTTAGCCTAGGTGCCTTAGGAGGGTTGCATGGGAACCCTCCTAAGGGTTGATTTGGGGAGGAAGAGGTTTCCAGGGGAGGATGAGGAGGTGAAATACAGAGTAGAAGCAGGACATCAGACATTGTAGTGTGTACTCAGAGAAGAGCAGAAAAGGGGGGAGGCTGGAATAAAAGGGAGATGGAACCCTTAAAGGAGAACTCAGAAGACACCCAGACTCTTGGTCAGACTCCCTCCAATGTCCACATGAAGCCCTGTCTGAGAGTACCACAAGAGGAAGTCTTGCCTTTATACAGAGTCCTGTAGAACAAGTCCCATTTCGAGACAGGGGTCGTGACTCCTTCTGAAGTTATCTGGGCATGTTTTTCATCTGTAACAAACAGGGCCAACCCTAGGAGTGCTGTGCGGACTGATTTGAACATCTGTGGAAAGTGCTCTACAGCATGAGTGCCAGAAGCCCAGTGCAATAGGTTGTCACTAGGACTGATGCTGGAGACACCGGGCAAGAGCAGCTGAGGGTCCTCTATGGCCCAGACCACAACGTAGGGGTTAGCACCTGGGAGCTCATTTTGGAAATTATGTGTGTTAACTAGAGACTTAATGCCTGACCTCTGACACTTAGGTTCTGTTCCACCCAGAACTATAGAAACAGCACAAGACACAGCCCGGATATGAATGCACACACCCTAAGTGAACACTGTAGAGTAATCCCCGGTCCATCCCTGGATTCTTTGGTATGCACCGTGCACACCGTGCCCAGTCCTCGCCTCTTTCCAGGCTTGCACCCTGGGAGTGTGTGGCATTCTGGAGCCAGCCACAGTGGGGATGTTTATACCAGGACAGAAAGCAAATGCTCTGACTTGGGAGCCAGTATGGCAGGCCAAGCCCAGCAGCAGATATAATGGGGACATTTGAATAACCCTGACCCTTCTTCCATGGTATGGTCTGTAGACTGGCAGTATCAGTCTCAATAGACCTGTTGTAAAAAAAATGCCAGATCTCAGGTCTCTGAGGGTAATCCATTCTAGATGTAACATTTTGAGCAATTAGGGTTAGCAGAATTAAGGGGGCTAAAAGAACTCACTTCCTGTTCCAGAGGGAACTGAGGGTTTTGAAGAGGACTGGAACACTGACTCTTGAGAATAACATTGCTCTCTGAAGACTCAGATCCCTTCGATTTCCCCCTACATCATCCAGAGAATAATTAAGAGGATGAAAACCAATAATTTATATTTTCTCCAGTCACATAACTGCTCTTTCTTTCTCCCATGCATTTTACATATATTCAAATAACACATATGCATGCACACACATGCATTCTCACATGTGTGCACACACACAGGCACACACACAGGTACACACACATGTACATACAGAGAGAGAGACATATGCACACACACACACACACACACACACACACACACACACACATTTATATAAGCTGCTGGTGGGTGAATGTTTTCTCACATTGCTGTTCAGCTCATTTGCATCCCAGAAGGAATTAACACCTTAGACTTTGGTCTGCTGACCTTTCTGAAAAGGAGATTTTGTAAAATTCCTCACCATCCGCTTTGGTTTTGTGTTTTGTCTTTGGCGCAGGGTTTGGCTGGGAGGTAGAGCTGCTCAGAGAAGGGTGACACCTGGGACATAATCTTCAGAACTGACCCGCTTTGTTGAGGACTGGCTGCAGGGAGCAGTCACAACAGAACCCCTCAGAAAGGATCCTAATCTGTTGGATTCTGGGAGGTATTTTGGCCATGTGTCAACAAGCTCCTCCTTGACTCACTTCATTACATCTGCATCCTCCAGACTCTAGGGCGGTGCTTCTCAATCTTCCTACAGTTCCTCATGTTGTGGTGACCCCCCAGCCATAAAATTATTTTTGTTGTTACTTCATAACTGTAATTTTGCTACTGTTATGAATCATAATATAAACACGTTTGGAGGCTTATTAAAAGGGTTTTCAACCCACAGGTTGAGAACCACCACTGAAGAGTCTTTTTCTCTTGTAGCTCCATGGACGCTAAGGATGAGTGTAGATCACCTGGGTTTGGGGTGATATTAATAACTTGTTGTCAATTGACAACTATGGAACCAGAGTGAGTGGAAGTGCCACCAGCATCCATCACTGTTGACTCTGTGTGTGTGTGTGTGTGTGTGTGTGTGTGTGTGTGTATTAGTGGAAGTCTGAAGCTGATGGTGGACATCTTCTTCAGTAATCCACTTTATTTACTGAAGTAGGTAAGGCCTCTCAATCGAACTCAGAGTTTGCTGATGGGCTAGTCTACCCTACCCAGCTCGATCCAAGGATCTTGTCTCTGCTTCCTAAGTGCAGATCCTCTGCCAGATGTTTACCTGGTTTCTGGGTGTGCCAATTTTGATCCTCATGGTTGCCCTGCAACTGCTTTATCCACTGAGCTATCTTCCCAGGCTGAATCTACAGCTTTCCACTGGGGGTCTTGCTTATTCACTCAGGAAGTTTATACGGGGTGCTTTCTCTGGCTTCACTGCACTGGAGGACTGGACGAGCAGAGTGAGAGAAAACTTCTAAAGCTCCCAGTGTTTGTGAGCAAGTGCTCATTTGACCTCACAGGTAAGGAGAGTCAGAAAGACCAGCAGGGGAGGGGAGCATGGAAGCTCTCCCAGTAAAGAGTAGCACAAGGTGGGAGGAGCTTCCTAGTGGGTATCTAACCTGTGATATCTAACCTGTGGGTAGTTGAGGCAGGGAAGAGCTTAGGAACTGGGCTGAAGATGAACTCAGCATAAACAGAAGTGGAAATACCAACTAAGAGATGGTCAAATGTCCAGTGTGCCAGGACAAACAGTTTAGTTTTTGTCCTGGACACATTTGCTGTCCGTCTAACCTGCAAGGACGCCATCTCGTTTACCCTACCCTCAGTCCCAGGCCCTGGCTGTCTAGCTAAACAACTGTACCAAGCCCAAGAGTTCCTTTGGTTTCTTCTTCCAGTTATCTGGAAGGTCTCCTCATACATATTCAACTTCAAAACCATCTGGCCTCACGGGTGCTACCTGAAGACTGTTCAGGTGACGGTGCCATTACAAACAAGGGATTAAGCAGTCAGGTGACAGTGTGGTTTCCCTGGCCTGGTGGTTGGGAGCTATGGACTCAGGATAAAGAAGGTATTGAGGCAGGTGTACTAAGCACACAAAGATGAGAAAATCTGCCTCTGACAAATGGTTCTTTCTAAAGCCAGTTATGAAGCATTAGAAGCATGTGATGGCACATGCCCTCTACGTGTGGCACACTTGAATATTTCAAGTGAAAATAAACCAGAGAATTAACAATGCACCGGTTCTTTAAATCTATAGATTAACCTTTTGTTGAGTTGATTTTGATCTGGTTAGAGTGACAGGAGGGGGAAGGGTCAGATTTTCTTTAACAAGTTAACGTTTGTAATACACTAATTTAGTATTTTTCACTGTCCCTATGGCGATTAGCTGATTAGCTCTTCCCCCCACCCCCCACCCCCACACACATGGTATTAGAGATCTCTCCTCCCACGAATACACAAGCATGCTGTTAGGTAAATAAGGACCACCCAGAGAACTATTGATAACATTTGAAAATACTTCTTAAATGCTCTGTTCTCTGCATGGTTTTAAGCACAACTGCTTAAAAGTGTGTTACACAGTTTTGAATCTGACTTCACCTCCCTGCACTTATCATATGATAAAACTATTAAGATAAAATTTTGTTAAAACTTTACCTTTAGAGCTGCCAAGAGCACCACTGTGTGGCAGCTGCACAGCTTACCGAGCCGAGCTGTTTTTCGGAAGGGCTTAGCCAGTCTCTCACATTTTGATCTTATTAAAAGACGGTGGCCATGTTATTTTCTCTGCCTGCTAGTATGCTGCTTTTTCCTTTAGAAGAGGTTTTAGAAAATGGAATTGAAGAGGGAGGTTTTTATGCTGAGACTTACTCCCTTCATGCCATACTGAGCCCAGAACGGTACTTGGACTTCGGAAGGTCCCAGTCCCTGAGTCCTCAGCTCTTCTCTGCTAAGCTAGTGCAGGGCGAGGTGTCTGTCCCACCCCTCAGTCCTAGTTTCTCCCCTCGGTCAGAGGAAACATTTATAAAAACAAAACAGCAGACCCAAGAAACAAATTCTCTGGGTATGGAATTATTCGTTTTTTTCCCTCCCGTGATTCCAAGCCCAAACCAAGTCTTCACATCTATAAACCAATCTTTTTTACGAAGAAAAAAAAAAAAAATCGCTCACGATCCTTTTGACTTGTGTTTCAACTTGCGGTTGGGAACTTAAATTTCGGATCTGCAAGCTGCACGACAAGTTCCTGTTTGCCAGGAACAATTTGCCGCTCACTTTTACACCTCTGTGGAGGGGTGACGCACCTAGCCATCCGGGACAGCAGCTTCCCGGCCGGCCGCTGCCCTGCACCTGCTGGAACCACCGTTCGGACTCAGGACTCAGGACCGCGAGGGTCAGTTTCTTAGGGCGAAAGTCCCCGTGCCGCGGCGTTCTCTGTCATTAGGGTCACCCGCCCTTGAAGCGCGTGGGACCAAACACTTTGCTGAGCTGGGGTGCTCGGGACAGAACGCCACCCTGAGCTGAGGCTCGCGGGACCGAGCGCCACCGCCACTCGGCGTTCAGGCACCCGACGGGTCCCGCGTGTCCACACTCACCTCCGCCGTACATCTGGCACAGGTAGGGGAAGCGCCACACGTTGCCCAGGCCCACGGCATAGGAGATGCAGGCGAACACGAACTGCAGCGGATTGCCCCATTGAGGCCGTGCCTTCTCCATGTCCCGCGCTTGCTCCTCGTCCTGGCCTGGTCTCTGGCCGCCGCTCGCCCGCCTTTTAATTGCTAATCTCATTAACGCGCACGAGAGGGGCGAGGCCGGTAAGTGGGGAGCGGTGAGCCCCACCCTGCCTAGCCTCGGCGGGGAAGGCGCCCCTCCTTGGCCCCGTGTGTGGACTTCAGAGCTCGGGAAAAGGATCACGTTTCCTCAACTTCTTACTGATTAATCGATGACAATACTATATGCCTGGCACTGCTGTGCAACGGGAAAACACAGTACCCCCACCCTTCCAGGGCTCACATTCAGGTGGCGGGAACGTTGAAATACTACGGGATGACTTGTTCTTAACTTCTTTTGACCCACTGGGGTAATTTCATTTGATTCATACCACCTAGTTCATCTAAGTCGGCGATGCACGGGCAATTTAGGTAAAGCAGAGAGAGAGAGAGAGAGAGAAATCCTAGAGACAGACAGGGATCCAGGGCTTCCCAGAGGAGAGATGACTTTTGCACAGAGAGGGTGGGCGTGGAGGTTCGGTGACAGGGCGCTCCGTTAACACTCCTGAGGCCCTGAGTTTGACTAGCACACGTGGGAGACTTAAGGGTCTCATCTACCTGCCCTTGCCTGCACCTGTAGTGTGGGCAGAATCAGGTTTTGAACAACTGTAGGGAGGCCAATGGGAATTAAGAGATGCTTATTCCCTAGGCTAGGTGGAAACCCAAGATTTCGCATGCTTTTGCCAGTCTAACAAGGAGACATAAATGGACCTGACTCTCTAAGTTTGGTACAGTGATGTCGGGCCTGTTGTTTGTGTCTGTATTCCACCACAGATAAACTCTGTGACTTGGCAAGTCATTTAATATCTTTAACCCTGTTTCATCTGTAATAGAAAAAAAAATTCTGCCCCGCAGCCCCTTCTCCTCCCCCCTACCCCAGAACAAACTCAAAATGCCTATCCTGGAACTTTTAGCCTTAAAACAGTAAAGAAAGCAACGTCACCGTGCAGCAGAAGGGACTCTGGATACTTACGCTTTAGATTATATATATGTGAAATTTCCCGCATCCTCTAGTCCCAGTCTTGTGGGTGGACATTTGTGTTGTCCAGTTTGTGGCTACTATGAACAGAACTCAAGTGAACATTCTAGCATGATGGGTGGATGGACTGGTGGGAACTTTGGGACTGTGGGTGGCATCAAGCAATGGCAGTTTACATTCTCATTAATCCCAGCCGCTCTGCGTCTTTACTGACACTCCACAGTCTGGTTTTTTTTTTTTTTCAAAACAAAGCTCAATAAATAAATACTTGTTTTTACCATTATTTATTGGGACCAGGTGCCACAGCATGAGTAGAGGTCAGAGGTCAGAGGTCAGAGCAAGTCATCTTACCATCTCCCTGGCACTGCCATTCTGTTTGGAAAGTTCTGTCTAAACTTGTGACTGTGTGCTGATGGTTCAGTTTGCCTTTCGACTTCCCTGACAACTGACAAGTCGGCTACCTTTCCATACGCTCACCAGGCCATGGAAAGGGCCTCTTTTCTGAAATTTCTGCCCCAACCCTTTTTTGGTCAGTTTTTCCTGGGTTTCTTTTTCTACTGGTTTGCATTTGTATCCCTGCTCTGGCTATGGGCCCCATGTCTGCTTTGTATACCAACAGTTTCACATCCCAAGGATCTTCTAATGAAGAGAATTCTTAACTTCAAGAAAGTAGAGTTTGGGCAGGAGACGGGTGTAGCTTAGTGGGAGGAGTACTTGCCCAACATGCATGAGACCCATGTTCTATTCCTAGCTTCCTGTAAACTGGGTATGTATAGCGGTGCACATCTGTAATCCCAGTACTTGGGAGTTAGAGGCAGGAGGATCAAAAGTTCAAGATCATCCCCAGCTACATAGCAAGTTCAAGGCCAGCCTGCTATAGGAGACCGTAGTTCAAACAAAACAAACAACTCAAGTAGGCTGAAGGATCAGAGTTCAGTTTCTAGCACTTACACGGTTAGCTCACCACACCTATAACTCCAGCTCTAGGGAATTTGATGCCTTCTTTTGGTTTTGAAGGGCACCTATATGCATCTGCACACACACACACACACACACACATTTAACAAACAAATCTATCAACCTTTTAATAAAAAGCAGGTTCTCTTCATGGTATTTTTAAAAAGACATTTATTTACTTTATGTCTATGAGTACACAGTAGCTGTCTTCAGACAGCACCAGTAGAGGGCATCAGATCCCATTACAGATGGTTGTGAGCCACCATGTGGTTGCTGGGAATTGAATTGAGCAGTCAGTGCTCTTAACCACTGAGCCACCTCTCCAGCCCCAGACCTTTTTGTTTTGTTTTGTTTTCTCGTCTTATTTTAAACAACCTTTTCCTGCCAGGAGTGGTGCCTTTAATCCTAGCACTTGAGAGGCAAGGAGGCTCTTCTGTGAGTTCAAGGCCAAGGCCAGCCTGGTTTACATAGTTGAGTCCAGGACAACCAGGACTACATAGAGAGACAAAACAAATAAAACAAAGCAAAACAAAACAAAAACAAGCAAACCCCAAAACTAACAATAACAACAAAGGCCCAACCTCTTCTTTATTGACTCCAAGGTCATGAGGGTATCTTTGAGCATTCAACTCCTTAGCAAAGCAAGTCTCAGCAACGAACAGATAGTTACTGCCTCCTGAAACCCTTTCACTGATCCTGGATCTCACTGATTCTGCTAGGCTGGCTGCTCAGTGCACTCAGATGTAGCCTTTCTACAGGGTTCTTGGCTATGCAGTGACATTTGGAAACTGGGCACCTCAGAAACAACACTCAGAACAGTTACCAGCCTCCAGAAATCTGAGTTGACATGGGGAATTTGTTGATTTGATTAAGGCAATGACTTTTTATCCCCTACTCCAGGAACCAGACCAGTATCTGGTCTTACCTGCCTTGTGAAGCTAGTCCAGTATGCAAGGCTCAGTGTGTGAGAATCTCTGTCTCTGTCTCTCTGTTCTCTGTGGTGTGTGTAGCATAAAGAATCACTCAGGCCAAGTAAATGCAAGTACTCAGTTCACCATGCCATCTTGTAACTCTAATCTGACAAGATCCACTGAGTGATGGGTTGCGACAGTCACAAAGACTGTGGTGGTGGGGACTTCCACATGGGGAGAGTAATGTAATGTGTGGACATTGATGGTAGACTAACACATGTTTATGGACTTTCTGCAGAAAACACCTCTCATCTGTTTATTAATTTTTGTGGTGTAAATACCTCAACGTTAGCCCATTTTGAGCTTCCAACCTGTCATCACTGGGGTTGATAATCTCACCGATGTAGGCAGCCTAAAGAGCTTAGCTGATAGGAGAGAACAATCGTAAATAACTGGGGATGGTTTTTAAGTGTTAATCCTATCCACACAACTTATACAACCACTTAATCCTCAATGATAAGTGTATTTAATAGAACATGTTCTTAAGATTCCTATGCACCTCCCATGTCTGGAGGATTGGCAGTAGAGCAAGCTCAGCTCTTTGAGGCGCTTCTCTTTGGGGTGTTTGGAGCCCCAGAAGCAGTTGTCAGACAAGTTTTAGTGCTCAGGGGAGCCTCCTCTAGTTTATGGACGAACCCTTTCTTCAGATTGTACCTTCACAATCAGGACACAAAGGCCTGAAGTTCCTGTTATCCACATTCTGGAAGAGAAGAAGGGGGGCATGGCCTGACTGAGTACATGGGTACAGTCCACTAAGTATGTCCCAGAATTCTATATTCTTGCCCTATCAACTACGATGGTGACATAGCTTTCAATCATTTGCTCGTCCTGGCGATTTCCATTGTTACCTAACCACCATCGAGAGCTTTCGGTTCCCCACGAGATAAAGTCCAAACTCCTGAGCTGTGTTTGCAAAGCTTTGAGAGTTTTTATAATTGCGTTCTGGGGAATTTGACCTTGCATACCTGGGTTCTAGAAAGCAGAGTTTAACTGTGTATAAAAATGCACAGCATTTTGCTGCAGGTGAAAAAAAATCTATCTTCTGAGGATGAGCAAGACGTAATCTAAGCTACAGCCCAGAAGGGGTGCACACGCTGCACTTGTCAGAACAAATGCAGCTCTGCAAGGCTTGGGGCACCAGGAGCTGGATCAGTGGTTATGTGCACTGATTACTTATTACTCTTGCAGAGGACCTGCGCCAATTCCCAGCACACACATGGTGGTTCACAACTGTAATGCCTTTGACAGGGGATCTGACACACCCAGGAACAGATACATACAGTACATATTTTTTTAAAGTAAAAAAAAAAGAAGCTTTATAATACTGCCATGCATATGAAGGTAGTGGTTTTTCCATGTATTTTAAGATAAATACTAACAATTTTAAATAGGTTCTGCTCCTTCTGTATTCCCAGGGATATATGTCTCAAACTAGGTTATGACCTCTTTAAGAAACTACCCACAGAGCCCTAAGGTCTCCAGAATTTTGCTATTGTGCCCAGAAGTAGCCCACTGCCATAACTTGTGTACGCTGCACTTCCATGTGGTATTTAACTTAACAAGCGTTAAGATCTCCACTACCAGAAACTTGCAGCTAAGCCTATTTTTGTAAAGAGAGAAACTGGAATTTGCTGTCCATTATGACAATCTTTCAGACATCTATGGCTGGTGGCTTCTGTGTGTTCATCATCATACAGCGTCACTAGGCTTCCTGACTTGGAAGTTCAATGATAATACCAGCCACGAAGCTCCCTTCTCTCTGCTTAGCCTGTGGGCAGCTGCGTGGGATAGAGTTGTGTATTGTATGCTGTTCTGTTTTCTTCAGGAGAGGATGGGGCTGTCTTCTTCCCTCTCTTCCCTCTCTGGGTGCTGACCAGGGCATCTCAGGTTTCTCCAAGGCTGTGTATCTAAGGTGACTCAATCCTTTGAGGCACCTCTCAATGCAGGGTGGGAAATTCCTGTGCTCTCATCCAGACTTGGGCCCCTGTTCTTTCTGCCTGTCTGTATCACGGACTCCAGATTCTGCTCTGTTTCACCACGCCCTGACTCTGGCCCTCCCTACTTTTCTAAAGTTTCCCTTTCTGCCTGGACCTCACAGGTGGTGAATCTGGTCACACATCTTGCCCCCACCCACATTTCCCCCCATCCCTTCTGTTTTATTTTTTAATTCCTGTGCAATCTAAACCCCAAGAGTTCTGAACCCTTGGGCTGCTGTTAGAAGCTTCTGGAAAAGTTTCACAAGGCTATGGCCGAGTATGTGGCAGGCACAGGTGTGAGGTGTCAGCAGGGCCTTGCTCCTTTATTTATCATCTCTGGCTGAGGTGCTGACCTGTGGCCCTGGCTCAAACCTTCTCTGTGTGCCTCAATCCTGTCTTCTCACATCTCTTATCCCACTGATGACTTAACAAAGATCCTAATAATTCCATAGACAGCTAAGGTGGGGATTTTAAATCTGAAATTCACCTTCCTTCCTGGTGACCTTCAGCATGGCTTCTCACTCCTTGGGCTTCACCTTCAGCATGGCTTCTCACTCCTTGGGCTTCAGCGACTAGCAGTCACCTCTCTCCTGGCATGACTTCCCTTTCTCTTCTTACAAATAGTCCTAAGGTTCACTAACACTTTAAAACCTGTTAGGACTGCCAGTTACCAATTATTTATCTAAACATGTGGCCTACGTTTGTTGCCTCTGTTCATCACTCCACGAATGCCCTTACCTTTGACAAAGGAGGAGAGTGGCAGTGGCACCTAGGTCAAAATGACAAGGACTCTGCCCTCATATCTACCCAGAAACATAGTACATCTTTCTTTTTTCCTGCTGTCATTTGGGAAAGACGGGGGAGTGCTTTTCTTCCTGGCTAAGCCTCCTCTCATGCCAGGACTACGATGTACCCTCAACTTCTTTTGAGTCTTCATATACCCAACTGGAACTATTCTCATGTACTCAGACTGGTACACTAGGTGTACACTAATTTCTAAATAAAGCTGAGATGACTTAATCTAGGAACGATTTCCTTTGTCTCAGGAAGGGATTGCCAGAATCCCTTTCTGTCCTGTCTTATTCCTTTCAGATACTAGTCCTCTCCCTGAAAGTGACCTCTCTACTGACCCCTCCCTACTTTACTATGTATTCACTTGGGCACAAATCCCTGGAAACATGCTTATGTCAAACTTCATGTTATGGGAAAATTTTGTGGTTTTTCTTTGGCAACTGACTTCTGCCCACATTTACATTGGTATTATAAAGGTTTTTTTTTTTTTGCTCCTGTCTGTAATAGTACTTATATGATTATAAATTATTTATATACTTTGCTGCTGATATATATCTGAGTTATTTACACTTTTGTCCTAGTAGATACATATTAGCACAAGTACTTCCACAGGCAGAAATGAAACATACCAAGACATCGTACAGATGATCCACGCAGTAGTTATGAGCTCACGTATGTGAATATGCACGTACATAGGTAAACCATGAACTCACGTATGTATGTTTGTATAATGGTACTCACATAGTTACCTGAGAAGCTGCTCATATTCTTACATAGTCCTGTGAAGGAAAATCACTGTTAAAAATTCATCACCAGTACAAAATACAAAGAAAGGTTGGGTGTGAGGGAATGTCTGCAATCCCAGCATTCAGTGAGGCTGAGGGATGAGAGTCAGTCCAAGTTCGAGGCCAGATTAGGATTTGATTGTTTCATTGTGAGATCATTTTGTTCTTTCTAGATTTTCCTCTGGCTACTTGCAGAGAAATGCTTAACTTAATCTTTACATGCACACATTTTTGAGCACAGTGTTAGGATAGATGGAATTCATTTATATAATAGTGTGTTATTGATGGAACTTTGAGAAAGTATATACTTTTTGAAAGGTATATAACTTTTCTTAAAGGTCTACATTTTGCACTTTTCAGATGGGGGTCAGTCTTGACTCCTCACTGAACATTTACTTTCAAGCAGTTTAGATTACACAACAAATTTAACAAGAGGCAGACAACCCCCAGGACAGCAAAAAATTGCTGGCCAGAACTAAGGACAAGGTGGTGATCACAGAACGGGGCCTGTGATGACAGCTAAGGCTCTGGCTGGTTTCCTACCCTGTTTCTGCCGTGAGATTGACAAAGTTGAGAAAAGAAAATCAAACTGGTGTTAAGTAAGGTTGGAAAGCAAAGAGGCCTTCATCCTTAAAAAAACAAACAAAACAAAAAACCAAATTGGGAAAATGCTATAATAAATGTGGATTTTAATTAACATACTGATAGAAACTCAGGGCTTCTGATGACTTCAACTAAGACAAATTCAGCGCCGTGTGTCCCCCTGTCCATATACCCATTTCCAAAAGAGAACTGGGTCAAGAGTGTGAGTAACCTGGATGGTGTTCTGTGAATTGATGCTTGTGGAATCTGAAATAATTAGGTGGTGTACACAACACAAAGTGGACATTGTTTTCTCAGAAAGGCCCAAATGGAACAAGTGCATTTTTCAGGTCAGTTCAAACAGATGCAGAAATAAGCTTATTTAGAAAACACTCTGGCTTCTCACCATGACCACTCAGCTGATCACGGTAGGTTAAGCAAGACCCAGCCACGTGTTATGGAAACAGAGGACCCAGAGAACAGTGGTGACGCCTTAGAGATTTTGTTAGTCTTGGCTAAATTTATTCCTTCACCTCAAATATTTTTGATGGGAACAAGAATCAAGACTCACTAGAAGGCATAATCTGGTGGGGAAAACAGCTGGAACACCGTGGAAACATTTTCCAGGGTCAAAATGTGGCTGGGGCCATGCTGTCTCCACTAGTGACCCCTAAGGAATCTCATTGTGTCCTGCTGGGCTGTTTTGTGTTTGTTCTCTCATCTCACGACGCCAGAAGTTCTATGAGTCCCATGTTGCCAGGAAACACATATGCTTTGTTTCACAAGCTCAAGGTTCAAAGTATATTCAATTTCTTTCACCTCTGGATCCTCAAAATATGGTCTGTTAGAGTGTCATGGAGGGGAACTTGCGAGACATGCAGACTCTCGGGCCCACCTGAAAGCAGGCCAGTAGTTTTGTAGACGGATTAATATCTTAAAAATATACTAGGTTAAATTTTTTTTGAGATTACAATATTATTACATCATTTTTATCTTTCCTCCCTTCAAGCCTTCACATATACCTACCTCTCCTTGCTCTTTCAAATTTATGGCCTTTTTGCACTGCTGTTACACACGTACACATGTGCACACATACACACACAAATATATATATATATATATATATATATATATATATATATATATATATATACACACACATACATATATATGTATATTCTTAAACACAGCCTTAGTCTATATAATGTTACTTGTAGTATGTTGTCGGGGCTGACCATTTCGTACTGGATAACCAGTTGGTATGCTCTTCCCTGGGGAAGACTATTCTTTTCACTTTTAGTCTCCTTAATTATCTGTGGTTGTGTAGGGCTGAAGCCTTGTGAGCTTCCCCACTTCTGCTGCAGCAAGTCACGTCCTTGTTCAGTTCAGTCATGTTGGTGAGGCTTTGTAGGTGTGGCTTCTGACATTACTAGGAGACACAATCTCACAGCAAACTCTCTGATCTCTACTCTTACCGCCTTCCCAGCCCTTCTTCTGCAATGTACCCTAAGCCTTACTTTCAGGAGTTATTTTGTAGATGTACCTGTTGGGACTGGGCTCTGCAACTCAGCATTTTGATTGGTTGTGGTCTTCTGTAACCATCTGTCTATTGTAAAAAGAAGTTTCTTTGATGAGAGTGAGAATTACACTTATGTGTGAGTATATGGAAAATATAATGTAGTTAGGGATTAGGCTGCTTTAGTAAAGTGGTGGTTGTAGGTTAGCTTCCAAGATCCACGACTTCACTACCCTTAGGTAATTGGCTAGGTTTCTAGTGCCAGGTATGTTTTCTCTCTTTCTGAGCAGGTCTTAAGTCCAATTGCAGAGCTTTTGGTTATGTGTGCTAAGGTATGTGTGCTGCTTCTGTACCCTCAGGTGATCGTCTGATGCTGGCCATTTTTTGTGGTTCATAGGCATCATAGCTGGGCATACTGGATTTTATACTTGACCGCACATGAGAATCATTTTTGAGACTTTGGAAAAATAAAAGCAAGCCAGGTATGATGGCACACAGGTTATCCCAGCACTCTGGAAGCTGAGGTAGGAGAATCAAGAGTTCATGTCCAAATTGGATTATCTCAAATCCATACACACACACACACACACACACACACACACACACACACACACACACACACACAAAACAATCAATCCCAGGTGTGGAATAAGAGGCTGCTTCCCAGCAGGTGACTATGATTTTCCTCATGCACTAGCAGGGGCATGATTTTTGCCAGCTGCAGATGGGGACTCTGGAGAGTATAAATGGGAGAGCACTGAGAGGTGTGACGGCTGCTGCCCCTGCCTGTTGCTGTGCTTGCGTTTGTGTTAGTTATTGCTAGATTGCTGGACTGCTGGCTTATTGGACTGCTGGATATTCTGACAATGAAGACTGGACTCGATTCAAGGGACCCAACACCCCTAATCAGCAGGAAGTAGCCTACAGAGGTCTACATTCCCTTTTCCCTCTAACCTGCTTTCTCTTCTACCTAGTGTTGGGGAGTTGGAAGAGATTAGGGTAGAATCCAATAAAATAGCTAAAACAAAACAAAACCAAAAATAACGGCAACACAGGAGTGCTGGGAATATGTGCACCATCACTCCCAGGTGTGTTGAAGGTAATTTTGCTATATATGTATGTCACACAAACTTCTCATGCATCCAGAGAGCCTAAACCTTTCCCTGCTTCCTGAGATGCCACATCACTTGGAAATAGCTCTAGAACTACCTAAGAGCATTTTTGATAAATTCACTTCCTGCAATATTACAAAGACTGGCACTCTTCCACAATTTCTCTTCTGATTTTTGTTTCCATTTCTTAATATATAACACCCTGTAGCATTTTTGTTGACGTCTACTGTTTTGTTTTCATTTATGCAGTACTTCTGTGTTATGTTTAACAAAGCAAGTGTCCACATAGTTATCACCCAAGTAACAAAATACAAAAGCTCCAGGATTAAATAGTACATTCTACTACTTCAACTTTCCTCTCTTCCTTTAGAGACAACAGATTTTATAATTTATAATTACAAAATACTCTTCATGATTCTATTACTCTGTTGTGGTTTGAATGTGAACTGTTTTCCCAGTGATTCATGTTTGAGCAGTTAGTCCTCAGTTCTGCTGTTTTGGAAGACTGTTGAACCTTTAAGAAGTGGAGCCTTTTTGGAGGAGGAGGACCACTAAGGTCCCACTTGCTACTCTCTGCTTCCTAACTACAGAGGAAATAAGAAGGCTTCACACTGCTGTCAGCAGGCCTTTCCCACCAAGACAGACTATACCCAAAATAAGCCCTCTTTTTCTTAAGTGATTTTTGTTTTATTTTTATTTTTTTTTTTGGGGGGGGGTCAGGTATTTGGTCACAGGAACAAGTGACGTCATCATTTTCCATGTTTTACTTTCTTTACTGTCCAAACATGCTGTGTGTAGCTATATCCTGTGCTGTTTCATTACTTTGGATATAGCATTTGGGAATTTTCTAAAACCGGTCTGTTTTAAAACCTGTTGGGCTTTGAGACATGGAACAGTTTGAGGCTGGGTGATTTTCATAACATACTAATTCTGTGCTTAAGAAAAAGATGGGACGCAGTGTGAAGAGGGATATGCATGCTGCATTTACTCGGTCAGCATGTTACTTCACTCACTTCCTATGTTCTACTCTGAGTCTTTTGTTGGCTTGATCTATCAGTCACCGAGAAAACTGTAATATCATCTATGAAGACTGTGGATGTCTTTCAGTTGTTGTCAATTGTTACTACATAGAACTTGAAGCTATAGAACTATAAAGGACTTTATAGAACTATAAAGGCCAATCAAATTGCATTGTTGTATTTCTCTTATAGATGAACATTTTCACCATGTGTGGCAGGCTCCAGCAACCTCAGGTTCTCTCTTTGCAGTCCTGCAGAGTGCTGTTTTCAACATGCACGGACACACCATCTAACAAGCAGATCACCTGTAAACACTGTCCACTTTGTTTTCTAGCCTTCTGCTTCGGTTTAGACCTCCAGCACAGTGTTGATGGGATTTGAGGATGACAGATCTCACTGTGTTCTGGAGACTAAAGGGTAAGCATGTCACATACCTGTTAATCATGGTGTTGAAGATGATCAAATTAAGTCAGAATCTTTGGTCCTAAACCTCTGAGCAGTTTCCCCATTTCAGCACAAAAGACAACATGCTTGCAGTGAGGGCCATGTGACCTGACCCCTCATTGTTTTTGTGACCAACTTTCCCACTATTTTTTGTTTGAGGTTCCAGGCACAGCATGCCACCTGCTGTTCCATCAGCTTCATCTCTACAGTACTGTGCTCTCCCCACAGACACCCCATGGTGAGCTCCCTTACTTCCTTCACGTCTTTGCTTAGAAAGTTACATTCTCATAGTGTCCCTAGTGGCAGCCCTGCCTCTCTTCCTACTTCTAGTTATTCAGACCAACTCTCACCAGCAAAAGATGATAGCAAGACTAGTATGGTCTCACTGCCCTGCCTCAAGTGCCTAACTGAAATGACACCCTGTAATGCACTTCCTGACCTATCTGACACATACAAATCTCTCCTTACTGATGTACTTTGCTGAGCCTGCCTCTAAGAACACTCTAGGTCTCCCTGTGGCTTTACAGGCTTCTGCTATTTAGTTTCCTTGTTAATTCTTTTCTCTCAGATTTCATGGTGATAGAGCATCCAGTATCCTCATCTGTACTAACTTCCTTGGTGGAATTCCCTCTGCCATGGTTTAACATTTCTTCCACTGATATTCTTACTGCTTCATTACTAATCCAGAGCAATCTGCTGAGGCTGGGACTTGAATGTTTACCCCTTTGTTGACAACCCTATTGGGCATCTATATAACACAGAATTCCTGCTTTTGTCTTTTTTTCACCTATATGCCCAAATCCCGGCTTCGAATACAGCTGATACCGAGCCTTACCAGCAGTGGCCAGCTGCAAACATCTGGTGTCAGCCCTTGAGTTCTCTTGTTCACTGTCTGTGAATCAGAGCTAATATGCTGTTAAAGTTTTACGTCCAGAACTAAGCTCTCTTTTAGTGTTGGCAACTTGCAAAGACTTTGAGCAATACCCACTAATGGTGTGTTGTGACCGAGCAATGACATCACACTGTTTATATGCTCCTTTTTACTAGCCCAAACTGGAAACCTCCTAATGTGCATCAGTAGTAAAACTTAGATGATTAAATGATAGCCTATTCATGAAAGGCCATACTGTACGGCAATGAGAACAAGTAAATGGCTGCTACATGCAACAACAGAGATGCAATCTCTGAACTCTTACCCCAGTGGTGATGGAACAGGACATAGTGGAGGACACAGAGCGTATGGTTCCATTACATAGTTAAACAATGACAACAGCAGAAACAGGAAGCTCAGATGAACTGCAGCTACAAGCCAGGAGAGTGGGTGCTTCTGGAGGAACAGTACCTGGGAGAGACCAGTGGGGCTCTGTGGGTGTAGATAATGGCAATTCTTCAGCTGGACTCGAAAAGAATCCTGTGGCAGGGTTCCTTGAACTATGTGCTTGTAGTGTGTAGACTCAGCAACCTGCTGAGTCTTGACCACTTTTACCACCTGCATGCGTCTAATCTAACTTGCCACTCTCCCTGTATTACTCTGTTCCCAAAGGGCTCGAAATGGACTCTTTTAATGCTACTGCCAGGTTTTATTATTCTACAGTTCACAACCTTGCAAAAGCTTCTATGTTCTTAAGCATATAATCCTGAATCCATGGGGCTGGAGAAATGACTCGGTAGTTAAGGACACTTGTTGCTCTTGCAGAGACCTGGGTTTTGTTCCTAGCACCCAAATGGCAGCTCACAGCTGTCTGTAACTTCAGTTCCAGATGATCTTCTGACTCCTGAGACCACCAGGCATGTATGTGGTGTGCAAAAACATGAGACAAAATGCTCATACATATAAAATAAATAATAACACTTTAAAATTCTAATCCCAGCACTTGGGCATCAGAGGTACTTGGATCTCTGAGTTTAAGGTTAGCCTGGTCAACAAACCAGGTTCCAGGATAGCAGGGGTACACAGTGAGACGATGTTTCAAACCAATCAATCATCAATCTTGAATCTTGTATTCTTACAATATTCCACTGCCAGGCTTCAGCCACATGGATCCCCACTGCCTTTTAATGTACCAGTCATTCCCAGGCAGTGCCTGTGACTTGCTCTTTTCTTGACTTCAGATCTTTCACCAGCTGACGTCTCACACTGCTTTTGTTACTGACTCTCACTAGATTGTTCACATTACTGGTGCTGCATCTATAGTCCTCCAGCACCCTTGCCTTTAGTCATTCTACTTTTTTGTTATCATTGTTTAACATCTGGTGAGAGTTTCTGTAGTAGGCCCTATAACATATCTATATAGAACCTAGAACCTAAAGGGTTTTTTCCAAATGTAATTAATTACTGAATTAGTGTGGACACTAAATCTAATTACAAATGCCCTTCAAAAAGAAAACAGAACAGGAGGTGATGTCAGAGTAGAGCAAGGTGGTATGTTTATAAGTCACTCAACAGAAGGGTATTCAGAAACCACCAGAAGCTCCAGGAAAGACACGAGGCACATCTCCCTCACAGCACCCAGCAAGAATCAACTTACCACATCTTTACTTAGGGTTTTTGCCTTCTATAACTAAGAAAGAACATATTTCTGTTATCTTAAGCCATCAACTGTGCAATCTGTTAGAGCAGCCATAAGCAACTAATGAATATAATTATATAATTTAGTTAATACTATCTGGTTTTTAGAGCCTCTTTAAACTCCATGAAGGTACACATTATTTTGTTCATGCTGTTTCTCAAATGACACGCAACAGGCACTCAAACCAAAAATACTGACTTGGCATATGAAATTTAGTAAATAATATTGAAAATACTGTTGAGAGTTGGTTGAATAAACAAATGGTGATAGACCATATCCTGGGGAACTTCTCATCAATGAAAGGAATAGATTACTGGTTTCCACACAGACAAGGACATATCTTAAATATTAAAAAACATTTTGTTGAGTGAAAAGAAGCTACATTTAACAATTAACTTATGATTCCACTGTATGAGTTTTTTAAGAGCTGCATTAAGAGACCACGAGAAGCAGCAGATGAGCGGCTGCTCAGGTACCAGGTCAGGGAGAGTGATACAGAGCTGAGAAGGATAAAATACCCTGCTTCTCAGTTGTGGTAGTGGTCACGTGGAGATTCACATTTACCAAAACTCATCAGACAGTCCCTTAAAATGGATACATATTATTTAAAAAACCAAAAGAACAGATAGTTGCTGACCATAAGGAACTACAAGACAACACTGAATCCACACTGTAGACCTTGAAGACACTCCTCCATTGCTGTAGAGCCCCTGAGACAAATAGCAGCAACCCCAGTCATGCAAGACCTCTGCTGGATTGTTCATTATTCCCACTACCTCATGCCCACTTTCCCCTCTACTGTCCTTTTCTTTAAAATGGGCTTACTTCAGATCATCACGCTTACAAATGCGGGCTCAGGTATTTAAAGCTTTCGTTGAATACGATCAGAGAGATCAAGCTGTTTTTTTTTTTTTTTTTTTTTTAAGTTAATCATTTATGGTCTCAGAAACATTGTTGGCAGCTTTCAAGTAACAGATGTTTACGAAGGAAGGAAAATTCCAGACCAGTTTTGACATGAATATTGCAAAAACTTAAGACCCAGCAATATATAACATATGATAACTGAGGTCAGACTCCAGGGATAGACAGGCTGGGGTACATATATGCTGGGCATTGGTGACAGAGCATCTGGAGCAGCCTGAGGGCAACCGGAGGAGTCAACAGGCTCTCACTCAGGCAACGAAATGGCTCCAGACCCTGGGAAGACAACACACACTGAGCCCGAGAGCAACACTTGTATGTTTAGGAGGACCGCTGCTGGGACAGTCTCCCTTTCCTTTCTTCCCAAAGGGAGCATAAACTTGGGTAGGCATTGTCTTCAGCTGCACAGCTCTCAAAGTGCAGATGGCAGAAGGCTGGGTGTCGATCGCTATTGTAGCAGTTGCAGGTTGTAATCCTTGGTTCCTGAGAGGTTACTACATATACAGCAGTGGCCAAAGTGAGATCAAGGTCAGACTAAGACAGAGGGTAAAGATGCCATGAGCTGTTTTTAGATTCGGGCAGTTTATTACTTACATCGATAACAAAAGAGAGTAAGCCAAAGGTGCCAGCTTCTTGGGTCTTTTCCCCACACACCCAAAAGGAAAACAGTTCATCAAAACAACAATTGTGAGATACTGTATTAACTGAGAAGCCAAGTCTAGACCTCCTGGTATTTTTATATTTCACGTGTCAATCTATTCTGAGCTCACTGGAAGCCTCCCAAGGGAGAAGAATGTGAGTGGGAGATGGCTTCAGATAGCTTCCCATACTCCTGTGCTCTGGGAGAATCAGAAGGCATCTTGCCAAATCTAAGATTAGCAACAGTTTAATCCTTGCCTGAAAGGCCTACTAGTAGGAGAGCCACTCTCCTATAACACCCACCTACTGCTACGGCTAAGGGCAGTACTATTAACAACTGAGGGTAGTTTAACATTTAAAAAAATAAAATGCATCCAGGAAATGAAGATGTTAAAAGCAAGATTTTAAAGTCAGCCTGGGCTATATAGTATGAATCTGTCTTAAAAACAAAACAAAACAAAACAAAACAACAACAACAACAACAACAAAAAACCCACAAAACTTTTTTAAAAAGTAGACATTGTAATTTACATTAACATAAAAAGAAAAATGCATTATCATTTCAGTAAATGCAGAAGAATTTTGAAAAATTTAACACCTGTTTGTAGTTTTTAGCAAAGTAGGAAAGAACTTCCTTAACTGATGTAGAGCACTGAACATGTGATTCTTATTACAATTTCAGAGCATGTCCCCAAGACTGTGAAAGAAGCAAGAATGTCTTCTATAACCATTTCTAGTTAACTAGGAATCCTAGCAAGTGCAATACAGCCAGAGAAAGAAAGAAAGCACACAAGCATCTATTTATCCAAAATCAGTTACCTATATACTTTCAGTATTTAAAACAAAACTGAGATGGATGATTGGTAATTTCATGTGCTGCAATCTAGGAAGTCTTGAGGTTACCAAGACGCAGCATAACCTACATGCTTCACTCTGAGGAAGAGCCCTTAAGTCCTCACTCTGACTGGACATTCATTCTAATAAGCTTGTTTATTTTCCAAGGCCACATCAGAAATAAAAACAGATATTGATACATTTCCTTCCTTCCTTCCTTCCTTTCCTCCCTCCCTCCCTTCCTTTTCTTTCTTTCTTTTGATTTGATTTATTTATTTTATGTGTATGAGTGTTTTGCCTGCATGTATGTCTTAGTACCACATGAGCGCCTGGTGCTTGTAAAAGTCAGAAGAGGGTGTCAGATCCCTTGGGACTGGAGTTTCAGATGGTTGTAAGCTGTCAAGTAGGAGCTAGGAATTAGGTTTCAACTCTATGGGTTTTCTGCAAGATAACTAAGTGCTTTTAACTAGTGAGCTAGGTCTTCAGCTCTGGCTATATTTTCATTAGTTCACATAAACAGGTGATTTTGTGGTACCTTTAGTGGTTGACCTAATGGCAATATGAAAGATGCCAAGGCCATCCTAATACCTTTATGATTTCCCTTCAGGAATTATTTAATGGTTTTTGTTTGTTTTGTTTTTTTGATGGTGGTTTAGCTTACTGAGATGGAATTATCCTCAAAGGCTTACTTATATGAGATAAATCATGTCTTCAATCTCTAATGGCAAAGCTTAGAACACAGGCACTTATGCATAAGCAGAGGGTAAACAATATCAAAGTTTTATAATCTATTAAAAATGCAAGCATTTAAAATACAAAGATATATAGGAATCTCATTCAGCTTATTAAAGTGGAAATGATAGTAAAGGCTTTATCAAATATGATTACACATTTAAGAGAGCAAAATATTCTATTTAATCAGACTTATAAGACATAAACAAATGATTAAATACATATCCAACACAGACAGATACACATGTAAGATGAGAATAACCATCTAAATTGAAGATATTAATAAAAAAATTGAAGACATTAATAACAAAACCCTTTGCATTTTATTTTTGTGAACAAAATATCTCAATCATAACTTCAGAGGCTTCAATTTAAAGTTATATCAAAGCTGCATCTTATTCAGTTTTGTTTTTATTCTATTGTGTGGGCTCAGCCCTGTGCATAGTAGGTTAAGTGCTGCACCCTGGCCAGGAGTTTCGTTAAGATGGTTTACTAGCAGACTGTCCACAGTTACCTGTACACTATCAGCTCACTTAAAGCTCAAACTAGTTTCCTAGAGAGTCAAAATATATAGACTAAGCAGGCTTTTTCAGTTAAATGATTCAGTAGATCTTAAAACTGGGAAACTAAATGTAATTTTGCTGAGGTTTGAGTTTAAAAACAAAGCAGAACAGTGAGAAAGGCAGAATCAGTGCTATGAGACAGAGACAGGCGCACAGTGATTATGCAGTAAATGCCATAAAAGACAGGCGTCACAATGATTACACAACCCTTTTGTTTATCTTACTGCTTAACAGTTTTTAAGGTTTCAGAAATACTTTTGAATTTATTATTCAACAAGTAGAATACACTACACAGAATATTTCAAAGCCACCACCAACAAAACAAATAAAAATTCTACCCAGCAACGTATTACAGTGACTTACCAAGTCTTTTCTTCCCGACATTCAGCTGAGAAAGGTGTAGGGAGAACACAACTAAACCATTTCTCAAAGACACATTTTCCATTAATTACAAGGTTTGGTTTCTGATTTATTCAGAACATCCTGGTCCACAAATGGAATTTTAGAGAGGGAATTATGTTGGGCTAAAGAAACACAGGGTGAAACTGTAGTCCTCAACGCAAGCCCTACATGAAACTGAGGAGCGGTCCAACCTCAAATGGATGATAAAAATGTGTAACAAATGTTGCTTCGTTATTATATATTTTTCTTTTCCTTTTCCGATTCATTCATCATGCTAAGATTGCCTTCCCAGCTTTTTTTTTTTTTTTTTTGGGACAAATCACTTCAATATTATTTGTTCCTTTAGTATTTAACAAAGCTACAAGAATCCCACAGTATAGTTAAAGCTAATACTAAGTGTTTGAGTAAGAATTACAAAGATGTGAGCTCTGATCAGTGTACTCTTTTCTGGGAATAAATTCCCTATTGGTGGAGATGGAAAAGCCTCAGATTGTTCACACAGGATGTGACATGTCTGCTTTGAGAAACAGAAAACTTCCTCCATGTTAGCATGTGAAAGGTGAATGCTTTCTTTCTGAGGTTTAACTGCCTTGTGAGCTTTACTTACTCTCATACCACATCACTGCACCACACATGGTGGGCATCATGTCCTGTTTCCGATACTTTACATATGATCACCCGGGGAAAAGTATACCAATAAAAACATTAAAGTCTCTTGAAAATGCCACTTCTCTCTATATATACACAAACCTGGAACTTAGTCAATGGCTTTATGTTGAGTCAAAGTTTGAAAGAATTCTAATTCACATATAAGCTAAAAGGATATTCTGCAAATAATTCTAAAGATTATATGTACTCTGAGTCCATCTGCTTTTTAAAATGTGAAACTATAGGATGAATCTGACTTCTCCATCCATAACACAGACCCATGGAAAGTAAGGATGCAGAAGTGTTTGCATCTCTTAGGATAAGCAGCACTCACGATGGAGAGATGCAAAAGTTAACTGAGTCTTCAGTCACTTCAGCTTACTCTCCCTTATAATTGATTAGAAATGTTGACAAGAATGGAAAGTAAACATATTTTCCATGAGTTTATACATTTTGATGATCAGATAAATTAATTAAGATTTCATTATTAAAAATAAAAGGTTTATTTGTAAATGTTAATAACTTTACTATTTATCTTTACATTTAGGGACTAAGTATAGATGTTACCAGCTTCTCTAACATTAAAAGGTTCCCTCCCTAGTGCGGAAGGACGGCTCTTCTTGCCACTCCACACTGCTTTCTACCATACAGAAATCTCACTGCACTTGCATGGAGGCTCTGGATCATCTGACGGAGAGGTGTTTGGGACAACAGAAAAGAATCTTTACATTTTTTTCTCTTTGCAATTACAGAACTGAAGATAAGAATGACATTAGAACTGTCAAGGAAAGCCTAAACATTGGAAAAAGAAGAGAATATGACAAAATGCTTCAAAATACATGCCTGAGGTGGATGGAGATAACGTGGATGTTCATGTGTGGCAGGTTCTAGACAAAACCTCCAGTCTTTAATCTTCAGATTCATATCTGGAGATAAAAATAGAGCATAATGTCACCATCCTTTCTGTTCCTGCTACTGCTGTGAGATCCCTCTAGTAGCTATCCCAGGAGTGCCGCTACTGCTCACTTTACACCCCACTGCAGCAGACAGAAGTTACACCCAAGGCTAGCGCTATGATGCTGACTTGGGGTCTACATCGGATCACCTAAGATATCTTCTGATTCTAGGCCTGCATTTAGAATTTAGACCCTTGACAGCTTAGCACAATTCCAACAATCCTAAGATCAACATCAACAGCTGACATGCTATGAGTTATGGGTTAACAAACCTCATCCCAAGACAAATCTAATCTTGAATTCAATTTACAGATGTCTTCCCTGAGAACAAATGCAAGATGTCAGCCTCAGACGGGTTTCTATGCAAAGCCACTGATGACACAATGACCCCAACTAGCAAAGGACATCAGTGCCAGGAGAGCTACAGAGCATACATACCTAGTGCTGCCTTGCTAGCTGCTGTTTCTGTGCCTTTGCCTGCAACTGAGCACAGTGTGGTGAGGGAAAAGGTCTAGCTGAGCCTAAAAGCAACCCTATAGACTAAACAATGGGCCTGCTCAGGGCCTGACTCATTGGTACCAGCAGGCAAGTGGGAAGAGAAGCCCCAAGTCAGGATCAGCCAGCTTACTTTGCCAGTCTTTTCCGTAGGTCTTTGATTTGATCATTTTTTTTGGTGAGAATCTCTTTCATGTTTCGATAAGCTGCTGTTTGTTGAAATTTCTTCTCTAATTCCTGTTTTATGAAAAATGTCAGCCCATTACTAAGAAACATTAAGGAAAGAATAACAAATGTGATAAAAATGCATGTTGTTTGCTAATTTTTTAATTTCCTTAAAAACACACTTGTATATTATAACCACCTGAGCTTTCAAAGTACTTCAAAGGAGAAGCTTATATACAGTCCAATTTTCCAAGGTAACATCATGACTTAATTACACCGTGCCCTGATGTTGAAACTGTTCAACATATAAACTAACTTTTAAGTAAAATATGTACAATATTTTTCTAAACCCTCAAGTTCTAAATCCCAAGGAGGACTTTTGAGTGTCTTAAAAAATTTACTTTTTAAATTACATGTATGTGTGTATGACAATGTGAATTTATGTAAACAACATTCATGCAGGGAGCTGGAATTATAGGCAGTTGTGAGACAGCTGATGTGAGTGCTGAAGCCAAATGCAAATTCTCTGCCAGAGTCTTAACCACTAAGCATCTTCCTAGTCCTTAACTTGAGGATTTCTTAGCGCCTAGGACTGCAGCACAGCTAGCGGAGCATTTGCCTAACATGTAAACGTCATAAATTCCATACCCGTACCCAATCCTTCTTCAAAAAGAAGTATGATTGAAAAAATAGATTTACTTATTTACTTTATGTATTAAATGTTTTACATAGTATGTATGTATGTATGTTTACTATATGAATGCCTGGTGCCCATCAAGGTCGGAAGAGGGCACTGGATCCCCTGAAACTGGAGTCACAGATGGTTATGAGCCACCATGTGGGTGCTGAGAACTAAACCAGGGTTCTAAGTGCTTTTAACTGCTGAGCCATCTGTCCAGCCCTGCAGCCATGCTCAGCTGCTCCTGTACTCTGAGGAGGTCATGTTTGGCTGCTGCTAGGTTCTCCTCCAAAGACTTTTGGTTTTCTGTCTTGTCATTAAGTGTCTTCTGAAATTCACTCTTAAATGTGTAGTTCCTAAAGTGAAAAACTTACTCTGTATTTCCCATATAAGGCATTTTTTAGAAAGTTTTAAAATCTTACACACACATACACACCCACACACAAAAAAAGCCATCCCAGTCTCTCTCAGGCTATAGAAGCAGCAGCAGACAGGAAAGCAGGGCTGGGGGTGGAGGCAGCATGTGGAGGTAGGGAGCAGTTTGTTCATTATCACAAAGACGGAAGAAGGGAAGTGCCAAGAAATGATAGCTCTTCAGAACATACATTGGCTAAAATACAGAATGAAATGAGCTGCCCTGGCAGTGTGTAACACTTATCTAGTCCCATCTGTGCCTCTCGACTGTACACAGTAGATAACAGCCATCAACAGGCGAAGCAAGCTCTTCCATCTGTCTCCTGACCTTTTCAGCCATGCTCAGCTGCTCCTGTACTCTGAGGAGGTCATGTTTGGCTGCTGCTAGGTTCTCCTCCAAAGACTTCTGGTTTTCTGTCTTGTCATTAAGTGTCTTCTGAAATTCACTCTTAAGAGCTGCAACTGTGTTTTCCAAGTCATCCAAGTCTTGGGCCTTGATAAAATCCTATGAAACACAAACACGAGTATAATTTCCCTTGACGTACTAAATAACGGTGGTCTTTAAAACAGTGACTCGACGTCCAAGGAGAGAAAACAGAATGCTTGTTGTGTGCGCGCACAGATTTTCTCACCAGCCTGGGTAGGTGCCAGCCCCAGCAGGGTTGTCAGCAGGTTCAATGCAGCCTCAGCAGATACTCAATAGTCACTGAATTCCAAATATAAGAAATAGGGTTTTTAAACTGCTAGAGTTTCAGTCAAAAAGGAACGAGAGAAATGAGATCTCAATTTGACAGTTTGCGTACCAGGGTAAAAATTGGCAAGATAAACAGGGAAGGGTGTTGGGACATAGTTTCTTATAAATCAAGCTGGCCCCAGACTTGCTTTGTAGCCAATGATGATCTTAAACACTCATCTCCTGCTTTCACCCTCCCTAGTGCTGGGATTACAGGTATGCACCAACATGTCCCAACATGCCTGGTTTATGTGGTACTAGGGATCAAATCCAGGGCGTTGTCTTCACTAAGCAAGCTTTTAGTTAACTGAGCTGTATCCTAGCCCCCTGGCAAATCATTCTGAAAAGCCAAAAAAGAAATAAAACAAACCTTTCTTGTCCTCCATTCCAGCCTCTCAAGACTATTATTTGTCCTGAGGCAGCCTGCTTGCAATGCTTCCCACCACACCTCCATCTCTTGGGTGCCTTTTGGTGTGAACCCCAGTTCCTCTAGCTCTTTCATTCTGCCTTTCTCAGCCTTTCCTCTCAGCCCATTTCCATTTCTTCTCTTTCTCTTTCTCTCTCTCTCTCTTTCTCTCTCTCCCCCCTCTCTCTCTTCTGTCTCTCTCTCTCTCTCTCTCTCTTTCGTTGTTGTTGTTGTTCTTCAAGACAGGGTTTCTCTGTGTAGACCTGGCTGTCCTGGAACTCACTCTGTATACCAGGCTGGCCTTGAACTCAGAAATCCGCCTGCCTCTGCCTCCCAAGTGCTGGGATTAAAGCCGTGCATGTGCCACCACTGCCAAGCCCCATTTCCATTTCTTTATGTTACTCTCAACCTACAGAAGTACTTTCTACTAGGACCCAGAGTGGGCAACAGCAACAAAGAATGGAACACCCACCCACAAAGACATGACCAGACACCTCACTAAAAACATACTTGAAATATCTTAACTCCAGATCTAAATCTCAGCACAAAAACACAAACATGAACAGGCAGT
Source organism: Arvicanthis niloticus (assembly GCF_011762505.2). Classification (NCBI taxonomy): domain Eukaryota; kingdom Metazoa; phylum Chordata; class Mammalia; order Rodentia; family Muridae; genus Arvicanthis; species Arvicanthis niloticus. Next base: position 43,871,997 of record NC_047678.1, read on the forward strand.
ACAATATGCTTCCCCCAAAAGCCAGTAACTTCATGGTAATAGGACCCAAGCAATGCAATCTAGCTGAAGCACAAGACAAGGACTTCAAAAGAGCAATTATGAATATGTTCAAGGACCTTAAAGAGGATAGAAACAAATGTCTTAATGAAGACAGTGGAAATAAAAATGGTGGCGCACTTGGGAGGCAGAGGCAGGCAGATTTCTGAGTTCAAGGCCAGCCTGGTATACAGAGTGAGTTCCAGGACAGCCAGGGCTATACAGAGAAACCCTGTCTCAAAAAACAAACAAACAAACAAACAAAAACACAAAAAATTAATTAATTAAAAAAAAGGTTAAATTGATGTGTTTATAAAATGATAAAGTGATATAGAATATGTTATATGGATGTGTAGTCAGGTATGGGGGAAGGGGACAGTTTATTCAGGGCATGGGGAGGGGAGTTAAGAGAGTAGTATTGGCAGAGAGGGGGGCTGTGGGAAGAAGAAGGAGGAGAAGGAGGAAGAAGAGGAGGAAGAAGAAGAAGAGGAGGGAAGAGAAGTAGAGGAGAATAGAGGCCGGCCATGAGCACGTGGAGAGAGGGGGAAGGGCATGGGGACAGAGTGGGAGCAAGAGAGCAAAAGAGAGAGGAGGGAGCAAGGGCCCCTTTAATAGTGGGCCAGGCCTACCTAACTGTGGGGAGGAGCATACCTGGCTGTTGCCAGGTAACTGCGGGGATGGAGTTTAGACAGAATGCTAACATAAATGAAATAAGGAAAACATTTCAAGACGTGAAAGAAGAAATAAGATCAGTAAAGACAATTTAAACTAAAAATCTCACATTACAAAACATGGGAGAGAGAATTTCAGGTCTTTAAGACAAGATAGAAGAAATGAATAGCTCAGTCAAAGAAAATGATAAATCTTTAAAAATGCATGTACAAAATATCCAGGAAATCTGGGATACTATGAAAAGACCAAACCTGGAGCTGAAGGGAAGGCTCAGCAGTTAGAGCACTGGCTGCTCACTCAGAGGTCCTGAGGTCAATTTCCAGCAACCACATAGAGGTTTACAACCATCTATAATGGGATCTGATGCCCTCTTCTGTCATGCAATTATACATGCAAATATGCATAAAATACAAATATACATAAATAAGTAAATCTTTTTAAAAAGACCAAATCTGCAATAATAGGGATAGAGGAAAAGTAAGAAACTCATCAAAGTCACAGAAATTTTTAACAAAATCATGGATGAAAAATTTCCCAATCTAAAGAAAATATATAGGACAAGAGATTTCCCACAACACATAATAATCAAAACACTAAATATACAGAACAAAGAAAGGAGATTAAAATTTGCAAGGGAAAAGACCAAGTCACATATAAAGAAAGGAAAGGTCATTTGAATAACACCTGACTTTTCAATGGAGACTCTGAAAGCCAGAAGGGCCTGGACAGATATTCTACAAATTCTGAGAGACCACAGATGCCAGTCCAAACTACTATATCCAGCAAAAACTAGCACTCATAACTGGCAAAGAAAAAAATTCCACAGTAAAACTAAATTTAAGCAATCTAGCAATCCAGCTCTACAGCATGCACTACAAGGAAAACTTGAGTCTAGAGAAGTTAACTACACCCCAAAAAGAGGCATAAATAAATAACCCCAGAAGAGTAAACCAAACAAGGGGGAAACCCATATCACAACATAAAATCTCAGGAATCAATAAATACTGTTCATTAATAACTTAGTATAAATGGTCTCAATTTCCCAATAAAAAAGACATAGACTAGCCAGGTAGTGGTGGCCCACGCCTTTAATCCCAGCACATGAGAGGCAGAGGCTGATAGATCTCTAGTGAGCTCGAGGCCAATCTGGTCTACAGAGCAATTTCTAAGACATAAGTCTATGTATCTATGGACACTTGACTTTTGACAAAGAAGTAAAAAACATACATTTAAGAAAAGAAAGCATCATCAACAAATGTTGCTTGTCAAACTGGATAGCTGCATGCAAAAGAATGGATAGCTGCATGCAAAAGAATGGATAGCTGCATGCAGAAGAATGGATAGCTGCATGCAGAAGAATGGATAGCTGCATGCAGAAGAATGGATAGCTGCAAGAAGAATGGATAGCTGCATGCAGAAGGATCAAATAGATCCATCCTTACCAATTGAACACAAACTCAACCCCCAAAGGATCAAAGGCCTTAACATAAGGCCAGATATACAGAAGAGTAAGCAAGAAGTAGGCTTGAACTCACTGGCACAGAAGACACTTTCTGAGCAAAACACTGACAGCACAGGCATTAAGACCAACAATTAACAAATGGGACCTCATGAAACTGAAAAGCTTCTGTCTGGCAAAGGACCTATCATTTGTACAAAATGACAGACTATAGAACAGGCAAAGACTTATCAATTATACACTAACAGAGAATTAGTACTCAAAATATTTAAAGAACAACAACAAAAAAAAAACCTCATCAAGAAAACAACTAACCCAATTTTTAAAATGAGGTACACAATTAAGCAGAGTTCTCAAAAGCTGAAACACAAATGACTGAGAAATGTTCATCATGCTTAAAGAAATACAAATTAAAATTCCTTGGAGAGTTCATCTTACTCCAGTGAGAATGGCCAAAATCAGTAAAACAAATGCCACCCCTTGCTGGCAAAGATGTGGGGGCACTTAATTATTGCTGGTGGGAGTGCAAACTTGTAGAGCCACTATGAAAATCAGTGTGTGGGTCTTCAGGAAATTGGAAATAGATCTATCTTAAGATCCAGCTGTACTGCTCTTGGGCACACACCCAAAGGAATCTACATCCTGCCACACAAATGCTTGTTCCTCCATGCATACTGCTGCTCTGTTCCTAACAGCAGAAAATGGAGACAGCTTGCATGTGCATCACCTGATGAATGGATGATGAAAATGTGGTAAATTTACATAATGGAGTATTATTCAGCTTTAAGAAAAATGAAATTATGAAATTCAGGGAAATGGGTAGAACTAGAAAAAAAAATCATCCTGAGTAAAGATAATCTAGACCCCAAAAGACAATGTATGCTTTCTCTCATACGTGGATGTTAGCTTTTAAACTTGGTATCTGTGCTATAATTAAAAATAATCAGGTTAGGTCCCTAGTAAGGGACTACTGGGGAAGTGAGTATCTCCAAGAGGAGGGGAAGTAAACTATAGTGTTATGGAGAGAAAAAGGAAAGCTAGATTAGGAGGATTGAACAGGGGGGAATATGGGCTGGGACAACTAACATTAAAGGCCATTTGAAAAACTATATGGGAACCTACTACTATAAACTTTCCTAAAATATATACATATATGAAAAATATAAATGAAGTCACCAAATAATAGGGAAGACAATGCCCCAACCAGACATCTCATGCCACTAGGTAGTGCCCAGAATGAGACTCACTTATGTCACTGAACAGGAAGAAGCTGAGCTGGTGCCTAACTGGACACTGCACTCACAACACTGGGAAGTACTCCGTACTCTACTAGAGGAGAAAAGCAGCCATCACTCTCACCAGTTCCAAACCCTGTGACCCACAACAGTGACCTGCTTGCAAACATACAGGTACAGCAGTCACACAAGTGTTACAGGAGTAACCAACCACTCTTTGATTAGTAAGGCCCACTCCATGAGATGGAACCCACACTAGACACTGCTAAAGTGTCCAAGGACCTGAGACTACTAGATCACAGGCCTAGGGAAAATCCGCTACTGTTATCCTGTTGAAGGAACAGAGCAGTAAATCACTCCTGATGACGTACGCTAGACCCACTGATACGTGCCTCATTCAGTCTACTTCAGAGAAGCTTTCTCTCACAGTAGATGGGAATTAACAGAGATCCACAGCTGGACAATCGCCAGAGAAAGAGACTTTAAAGCACTCAGTCCCAAATGAGATGTTTTCATTAAAACCCTCCCCTTAAGTCCAGAGAGTCATGCAGAAGAGGAGGGAGACAGCTTGTAAGAGCTGGAAGTGAGGAAGGACTCCAAGCACAACAGGTCTTGCTGTCCAATACACGTATGAATTCACGGAAACGGTGGTATCATACATAAGACTTGTACAGGTTCAACACAGGCAGAGTCTCAGCAATGAGAGGGAATTGGACATGGATCTGACTCTGAACCAAGCAGGAAGCTGTAATGGTTATTCGCTGGCAAAGGGAAAATCAGTTTTCTCTAATGGAGCCCTTCTGGATGTATCAACCAACCATATACTTCAGGGCAGACTCCAAGCCCAGGAGGAATTGCCTAAAACAAAATAAATTCTATGGTATTTTTTGTTTCATTTCCCTTAGTTTTGGCATTTTTTTGTTTTACTGTTATTTTGATTTTTCCTTTTGTGTTTTGTGAGTCTTTATTTTTACTGGTTATTTCATTTATTTACAAAGTCATTTGTTTGGTATGTATGTTTCTTTTTTGCTTTGAAAGAGAGAAAGATAACAAAGTTGAGTGAGTGAGGTAGACTTGGGAGGAATTAGAAGAAGAGAAAACATGATTGAATATATTGTCTGGACTTTTTCAATTAAAAGTCAAACAAAAAAAGAATTTTGGATAAGGGAAAAAATGTAAGAGCATAGTAAAGATTTTGAATTATTCAAACTGATATATAGGTAGACTATGCATAACAGGTTTAAAACTAAGCTGGAAACAGTGAGGTTTTTCTCTCAAAAGAACAAATAGTATAGGTATAAAAATAAGATTAGTCACATTTATATAAAAATAGGATGTTTTTGTTACCAGTCAGGAAACCCTGGAGACTATTACTAATAATGAGTATAAGGGTTTCTAAATTGACAAGGGTTTTAATTTTTTCTGTTGAGTTATATGTACTTCTTTATAATTTGACAACTGCAGTACATATCTTACATCTGGATCTTGCTTTTGACTGGGCAAAAGTTACAGGAAAAAAAAAGATCTGAATTGCTATAACAGAAAAATGGCCTACACTTGTTCAGTATGAGGATGAAGCAGTGTCTTCAACAAAATAGTTAATTTTTAAAAATATTTAGTCTCGCCAGGCGGTGGTGGCGCAAGCCTTTAATCCCGGCACTTGGGAGGCAGAGGCAGGCGGATTTCCGAGTTCGAGGCCAGCCTGGTCTACAGAGTGAGTTCCAGGACAGCCAGGGCTACACAGAAAAACCCTGTCTTGAAAAACAAACAAAAAAACAACCAAACAAAAAAAAAAAAAAAAAAAAAAAAAAGAAGAAGAAGAAGAAATATTTAGTCTCTAAAAAAGATCTTTTAACTAGTAAAGGCATGTATCCACTTTGCTTTTTTATCAAATAGAAAACTTGAAGCAGAACTCCAAATGGCTTTCAAATAAATTCATTACCCAGAAATGTTTGTAAGTGCTTAACTTTTGAGAAGTTATAAAGTTGTTTTGGAACATTCACTCTGTGTGTGTGTGTGTGTGTGTGTGTTGTCTGTGTGTGTGTGTGAATGAAATACCTTTTCCTCTAGTCATATAAGAAACATCATGTCAATAAGTATCTGCAGATAAAATAATGTCTGAGACTTGCTTCAAAAAGACACAGATGAAGGGAAGAAAGAAGGAGGAAAGAAAGTTGATTGGCCATGCCTGGTGACTGTAAAGCTGAGTGGGTTCCTTGGGGCTCATTATACCACTCTCTGTATTTTTGCATGCTTGATTTTTTTTTCATAAAGTTTAACAAAAAAAAAAATCTAATAAAGTCTAGGAATACAGCTCAGTGTGAGAGCACTGGTGAGCATGTATAGGCTCTGGGCACAATACCCAGTCCACAAAAAGATAGATATGTTAGAAATGGAAAAAAACAGGGGTAGATATTGGGATTATTTAACAGACATTTACAATAACATCCATAGAAAAGACAATTCTGCACTGAATATTCACCTGAATCTCTGCTCATATAAAATTACAATCCTGTATCACATCCAGTTAAGAGGACACAGGAGAGCAATGATACACTAACGGACTCCAGCAGGTAGAGCAATACTCAGTTATTACTCTCAGGTAGGCTTGCAGAACTGGCACTCTGGATTGTCACTGTTTCCTACAGCGCACTAGATACAAACGAAGCCATAACCGATTGGAGGTCACTATCCCACAGTACACTCAATACAAATAGAGCCGCAACCCATAATTTGTCTCACTGTCACTACAGTCAAGGAAAACGCAAGTAACATTCAGAATAATAAAACATGAATGTAAATTTGTCCTTTACTTCCCTAATAATAAACTTAAGAGCATCCTGCCTGCTATTAAGACCTATGATGTAAGCTAGTCCTGTAAGCTGTCAATCTTCCCTGGAAACTGGACCAAGGGTAGAGTTTCTGAGCCAGTGTAAGACAGCAAGAGCATCCAGCAGAGAGAAGGACAAAGTAGAGAGAATATGATAAGCAGTGATTATGACCAAAGTTTTTATTCTCTTTAGATGTGGAAAAATAGCTCAATTATTTTACCTGTTGATTTCCTTGATCGAGCTGTAAATCTTGAAGTACTCTTTCCAGTTTTGACTTCTCATCCAGAGCATTCACAGCCTATAGTCAAATGTAAGCACAGTACACTCAACTTATACTCTCTAGGCTAATTCCTCAGTAACTGTGTTAAAGGATTCCTCAGTTACCTGGACTTCAATGGTCTTCAGCCTTGACTTTAGTTTCTCATTCTCTTGTTGAAGTCTTAAAATTTCCTTTGTGAATAAATCCAAATTTTATTATTTTTTTAAAGATTTATTTATTTTAAGCATATGAATGCTTTGCCTGCATGTATGTACATAATAAATGTGCCAGTGGACACCAGCTGAGGGCCTCAGGTGCCCTCATAGACTGGAGTTACAGCAGGCTGGGAACTGAGCCTGGCTTTCCCACAAGAGTAGCAAGTGCTCTTAACCACCGAGCCCTCTCTCCAGCCCCCAAATTTTATTATTTTAACCAAAATGTATTTAACATGAAATGATATCACTATTTGTTTCCCTTAAAAAATAATCAAAATTATGCAATGGCTCAAAACTCCAAATGCCTTGGTTAGGAGTACAATCCTACTTTTCAAAGCCTGCCTGAACCCCATTGTCATAAGTCAAGCTTAGCTCTAAGACTTATAGTTATTTTCTCTCAGAAACACCCTTTCTCCTTCTGTTCTGTTTTCAGCCATTCTCCTTGCTTGCCACCTCTCACCTAGCTTTCTGATCCTACAACTTGGGCCTGTTCTTGGCCACACTACCACCATCATTTTAGTAGCCAGTGTTCAAGCTCCTGAACGGCTCTGAGCTGAGGCCAAACCCCTTTGTTTGTCCTTAAGCAGTTTCGACAGATGAACCCACCTGACCAGTTTGATTTTGCATTTTACTCCCATACACTCTGCACTCTGTTATTCTAAGTCACGCCAGTCTTCTGGCTGCTCTGGCCAGGAGCCATTCTGCTCTCCTACCTAACACGCCCCTTTAACTTACGCTGTCTTCATCTCTAAGACCTAGCTTAAAGGCCACCTCATTCAAGCCCCCGTTCTTATCTCCTCACATCCACACAGAGCTCTGTCTTCTTTATTATACTATGACATCCGCAGAGCCCTTTAGTTCTCTTATCTCTGCTCCTGGAAATTTTAGTTCCTACTTTCCAATGAAATAACAGTGTTGAGAGTGTACTAGGTACTGCAATGCTTTTATCTATAACAATATTGACATGTATACTGCCAAGAATGTGGGAGTTGGGAAACTATTTTTATGCTGATAATTTCTATAAGCATTAAAAATAACCTATACATTATTGTGGATCACACATTCCAAATGCAGACCAGAAAACACAGTTCAAAATGTCATGCCCTGTTTTGTGAAACTCCAAGTATTTTACTGTGAAAAGATCTATCAGACATTTCATATTCTACAAAGTAAGCATGCCCTCTTCTGGTCACTGGGCTCCATCAGTAAAACTGACAGACTGTTTCTCTTACCCTAGCATTGTTTAGGAATGGGGGAGGAAAGAGGCAGAACCAGGATTTTCCCATTTCTCAAAACACTGAGGACATTACCTTGTTTAGGAGCTCCGTCGTCCCACCTTCATTAATTGGAACAAGTTTAGGCTTTGTGAGATCTATGATGGGCTGCAACAAAAGGAAGAGACCAATCTAAAATTACCAGAGTAAAGCAGGAGTCACCGGGAAACGTTTGCACTTCCTAAGTGGAAGACATAATCTATAAACACACCCAGCAGAACTAACGCTCTACCATTGTAGTGATTCCTGTTGTGTTCCTTCTGTCGTGTCCAGTGCCTAGGATGTGCCCTAGCAAGATCACTGTATGACAGAGATAAAAATGAAACCCATCTTCCTGCACCCTTTTACTAACACAGATGGAAAAGAGAGACAAGGGGCTCATCGTCAGACTTGATAAAATATCTAGCCTCTAGAACTGTGGTAGCTGAAAATTTCTACGTGAACTTCAGACCATGAATCTGTAATGGCTGAGAAATTACAATCGAATAATAACTTAGCACAAATATTTGGGCATTTTAGTAGCAAGTCTTAAAAGTAATAATCTATGCTCCCTGACCCAAAATATTTTCGTCAGAAATATGCTCCAAAAGAGTTATTAGAAAATGTTTTCTGTATATTTATGTATGTATTCATCTCAGCAATGTTTAGTATCTGACAGGGGAACAAGTTATGATTTATGGGGTATCTAATAAGTGATGTCACAGCACATAATTGTTCAGAAAGTCTAGTAGGATGTCTCTACCTGCTGTCCTGGGTAACCTGTCTGTTGTACATAGCTAAGAAGCAAAGTCAGGATATAACAACAGGTCTGATCACCATAAAGTAGGTGCTCTGTATCAGCTGAATGAAGGGTTTACAAGGGATTGAGACTGGACTGTAGGGAAGAGGGGGGAGAGGGAGAGGGAGAGGGAGAAGGAGAAAAAGAGGGAGAGGGAGAGAAGAAGGAAGAAGGAGATAAGGATGAGGAAAATGAGGAGGAGGGGAGAGAGATAACAGACAAAAACAGTTTAGTTACTTCTGAAACTTTTAGCCTTTTGTCTGCAAGCATGAGTGGCAATTTAAGCTCTACTCCCAGCTTGAATGTTTTTCCTTTGAATGTGTCACTTTAGCTACACTAGTTTAGTTCTGTTATGAGAACTACGGAGACTCAGGAAATGCCTCAATGGGTAAAGCACTTGGCACACATATGTGAGGATTTACACTTGGAGCCTCAGTACTCACACACAAATCAGGCACGTGTGGTGACCTGCCTGCAACCTCTGGGCTCAATAAGCAGAGACAGGGAATTCCTAGTGACAGCTGACGAGCTACCCTGGATGAATTGGTGACCTCTGAATTTAGTAAAAGTCTGCTTCAGTAAATGAAGTGGAAGCTGATCAGAGAAGACATCAGCCTTAACGTGGCCTCCATATGCAAGCACACACACGGGCATAGGCATCTGTACACATGTGCACCCACACATATGCATCACCACACGTGTAAAAACAAATACAGACTTAGAAATACTAAAAATTACCTTTTTATTTGAAGATGTAAATTCTGCCTTTTCAAATTCAGCAACTTGTTCTAATAATTCTCTGAAAAATAAAAGCTAATTTAAGAGAATATTCATTGAGACTAGACTTCTAGCATACAAAAGAATAAAAAAGAAAATCACAAGAACCAACCTATCACATGCCAAGGAGATGAGCGTAAGAGGGTACAAACTGATATTTAATTACAAACGTTTGAGAATCTCATAGCCCTGTAAACCAGTTCGAATCATCTACAGCTCTTGGTACTCTGTACTTGATATGTACATGGTATGTGTAGTTAAGACATGGGCAGCAATGCCATTATGTATATGAATGACATCTGTATTTCTCTCTATTTCTGAGGTACAGCATGATTTCTCTATTACATAACATTCACTGTCACCTAAGAGAGAGTCTGATTTGTAATAGTTTTCTCGGATATGAGTTAGTCCACAGTAGCTACTGAGAGAGAATACTAGCATACTCCATGAAAGGCAGTGGTGTGAACAAGCCTGATGATCTACCAAGATAGACATGCGGACTGTGCTCCTGCGTACAGACCATTCTTCTATCTTCTTCAAACATCAGCACTTAGTACCTTCTCACCGTCACCTACTGAGAAACTGAGAGCCGCAGGAGCCGAGTGAGCTCCCTTCCCTCCTTGAAGACTGCACTTAGCACTGCTCCTCATTTCCCACTTGAGGAGAGACTGGAGAACAATTTCCAGGGCTTAGCAGTGAGTCCTTCTTGATTTCTGGCATTTTTTTTTTTTTTTGTCTGTGTTTGTGTTTTTGAGACAAGGTCTTAGTGTATAGCCCAAGCAGTCTTAAAAACTGAAATGAAAGGTGTGAACTGTAACGCCCAGCTGGCGTGTTACTTCTTAGAACCAGCTTCAACTTCATTGATCTTACTAGAGGGTTTGAATTTATGAGCTTTTCAATAGTGTAGCACTTTTAATTAAGCCTTTTATAGTTTACATTTCCTAAGTTAAGTGTATGGTTTCAAATGTAGTTATCTAGAAACAAATTTGCAATGCTATTAGGCTGGAGATAAAAAAGATCCTCTCATATATCTTCAGCTGTTCTAATCTTGACTTCCTAGCAGATCTATATGTCAAGACCACTGTGATATTAATCATGCTACTAAAGACGCTCTAAGGAAGAATTACTTTAGATCGAAGATAGAAAGCAGTTTCCTGTAGTTGCTTCACGGAGTATCTTTAAGAAGACTTTGAGTGTTCCTCAAGGAATCACCTAGTGACTGTACCTTGCTGCTACCCTACCCAGTGTCTCACCCCAGCCCAGGAAAGCACTAGCAGAGTAATTTGCTAACTTTTAAGCTCACAGTTGGGCCTCTACATCTCAACTGCAGGTACGGACTGTACCTGTTCTCCAGTTCGGAGACGTCTGTCTGTAGCTTTAGATACCACTTCTCAGCCTGCGAGAACAGCTGCCGCAGAAGCAGGACATTGGTGTGGGCTGTGTTGATGAGCTCGGATTCCACCTCACTGTGTACCACAGCCTGCAGCCCATTTAGGACGTCTGAAACCTCATCCACGGTGAAAGTCTCCTCCACCAGCCTGAAAACAGTACGACACCACTGGCTAGTTAATCACAGGAGCAACTTACAAAACATAACTGAAGCAAAGAAACCTACATTTAAAGAACTAAAGATTATAAGAAAAACTCTCTGGGAGAGATTAAATGATTAGATTATGGGCAATTGTTCAAATGCATTCATTTTTAAATATAACTACATATTGAAAAATATCCCCTAAACCTTTATCTATTCTTTTTTTAACTCTCCAATATTAATTTTTTACTTTATACTCCTCTAAATTAGTCTTATCATATTTAGTAACTTAAAAAAAATCACATAGAACACATATTTCTCCACTTTGTTACTTCTCTACTGTTTTAGTAATCGTATGAATTACTTAAGTACTAGTATGCCTATGAGACAAAAACTACACTTACTACTATTAATATAGTGATATATTAATTTTCTTAGCCATCTAGAGACACAAAATTAAAAAGAAAATCTAACATCTTAAAGTACCACTATGCTACCACAGAAATGTGTATCATTTCAATAGCAGTATTTAAAACTGCTCTTACTGGAGCTTCTTGGGTTGGAAAGGAATTTCCTGGGATGAGCCATTGTCTTCAATCCCCTGTGTACACAGGGCTTGGAGCGTGGGAGGTTTGCTATGGTGCCACTGTGGGTACGAGGCCCAGCAATTTCAGCCACATGACCAACAGTTGGAGTCTTTAACAAATCCTGTGCACATCTCCTACTCTCAATGACAGTTTCACAGTAACAGAGTTTTTTTGTTTTTTTTAAATAAATCTATTTATTGTATACATGTGAGTACACTGTTGCTATCTTCAGACACACCAGAAGAGGGCACCAGATCTCATTATAGATGGTTGTGAGCCACCATGTGGTAACTGGGAATTGAACTCAGGACCTCTGGAAGAACAGTCAAGTGCTCTTAACCACTGAGCCATCTCTCCCAGAGTTTTGTTTCTTACAGCTTTGGCCCTCTAAAGTCTCACCCTCAGACCCTAAGCCTCACCTGTTCTTTCTTTCTTTCTTCCAAACAGACAAAAATTAAGCATCTTGGCATGATCATATTCAAGTTAATAGAAAACACTTTAGCACAGTTATATTTCACCAAGTATTTAACATATAATTCTTTAACATTGTTAAAAATATAATACTTTAATTTCAGAGTCCTTATTAAAATGTTAATGTTTTCTATATTCTTTAATAGACTATACCATATTTTTGCCAGTTACACTGTTTTCATCCACTGGGGTTAATAAACCAGATTAGGTTAACTGGTTGAACAGACACGAGTAACACACATCTTTAATCCCAGCACTTGGGGAGGCAGACTGATCTCTGTGAGTTTGAGGGTTGCCTGGTCTTCAAACAGAGTTCCAGGACAGTCAAGGCTGTTACACAGAGAACCATGTCTTGAAAAACTGAAGAAAAAAATCTTTTAAAAACACTTCTTTGGTATACATATAACTTGCCATTTACTAAAGCTGAAAGCGAATTTTTTATCTAATGAGATGAATATACTTTTTTATAGCAATAATTAAATCTTGGTTGAGTATTTGATAATGCAGGACACAGCACCTTGTTGATTGAGTTGATTGATATTTTGACTTTACAACTATCAATGTTGAGAACACCGCTCTGCACAAATACATAGTATAAAATGGCAAAAATATATTTATGGTTATTTCAGAAATGGTTGGAAATTGTTTTAATCCCAAAAGTCACTTAATGATTTTTTTAATGAAACTCAGCACCTCGAATAGCAATTTTTAAAATCAAAGACTCAATGCACTGGATTCCAGAGATACACTAATCTGATATTTACCTGCTGAGAAGATATTAGGTCTTTGTCATAATTAAAACGTCACGTCTCCACAAGAGCAGAATATACATATACAGTAAAATCACTGCAATTCACGGCACACAATAGTCTAAGCCAAAGAGTTTTGGGCAGCTTGTATAGGTGTTGGGTGGCAGGACGGCCTGGGCAGTGTGAACTGTGCCTGAGTGTGTTCAGAACCAAGGCTGCAGTGAAGTCACAAGACAAAACTGGGACATGCTGCCAGAATATTTCAGAGTCATTTTGTGTTTAATTATGAAATAATTTTTAGTGATTGTATTTTAAGAAACCTTTTTCTCATGCCAATTTTTTAAGGAATCCACATTCATTCAGTTATTTGACCCACAGTTTGAAGAAGTTAGGCCTTAAAGTCTCTTGATACCTGCTGTCCTTGAGGTCTTGAAAGCAGGAATCTACCGTTTTAAGCCTCAAGCCTCTTTTTGAACGAGCAAAACGCATGTAATTAATGACCTCATTTTGATGGTGCTCATTTAGGCCCAACTCTGCCTGAAAAAGAAAGAACAAGTTAGTCCTGAGGCTATGACAAAAGAAATGATAATGAAAATAAACAAGGAATTTTGTTGGGGCCTGTGTACTGGTACCTACCTGCCTTTAATCTTAGTACTTGGGAGGCAGAGGCAGGCAGATCTCTGTGCCTGAGACCAGCCTGATCTACACTGTAAGCTTCACAATAGCCAGGGCTACCCGGAGACAAAATCTCAAAGAATAACAATAACCAACCATGATGTTGATGATGACGACGACACTGTTTCCGCGGTAACTGATAGAAGTCTATCAGGTTGCCTTCCTGTCCTCCTTCCTACCCAGCTACCTTGTAGCCAGATATACTCAGGTTTACAGTCACATGACTACTTCTCAGGAAAAGAAGGAATCCAAAGAGGTGTGGGGGGGGGGGGGGGGGGGGGGGTGGGGGGGTTATCAGACTTAAGATACAGGTATACCTTATACCTCTGTCATCTGTGATGACACTGAAAGTAGGCAGAGTAGGTAACTAGGATGAGCCATGCCATTTTTATGCCCCAGGGCTGGAAGAACAGAAAGATGAATGAGACCTGTATCCTGACCTCATGGAGCAGCCCACTCACTGATCTAAATGAGATGGCGGCTGGCTGTGTGAGAGGGAACAAACAACTGCATTCCTTAGTACACCGATTTTCAGATGTCTATAGAAACCCAGCCTTACCAAATACAGCCTTAGAAAGTACATCTGGCTTGAAAATAGGCACTAGTCTTTTTTATAAACTGTTTTAAAATAGAGAAGCTGCACAGGTAAGCGCAGCTCTCAGACCTGATCAGAGACGTTTCTCTGTGCAATGGATGGTGGTTAACACACAACTCACAATGTAAGGAAGAGAATAAGTAGGCTTAGCCACAACCAGGATACACACGCAGACACGCGCACATGCACACACACATACACGCACACCCTGCCCCCGGAAGGCTCAGAAACTGTCTTTGAGGGAGCAAAAGACTAAGAGACATATCAATGAGGATCAGACCAAAACCATGTCTTCTTGCCAGGGAGTGGTTACCCAAGCCTTTAGTTCTAGCACTCAGGAAGCAGAGGCAGGTGGATCTGAGTACAAGGCCAGCCTGGTCTACAGAGAGAGTTCCAAGACAGACAGGGCTACACAGAGAAACCCTGTTTTGAAATAGCAACAGCAAAAAATGTCTTCTAGACATGACAGAACTGCTGGCCTAGGAACTCACAACTGTGGTTACCTGCACAAAGTCGGGCCAATCAACAATCCAGCAGAGAAACAGAGAGGGATTTATGAGATCCCACTTCTAGCTGAGAAGTTACCGACAGTTGATGATTTATAAAGGGTACAGAGACAGTTTCTTTTAAGAGTGTGGCCCAAGGAAAGTGATAGTCTCACACCCATGAGTATACGCACAGCATAAATTGGACTAGGTAGGCTTTTAAAAAAAAAAAAAAAAAAAACAGGACAGAAAGTACAAGATAATTCTGGAAGGCACTGGGGGGGGGGGGGAGGATTTTAAATACATTGTATGAATGAATAAAATCTTTAAAGGATAAAAGTATTTTTAAAAAAAGAGTAGACTTATTGCTTAAAATTTTTATTTTATATGCACTGTTTGACGAATCATTGTATCAATCCTTGTATAACTTTCAACTTACTAATAAATTAATCTACACCTGGTTTCCAAGTGTTATCAAACTGACATAAAAGAGTTAGAACACAAACAAGTACTAACTTTTTTTGTGATGCCACTAGCATCATTTTTTCCCCCTGCTTTTGAAATCAGGAGAAGCAGGGCCAGTTCTAAGCTCAGGATTGTTTAAGGAATGTTCTGTTTTATTCAGATGTATACAAAGTGACACTTACTAGGGATTGATTGCTGGGATAACTCAGCAGCTCATTGGGCTCCATTTTCAATAACTTCACCCCCTCTCCTTCAACTTCATTTCCGTGCTTTTATCTATGTACAGCTATTTAAATTAATTGTAATGATGAGAGGTTGGATGAACTGGTGTTTTCTTCTCAGTTTTATCGGTCTCAGGGTAAGCCCGAACTCTAATACCCAAATAGTCTTCAAAAGTCCAAACAGAGAAAACATCACCCATATTTAATCAGCTGTAAAATAAGGTGCTTCCGAAAGTTAGATTCACCCGAGTTCACACAGAAAGTTGGAACCGGCCCGTTAATTCTTCACAATGGCTAATGTGTGCTGCGGAGACGGCCAGGGTTTCCCAGACCACGGCTAAGGATGAGGTGACAAGGCCGGAGAAAGGCTTCAGCAAGGACGCGCTCACCGCGGCTCGGCCGAGGTGGTTCCAGCCTCCCTCCCCAGCGGGGCCCGGCCAGCGAGAGCCCGCTCGCCGTCCGCACCCGGGCTGGGCCCTCTCCCTACCAGGATACTCACCATGGCGGTGGCGGGACCAGACAGGAAACAGGGAGGCCGGCGCCTGGGGCCTGAGGAAAGTAGGTTGTTTAGAAGCCGCGGGTTGCCAATGGGAACGGAGACACGTGGGCCCTTGGTTCTACACACTCATTGGCTCTAAGTGGCACGTGACAGAAAGGGCTGCGTAACTGGCTAATTTTCGCAGGTACATTGGCTGCGAGATTCGGAAGTCCCACCTTTTCTTGCCACGCTAACCTGGGGCGGTGCCTGCCGTTGCCAATGGCAACAGAGAATTTGGGGGGGTGTGGAGTCACGGTGGGTGGGTGGGGGTCGCTTGAGGTGCCAGCGTGTTTGGCTTCAGTCTCGACAGAAGTTGGGACTTTGGCACCAGGATCCGGGGCGTGATTCCAGACCTCGGCCGCCTCTGAGAATAACAGGCTCAGTGACGGGGCTTCAGCGTGGCTGCATCAGGCTAACAAACTAGTGCTGGCAATGATGGACGCCCTTCCTCCATCTGCATTATTTTATAAAGCTGGCAGAAGAGACTAACTTTACTTTAAAAAAAAAAAAAAAGGATGTGCAAAACCATAGTTGTATATAGAACAGTGAATTAGAGAGACAAACACTAGATTCGCCGGGAGAAGTTTGCGGAATAACGTCTTGATCTCCCTGGCGGAAGTTTTCACTTATGAAGTCTAGCTGGAGTCATTAGAATCTTCAAGTTTAACCGTTGTTCCAAAGTGATGGCTGCCTGTAATTAAGACACTGTCCTGGGGCTGGAGAGATGGCTCAGTGGTTAAGAGCATTGACTGCTCTTCCAAAGGTCCTGAGTTCAATTCCCAGCAACCACATGGTGGCTCACAACCATCTGTAATGGGATTCAAGCATTGAATCTTCTGGCATGTCAGAAGACAGCAACAGTGTACTCAAATACATAAATAAATCTTTTTAAAAAAAAAAGTTTAAAAAAAGATACTGTCCTGGGTCAGCCTTGGTGGCCTTGCCTTTAACCCCAGCACTTGTAAAGCAGTGGCAGAAGGATCTCTTTGAGTTCAAGGCCATCCAGGGGTACATAATGAAACTCTGTCTTAAAAAAGACACTGTCCTATGAAAGAGTATAGGAATATTTCTTATCGCAGATATTGGGCACCCTATCTGGTGAGCATACAACCACTATAGGCCAGCGCCATATCTTACAAGGAGGCACTGAGCAAGCCGACATCATGGAGAGCTGCCAGCCTTCTGAGCCCGGGAGACTTAAAGCAGGAGGGAACACTCAACATTAGCTCTTGAGTTATCAAAAGTTAATTTTGATGGTGCATTTCGAGATTGTCTTTCACAGCCAATACAAAGAGTTTAAAGTGAATCGCAATTGGGTGCTTTTAGATGCAGGATCGTTTTAGAGTCATGGTTCCAGAACTACTCATAAAGAATGAGACTGAGAATCTACAGACTGGAGAGGTAGATAGGGGCTTTGAAGCTTGAGTCTTAAAGCAATAAAAATATGTTTCCAAGACAAAAATCAAAAGGCTATTGCCAGGTGTTCTAATACAGTGAATATTAATTACGATTCTGGTTTCAAGAATATTCTTTTATTTTTTGCTATTTTATTCTATCTACGTGATATTAATTGGTAGAAAATGTAATAGTTGTCACAGGAGCTAAGCTTAATTACTTAAAAATCAACCTGAGGGCTGGCCAGATGGTTCAGTAGGTAAAGGCACTTCCCGACAAGCCTGATCACCTCATTCAGTTTTCTGGATCCACATGGTACAAGAAGAGAGCCAGTTCAGGACTATTGTCTTCTGACCTCCACATGAACACTGCACCATACCTGTGCTCCCCCTCCACATATGTGCATGCACGAGCATGCACACGCCTACACACATGACTTTCAAGTTTCTTAAGTGAACTTAAACTTTTGTTGTTAGAACAAAGTGCTAACAGAAATGTCCTTTAGAACAAAGCTGATTTGTAAAGACATGATAGCTTTAGTTAGGAAAAGGTACAATAATGAAAACATACTCATTAGTGAAATGGTCCCAACAAAACAAAACAGAAATAAGATAGATGGATAAGAGATGAGAAAGATGTGTTCAGAAAAGCCACCTGTCATGATTAGTAGGGGAAGGCAGATCCAGAATATAACACATGATAACTGCCAAGGGTTTTAAGTCTTTTCCTAGTACAGATAACAGAATTTTCTTGTCCACTTACCCAGCCACCCACTACTGCAGAAGTAAAGTTCTTCCTTCTTTTTAGGGGAGTGTCGTGAGTAAGCTGTGTCAGAAACAGGTACACTTGCATCTTTTCACAGTATCACAATTTTTTATGAATGATAGATTCACAAGCAGCTTCAGTTTTATTGGCTGAAATTTGCCAAGTAGTCTTTATTTTTTTCCTGATCTTTACTAATGTTAATTTTTAGGCCACACATCACACATCACTCATTAAAGCTATCTATAGTATATAGATGCATATATATGTATGTATATGTTACAGCATAGCTACAAACGAGATAAAGAAGCTATAGCAAGATTCCAGGAGGCCTAACTGAAAGGAAGAAGCAAGAATCTGATCTGGGCTGGATAGTGGTGGCTCACACCTTTAATCCCATTACTTGGGAGGCAGAGGCAGGCAGATTTCTGAGTTCGAGGTCAGCCTGGTCTACAGAGTAAGTTCCAGGACAGCCAGGGATACACAGAGAAACTCTGTCTCAAAAAACAAAAAACAAAATACCTCCCCCCCCAAAAAAAACCCCAAACAACAACAACAAAAACCAACCACCCCCAACCCCATCTCCTCTGCTCCAATTTCAACAAGGAGTTCATGGGTATCACAGGACTGTTGACAAGCAGAAGGGGTAGTTTACTGCCTTGCCTGGGGCTTGGTACAGTGCTATTACACAGAAGTCCTCTACTTAGATGATCCAGAGATAATGTATCTGCTCATGGAAGAATAAGACCAGCAGCAGTGTTCTTATGAAAGTAAGCTGAGGCACTCCAAGGCATTGGTGGGTAGTCTGGAGGCACTAATGTTATGTTTTATAAAAAGAGAACCAGGATGTTTGATAGATCAGGATATGATGTGTTGGGAGGGGTGCCTTAGGGCATGAGAAGGGGAGTTGAGAAGGGAGTAGAGACAGAGAAAGGCAGAGAGAGAGAGAGAGAGAGAGAGAGAGAGAGAGAGAGAGAGGCCAAACAGCCTCTTTTATAGGAATCGAGGCCTTCCTGGCTTGTTGCCAGGTAATTGTTGTGCCATGCCTAGAAGTAAAGCTAACAACTAGTTTGGCTGTGCCCAACTTCACCTTTGTCCAGGCTCTTCATCTTTTCCCCGCCTCCTTCAGTGGCGTAAAAACATAATCTGTATCCTTCCAAAGCCGGCTCATAAGCAGAGATTCAATTGCTCTTAAGGAACCCACTCAAGCCCAGTTAAATTTCCATTTTATCATGCTATGTCTCACATTTCTGGTCAGTGTTGTTTGATCTCATAACAAAAGTCACACTTATTTAGTATCTACTATGGCCTAGACACACTCCGTCTTAGCAGTCAGTCCTCAGATGCAATTACTTCTTATGGAGTAGACACTGGGTTTGCACATGGAGAAAATAGCTTTGCTGTGCACTGTGGTTTCAGGTAATTAAACAAGTTTTTTTCATCAGTCTGTTTGCTGAGGAGATGAGTGGTCCCTCACAGGCAAACTCCTGTTATGCTGTGTTTTTAATGCAGGGGTCTAAAGGAGAGAACGCACAGTGCAAATATTTCATCTGTGAAGCTGTTTGTGGCTTGGGGATTTTTGAAGTAAGGGCTACAGGCAATTAACGGCTGCTTAGAGAAGGAGAATCAGCTGTCTCCAGAAACAAGCCTCCCTTGCTCATCCATCCTAAGTGGTCAGCCTTAAACTATACACATGTGAGCAACACTAAATAGATTCGAAGGCTGTATTTCTATATTGGTGTGTATATATATATTTGTAATAATAGAGAAGACATCATGAATTTGAAAGGGAGTTGGGGTACGGGAAGAGTAGGAGGAGGGAGAAGAAATGGTGGCAATAATGTGAATACGGTCTTTGTGTGTGGAATTTAAAAACATAAAGATTTAAATTAAAAAGAAGAGAAAATGACAAAGCAAAAACAACAAAACAAGACAACAAGATGCCCCCCCACTCCCGCTGCCGCAAGTTAACAGGAAGTAGAAAGCAGAATTTCTAGAAGGTTCTGTGGAAAGCTTGAGAAGCTGAGCTGAAGTAGATTGGGCAGCGTGAGGAGAAAACCACTTTGGGGAGTCGTCTTAATAAAGCAGAGTCTTTACAGTATAGCTTCACAGAATTCTCCCCTCAGATCTGTCTGACTTCTCTGGATAGCCCTGTTAATTGAATTAGGCAAGACTTTTTAAGAAGGGAAGGGCCAGGATGAATGATGTTCTGGTTAGTTTTGACTGTAAATTTGACACAACCAACAGTTACAGGGAAGGGGAAGTCTCACTTGAGGGATTTTCCAGATCATATCGGCCTGTGGCCACGTCTGTGGGAATTGTCTTCATTTTATTTTTTTTTTTTTTTTGTATTGGTGTGGAAGGATCCATCTCACTGTGGTGATGCCACTCCTGGACAGGTGGATTCTGGATTCTGTGCATGAGGGAAGGCCAAAATGAGTCAGTAAGCAGCTTTCCTCCATGGTTCCTGCCTCAGCTCCTCCTCTGACTTCCCTCAATGGCATACTGTGCAAGCTGAAATAACTCTTTCTTCTCAAGTTAATTTTGGTCAAAAGGTTCTAGGACAGAAGGGCTCAGTGAGGAGCCATGGGACTTCGTTGATCTATAGGTTGCCGGAGGCTATTTTCAGTAAGTTTCAAATTTTGCTAGGGTCAGGCAGCATGGAAAAGTGCTGACAAATTAGACTTATGAAGTATGTATTGCACGCACTGAAGGTCAGGCAAGGAAGTGGTTCACCGTAAAACACAACCACCTTTAAGATACTGTGGATCGTGGCAAGAGTTAGAACAAATCATAGATTAGTTTCACTGATAAATCTCCATTTGTTGACAACACCCCTAAAAGGAAATGAATAACAAAACCATCAAAAAAACGACGCTTATTTTAAGAAAACGATCAAAAATTAGTTGTGGGAACACTTTCTTAGGAAGTAAAAGAAAAGTCGCTTGCAGAGACAATTTCCAGCAAACCCTTATTTTACACCTCAAGTACGTGTACTCGTTTTGTTAACCGGCTAGCTCAGCCTTGTGCCCAATCCACAATTGTTCACACAGAACTAGGTACATGAAAGACCCTGTGGGGAAAGTGATGGGGTTGATGCCTTTCAAAACTGGCCCTGTAATCAAATCAATCTCAAAGCAGACAGCAAGTAATAAGACACTTTAGGAGAGAGGTCATTTTTATAATCTGAGAGGAGTATTTTAGAGATACATTCCAGAAGGTGGAGGAATTAGATATCCATCAGAACCAGGAATGTACATTTGTGTTTCTTAATGGTTTCAGGAATAATATCAGAAGATAATGAATTTTGAATGAATTGCCCTTATTCAGAAATATGGGCCTTCTCAGGCCTGTGGTCTTCCCTGTTGGCCAAGATTTGTGACAGACCAGTTGCATTTTTGTGTTAGAAAATGGAACAGGACACTTCAGTTTGCTAAGGCAGCTTTACCTACAAAAGGCAAAGTTGTGTGATCGGAATAGCCCTGCACCAACTGTATTTGTAAGTGGAAGTTTTCTCCGAGAAACAGGGGTGGAGGGGGCTAAACCATGATGGAGGTCAAAAGGAAGCCCCATTCTCATCCAGCTGTTGCAGAGATAGCTTCCCCACTACTGTAATTAAGTTGATTGAAGAAAAATGTCTTGATGTAATGGTTAACCTGGGCTGTGCTTGCAGAACTGGGCAGAAGAGAAGCAGGAACATTTCAACAGACATATGTGAGTTCCTGTTATTCCTAAAAACTATGTCTATGGGCTGGTTTTTTGATCCTGAGCAAACCCTATCTCTAGAAAAGCGTATCCTATCATTTCAAACACACTCAGATATCCCTATTTCCCATGTTAAATGAAAATTCGGGCAGATTTATATGAGTGTTTACAATTGAGAATGTTTCATTTGATCTGATTTGTTTATTACTGGACCCTGACATCGCTATGACCTTTGACCCCTTCATTTTCTTCTGAGGCTCTGTCCTCCTTCATTTACTTCACTTGGCCTCAGGTGGAGACTTTCATGCAATCATTCAACCACCAACTGTTTCAGTTTCTTACTGAATGATCATGCTGTAATGTTAAGTTGATGCGTTCTGACCTTAAATCCTCTTTGGCTTGGCTTCATAAAACCATTTTGACATTTTCTTTTCTCAATTTCTTCTCGACTTGGTAGCATGTCTTCTGAAGTTTTTTTGTTTGTTTTTGTTTTTTGTTTTTTTTTTTTTTTCCTGGTCCCCGAACACTCTGTGTCTTTGTTAATCCCGGCACGATTGCTCTTCTCCTCCTCTAGAAAGCCAAGCTCCTTTGGTAGCTCTGAACTGCTGCTTAGAACAAACTGTGTTCTAAGTGAGCAAATACTTAAAGTTTTTCAACACTTAGTGTGGGAACTTACTTGAGGACAAGTGTACATTAACAACCCTGATAAGAGGACGAAACGAAATGACCCTTTTGGGGGAAGACAATCTAGAAATTGCTGTCAAAACCGAAAATGCACACACCCTTCCACCCATTAAGCCGCCTTCTCATCGGAGAACTTATTTAAGAAAAACAAAAGTGCAAAGATGTGTGTACAAATACCATCCATTGCAGCTCTCTTGATGTGGTAAGCAATCTTGAGATAGTTATTCCCCCTACCTTAGGGTGCAATGATAAATTACATTATGGTGATACAGGGTAATTTCCTTCACAAGAATGAAGAAGGCTTTCTATGTACAGGGCTAGAAATATATCCATGCTATGTAATATGAAGAAAGATAATTAGAGAAGAGTAGTCACATTAAAATCTCAGTTTTATAAATGCATGAACAAATAAATCAGAAAGGCAGCTTTGTAAATTCTGCACACCAAATATGCAAAGGGGGCTAAAGCAGCAGGGCTCTAACTTTATACCTGACTGCCACTTGGATTTATTAAGCATTTTTCACTATTATAATTTAATGACGCAAAAATTAAAATAAGTGGAAAGTCATTGTTGAACCACCTTTGTCAAATTTGTCATTGTTTTAAGTGCTCGCATGGCCAAGGAGTCTCTCTCCTAAGACTTGGGCTGTTTTTAGCACTTAACCCCTAAGGCAGGTCCCCATTACTCCCTTCCAGTCCTTCTGTCTGTCTGTGACGGCTCCTTAGCCACTGTCGCTTAAAAATTGGATTCTTCTAACCCTGGATTCTGTTTATGGGAATTTGGTTTATTCCCAGTGTTCATCTTTTAGAATGGACATAAAGTCTGCACCCCAGCCCCATGCTTCGTGCATGCATACTCAGACTGTGCTTGCTGGAGGTGGCCAGAGTTCTTAGCTGTGTCAGAACTGACTCTAAGTCAGTCCTTGTAAGGACAGCTCACAACCTGCCAAGGCGACACTCTCACCAGCCACTGTCTCTGATCCACTGTGGATTATGCCCACTCGGCTATGAGGTTTTCCTTTCACTTTGTTTCCAGAACATCTTGGGATCCTGCTCCTGAACTAGCCCAAACCCATCACTATGCAGTTACATTGGAAGAGCTATCCCAGTCTATTCTTCTTAACCAGAATAACAAAAAAAGGTACTGTCCACCTCTGGTATGTCTAAAGTCTTATCTATAGAAATTCCCTACTGGCAGTCAGACTGGCTTCATGGAGGACTCACTGAAACACACCTGGGTAGTGCAAAACCTGACGAGTGTACTCTACCTTTCCTAGGAAGTGAGAGTTCATAAGTTAAAAATTAGATTGCATACCTAATACCTAACTTCGTGAACAATTACACCTACCTAGAAATCAGTCTTGTCAACAAAACTGCAGGATGGGCCAAACTTCACTTTTAAATATTTAAAGTAAAAATTAAAACCACAACATCAAGCACTGCCAGAGAGGTCATTAGGAACTTAAGTTTGACATGCTTGCTCTCTTATTATCTCTTCCAGGCTGGTCTCAAACTTTAAGGCTCGAAGTATCTTCCCACTTTGGCTTTCTAGTAGATAGGGCTATAGGCCTGTACATTACACCGTTTGAAAGATTTTTTTTTTTTAATTTTATTTTCTAGAGCAATTTCAGACTGATAACAAAGTTAGGAGGCTGAGCAATCTGTGTTCTCTGTGCCTTCAGACAGCACACCTCACACCACCAGCCAGTTTCCTTGGAGCACTGGTTTGTTGAAGAAGAGTTGAGGTGAACATACAGGTGCTGTCAAAAGCCTGGCTCACAGTAGCCGCCTGTTTCGGTCCTTGTCTCTGATATGTAAAGATTTTGTGATTTTTCATGTCATTTAATCATGATGATTAGATTGTTTTTTATTCTTCTCTCATACACTACATATCGAATGCAGTTTCCCCTCCCTCTACTCTTCTCTGTACCCACCACAGTGCCCCTCTCCCCCAGACCCACTCCTCCTCCTCTGTTTCTCTTCAGAAAAGAGCAGGTCTCCCAGGGATAGCAACCAAACAGCACAACAAGTTACAGTAAGACCAGGCACAAGCCCTCATATCAGGGCTGGATGAGGCAACCCAGTAAGAGGAAAAAGGTCCTAAGATTAAGTGAAAGAGTCAGAGTCATCCCCCCACCGCATGAGCATCCATTACTTAACAGTTAATATCCACTTATAAGTGATTACATAGCAAGTTTGTCTTTCTGGGCTTTCTGGGTTTGGGTTACTTCACTCAGGATGATCTTTTCTAGTTCTATCCATTTGTCTGCAGATTTCATGTTGTCAGTTTTTAAACGCCTGAGATATACTTTCACACAGTAATGTGTCACATTTTCTTTATCCATATTTATCTTCGGTTGAGGGACATCTAGGTGATTTCCAGCTTCTGGCTAGTATGAAGAAAGCTTCTATGAACATAGGTGAGCAACTGTCCTTGTAGGATGGAATGTCCTTTGGGTATACACCCAAGAGTGGTGTAACTGGGTCATGAGGAATATTGATTCCCAATTTTCTGAGGAATCACCATATTGATTTCCATAGTGTCTGTACAAGTTTGCACTCCCACCAACAATGGAGGAATATTCTTTTTGCTCCACATCCTCGTCTGCATGAGCTGCCACTTGTGTTATTGGTCTTAGCCATTCTGATGGGTGTAAGATGGAATCTCAAAGTTGTTTTGATTTCCTGACGGCTAAGGATGTTAAACATTTCTAAGTGTTTTTCAGCCATTTGAGATTCTGCTTTTGAGAATTCTCTGTTTAGATCTGTACTCCATTTTAAAAATGGAGTTATTTGGTTTGCTGATGTCTAGTTTCTTGAGTTCTTTATATATTTTATATTAGTTCTCTGTCAGATGTGGAATTGGTGAAAATCTTTTCCCATTTGGTAGACTACCATTTTGTCCTATTGATCGTGTCCTTTGCCTTACACAAGCTTTACAGTTTCATGAGGTCCCATTTATTAATTGTTGATCTTAGTCCCTGTGTTATAGGTGGTCTGTTCAGGAAGTTGTCTTCTGTATCAATGCACTCAAGAATATTTTCTACTTTTTCTTCTATCAGGTTCAGTGTATCTGGTTTCATGTAGAGTTCTTTGATCCTCTTGAACTTGAGTTTTGTGTGAAGTAATAAATATGGACCTATTTGCATTTTTCTTCATGTGGACATCCAGTTAGACCAGCACAATGTTTTCTTTTTCCCACTGTGGTTTTCTGGCTTCTTTGTCAAAAATCAGGTGATTTGCATCCACTGATCAATGTGTCTATTTTTATGCCAATACTGTGTACTTTTTATTACTACAGCTCTGTATTACAGCTTAAAATCAGAGATGGTGATACTTCCACAAGTTTGTTTGTTTTTTTTTTTTTTTAATATATAAGGTTGTTTTAGCTATCTTGGGATTTTATTTTGCCATAGAAAGTTGAGTATTGTCCTTTCAAAGTCTGTAAAGTATTGTATTGGAATTTTGATGGGGATTGCATTGAATCTGTAGATTGTTTTTGGTAAGATGCCCACTTTTATTATGTTAATCCTACACATCCATGAGCATGGGAAATCTTTCCATATTCAGATATCGTCTTCAATTTCTTTCTCAAAGACTTGAACTTCTTGTCATACAGGTCTTTCACTTGGTTGGTTAGCGTTACCCCAATATATTTTGTATCATTTGTGGCTATTTGTAAAGAATGTTGTTTCCCTAATTTCTTTTGCAGCCCATTTGTCATTTGTATATAGGAGGGCTGCAATTCTTTTTATTGTTGTTGTTAATATGGTATCCACCCATTTCACTGAAGGTGTTTATCAGATATAGGAGTTCCCTGGGAGACTTTTTTGGGTCATTTATGTATATCATCATATCATCGGTAAATAATGATACTTTGACTTTTTCCTTTCCAGTTTGTATCCGCTGATTTCCTTCAGTTGTCTTATTGCTCTAGGTAAAACTTCAAGTGCTATATTGAACAGATATGGAGAGAGTGAGCAGTCTTGTATTGTTCCTGATTTTAGTGGAATGACTTTGAGACTCCCTCCATTTAATTTCATGTTGGCTATAGACTTGCTGTATATTGCCTTTATTTGTATGTTCCTTGTATTCCTAATTTCTCCCAGACTTTCGTCATGAAAGATTTTAGATTTTGTCAAAGGCCTTTTCTGCATCTAATAAGATGATCATGTGGTTTTTTTACTTTTGGTTTGTTTATCTGGTGGTTTACATTGACTGATTTTTTTTGTATGTTGAACCATCCCTACATCTCTGAGATAAGGCCTACTTGGTCACGGTGGGTGTTCTTTTTAATGTGTTCCTGGATTTGGTTTGTGGAAATTTTACTGAGTATTTTTGCATCAATGTTCATGAGAAAAATTAGTCTGCAATTCTCTTTCTTTGATGAATCTTTGTGTGGTTTGGGTATCAGGATAAATTAACTGTGGATTCATAAAATGAATTTGGCAGTCTTCCTTCTGTTTCTATTTTGTGGAATAATTTGAGGAATATTGGCATTGGTTTTTCTTTGAAAGTCTGAGAGAATTCAATGCTAAAACTTTCTGGCTCTGGGAGTACAGATTCTTAAAGTATGACCTACTGATTCTTTGGATTTCATCAGTCTCTTAAGAGTGAGTTACATGGCCTGCTGGGTCACACTAGGCTTGTAGGAAGTGCTGTCCTTCCCTTCCTGGGTGATAGCCCACTCTGTTGGGCAAGTTTTCTGCAGATCAATAATATGAAGATGAACTTTCATGAGATAATGCTGTTTAGATGGATTAATGATTTCATGGAATGCCTGGCTGATTTAAGTAGTTTTAGGAAGTTAGCTTGCTTTAATAATTTTGGGAAGTTAGGCTAGTTTAATTAGAACCAAGAAATGAATGTGCCCCTTTCTCATAGAATAGCAAGAGCTTCACAGGTGAGAAAAGGACTACAGTGACCCTACATGTGTTCCAAGCACATAATTGTAGTAGCAAGAAATATAAGCTTGTGACAAGATATTGACCAAAGAAAATATTTATTCTATGTTGGGCCTGAGTTCCTTGATCTTGTGATCTAGAACTCTGGTAACAGGTTTTCAGTGTGCATCATGAAAAGAAAGGTTATGAATAAAGAGTAAACAATGCTATTATAAACATAAGAATAGAGAATAAATGGTTAGCCAGTTTAACTGAACAAGACTTCAAAACCAAGACATAAGATAGACGATAATCTGTTCCTTAGTAAATACAAATTGTTGTCAGCTAAGCATAGGGAGAAACATGCAACTATGTACTTGGCTTGCTTAAACTTTGTTAATCAATGGCAAAAGAATTAAGACTGGAGAGATGGCTCAGCTGTTAAGAGCACTGACTGCTCTTCCAGAGGTCCTAAATTCAATTCCCAGAAACCACATGGCTCACAACCATCTGTGACGGGATCTGATGCCCTCTTTTGGTGTGTCTGAAGACAGCTACAATGTATTCATATAAATAAATACATCTTAACAACAACTACAAAAATTATTGCTTTGGGGTTAAGTTGAAGTTGTGGAGAGAAACATAGATGAGAAATGTGTTTAGTTAGGAATAAGTTTCAAAAGAATACATAATAATCATGTTGTAATTTTCCTTTTGTGTAATGACTTTAATGTGTTTTTGAAGAATATGTTTTTGTGGTGATTGTTTTTAGAGAATATGTAACTTGTGGCTGTGAGGTAATCTTTTTCTTACATAGAGAACACTGTCTTATATGGTATAAAAATGCAAAGAGGAAAAATAAAGTTGTTGGAGCTTGGCTCCATCCATCAAATCTGTATGTATGTATATATGTGAAGTTTGTTGCAGTCAATTGGAGTTTGCTCCATGAAAAAATGTGCATATGTGTATATGTATATATGTGTAAGTGTGATGGGTATATGTGTATATGTGGATGTGTAAAATGGTTGAAGCCTACTTGTTGGAACTTTGCTTCATCTACTCAGTGTGTGAATGTATATATGTCTGTCTGTCTATGTGTGAAGTTGTTGGAGCTTGTCTTGTTTTATCCAGTGAGTGTGTGTGCGTGATTTTCCTCCCTTTTTTCTTTTCTCTTCTCCAGCCCCCAAAGAATTTAAAGAGTTCAGAGAGTTTCCCACCGACCACAGGGAGTGCCAGTCCCAATGAATCATTCTTTGCCCCCTCAGAGAAAAGATTACTGTAGTAGCTGGCTGCCACCCACAGGTGCTATCTGATCAGACCCAGTTAACCCTACCTGTGCTGTTCCCTGTTGATCAGTTGAGGATTCCACACTAGCTCCTCCTCGGATTATCCTGTCGGTGTCAAAACTGTACTTAGACAGCAGCTGGCATTGCTTCTGGTCTTGCTGGGAGTCTCTGCCTGAGTTCACCTACCTGTTCTTCTGGCTGGCGTGGCCTGCACTTGAGAACTTTGAAGTGTGTAACAGGAACCTGTTGAGTGCAGATTGAAGAAGCCTAGAAACTAGCCTAGACTTTGATATGCTAATAGGCACCTCGGGCATATGTTAATGGAAGAGCTAGAGATAAAAGCCTCCTTTTATGAGGTAGAAGCTATTTTCCTATGTCTCTGAGTTGCTTTGTCTAAAGGCTAGACTGGGGAAAGTGAATTCCCGGCCATTCTTCTGCCTCAGCCTTTCTAGTGCTAAAATCACACAGGTTTGCCACTCTGAGTGACTTTGTTGTTTATGGCTGGACCACTGTGGGTGCCCAGCATGTTTTGTGTATCCATTTATCTCTGATGAAATAAATGGCTTTTTTATAGGTAATAAAATAATAGCATCAGCAAATGTGAAAGATCCACTTTTCTTTTAATAGGGTTATGATGTTTTCTTCAGAATGCATTTTTTTCTCTTCCTTACAAAACCTTTCATTACTTTATATTTTGTCAGAACAATTAGAATCAGACATTTTAGTGAGAGAACTCAGATTTTCAGAGCATATGAAGCAGTCATTCTCTCTTTTTATATGATTTATTCATTTTTATTTTATGTACATTGGTGTTCTGTATGCATGTTATGTCCATGTGAGACTGTCAGATCCCCTGGAAGTGGGGTTACAGACAGTGTGAGATTCCATGTAGGTGCTGGGAATTGGATCGAAGTCTTTTGGAGGAACAGCCAGTGCTCTTAACCACTGAACCATCTCTCCAGTCCTGAAACATAGTCTGTTGAGAGTGGGTCACATGGCCTGCTGGGGTCACACTAGGCTTGTAGGGAGTGTTGTCTTTATCTGCTCTCCTGCGATGGCATAGCAAGGAGACTCAGTTCTCAGAGTCTGTGCAGGAAACAAGGAGGGGCTGAACTACTCACTCCATAGAGCCAGTGGCGAGTCTCTCACCTTAATCTTGAAAATCAGTAGTTTTTTTCTGCTGTTAGGAGAGATTTTCAAGTTAGGTCTCCCCAACCCATTCCAGAGAAGTCCATCACCAGTATGCTTCCACCTGCCTCTCCTTTGAGTGTATTTCTTCTGTGCTTTTACTGGAGATTATTTTTAGAGAAACGATATGAAAGAAAGTGACAAATCTGAATAGGGCCCAGCACACTGCCACGTGTGAAGTGTTTTCAGTGTGGAGGCAGGGGCAACTTCCAGAAATTAGAGCAGGCCTGGGGAGTGGGGCTTACCCCAGGCCTAATGCACTGAGAGCGCTTGTGGGTACTGTAGTTATTTTGAAAGACTCAAAATGAAAGGACAAAACCCTGACAGAGATAGAAACTTCAGAGGGCAAAAGTTTAAGAAGGGATTTATTTTTAATGTGAAGAGACAGGGTGGGTTATGAGTAAAACTAAAAACTGTAGTTCAGATACAAACCTCTAGGAAGTCCTAAGCTTTATGTTTTGCTGCATGGTTGTATATTCTGGGCCAGAAGCTAGCCAGGTATACCTGCCTGGTGACTAGAAGATGTTCCGTTAGTCTAAGAGAAAGATCATTGAATGTGTACAGAAGAAGGGTGAAGGACAGACGAAAAGGTTTAAAGTCTGATGAATAGGCTGGCACTAATGGAGTTGGTGTGGCCGTGTTGTGTATACAAAAGTATATTTATGTGTGTGTTTTTACACTGTTGCCAGAGGCAAAATCAAAGACCAGTAGGCACATTGCTGAGAACAAAAACTCTCACTATTTCCCCCCCCCCCCCCCCCCCCCCCCGTACAAACTAAAACAGACAACTGGTTTGAGGCCCATGGCTTTCTAAGGCTTTGTGAATCTCATCTTTCTGTATAACCAATTGAAAGAATTTACTCTTCTTTTATCTAAAACAGAAATCGACTCATAGAATCTGGAAGCAGTGAGGGAAGTGCTCAGCTTATTATAAACCTGTTCTACATAAAGTTCTCCCTTTCCCCAAAGTCCCATGGCCAGCCTAAGCAGCTGTGGCACTGTTAAAATACCGTTAAATTTGTGGGTATAAGTGTTTGCCCGTATGTATGTATTTGTATCACATAAATGCCTAGTACCTTCAGAGGCCAGAAGAGGCCATAGGATAACCCGGAACTGGATTTACAGATGGTTGCATTTTGCTTTTTGAGTTCTGGGAACCAAACATGAATCCTCTGCAGGAAAAACAATTGTTGTATTTTCTATCTGGTAGTTATTATCTTTGTTATGGGGCTCACTTTTTGACTGAAGATATAAAGATCATACATGGCTCATTATGAAGCTTAGGTGATCAAGTTTGTTAATTTGTCTAGCAAGTGTACACGGTCTACCCAATATACATGCTAGGCACCAGGTAAGGCTCAGGGTCACAACAGTGAGATACATGGGTACCTCCTCTTTAAGAGGCAAAGTGAGTTATAAGTCTAAGCACACTGATTCTATACACTGTTTTTCCTTTAAAGAAACTCACAAATTCACGTTAACCTGCAAACCCTCCATCTGTAACACCAGAAACATAGAAGAGCCTGAGAATGCTTCTCTCTTGCTTCAAGGTAACTGATGGACAGACCTGAGCTGTGTACAAAGTAAGGTGCTGTGGTACTGACCTCTCTTCAGGTATACTTCCTTAGGGAAGGGAACAGGGGTGACACAAGACAGTCAAACTGAAACCCATTATGGTATCATGCAGGGTGTGGAAGGTACAAGATTCTGGTATTTTAACGATGATGTTGGGTCTGGGTCTCAGCAGTGTTTCCCACCCCCCAAGCCACAGTGAGGAAACAATGTCTTACTAGAGGAATCATCTAGAAGGAATACTGCTTCTCTGGTTTTTACTATTTGATATATGGGAAAGAAGAAAGGCAAGACCGGGTCAGACTGCAACTTACGAAAATAAATGGGTTTTGTGGCTTGGAAACTTCTTAAAATGTGGGCCAATCAATGCCTTTGAACTCGGGCCTAAGTTTCTCTACTCCTTGTTTGTACAGTCACTGGTGGTTGGGAGGATCAGATCCCAGCATGGCTTTCAGCCCTCCTGCAGATGAGGAATTCTCTTGTGTCTTGATGCAGGTAGAACACGGTAAAAAGTAATGATATTCCTATTGGCTTCTCTGGCACACATTGGAGTAAGAAGAATTTTATTGAGGCACATACAAAATACACAAACACTATTGAATGCTTGATACACACACACACACATAAATTATATGTGTGTGTATATATATGTATGTATGTATGTATGTATGAGTCAGATACTGCTGCCATTTCATCTAGCCTCTGCCCTACAGTTACTTGGCAAGAGCAAGGTGGTCCTGACTCACTGTAAAAGGTGCTGCTTGCCCTCTCCGCTCTCTCCTGCTCTCTTCTCCTCTTGTTCCTGTTCCCTTACCCTCTTCCCCCTCCTCCCTTTCTCTTCACTCCACATCTTCATGTCCAAGGCCAGCCTCTACTCCTCTATTTCTCTCTCTCTCTCTCTCTCTCTCTCTCTCTCTCTCTCTCTCTCTCTGCCTCTGTCTCTCTCCCCTCTCTACCTTTCTCTGTCTCTACTACCCCCTCAACTCCCCTCCCTATGCCCTAAATAAACTCTATTCTCAGGGGGAAGGAATGCCTCAGCAAGGGCCCTTCCCCCAGAGGAACTCCCCTCCCCCACCCCATGCTGAGCCTCCAGCAAACCTATCCCTGGCTTCTTTTTCTTTTTATAAAACACAACAGATACCCTGCTAGTTGATTTGACCATTGTTTTCTGAGAAAGGCATGCTTCCTCTTTCCATTATACTTGGAACTTCTCTTGTTGTGAACTTTGGTTTTACATTAACTCAGTGTTGTCTGGATTGGATTCTGGTGAGAGAAGTATTATCATAGGATCCAAGAATAATCCAATAAAAAGGCATTTGTTGAGTGTCTAATTCATAACTCCACAAAGATACTCCTAAAAGAGAAAGACAGAAACTTAATTGAGGCAGCTTATATCAACTCTGACAATGGAAATGTATTTAATGCCTTTCGAGTGGGGGCTACATTTCAAGGTAACTGAACAGCCTCAGTGGGCAAGAGCAGCTCTGTTCTGCAGAATGCCAGCTAGAAAATCAGGATGACGGATTTAGAGCATCAGGTCCTTGTACCAGTTAATAGGAAGCTGGACCCAGACCAGGACTGTCAAATTGATTGAAATCTGGACATGCAGATGGTGCCAAAGTAACACAAGCCTGATATGAAACCGTGTCAGGCTGCGCTCGCCCTGAGGCACTCTATGCTGAGCATCATCTGTGATTCAGTCTCATCAAAGATGCTTAGTTGGGAGATAATTAACCTGTAGGTGAAGCATCTAGGAGATATGGGGAAGAGAAATATACTAAAGGACATTACCAGTCAACAGAGCAGGGCTTCCATAGCCACTGACCCAGTGGCTGCAATAAGAATGTATTTTTAGGAACGATACTGGAGTCTAGACTAAAGGATGAGAGAGAGGGCCTGGGAATGTAGCTCAGTATTAGAAAGTTCTCTTAGCATGTACATGGCCCAGGGTTTAATCTCTACTGTTTAGAAAATAAAATGGGACATAAGGAGGAAGGAAAGAAAAGATGAAGAACAGACAAAACAGCCGGGTGCAATGGGTCGGGCATCGGTTCCTAGTTTGGACAAAGAAGCTAGAAAGGATGCCTGGAGAATTTGAATAATATGCTGGCTATTAGATGATTAAATATAATTTCTAAGTTTACATGTGAGAGTTGTTTTGCTAAATAATAAAGTTGCTTTTATGAATGCATTTTAAAGCGTTAGAGGGTAATAACACAATGTCTCTAGCTTTATTTTATTTATTTATTTATTTTTTTGCAAGCGTTACATGGCTAGTCATTCCAACTTGAAATGAACTGTGACATCCCGGCCACCCTGGGGGTGAGCTGTGCCTGGATGTTCAAGCTACAACAGGTGTCAGGGACTAGTGAACAATATGAATTTGTACTGAGCACAAAGTCTATGTTTTCTGAATGTTGAAGTCCGAGAGTGAGAGCGAAAAGAGGATGGCACAAATAACAAGATAACAAGAAAGGCGTTACTGTAGGAAGATAAGGGGGCATAATGTGTGAGTTCATTGTAATGTTGCCATCATAACATAATTCCCACCTATTACCATGAATGGTTTATAGAAATAACTTTTGCACTTACTGCTACTCAAGTCTTTGTTGACTAGTATAAATCTGTCACCATGAGGGAATGGTTAAACAAATCATATGTCTATGTGAAGGTCTCTGAGCCACCAACAGTTAAAATTTGGGTTGAAGTTATCATCTGAGTTACTCTTCAGTAATGCAAAAATGTGTTCATGATGACATGTTCAATGCAGGACGTCCAACTCTGTTGGAACACAGCCCCTCCTATGCGAGGCAGGTAATTTAGCCTTGTGACTTGCTGGAGGGTAAAGGACTGCCAATTAATGTTGCCCTAGGAGCACTGTTAATTTTTTTAAAATGAGAAAAAAAAATGAATACAGAAAAAGCCGTTGCGTTGGCCGAGTGGGGTGATGTCGCTGTCTGTCTAACATAAGGCAGTGGGTTCTCTCACCACATTGGCACATGTGGTGAATTTTCTGACACAATAAGGACTCTTCAGTTTACTCATCTTCAAAGCTGAAAGGTGAAGAGTTGAAGCCCTTTTGCCCTTTTCAGGATGACTAATCCTCTGAGAGCTTCTTCCTTAACAAGTAGGGGACTGTAACAACTGTAACAGTCGGCCTGAAAAGGTGACTTTGTTCTCACTGAGGGACTTGCAGAAAGAAGCCCAGACCTTGGACAAGGTGTCTGGCTGATCCCTGTGGCTCACTCAGCAGAGGCCGGTTAGGCCTGTGGTGCTCCAGAAAGAGGACTGTGGCTTCTCACAGGCTACCAGAAGAAAAAAGGAGCTTTCCAGATCCTCGTGTCGGCTGAAACTTCTGAAAAGACTGGTTTCTCAAGGTGGGAAAATGCCCCAGAGTATGTTAAGAAATATCTTTCCAGAGATGGGGAAACTGAGCAAGTGCTTGCTGAGTAAGCACGAGGCCCACGTCCAGACACCTAGCATTCACATTAAAGTCAGGTGTGAGCGGCATTGGTGGGGGAGGAAAGAGGGAAGAGAAAGGAAGATCACTGGGGCTTGCTGGCCAGGCAGTTCAAAGTTTAAGAGAGAGAGAGAGAGAGAGAGAGAGAGAGAGAGAGAGAGAGAACCCAGCAATTTCCACAAACTCCAGGGTCAATGAGAAACAGCAGTCTCAAAGGAATAAGATGCCTGCCACCCAACATTCTTTGGCCTCCGAATGCACACACATGTATATACAACACCCACCCCAAAATTCCACTTTCCCCTTTTGAGTACTGAAGTGAGAATCTCAGGAGCAATTTAGACATTGAGGAAAAACTATATGCCCTGGACAGGAAAGATCTCTAAGTTTCATTGTCTAGCAAGTAAAGCCAGCATTAGAGCAACAGAGCTCATGGGATCCTGTTTACATACATGCATGCATGCATGCATGCATACATACATACATGCATGCATGCATACATACATACATACATACAACCTTAGTATACGAAGAAAAGGGGGACACACATCAAACTCTAAAGAAGAAGAGGAACCAGAGGGCAGATGGGCTACTGAAAAGGACTTAACATTTTCCTTACTTTACATATTCCTGTATTTGGGGATTCTTTTTACAGTAGTATATATTCATTTAGTCCCTATGAAAAATTTTAACAACAGAAAGAAATCTATCTACTCCTGGTAGAAATATAAAAATGACGGTCATCTGAAAACCGAAGTTTGTGGTTTTTTTTTTTTAAAGTTAAAGTCACTATAGGTCTCAGTTTCTCCACTAGTACATTTTTATCTAAAAAAGAAGCACATGTCCACACAAAGACCTGAACCGAATGCTGGGTATATATCCAGATCTGTCCCCCCCCCCCCAAAAAAAAACCCCATAAACAATAAGATAAATAAATGAACAAAAAGAAGTTAGATAAAAGAAGAATAAACATTTTATATATATATATATATTTTTTTTTTTTTTTTTTTTTTTTTGATTTTTTGAGACAGGGTTTCTCTGTGTAGCACTGGCTGTCCTAGAACTCACTCTGTATACCAGGTTAGTCTCGAACTCAGAAATCCACCTGCCTCTGCCTCCCAAGTGCTGGGATTAAAGGCGTGCGCCACCACTGCCCAGCTAACATTCTATATTTCAGTTAATAGAGCTGGAACTATGATGGAATCAAATCAGTGGTTGAATGGACATAGAAGTCAGGAGGGATTGAAGGGCCTATGAGAATGATATATATAAAGTTTGAAATAATATGAAAACAAATAAAATTTTAAAAAAAACCCTTACTCCCTTGAAAAGGCAGCTGCTAACAATCCCTCTAAAATACTTCTATTCAAGATTTTTTTTTCTGAGAACCTGCTGTGTGTGTCAATTTGTCTATCAGCTGTACTTGAAGAGTCACTCAGATGGGTTGAAATGTAAACGGTAAGATTTGAAGGTAAGTGTTGTCCTCACTGCTTTGGAAAACAGCCTGAGATAACTGTCAATCCTGAGAGTGAGTGGACCTCACACAGCGCCTGAGGAGCTGTGATGGTGAAGGCTGGGGAGTTGGGGGTGGTTTTTTCTCAAGTGGATTTCCCCCAACTTTCTGCTAAGTTCAGGGCTGCACAAGTGAAACTTGCTGGAAACCACTATCTTTACAGCGTGGTGGTGGCAAACCATAAATCATTCTGACTCCCTGAGAAGTTCTGATAGCCTTAGAAAAACATCTGAATTAGCAGCCAGCTTCAGATTCTCACACTTACCAGAAATGTTTGATGAGCTAGACAGACAGACAGACAGACAGACACACACACACACACACACACACACACACGCACACAGACACACACACAGAGAGAGACAGAGAGAGAGAGAGAGAGAGACAGAGACAGAGAGAGAGGCAGAGAGACAGACAGAGAGAGAGGGAGAGGGAGGGGGAGGGGAAGGGGAGGGAGATGGGGAGGAGGGGGAGAGAGAGGTGTGAGAGAAAGACAGAAACACACAGAGAGGGGGTGGGGAGAAGAACCTTTGCTCATTACCAAGAAGAAAGATGAATATGATAATATAACTATATGCATAGACTCAGAAATATTTCAAATACAGCTTAAAGGGTAAAGTTCCCTTTTTATAGCTAAACAAAAGAGCAACTTGCCTAAACTCCTATTTCGTTAATGCTGAAAAGGATACACCTGGTACTCTCAGAATCCACAGAACAGTACGATCCACAGTATGAGCTATACATTATAAAAAATACCAACAGAGAACATTTCTCTATGTATATCAGGATGGCCCAGTGTTGTTTTCAGTCTCACGAAATCCTTATAACCCTTCTCTGTTTAGGATGGCTACCTTGAGGTAGGCCTTACTCCCATATCCCCAGCTAGCTTGCTGCTCAGCATGGTTCTAGTCCAGCATCATGGGCATCACCCGAATGCTTATTGGAAAGGGAGAGTCAGGTTCCACCCAACACTGGTCATCTCAGGATTTGAGTTTTGTTAGTTTGATCAGAATCAAATACATAGGAGGCCAGGGCAAAGAGACACAGCCACTGAGAAGAGACCAAGGGCTCAAGCTAGCAGGTCTTATGTGACACTGGCCAAAGAGTGAAAGAAAGTGTGTGGGGAGAAGAATGTTCAGGAAGTGGGGACTGGGCAGAGAGACCACTGCTGGTTGGCAATGTTGGCACTACTTAGAATGGAAGATGCTGGCCAAATAGTCCTGTGGCGTGAGGGTGCACAGGCTTCCAGCCCTCTCTCACAGCCAATTTGTCTTGGGAAGCTTTCTCTCAATAATGTGGCATATATACTGTCATGTATCTGTCTTGTTGGGGTTTCTTGACTGCTCTTGAGAACGAAATATGGAAGAAGCCATGTCTGCCATACTAAGTCTGAAGTGCCTCTTGGTCCCTGTTTTTGTACTTCTGTGTTCAATGTCTGTATGATTAATTGGCTGTATGCTATGCTGGGCTGCCAAGTTCTGTCCTCTCCTGCCTAGGGTATGACCCAGCCCCTCTTGACATTTAATAGAAATGTAACTGGTGTTGAGCCTGCAATTGCCCATCTTTGATAAACATTCCTTTTGGGGAAGGTGCCAGAAAGCAATGTGGGTAAAGTCTGGGCATAGTTTGGCAGAAAATATGTAAGTTCTCTCACTTAGAAGTTACAAAGTCTCCATCTTATTGAGAAAAAAAAAAAAAAAAAAAAAAAAAAAAAAAAAAAAAAGGATACCCCAGAGAAAAGAGATCTCTCTGAAGTCTGGGAGAACTTGGGGTGGCATTTATGTGATCATATAACCAGTGGCTAAAGCCATTTCTGCCAGGGTTGTCATCTGTTTTTTTCCAAGCTCATTGAGGGTCTGGTTATGCCAACAATTCTCCAGCCTTCCTAGGCATGGCTTTGTGGTTTCCTCCAACTCTCCCTATCTTTGCATTAAGCAGTAGTGAGGTGTATGAATTAGGATGTTCTAACAAACATATCCCTTGAGATGGCTTCAGTGGACCACTGATCACCAGCACCTGTTCTGAAGCTAAGCCTGGCAGTAGTGACAAGATGGCATGTGACTAGGATACTCACAAGACCAGACGGAAACTGTGTGGTTTGGGGTCAGGAAGCCGAATGCCTGGCTGTCAGGTGCCACCCACAAGTCCAGGCCCCACCATCAAGTCAAGTGTCTCTGGGTTTCATCAGCTCTAAAATTATGAGTTGACAGTCGGCTGGCACGGAAGTTTGGAGACTAAGCTATCAGCAGATCATCCAGGCTTGAATGTGGTTTAGACATCCTGAAAGGTAGAATCACATCACCAGGATGAATTACAGTCTCTGAGTCATGCATGCGTGTGTGTGTGTGTGTGTGTGTGTGTGTGTGTTTGTGCGTGCGCAAAAAAAAAAAAAACCTGATCTTTGTTCTTCATAATCAGATAAATACAGATTAACAAACAAGATGGTTTTTTATAACAACTTCCTAAGAACAAAATCTACCTAATATTTAAAACAAATTCAAGATTTTGTGAGTTGCTCAGCAGATAGAAAACTTACTAGAATCTTCTTTTTCTTTTCTTTTCTGTTTCTTAGAATCTTTAAATGCTTATTGTGTTGAACGTCCTATACTGCACACACAGTTACGCAGTTTGTCTCTCAGAACGCTTTCATGGTAAAATATCGGTGGCTGCAAAGCCAAACTCTTCCTTAACTGCTTCTCACCACCACCCTGGCTTCTTCCTGGAGGTAAGCTTTGTAGCCATTTTGTTGGAAGCCTTTCCCAAAGCCATTCGTGTACCATTATAAACAAACATATTATAGTGGTCTATATTAGTATGAACTCAGCAAGCTCTAGATCACCAGGGAGATGGTCCTCTGAACACACCTGAGTGTTGGAGATATTAACTGACATAGGAAGACCAATCTGAATAGTGGGTGGCATCATCCCCTGAGCAGGGAATCCTGGGTTGTATAAACGTGGAAGTTGTCCTCATCATTAGCATACCATGCATGCATTTATCCATTGCTGTCTTCTATGCATAATGAATTTGATGTGACCAGATGTTTCAAGTTCCTGCCACCTTTTCTACCATGATGGACTTCACTCTGAACTGTGAGCCAGAAAAAAAAAAAAACAAAAAAACAACTTTCTTTTTAACGTGGCTCTTGTCAGGGTACAGCAGTAGGAAAAGAAACTCCAACACATATATTCCCAGACAGGTTGAGTTTGCTATTGGCATCGCTGGCTCACTGAGCATATGATATGTGTTGCTTTCATTATTCAGAACCTTAGGGATAGTTCCATACTCGTATAAGTTGACCTTCATCATCTTGTTTACTGCTGCATGGCATTGCACAGGATGGATGCACTATGCTGTACGTAACCCTCTCCTGGTCATTTCCCACCATCAGCAACATGTGCAAGGTTGCTGTCATCCATGTGAAGCTTGTGAAATGCTCTGAGCCAAAGGTGAACAACTTTACATCTTAACAGATGTTGCCATCGTCCTTCCCAATGGGGCAGGACCCATTTTCACATTCGCAGGGAACAGGTGAGATACTTAATTCCTCACCCTCAATATTTGCTAATAAGCACAAAACAAGGACATGTTAGAAAGATGAAAACACCATCCTTGTTGAACACGCGTGCCTACTTTCATGATTACTACTTGTGTTGTGTGTGTGTGTAAGATGAGCATGTGCATGTTCACATGTGTGTGCGCACAGGTGTGAGTGTGGATGTGGAAGCCTGAAGTTGACATGAATGTCTTAGTCTCTTTTCACCTTATGTATTGAGGGAGGGTCCCTTATTTGAACCCAGAACTTACTGATTTAGCTAATCTGCTCACCAGCTCGCCCTTGGGATCTCCTGTCTATGATACCTGAGTCCAGAGATTATAGAAGAGTCACACCTCTGCCATTTACGTGGTTGCTGGGGATTTGATCTCATATCCTCACACTTGCATGTAAAGAAGTTTACTCACTAACCCATCTATCTGCCCCGCCCCACAATTATTAATTTTCAGAGATATTTCTTTTCTTACTCAGAAAGTGTTCATAATTTTGCACATTTTAGATTTTGGGTATTCTTCTATTTTTTGTTGGTGGGAATTGAGTTTCTTTTCTAATAGAAACTGTAAAGAGCAGGTGGCAACCTACAGAACTAGAAAGTTACAACACCATTGCTCACATGGAAGGAGAAAAAAAAACTGTGGCGTGTGTTTGTGCACGTTTTGTTTCCATGGCGTGACTTTAACACCCACACACCTTTAGCAAGTGAAATGAAGCCCCCAAGACTGCAAAGGCAAAGATGAAAGAGAAGCCAGTAAGTCTACCACATGCTTGAGTACCATCGGGGCAGGTTCCTGCTTCTGAAATCCACTTTCATGTCCTGCACAAAGCTTTATTTCAACCTGTGTGTGGGGGGTGGGGGGGTGGGGGGGGTGGGGGGGTGCTCTCCCATAGGAATATGGAGTTTGGAATTTAGGCTAGTGTTTGTCTATTGCCTATCTAAGGAAATGACGTAAACTCTCCCCCCCCCAACCCCGCCTGGAGTTATCTGAGGGGCTCATCATACTCCAGTACAGAGCAAAAAAGCAGCCAGGTGGTAGCGGGGGGCCCAGGGCCAGGGTGAACCACGCTCAGGGTAAACTGAGCTCAACCACAGCTCAGTTTATCTCAATGTCACATCTCTCAGGGAGAAGATGAGGGTTAGGGGTTTGAGAGAATTGTGGCATGGTGCTGAGGGGCCAAGGAGAAAGGATAACCATGACAGGAGAGCCATTATTTCAGTGATAGTTCTGATACATCTTGACAGGACCCTGAAGCCAATAGGGATATAAGGTGGATAAAAAGATCTATGTGTGATATAGCCAATTTAAAATTCTGTTTTATTTGACTTCAGACTGGCCGAAGCAGGCTCCTGCTAGTCTAGGAAAGAGCTGTGGCTCAGGTGATGTCTGTACCTGCATGGAAGCAGCTAGCAGGCTGAGCCCATCACTGAGGAGACCCAGGTAACACACCCATTTAGTGATAACACAGGGACAGGCACGCAGGCATCACTTTCTTGTGAAAGCCTAGGCCATCAGTGTCTGATTGGGAAGGTCTGAAGCATCATAGCTCTGGCAGTCTCTAGGAGATACTTCTTCAGTTGCTGCTGTCCCACGGAACATGCTTTGAGAACTGTCGAGTGATAACTTGCCTGAGAAACCTTTCATTTGGGAGCAAAAAGATGGCCGGGGCTTGGCAGCTGTGCCCATGGTCTCTCCTCTCCTGCTGTTGAGAGAAGGGAAACAGAGATTCAGAGCAAATTCTCCCACAGCTACATTTGCAGATGAGATGAGATGAGGGGTAGTGTCTGTAGTAAAGCTGGGTGTCCTTAAAAGGGCACCCTACCCTAAACTAAGGACCCGTTCAGGAGAAGCACCCATGGGGCACGCTTTATATTCCTTATATCAGAAGGCTTTTGGTCATTTCTAGGCACTTTTAAGATGGAATCACAATCTATTTCCCAAGCTTCTCTTGAACTCCAGGATTCAAGAGATCCTTCTACCACCACACCCCGCAAGAACATGGGACTAGAGATATGCACTTCCAAGCCTGCCTAGCTTGATTTTAGACACTTTTCAGTCACTTCTTGTGATAACAAGTGAGGATCTAATTCTTACGTAGCCTCATTTTCCATCTTTACAATGTGGTTTTTGCATCTTTATCAGTACTAATGAATAGTTTATAGTGACACTAAAGTTGTTTAGTTCAGTGCAGAGTCATGTAGCAGGCAGTTATGAAAATCCGTTACTTATACAGACTTTTATTTTTCTGGCATTTCTAATTGTTTTTCTTTTCTTTCTACAATATTTTATTCCCCAAAGTACCATTTCTGAGGCTAGAAAGCTGACTCAACTCCTAAGGACACTGGCTGCTCTTCCAGAGCATCAGGGTTCAGTTTCTGTCACCCAATGGCATGTATCAAATATACACTCAGACAAAACACCTATACACATAAAATAAAAACAGGTAACTCTTTATTTATTTCTAAATCTTTTTTTAAAAAATACCATTTCTCCTGGTCCCTGTAATAGACATCTACAAAATTCTCTTTCCTTTGGAAAGATTTCCACCTCTATTCTTGTTACATTTTTCCCTTAATTTACTCAATCAATCAAAACAAACAAGCAAACAAAAAAGTTCTTCCTTCTCTTCTTCTCTTTTTTAAAGATTTATTTATTTTTAGTTGGTTTGTATTAAATGGTTTTGTTGTTGTTGGGTTTTTTTTTTTTTTTTTCATTTGTGTATGTGCTTTTGTTGGATCCCCTGAAACTGGGGTCATGGATGGTCGTGAGCCACCATGTGGGGGCTGGGAGTCAAACCTGGTTCCTTTGCAAGAGCAAGTGCTCTTAAATACTGAGCCGTCTCTCTGCTCATTCCTTATCTCTTACATTCCTGTTTCAGAAGCCATTCTTGTTTAAGGAACCAAAACCCCTTTGGAGTTACAGTAAGTACAAGACTGAACAGTTTGAAAGTGTACACTGTAATCCTGTGTGACTTCTGTGAAGTCCTTTCCTGGATATACACTGACCCTACAATTGGGCATGCGGGATCTTTTTGATATAAGAACTGGATCTTTTGTAATAACTTAATCCTAGGAGATGCTCTTTCCTGTCCTTTCTTACAGTGGCTCTTCCTTCTCATTCTTAATTCTGAGCATAAGTGTCACCTCTGCAAAGAGGCTGTCCCTGTTCTCTGCTGAAGCAGCTCTGTTCCACTTTCTTCTCACCACCCACCCACCTTCTGTCATTTCTTCCAGGGTCGTTATGTCACATAACACACTAGTGTCATTGACTCCAATTAGTAGTCTCCTTATTGCTGGGACATAACTTGAACAAAATCTGCCAAAGCCTGATCAAGACCCTGTATTGAAATTCCAACCCCACACCCATCAGTGCCACTGACAAACATAGTCACCCCAAATAACCTGCATCCTGAGAGCCAGGATACGTTATTTTCTAAAGATTAAATGGCCTTGTTTGGACAAACAACTCCAGGAGGGGAAAACTACAGATTTGTATGTAACCCCAGCAGTTGTTGTATTCCCCGAACCTTTATAAACCCCAAGAGTCTCCTTCTCCTTCAGCAGACACCCTCACACCCGGCTATGTCTGCCTCTCACTGTTTAAAATTAACAGTCCCTTCTGATGAGGTCATACTGGACTGGTCCTTCTTTCTGCTTTCTGTCTCTTTAAGCTGCCTCAGAAATCACGGAACACTGTATACCTTACAATTTTCCTCTTGAGAGGTAGTCATTTCTCTATACCTTGAGTCTGGACTAATCTCATGACTTTCATTGACCCACAGCATCCGACAAAAGTGATGCTGTGCCAGTTCAGAGCTCAGATACTGAGTTTCTCTTTTTTATTTCTACCCTGTCCTGAACCTGTGTATCACTGTGTATACAAGCACAGGCTAGCAAGCTGATAGAAAGGAGACAGGTTGAACCAGAGTGAAGTGGAAGAAGAAAATTCCACCAGACCCCTCCCCTCCAGAAGGGAGAGACTAATTAACATTCCTCAGACCACAGGGGTTGGGGACTGACCTGTGGGTGTGGAAGGCCAGAGCACATGGACAATGGACTGTTGGCCACGCACAGACAAGGGAGGTCTTTGCTGCCTCATTTCCTAAAGACCAATGAGTTTTAAAAAGTCACACTGTTCTGCCAATCACATTGTGCCCAATGGATGCTGCCCTAAGGACTGTATAAAAGATCACTGAACAAATGGCGCTCGGGGTTGCCACTCCTTCTAGATGCAGGATGGTCCCAGCATGCTGGAACATTAAAATTCCTCTTGCTTTTTGCAGCGAATCTCCAAGTGGTTCACTCAGGGGGATCTCCCATAAACTAAGGCTCTGCTCACTTGAGTCTTACAAAGTCTTAAATAGTTACCATTAGTTAGCTTTGTAGCTGACCATAAACACCTGGGATAGCAAGACCAAAGGAGCCACCCAGTCGAGCCCAGCTTAGGGCTCACTTAACAGGATTGTGAGTAAAATAAGTGATTTTTTTTTTTGAGTGAGTTGTTTTGGTTTTGTAGTAGTTTGTTATGCAGCAAGAACTGACTGATACAACCTACTTCCTTCTTTTAGAGCCCTTATTAGTAAGTTATATTGCTTATTTTCCCTC
Source organism: Arvicanthis niloticus (assembly GCF_011762505.2). Taxonomy (NCBI): domain Eukaryota; kingdom Metazoa; phylum Chordata; class Mammalia; order Rodentia; family Muridae; genus Arvicanthis; species Arvicanthis niloticus. Next base: position 43,916,454 of record NC_047678.1, read on the forward strand.
CTCCCTCCCCCCATCATCTCTTTAAATATGAGCTTTACTAGGATCTGCTCTTGTCTGGTTTGTTCCTATGTCCTGAGAATTTAGAATAGAGTCTGGGCATAGTAACTTCTCAAGTCAGTGTTGGATAAATGAATGAGTGAATAAACACACTTATAAATGCCAATGTGTTGCTGTGTGTCCGGAAGGGATGGGCTCTGACACCAAGGTGACAAAAGAGGAGCAGGGCTTTGAATTAGGTCTAGATTCAAGATTCAAATCTTGCCTCTCCCACTTACTAGCTGTATGACCTTGAACAGAGCCCTTCACTTGAGGTGTGAGGACAAGGATGACATCGGCCTTCCATGATTGTAAAGACTATATACACTATACACAGGTAGATTATTTAACAAGTTGTGAGATACAACACTAATGTTGCTTGCTGTTTTTGTTTGACCTAGAGAAGAGAGCTTCATATGCTTCTTCTCTTTGGGTCGGTGGATGAAGAGACGCCCTAACATAAACATCTAAGTTGGTGGGACAGTTTTCTTGAAGGGTGTGAATTACAGGTAGGAAGGAAAAGGGGGAAAGAATGGGACTTCTAAAATTAGTCACACTTAGATTTGAATCCAAGTTGCCACTCTTATATGAATTAAGGAGACTCTGTGAGTTGCTCAAAGACTCCTAATCTCAATCCTGGTAGAACTCAGTAGGGAGCCTGTCTGCTTGATGTCTTTCTAGCACAGTTACTCCAAATGTGGCTAATATGAAAACTGGGCTATTTCTAACCCCATGAGCAAGATTAATTCCACAACAGGGTCTTTCTTTCTTAAAGCATAGTTTATTTTTCATGTAATTTTTTTTGACTAACAAATACATGCAAAGATTAAATCTAGCTAGTTAAATATCTTACCCATTCTGATGATGCGTGTGCTGAGAACAGTTAAATCTACCCAATAATTTTGAAATGTAGAAACACTGTCATCAGCTAAGGTCCCCATGCAGTGAAATAACTAAAAGACTGGGCTCTGAGATCCTGATGTGTCACCTCCTAGGAAGATGCTTTTGGTACTGTGGTCTTAGCAACCGTGAGACTGAGAGAGAATGTTCTAGAAGAGGCCTCAGCCTGCAGTCTTCACTAAGAAGGCTCCACTCTGAGTTTTCTTGGCAGGTCTGGAGGTCTTTATGTGGCTGCTTTGATGTGGTCATTTTGGGGCTGAGGACGTTTTGACACATTGTTTTGGTGCTGTGGAAATTTTTCTGACTTTTAAAAAAAGACTAGCCATTGAACTTTTAACTTTTGAGCAAATGGTCACACGCCACAAGGCTGGGTAGAGCTACAAAGGTTAGTGTGAAGGGCATGAGGTCTTTGTGCTCATAGAGAGATACTAGGGAAACCAGGAATGTTAGACACAGATGCTTGTCACTTCTAGGGAAGATGTTTCCCTGTTTTCCATTCCTGTGGGAAATGCCACTTGTACTTAATAAAAGCTTAGGTGATCTCTGTGTTATCTAAGGGACAAACCAGTCTGACACCCACAGGCTATTAGTTTTACCTCTGTTATTCTTTCTAGACTCTTATCTTGAGCACTGTTTCTAAGCCAACAGAACCCACCTTATGGAAGATGCCATATGTACTTTCTAAAGTACATATGTTTCAATATAAACATGTTTCAATATAAACATGTCTTACATTTTGTTGTATGCACAATATTAATTATCATCAGCAAACTTTTACTCCCCCAAATTGTGCCGTGCTTAAATATGGGTAAAATAAACTGTTCAGGGTCAGACTCTAGAAGTTTGAACCAACACTAGCTAATTAAGTCACATTGAACCAGATTTCCTTCTTGCTTCACACAGATTGTTTCTCTGCCAGTACTGATGTTTGCTGAGAGCCCTACAGGTTGGCACCATGGAAAAAAGGTTGAGATTGTGGGGTAGATAAGGGTGTCTAGTTTTTATTTATAGAAGGTTATTTTCATTTTTAAAGGCTCCTGAGTTCTAAAAGCCTGGCAAACAATTTTTAAGGTAAATTTTAAGTAATAAAGGCAGCATGATGTTGGCAAAAAAACAGAAATGTAGATCAAAGGAACAGAAATAGAGAGTCCAGAGCTAGACCTACAGAAATAGAGCCCACTGGTCTCTGACAAAAGATTAGAAGTGGTACCAAAAAAAAAATATGGTCTTTCAGCACTTGATGCTAGTTAATTAAATATCTGTACCCACAGTGAGTTCAGAAATGAAAATTGGACCCTTTTAAGAGTTAAAAATATATCATATATATAAATGTAAAATGTAAAACCATAAAAGTCATTTGACAGCACAGAAGAAAAGTCATGGCCTTATGATTGATATGGCTTTGTAGCTAGAACACCAAAGGTACTGTGCAAGAGAGAAATCACTAAGAAATTAGATCTCATTAAAATAAAAATAAACAAGCAAAGCTGGACAGTGGTGGTGCCTTTAATCTCAGCACTTGAGAGGCAGAGACAGGAAAATCTCTATGGGTTTGAGGCCATCCTAGTCTAAACAGAGAAACCCTGTACTAAAAAAAACCAACCAACGAAACAAACAAACAAAGAACCTGGGTATCACTGGTAACCTGAGCAGTTTCGTGAACTTCCCAAAGTTTGACAATGGCCAAAACCAAATTAAAATGGCAGAAGTCCAGGAATGTATTTCCCATAGCCAGCCAAAAATCTTTTAAGGCAAAACAAGGTAAACTACTAATCTTAAGAAGGATGAAAAGTTAACAGAATGAATAGAGCTTTTGTAAATACACAGAAGGAACTTGCAAACTTTTCAAAAGGCCTTTCTTTTAAATCTATGAAGAAAGCAAAGCAGCACCGTGAAAACGAACAGTTAATATTGACAAAGTAGCAGGGCAGTGTTGAGGGGGAAGACTATGGCTATGACCGGGAAAGACACTCCAGGATTTTCTGGAAAACCTTGTCTATGAACTAAAAATTATAAATAAAGTTGTTTACCACCCCCAGATATCACTGCACAATTAGCTTCCTTGTGCATGTTCCCAGACTCCCTTGCAGATAGATGCAAGCCCCTGAATACACCCATGCCTCTGCATCCAAGGTGATCTTGCCTTCGGGTAGCCACAAAGAGCTATGATTCGCCTACTTGCTTCTAGTGTCTGTGGTGAAACCTGGGGGGTTGTATTGCTTCAGACACAGCTGCCAGTGATCTACTGAAAGTAGAACAAACTCAGTACTGGGTGTGGTGGCCCATACCAGTCAACCCTAGGGAGGTGGAGGAAGAACGGTGAGTTTAAGACCATCTTTTGTTATATAGTAAGACCTTGTCTCAAAAATTGAAAGAAAAGAAGGAAAAAATAAGGAAGAAAGGAAAGAAAGAAAGGAAGACGAGAGAAGAAACACGATGATGTTATTACATAAATCCCTCTTTGCCTTTCCACATAACTGGCTTTGAATAAAATTATATCCCAAGGTAGCTGACCTCATATTCTGAAGTAGTCGGCTCCTCCTGTTTCTCTGACTCTTTCTCCTCTCTGTACCCCATATTAGTCTTTCTCATTTGGGATTTACCAAGTTTCTCCCTCTGTTGGGAGTAGTTATTTCATTAGTCAGAATTTCATATAATTGAGGTCTTAAAAAATGGCACCTCTTTAGGACTGCTTTAAATTTAAATGTGCTTGTGACCACTTAGGTAGACATCATATAGGTCTGGCTGACCTGTTTGCAGACACTAATGTGCCCACCTTAGCAACAGCCTCAATAGGGTCAGGGTGCCAGCCAACCAGGGCTTTTCACTCTGGGACAGAGAGACTGAGGAGAGCTCCTCTTCCCCCCCACCCCCCAAAAAAAAGAGGGGCACTGGTCTCGCAGCTCACCTGCTTCAAGTACAAACCCTCTGTAGACAAGGCTGGCACTCTTCCCTTACTAATATCTATGTTCTGCGGTAGTAGAGTGGTAGTGTTGAGGGTTCAGTCAGTTGAACGCTTAACCTTTCTCTTGCCTGATGACTTACTAGACACTTCCAACAACCCCAGGGCCTCCAACACCTCAGCGAGACCACATCCAATGCCGAGAACACCACTGTGTGCTAACCAACTTCCCTTCATGCCCATATGCCCTCTACTAAAGGTACTAAAAGCTGCAGCCTCTCAGCAATCTTGCTGTCTCTGATGAAGCACTTGCCACCCCCTGGGTCACCTAGCCACATGTTTCCGGTCCCTTCAGGCTACACATCCCACTGTTGATGTGGACATGTGGTTAACTGCCTCTGTCTCTGCCCATGGCCTCCAACCTGGCTTCCCAACCAGAGGCTAGGCAGAGTGGCTAAACCACTTATTCTCATTTTCTCCACTGCTAACCAAATGGCATGAGGAATTTGGAGAGTCTGGGCATTCTAGGAATGCTAGCTGGTAGTGAAAGCCAGCCCTGGCTCTGACCTTTTGGGGGAAAAAGGATCTCTCTTCAATCTCTCTGTCCCAGAGTGAAAAGCCCTGGTTGGCTGGCACCTTAACCCTATTGAAGCTGTTGCTAAGGTGGGCACATTAGTGTCTACAAACAGGTCAACTAGACCTATATGATCTACCTAAGTGGTCACAAGCACATTTAAATTTAAACCAACCACAATTATATACATATATTTTAAAATTCTATTTATTTATATTTTGGTTTTTCTAGATAAAGTTTCTCTGTGGAGCCCTGGCAGTTCTGGAACTCTGGAACTCTGTAGATCAGGCTGGCCTTCAACTCAGAGATACTCCTGCCTCTGCCTCCCGAGTGCTGGGATTAAAGGCTTGCACTACCACGCCTGGCTTAAGCATTGTTTAAAAGACAGGTTCTCAGTCCCACTAATTTCAGAGTTATTTCTTGCGACTCTACGTGGTTGCACGCTGGACAGTGTGGCTTGGGGATGTGTCTACTGCTGCTGAAGCACTCACAGCTCTCCGCTCAATTCCTAGGACTTGCACTTGGCTCCTTCTGTTTTCCCTAACTTATACAGAAAATGCTTAAATTCCTGGCATGTAATTCTGGGCCACAATCATAGCCAAAGTTCTGCCGGGTCCCTTTCCACCATGAGCGGCAGGGACTGACGGTTCCTTTCACACTTCTAAGGAGTTTGAACTTGGAACTCTGAGCTACACCGAGCAGAGTCTTACCACCAAACTGCTCTTTGCTGACTCAGCATACCTTCTCTTTTCAGGTCAGGACAAACACCTCAATCAGTGGAAAGGAGACAGACAACATTGTCCTTCCAAAGACCCCGATGTGGTATGACTTTCCCAATATGTGTAAATACTAAAGAAGGAGGAGAGCCAGACTGTCGATGCATCTGGAGAGCAGAGAACTGAAAGAGAGTTTTCTTTTCTGCTAGAGACAATCCCAGAACATGGTTTATAAGAAGGAGCGAGGAGGATCAGATGAGTCCATTGGCTTCAGGAGCAAGGCCACCGTCAGTTTCCGTTATAGATGCTGGGACTTGTAGCCAGCAATTCTGGATTCCAGTTATTCACTAGAGAACATCAGTTATTGGTAGAACAGCTGGCCTGGTGTCTGAGGACACGGTAGCCTGCTTTTTAGAGCCCATCGTAGGCAGGATGAAAGGGGGCTCACCAGCCTCCTCCTGTGGTCCAGTTCTGAATTCTAATGGCCAAGGCAGAAGTCCAGCAAAGATGATGAAAGGGTGGAGCTTTCCTTGCAAGGGATGAACCGAACTAGACAACTAAAAGGGTACCTCAGTGGCCCTGGGCTCCTCTGAGAATCCAGAAGTTCTGTCTGGGATGTCCTTGCCTTTTTCTGACTCCCCAGTCCCTTAAGTATGCCCCAGGAGGGGATTCTTGTGAGTGAGACGAGGACTTCTTGAGATTTGCTTTCTCCTAGACCATGGGGTCCATGTGGAGGAAGAGATCTGACTGTAGGGTTGCTAACTTTTATTTCTCGATGCTCCCATCACCTTCCTTCTTTGAAGCAGCTCTTCTGGCTTTCTGATGCACTTGCACTGGTTCCCTGGGATACTCTAACCTAGTGAAGAGACAGGTCTCGGAGAAGAAAGTCTCTCTCTCCAGGAGGCTCTCCAGGCACAAGGCAAACACAGCAAGTTCTCTTCTATCTCTGCCTAAAGGTGGCCAGAGGATCAGGCCCTGGAGCACGCTCTTCCTGCTGCTCTCTTCTTTTCTGTCAGTAATGGGCACAGTATTGGACACGGTCAGAGCCTGGTATGCCATTGTAGACACTACTTATGCACATGAATGTGGGTTGAAGGGAGGGAATTTCTTGGCTTACTCACACTACGGTTCCCTGGAGGCTGATGAATCAATTGCATCTTTCATTCTTACTACTTGAGTCTTTCAGCCTTTCATATGTTTATCAGCCTTTTACCACTGAGATATAAACTAGGACAAATCATGAAACCTCTTTGTTCTGTACTGGGAGGGGGGTGATTGCTGGGCTGTATGTCTGGGAGTAACACCGCACTTAGTCCACACGTCTGACTCCCTAGAAATTAATCTTCTAGAATGAGCTGTGATTTGTATATTTTAAATATAAAAAGGGAGTTTAAAAAAAAATGATGACAACAGGGAATCGTCACTATAACTGTGGCCATTTAAGAAGATATCACCTGTGAGTTTCTATTAAAAAAAAATAAAATTTGCATGTTGAGACTTTTCAAATCTTTACTGAAACACCTGTGATTCATAAAGACACTTTAGCTGCCAGTGTTAACCAATGTGTAAAACTTTCCTGCATTTAAGGTGTCCCTGGCCCTTCATAATCTGTTCCAAGCTGCCTGCCACATACACAGCTTTCTGAGGTAACAGCATCTGCAGCGTGCTTTACCATGTCTTAGATGCTAGGCCTCTGTACTATCTGTCGTCTGTGGCAGCCATGGGTGCATGTGTTAAGTGTCACTGAGGAAGTGTTCCCCATTATAGTTTCCATTTCAGTGGGAACATTTGGCCAGTAGCTATAGAACTGGGCAACACAGGTCTCTCAAGGCCTCAAAGGACACATCTTGATGAACAGTACAGAGATGGTGCCTCACACATACTTGTTCTTATAAATGTGAGCCTCTGACCAGGACTCCCCATGTCTCCCGCTCTGTAAGTCTCAGGAGCCTAGGAAGACAACCTGCCCTTAGACTCTGTGCGCTCATCGTCCGCACTGAAGATAGTTTTCCTTACCCTTGGTGGTCCTTAGCTTTGCATTTCTGGCTGCAAATGATTGATGTGTGTTACTAGAATTTGCAGCAGGTGGCTCCCCACCCTTCTGGGTGACTCCACCAGTGACAACACAGGCAGAGGTGGCCTGGCTTCCTTTTTGGTGTGTTTTAGCAGATAGCTGCCTGCTCAGAACCCACAGAAGCCTACTCATCCCAGGCAGCTGCAGTGGTCCTCTCCCCACAGACCCAGGCTCTGCACTTCCCCTCCTGGTGAGTAGACCCTTCCTCTCTTCTGTGCCTTGGATGTCACCTGTGTACTTGGCTATAGGTTGCCACCAAGGCATCTACATCCCATGAGTGCACTCATCTGTTCAGATGTCCTGTTTTGCTAGAAAGTTCCAATATGGCTCAGGCTTCTTGTAGGGTGAGTGACGAGGCTCCCGTCCGATGACACACAGTGAAGGTCAGGCTCAAGGTCATTGTTTGTGATTTATATCTTAAAGGGAGGAGAAACAGTGTTGGGACAGGTAGCAAGGGGGGTTTCCAAAAGTCTGAGAAGGGTGACAACCTTGGCAGAGAAAACTTGGGAACCAAAACCTTGCTAGGAGTCCAGCAGACTACGGCTCATTAGCCAGTGACGCGCTCAATTGTTTAATGTCATAGTTCTGTGCTCAGTACATGAAGTGCGGCCCAGGAAAGACGGACTAAAACATATGTATAAAACTGTGTGCAGTGTGATTCCCTTCCCACCGAGTACATGTTCATGTGCTATTAAAGAGATAGTAAGAAGACATGGCTCAGAAATTTAACAATGGAGAAACTGGAAAGTGGTACTTGACTTTGTAGTTTTTCTTCATTTATATATAAGGAGAGAGAGAGAGAGAGAGAGAGAGAGAGAGAGAGAGAGAGAGAGAGAGAGAGAATGTGTTTGAGGTTTAGGATCTTTTGTGCATTTTTGTGAAAATATACCTTGTTGATCAGAAAAGAAACTAAGTTATTTTAAATGACCCATCTATAGAAAATCAGCATGTCCTTTCTTTTACAACATGTCCACCTTCTTCTGTTCTAAAAAAAAAATTTAAAGATTTATTATACTTTTAATTACACATGTGCACATGTGAGAACAGGTGCTTAGAGCATTGACGACTGATTGTAAGCCTTCTAACATAGCTGGAATTCTACGTAGGTCCTTTGCAAGACACATATCATATCTGCTCTTAACTGCTGAGCCATCTCTCTCTATGACCTCCACCCTCTCATTCTTCAGTTCTTAACTAGCCTATAGCCGGCCAACAGGTCAGGGCAGCTGTTGCTGAGCTGATGATCTGGACCCACTGTCAAGGGAATCTGTCTCTTTATTCTCTTTGCCAAACAATCCAAGATAACGGTCACTCCAGCATCTGGAGTTTCAGAGCTCTCTTCTTCCAATTTCTGTCTACTCTTGTCTATACTCCAGGCTCATGCTCACAGGTTCCAGGGAAGCAAGTTCCTGACTCAGACTTCATGAATAGGTCCTATGGTAGATGACTCAGAGTCCCAGATCCAATGTAGAAAGAAAAAAAAGCGCGCGCGCATGCGCGCGCGCGCACACACACACACACACGAATGCACTCACTATAGAAGATGAGTCAACTCATAAGTAGCAAGTAGGACAAAGGTCAAAGTATAGACCTGGGTTCATAGCTCCTGTTCACAGTGTGAGCTACTATTGGGTAGCATTGGCTGTGGGCAGTGACCAGCCAGCTCCATTGGATTTTTCTGTTAGTTCCTTAAAGAAACAGAATAGGAAAATAATGGCAGAGTAAGGATAGTTTTAGACTGACCTACTTCATAGGCAGTTTCCACTTCTGTAGAACGAGCAGCTTTCCTCTGTCTCCTGGACACCATGCTTTCAGGTTTCCTGTCTTAGCTGGTGTGTTTTTCCTACCACAAAGCAATGTTCCCTCACGTTGTTCCACGATTCTATGCCCTTCAAACCTCCAGGGTCAGCAAGAATTATTTTCTCAGTGAAGCCCTCCTAGACATTCCCAGGTGCTGAGACCAGGATTCACTTTTCCTCGTTCCCATAACCTCCCAGGACATTGCTTTTGTGTCATTTCTAGCCTTAACTTACCCCCTGAACTTGCACGTGAGCTCCTTGGGGCCGTGAATTCTCACACATATTGCTTACACCCAGCTAGTATCCAGCACACCTGGCCACGGCTGTGAGGTGAAGGTGATCTCAGCTCTCACAAAGCTCTATTCTGAACAGAGCATTTGCATAGCCTGCTACTTGATTGTCCACCCAGTCCTGGGATCATATCCTAGTTGAGAGATCCAGGCTCTGAGAGGATATGTCTCTTGTTGCCAAGCCTCACTGACAGAAAGGATTAATCAGAGGGGGAGAAGCTATGGTATCTGGTCCAGTGTTCTCCCTGTAGTCTGGCCAATCATCTAGACTCAGCTGTCAGGAGTTCATAAGGAGAGTGAAGAGCAGGTCAGTCCTGAGTTGAAGCCTGCTCAGTCTCCGGAGGTTTGTGGTTCATTCCCTCTCTGTGTGTTTTGTCATATGTGGGCTTTCCTAGTTCTTCTTTTTCCAACCTCCCCCCCCCCGCCCCACCCCATTCCTCCTCAACAGAAGAAAATGAAAGCTGGCTCTGTGACTGGCTGTGTAGTAAAAACATTTGACCCGTGTCTGGACAAAGATTAAAGAGGAATCAATGTAAAGTCCAAGGCTGTGTGTGGTTCACGCACTACTTCTGGGAGGAGTGTGGTGTTTGTTTTCTCCTTTGCTTCTCTTCAAATTTCCTGAGTGCCAGAAGTATATTTATAATGGAAGAAAGAATAACCTTCTCAGAAGCTAGTACTGGATTTCCATCACAGCTGGAGCAGGCTTTATAAGCAGATGTGTTGAACCAACGACACCTGGCTGCTACCCCTTTTCCTTCTTTCCCCCTTTAAAAAAACTGACAAGTTATTTTTATGACAGCTCTTATAATTTCATACACTTGGTAAACATTATAAAGCGCTAAAAAGTTTATAAGAAAAGGATCAAGTCTCATTTTCCACTGTTGATCATGGGTTAGGCTTTTCCAGGACAGCTTCTGTTCCAAGAATGGTATAAGTTCTTGTATATATATATATTTTAAAGGTCATAAAGTACAGTCCTGTACCATTTACATCTTAATCTAATAACTTCAGTGACTTGTTTCTATGAGCGTGAAGCATCTCTTCTCTCTAATTGGCTATGTGTGTTTTGAAGTAGGTATATCACAATGTGACCAGCTGCTGTATATTTAGGGTGTTTCTAGACTTTTGTTCAGCAAGAAAACGCAGCAGCAATGACAGAACAGAGCATCTGCTGAGCAGAGGTGTCCTGCCCTACAAATTTTGATACTTTCACACTCACAAAAGGCTAATAAATACCCATACCAATAGCTACACACTCTGTACCATGAAGGTTTCTACATTCTTCTACCCACACCATTACTATCTGTTGCTGTCTTCACCCTAAAACTTGCTGTAGCCAAAACCACCTTCCTTTTTCTGACTTCTTTCTTTTGAATGGTATCAGGTGTCATGTGATCGCTGTTCAACCTCTTCATTCAAGGAAAAGTCAGGTGACATCAGCCGCTGGTACTAGAAATACATGGAATGATTCATGACTCATGTTTCCAGGTCAGTCTCTGTCCCCAAAGCCATCTGCTTACTTAGGGGGACTTTTCATTTAGTGAAAAAGCAATTTTTTATCCCCCAATGGTTGCTTTTTGTTGTTTTAAAAACCAAAACTCTCAGCTGTTCGATTGAGACTCAGGAGCTAGATGCTGTGGTGAAAGCCTGCTAGCTCAGAGTCAGAGAAAGCACCCAGCTCAGCTTCCTCCTCTACTGACTTCCCAGAAGGAAAGATCTCTTTCTGCTTCTCCAGGCTGTCTTACATACCCTTCAACTCAAAGACCCTCGTTCTGTTTACTTATGCTCACTCCCTGTCAGCTGGTTTTTAAACTCTTGGATTAAAGGTGTGTGGTAGGGCCAAGCCACACCTCAAGTACTTGTTTACAGTAAACAGAAAGATCTAGGAGTAAAGGCTCAGCCATAATTAGAGACAGATTCTTAGTCTGTTTCGGGGATTCACAATGTGATCAAATAGCCTGCAACAGCTTTTCGTTTTGTAGGTTGAATTCCTATTTTAAGATTGGCTTAGCCGGGCAGTGGTGGCACACACCTGTAATCCCAGCCCTTGGGAGGCAGAGGCAGGTGGATTTCTGAGTTCGAGGCCAGCCTGGTCTACAGAGTGAGTCCCAGGACGGCCAGGGCTACACAGAGAAACCCTGTCTCAAAAAACCAAAAGAAAAAAGAAAAGATTGGCTTAGTGACATCTGAAATGTGGCTGAACAGAAATCTATCACCTCCAAAAGAGCCAATGGCCCCAGAATAGGTTAGAAATGCAACCTGGGGAGAATCTGTGATTTTCAAACTTAGGAAGAAAGGGGAAGAGTATAATTTTTTTTCTGAAAAAAAAAAATGCATGTCTCATTTCTATTCATCCGGAAGTATTTCAAAGTAATTATAAACAGAAATTGAAGATAAGATACCAGACACCCAGAAGGAATGTTTAAGTGATATGGGCTAGCTCCCGTTAGAAGCCATGCAGCCAGCTTATTTAGGTGGGGAAGAATACTTAATAAAACAAAATGCCATAATTTGATGAGAAGGAAAGGAAAAAATAGATGTGCATATACTCATAGAAACAAAGCTGGGAGGGAAAGTAAGTTGATATCAGCTATCGGAGATGTAAATGTTTGGGTATTTTGCTTTTATTTTCTCTTTCAACTTTTGTATATTTGCATATATATATATTGTATATTTTGTATTTTAAATATTTTCTATTTAAAAATTGAAAAGATGCATATTTTGGTGTGTTTGTGTCTGTGTGGGAGTTTGAGTATGTACACGTGTGCAGATTCCTATGGAAGTCAGACAGGTACCAGCCCCTCCTGGAGCTGGTTACTAATGGTTGTGTGCTCCCTGGTGTGAGTGCTGGGAGCCAAACTCGGGTCCTCTGCAAGAGTGTTTTACACTCTTAGCCACTAAGCTGTTTCTCTAGGTCCATAGAAACATGTTTTTTAAAAGAAAAGTAAAAACCAAAAACTATGTTCAAAGAAAATACAAAGATTTCCCCAGCTACCACCAGGAACAGTAAAATCAATGAGGCTGTGGCCCAGGCTCAGCCCCGCGCTGACACAGACTCAGGCCCACTCCGGCCTTTGCTCTGCTCTGGGTCAATAGCCAAGAGATTTTTTTTTTTTCTATATATTTTTTGTAACTTTTTCAGATCTAATTTCAAACATACAGAAGACACAGAGCTGTGGCGTGTGTGTGTGCGCGTGCGTGCGTGCGCGCGCGCGTGTGTGTGTGTGTGTGTGTGTGTGTTTATCTGTTTATCTTCAGTATATCTATCCATTTACCTATCTACGTAATTGAATTTTCTTTTTAGAAAGCTGGATTTTGCTATGTAGGCCAGCCTGCCCTGGAACTCACAATCGGGTCTTTTCTCCAGGTGCTGGGATTACAGTGCCACATCACCACCTCACCCCTCTATTCCACTTTACAACTGTGGGTTTGTGTGGCTCCCTCATTTCCAAAGTACAGCACAAGGCAGGCACTTGGGTGCTTGGGAGATCTGCTGTAGGACGGGGCAGGAAAGGAAGTTCAGGCAGTTTGTCGTGGGCTTGCTGATAATGGAAGATGATTGACTGCTAGACAAAAAGAGAGGGAGGGAGAGAGGGAGGGAGGGAGAGAGAAACAGAAACAACCTTATTTTCATCTTTATTTTGACAACTTCTTTAAGCTCGAGTATCAATAGTGACAAATATGTAGACAAATGTGTAAAATGAAAAATGTGTTCTTGTACACCTGCCTATCCCTATGAAACCATCTCAACCATAGGTCTCCCTCCTCCCACTCAGACTTTCCCCCTCAGCTTTGCATCCTGACTGCCCACTTGCTCTCCTCCACAGCCTCTTTCCAGGAAATCTCTGCTCTGCCTTTGTCACTGGCGGCTGGTCTGCAGTATCTTGAGTTTCACATAAGTGAAGGCAAACAGTATATACTTTCAGATTCGTCTCCTTCACTCAGCATAAAATTACTTTGAGACCAATCTGAGCTCCTGTGTGAGGTGGCCATTCATTTCTCCTGTTATGTGAATGTTCCAGAAACTTTTCCATTCATTACTAAATCTACAGTTTGGCTGTCACCAAAAAAGCTGGTGTGAAGATTCATGTGCATGTTGCTGTGGGGCATATGGCTGCATTTTTTCCTTAGGTAATTACTTGGGAATAGGATAGTTGGGTGTACGGTAAGGATGTCTTCGCCCTTTTAGAAAATTGCCAAACTGTTCTCCAGTGGGCTGGGAGGGGTCTCAGTAAAAGTACTCGCTGTAGAAGCGTGTGGACACATTAGAATCCGCAGCACCATAAAAGCCAAGCATAGTGGTCATGTCTATGACCCCAGCTCTGAAGAGGTGTAGACCAGCTGATCTCTGAGTGAGAGGTCCTGCCATAGCAAAACAAAACAAAACAAACAAACAAAAAAGCAAAGCAAAGAAAAAAAGGTAGGTGCTAGAAAGATGGCTCAGCATCTTTCTAGTACATAAAAGTACTGGTGGTTGCTCTTCCAGAGGATCTGGGTTCAATTCTAAAACCAGGGGAAACCAGGGGACCTGATGCCCTCTTCTGGTCTCTTTTGGCATTATGTGCATATCTGGTGCAGTCCTACAAACAGGCAAACACCCATATGCATGAGAGAGAGTGGGGGAGAAGAGGAAGGGGAAGAGGAAGAGGAGGAGGAGGAAGAAAAAGAGGAGGAGGAGGAGGAGGAAGAAAAAGAGGAGGAGGAGGAGGAGGAAGAAAAAGAGGAGGAGGAGGAGGAGAAGGAGGAGGAGGAAGAAGAAGAAGAAGAAGAAGAAGAAGAAGAAGAAGAAGAAGAAGAAGAAGAAGAAGAAGAAGAAGAAGAAGAAGGAAGAAGAAGAAGAAGAAGAAGAAGAAGAAGAAGAAGAAGAAGAAGAAGAAGAAGAAGAAGAAGAAGAAAGAAGAGGAAGAAGAAAGAAGAGGAAGAAGAGGAGAAGGGAGGGAGGGAGAGAGTGAGCACTTTCTGTTGACCTCTGGCCTTCCCAGGCACACACACACACACACACACACACACACACACACACACACCCATGCTTATATACATACACAACACACACAACATGCACACGCAGGATCCCAATCTGACAAACTGTTTTCCAGAATGGTTGTACCTCATTGTGTGTCATGAAGTCCACAGCTCTTTGAGACAGGCAGAGTGGAAAGGAAAACCACAGGCAAGGAGGCAGCAGAACACGCTGGATTCATGGAGCAAGTCCTCTAGCACCAAGATGTGTAGGGCTGACTGAGGGTTGGAGTGGAGGCACGGGCCAGGCACAGAGCCCTCCTCAAAGGATGGGTTCTCTCCCAGCCTGGGTGCCTGTATACCCTTCTTCAGGGAGCTCTGACCTTGCTAGCTTATGCTTAGGCAATATAATAAAATGGGGTGGAGAGAGAAGGAGTCATTCTCAGACCTTACGGAAGTTGAACCAGAAAGAAATGAACTATGCCATAAGGGTGGGCTGGAGACTACCTAAGTGGCCCCATGGTTCATCATTCACAGGTGCAAGTTAAAAGAAATTAAGCATTAAACCCCGTGTCTATTGTAGTAAGGAAGTAAGCAGTAACTCAGGAAGTGTTTCATTTTCAAACAAGTTAAATGTTGAATCTCCTCCATGTTTGGTGTTCAGTGCCCAGAGTACATCTGTAAATTTTTCTTCTTTCTGGTTTTTGCCCTTTCTTTCTAGAAGCTGATTGGCGTCTGACCCACCATGACACCCACAGAACTCACAGTGAGTATAGTCGTGACCTCAGGAGCCTCGGAGCGCTTACTCTCACTCACTGGTCCTCCTTGCATGGGGATATGGGAAGGAATCTACTGTGGAGATGGATTTCCCTGGTGGTGCTCCAGGGTTAGAGCTCTGTCAGCAGTGCTCACCGCTCTATAGGATGTTTCTGGCTGCATCTACTCTCTTTGTAAACAGAGTCAGCACTGGGAGGGGCATGCTGTGAAAACAGAAAATGTAAATTTAAATTTTTATTACTAGAGGGGAGTTTTGTGCTCTTTGACTAGGATAGGCTTTCTCCCATATGTTTTCTGATGCTCACACAGAGGAAAGAGAGAACCCACTTGTTTTGTTAATAAAAGCCCTGTGGTGGAGAAATACTTGCCTTTCTCTCATGACCACACAGCTCTTTCAAAAGCTGATAGTGGTATTTTCCTGAGAGGCTAAGAACTGAACCAAGTTTAGCAGGTCAAATCATTGTCTGAATTCTTTTCTTTTTTTTTTTTCAACACAAAATGTAATTAAGTGTAGGATGGATTAATTTTAGAATCAAATCCAAGCACCTTACAATATTTGAAGGCTTTCATTTTGCTTCTGTAAAAGGCAAAATATGTTTTACATGGAAACGAAGCCACCTCAGTGGAGCGAACAGATTGTCCTTCAAAGTACCTTGTAGGTTTGTAAGACCTACAGGATGTGGTGGCTGAATTAGGTTGTCAATAAAATTATTTACTACTCCAATATGCCCTTAGCATTGTCTGGGACTATTTATATGATTGTACATACTATTAATTTGATCCTAGTAAGGTGATGAGGCAGCCTTGATTTTCTCTGCCGTAGAATTTGGCTCTTGCCCTCTGAGGCTGAGAGATCAGTGCTGAGCAGGCTCCTTCTGAGATGTCTGTCTCTTGGTTTCTCATTTGCGATTTTGGAAAAATAGCTAAACATGAAAAGGTAGCCTAACTAAAAGGTGTGCCTCCCAACAGTGATGACCCTCCATGGTCAGAGAAGTCCTGATGGACCACAGAAGCCAGGTGCTGCATGTGCTGCCAGCCCTGCTACTGAGCAGTAAGCCGAGACTGGGAGAGGTGATGGAGGGTTCAGGGTCTGAAGCAAATCAGAGAACAAATGAGGGATGTAGGAATCTCCCCAGCAGGCACTGGGCCCCTAATCCTAGCCCAACAAAAAGCCCGACTCCCTCTCCTCCTCTTCAGGCATGCTGAGACCTAGGATGCTTGCAATTCCTCCTTGTATTCCAGCCTCCCGCAGAAAGCAATCAGCCTTCTCTGTGTGTGTGTGCAGGGACCCATCTTTCCTATCCTACTCAACCTCATGGCTCCTCCAGGGCACCCACTCACTTCTCATGCTTCTCACCAGAGACCAGACTGCATCTCAAACTGACCCATCTCTTATGTACTTTTCCTCATCCTTCCTTTTTTCTCTTGACCCCTTACTCACACAGCCGTTAGAATCTGCATCTGTCCTGGGATAATTGCATTTGTGAATGTGTGTGCTCTGGAGAAATGTCCTCCTCCATGGCTTATGTGAAGGGGTTTGCTATTTGCTTCTAAGCCTTGGGCTAATTTAAGAGTCTATTAAAGCTATTTTGAAAATACTAAAAAACAAATAAACAAAAAAGCAAGAAAACTAACACCTGCAAAACCCTGAACAACAAAACTCTTCAAAAGCAGTTTCACCTCCCCTCTGTGTGGACCGCTAATTATCCTTGCTCATCTTCATAGTTTAACGGACATCCTGCAAAAATGTTATCTTCCCACTGGTAAGTCTTCTACCATCCTGGTTCTGGGTTTGGTGCTCTCATAGTCTAATTCCATTCCCAAATCCTTTCTTTCGCTCAAAGTCTCCTCAGACCTCCCATTTGACAGCTTGGCTTTCCCAGGAAGCTGAGATTTTTCTTTTCTGGCACCAGAGATGGTTCCTTCTGATACTGGGCTTTCAGATGACTGCATGGATAGAGAGAAGTCTTAATTTAAATTAAGAATTTGTGTCTCAGACATGGGCACCAATATATTTTAAAAAAGAGAGCGGAGCTTTGCTCAGTTTTTCACAATACTGAGCTCTTAAGAGCCATCCCAGGGTGCCCATGATGCCTTCTGTTATTTCCTGCCAGCCAGGGTCCATGTAGGTTGGATTTAGTGGTGTGAGCATCAGAATTCTGGAGGCATCAGCCTCCTATAACGTACTACTTTTATCATTTCATTCAGTATGTTCTAGTATCTAATAAGAACCACGCATGCATGTGTGCATGTGTGTAAATACACACATACAGAGATAATACTCCATACTCAAATAAGTAAAGGAAACATAGCTAAAAAAAATTTTTATTGGACATCTCAAGAGTCTTTTATTGTATGCAATTAAGGGAAAAATTAAATGCAATATGCAATTAAAATGAAGTTTTATGGAACTCTTTCCAGAGATGAATCTGCTGGGGATAATTGTGACTTTTGAAAATGAAAATTCAATATGCAGATTCTTCTGTATTTAACAACTGCGGGGTTTGGGAAAAGCTGGTTGACCATCAGAAGCATATGGGAATTGTATAGCACAGCTAACAAACAGTGGTGGAATCTTATTATTCAATACTAATATGTATGTACATAAACTAACCAATTACCCTCACATATTTACTAATATTAACTACTTAAAGCATAACAACCCCTTACAGAGATTGTCTAGTTCAAATACAGACAGACAACTTGAAAAATTATTACACTTGTCTCAAGGAAAGGAAACACTGTGAGATTGTCCTTTCACACAAGAAATGCAGAGAATGTGCCTCAGGGCAAGACCCCGGTGACTAAGAGTCTCTGTGAAATTATAAAGTTTAATGCAATCCCCAAAGAGGGCATGGTGGTAGGTGAGCTCATGTGAGCATAGGATGGAGGCTTCAATAATGCAACAGTTACCTTGCTCTGGACCTAGCATCCTCCTATACCTGCTATCTACCTGCCCAGGTTTCATCCATCCCCTTCTCCTCTGGCAGTGGTAGGTACCCACAGGAAGTACAATGACACATTAGCATATATGTGTAGATATGTTTATGCATGTGTGTTTGTGTCCATGAGTGTGTAGATGAGCATGTGAGCAGGAGGGTGGGCATGCTTTGGCATATGAGAGTGTGCCATGTGACTACATGTCCCCCTCAGAACCAGTTCCCTGAATGTGTGACAGTTGTGATCACATGGGATTCATGTGTTTAAGAATGTTTATACTTGACTTCATGTTCACTGTCTTAATTTTTTTCTATTTTTTTATTTTTTATTTTATGCATATGAGTATACCACCATTGCTTTTTTCAGACACACCAAAAGAGGGCACCAGACCCCATTACAGATGGTTGTGAGCCACCATGTGGTTGCTGGGAATTGAACTCAGGACCTCTAGAAGAGCATTCCAGCCCCTGTCTTAAAATTTTAATACTTTTTTTCAACAAGGATCCTTAAAGACTCTACAGCACTCACATTTATGTGTGCAATTAAGTGTGTCATGTGTGTATATGCAAATGTGTGTGTGTGCAGATGAGTGTTTATACTTCTGGGGCTCTCAGGAAACTCAGAGGTGCTGTGACTCCAGTAGATTCATGTCCTGCTGACATTTTATATTTGCAGATATTGAATAGTTGGGGGAAAGGACTGTCACATGTCACAGTCACTCACGCAGTTCAAGTAAATGCCCACTGTGGTCCTCTCTTTTCTATTGTGTCAGAATACTTGTCATCCACACTATGAGTGTTCGCTTGCTTCTCTGTATCCTACATGAATAAGTTAAGTTCTATGAAAGTAGAAACCAGACTTGATTATCTGGTATATTATCTGGTAGCAGATAGCACGGTAACCACTTCCAGATGGATAGTTAACATTTACTAAAGAAATATTTCTTTCATTGATCAATTACTATTGTTTTAACCAAACACCTTACTTTGGGTTATGTATAAAGAAACTTCTTCATTTTACAGCTTGGGAGGCTGAAGGCCTAAGATTAGGCACCTTATCTGGTCGACCTCTGCTGCAGGTCTCCTGGCTATAGCACAGGATGGCAGAAAATAACAAAAAAAGAAATATACAGTCATGTGGCAAGATAGGAAGTCAGAGAGATCCAAGGGCCAGGCTTCCCCTCTTTTATGACAACATGCTGTTGTAGGAACTGGGACCCCAAGAAAACCCATTAATGCCTTCTATGGTAGTGTACCATTACATAACCAACAGTGGGCCCTACCTCAAATCATGACACGGGGTGACCAGTATTTTATAAACTTTACTCAAGCCAAACTAAATCATAGCATAGTTCTACCAACACATATGCTCCTCTTGCTTTATCTCAGAGCTTTGGCATTGGGTCAGGTTATCTTAGCTACCATCAGACCTGATCACTCAAAAGTTATCTGTGACTGAATGCTATCCATATTCCTTACAGAGCCTTATTCCTGGCATGTTTGATGACTACAACTATGACTCCACTGCTTCCATAGATGACTACATGAATTTGAATTTCAGTAGCTTCTTCTGTAAGAAAAACAATGTCAGGCAGTTTGCAAGCCATTTCCTTCCACCTCTGTACTGGCTTGTGTTCATTGTGGGCACCCTGGGTAACAGCCTGGTCATCCTTGTCTACTGGTATTGCACAAGAGTGAAGACCATGACTGACATGTTCCTTTTGAATTTGGCCATTGCTGATCTGCTCTTTCTGGCTACTCTTCCCTTCTGGGCCATTGCTGCTGCTGGTCAGTGGATGTTCCAGACCTTCATGTGCAAGGTTGTGAACAGCATGTACAAGATGAACTTCTACAGCTGTGTGCTTCTCATCATGTGTATCAGTGTGGACAGATACATTGCCATTGTACAGGCCATGAAGGCTCAGGTCTGGAGGCAGAAGAGGCTGCTGTACAGCAAGATGGTCTGCATTACCATCTGGGTGATGGCAGCTGTGCTCTGCACCCCAGAAATCCTGTACAGTCAAATCAGTGGGGAATCTGGCATTGCCATATGTACCATGGTCTACCCTAAGGATAAGAATGCCAAGCTAAAGTCAGCTGTCTTGATCCTGAAGGTCACCTTGGGGTTTTTCCTCCCCTTTTTGGTCATGGCCTTCTGCTACACCATCATCATTCATACCTTGGTACAGGCCAAGAAGTCATCCAAGCACAAGGCCCTCAAGGTGACCATCACTGTTCTCACTGTTTTCATTATGTCTCAGTTCCCCTACAATTGCATTCTAGTGGTGCAGGCCGTGGACGCCTATACCATGCTTATCTCCAACTGCGCTATTTCCACCAATATTGACATCTGCTTCCAGGTTACTCAGACTATTGCATTCTTCCACAGTTGTCTGAACCCAGTTCTCTATGTTTTTGTGGGTGAGAGATTCCGGAGGGATCTGGTGAAGACCCTGAAGAACCTGGGATGCATTAGCCAGGCCCAGTGGGTTTCATTCACAAGGAGAGAGGGTAGCTTGAAGCTTTCTTCTATGCTACTGGAGACAACTTCGGGGGCTCTCTCCCTCTGAGAGAACTTCTCTCAGGGCATATGGTTCTTTTTGGAAATAACGAGATATATGAATACAACATAGTCTAAAGAGACAGAAAATAGTAAGAAAACTGGGGGGTGGGGGCAGGAAAAAAACAAAACAAACAGTCTGGGATCAGCCTAAACAACTTTATCATGCTCAGTCAATCTGCCAAACTGACCATTCCAGAAGGGCGCCAGCTGGTGTTTGGTTATGGTAACTGCGGTTCTGAAGAGGATGCATGAGCAGCAGTGAGGATACCCCAGCCTTGCACATGCTCATCATGAGGGCAGCTGGGGATTGGAGTCACTGAGTTCCTTCAGTGCTCCAAGTTTCTGTTACTTCAGCTCTGGTACTCTTCCTCTCCAGTGGTGACAGAGCACTGGCTGCCACCATGGTCCACCCCCCCCCCCAAAAAAAAAAAAAAAAAAAACCAAAAAGGCTTATTGACATCCACTTCAGGATCTTTTTTCTATAGTCCTACTGGTGGGAAACTGTGTTTGTATTTCTCATTATCTACAGATTTTTTAAAAAAAATCTAGAATACACTCAAACACTCTGAGGTTGAATGACATTCTGATCACCTTGGTCTCTTTTGAGCCAGGGAGAACCACTGTTCTTAGTTTAGAGCCATCTGTCAGACAGGCTGGTCAGCCGATGTACAGCTGACCACATCACATTACCTGGAGTCTTGCTCCCAGTCCACTTCTGTGTCAGACAGAAGAGGTCATGTCCAAACCTAGCTGCAAGTACAAACTAGGAAAGGAGCTAGCCTGTTCTCCGGTGTGGTCAAAGTGGTCCTCACAGAATTAAGCTGGAGAATATGGTTGGATGGTGGGAACCTAGCCTTTGGGACTTCCTCAGGCAAGAGGCACTTGCTGCAGGTTCTCCCATCTTGTCCCTAGTGACATGTCCTTTTCTTCTGAGGCTCCCGGAAGGGTGTCTGCTTCTCTACTACCTCCCATCTCCTTACTTTGTAGTACCAACAGTTTACAACCTTTTTAGATTAAAAAGAATTGGTGGGTTAGACATTGTAGTGTACACCTTTAATCCCAGCACTTGGGAGGCAGAGGCAGGATGATCTCTGTGAGTTCGGGTCTAGCTCGGTCTACATATCTAGTCCAGGACAACCAGGGCCGGTTACACAGAGAAATCTCATCACGAAAACCAACCAACCAACCAACCAACCAACCAACCAACCAACCAACCAAGTAAATGAACAAAGGGTTGGAGAAATGACTCAGTGGTTAAGAGCACAGACTGTTTTCTAGAGGACCAGGGTTCAATTCCCAACACCTACATGGCAGCTCAAAACTGTAACTCCAGTTTCAGAGGCTCTGATGCTCTCACACAGACATACATGCAGGCAAAACACCAATGCACATGAAATAAACATAAAATGAAGATGAAAAAAATGTGTAATATAATTTACCTTCCACCTGTTTTTAATTACTTGATAAATTTCTCACATTGGAAAAATCATTGCATATCTTTAAAATGTGTTTTATAATGTATATTTACAAATGTTCATCACTTGCTATTTGTTTTACCGTTTCTCAATATTGTAATTGTGAACAATTAAAAATTAGATAGAAATACAGTAATTGTAAAAGGTAAGACTAGTAAACCTTTACCCCACCAAGCCAATCAAGTGTTTATTCTGCCTTCCTTCATCTTTCACATACATAGTAAGAGACAAAGTGAGCATTTCTGGGACGGTCAGCAGGTAGTTCAGCAGGAGGTGATAAGTGAGCCCCAAATATGACAGGCACCACTTCCAAAACCAAGGTCAGAATAAGGCCAGAGGCATCTGTATCATTGACTGTCATTTTGAGGAGATCCAGATATCTGGCCTATTGAGGAACTCGGACAAATGCGCAAGACGTATAAGCTATACTCTTAGTTACTGTCCTATTATTGTGAAGAGACACCACGACCAAGGCAACTCACAGGAAAAAGCATTTAATTGGGGGAGTTCCTTGCAGTTTCAGAGAGTTAGTTCATGACCGTCATTGAGGGGAGCATGGAGGTAGGCAAGGATGGAGCTGAGAGCGTATGCATGATCCACAGGTAGGCAGTAGAGTGAGACTGGCCCTGGTGGGCTTCTGAAACGTCAAAGCCCACCCTCAGTGACACATCTCCTCTATCACTCCCTTAATCCCTCCTAAGCAGGCCACCCACTGCAGACCAAGCATTTAAATATATGACCCTGTGAGGGCCATTCTCATTCAGTCTACAACACACACCTACACAGTCACAACATTACATAATCAGACTACAACACACACCTACAGTCACGGCATTACACAATCAGACCACAACACACACACTTACACAGTCACGGCATTACACAGGTGGCATTTTGTTTGCTCTTGAGTGGTCATTTGATGTAGTTCTAATGTTTTGTCCTGGACTCATGATGGCGCTGAAGGGGAGGGCCAGAGAGAGAAGCAGAGTGCAACTTCAATGTACTTGCTAAATCTATATGCTTGGCCAAGAATTACTTCCATAAAGGACCCTATGACAGAGACTTAGTGGGTGTTGAAGGCAACTGCACATTAATTAGAAAACAATTCCAAGCTTTCCCCCTGTGGTTTGTGATGAGGAGTTTGGGAACACTACAGGGAACACGGGCTTTGTACAATATCTAATGTAGTTAGTTTTAAGAAGTTCTTGGAGGTCTGGGGAGATGGCTTATGTCTGGATTCAGTGAGAGAACCTGTTTCAAAAACTAAGGTAAAGGACCAAAGAACTCTTGGTTCTGGCTACTTTCAGATGATCCAGGTTCAATTCCTAGCACCCACATGGTGGTCGCAGCTGTCTGTAGCTCAAGTTCCAAGGGATCTAGCATCCTTTTCTGGTCTCTATGGGCACCAGACACACATGTGGTACACATAAATGCATACAAGAAAAACACAATATTAACAAAAGATAATGGGGAGAGCACCGAAGGAAGACAGCTGATCCCAACCCCTGGCCTCCACATGTACTCACAGACAAGCACCCGCTGACTAGGATCTTCGCCCGTGCAGTATTTCTTTAGCCCTTTTGTTCTGAACTTCCTGCTTCTTACAGTGGGGCATGATAATGATGAAGGTGTCAGAATTTCTTAGGAAGAGCCTAAGAGTTATAGAAAATGTGAATGATCCAAGCAGCAAGCACAAGAAAGTCTAGGCAAGGGGAAGACTGGAGGAGGGGACCAGGGCATGTTCTGGGGGGTGTTAAGGCATGGGATACTCAAGGGATGGGGCCCTCCGTCATCTCAAGAGTTAAGATGCTGAGCACCAATGTAGGAACAGTGTGGGAGTGAGCAGCTCCACCTCTCCGGGCCTGTCTCCAGCCTCCTTGCTGCTGAGGAAACGTGGCAGGAGTGCTGTTCTCTTTCCCTGCAAAGCACCAGTGCTGTGTGCTTAGTGACAATGAGCTTGAGCCGGGTGTGGCCTTTATTTTGGCAGGTTGAAAAGTTTGTTATTTGAGCACTGATGCTGTGAGAGAGGAGGTCTGGAGCCATATGAATGGCTGCGGACAGTAGGTGGAAGGAATCACAGGCTTAGGCAGGTCTCAGTACCTCAGAGAGGACTAGGAAGTTTGCCAGGACCTGTGTCACACTGTTATCTGCAGGGGGGCCCCTGTGAGATGTTCTGCTTCCTGCTGGGTAGCTCTGTTGCTCATCTTACAACTTTTTTTTGTCAGAGGAATAAAAGACAATGCTACTCCAAATGCCACAGTGTTTGCTTTATTTAAAACCTGAGGTTAAAAAACATTTCCAAATGGCATAGCACACACCATTAAAGAAGTACCCAGGGATACCAAAGTCTCATCCTTTTGTGCAGATGAGGTGCTGGTGTTTGATGAGTTTCTGTACAACTCTTTGGCAGGTAAGAACGAAGCGGGCTCCCTGACCCATTACCTTATAAGGCCACAGGAAGTGAGGACTAATGCATTAAAGTGCACTCTTAACTGTAAAGCCTTCCCACGGAGGCTCAGTGTCACTGCAGTCACCAAAAGCAGAACATTGAGATTAAACACACATCAAAAGGCTCTAAAAAAAATGCCCCCTGATCAGAGAGGTCTCCTGAAATGTAAAAAGTGCTTGAGAGGGAAAAGGAAATTATGAATCAACTTTCCTGTTTCCTTAGAAGGAATTAAGGTAGAGGAGGAAATTGTGCTAAGATTCTACCAAGTAGTGTTTGCCTTTGTAAGTGTGAGCAGCACTCAATAATCTTTGATTGCACCCCTTGGTTCTGAGGAGTCAGAGATGTCTCTCCAAAGAGATCTCTCCTCCACCTCCTTTTCCAAAACCTGTGAGCCAAGAATGTTTGTCCTCAGTTTAAAGAATTCTCACAGGTTGAACCACCAAGTCTGAGTTTAAAAACAAAACCCTATGAACATCAAACCATATCTACAAGATTTTCTTCTTTTTAGGCCAGGAGTAACCTGATTACCTGGGGGGGGGGGGGGGATGGGGGGACAATTGACATTGTTCAGAAATAACATCTTTATTTATATATGGCTCTTCATTTCTACTTCCAAAACCACATGGAGATTTTCAGTTCCAGACTCCTGTTTGAGAATTCCTTTGCCTGCCCTTGGTCTAGGACTCGCTAGGGTCCTGGATGCATCTGTCAGCGATACTCTCAAAGTCCATCCAGACATGGAGGGCCACTGTCTCAGACACACGCCCCTGTGTCTGGGTGGCTAGTTTATTTCTTGGGTGAAGTCTACAGTTCTTCAGTGGTACTGGTGAACAGGCAACACTACTGACACGACTGTTATGAAGAGGCTGAGTCATTAGAGGAGGGGCTGCCCTTAGGAGACGGATCCCCCAGGATGTCGAGGACGTTTCCTTATGATCTTTAGTGTAATTAAGTCCAGCTGGGCCACCATCTTCCTTAGTGATTCTTCAGTTGCCAATTGCATTTTTTCAGAAATTTACTCCAGTGACTAAACCTCAGTAAGATTGGGAACTACTTAAAACAATAAAGCTATGTATGAAAGGCACACTTACACAGGGACAAATGTTCCCAGTAACCCAGTGTTCAGCAAACTGGAGCATGTACGATGCAAAGCCATTTAGCACAAGATATACTACTGAAAACAGAGTTGGTACACACCTAGTGGAGAACTGTGCAGTCAGCACTGGAGCCTCTCACCTCAGGTCTGAGCTTTACAAGAACCACACGGGCCTCCTGATGAGTGACAGAGTTCAAGATGGACTCAAATGTAAGGTCTCAGGCTCCTCCCAGACTAACAACACAGCAACTAAGTGAATGATGGTTCTTGATGAAGATGGTGGCATTGACACCAGCAGAAGGCCAGAAATTTGGCCAGTGTCTCCAATATACCCTGGAAAAGCAAAACAATTAAAAGGAGATCCCATTTGGTGCTGGATACTGTTGGTCTAGAGGACAAGCTGGCTTCAGCATCCATTTGCAAGAGGGTAGGAGTAACAAAGGGCCACAGAGACCAGGAACCTATCTAAGCTATCTTTGCCGGTCCTAGAAAGGAAACAGCAAACTGTCTGCAGCGTCAGATGTGAACTGACTAGCAGGAAGTAGGCAAATGGGGGAGAGAGGGACTGGGAGATGGAGGGCAAACGGAAGTTATGCCCCGTTCTTCCACTATGCAGCCTCTTAGCAAAGACTTTTTATAGAAAGGTTCCAGGTATTGAAAGTAGTTCTTACACCGGCTCTGCTCATTAGTAAGCAACTGTCTGCAGCTGAGGCAGAAACTCTAGTTTATAATCAAAGATGGGTTACAGGCTGACACATAAGCTTTGGTGGCACTGTAGAGAGCTTAGTCTGTCTTTGCACTCCTGCTGTTCACATGCAGAGCTGAAGCCTTCATGTACTAGTTGTTTTTCCTAGACCTCTGGTTGGTTCCTGTGTGTGTGTGTGTGTGTGTGTGTGTGTGTGGTGTTATTTAGATCTGTGGCCTTGCTGAGCAAAGCTCCTGAGGACAAAGGCTCAGGAGAACAGCACAACTCAAGCCTCCCCCAAATTGCCGAGTGGAAGAAGCAGCCCCTATTTATGGGGAAATTAAGGGATAGGGGCATCTCTGACATGATGGCCCTGTAGTGTTTTTCACAAAGTGGCCAGGGCAGTGGCGCCTGGCCTATAATCCTACAATCCTGGCTGCCGAGAGTAGATACACTATCAAGAGCACTTCTGGCCTGAAAAATACCACACAGCAGCTTTGTACCAGCTGTGACCCCAGGAGAGGCTGATGATGTCCCCTTGGGTGAAGAGACAGTGGAGTCTTGAATCTTGTTCTTAGGAGTTCTGGGACCTGAGAGTAACGGCTGCATGGAGCCCACAGCCTCGGCCAAAGCTGCAGAACTGCTGAGCTGGGCACAGCTCATTTTCTTTCCCTTGCTTCTAATATTTTAGTATTTAAAATTTTGTGGGTAAGTGTGTGTGTGTGATGCGCATGTGTGCTGAGACAGGCAAGGAGGAGTAGTGTTTCCTGTGATGATGAAGAGCTAACTAAAGCTCAGGCACTGCTGCTATGGGAAATCGCTTCCATCGTAGATCACGGGCCGGTCAACAGTCAGGTGGTAAAATACTTTTTTGGAGATAAACCTGAAGAAACAAAAATGGAGAATGAAGGTGTTACTCTTAGTGCAGCTTCTCTGGGGCCTCACGTCACTGACTGGGCTTGGCTGGGTGTAGGAGCCAAAGTCTCGAAGGAGCCAGCCTTTAGGGACTAGACAGCTCATGGACCACTTCAGTGTCCCTTGCCTCCCTATCCCATCAGCTGCCCATCTAGTTAGTACAGTTCTCTCCCTTCAGAAGGCCCAAGTGCTCTCACTACGGGCTTCTTGGGGCTTGAGTGAAAGTGGGCTGCAAGTCTCTGCCCTCACTTGTCTGCTGCTCTGAGGTGCCAGTGGCCAGGACTGCAGGGGGAGATGAAGTAGGTGCCATGGAATGTCTCAGCAGAGGCCAGAATGCACGGGATGTTTGTACCATGTCTAATCTTCATGTGCCATGGGCAGAGTTCACTCTCCAGTGCATTCTACCGCCCAGGTTTCCCAGGAGCCTGTGGGAGGCTGCATGCTGCCCTTGCTACTTCTCCTTCTGTACCCAGAGCAAGGCTCAGAGAGGCACTGACAAATGGCTAACTAGAGCTGCAGCAGGAAAAACAGGGCTACATGGACCCTGACCCTTTCCTAACCCGGCCCCTCATGGCTAAGCGACTCCACAGACAGCTCCCTGGAAAGGTTGCCGTACTCCATGAAGCTCTGCACTCAGGCAGAGAGTTCTAGCATCCAGGGCGACACAGGACAAGTGGGAAGGTCACTTCCAGTCTCTTGGGAAGTAGACAACCCTGTCCACAGGCCTGAGGCATTGAGGTGGGGTATGGGAACGATTTTTGCCTAGAGTATCCTATCTCTTTACTCTGCTAAGAGCCAAATGCCTGAGAGGGAGAGAGAGTCACAGGCAAGACAGCCCCAGTGAAGAAGCTATCTGGAAAGCAGAAGCCCTCCCTAGGGACGAATGTGTGCACATGATAGACGCTGTTATATGGGTACTCTGTCTCGTTCCCTTTTCTAGCCACCTGTCTCTCATTCCCTTTTTTAGTGTCATGCTGACCACTCCTGAGACCGTACCCTGAGCCTGCGGCTGAGCCTCAGTGCTTGTCTGAAGCAATTGGGGAGCTCAAGATGGCCAAGGAGGCTCCTGTGACATACAACATGGCCCAGAGGGTTTGCCCCTTTGTCTCATTTCTTCCTTTTGTATTCAGGTGCTCTTGGCTTTTCCTGGATTTCTCAAAGTCCTTCTGTGGCGGGCGTGGCAGTAGGAATCAACCTGGGAACGGTGAACCCAGCGACGACGACGACACTGAGGCTAGCCCAGAGCCGGGTGCTTGGTTCAGGTCTGGCACCTCCATGAGCCATGCGACCCAGAGCATCACTCTTCTGCCATCCAGTCCTCAGCTCTCTAGAAGAGGAGGAAGCTGCATGGCAGGAGTGAGTGGCTGGTATATGGTGAGACCCTTATAGGCTCACATATTTGAACACTTGGTGTCTGGCTGGTGGCGCTGCCTGGGAAGGTCATGGAGCTTTTAGGAGGTCAAGCTTTGCTGAAAGAAGTACGTCACTGGGGGTGAGCTTTGAGAATCTATAGCCTTGTCCTATTCCCAGTTTGCTTTCTTTGTGTCCTGCATTTGAATAAAGACATTCTGTCCGATTCCTGCCCTGGCTGCCTGCTGCCGTTATGGACTCTGCCTCTGAATCTAAAATTCCTTCTTCCTTTAGTTGCCTATAATTGTGGTGCATTATCACAGCAACAGAAAAGTAACTGACAGACTAGCTTTATAAAATATACCACGAACAGTGAACAGAGCAGAGGGGTCTAAATTACAGAATCACTAACCAAACACTTTGACAGCTAAGTCTTGATTCTGAGTGTCTACCTCAGTGCTGGAGAATAGATGCAATGATGCACAGACAGGCGGATGCCGGAGATGCTGTGACTAACTGAGGCACAGACAGGTGGACGCAGGAGATGCCGTGACTAACTGAGGTACTCACCTGGAAAAGGTGTTGTCAAAGATGAACAAGTAGATGCCGGGGGTCCGGACCTTCAGCTGGCCCCGGATGCTCTCCTTGTGGGAATTGCATCGGGTGGTGGGAATGAGGACCTGGCAGGGAGAGCAATAAGAAGGTATCACAGCCACCAAGGGCCTGTGAGTCCTCTAGGCAGGCTAGAGCTCTGAAGGAGGTCATAGCTGTACAGGGCTGGGACCAGAACTCATCCCCAGCAAGGGCAGGTGGTCACCTATTCCACTCACTGCAGAAGGACGGTGGCTATGAGCTTCTTCTAGAATCATGAACCAGTCCCCAACATCCCTGACCATGTCAGTGTCAAGGTGCTCACCACCTGAAGAAACAGAACTTTTATGCTTCAGAAAGCCAGGGCTAATTCCAAATGTCCATTTGACCAGATGCCTTATGTAGGTCCTAGTGCTATCCTTGGTTCTCATAGAACACAGAGTCCTGCTTCCATGCTGACATCCAGGCTCTCTATAAAGTTCCTGGGTTCATGTTCCTCTGGGAAAGACAGCCATGGCTCCATCCAAAGCTCTCACACGGCATCACAAACCCTTCTCTTGTCTGGTCCTGGCTGGTCCATGCAATCTGTATATTTCCAAGCCTGATTCTTAGCCTCCTGTTTATTCTCTCAGAATCACAAATTTTTCCCCACAGGGCAAATCTACACATTCAGTGTGTGGAATATGGCTAATTCTCTGATGGTCAACCGTATCCCCATTGGGACAAGTTCTTCTACCTGATTAAAGGATAGGCCTCATCTTAGAACTCTATAGTTACATGGGCTAGCAAAGTGGATCAGTAGGTGAAAGAGCTTGTCTTTCAAGAGACAGTCTTCTTCAGTGTGGCCTTCACTGTAGGCACAGGGGTTTCCCTGTCCCCAGTCAGTATCCCTTCCAGGTGTACCTATAATGCTTACCTGCCCATGCTGTCATTTCTACCTGGAATCCTAGGTAGTGATTTTCTCAGGTCTCTGTTTATACTTAGAATGCTTCAAGAACAGATTTGGATGTTATCCTGTATCTCTCTGTCCCAAGTAGACTACAGAATCTGGGATATGATTCTGTAGATTCTGGGATAAGAGCTCAACGATGAGTTGTCCAGGGACTCAACAAGGTTCTTCTGTGTTATTAGGAGACCTGTGTACAGCCATCTATTTTCTGATGGCCTAGGCTGTTCAAGGGCATGTGAAAAGTCCCCTGAATAGATGCTAAAGATGTGGACTGAAAAATAGGCTATCTAGGCTCATGACTTTTCAGGGGACCACAGGCAGTGAAAACAGTATCTTCTGTAGCTGACTGGTGAACTGGGTGGGTCTGGAAGGGCAGAGGAACAGCTAAGTATTCTAGACATGGGCTTTCTATGCCCCCTTGTGTTCACTGTGGGAAAGGAGAGTGTGGCCATTAAACCCAGGAAGAACATCTTATAAGTCTGAGACAAGGCTGGCTGAACCAGGTCCCTAAGATTCATCTGTCATGATGATTGGTAGATAACAGGGCAAGGGAGAAGCCCATAGCTCAGGGACACTTACAGAGCTAAGGGCCTGGCACCTGAGGCCTGCAGGAGGACTATCATAGAAGAGAGTTTCATTTGCTGCTGCTCTATCTGGCTTACTGTTGCCAAACAGAGAGAAATGAAGGTTGCTGAAAATCAGCACTGAAGAGGCTGTTGCCTACCCATAATTGATCTCTAGCCAGGTAGACCAAAAAGCCTTTCCAGTTGACTACGTAGGATGTCAACTGCCTATAACTCACTTTTTGCTCCAGCCCAATGTGTCTGATAGGTTTTACTGTTCTTTTTTTTCTCAGGATTCAAATTCAGCTTGCATTTCTACTCTTCATTATTCCTCTCTGCCTTACAAACATGGGAACTCAGATGCTTGGCATGGAAATCCCTCTTTCTCAACCCACAGTGAATCAGCACCCTCTAAGCTCTAGTCAGCCCTTGTCCTATGCCTTGTATTCTACCCAGCCCTCTTGTGCCTCTGAACCACTCAATTTGTGCTGCTAAGTGGAGTTGCTGAGGGTTGCCTGCACACCCTGATTTAGTGGTTAGGGCTTAAAGGCTCTCCTTGGGTTTCTGGTGTATAGCCACATGGTTAAGAACTACAGTCCTGCACTGCCAGCATTTTACAGCTGGAACAGTCTGGGTTTTACCAAGCTCAACTGCCCAAGTCAGAGTGGGGCTTTCTTTGCTGCTATCCTTGTAGGTGACATACGGAACATTTAATATAACTGGAGATGGAGCTCATACCCCCAAAGCGTCCCAGTCCTGCTCTGTAGAGCTCTGTGGGAGTTACCATTAAACAGAATCCCATCTCTTGCATGTCTCTGAGATTTAGCTACAGTTCTATCCCAAGGTCAAGTAGAACACATGAGGCTCAGGAGTAACCTTCAGCCGTGTGAGGACAGCTCTCCTGAACTTGATTTTGGGCCATCTTTCCCTACGGTAATCAAGCTTTTGGTGCTTTGCCTGCTCTGGGGAGTTATTTGCTCAGGCACCTGGAGTGTGTGCTAAGGACCCTGGTAGGAAGCCTGACCTACCTTGCACTGGTCGAATGGTGTATCTTCTGTCTCTTGGAAGACCACACTGAAGGAGATGCTCTTGGGATCAGAAGAGAAGACCCAGCTGATGGTAAGGCCGGGCTCAGCCACTGTGATGGGGATCAGGCTGTAGGTACTGGACCTCACAAACAGCTCCCTGTTGCCCTCCCCAAAGCTGGTGATCTCCTCTACTGTGAGGGGTAATTTGATCCTAAAATAAAAATTCAAAGATGAACCTGGTTTAATGGATTATCAGAGGTAACTGGAGATTTGAGATTCTTTTTTTTTTAACTCAAAACACTTTATCAGTATTTGTATATACATATATACTTATACATGTATACATATATACATACATATATGAACAATAATTAAATAGTAAGATGTATTTGAAAAGTATGGGGGGTTGGGAAGAGTGGGAGGAAGGAGAGAAAGGAAAAATTATGTAAATAGAGTACTCATATAAGAAATTATCAAAAAGGAATCAAGTTTTAAAAAATGTTCAGCAGATTAACTAGCATTTTACAATATGAAAATAAATATGACCTATAATTATGTTGAAGGACATTTTAACGATTTGAGACTCTTGGTAGGTTAAGTCTGGACACTCCTGACTAACATGTTTATGAGACGTTCAGCTCAGACAAAGAGCTTTAGTTTGAGTGCTTACCACACAGTTGGCATAGTTTCTGACACTGAAGCACAGCTGTGAAAGATACAGGACACCCTTGCCCACATGGAGCTGAAAGCTAACGAAAACTGGGGAGCAGGGTAGGTGGCACAGGGCAGCCTGATTTGCTCTGAGTCTCTTATGGGTAGGATTTGAGTTCAATGATTTTATTGCACCTGTGAGGTTGCCCCACACCTCAGCCACCCTTTTCCCCCCTTTAAGTTCTGCTTCTTCTTCTCACCTAATTAGACATACCTCCCGAAATCTCTCTTTGCAGATTTAAGTGTGAGGGGTTGAAAGGTCAAACCTGAGAGAGTGTGGGTCAGATTTCACAACTGTCTTGAGTTTTATTTTCCAACTCTGTAACATGGGATCAACCATGTTTTCCTCACATGGCCATTGCAGTAACAGTGACGTCAGTGCTCCTGACTTCTGAGTCATCTCTCCAGGATTCTTATGATATCTTCCCCCAAAAACCAGGTCTCACTGTTTCTGCTCTGGCTGCTCCATGTCTTCTTTATACAACCACCAACCAACATAATCCTTTTTTCAATGTAAATCAAGTGACTCTTCAGCTCCAAATATGAATTTTGGATTCTTGCTCTCCTCATATTAAAACCCAATGGCTAATACGGCCCCATTGATATGAACTTCTGTTCCTTTTGGGTCCTGTCTTCCTTATCCTCTGCTTCAACTTACACTGGTTCTTTTTCATACTCTTGTTTAAAAAATATCAGAAATGTGTCTTTTCTATCAAATACTATAAAATTTGTATTTAGGACATTGCCTTCAAGTCATTTTATCTCTCCCATCTTGTTAAGACTTTTATGCAAATTTGACTCATCTTCCCCCAATGATACTTTTATTTATACAAAGGTCCACTGCTATATTCCAGAAATGTGATGGCCAGAGCAGGGACCTCTTTCTCCTCCCTCCTTTATTTGCTGTGTAAGACTAGCCAACTGAATTAAGCCAACGGGGAAAGACACAGTCTCCACCTGTGTTATAATAAATACCAAACACACTTCCTGTCTCTAGTGTTTGCTCTTCCAAGATCACCCTCTTCATCAAGAATAAAGTTTGCCTTGTCCAGACACTCCATTTGGTGTGGCGGTCTCTCTCTTTCTCTGCATTCCAGAACTTATTTCTAACACCTTTAACTTAGTAGGCAATATCTTTTTTTGAAAGGCTTTGTCTTGGCTGTTCCTTCTACCTGAAATACTATTCCGTCAGGTGGCTATCTGGCAACTTCTTCACCTCCTCCAAGTCATGCCATTGTAGTGTTGTCTATATGAAACTGCAAATCCCTCTCCTCTAATTCCAATATCCAGTTACGTTCTTCTGTTTCAAACACCGTGTTGTATTTTCTTGTTTGCTTATTTTCCTCGTCCATTGTCTGTCACTATGCGGCACAATATAAACTCTGCCCCCAGGAAGGGGTCTTTTGGCTTCTTTGTGTTCTAATGTGGTTGATGTAGTATTGAATACATGTCAGCAGAAGAGCGAATGGCTCTTTTCAGCAGTGACAGTACAGCCACTGGAACTATCACCAGAAAAACTAACTCTATGGTGCCAAGCTATAGTAAAGCTACAAAACCCTGAAAGCTTTTAAGTGCTGTAACCCACATCTGGAGGCAGAGGCAGTAGGGTGAGTAGTTCAAGGTCACCTCAGGCTACATAGCAAGTTTTAGGCCTGAGCTACATGAGATCCTGTTTTTTAAAAAAAAAAAAAAAAAAACCTAAAATAAAAATAAAAAAATAACAATAATGTAAGTGAAAACTTAGAAAATTCATGTCAGAAGACTACCAGCATATATGTCTATAAAAGAAGACAGACAGACGGCCACAGAGAGAGCAGTGAGAATAGAGTCATTTTCAGTGTGTTCCCTCACCCCCAACCTCATCTGCCCTAAACTGCTCCATCTCATAAGTAGGGGGTGGGGTCCTAATTCTGATTCTTACAGAGACTCCCACCCCTTGCAGGTTTTTCTCCCCAAATAAAAAGCCTACGCTGTCTTCAAACAAACAAAGAAACAAACAAACCCTACTGGAGTCACTTTTAGCCAAAACATTTTTTTGAAAAGCAGCAGGTTGTAACGGAGGACATCTCATTCTTATGCTGCCCGCTCACAAAGCTAGCACAGAAGTCTTCTAGAACTACAAACTTTTACAAAGGCCCCTGCAATTGCACATGACAGAACATCTCTCTCCAAGGCTGTGTGTCCAATGGTGGACTGACACCACCCTCGTTCTGGAGCATGGTAGCTGAGGATTCAGGACAGTCTTCCTCTTGTTTCTCTAACAGCATCCCTTTGTCACACAGATTACTAGGTATTGATCTCCATTGCAGAGTTACTCCCAAATAAACACTGTTTCTGTCTGGTATCTAGGTAGATCAAAATAGTTTGGTTATTTCCATTTTCTACAACAAAAATTCATTGTTCTTACAATAAAAACAAAAATCAAACAACAAAGCGGGGCTAGAGAGGCTGCTCAGCAGGTTCTATCCCCAGCATCCACATGGTAGCTCACAGCTGCCTAATTTTAATCCCAGGGGATCTGATGATGCCTTCTTCTGAGATCTGCGGGCACCAACCAGTCAGGTTTGCACAGATAAACACGTAGGTAAAACACTCGTGTGTGTGTGTGTGTGTGTGTGTGTGTGTGTGTGTGTGTAAAACAAGCCAAAAAGCTCTGCCACTGACAACTCAAAAAGTAATATTAAAAAAAGAAAAAGGATGGAGGCAGAGAAGGAAGATTATAAAGACGCACAGGAACTTTTCAGTGACAGACTGATTTCTTAGTCATGTTTTTTATGATACTACATTATTTTAAAAAATCTAATCATTATACACTTTAAAGGACAAGCTTAATGTATGCAAATTATGCTTTAAAAATAAAATAAAAAGTATGCTGGGCGGTGGTGGTGCACGCCTTTAATCCCAGCACTTGGGAGGCAGAGGCAGGCGGATTTCTGAGTTCGAGGCCAGCCTGGTCTACAGAGTGAGTTCCAGGACAGCCAGGACTACACAGAGAAACCCTGTCTCGGAAAACCAAAAAAAAAAAAAAAAAAAAAAGTACAAACCGAAGCCCCTGATGCAGCTGAAACAAATATCATATCAGGGTTCAGGCCTAAAACCACCTAGGAAGGAGAAAACAACAGCTTACAGCTGGGTATGAGAGAGCCAAGCTGACCACATAAGAGGAAGGACAGGGCTCTGAGGAAAAAAGCCAGTGTCTGTATGACCTGGCCGGTTCCCTCTTCCACAAAGGGATATGCATAAGGCACTAGACGGTTCCTATTCCACAATGGCCCTACTGCAGGACATATAAATGTCTCTGGCTGCTTCCCACTTCCACAAAGGGATATGCATAAGGCACTAGCCGGTTCCTATTCCACAATGGCCCTACTGCAGGACATATAAATGTCTCTGGCTGCTTCCCACTTCCACAAAGGGATATGCATAAGGCACTAGCTGGTTCCCACTCCACAAGAGCCCTACTGCAGGACATATAAATGTCTCTGGCTGCTTCCCACTTCCACAAAGGGATATGCATAAGGCACTAGCCGGTTCCCACTCCACAAGAGCCAGACTGCAGGACATATAAATGTCTCTGGCTGGTTCCCACTTCCACAAAGGCCCTCACAAGGCTGTTGCCCTTCCACATACTTTTGCTTTTAATTCAGCTGCCTGCCACAGATGAAACTGTGGGTAAGAGCAGCTCCTACATTTCCTCCCATGTAGTAAGAAAGGAGACTAAGCCTGTTTTCTGTCCCTGCCCCCGCCAGGGTACAGGAGGAAATCTCATCCAGCTCCGTAGACAAAGAGCTGGATATGAGGCGATAGAGAAAAACCACAGGCACATCTTAGTAGATGTGGCAGGAGCTGGTGTTAGCTCTCCACAAACAACTACAAGAGTCCGTGGTAAAACTACAAGGCAGTAGGGTTGGGATGTTGTAGCTCGGTGTTAGAGTAACCGTCTCATGAGCATGAGTTCAGTTTCAAGCACTACCTAAAACAAAACAACAAAATGAAATAAGCCCTACAAACTGGCCACACACAAGTACGAACAAAGAGAGAATTTTAATGAACTACTAATAGACTCCACCAAGCTCTGAGACCAGCAACACCTGTAAAATCAACAGCTAGAGAGGTAGCAGCCAGCAGCCAGCCAAGACCAACAGCTGACCAACAGCTGGTGAAACTAGTCAGAGATGAGCAGGAAACTTCAAAATGTGATTACTCCCCTGGGTCAGCAGCATGTGAAGAACGCATAGTTATCTCCTCAATCGGGTGAGGAAAGTATGCAGGATGTGCGAGTCTCAATTTGCTGGGCTTGTGATATGCTCAGAGATTAGCCTATGTTAACAGAAGTCACCTCAGTCTTTGCCTCACCCTGCTACAAGTCCTGCCTCCAGAAAACAGCTCAATGTTTTTTTCCTGTCTTAGAATTCTTCTCACTTTCTTTACATTTTCTCACTTCTTGTTAACTTTTCTTAGTAAAGCCCACTTTTGCTTTATTTAGTCCTTTATGTGTCTGTGTCTTTAATCATTCCCTCTTGCCTGATGTCTGTACTTTGCTTATGACTGATTGGTTGGTATCTGAGTGTTTGAGTCACATACATCTAGGTTGAAAGATGCCCTGTTGCCCTCAAAGATGTGCATCATTCCACTGGGTGGGGCCAGCTCTGGCTCTGACAGGACAAGTGTCCCTTCTCCAGACTCCATCCCCTGGGACTCCTCTCCACTGGCACAAGAGGCCCATTCAGCAGCTTGCCACTTACATCAGCTCTCCTGACTTCAGCAAGCAGATTTCAGCATCTTGCCCAATGGGTATGTCTTCAGAATCTTCAGGGGTTAATGAATTTGATGTGGTGTCCCTGAAACAGCACAAAGGAGAACAGGACATTAGCTATCAGCACATAAAGTCCTTTAGCCTGAGGTCTACAATGAAGCAAGGACTTCAGTGGGAACAGCAGAGTGAAGACAACAGGGCTGTAAGAGATTGCCTGGAAGGAGTGTGAGTGCACATAAACACCAATGGGTCCCTCCTCCCACACCAGCAAATCCTCTAGGGTGGGGAGGCAAGGATGACAACAGGCCATTGCCTCCTTCCTTCTTAGTACTGGCCCCGGGGCACAAGAACTGGAGCCCTTGCAGAATTGGTTCCAGAACCAGATACCCTGACTGTAGCTCAGTCAGTGAAAGAGTAAGTCTGGGCAGAAATGGGACAGAGCCATATATTAAAGAGGGCAGAGTGAATACCTACCTCCTCTGTCCTTCCTAACGTACCACCAGGAGTTCAGAAGGAGCTGCCTTGACACTGGGGCTGTCCCAATTTCCAAAGTGTACTCTGTAGACCACCAAACCCCAGGGAGCAAGTGTTGCATACAACATCTCTCTCTCTTAGAAAGTTAGTTATTTTACGCAGCTGTCTAGCTGTTTCTCCATTCAAACATTCCCTTTTGGACCGAGGAAAGCACTCTTAAGACTCAGAAAGCTAAAGTCAGAGTGCGTTATAGGACTCAGGTTGCCTGGTATGGTGGTACATGCCTGCACTTGGGAAGCTAAGGCAGGTGGATTGCTATAACTTTCAGGCCAGCCTGGTTGACTTAAGAGTGTTCCAGGACATTCAGGGCAAGCTACATATATAGACCCTGTCTTAAAAAAACAAAAAAAAGAAAAGAAAAGAAAAAGAAAAAAAAAGAAAAGAAAAAAAGGAAGAAAGGAAGGAAAGAAGATAGGAAGGAAGGAAAGAAACAAGAAAGAAAAGAAAGAATGGAAGGAAGGAAGGAAGGAAGAAAGAAAGAAGAGGAAGAAAGGAAGGAAGAAAGAAAGGAGGAAGGAAGGGAGGGAGGGAGA
Organism: Arvicanthis niloticus; assembly: GCF_011762505.2. Taxonomy (NCBI): domain Eukaryota; kingdom Metazoa; phylum Chordata; class Mammalia; order Rodentia; family Muridae; genus Arvicanthis; species Arvicanthis niloticus. The sequence continues at coordinate 43,954,618 of NC_047678.1, forward strand.
AAGGGAGAAGGAAAGAAAGAAAGAGAGGAAGGAAGGAAGGAAAGAAAGAAGGAATGAATGAACAAGACTCCAAGCCCCATCCTAACCCCTCCTCTCCAGTTTTAAAAGCAGCAACAATTGCTGGGAGCAGTGTGAGCGCTGCACAGAGCCCCAGAGATGTAGCTTTTACTAGTTATCACCTATTCTGGTGTGTGCTTTTTGTGAGGCATCTCCTCACGTTACCCATATTCCTGTAAGTAACACAGTAGATTCACTGATTCATCAAGCTGGATTTGGATGGAAGTTTCTTTGGATGTGTCATATTTGGTATGATCTTGTATTTATCTGACCATGGAACATTGTGAACATCTGAAAAATTACTGACTCTTAAAACACATTGGCAGATAAAAGTTCCTGGCTGGGGACACAAGCCACAGTTGTTTCTCCAAGGCAGGTACCTTGGAGATAGCCTGACTGCAGCTCAGTATGTTCTCGCCCAGGGCTTTATGCTCAGTCTGGCTAGTAGCTCTCAGGAGTCGCATAATCCAACCAACTTCAGTTGACAACTATGCCCAGGAAGGCACAGGCCCAAAAGAAAATAGGCTGCTCCCATGTGAAGGCCTTAGTTAGAAGGTCTCCTGCCCAGTATGACTTCTCCAGATGCTATAACCCTTCTCCAGGCTTGTAGAGAACTCTTTCAAAATGCCCCAGGAGTATGGGCAGTTATCTCAACCTTTCCTCTCACTGAAGGCTCTTGCCTGCCTGGACACCAGGCACAGTCACTCCATCTTCACATGCTGGTTTGCAGCATTGTTTGTGAACTTCGGCCTTTCCTAGGTAGTCATGCAAATGCATTAAGGGATAAAACAAGTTTGAGAATGGCAGGAAGCACAAGCAGGACCACTAGAGGACACCCTATCTCCTTGTATAGCTATGTTCTCTCTTTCCTATTGAAGTGGTTTTCTCAGCCCAGAAAAATCAGTGTTCTCAAGTGACCTTTTCCTTTCCTTGCTCTAGCAGTAGGGCCTACCATTAGCTTCTCTGGCTTCTTAGGGTGACATGGCCGCCACTCTGTTGCTGTGCTCTTCTCTCTGGGGCAGTGGTTCTCAGCCTTCCTAATGCCATGACTCTTTAATATAGTTCCTCATGCTGTGTTGACCCCCAACCATAGAATTACTTCATTGCTACTTCACAATTGTAATTTTGCTACTGTTATGAATTGTAAATATCTGGTGTGACCCCCAAAAGGGGTTGAGAAACACTGCTCTAAAGTAATGATCCCAGCGTTCCTAGGAATCCCATTGCATACACAGTCTTTGCTTAACAAATGTCTGTATTATAAGCCTCAGTGTAAGAGACTTACAGTGAGGAATATTGATTACATGGGACCCCAGATGCCCATGTAATCAATATTTCAATTTACTAAAGAAAGAAGAATGGCTCAAAGGCTAGGAGTACTTGCTGTTCTTCCAGAGGACCCAACTTCAGTTTCCAGCACCCATGTTAGGTGGCTCACAACTGCTTGCAACTCCAGTTCCAAGAGATCTAATACCCTGCCATACACACACACACACACACACACACACACACACACACACACACACACACACAGACACAGACACACACACAGACACACACACACACACACATACACAGATGTACCTAAAGAAACAATGAATCTTTGAGGCTGGAGAGACGGCTCAGCAAGAGTACTTGCTGCTCTTCCAGAGGCTGCAGGTTTGGACCCCAGTGCCCATACAGTGGTTTACAACTGTCTCTAACTCCAGTTTCAGGGATCTGACACTCTTCTGGCCCCCACAGGCACTGCATGCATATGGTGCACATATAAATATGTAGGCAAAATCCCTGCACAGATAAAATAAAAATCTTAAGAAAAAAAGAATAAAGAGGTACAGAAAGAAGGGAGAGGCTAAGGGCCCAACCCCTAAAGCGATCTGAAGCTTATACCTCTCTGGGTCAGGAGTCACCTGGGGATTTCCAGTTAGGCCTCTGGCATTCCTTTGTCACAATTCCAAATATTGTAATTTGGTTTTCATTTTATTAGTAGACAACAATTCTCTAGGCTGCCAAGAACAGAAGCTTCACCTGAGAAATGCCCAGCAGCCTGTGATGTCTTGCTTATGGTCGTCCTCGGAGCTTTCTCTCCATTTTGTCACTTGTTCTACTGAATTTCAGGTTCCAGGAGAGGACTGGGAATCTCCAGTTCAGATTGTACTGCCCAACAGTGATCACTAGCCACAAGGTCCCATGTAAACTTACATTAACGGGATCAAATAAACTAAGAATTCAGCCCCTAGTTTGCACTAGCTATACTTAAGGCTTCAGTCACCACACAGGCTGGTGTTACACAGTGTGGCACAGAACACATTCACCAGGGTAACTGACATCCTCTCTGTGTAACAGCCACGCAAAAAGCAGCACTTCTAAGATCTTGGCTTCTGAACACTTGGTTTTTATGGTCTGATCAGAATACACAAGCCTGCAGGTGCCAATACACAAGCCATTTCTGACTCACTTGCAAATGGCTGGCTATTCCTTCAGGGATATTCAGCCACAAATTTGTTCTCCACAACTCCGCCACTCATCAGTGCCCTGTGCTAACTTCTCTTCACAGCAGCAGAAAACGTAAAAAAAAAAAAAAAAAAACAAAAAACAAAAAAAAACAAAACCAAAACCAAACCAAAACAAAAAACAACTCAAGTCCCAGAGTTGATATCCTAATGGTCCTGACTTGAGAATGTCAGGTTTCTAGAAAATGTGATAGGTCAGCATAATTGACTCCCAAGATAAGAAGCAATAGTGCCTAGCACGTCCAATCTGCAAGACACAGGCAACAGGGTACTCACTCTTGAGAACTTTATATCTTTGAGTCAAAGAAACTTAAGGACCTGGGAGCAATGAACACTACAGATATGAATAGTAAAAGGACATTTATTTATGTAAAGTGGTCCCAAATGGACTAGTTCCTTGAATTGACTTGTAAATCTTGTATTTTACACAGATCTTTCCATTGTAGCATAGCTATGACAAAAGTGCCATACATTCTCAAATCTACACATGCAATCTTCCCAGTCACCGACACAGGCACCTTGGATGTTTATGCACAAACAGTCATAGAGTGCTGAGATGGGTCTCTGTTCTCCTTGAGGAAGACAAAGAGTACAGCAATGCTTGACAAAGCTCAGGCCATTCTGGTATTATTCTATAAATGCAGTAATAAAACTGATCCCTCTGAACTTAAATTCCCCAGGGTCACGTGGTTTTGTCTAAAGGGCTGTCTTGTCCTAAAAGGTACCTTTAAAATATTTTTAGACTTACTTTATGTGTATGAGTATTTTGTTTACTGATATGAACTGAAATTATTCATGGTTATATGCTGCCATCTGGGTACTAGTAATCGAGTGTGTGTCTTTTGCAAGAACAGGAAGTGCTCTTACCTGCTGAGCCATCTTTCTAGCACCCAAAGGGTTCTTTTAGAAGGAGAGGTGTTTCAACTGTCTACCTCTCGGTATATAATACAGCCTATGCATCTATTCATCTATTCGTTGTTCACTGCATCCATGAGGAGGTTAGCAAAACTCAACAGTTGTACATGGAAGCCTTCATATAATACCTGTCTTACAGCAAAACCAAATACTAGTTTCTAGATTCTGGTCCTACTCCCATTTCCTGACTTCCATGGTAATCTTCCATAGAAGTCAGCAGTGCTAGCTCACAGAAACTAATAATCAGACTGCATTAAGATCATAGTGTCTACCAGATGGGGGAAGGTTCAGGAGGATAACCACAGGCAGTTCTAGCCAAGGCAAGTATGGTAGGTAGGTGGGCACTGCCTGCCAGAGGCTTATGGAGCCACAGTGTAGGGTTACAAAATGTCCCAAAGATATGTGTGACCAGTAAAGAAAGTGATTTTAACGGGCAAAGCCCACCATCTTCAGTGGATTGACAAAAGTTTAATCTACTTACTGCTCCCCTTTAGTTAACAAATGGAAATCCTATCAGGTTTTAACGGCAGAATATGTGCCAAGCCAAGAAAAGGGAGTGCAAAGCATCAGAATCGTGCTTCATCTTTGACTCTCAGCTTAAGTGGGCAGGTTTGTCAAGCTTGTCATGTGGATTCTGCCTATGGGATAGAGGGAGGGGCAGGTCTCTAGCTGAAGGCTCTTAAGTATTTGACGGAAACACAGACCACATCACAGAGAACCAGAGGCAGACCTTTGCCGAGCACACTTCGCTCTGGAACAAAGCTACTGGGCTTCTCTTCTGGTGAGTCATTTGCTTTCTTTCATTGACTCTCTCTCGCAGGGTGACCTGTGTACATGGTGCAAGCTCCTGAATTCAGCTACTCATGGGTCCCATCCCTTATGTCATGGTTGCTGTATGAGTTAGAGGAATATGAGAACTACTTCATTGGTTCTGGACTATAGCAAGTGGTTCTAAAAGGATGGAAAAGGCAGTAATGCATAACCAGACCCACCCAGGAATATAGAGCAGTCTAGTCGCTGGTCTTCTATTTTTACATCAATAATTTTTCTACTTTCGCATCTTAAAAAGACAGAATTTTGTTTATTGCTTTGCTTGTTCTTTGACTATTTCCATCTATTGTATTGCTAGTTCCTCAACCTAGAACTGACCTTAATACTTGCATGTAATTAAAATGGTATGAAAGCAAAAAGAAGGAGGGGGATGGGATAGGGGGTTTCTAGGGAGGGGAAATGGGGAAAGGGGAAGGCATCTGAAATGTAAATAAATAAAATATCTAATAAAAAACCAAACAACAACAACAACAGCAGCAACAACAACAACAACAAAACAAGCTATAATCCACAATCACTATCTATTTTTTCAATATAAATCAATGCACAACTGTAGACATTGTAGACTACAAACAAACAAACAAACAAACAAACCAGATGAAATAAGTAATCTGTAATTTTACCAAAGGCCAATGCTGACAGAGTTTGGCCCTTTAAGACTAGAGTCAAAATTATAACTATTATCAAAGGGTCTTTAAACAAGAACCTATAGAATATGTGGTTCATGAAGCCTTAGAACTATAGGTGAATGGACATTATTTCTCAGAGAAGGTCTAGAGCTTTAATGAGATTCTCAAAGAGGTCTGTGACCAGCAAAGGTTAAGGGCCGTGTGGCAGCATCCCAACCCTCTGGAGAAGCAGGAAGATCAGAAGTGTCATCTATTTGTTCTAACAGTAATAGCCCATGGGGAGTTTTTGTTTGTTTGTTTTTCTTTGTGTGTTTTTCTCATATTTATTCTATTTTCAGCAGTTTAAATATACCCAAACTCCCAAAATAAGTAAAAGTACTTCTTAAATATTTGGGTTACATTTTATGCTTTACATATAATTATAATTTACTATCAGGCCTTTTTTTTTTTTACATTATATCAAAAGTTTCATTACTTTTTCATTTTCCTAAATCAGTATTTCGATTATAAAGAAATGTTAACTTTTCGTATAAGGGATAGTGATTCTGTGTGCTTATGGTTGTAAAGCAAGCATTCTACTGACAGGCACCTCCCCAGACTAGTGATTTTCAATATTCTGTTTGCACAGTCTAGTCCCTACCTACCAACATAACACTGAATGAGGATTTGTACATTTTCTGAAGAGTTATGCTGAGGTTGGATTCAGAAAAGAATAGGACAACAAAAAAGCAAACACGAGTGAGGTAACGACAGAGACCTGGAGGTAACTCTGGGAAAGCAAAGTTGTTTATCTCATATGTTAAATGGTGAAAAATAAATCATCCGCATGTGAGTAAATACGATACACACAAATATTTCACACTATTTTAGCACCTCAGAAAGCTATGGGGCAGGATGCCTACTCCCAGCTTATCAAGACTAGAGATCTAGCCTGAAGTCTAGGTGTGGGAACGACTTACTGAGTAGTTTTAAAGGCAAGGTCCTTCCTTGATGTGAGAAAAGGCTTTATGGCTCTAGGGAAGATGGAAGTAGCAGAAGCATCAGGGTGGATATTGTTTCTGCTTAGGACTCAATTTTAGGGTAAGAAATGACCACATGGATTAAGAGGAGAGGATGTCTTCAACTTTTACATGTCTTCATCTGACCAGGCAATATTTTATCTTGGTAAATCTTACAGAAGTTCTGCCCAAACACTCCTTTTTTTCTTTTTTAAACTAAGTTTTTTTAATTGGATATTTTATTTGCATTTCAGATGTTATCCCCTTACCCTATTCCCCCCACCCAGAAACCTCCCTATCACATCTCCCCTCCTCCTGCTTCTATGAGGATGTGCCCCCACCCATCCACCCACTCCCACCTCCCCCCACCCATAAATTCCCCCACACTCAGCGTCCAGCCTTCACTGGTCCAAGGACTTCCTCTCCCACCTATGCCCGACAAGGCCATCCTCCCCTACATATACAGCTGGAGCCATAGATCCCTCCCTATGTGTTCCCAGGCTGGTGGTTTAGACCCTGGGAGCTCTGGTTGGTTAGTATTGTTGCTCTCCCCATGGGGCTGCAAACCCTTTTAGCTCCTTCAGCTCCTTCTCTCTAACCCCTCCATTGGGAACCCCTTGATCAGTTCAATGGTTAGCTGTGAGCATCTGCCTCTGAATATGTCAGACTCTGGCAGACCTCTAAGGAGACAGCTATATCAGGCTCCTGTCAGCATGCACTTCCTGACATCCACATCAGCGTCTGACTTTGGTGACTGCACACGGGATGGACACCCAGGTGGAATGGTCTCCAGACGGCCCCTCCTTCAGTTTCTGTCCCATACTTTGTCTCTATATTTGCTCCCTTGAGTATTTTGTTACTCCTTCTAAGAAGGACCGAAGCACCTACACTTCTTCATGAGCTTCAAGTGGTCTGTGAGTTGAATCTTAGCTATTTCAAGCTTCTGGGCTAATATCCAATTATCAGTGAGTGAATACCATGTATGTTCTTTTGTGATTAGGTTACCTCACTCAGGATGATATTTTCTGGTTCTATCCATTTACCTAAAAATTTCTCAAATTCATTGTTTTTAATAGCCGAGTAATACTCCATTGTGAGCCCCAACACTTCTTAAGGCATTTTTAAGAACCCACACCGGCAGGATATGAATCTAGGACACTAGCAAGATTGGCCTGGCACTCTAGGGCCAAATGCTGTCACAGCTGTCCCTACAATCAGGCCACAGGTTACACTACCCTATGATCTTATGGTTCTTGGTAGTCACGGGGCAGAGAAGGGTCAGAAACACAACAACCATGGAGGATCAAGTCCTGGGCAAGAAAGGCAGGCATGTGGCCTTTACTGCAAACCTATTCAGCAGCCATCCTACCTCACGTGCCATTCTAACTGGCCTTCCACGGTGAAGAGACCTTTAGATCCTGAATGGCTCATCAAGGAAGTTAAAGCCATGCCTCCTCATGGGGACATATACCTTCCTAGAGATCCCCAAAAATAAAGGATCTCCAGGATCTGAGGCTCCAGCACAGACGTCAGAAACATTTAGAGATGATGAGTTGAAAAGTTTAGTTTGGGGAGTCAGGGCAGTAAGTACCTTAATGCCCTGGCAATAAAGCCAGCTCTGTCAGAGTTCTGGGCACCTGGTTTTCCATTTCTGAGTCAATTGCTCTTTACACTATACAGCTGAGGAAGCGGAAACAGGAAGTGCTCCCCAGTCACACACAGTCCTCGTCACCCTCCCAGCCCCTGAGGATAACAGTGAGGAAGCCTCCTGGAAGAGGCACTTGATCTGGCTTTGATGATTTTTAGCAATCAATGGGGCTGTCTTAGTTAGGGTTTCTGACGTGATAAAACATCATGACCTTGGGGAGGAAAGGATCTATTCCATCTCACACATCCTGATCACAGTTCATTAAGGGCAGGAGCTGAGAGCAGGAACTGAAGCAGAGACAGCGGAGGAGGAGGAGTGCAGCTCACTTGGCTTGTTCCTTTCTAGCTTGAATATCCTGTTTTCTATAGCCCAGAGGTGTCCCACCCAAGATGGGCTGGGCCATTACACATCAATTACTCATTAAGAAAACCCACTACAGACCTGCCTATAGGCCATTCATATGGAGGAGATATTTTGTCAAGTGAGAGCCCTTCTTCTTAAATGATTCTAGCTTATGCCAAGTTGACATAAAACTGACCAGCATAGGGCAGAGAGTGGTAAGTACCTGCTATGCGTCCCCAAGTAGATGGGGACAGTCCTTCATGACAGACAGCAGTCCTATGTTTTTCCAAACAGTTGTTATGGACCTGAAGAGAGAGCCCAGCAGGTAAGAGCACTAGACAGTCTCCAGAGAATCTGGGCTTGATTTCCAGCATTGCACGGTAGCTCACAACCATATGTAACTCCAGTCCCAGGCAGTCCAGCGCCCTTTTCTGGCCTTGGTGAGCATTGCTCACATACAATTAACAGATATACATGCAGGCAAAATATCCATTTTCATAAAATACATAAAAACATAAAATACAAAACAAAAATAGAACAAAAAACCCAAAGGGCTAATGTGTCCACTCGACTGCATAGTGACAAACACGGGAGGAACCTGAGATTTTTAGGATTATTGAAGAGTCCCTCACTCTGGCTGAGCAGTTTTCCCTGGGAAATGGCCATCTTCAGTGTACTTCTATTACTGAGTATGATACCGAATGGAGTTAGAGATAATTTGCTTTCTAAATGGAGTTAATAAGGACAGTGGGAAGAAAGAACGTCACTCAGTCAGACCCAAATATAACTTTATATTTTGACTCACAGATGTTTGCCCCAACAGATGCCATGGATGATGGGCATCGAGAGACAGATCTGGATGATGTGCACTATGAAGGAGATCCCTGGCTCTTCAACAATTCCAATGATAACAGCCAGGAGCACCAACGCTTCCTAAAGTTCAAGGAGGTCTTTTTGCCCTGTGTGTACCTGGTAGTGTTTGTCTTTGGACTGCTAGGGAACTCCTTAGTTCTGATTATATACATTTTCTACCAGAAGCTGAGGAATCTGACAGATGTGTTCCTGCTGAACTTGCCCCTGGCTGACCTGGTGTTTGTCTGCACTCTGCCCTTTTGGGCCTATGCAGGCACCTATGAGTGGGTCTTTGGCACAGTCATGTGCAAAACTCTTCGAGGCATGTATACAATGAACTTTTACGTGTCCATGCTCACTCTCACCTGCATCACGGTGGATCGTTTCATCGTAGTGGTCCAGGCTACCAAGGCCTTCAACCGGCAGGCTAAGTGGAAGACCTGGGGACAAGTCACATGCTTGCTCATTTGGGTGGTCTCCCTGTTGGTTTCTTTGCCACAGATCATCTATGGCAATGTTGAACATGTTGACAAGCTTATCTGTCACTACCACCATGAGGAGATATCCACTGTGGTTCTTGTTATACAGATGACTCTGGGGTTCTTCCTGCCACTGCTCACTATGATTCTGTGCTACTCAGCCATTATCAAGACCTTGCTTCATGCTCGAAACTTCCAGAAGCACAAATCTCTAAAGATCATCTTCCTTGTAGTGGCTGTGTTCCTGCTGACTCAGACACCCTTCAACGTCACCATGTTAATCCAAAGTACAAGCTGGGAGTACTATACCATAACCAGCTTTAGGTATGCCATTGTAGTGACAGAGGCTATAGCATACCTTCGGGCTTGCCTTAACCCTGTACTTTATGCCTTTGTTGGCTTAAAGTTCCGGAAGAATGTCTGGAAACTTATGAAGGATATTGGCTGCCTCTCTCACCTGGCAGTCTCACATCAGTGGAAGTCTTCTGAGGACAGTTCCAAGACTTGTTCTGCCTCCCACAATGTAGAGGCCACCAGTATGTTTCAATTGTAGTAGGCCTTGCCACACTTGGAGAAGCTAGTATCAGAATTCTTAGAAGCATGGCTATATCCTTTGGATGCAACAAGAAAAGCTTTGCTTGTAGCACGTGGAGTATCATGGAGAAGTCACTGAACACTGTGGCTGGTATACAAAGCTTCTCAGATATAAATATACTCTGTTCTTAATATCTAAGCCTAAATGCTCAAAGAAGAATGTCTTGAAGAGAGATTTTGAAGCAATTTCTCTCTTTCATCCCCAAGAATAGTGAAATCAAGGTTAACTCTAGAGATCTTAGGTTCTCTTTTACCAAGTTTGGGGCTAAAAGTTGAAGAGTTGCATCAACAAAGATGTTGATGGCAGATAATATACAGGTTTAGAAGATTCTTCAATGGGCAATCAGTTGAGAGTTGAAAAGCCCCCATATAATGCTGCTTGAATGAGACCAAGCTCTGACTCCTCCGTGGGTCTGTCTGAGTTCTGTATGGGTGGATGCTTATGTTTTATTGGAATTGTCTTGGAAAGAGCAGCAGTAAGGAACTGAAAATAGGCCAAAATAAACTAGCTGAATTTCAGTGGTCCATGTAATGCTAGAAAAATGTATAAAACAGAGCTTAAGACCAAAACAAATATAAGAGGGCTCTGGTGGCTTTGCTCATCTAAAAGAAAAGAAAATTTCCCATGCCTGTGACACGTAACATGTACATACAAGTATATCAAGTATTTGGAATTTCATGGTAAGAAATAAAACCTTTTAAAAGTTTTCAAACGGCTTTCATCTTTAGATACATTCTACTTTAATTTGGTGTGCCTAAACACAGAACAGAATAAACCTTCACAAACTGCACAAACACAACCCAGTTAACTTCTAGGCCTAGAATAAAAGAAGTAAATTAAAACTAAACACTGTGGGCGGTGGTCTATGAAGGAAATGGATTACACCAATGGTAACAGTCTTGCTTTCATGATGGTTTCCTGCTCCTGCCCAAGATGCAGGGTGCATTTGTTCAACTTCTGTAATACTGCTCAAGGATGAGGTGATTTTATAAGCCAGACTAGATTGATGCTGACTCGGTCCTGGCCACCAGATGAACAGGACTACAGGCACTTGTTGTGTATTTGTACTACCAACTCATTCACCTAAATAAGAACATCGACCTAGAAAGGCTGAGAGGATACACAGGAGGCTCGATAAGCCTGGGCTCAGGGCCTGGAGAGAGCAGCCTAGGGCTGCCTCCATGCTCTTCACTAGGTATGACCTCAATGAAACAAATCAATCTCAACCTCTCAACATGCTTGCACCCACGGCTCTAAGTCCTTCCCTTTCTCTCTCCTTCCTTGTTATACAGTCATGACTAGTCTTGAACTCACAGAGGTCCACTTGCCTCTGACTCAAGTATGGGGTTAAAGACATATGCTAGCACCCTTGACCTGAACAAATCTCTTAACCTTTGGCCATTTCTTTTTGGTGAGAAAGCAAATCTCTCAGTTAACTTGAGGAGGACTTGAGATAACACATGTCAAACACTGGCTAAGGTGGTTGCTCAGTTAGATACTTGCCCAGCATACATGGAGTCCTGGGTTTGAACCCCAGCATTAGGTGTAACACCTAATTTGTGGGTGAAAGATCTTCAAACTGGCACAAGTTATTTCTTAGACGATACAGTAGAGGTTCCTTATGCTATCTCTAAGGGTGGGTGTAGTGACACAGGCTGGTGTGTGTGTGTGTGTGTGTGTGTGTGTGTGTGTGTTTTGGACATGCAGGACATGCCACATGGATTCTGGCTTAAAAAATTTGCCCACACCTTGAAGTATACTCATGGTCCATGGTCCCATGCACCATATTATCAAACACACAATCAAGAGCTGCAGTATGCTTCCTTGCCATATGCAAGTGACATGCAACACCAAGTGCTTACTCAAAACAATTAGGCTGCTTTATGCAGGTGATATGGTTAACCTTCAGTACATTCATCTTTGCTTGCAACACTGGTGATGAAGAGGTGCTGAGTCCCCTTCCTTCATATCTGACTTCCCTAATATCCCAGCTCAGGAAATGTCAGCTCTCAATGAGAAGAAAGATGAGTCAGGTGATAGGGCCCTGTAACTATCTACCCAGGTGTTCTAAAGATATGGCTAGACACTCAGCATTCAGAGAGAGTGCCACCCTAGGCCAATCCAAGAAAGCCTTTTCCAAGGCCTGGCTCGTCAATTCACACTGCTAGGTGACAATGCTCTCTGGGTTATTTATGACCAGCTGTCTGTCCAATGAAGAAATCAGACGAGATGGGAGAACCTTCCGGACCATGCCCTCTTTTAGCTCCCCACAGAAATGTTTATGCTGGCCTTTATGCAGTTTAGAGAAGCTTGCTTGTCTGTTGCCAAGAAAATACAGCAATAGAACCTTCCTTCTCTCTGCCTCCTCAGCCACTATTCACCCCATTCTCTGGGTATCTTACTACACATAGGGCAGATTACTCTCTCCTCCTGTACCTACACCATCATTAGCAATAAATACACACACATACCAAACCAAACCAAACCAAACCAAACCAAACCAATCCTCCAAAACCCAGCATGTTAGAGGGCTTGTGTGGTCTGCAGGCTCCTTGCACAAAGGCTGCTGCTGCAGGCTCCATTTCCTCAGAGGTATTAGAGGTCTTAAGCACTTGCCATCTCTTTTCCCCACCTTTGGTTCTCCTCACTCATAGCAGGAGATTATATCAAAGGCCAGGCTGCTACATGGGGGGTTAAAGCTGAATAAACATGGATCCTGCCTGAATCTAGACTATCCTAGATATGTTTCAGAGCCTGAGAACAAAGACTGTGTGTTCCCCTTCCACTGGGCTCCTCATTACTGAGGATGGTGGAAGTGCTTATGGGCTCTGGCTCCAGTTAGACATATGAAGGCCAGACACAGTTATGTTTTCAGAGAGGTGAATGCATGGTGACTCTCTTCTAGGGACCATCTGATTACTCAGGAAATCTTGGTGTCTTGGATGAGGAGATTGTGCCACAAGGCAGAAAAGGGAGCACAGAATACAGAAGCTGTAAGTCACCCTACCTTCCACAGGGCTTTCAAAGTAGCATCTTGGACAGGTGCCCAGTCCTTCAGGTCTATAGTTGCTAGTGCTGTTTTATAGGCAGCTTGGTACTGTCATTTCCACTTTCTGAGGAGAACTGAATGAGGGGTGGACCTTGTTAGCAGCCTCTCTGCTCCTAAACACTGTCCACAGAGCTTTCAGGTAGGTGTTATACCACACAAAGGGCCTGCCGACTCTGCTCCTCCACTGTCACAGGTTTTGGGTTAATATAAGCAGAAGGTGGTTTTTGAACTTTAACCATGATCACCATATCCTGTCCTTGTTTTGTTTCTAAGATAACAGGCATCAGATCTCTTGGCTGGTGAGCAAATTCTCCTGTTAAGCACTCTGGCCACAAAGCCCTGGTTCTGAAATGATTGGCAAGCAGGCTCTGAGGGAAGGTTTCAGATCATTTGATGTAATCTGGGTACCCGAGGAGGAAGCCTTTTTTTGTTTTTTGTTTTGTAAGATGATGGGGCTCCAAGTTGAAGGTACTGAGAAGCATGTGTCCATAGTAGACATGCACAGCACAGGCTGACATCCAAACTCAGCACCGACATCAGGAAAATCACACCTCCGCACAGGAGGTTTCTGTCTCAGGCACTGTCTCTGACTGCCTTAAGGAAGGGTAAGGTATTCTAGCCTCCCCAGCACAACTTAAAGGAGCTGTATTTGCCACGGCCATAGGGCCTGAAGGTCTGTTTGGGTCTGGAGCTTATGCTCTTCACTCTGAATGGCCTGTATATCTGGTACCTTGAGAGCAGGCCAGGTGTGGGAGGCTCTGGCTGTGTGTGAGCTGGGCAGAGGCCAGGGGAGCCAACTATCTATTACCTCAGTTCGGAGAACAACTGGAAATCTGGGTAGTGGTGTCTAGGACACTGAAGGAGAGAGTACAGACATGACCGAAAGGTTGTACAGGGCATTTATCTGCCACAGGTGAGGGCTCTGCTCCTGCTAAGACAAGTCAGAATGGGGAAAGGATAGGTGTCAACAGGAGATCCTGTTAGGTTTCTCTGGAAGGGTGAAGCTGGATTTGGAGACTTTTTCTTGTTCCATCATTTCCAGGAAGAATCAAAGCTTAACTCCTCTAGCATTACTTTGTTCCTCAGATTGTTCAACTTTCCCTCAAAGTTTCCTGAGAGGAATGGTGGTGCAAGTCTAGGGCTCTTGTGGAGAGCTTTTGGGGCTGCTTGGCAGGAATCTAACGTTTACCAAGGACAATTTGGCTTCAGGAAGGAATCTGACATTGGGCCATGACAAGGAAGTAATGTCAGGCAGGAATCTAAATCTTAGGGTAGAACAAAAAAGTAGGCTTCAGACATGACAATGACCTTGGGCTAGGACAGGGAAGTAGGCGCAGATACTTTGGTCATCTGGATAAGCCCTTAGAAACAGTGATCACGGGATTGTTCATGGGACTTTGTTTACTGCCTTGATTATTCTTTGACTATTTGTGTTTATTGTCTTGCTTGTTCCTTGACTATTTGCATCTATTGTATTGCTAGTTCCTCAACCTAGAATTGACCTTACTACTTGTATGTAATTAAAATGGTATAAGAGCAGATTGGGAAAAAATAAACTCACCTCAGCTTCAGAACTGGCTGGGGTCATGCTACAATGTTGTCTAATTGTTTTTTTCTTCTTAGTCCTCACTCCTGAACTGGAGAATCTGTTGACTGACTGAGCTGGCTTGGTCAGGCTCTCCTTCCCATACTTTCTCAGACTCTTGATGTCTTTGACTGAGTTTTAAACATGGGGAGAAAAGGAAGGCTAAGGAAAAGCTCCCATTCATACTAAGACGCCATCTAAAGTGTAGAAAGGTGTCTCTTCACTTATAAAGATGAGATTCAAGGACTACAGGTCCCTATCAGTCAATCCCAGAAGACCGGCGTTGGCCAGGCCAGAGTGTTGACAGTTTCCTCTCTCTGGAACAGTTCCTGATTTCCCAAGACCAGGAACTATACACAGTGGTCAGCAGCTGGAAGCTCTGTTTCTGTTCCTCCTAGGAAAGAGGAAGGTGAAAGATGGGGAGGAAGCTAGTGAGCACACCTTGTACAAGCGTCTGTGAGAAGACACTTTAGAGTCAACGGCATCCTCCTCTCGGGACTCCTAGCTCTCGGTCTACTCACCCATCTACTCATGCGTCTTGCTAGGAACCAATGGCAGAATGTAGTTTACTGCTAAAAGGAAGAGAAGAAATCCTGGGACCACTGCATCACGGGGGGCTGGGGTCAGGGTGAACGCTGATGACGACTGACCAAGTGTGTGTCAAACAAGTGGTTCAAAAAGGGGAGACTCGGTCCAAAGTCACAGAAGCAACAGTAAACAGGAGCTGTCTTCTGTTTGGTAATGAGAAGCTTTGTCCATGAGTCATTCAGTGCTGGAGTCAGAAAACACACAAGTGTGGGGATACACTCAAGCCTAACATCTAGGCTAAAACCCTCAAGAAGATTAAGTGCAGCCCCTCCCATGTGGCAAAATTGACATAATAAAGGTGACAGGGGACTCCTGATCCTATTCTGGATTCTGGGCAGGTCAGAGATCTCACTGAGCGTCATCATGAACTCACAGAAGTCTTTCACCACAAGCAGAGTTGGGCTTTTGAGAATGTATTTGCAACTTCTCTTATTGCTTTTATAAAATATCCGACAGAAGCAAAGATTTATTTTAGCTCGGAGCGTATCAGTCCCTCATAGCAGGAACGGCATGGCGGAGTGGCCATCTAGACTTACGTACACAGCACTGGACTTGGAAGCAGAGAACTCATGCTGGAGCCAGGGGTAGGTACAATTTTCAAAGGCTCAACCTCTCTGATCCCTACTTCCACCAGTCAGGCCACACCTTCTAAATGAGCCACAGCCTTCAAAATAGTGCCACAAGCCTTGGACTAAGCATTTAAAACAAACTAGTCAGGGCATTTCAGATTCAAAACAACACTTAGCCCTTGACTTGAAAGCTCATTACCATCGTACAATACAAAATGCATTGAGTTCAGGTTCAAAGAAAGCCCTGTAGTCTTAACAGCTTTAACAGTGTTTGAAAGTTCAGTCTCCTTTGAGACTTAAGACATGCTCAGTTGTGAGACTGTAAAATAAAATTTAAATTATATACTTCTAATATATCAAAACATTCCCATTCTAAAAGGGAGTAATGAGGGTAGAGCCAAGAAAGACATGACATCTTAACAGTGAAAACATTAATCCTAGTTTCTTGTCTGGCATGCGGGACACACTTGGTATTAGCTCTACCCTTAATGGGCCTTCTTGCCTATCACACATACAGACTCTCTATTGGATTGGTTCTACTATGTGCCTGCTGCTTTCCTTGGCAAATGTTCCACATTCCTGGTATCTCCAATATATTGGGGTCTCCACTGCGATTTAGGCTTTACCCTCCAATTTTCATGCATAGTCCACTCATGCACTACCAGAGAATCCGACCCTATTACATACTGCCTCCCTGTCCAGGGTTTTCTCTAGAACCTTAGTGCAAACCTCCATGACCTGTAACTCTTGCACTCTACAATGCTCATAGAGCCAGCACCATGTGGATAATGTCAAGTCCTGCTGCCAGCTTGATATGTAGCTGGGTCTTCTTGTATCACAGATGAAGTGGCAGAGTGTCTGTGTAGCTGTACCTGGAAAAACCCTTCCCAGATAATCATTTTAGAGACAATCACTCCTGACTCTTTCCAGACAGTCTCCTTTAAAAGAACAGTCAAATGCATTTCCATCTTTATACTTCAATGAGGGGTTCTTACCCTTGGGCACCTTTCTTTCCTGCTGTCCTGTGCAAAGCAGCTATTTCCTTTTAATGGCATTAATCTCTAATTATTTTAGTTACTTCATCCACACTTTCTTTGTTCACAACTTTAAATATAATTGCATTTCTTTCCTTGCCAAGCTAAATACTTTTATGTCTTGCTGCTCTGCTTCCCCCAGCCCCCTAATGCCCACAAACTGGGCTAAAATTAGAGTAGTAACCATGCTACAGATGAATGTTATGCTGGGCAGGAGTCTGAAGTGAGAGGTTCATGCCTGTTCATATGGCATGGATAAGGAAGCAAAGAGCACAGGCCAGAATATAAATAAAACTGATTTGTTTTCTTAAGGTCTATGTGTGTATACTGCATGAGGTTATGTGTATCATGTGTGTGCAGGTGCCCATCGTAGCCAGAGGGTATCTTATACCCTGGAACTAGAGTTACAGATGGTTATCTGGTGTCTGATGTGAGTGCTGAGAACCTGGGTCCTGTGCGAGAGCACTCAGCTCTCTGAACTGCTGAGCCACCTCTCCAGTCCCTAGCCTAGTATTTTTAAGTTCAGCATCACTCAAAGTTTCAGGACACAAGTAACACATGGCTACTTTTTTTAGCCAGAATGTAACATAAATAACCTCTACTCCAATTCCTGATAGAGCCCTTGTTCCTAACCAAAACTTTATGGCACAGTCTATACTGCACACATTTCTAGTGGCATTCTGGTCTTGAGAACAACCACCAGAAAAGCTCATCGAACTCTGCTGACAGCTGTGGCCTTGGTGGCCAGCATCTCAAAACCCTGCCTCGTTCTTTCTCAAAGGCCTTAAACCACAGTCAGATTTAATCACAACAATGGCCCTGATTTTCCAAGATAGCTACTATTTTCATTGCAAAATACTTAGAAGGAGTAATTTAAGTGAGGAAGGGTTTATTTTGGCTCATGGATTCACAGGGTATCAGTACATCATAGTCTACTGCTCAAAGCAGAGAAGATACCCTGGGGATCCCTGGGTGATGGGGGTCAGCATGAACACTGAAGATTACCGACCAGGATGTTGTCAGAGAAGTGTTTCAGAAAGAAGATGATAACTGGGCCAAAGTCACAGACGCAACAGTGAATAGGAGGTATTTTAGGTCTGGCGATGAAAAAGTTTGATTTTAAGTTATTTAAATTTATTAGATTTAAATTAAATCATAGGGATGATTTTAATTACAAAGGCCTTTAAAGTGGTAATTAAATTAAAAATATACCAGTGCCCTGACATGAAGTGGAGATTAAGGAACACAGAAGTATACACTCAGGATAACTGCATAAAGATATTGCATGAATGTTGGGAGCCAACTTTAGTAGAAAGCGGCTAGATCACCTTTGCAGCCATCTGGAACCATATACCCTGATGAAAGACTTGGTTGTCAAAAGCCTATAACAGCTGAAGCACACTCTGATAAATATACTGTTTATCCCACATAGCTTGTTTTGCTGTTTAGTGACCTCAGCTCTATGGTGCACGTGCTAAAGTGTTTTCACCTGCTTGTGTATATAAATACCTCAGAATTCCCTTCAAAAAGTGAGACTCAATAAAGGAGACTAGAGACTTGATAAAGGAGAGACTTGATCGCACCCTGTCTTGTCTCCATTCTTCGAGTCTCCTGCCCCAGCAGCCCCACTCTCTCTCTTGACCAGAGCACTTAGCTCAACCAAAGCGTTGAGGAAGAGTACGGGTCACAACACATGAAGGTAGTCATCTGCAAACCAAGGGAGAAGAAACCATCTCTGCCTGTATTTTGATCTTTGATATCCAGCCTCCAGAATGGTATTAAGTCACATGTCCATAGTTAAGTCACTTGACCTGTGGTCTCTTGCTATGCAGCCTAGAGGTGACTAATACAGTTGCCCAAGCCAAGACTGGCCTAAGTTAAGATGCTGAATCAAGGCACCACACACACTTCCCAGGAACTTTCTGATACAGCACCTCCCTGACTGTTTCCTGAGCACTGTCACTTTTCAAGAGCCATCCCACTATGAACACTGTTCTGAGGCATCTTCCCTCAGCAGAGACAGCCAATCCTGGTTCTGGTATCATATTTTCCTGGTCCTTTGACAAGACAGCAAAAGGGATAGGCACTTAATGAGTACTTCAGAAATGGAGGTGACATCTACTCACTGTTCAGCCATATTTGGGTCCATTGAATCAGTTTCGGTGGGTGTTTCAGGCAAGGAGGAGCCAGATTCTTGGATCTGACACAGTTCTTCATCGGTGATGATGTCAAACACAGCATCATCTGGTGGTCTGCAGACTGTGTTTATTCCTGTGTGGTGGAGGCAAAGCAGGAGAGAAAAAGATATATGTACCCATTATGCACAGAGCCAGGGATAACATAGAAAGTGAAAGGTGCTGCTATGGAAAACAAGCTGATAGAATACATTGTAAATTGTCTCTTAACTGACTGCTATTCTATGTAGGTATGAGAGAAAGACGACTGGGACATCCCAGGAAAACAGAGGGACTACAGAAGCTTTTGAATGTGTAGCCTCAAGACCTCTCTTAAACGCAGGGTAGAAGTTTCAACTACTTTGTATTGAGAAAGAACCAAATAAAAAAAATATCCTAATCCAACAAGATCTTCCTCTATCAGACACAGGCAGAAATAATTTGAAGCAGGAGATTACCTGACTTCCATCCTCTCTCCCTTCCAGTCCACTGTTGTGTAGAACAGAACCTCTCTCTATCCAAGGAACTGAGGAGGCATTGGGTCTTTTGTTTGACCTTGACCACTCAATAGGCAGGCCACCATGCCAGTCATCTACCCATAAACATGCATCATGAAATGTAAGGGTCAAACCTGAGGCAGTGGCAGTGGAGGAGGAGGAAGAGGAAGGGGAGGAAGGAGAAGAGGAGGAGGAGGAGGAGGAGGAGGAGGAAGAGAAAGAGAAGATGAAGAAGAAGGAGGAAGAGGAGGAGGAAGAGAAAGAGAAGATGAAGAAGAAGGAGGAGGAGGAGGAGGAGGAAGAGAAAGAGAAGATGAAGAAGAAGAAGAAGAAGAAGAAGAAGAAGAAGAAGAAGAAGAAGAAGAAGAAGAAGAAGAAAAAGAAAAAAAGAGCAGACAAGAAAAGATAGAAATTAGAAGAAGCAGCAACCCTAGCACCCTACCATAGTGTCCCTTTGTCACTGCTGAACTCCTACCAGTGAGATAGGGTGAGGGACTTTAGGCCACTTAGTAAGAACAGCTGAGCTGTCTTTTGCATTACAGGTAGTATTTTTCCTTCCAAGTTTCTGTAACAGAACTAGAAGAACAACCTGACAATAAGGACTCAGTTACACTTCTGAATCTGTCTTCTGAGGCTGACAAAGAAATGGGAAAGGGCAAGAGAGATACAGATGAGAATGCTCTTCTAGAGGATAAAAAAGACCTGGGTAAATGGAAGCTATACCAAGTTCATGGATTGAAATGGTGTATACTTTATTAAGATATCAAATCTCTCCAAACTCATCTCCAGATCCAATGAAATCCCAGTGAAAACCTGATCATGATTTAGTTTTAGAAACTAAGGAACTCACTTTAAAATTTCTAGGTTTAATAAAGAACAAAATTGGAGGCTTTTTTTTTTTTTTGCCTGTCAGTAAGATGCACTAAGAATCTATAGTAACCAGATGGATACATGCCTTTAATACCAGTACTTAGGAGGCAGAGGTAGGTGGATCTCTGTGAGTTTGAGGCTAGTTGGTCTATACAGTGAGTTCCAGAACAACCAAGGATACACAGAAAATCAATACTATCTCAAACAAGCAAAAATACCAAAAACCAACCAACCAACCACTCACCACCACCACCACAAACATCATCCACTCTACGGCAGCGACGACATCCAATATATGAGGTCAGTTTCTTGCTGTTGCTGTTTTTTGTTGTTGTTTTCATTTGGCTTTTGACAAATATACAAAACTGTGTATCCGTGTGAGTGTGTGGAGGGGCACTGGAGATTCAATCTAGTGCTTTGTGTGAGCAATCACTCTATCATTGAGCCACACCCACACCTCCAACCCCTATAGAAAGGCAATTCTGAGGGGGAAAAACAAGACTTTAAGGAACCTTTGGCCAAAAAGCAAAAAAAAAAAAAAAAAAAAAAAAAACCAAAACCCAAAACTACCCAACACTCAATGTATATATTATCACCATACCTCAAATGAATTCAACAGGTTACACACACACACACACACACACACACACACACACACACACTCTAATAAAAACTAGAAGAATCCAGGTGTGGTGGCACACACCTTTAACCTTAACAATCAGGGAAGAGAGGCAGGCAGATTTCTGAGTGTGAGTCTAGCCCAGTCTACACAAAATTTCAGGACGGCTGGGCTACAAAGCGAGCCTCATCACAGACCACCTACCCAATCACCCAGCCAACCCCAAACACTAAACCCAAAACTTTTAGAAGAAAAAAGAAGTTCTGAATACAGGGCTAAGCAAAGTTGGATACATTAAAAAAAAAAAAACTGATACATAAAACAAAAAAATTTATAATTTTTACTTTATCAAAACTATAACTTCTCTTAAAAAAGAAAATTAAAAGACAAGCTGTAAATTGGAAGAGAACATTTATAAAACGTATCTGATAAAGAACTTATATCCAGAATATGTAGAGGACTTGCAAACTTCAGTTTTTAAAAGACTAAGAAAAGATTTGAAGCCCTAATGCTATGTGTGAAAAACAGAATTTCCATCCTGAGTGGCAAGGCCTACTGATCAACTTAAACAGGAGAGAACAGGATTCTGAAGGCTTCTTAGCTTGCATCCAGGCTATCAAAGGAGAGTTCACAGCAGCGATGTCTGAACAGAGAAAAGCCTCATCTCTGCCAGCTCCGCTCTGTCTCCTTAAGGCCCAGTGTCCAGTAGACAGCCTGGGTCACCTTTTAAGGTGATTTGAATGCAGGAGTAGCAGGACTCAAACCCTGAGTTTGTTTCTTGGCTGAGCTGGAGGACACAAACACTATATTCTTCTTGGCCATTAAGAGAAAGGGAAAAAGACGTTGACTACTGAATGTATAATTGCGGGTCTTAGGTTACCACAGGACAGATAATGAATATTATGAAAGAGCCCCTGCAGGACAGACTCCTCAATGTATGGGGTGTATTCCACTGTAGTATATTTATATCTGCATACTTCCTATTAAATCACACTTAATTATGACAGGAAAAAGCCCTTATCTATCGACCCTAGTAATCAGAGAAAGTTCTAGGTTGGCGGTAGTGTATATTTAACATCCCTTAGACACCTACGTTTGAGAAACACTGAATGAAGCTTGAATGAAGCTTGCTCGAGCTAATTGGCCATAGTAAATGACATCTATGAAACCAGGAGGCAGGGGCCTGACCTTGGCTTCCTATGGACTGGGGACCTGCTTCAGCTGGTGACACCATGGGGCTGGACTCTCCCTGGCTAGTGCCTGAACCACTGCTATCAGGGGATCCAGAGCCTTCGCCAAACTTCTGGAAGCAAGCTCGGCAGCAGCGTTCCTTCTTGCCGCTGGGCTTAGTAACAGCGTAGTTATTACAGCAGTAGTAACAGAAGGTGCGGCCACATATCCTGGGAATGAAACAAACACAGGCTGTGAGTGATGCACAGTGGATTGCTTGACATCTGCATTGCACCAGAATAGGCCTCTGTGTTGGGTTCCTGTCAGCCCACGACTCTTCAGACCTAGTTCTGCCTCCAATGTAAAGTGTGCTGTAAGCCATTTCACAAGACTCCAACAAAACTACTACCATGGTGAGCATGGTCGAGAATAGTCTACTTCCTTAGGTCCTGAGGGCAGGGACAAAAGGTATGACTGACATCAGGCTATAGGTGTGTATTCCACATTTATTATGGGGAGGGCTAAATCTCTAAATGCATATCCAGCTCCCAATCTGCTCTTTCTCTTTATTTATCCTTCCTAGACCCTGAAGGATCTGTGTTCTCTGTCACCATCTATATTGGCTCAAGAATAGCTAAAGAGTTGCTGGTCTCCAAGTATCCCACATACCTGTGAGTCCCCTTAACTCCACTCACATTTCCCTTCAGGAGGCCTTGAGCGTCCTGTTAGGATCCCAACTAATACATCCGCTTCTGCTTCTCTTGGTAAACAAGCAAAGGGCTTTTCCTAGATAGATGGTTACGGTACCCACACTTATCTCAGATCCCTCACCCAGAGCCACCCGGCCTGACTCCAGTCTGGTGAGCTGCCGATGCTCACCTGCAGTGGTGCCGCCGCACTATCCAGCTGAACTCTCGCTTGCAGTCATGGCAGTGGTTGGCTTCTATGTCCCCAAGACATTTCTCTTCAGCACTGAGCTTCTGCTGGAATTCCAGTGCATCGGACTTTTGCCAGAGAGCATCTTTGTCCCTGTAATGATCCCATATTTTAAGAATCCACAAGAAGCAGAAAATAACCCCTGCTTCATTTCAGAAAGCTAATATCAAATGTTCCAAGCCATGGAAGCTAAATGACTTTCCTTGTAAATGCCCTCTTCCCAATTTGAGGCTTCTAAAACACAGACTCTCTGGTGTGGCCTCTAGAGGCACCCCAACACACCCCATGTAGGTGAGAGCATGTAAGAGACATAGGATAGATGCAGAAAGCCGGGTCAACCAAAATGAACTGTTAGCACTGATCCATCACTTGGGTGTCTAATGCTAAAGCAAGCCACCAAGTTGACCATAAGCAACCTGCCTGCATGTATGTCTGTGTAGTATGTGTGGATAGTGCCTGTGAAGTGTGAAGAAGGCATCAGAGCCCCCAGGACTGTAGTTAAAAACAGTTCTGAGCTGCCTTGTGGGTGCTGAAAATTGAACCCTGGCCCTCTAGAAGTGGTTGAGGGTCAGGGTCAGAGCACAGAGATAGCTAGCTTTTTTTCAAGAATGTGTAAATTGTTAGAGGACAGGCAGACTCACCCTCTGGACCAGCCTGTTCTTCCAGCTGGTCCATAGCATCTGACCTCTATGTTTCTAGGAAGCCAGATACTTGTATCCTGGAATGTGAGAAGCTATCAGGTTTCTCTACCACATTCCTCAAGAAGACCCCTGGAGTTCTGATGGGTGAGTAGATCTAGTAGATGGGTGAGCACATTCACGACTGCCCCATCACAGATGGAAGTGAGTCAGATCTCTTCTGCCTCAGGTTTTACCAAGTGTCTC
Organism: Arvicanthis niloticus; assembly: GCF_011762505.2. Taxonomy (NCBI): domain Eukaryota; kingdom Metazoa; phylum Chordata; class Mammalia; order Rodentia; family Muridae; genus Arvicanthis; species Arvicanthis niloticus. Next base: position 43,978,452 of record NC_047678.1, read on the forward strand.
TTCACACATTCCGTTTTCAAGGTGTAGTTGTGTAAGAGCTATTGTCTTGAAAGCTGGGTGTGGTAGCATATTTAATGTCAGGCAGGGCTATATAGTAAGACCCTGTCTCAAAATAAAACAGCAAAATAAAGCAAAAAGGTTGTTTTTTTTTTTTTTTTTTGTCTTGGAAATTTTGCTATGAAGTGTTCATAGATGAAAGTTTGAGTTTGAAATAACTTTTCATGTGTTTGATCTCTTGGCTCTCCAAAACTAGTGCTATTTGAGGAGGCTATGGAACTCCTGGGATGGAAGGCATGGCTGGTGAAGGTGGGTCACTGGGAGTCTCTGCTTCTCCATCTGATAAGACATGGAGTATTACTGCCACCTCAAGTTTCTACTGCCATGAGCTGAACCAATCCCACTGCCGTGCCTGACCTGTAAGGACTGTCTGAAACTATCTGAACACTGAGCCAAACAAATCTTTTCTCCTTTAAATTGGTTTTGTCAAGTATTTGTCACAGAAAGGGAGAAAGGAAAAAAGGAAGAGAGGAAGAAAGAAGGAAAGAAGAAAGGAGGGAGAGAGGGCAGGTGAGTGGTAGGGAGAGAGGAAGAGGGGTAGAGGGAAGGAAGAATATCTACAGTATTTTATCTTGCAGAGTTGATTCCTTTAAGAAAAAGTGAAAAGTTGTGAATGACCTGCAACCGTTTAACAATGAGGACATTTCATATAAATTACAGCTTCCCACATCTCTCTTGGAAAGTAAGGCACCATACCATGGCTACTCTTGAGTAGCAAGAGTGGAACATGCTCTGGGTCCCTCAGAGCCCCTCTAGTTCAGTTCCCACATGGTCACTGCTGCTGGGTCCCTATAGGGAGCCCTAATCAAAGCAAAGGGGGACAGCAAAAGAGAAGGCTCACTGGAAACGGGCAAGAGATAAAGAAATGACTAGTTACTAAATGCCATTTTATTATCATTTTTACCTAGGGACCCAGAGTTGGAACATAATCCTGCATCCAAACAAAAACCCAAACCCAAATGAACACTAGTGTGTCAGGGAGATCCGACCTTCAAGACTGCCAAAGTCTGTAGGGTCCTACAGACATATGGCTCCCTGACAGCCCACCACTGGGTAGAACTTGAGGAGAAGGGCCCATTTCCATGAATTTTTAAAAAGAAAAGGCAACTGTGGACAGGGTCCCCACTGCCCTCACTCACCTGAGCAGTTCTATCAGCCGCTCCTCAAGGTATTTCTTGGTTCTGTTCAGGTCATCTAGGTCTGCAAGCATCTTCTGGTCATTTTTTTCCCTGTTTGTCACCTCCTGGCAGAGTTTGTTATAATATTCTTGGATTTTTGATGTAGACTTTTCAAGTTCCTTCTGTGTTCTGGGAGGAGAGAAATAAGTTTTCCTGGTTAGCTCTGATATTCAGCTTCCTAGAATTTCTGGGCTGCCTTGGCCTTCCACGAAAGGTCCTGCTGCCCTCTTGGCTTTCCCTCACTTGGCGAAGCATGATCTGTTTACCATGGGTTATGCATTACCCCCAAATCTGTCACTCTCTCTACCTCCCCCTCAAACATGGAGGGCTAATTCTGGGATGGCAGACTCACTCCAGGATGCTAACATACTCAGAGTGACTGGGGCATGGCACTTCTTTAAGGACGTGGACAGGGTCTTTGGGATATTGGGAAGAGCCTGAAGGAAAGAGGCTTATGGAGCAGCGATGGAGGACAAGCAGGAGAGAAGAGTGAGGACATAAAGGAGAGGGGAGAGGTGTGGTCCCTCAGAGGTGGTTACAAAAAGGGACCTTGTTCTCAAGTGTCTCTGGGGAGGGTGCTGGGCCCCTTAGTAGGTCTTCTACTTGGTAAGAAGACTGTTACTTCTTACCAATCTCCTGAACCAGGTAGGGAAGCCTGGCGGAGCTAGATGGGTAGCTGAGGGACTGCCTCAGAAACAGGGTATCAGCCTTATATTACACAGATGTCTCCATGTCTTTATTATTGAACCCCAAGCTAGACCCCCCAAAGCTCCTGCAATACTGTGTGCCCTGGTGAAGGTAAAAAGCTGAACCAGATGAGAAGCACCTTGTCTCCTGTGGACTACTGCAGACGACGGCCAACGTTTCTGTGGCAAGACTTCTGCAGGACTTCCTCATCTAGTACACGTGGCTGCTTTTCTAAGATGAGTAAACCCACTCACTCCCTGAAACTACAGCAGCTGTCCGGGTGCCCCGGTGACTGACCAGCAGCTGTCCGGGTGCCCCGGTGACTGACCAGCAGCTGTCCGGGTGTCCCGGTGACTGACCTTTCCAGGCTGGTTCGAAGCATAGTGATTTCTTCATCTTTGTGCAGCGAAGTGGCCTGGCACTCTGCAAGGTGGCTACTGGTGCAATTCAGCTTCTCCTCCAGGGCCGCCTTGGTGATCTAGTATAGGACACCAGGGGGAAGACACAAAGCTTAAAGCTTGCCCTCCATGGCAGAAGAGAGTGGTATGTTATTCACACTTCTAAGGGGAAGGTTTTGTGCTGAAGCTCATGAGGCCAGAAACCTTTGTTCTATATTTGTGAGGCATGACCTCCTCCTCAATGAGGTGCTGGAGTGCAGGTGGCATGGAGTACGGTTACTGTTGGGACAAGTGACACTTATTGACACTAGAGAATGCCGATGGACATGAGAAAGAACAATTTCCCTTAAGCCCAAAGTCCAGGGAATGGAAAGGTGTTATGGCACAGACTTGTGATACTGTCTGAACCAATGACTGTCCTAGTGTGACAACTGGCTCATGTGAGAAACAGCTTTCAACAATCCAGTAAAAGCAGAGCAGACCCCTTTCCGGACAGCACAGCTGCCAGGCTCACCTCCAGTTCCTGCACAGCCTCCTTAGTCATTTGCAGCTGCTGGCCTTGTGCTTCTAGCTGGGCCCTGAGGCTCCCACACTCTTCCTTGGCTGTCTGGAAAGGATAAGGAAGGTATCTAAGAGACTCCTTCACTTTTATCACCCACATGGTTTCTAAAAATAAGACTACATTGTTTCTTAAAGTGGCTCAACAAGTTTCTTCTCTACTGGTAGTAACAAAATACTTGCAGCTTGTTCCTCGAACAATTTTTCAAGTGAAATAGTGGCCTGTGAGCCTCACGAGGTGGGGAGGGCAGTGTTAGGAAAGGGTAGGAGAGGCTCTGCCTGAGAGCAGAGGCCTGACCCACTCGTGATACACACTAGAAACCAAACAAGTGTGGCTGCCCGTTTATATTCTCATTTGTCATTCTTTAGCCCCTTTTCTTCCTGAAGTATCAGAGGCTCATGGTTTACTGGGGCCTCACTGATTGGTCTGCTGTAAGGGTCTTGTTTTTCTAAACCGAGCCAGTTCCCTACACCCTGTCAGCCATCAGGGGAGTGCCCAGAGAAGGTGATTACTATGGTAAGAACTAGAGCCAGGATTCAAGAGCTCATAGACTGGTGACCCTATGGAGGATGGGGCTCCACAAGGTACAGCAGAGCTAAAGGCTGAGACTTAGGTGAGGAATGGGCTGTGCACAAACACACACAGGGGCAGCAGCGGAGGACTGTGTACACTCTGAGCTACTACTGTCTTGTGGGGATTTGGAAACGGGTTATTAGATCTGCTGAGAATCCAAAAGAAACCACAAAATGAATGTGTGTGCATCCTGTTCTGTCGATATTGACTTCTAATTCTAAAAAAGTTCTGTGCGGGCCGACATATGCCACAGCCTAAGTGGAGGCTCCACGTGAAGGCACTGCACGCCCTGTGCTCCGCCTCATGTATTTATGTAAAGAAGTGAGAGCCACTACGATTGAATGGAACTAGGGCGTTCTTTGGTTTTCACCCCTTTCTTGCTGCAGGGCCATCTAATTATGTTGCCAAAAGGTGTACCTTGAGAGACGGCTAAAGCTGAGCCTACCTTTAATCTGTTTTGGTGGTCCATAATCTCAGCACTTAGCTGGAACTTGAGGGCCTCTTGTTCCTGGTGTGCAGCCTCTTGGAGACTCTGGGCCAGCTGCTCAGCCTGGGCCAGCTGTGCCTGCAGACCAGAGAATGAACTGGCTGCCTCCTCAGCTGCCTTCACCTTTTCCTGCAAGCTCTCCTTCTCTTGCTGAAGTTGCATCACTTGGAGCTCCAAGCCCTTTCGTTCCTGTAGAGCTGCTTCTCTGGAGTCCTGGAGCTCCTGGGCTAAGCTGACCAGGGCCCCCTCCATCCGATCCTTCTCAGCTGTCAGTGCACAGACCTGTATGCCAAGCTCAGCCGTGTCTGTGTTGGCTCGGTGCAGCTGGTCCTGTAGCTCTGCATGCTCCAGGTGGGCTCCCTCAGAGCTGCACCTCACCTGTGACAGCTCTGCCTGCAGGGCTCGAAGCTCTTGCTCTTGCTTCTGGGCCTTGTAGACACTCTCCTCCTGCAGTATCCCCTCCCTCTCTGAGCATTGCAGCAGCTCCTGAACATGGGCCCTGTTGAGGGCTTCATTCTGCTCTTTCAGTTGTTGCACCAGGGTCTTGTGCTCCCTCAGAACTGCCTCAGCCACACCCAGCTGGCTCTGTAACTTGTCTCGATCACCTAGGGCCACCTGGAGTTTGGCCTGGAGGTCCACCACCTCATTCTGTAACCGCTGGGCTTCCCCCTGGTGAATTTCCAGCTGTGCTTGAGACAGGGCCAGTTGGTCTGTGTTGACTTGGGGTAGGCCTTTTTCTGCAGAGAGGACCTCAATCAGCTGAATCTGCTGTTGGCACTGGTTCTCAAGAGCTCTGAGCTCCTGGGCCTGGGCCTCTGTTCGAAGCCTGCACTGCTCTGCCTCTTCCTGCAGCCTCTGGCACTCACCCTCTTTACTTTGCAGGGCAGCCTCCTTCTCTGCCACCTGAGCCTTCATGGTCTCTTTGGCTTTCCTCACAGCCAGAAGGCTTGCTTCCATTTGGTTTCCCAGGTGCCGGATGCTAGCCTGCTCAGCTTCCAGGGAGGCTAAAGAGTCCTGGATTGCTGCCTCTCGCTGCTGCAGTGCCTTGTAGTCAGTTTGCAAGGCCTGCAGTTTGCCTTCTAGGAGCTGGTTGCGCACGGCCATATTCTGCAGCTCCTTCTGTAGCTCCTGGTTGACCTTTTGCAACACCTCCTGGTCTGCCCCTGGCACTGTGGTATTGTTTACCTGTTCTTCCTGGAGGCACTGCTGCCCCTTTTCTGGCATCTCCCCAGCCTGCGGTGGGACAGAGCTCAAGGAAGTCGCAGCCTCCTTGCTCTTACTTGCCCCACACGCCTCAGCTAGCTGCTCTAGAGTGCCTACTTTCTGGCTGAGATGGTCTCTGTCCTGCATGAGCTGCTTCTTCTGCTCCTCCAGGTCACTTACACGCTGATTCACCTGTCCTAGTTGGGTCTCTAGGAGCTGCAGCTGCCACGTCAGAGACTTGGCCTCCTGCTCCAGTAGCTGCTTTTCTTCTCGATGCCGCTTTTCCTGCTGCCTGGCTTCGGCCAGCTCCTCCTCCACAGAGCTCAAGTGGGCCAGGGATTCCTGAAGCTGTCGTCGGAGCTGAGCTGACTCTTGCTTTTTTTCAGATAGCTCTTCCTGAAGTGGCACCATATCCTTTATTAAGTGTTCTAGGCTAGCCCGGGCCTCCTCCTTCAGTTGCAGTTCCTTGGCCAGCTGCTCGAGCTTGACACTCTGCTGCCTGTTGAGATCCTGGGCCTTGGTGTTCTCTCCTTCTAGGGCTTGAAGTTTTCCCTTCAGCTCCTGGAACTGCAGGGCCAGGTCAGTGGGAACTGGCTCTTGATGAGGCTTTGCGTCCAGAGATGGAGTTTCCCTTTTCTCAGCCCTAGCCAGGCATTCTGAAAGGCTGGCTAGAAGCTGGTTCTTCCTACCCAAGGAGTTTCTCACAGCATCAAGCTCCTGTGCCATGTTCTCAAGCTGCAAGGCTGAATGGCTGTTCTCTTTCTTGTCTACATTTAGCTCCAGGGCCTGCAGACATGTCTGTAGCTTCTTCACTGTGGCCTGGGTGACTTCTCCCTGCTTCTGGAGCTCTGCCACCAGGCTCACGAGGCCAATGCTATCCTCGACTGCAAGGTACCCCATCTCCTTCTCTACCTGAAGCTGCCCGCCTTGTCTGCTGATCAGCATTCGAAGTGCTTGGTTCTCCCTGTCTAGCTGCTGTACATGCTCTTGTAGCTGCTTCTCCCGAACCTCCAACTGGTCCAGTTCCAGCCGCATCTCATCGAAGCTTTCTAGTGCTTCATTGTTTAGAGAACTATTCAGGTCAAGACTGGAGGCCATCTCCTGAGTCTACAAGAAAGGAAAAGACAGGAGCTTTGGAATGAAGCTGCCCAACTATTTGGATAAGTTTTTGTATTCAATGAAAGTAGAATAAAAACAAAGGAATTACCTAGCCTAAGGTAAATTTTTAGAGCTAGTCCAAGGACCAGAACCCCTATGTTCAAAGCACCTGCCACAAGGTCAGAGAACATTCAGGGTCCCACACACTCCACTGATGAGCAGACTCCTGTTTCTATCCAGCCTCCATCAGCTTTATGAGTTTAAAGGATATTGGCTTTTACAGAATCTAAACTCAGTTACACTGAAATTCTGGTTAACCCACTTTATTATACCCACAGCACCACGGTCTGATAAAAATCATAAAATTAGGCCAAAGAGCAGTCTTTTCTATTTTTAATGTTCTTTATACATAATGAGTATTTTTGTACTGCAAATAGATTGCTAGTATATAGTTATAGCAGGTTTGCATTTCTTCTTGATCCACTGTTCTTAAGCACGCTTTCACTTGCTCCTCCACTTAGGACCAGGAAGATTTTATTAATCCCTCTTACAGAAGAAAGAGTTGAAGCTTCAAAAAGTTAAGTAATTTTCCCTTAGTTGGATACAGAGGTGACAGGGTCAATTCTAACCTCAGTGTAAACTACATCTTGTAAGATACTTTAAGATATTTTAAGAGTTCAGTTTTAAAAGGATCTAAATTTTATTTGGCTATAAAAATCTGAATTCCAGGACATAAAGGATATAGTTTAAGGGGTTACATTACTCTTCTTAGAACAACAAGGATTTGAAAAGATTACCCTGGTCACCCTACTAATCCCAGCCTTCTGACATTACCTGCAAGTAGTTGCTCACTAAACTACTCATGCTGGAGCTTCGGCTGGGGGGTTTCCACACGTAAGCAGAAGAGCTGGTGGCTAGTGTCCTCCTGTGGGGCCACAGAACAGTCACGTGCATTCAGATAAACAAACTCAGGTACATACATATACGGAGACATACACACAGGCAGTGGTGTTGATAGCTACTAGGTATGCTGGCTGGTTTTGTGTGTCAACTTGACACAAGCTAGAGTCATGAGAAAGAAAGGGATCTCGGCTAAGGAAATGCCTCCATTAGATCCAGCTGCACGGCATTTTCTCAATTGGTGACCAATAGGGGAGGGGTAAGCCCACTCTGGGTGGGGCCATCTCTGGGCTGGTAGTCCTGGGTTCTAAGAGAAAGCCACGTGAAGCAAGCCGGTGAGCACCATGACTCCACGGCTTTGGGATCATCTCTCAACTCTAGGTTCCTGCTCTGTTTGAGTTCCTGTACTAACTTCCTTTAATAAAGAACAGCAATATGGAAGTCTAGGCCTTCCATATTGGAAGATGGTCCTTAAAGTGGTGGTACAGACAGATAGTGGAACCTTTAAAAAGTATATCTACTGCAAGTCCTTAGATCAACTTGGGGTATGCAGTTGGAAGGCACTATTGGACTCTAGCCCCTGGCTTACTATTTTGGACATGTGATCTCTTACTTCTGCAAAGAATACACCCCATCTCCTTTCCATATGTTATCTACTCTGAAATGATAATCAAAGGGACCCCTTGCCAGAGCCTGGGCCATGTTGCTTGGGCCTTCAGCCTCTAAAACTATGAGCTAAATAAGTCATCCCCCTTTTGCTTTCCTGAAAGGAAGAGTTTCAGACTCTTTTTAAATTTAAAGATTTAAGGGGGTGGGTGCCTGTAGAGGCCAGCAGAGGATGAAGGATGGAGGAAGGAAACTCTTGGTACATTATCCCTGTGGAAAGGTGGAGCCAGCCTAACTCTACCAGAGGGTGTCGCGGCTGGCTATGGTTACACATGTAGTAGAATATTCTACATTGTGGGTCTGCTGGGCTGTGAATATTTTGAGCTTATTAAATATATGGTCTATATTACAACTACTCTTGATGAAAGCTGTCACAGAATAGGTAAAGAGATGGGTGGGAAAAGTTGCTTTACACACTGCTAAGGTCTGCTTCTACCCCATAGCCATAGAACCACAAGTGTATGCACAAGTAAAACTAAACAATGTGAAATAAAAAGGCAAGTATGAAATAATAGGTTTCTCATGATGCATACAATTTTGAAAATATATACTATATAGAACATGTACATTATCATAAAATATTTATGGATGCATATAGTGAAAAAGAAAGCCTTGCTATTAATATGCCTCAACTGTGATACTGTGTTTACTTCTGGAAAGAAAGAAGGAGAAAGACAGCAGTAGAGTGGGCCTTAGTTATATCTACAATATTTTATCTCTTAAAATAAGAATGGATCAGAGAGAAGAAAGAAACCCCAGGAGTATCAGCCTGAAAAGTCTCCCATTGGACAAATACAGTAAAGTTAAGCTACCAAATAATGATGGAATGTAAGCTATTGAATAACAGAACAAGACAAGCCCCCCAAAACAGAAACTAACAAAAACCCACCACTACACAAAAAGCCCACGAGTCAACACTGATATAAGTGAATGAATAAATGGGAAGGCAGAAAAAATAGTCATGAAGCTATATATAATTTACTGAGCGAGCAAGACGGCTGGCCGAATGTCTTCAAAACACTGAGCGTCCCTTTCCTCAACTTTTAAAAGAAAGCAATTCCCCAAAGTACCTGGCAAACGTTGGCCAGGAGGCATCCAAGTCATAGCCTCTTGATGCCAGATCAAACTGAACCTCAGTCAGCTCATACAGTTGACCCACAATGTCAGAGCTCAGCTTCGGCTTCAGAAAGGGGCTTCTTGCATAATACCAGTCACTGCAGAAAACAGAAGAGCGTGTGAACTGAATAGTAACAAGAAGCACAAAATGAATCCACTGAGGACCATCCTGTGGCTCCGCTCATCAAATCCAGTGACTCATGCTACTAAGTCAAACACCAAGCAAATCAGTTTATCTTTTATTGCCAGACCGTGGATTCTCAATAAATGTTCTTTACTTCAAAGAAACTGTTACAATGATCTGAATGCTTACTATTTATATAATATCTGTTTTCTTCCAAAGAATGTGAGATACTCAGATCTCAGGGACTTGCCAGGAAAGGGCAACCATAGGAAACAGGACACTTCCGTTTGGGAAGATAACCTCAGCTCTTATTCCTTTCACAGACCGCACTACGACACACTGGGCTCATTTCTAATTTCTATTCACACATCAAATTAAAAGCCAAAGAGCAAATGTCTGTCTAGAAATGTATGCACATCTATACGACCTGGCTGATATTTGTGGTCTGTGACACTGAACTACTTATGGTCATCTTTACCAAATACTAGAACTCTTCAAATCGGTTTTTTAACTTACAAGCCTGTCACATGTCAGAACTATTCCTTTATGTAAATCAACCTTAAAGGTGACAAAATAAACTAAAGATTATTTTTTTTAACTCAAAAGTGCTTTCTTTTATGAACTTGAATATCTAGGGAGAAGCAGAGTAGAACTAGAAAAAGAACACTGGGCAAGCCAAAGATGTCCTGCCCCATGGCCCCAGATCTACAGCCAATGTTCCCTTACTTCACCCACTCAGACCCACCTCTCTCCTCCTTACTGTTTCCTGGTGAGGCTGTCACACTTAAGAGGTACAAAGGCTGACATGTGGACAACCTGGACTCACAGCAGCTGCTCTTCAGTCTCCAGGGAGCCCCGGTATGCTGATGGGTACTGACTACTGTGGTAGGTGGGGGCTTGGCTAAGTGAAGGAAAACCGGACAGGCAATTCTTCTGGGAGGCAAAGGAACACTGGCCCCAGTGAGCTACTACCCACCAGGGAAAGACACATGGCATGAGGAGTTAAGAGATCTGGCTCTAAACTCTAGTGTCATAACTGAGCGCATGAGAGAACTAGAGAAAGGCGGCCTTCCCTCCGCCTCACTTTTGCCTACATGAAATACAAAGAAACTAGAGGCACCTGCCACTAACATTCTGGTTTGGCTGACACAATTTCACAGTTTCTCTTTATCCGTGCTACGAGGTTAAGCCCAGCACAGACTTGCAATTACCTGGTCACTTTAGTGTTCATGAAGCACTGCTGCAAGGTGTCTGCCAGCCTCTGGTGCACCAAAGAGTAGCGAATGAAGGCTCTCCCTTTTCCCAGAGATGTTCGGAGCTGAAAACATAGATTATATCGAGATAAACACCAGCCTCATGGAGGATTAGCAAATGCCACATACAGGACAGAACATGCCGTTCAACCCTATTCTGACAGTAGCAGCCCTCATACCCCTCAAAGGACACAAAACATCTGGCACTGTCACCCTAGAGTGAAGCTTGGAGTGGGACTGCTTATCCCAGGCCATCTGAAAACAGCCTGTAGCTGTTTTCACACACAGGTGGAGAAGATTTATCAAGGCAGCTCAAACACCTGGACATTCGATGGAGTCACTCTTGCTCCTCTTTCCATTAGAATCTCTGAGTCAGACGGAAAACTCCTTGATTTCGTCTGGAGTAAGGGGTGAAATCTGGAGGTAGCTGAATGGCTTCTCATGTAGAAACTACAGGAGGAAGGGATGTTAAGATTTTCCGGTGCTGGCCTTAACATACTGGGGTGGGGGAGAGGTCAGGCTCAGGGAGAGAGGACTCCCTCTAAACCATCAACCTTCCCATGTATCTACCCACACTTTCCTAATTGGGCTTGTTTCTTTTCAGATACGCCAACTCACTGCTCACAGTCAGTGTGCTATCGATAAGAACAGGGCTTTCCATGAAGTCGTGTCATCTATGAGTAGATGTAACAGAAAAGCCCAAGTGTCCATAACTCTACAAGGACTATGATGACGAACCATAAAGGCATAAAGGGATCAATCTAAGGGTTAGTCACAACATGTTATGTTGGGTAGACTCTGCAATGAGGCTGCAATGCAGGGCCCTACTAGCTATGGGCACATGGCAGTCAAGACAAGTAGATTAAACAGAACTGCCAAAGAAGACATGTGAGACAGTTTGCAAATTAAGCAGTTCTAGAAGCAGCCAGGCATTCAAAACACTCTGACTTACCACAGCTATCTGTTGATACAAGCTCTGCATCTAAGTAGAGACAGCAGGGCCAACACTCTCTTAGCCCTTTAAAGGTCAAATGTGGTAGGAGAGGAATGACAGTAGTTTGGTCACGAAAGTGTCTTACTATCCTCTGCTATCAAGATGCCCTGGATTCAGACAGGAAGTATGTGGCATACCACTAAGGCACTGCTGATGCTGTAAACATCCCAGTAAAGGTTAACACCTTTAACTCAGAAGTATTTATCTTCTTACTGAAGACTCAAGGAAATAATTTAATATGAAGTAGTTCTAAAAGACACAAACCCTCATGAACTGTAGAAGGCAGAAGACATTTCTCCGTGTCCATACTGCACATAGTCATAATGGCTGAAGTGGAGGTGGGCAGCAGACTGGCTTGATATAAAGCACTATGATATGTTTCCAAATAGTTATCTCAACGGATGCTTAGAAGACAACTTTGAGGTCACACCCATGTCCAAGCACTGTCTCCTCTGATGAGTGAGTTGAGAACCAAGTGTGCAGCGGGAACAACATCTGAGCAGCCAAGAACAGCTGGGCAAAGAGCTCACCCACACACTCAAACGCTGGAGTAGTGGTGGGATTTAATGAGACCGCTGCCCACAAAACCACTTTCGTCTGCAAGCTCCCAGAACAGGAGTCAGTCATTATTCCTCTTATATGACAGTAAAACTTCCTATACAGTAACATTTGAGCTCATTAGTTGAAGAGATGATTATATAATGGGAGCTAGCTATTCACTTAAAGGTATTTTTAAATGTCCTTTGGGAAAAGGATTGTTTCCTGTGTACTGCAAATGAAAATAACTATATATCCCTTAAAAAAATTGTTTGAGATCTTGGGTCAGCTTTCTTTTTTTTTTAATTGGATATTTTATTTATTTACATTTCAAATGTTATCCCCTTTCCCAGTTTCCCCTCTGTAAACCCTCTATCCCATCCTCCCTTACCCTGCTTTTATGGGGGTGCTCCCCCACCCACCCACTCCCACCACACTACCCCAGCATTCCTCTACACTGGGGCACCAAGCGTTCACAAGACCAAGGATCTCCGCTCCCATTAATGCCAGATAAGGCCCCTTCAGCCCCTTCAGTCCTTCCCCTAACTCTTCCATTGGGGTTTGGGTCAGCTTTCATTTCCAGTTTTCTTAGCATATAATCAGAACCCATATAAACCATGCTGAAAAGACACACAACAGCAGCACAGGCCAGGAGACCTTCAAGAAACATGGGCTGCCCCTGCTTTAAGGTAGACCGTTGTGCTATGCCCCAGGAGCAGAGCTGGCATCCACACATTTCAGGGAAACACAATCCTAGAAGACCCCATTTTGAGCCCCCAGAAGTGGCTTACTAGAATATTCACATGTTAGTCCCAGTGGTTATCTCCTACTCAAAAGGTGCTGAGGAGTCCTACAGATACTTCTGACCTATTAAATTCACATTACACTTGAAACCCAAAGAGTGCCTGAGTACTAAGGCACTGAAGATCCAGCAGTTTGTCCACCTACTGACATTCCAAGACAGAGAACAGAGCTTTCATATGTAATTAAACTGGATCCCACAGGAAATTGCTACTAAAACCTGTGTGAGCAAGCTAGAAGTCAGCACACAGCTTCCTTAACTTCTTTAATGTTTGTCTGCATGGTCTCAAAAGGTCTGAACGCTTTAATGAGGAGAGGAGGGAAACAGCTGAAAAGTAGACTCTTTCAGTAATCACTTCATGACCCTAGGAATGAAAACTAACTTACTGTTAGAGTTCACCTGTCCAAAGTCACACACTTAAAGGCTTCAGTGCTGAAGCCATGTGTGAGGAGTGGGAGACAAGAGTGGGAATGAAATATCTCCAGACTCCTGACACATTAAACACTGTTCTACATCATGGACTTGAGTTTCTCACCAACCTCACAAAACCAATCCTCACTACACTGACATTAAAAATACATGCAGGATAAACATTTCAGAGCTGCCATCTTCCCTTGCTTGCCCAGAGTCTGAGAGTGCGCCTGGTAAAAAATGTTGAGCCTTTGATGCCAGTGTGCTTAATCCTGTTCTCATCTATAAGAATAACACCCTTGCTCTAGTTGGTGTACCTAGGAGTGTTCATGCTAGAACATCCAACACTTCAGCACTGTGGCCTTTCAGGCCAGTCAAAGAGCCTATGTGCTGATTTTAAAGTGATTCCATACTTGTCAGAGGTGCTGACAAGACAGAATGCACAAACTTTTCCAACCTCTTTCCTGAAATTTCAGGGTCCACTTGCTTCCTATGTATGTGTACTTCACTTCTGGGTTGACTGGGATGATGAAAGAGAAAGTGGGCCATTGGGGATGAGGATGGGGATGGACTTGGGATACAGGAATGAAGATCAATCTGAGGCCTAGTTACTCACAATACTACGGTATGGTGTGCAGACTCTGCTATGAGATTCAACATAGGGCCTTCTATGCTCTGGTACAAGGCAGCCAAGACAAATCAATTAAAGAAACTGCCACAGAGGTCTTGAGACAGGATTGCACATTAGAAGGGTGTGTAGTGTGATGTGTGGGGTTTTTTTTTGTTTGTTTGTTTGTTTTTTTTTTTTTAAATTTTGTACTTAAGACAAAGCCAGGGCATTCAGCCCTTCCTCAAAGGCCCAACTGGATGTAGAAAGTTACTTAGCAGTCCTGCATGATATGAAGTATCTTTGAGACTCTACCTTATTCTCCTCACCTCAAGTCTGAGTTTCCAAGATAGCCTAGCAACTTAAAAAAAATTGGTATTTATTCATTGATTCATTGTGTGTGTGTGTGTGTGTGTGTGTGTGTACACGCGCGCACGCGCATGTATGCCAGTGTCATGGCACATTGGGGGAAGGTCTGTTCTCTCTACTGTGTGAGTTCTAGAGATGAAACTTTAGGTCATCAGGCTTGGTGGCCAATGCCTTTACCTAATGAGTTGTCTAGCTTAGCAACTCTAAAGAAAATTATCTATCTATCTATCTATCTATCTATCTATTTTTTTTTAAGGAAGTGGTGTTGCACACTTCCAAAGGGTTCCATGAACAGAGACTTCCAGTGTGAACAGCCCAGCTAGGAAGTGAAATTTAGGACCTGGCTCATTTCTGCTTAGGTTAAATTCAGATAGTTTTCATGAGCTTGAACCACATAACAGGTACCCAGTATGCCTGGACTAGATTTCTTGGCTTCTTAATCACCCATAGAGTTCACGGTATACCTAGCCATGTGTAGAAGAGATAGCCACAAAGAAGCTTTAGGCAGGCCAGTGGAAGACATGTGGTCCCTCCCTTCACGGCGTGGCTTACCTCAGAGATGGACCTGACAAACCGGATCCCATCATTTGCTCCTTTCACCTTGGCTAGGCACGCACAGAAGTAATCCCAGTAGTCTTTCTTGCCACCCAGGAGGCTAGCCTTCTCCTTCTGATCAAACTGTGCAGAGAAGGGAACAGGCAGAAGGTCTGAGACTACTGTTTGTACATGCCCTCCTAATGTGATAAACGTTACCAGTTTCCTAGGGACAAGCACTGGGGGAGGCCTCTTGATGGTCTTGTTTTGATTTATTGGCAACTCAGAGTATGCTAATCTCAAAACAAAAGAGTGTTTTAATGCACAAACCTCCTATGTGGAAGAGGCTACTAAACACCAGCTCAAGGCCACACACCTAATGACTTAGAAACCAGTTATCCCAAGAGGTCTCTCTATTGCTCCTTTTCCAGCACACAGAAAGCCTGAACTGTAGTTCTAGTGTAGCCAGCTAGACAGATGACTGGCTGATCAATAAAAGACGCAAGCAAGGGAGGCAGGAAAGGAGGGAGAAAGAAAGGCAAGATGGAGAAAAGCAAAGTAATGAAAGGAGCGAAGAAAGAGAAAGATTTATCCTCTTAAGGTAACCACTGCAGTTTGATGGAGAACCTCCGATGTGATAAGGAAATTCAATTGAAGAGTCTTGTGTTAACATTCAAAGTGTTGACTGTATTGTAACTCAGAGAACCCAGGCAATGGCTTCTTAGCCACTCCTCAACTCTCAAGAGTCAACGCTGTTTTAAAGTACATGAAAAACCAAAATGAATGTCAGTGCTGAGTGCTTTCAAATTCAAAACCAAAATGGGCTTATTTGGGGAAGAGAAACACAGGAAATCCTCATAATCAGCTGGTGTCAGACAGAGCCTGTGGAGTCATAAAGCGAGTCGTCCGTGCCTGCCGTTACTTCTAGCAGCTCTCACCCCTTGCTCTTCGGTGGCATGTGACACTGTAAAGTACAGTAGGCATACCACTTATAGCATTTCCCCCTGGTTATGAAACATGATTCACGTTTGCTATTATCAAATCTAGATAACACAAAACAAAACCCAGAAACACCTCATACAATTTTGGTAAAGTGACTGCAGGTCCATTTCTTTCCTGCCTACCTCAAAGGCATGTGCTTCCCAAATCAGCAGAGTTGTCTAGGTCAAACTAACTAGACACAAAAACTACACCATGAAAATGTTAAAAGAATGTTTGCTTGACTAACCCTGTTTCAGAAAGAGCCAGCCCCATGCTGATCATACGTGAGGAACGAGGCTCTGAAATGGGCCTTGAATAATAATCTTCGAGTCTACACTCTTGGAAACTGCCTTTATACCTGGCTGTATACTTATATCATGTCTGTGAGGGAGAAACACCACAGGGTCCATCAAGTTCTCAAAGGCTGTAAATAACTACACTATAGTTGAGAGCTTTGCTGGAAAGGCCTGTGACTTGCCTTAAGATGGCTTAAATCTCAGAAGGATGTTTTCAGTTCCCAGAGCATCCTGACTCACATGGAAGGACTGAGCTCCTGGAACTGCTTTGACTCTTCGTCTCACCACAAGGGTGACACTGCTCCATTATGCTTTCTGAACCACATCCTGGAAACTGATAACAGTCACCCAAATGGGGAAGGAGAAACAACTCTGACAAAACCAATACATGACGGGGGCCACTTACTTGCAGAAGATACTCAAGTTTGTAAGAAAACTTGTGCAAGCTGGTGCTGTCATCTGTGATCGGTTCTCCACCTTCCTTAAATTCATTGCTTAGTTCTGTCACTGCATCTTTAAGACAACAAACAGGAACATGTAACTAGAGAGACACGTTTGTTTACTTCACATTTTAACAGCCCTAGAATTGGCATGCATCTTAGATGTACTGAAAAGTAAAGTAGAAATAACACCAAGAAGCACAAGGAGTAAGTGGTTAGCAGTTAGTAATGGTCACCTTGGAAACACACAGGACATGTAACTATTCAGGTGATATTCTCCTTCAGGTAGGAGAGTCAAATGTACTAAGTCCCATAGACTCTGCAACAGCTTGCTGACTGGGCACAGGTGGGGTTTTTTGTTTGTTTGTTTGTTTTGTTTTTAATTCATCTCTGTGTGTCTACCACCAAGCTAGCACTTTGTATGCACAGCAGGTCAACACATGGTATTCGGATTAATCAACTGTAGAATCACAAACCAAAACAGACTTAGGACAGTGAAAGTAAAAAAAAAAAAAAAGCCAGGATAGAGTGGCCATGACCCACGTCACTAGACTCTAAAAGGTCCCATTTCTCTTCAACAGTGGGAGCCAAGCCTTTAACACAGACCATAGCATTCATTACACCCTATCAACACAGGTTAAATACAGGTTCTAGAGCACCCATCGAGTGTCGATAACAGTAACAATGAGAACAATATCTGTTTCTGTTGACTGGGTGCCCAAGAAGGGTCAGACCTTTACATTAATGGAGTGTCTGCCTTATTGCAATAAGCCTGAGATGTTATGTCATATGCATTCTACTTTCAGCACTATGAAAAAACTAAATACAACATGGAATCTAGGAAATCTCTTATTATCAACCCCCTACCCCCATTCTACAGATAAGGGATACAGGGGTCAGAGACTCAGCCTAAGATCCTTTTGGCCAACACTGGAGCTTTAAGCAGACACTGGTCCTTTACTCTCCAGGGTGCAGTGTGCCCCACTTATCGGTTGGTTGGGTCTGAGGACAGGATATAGGTTTCAAGACTACTGAACCAACTCTGAGATTTCTGTGAGGCAAATATGGTACATAAGGCTGTCTTTGAAAACTAGCCACTGTGACACAGAAAAGACTACTTTGTGGCAAAACTTTTAAAGGTAAACATAGATTTGTTTAAATTGACATTTATTTTTCTCTGTATATCTGTATAAATTAAAACAAAACAAAGAACACTATCCGTTTTAGCTGAAAGTCTAATGTGGTCATGAGCTAAGACTGGTACTGTATAAGTCCAAGCTTTGTTTCATACTGGTTCTATGATAATAGGTAAGTCAGATACACTACTGTGCCTATTTCCTTCACTGCAAAATGGCAGCAGTAATAGCACCTACCTCACAGGACCAAACAAGGAGATTCCATAGGTTACTATCAATAACCTGTATGCACAGCAATGTCATACGCACATGAAACAAAATAAAATTCAAAAGTTTTAGATTTTTGTGCATTTTAGATTTCAGAGTTTTAAATTAGGGATATTCGACTAGCAAAATATTTCAAAATTGCAAAATATCCAAAAATATTATAATCAAACAAACCTTTGGTCTGCCTTTGAGATAATGGCACTTAACCTGCATCAGCTCTCAGAGGCCCCAAAGTGCTGTAAAGAGCAAACCTGAGGAAGTGGGCTGGACCTTGTTAGCTTTGGATCTCAAATGTGGACTGTGGACTGTGGACTGCACTGAGGCTAGCCCAGACCAACAGCCTTAACTATAACATTTCTAGTGTTTGTTCAGCCCAGGCAGTCAGGAACCACCCAGATTCCAGGCCATCAGGGAAGTGTCACGGGGACAGCTGCAGGCACAGATCTGTGGCAAGTGTGCTGGAGCTTCAGAAATTTATAAAACCAAGCCTGGCAGCAGTAGGGATGGGAGACCTACTGAAATCTGGTTCTTGCGAAGAAGTCATTTAGAAGAGTAAAACTTAGACTCCCACAGTCCACAGAAATGTTGTCATTCTGTCAAGGTCTAGCTGCAGTTTTGACTATTTTCCTTCCCTTATCTTTCTCCAATGGTTACAAATCCAAATGGCTCCCTCAGAAAGCCAGGAGGTAGGTAGGACTAAAATGCACGGGGAAATGGCCACCAGTGTCTGGGGGCTGGTGTGGGGAGAAGCAACATGAAACCTCCAAGTTTTTCACCTTCCTGTTTAAAGAGAGGAGAATGTTTCTCCCCTGAAACCCAAGCTCACCAAAGACCAGCAAGGGGTGGGATAGGGGTGATTCCATAAAAGGCACCTAGGCAGCTTAAAGCATACATACCAACTGAAACCAGCCCCAATCCTCTTAGTGGTATTTGATTTTGTTCACAAACCACCTATGTTGCTCTGAGGAGTATGAGGTAAGCCTTCCCATTTGCATGGACACTGGATACCTGAAAACCAAATATTTCAATATGATGTGTCCTGAGGGTTTGAATTACTCTGTGTGTGATCAAGGAGAGGGCTGAACTCTGACTATCAACAGCCAAGGCACAAGTCCAAGTTTCTCAAAACCAGCCACTCAACCAGACCTTGTAGATCACGGATGATCCTCTGGAGCTGGGTCTCAGTGCTGCTAGAAGCCATGGTTTTTCTCTTAGATGTGTAGGTCCCAGCAGGCTATCACTTCAGTGCTGTGTGGTTGCCAGTCAGCGATGGTCAGACTCCATGGTGGCACCTGTACAGGGAAGAGGCCACAGTTTATAGAGTGTAGAGGACCTTCACTCTGGGTATAAGGACTCATCAGGTATCTTTTCTTAAGGAGATGGCTTGATCTTTCTGTGTGAATCTTGTTAGCAGGTACTCTCAGGTCTGCTTCTGATATACTCTCAGGTTTATATCCTGACATCATGACTTGATTCTAGACTGTTCTGTGGTGGTTTTGTATTTGTTTGTTTTTGTCTTTTTTGGGGGGTGGGGGGTCAACTTGACACAGGCTAGAATTATTGAAAAAGAAACGTCGAGTGAGAAAATGCCTTTAGATTGGCCTGTGAACAAGCCTCTGGGGCAGTTTTTAAATGAGTGATGTAGAAAGGCTCATCCCACAGTGGTTACTGCTTCCCCTGTGCAGATGTGCGTGCCTGGAAGGTGTAAGAGAGCAGGCTGAGCAAGGCATGGGGAGCAAGTCAGTCAGCAGCACTCTTCCATGGCTTCTGTTCCTGTTCTTGCCTCCAGGTTTCTGCCTGGCTTCCCTCAGTGACAAAGTATGACTGGGGAGTTTTAAGATAACCCCAAGTTGCTTTTGGTCACAGTCTTTATCACAGTAACAGAAACCCTAACTAAAGCATGTTTAAAAAGAAGCAAGATCAGCCGGGCGGTGGTGGCGCACGCCTTTAATCCCTGCACTTGGGAAGCAGAGGCAGGTGGATTTCTGAGTTCAAGGCTAGCCTAGTCTACAGAGTGAGTTCCAGGACATCCAGGGCTATACAGAGAAACCTTGTCTCGAAAAACAAAAGAGAAAAAAAAGTAAAAAAAAGAAACAAAAACAAACAAACAAAAAGAAGCAAAATCAAGTTAAAAGCAAAGCTGGTTCTTTCTGAGTTGTTCTTTCTGTCTCTTGGGACAAAAGTGCCTCATATTTAGTCCTCAGAAAAGTCTCCAGTGGCTCTATCACCTTTTCCCACAGAGGTCAGACCTGCTTATCTCAGATTCTGACATCTCTAAACCCTGTGGAGCCAGATCTGCTCAGAGACATTTTTCTTATATTTCTTTCTAAGGAACAGTCAGAAACTTCTAACAGGCAGTGTTTGAGGGTCCAAGAGGCAGGGGATACGTACCCTAGGGCTTCTGACAGGAACAGCCTGGCATGCCTAGTAAAAGGTGGCTCTTCTAGTATCAGATTTGAGCCTCTTCTACCTTGTGTTCGGCTAAGCCTGAGAGTGAAAATATTCTCTGACTTGCCACCCATGGGCCTGCATAGCCCTCCCAATCAGACCAGAGACAAGGTACTATTTTAAGCTCAGTCATAGTTTTCTCCGGTTGGAGAGTCTACAGCTGGCACTACTTGGGTGGCTGTTAATGTCACTTAAGGTCACAATATGTTTGAAGACCAACAAAAAGAGATGTGAGTACCTACCTGGAAGAGAGTTCTGACCATGCATTTGGACATCAGGGCCTTTAGGAAGCTTTAATTTGCCCTTTAGGTATTCTGTGCAAAGGCACAGTGTCTGCTCTAAAGACAGTAGCAGCCATATGACTGAGAGCGGGTACATATTTTACACAGAGCACTTCTCACAGTCATCATGGTAGGATAAACACCTTTCCTGTTTACAAAGGAAAAGCTGATACTCTGTAGCCTAAGGTCCAGGGCCAATGAAGAGAATTGGCTTGATTACTCTTCCGTGTGATTTCAAACCTGGGGTTTTCTCAGAAAATCCTGCTGAACCCTTAAGACAGTACAATCATCACTACACAAAATGACAACACTTCTACTGGCTCCTAGGAACTATCTTGAACTCCAGCAGTTCACAATAACATGTCACCTTGAATCTGTGTAACATGTGGCAGCTCTCACTCACTCAGTGAGATGGCCCCTTCTGGTTTCAGGAGGCGGGGCAAGGGAGCCCTGGAAAGGAAATGGCAACTAAGCCATAAGCAACTCCAAATATTTATAAGCATTAGAGTGACTGGTCAGGTCAGCACAGGCTTGTCACTAAACAGATGCGTAGGGCCTATTTTTAACTCACAAGCCAGCACAGCTGTGACTCAGTGAAAACACGGAGAGCTTCTCAGACTCAGGAAGAAAGAGCCAGGCACTCAGCTAGACTACAGTCTTACTAACCACTCCCTATAAAGGCCCCTAACAAATATTGGTACCATTCGCCAAGGATAATAGACTAGACACAGGGGCAGTTTATGAGAAGTCTGTTTCTTGTCCCAGTGTTTCTCCAGGTAGAGGGGCTCACACAAGGCACAGGCTAGCGTTGCTAAAGTTGAACTATTGTACTCGCTAGTTTATGTCAATTTGACACAAGCTAGAGTCATCTGAGAGGAGGGGTCTCAGCTGAAAAAAATGTTTCCCTAAGATTAGGCTGTAGGCAAGCCTACTGCATTTTCTTAATTAGTGACTTATATGAAATGGCCCAGCCCATTGTAAGGTCTTTTGGGGGAGCCCAGAAGATGGTGAGTGGGTTCCAGACCTTGGACACTGACTTTGGTTTTGCTTGTTCAGGTTTTGACTGTGGCTCTTCTCTCTTAAAGTAAGAAAGTATTTAACTTATTTTTGATTTTACATGAGCCTGCAGTTGAGAGACTTCAGTATTTTAAAAAGAGATCGAACTTTTAAAGTATTAGAATTTGTAAGACTGTTAGACTTTTTAAGTTTGTAAAATGTTTTATACTGTGATGTTGATATTAATCTGTAATACTGCAGCTGAACTAGAAAGGAAAGGTTGTAGCTTAACACTGATGTGTTGTGTGTCAAGTTGAGAAGGGGTCATTTGTGCTGATCAGTTTTATGTCAATCTGACACAAGCTGAGAAGAGGGCACCTCAACTGAGAAAAATGCCTCCATAAGACGAGACTGTAGGCAAGTCTGTAGGGCATTTTCTTAATTAGTGATTGATGAGGGAGGACCAGACATAGTGAATGGGGCCACCTATGGGCTGGAGTCCGGCGTTCTATAAGAAAGCAGGTTGAGCAAGCCATGTGGAGCAGGCAAGCCAATAAGCAGTATCTCTCTATGGCCTATGCATCAACTCCTGCCTCTGGCTTCCTGCCCTATTTGAGGTCCTACCATAACTTCCTTCAACAATGGACTATGATGTGAAAGTGGCCCATGCAGGACTACAGATAACAACTTCTGTGTACTTGGCAATAAAGAGGAATAAGTCATAGAAATATTCAACCAGGCATTGAGCCTTCAAGGTGTTGTCCTGAGGTAAAGAAACCCCTGGAAAGGCTATATATTTTATGCTTATGTTTAATACAATGTTTTTGAAAAGGTAAAACATTGGAAGGGAAATCAGAATACTTGATACAGAAAATGGGGAGACAGATGGGTATAACTGCAAATGGGTATGTAGTTGTAGTGGGACTGGAACAACTCTTGTTTATGGTGGCATTTGTCAAAATTCACATAATGAGCTGGACTTGGTAGTATACACTCATAATCCCAGCAGTTGGGAGGCTGAGACAAGAGGACTGTTGTGAGTTCAAACCTGTTGTTTATAAACAGCTAGGCTATATGGCAAGACTCAATCTGAAAACAAAAAAGGGCTGAGGATGTAACTCTAAAAGGTAGTGCTTACCTAGGATGCTCAAAGCCATGGATTCAAGCCCTAGTACTGAAAAAACAAAAACCAAAATCCTAAATAAACAAACAAAAACAGAAAAAACAACACAAACACAAACCTCAATAGTAATAAACAGAAACTCAACTAACTAAATTGTACCTCCTCTCAAAGCAGTAGTGTGATAATGTTTTTAAAATGTGAAGGGAGCTCAAAAAGGGACAATTTACTTCTGTATGCTGAAAGGAGAGATTGAGAGGTTCTCTGTGATGACCACTGAGCTTCTAGGATGTCCCTGAAAAGTGGCAGGTAGAAGTGGGGCCAGATAGAGGTACAGTGAGGACGAAGGCTACAGCTTTCTTGTATTACTCATTCTACTGTTGCCAACCCAGGGCATGTGGCTCCCAGAAGTAATCATGAAGGGAGATGCCATCTTAATCCATGAAGCCCATGGCTGTATATACAGGCAATATGAGGTCTACAAAGAAGGAAGGTATGTGTTTCTGGGGTGGGGAACTTGGGGAGGAGGTAAGAACAGCTGACTGTAGCTAAGCATCCAGGCTGGGGTTGGGACCATATGTGCATCACAGTCTACTAAATTTTCTGGATTCTAGCTATTTGGAGTCTGGCCTTAAGGAAAAGATGTATGCCAATCAAACCAAGGTCATGGCACAAGGAGGTTGGACACAGACAAAAATGGGTTCCTTTAAGACTTTGTGGCTAAGCTGTGTGTGGTGTCGAACACCTTTAGTCCCAGCATTCAAGAGGTATATCTCTGTAAGTTAATAGTCCAGCCTGGCCTACATAGCAAGTTCTGGACCAGTCAATGAGACCCCGCTTTAACAAACAAACAAACAATAACAACAGAACTTTGTGTGCTAAAGAACTACTGCCTATTTTTCATGGCATTAGACCTGACTTTGTTGTACTTGGCTGGTATCAAGTTCCCAGGTCACAGGGTGAACTCTTCCCTGTCACTGATTCCACATGCTGATTTTCCCAGAGTCTATGACAGTGGTTCTCAAGCTTCCTAATTCTGTGACCATTTAATATCAGTGGGTTTCAACCTTCCTAATGCTGCAACCCTTTAATACAGTTCCTCATGTTTGATAACCCCCAACCATAAAATTATTTTTGTGCTAATTCATAACTGTAATTTTGCTAGTTATGAATTGCAATGTAAATATCTGTTTTCTGATGGTCTTAGGTGATCCCTGTGAAAGTGTCAATTGACCCCACAAGGGGTTGCAACCCATAGGTTAAGAACTATTGCTTTAATTCAGTTCTTGCTGTGGTGAACCCAGCCATAAAATTATTTCACTGCTATTTCATAACTGTAATTTTGCTACTGGAACAGGCTACACTTTGGGCAGCCATCTCATAGGAAGAACACCAAAGCCCCTGGTGAGAACATGGCCATCTGGAAGATACTATTTCCATGGACTCTGAATTCTATAACCTCATTCTGGGGCCTATTAACAAGGAAAGATATAGAAAGGGGCACGTTTACTCTCCACACCGTGATCAACTTCCTTCTTTCTTATGTTGCTACATAACTTCTAGAATGATGAAGTCTTCCTTGACATCTACAACTCTTGAGCAGACTGTTCCCCTAATTCAGAAAATACTGGAGCTTCCATTCATGTATCTACAGTCTTTCTTGCCAACAATTCAACCTTGTGTTTAAGCCCATCCCAATGCCTTAAGCCATTCAACTTCCTGGCAAAGAAGAAAAGAGATTATACACATCATTTTATAAAAAGAATTATTTTTATCTAGAACCAAATGCTGAGTACCTAGTCATAGCCAAGGAATTCTTTTAGAGGTCATGGGTGTTTTCTGATATCCAAATTAACTCTACACCTGCCAAGATACCCTACATGCTATACGTAACATATACAATATATTGAAACAAAGACACTCAGCCTAAAGCTAACTTACACCATGGTTCAAATGACTAGTATTCACAATGAAGTCTACAAACTGGCTCAGGCACGAACAACAGTGTCTGAAGTCACACCAGGAAGAATCATAAGGGTAGGAAGCTGGTGTGTGGAAGTCAACCTTGCCACACTTTTCTAACAACAACTAAGTATTGACTCAGGGATGGAGAGATGGCTCAGCAGTTAAGAACACTGACTGCTCTTCCAGAGGTCCTGAGTTCAATTCCCAGAAGCCACATGGTGGCTCACAATCATCTATAATAGGATCCGATGTCCTCTTCTGGTGTGTCTGAAGAGAGCGACAGTGTACTCATATACATAAAATAAATAAAAAAATACTCAGAGAGAACAGGGTATAGCTGGATTCCTCCCTAGTTCCAAACAAAGTGAAACAATTGTAAATTCTACCCTGATCAAAAGAAATACATGATGTTAAAAATCAGAAGGCCTTTCTGGGAGTGTAAATAGGCTTGACCTGGTTCAACACACCCAGCAGTGTAGATCTGGTTTCAAACAACAGAGATGCATGCTTTTGATGGGTATTTTTAGCTTTGAAGACCAGGAGGTCCCACTGGCTCGAATGTGAAAACTGTTGGTAAGCAGGCAAGCCACCTTCACCAGAACTTCACTAAGTGACTGTGGTACTCTGTAGAGGTTTCCAGAGCCCAGCGAAGGTATTTCAGCACATCTAAGCAAAGGCTCATTAGGTGATCCAACTCCTTGAATCTATAATTAAAGTACTTCCCAGCTGTGTGTCCAGGTCATCTTTTCTGAACACTCCCTACCCCCACAATCATCCTTTAAAGAGAATAAGCATTTATGACATTGCTATTGTTTCTTGAATCTCTTCTTGGCCCCCCTCCCTGTCACCAATCACAAGAGGTTTCTTAGTCATTTCCCTAGAACACAAACAAAATCAGCTACAATTTGGCCCATGGATCCAGAACAGGGTCAGAAAGATCTGAGCCCAGGATAGTTACCCTGGATTTGAAAGAATACAGGTGTCTTCTAAAGAAAATAGACAGTGGCTCCAAAGAAAAAGCTACATGTCTGTCCCTGGGGCTTGAGACAGTTCCACTGCTACAAAGCCCAGAGAAAACATCTAGGAGGTAAGGATGAGGCATGATTCCAGAACAACTACCTCCACAATGAAGAATGGACAGTCCTCTGATAAAGATACATGCCACCTAGGTGAGGAAGTGGCGGATGGCAAAGGAATATATTCTCCATGCTCTTTGTGAACCAGAATGTCAATGGCTCAGCGTAGCTGACTATAATTTAAGAACTGGGTCTTTAATGGAATACCACATAGTCCCTCATAGTTACTTTCCTCACTACTACTAGAAGACACTTGACCAAACCAACTTAAGGGAGGATTTTTTTTTTTCCTGGCTTATAGTTCAAGTAGATATATTCCATCATAGCAAGAAAGGCATGGCAGTATATCTTGAAGGCTGGGGGCCAGCATTTAGAACGAAAAGTGAAAAGGAAGTGGGACACTTCAAGGCTTGTCTTAGGTAACCTACTTCCTCCGGTGAGCCTCCACCTCACAAAAAATTCACAACCTTCCCAACAGCCCTGCCAACCAGGGGTTATGAGTTCAAACACATGAGGCTATAGTGGTATGCATATCCAAACCACAAAAGCCACTAAGCATGGTCTTGAGGAAGCTCAGGTAATGTCTGATGCTAACAAGCTGACAGCCAGACAAGATGTCTTTTGGCACCACTATTAAGGAAGAAGATCTCATTCAGGATTGAAAGTGTCACAACTCTGAACACTGGTGGTAAGGAGCGCTGGCATTTAAGGAACTTAACACCAAAGGAAAAACAGACACGTCCCCAATAAACTTGTACATGAGAAGAACCATTTGAGGCCTGATAAAAACAAACTGCCCCATACTTACTACTCTAAGCTTTTGTTACAGAGTCTCATATTCTCCTATGGCTCTTGGGCATTTTATGTTACTTTAACCATTGTTTTTCCTACTTGTTCTATAACACCATTACTGTTCATATTTCCCCAGCACCTAGTACAGTTCAGGTATATGACAAATCCTCAGTAAGTTACTTGCCAAAAGAATGAGACAGAGTATAGATCCTCAGTATGCAAACCAAACAAAACCTTGAGGAATTAAAATATGCCAAAAAGGTAAATAATAAAAATCTTTCATATAGTGGAAACACGGGTAAGCTTTCAGCAATCTAAACATTTGTCCTTATACTTACAGATATGAGTAGTCTTCATCCCTAATCAAGGAAACTTCTTTATAACAGATGGAGACCACTGCAGAAAACCACAACTAATCAAAAGGCAAACTTGTGGAGCCCAGTCCCAATGGATACATCTACAAAACAACTCCTGAATGTAAGGCTCAGAGTGCACTGCAGGAGAGGGGTTGGGAGGATTCTAACAGGCAGGGGATCTGTTGGCTGTGAGACTGTACCTCCTAATGATGTAGAAGCTACAACAAGAGTTTCGCCAACATATCTGCCGAAAACACATCAAAGTGGACATGGTAAAGTCCATGAAGCCTCAACTCTACACAAAGAACTACAGGCAACTAGAGAATGCTGAGAATGGGAAAAGTAAGTCTTCCCCAGGGAAGAGCACACCAATTGGTCATTCTATATCAAATGGTCAGCCCTGAAAACATTCATGATAACATTATTCATACTGAGTGGGTTATATTTAGGAACATATTTGTGACATAAAAACACTTAGTGAAAAAAGAGGCCATAAATTTGAAGGAGAGCAACGAGGAGTATAGGAGAAGGTTTGGGGGAGGAAAAGGAAAAGAGAAATGTTGTAATTATAATAATCTCAAAAATAAAATATAAAATTGGGGAAAGTTCTATTTCTTCAATTTAAAAATGTTTCTTCACTGAGCACAAACTATGTGCATTAAAAAAATTGTAACTGTGAAGACTATATTGTCTTTATTGTGAGACTCTTACAGAGGTACAATTCCAAGCATGCATGGAATAACATAATTCAGTGATGGATGAGGAATATATCCTCTACCCTAGACTACATGAACAGATCTGCAGTGTTCTTAGTGTTCAGGAGATTTCTGTAAGACCTGTTCACATCTTAGTCTGTTACACACAGTCCCATTTTCTGGGTTGACAGGACTGTCCATTAATCCTTTCTTAGTTGTGATGGTATGGACTACCCTGGAACAGCCAAGGCTCTGGCTTTGGGCTTCAATGTTTTGTGCCCTTTATCAAGACCAAGCTCTGTGTCATGCTCCCCAGACCTTCCCCTGACTAATTTATTCCTCTAGTATTTCTGGTCTTATTTTGAGCAGAAAGAAGTATGTATCACAGTTTGTTCTCTAGGGAAGTTTTCCTCATAAATCTTCATTTGATCCAGAACAATAATCAGTACACCTGCCACTAGCTTTCAATAACCAAACCTTTTCATTAGGGGTGGTGTTATGTCTACCTCCTGGTCTTAGGTTGAAGCCTTAACCTCCACATCTCAGAACATGATTGTATTTGAAGTCAGGGTCTTTAGTAGAAAGATATCTGAGATTAAATGAAGTTTTGGTGATAGGTCTTGACCCAATCTAATTTGTGTTTCTGTAAGGGGTACTATAACGATACAAAACACTATGGATATGTGAATATAATGAGAAAGCATCCAGAAGTAAGCAGACAGAGGCCTCAGGACCAGCCAAGCCTTCATCCAGGACTTCAGAACTGTGGGAAAATATGTTTCTGTTGCTTAAGCTTAATTTGTGGCATTTTGTTGTGGTGATCTAACAGGCAACACATTTCCCCAGAGTCATTTTTCATTCCCAGATGTGTGGATCTGACAATGTCAACCAGGCAAACTAGAGTGGGGTGGTATCTGGAGTCTGGGGTTCTAGTGTGCCCCTGGGGAGAAGCATGAGAGAAACAGAATAAGGCCAAGACCCAGGGTGGCTGCAGCCTGAACTAGGAGGAATGAACAACACACTTTCCCTTATTGGGTGAGTTCTGTCAATTTGTATCCTGTTTAGGCTTTTAGACTATATGTACTTTATTATTATTTATCAACAAATAACATGATGAGGATCACGGAAGGCCTAGATGATTCTCAGTGTGCGTTTAGCTCGCTTGAAGTTATCTGACGCTTTCCATCTGGTTTTTTCAGGTACAGTGTTGGGGTGTGAGCCTTTACCTTCCTTCACATGCAGATTAAGAACTGTGGTTGGAAAAAGGAGGAAGGGGAAAAACAGATATTGTCAATGGCTAAAATGGCTAAGAAGGTATCTTCTCCCTGTTCCTGACTAAGTCTTTGGTTGTCCTGGAAAAAATATCCAGGGTTATAGCTTCAGCAAATTCATTACAGCTTCATTTCACCTGACCCTCTCGGGTTCAACTGTCCAGACTTACACTGAATATCTCTGGGGACTCGTTCTTGGCCTAGCTCCAAGCATATGAAAAGTTTGCTTGGATGGTTCTTTTGGTCCAAGTTTTTTTTGGATGCTAAGAAATCCCAAATGTGGTGTCCTGCCTCAGGCCAAAGGTGTAGTACCTCAGGCTACTGGTTGGCTAGGTCAGCCCACTGATACTGAAACCACCCACCAGTCCAATCCATGAGTACTGGAACCAATCACCAGGCCGCAGTATAGTATTCAAAACCACAGATTCTCCTACACCTTTCCTCTAAACCACAACGTGCAAATATCCTCTTCTTGACACTGAAACCTGGACCAAAGGAAAATGGACCCTTGGTGCTGTTCAAACGCCAGAGAGCCTTGTGAACAAAAAGGACCGTTGGTGGCCACTATCACCACCAGGCTAATTAAATGGCTCCAACGTCAGAAAGTGGATGGTAACATTCCTCTTGTCCAACTGAGCATGGCAGAACTATGCTCCTAGGATGGTACAGACACTTCGATTAATTCTAGTGATCCATCAAAAGTAACTAGGAAGTAGACACTGACTTTCCACATGTAAACTCACAGAAACACCCCAATTTCTACCCCACAATAACTGTTCAAATTGAGGTTCAAATGCTGCTTGAGAGAAGCAGGAACACAGCAGCCACTTAGGTGATCAGATGTCAACATGGCCACAAACAACTGGCCACTGCTTACAGGTACCTCTGAGGTTACAAACCCTAGTGATGTCCCTTTCTGCTGCCTGGGGAACGCTTGTAGTGAGTGTGGCCCCTAACTCTCGAGTTCCCAGTGGCTTGCAGCATGAGAGCATAGGTAATCAACATGCTTCCTCTAGCTCACACTGCTACACCGGTCTTGAGCTGTATCTTGTTTGTGGAATCTCCAGAAATCAGAGATGACCTGTCAGCCAACCCTTCCCTGAAAAGGGAAGCTAGGACTAAGGACTGACATTTCTTGAGTACTCTGTGTTCTGGAGGCAGCAGGCCATCAGCCTCAAGGACTAACATTAAATCAAGGTCACCAGATGTTATAGATGATTTTATTATTACAAGTGGTGTCTTTTATCTCACTCCAAAGGACTGGGCTAAACACGTGGCCCTTAGCCATACTGGCTAAGGGGTAAAGGAACCTGAGGCCATTTCCAAGTTTTAAACCAATTACAAAAAATAAAGTAAAATGTTAAGAACACACACACACACACACACACACACACACACGGCACTGCAGGACTCTGTTGTATACGTTATATATTTTCTTAATAAAATAAACAAATTTTCAAGAAGTGATACACAAAGATGAACACTAAACAAACAGATAAGTTCTGCCTCCTAAAGCTATATTTTTTTTTTTTTTTTTTTTTTTTTTTTTTCAGATCCTGTTAGTGAAAGGAGTTTGACAGTCGTCCCTGTGCTGAGTTCCAGAATGATAACAACCCTGGCCCATAATCAGTATTCTGCATTTCAACACAGAAGAACTGGTTGTCATAGACCAAGAGGGTCAGGGGCAGCCAGAAGGTTGCAAAACTAAAAGCAGAAACCTATAGCTTCCTTCCCCCGATCCAGCAACAGCAGCAAGCAGATGGCGGAGGAATTAGCCTGCTTCAGACCACCATTGCTGAGGGAGGCTCTAAGTAGATTAAGTCCTGGTCCTGATCCTCTGCCTCTAAAAGCTCCTGACCCATTTCTGTCTGGAAAGGAAGCCACCTGTGGTAAGTCAAACAAGCATAGGGACAGAGAGAAACAAGGGCTATTTTTCTGCAGGAGACAGCAGTGGGAACATTGCAGAGCGTCGCAAAGGATCGTAGCATTAAAGGGAAGCTACGTGGCTTAAGTGTCAATCACATGTTCTCTTCTTTTATGAAAATAGGTTGTCGCCCCGTCCTGGCCCCCTACCCGCAGCCCAAGTCTGGCTGCCAACAGGACAAGCTACCACACCAGATACACTAAGTTGTCCTACAGGTGTTTCCAGAAACTTCACCGCAGAGCTACCTTCAACTATCTGAGCACAAGGGCAGTGGGTAAAGTCAGCGAAGACACAGAAAAAAACAAACTGTGTTTCCTGGCTCGAGGGCTCGAGAGGGGGTGTGGGGGGGGGTCAGGAGTCAGTCATGCAGAGGGGAGGTTTTGGCTTTCTGGGAATTAAGCCCCAAAGCCCGCGAGAACTTTTGGGTTTGGCTCCGGTGACAGGGGTTTGTGTAGTACTGCCGAAGCTCCGCCTCACAGGGCGGTTTCACCATAAAGTTCCACACGGTGCCCTCCCCCCTCTGCCGGCTCTGATCTTGGAACAGTATTGAGGGTCTTCCTACGACCCCACAGACAGCCTAAGTATTGGAGCCAAGCCCTCTGGAGAGAGGGTTCTCCCGCAGCGGCAGGAGCCCTGTATGGGAGGGGACAGTCTCAGCAACAGGTGACGACCCACGCCCCCACGAAGCCTCGGCGCCGGCGTCCAGAACGGCCCCAGTGTCCCCGATGTCTGTCCGGGCGCCCGCGGCACTTACAAGCTCGTGGGTCCACCGCTGGGCAGAAACGAAACTTTCTAGGGCCGAGCGGAAGAGTAGGCAAGTGCAGTGCCGACGGCCATGAAGCGCCCAATACACCCAGAGCGCGCGCGGACTACGACTCCCGGTATGCTCCACAGGTAGCCTACAACTCCCATCGGGTGCAACTGGCCGGTGGGCACTAACTACGACTCCCGGCATGCTTCACGGCGTGACGTCACTTCCCAAAACCCTGACCAGCCTTTGCATACCCGGAAGTCACGCTTGGAATCCTGATTTCGTGTTGTTTACTGTTGTTAAGTACTTACAAATGTGGCTGATTGGCTTTGAACTGTGCATGAGCTGTAAATATAAGATAATGTGCCTGATTCAGAAATTCTCCCAAACAACGTGAAAATCTCAGTAATTTTGTGCTATTAATTTTTATTTATCGAACTAAAACAATGAACTTTGTATTGCTGGACCTAAAAAGTTTTCAGTTTCTGTTTCCTCTCATTAACAGAGACTTAAAAATCAGTGTTTGAAAATATGCGCTAACGAACTATCTACCATGCTTAGCTTCCTCAGCCTTGTGTTTCCTTTAGCTGAGTTGCAAAGCACCCCGAAGCCTCATGCAATAGAACACTGCATTCTAAGTCCAGTGTCGCTGAACACATGCTAAAGAAAAAGGGACAGTACGTACGAATGTCAGCCTGTGATTAGGTTCCACTCCTTAGCTCTGGCTGGCCCCTTACTCTGCCTTTTCATCATTTTAGCTAGAAATGCTTTGTGTGCCTTAAAGGACTTAACTAATGGTGGCATCTGCTAGTCTTAAACATTCCAAGGTTTTCAGGATTAATTTATACAGGAACGAAAATGAATCTTTTTAGTTAATTTCATATTTTATACTAGAGATATATGAGACGACATATTAACTTGATGGAGTTGGCAGTTTGTGGAAGGGGAGAAAAGGAGCCTCATGAACAAAAATGATTCCTTTTTCTGTTAACAAAGGAAAACAAAAGGGGAGACGTGGGAGAAAATGACATCAGAAATAAAGATTTATCAATATAGTGAACTAAGAAAAATTTGCTCTAACCACAGTCTGAAGAGCTTTGGGATGTTAAGGATGAGAGTGTCGGGGATGTGGAACACAACCTTGTGAAGGAAAAAGTGGGATGGAGAGTAAGGCGCCACGGGCTCCTGGGACTCCTTGAAGAGTTCTGATCTGCTGTGAAGGCACTAGATCTAAGATGGCTCCCGGAACACCAGTGAGTCAGCAAAAAGGAACTGAGGCCAAGACAGTGACTGCTTCTGAGTCTTCGTGGAAGTCCCAGCAAGTAACGATGCTCCCCGCCACCCCTTCTGAGTTACCTCATCAGTCACGGCTTTTATTGGGGCATGGGGAGATGTGGTGAGATATGATTAGCCAAGGATTTAGGGGCTTGGGATTGGGACAAACACTGTATATAAGTTTATGTGCTGGGCAATAAACTTAGATCTGCACCCTGATGCTTTGTAGTTTGATTTACCTGGATTTGTCACATGACTCTGTCACCTCTAAACCCCCATCCTCAGTCCTGTTCCTATAAGATTTCAAACGCCCTTGTTTGAAACTTAGACCCCAAATAACTTTACAGAGAAGAGGAAGACAGGCCTCCAACAATCATGAGTTATTTAAGGGCAATGATGCATTTTGAGAATTTCATAGACAGTTCATCTGGGGTATAGTTAGACAAATTACGATGACTATGACATCACTAGACGATTTAGCCTTAAGGGACTACAGTCATATGTGGTCCAACATTGACCAACATATTGTGCAGTAGATGATGGTATATATTAAGAATCTGATATGTCATACCCTAACCAAAAACCTATACAGCATTATGTTTAAAACTCAACACAGCTTTGTGCTATAGGCAGGATTCATTTCTGTACTTCAAAGATGAGATTGAGGCTTGGAGAAGTAAAGAAATTCCAAGCTTACCTGGCTAATGGACAGAGCTATAAACTAGGATGAAGTGGAAGGTTCCTGAGGCATCTCTAACCAACACATTGTCAGATATATGAAAGGTTCGTCTTTGTCTACAAAGTAAAGGAGGCCAGAAGAGGGCAATGGATCCCCTGAAACTGGAGTTATAAATGATTTGTGAGCTACCATGTGGGCTTTGAGAACTGAAGTTAGGCCCCCTGGAGGAGTAGCCAGTGCTCTTAACTGCTGAACCATCTCTCTATCCACTTGAAAATTACTTCTTCTGGGTAAACCATAGCCCTTTTATGGCTTTTATTTTTTCATTAATTCTTTAAAATCTACTGTTATGTGTTTGTTTATTTAGTTTTGGTTGAAAGAACAGGATCTGAGTTCAGTCTCTTGCCCTGGATGCAGACATAACAGTCTAAACTGCCCCAAAGGTAATAATATTACCTGAAATTCTGGAGCATTCTGATGGAGTCACCTTATATTACCAGGGAAATCTGGGTCCTCTTTTGGGGTTATCAGTTTCATTAATAAAAGAATTTAAGAAGTAACTCAGAAGGGAGCTTGAGGACAATTTTATTAAAGCTTCAAAGAAAAATCCCAGACAAAGAAGCTGTAAATAAAAGAAAAATCTCAGGCAGGTGGCTTCCTGGAGGAGGAAGATGGAACAGAGAAAAAAAAAGAAGCAAAAGTAAGACACTAAGGGCAGAGGGCATTGTAGAGATGAAGTCAAGGGTATGTGATCATGAGAATAAGCTGAAGAGATGCTGGAAAGGCAGAATCCATAGGACCTGGCTCTGGGAGCTTAGAGAAAGGGAATGTGGACGTTGAGGAGAATTTAGCTCTGGAGAATGGTTAAAAGGGGGGAGCTGGTACTATTATCCAGATGGAAGGAAGTCTTCTTTCTCTCAATCTGGAAGAGATGAAATGACAGAGGAATATTCAGCCTGACTGCCTCTGTTAAGTGGACTTTTCTTATCTGGACTGTCTTGGGTGCATTGGTGTCAACTGGAAGTTAGCAATAATATCTTATTCATCTTTGTATTGTTCAAATAATTACATAGTGCAGACAGTAGCATATATTGCATTAATTCCTTCAGTTATGAGCTAAATATTTTAAAGCCAGTTTATGTGTTAGCAGCTGTTGCCAGAACACAAAGCTATCTTCATTTTAGTGGGATTTTATGGTCTAGACTTCATTGTGACTGTACAATGATTGAAGATGTGATTATTCTTGTCCTGAAGACAGTTTTCTCTAGTAACTGCAAAGAACCAGAGTCAGCCATCACCAAGGTGAAAAAAAAAAAAAAAAAAAGAGGTTGGGACAACCCTATATGCCAGCAACCTCACTGCACAGTTAGCACATAGTATTAACTTCAAGCCCTCCCAAAGTCCAGAAGTCCTTCCATTTAGAATCTTATGACTATTCACTGATAAGCAATCTATGTCTAAGTAAGAGAATGAATGGTGAACTGAGTGCAGACGTGTTGCTTCAGATTGCCCAGCTGGAAGCCACTTTTCCATAGGCTATTATGTCTCCTCCACACCTCTGCAATAGTTGCTGGTATCTTCATTGTTATACTTTTCTTCCTGATACACTTCTTCTTGTCTTCCTTCAGTTCTCCCAGTCATCTCCATGTGACCATCCTCTCCTCTCAGTAGAAAGAGGGGCCTTCATATGTAAAGGTACCAGGGGCACAGGAGAATGGAACAGCGCTGGATGTCTTCTGGCACAGCCAGACCTGCTGGAGGAGACTTTTTAGGTGCCTGCGGAACTTAACCCCAACAAAGACATAAAGCACCGGGTTGAAGCAGCAGTGGGAGAAGGCCAAATGGCGAGAGATGACCATAGCAATGTCCAGCTGCTGTCTGCTTTCACAGCTCTGCTGGATGATTCCAGTTTTTAGGAAGAGAATGAGGTTGTAGGGAGCCCAGCTGAGGAAGTATGCTACCACGATGGTGAAGATGAGCCTGACTGTTCGGTGTCTCTGTCTGGACCTTGAGCGAAACAAGGTCCTGAGAATCTGTACATAACAGAACAGGATGATCCCCATGGAGAGGAGGAAGAAGATGTTGTGCTGGTAGACTGAGGCCACGAACCCATGAAATTCAGAATAATCACATTTCCTTAAGGAAATCACCTTGTGGAAGATAGCATCAGGGATGGAGAACAGGATGCTGGCTGCCCACACAGATAGGGTCACCAGCACACGGCAGCGGAGGGTATGGATACCCAGAGTAGAGATGGGGCTCACTACAGACTGGTATCGGTGGATGGTCATGATAGTAAGGAAGAAGATGCTGCTGTAGAGGCTGATGCAGAAGATCATGTTGAAGAACTTGCAGAAGAAGTCACCTAGAAACCAATCCCATTGTGTTGAGATCAACACAGGCAGTAGGCAGGAGAACATCAGGTCTGAGAGACACAGGTTGAGGATGAAGATATTGGTGAGTGACTCTAAGTTCTCATACTTCACCAAGACCCACAGAACCAGACTGTTACCCACCAGGCTGAGGAAAAATACCAGAGAGTACAGGACAATGGTGGAGATGGTGGAAAAAAAGATGGCACTGTTCTCACATAGAAGACTCAAATTATCATAATCATAAAAGGCTGTAGAGGACTCCATCTGGACCCAGGAGGCAGGGATACTGAGAGCATCTGAAATGATAGACATGTTGGGTTTAAATCCACATGGTTGGAATAGAGATCATTATAATTTGTGCTACAAAAAAGTAAAGTCCATGGGCCAGATTCCACTGGTGAACTATTTATAACAAGATGGAGAATTGAGCCACTACATAAAGTCATTAAGGAACATTTTTTCCCCATAGAAAAACTTTCACACAGCATTGATTTACATCTGTCACAAACCCCACTTCTCCTGGTAGACTGGCATTGCAAAGTCTCAAGGTAGGTTCGTGGTAGGTGTAGCAGAAAAAAGAAGTGGAACTGGACCAGAAGACTTGAAATCAAAGTGGGCCCCACTATTGTGCCCTTGTGCAAAAATTTTAACCTTTTTGAGCTGTAGTTTCTTATATACAAAAGGGCCCAAGTTCCCAGATTTATTCATTCAGTTATTCAATAAACGTCTAGAGAATGTTCTGTCTTCCCTGTCTTTCTCCCTCCCCCACTTTCTGTCTCCTATCGCTTTCTCTATTCTCTCTTATTTTCTCTTCATAAATCTTGATAGCAAGCTTTCATTGAAAAAGAAATTTCTCTTTCTTCGGATAAACTGAAAAAGTGTGATCACAGACAAAGCAAAATAATTCCAAGGCCACAGATGAAAATTCTGGAAGTTCAATTCCTTACTAACACAGAGAATTAACTCTCACAGCAGAAAGGTTCTGCAGATGAGAGTTTTGTTTACAAGTCTTAGAGAGGGAAGCAAGTCCGGAGCAGAGAAGGACAGCAGCTAAGAAAACTGTAGTGAGCCAAGTGAATCAACTTTCTTGGGTAACTGGGTGTTACCCAAGCTGAGAAGGATGAGGAAATGACTGGAAGAGATGGAATTTTCATTATGACAGGACATTGGAACTGCTGGGCGTATGAGGAGGATAATGGGAAACTTAAAGCAGTAGCTATCTGAGCCAGATAAGTGAGCTCTCATCACCTGCTGTGTTGGGGTACTGTGTCTATACACCATTGCAATTCCCTGTGATCCTGAAACTTTCTATAAGATATATCTACCTCCATTTCTAGGATAGGAGGGTGGTTCAGCCTAGTAAAAACACCTTTCAGCATTATAAGATCAGGAAGCTTGAGTATCTAAGACTGTGATGTAAAGGTCCTATGCTCGTGTATTTTGAACAAGATAATTAGAGAAATAGCCTGAGTTTCTCAAATATTATAATTGAAATAAGTTGGGGATGATAGAAAATGCTTATAATTTAGCTACTTAGGAACTATGTTGGGAAGATCATGAGTTTGAAGTCAGCTAGGGCTTTCTGTTTTGTTTTTTTATTTAAAAAATGTGTTGTGTCATAATGAAACATTGTGGTTATGGGGAATAAAAAGACATGCAGATCAGCGGAGTAGATAAAGAACCCACACAGCTATAGCTACCTACTAGGTATTTTTTACCTACAAAAATATCAAAACATACATGTTGAAAAGTCAGCCTTTTCAACAAATTGTACTGGGAAAAACTGGTTAGCCACATGTAAAAAAGTAAACTAGACACAAATAAAACAAAACAAAACAAAAACCAAAATAAAACAGTTCAAAGTGTACTAAAGACTTTAATGTATGACACGAACTCCTGAAAATTTTAGAGCCAAACATTTCAGTATTTGGCATAGGATCCCTTTTAGAGAAGAAGTCCAGTAGCTCAGAAAATAATACAAGAAGAGATAAATGGGATTGCATGAAATTCAAAAGCTTCTGCACAGCAATGGAAACAATCAGACGAAGAGATGGTTTACAGAATGGGGAAAAAAACTCTGCTAGTTATACAACTGACGGAAGATTAATAATAGAATATATAAAGAATATTTAACAACTAAAATTTAAAACTCAAACAACTCAATCAATAAATAGGCTAATGAGATGAAAGACAGTTCTCAAAAGATAAAGTACAAATGGTCAAAACCATAAAGGATATTTAACATTTTTAGGGGTCAGAGAAATGAAAATTAAAACTATATTGATATTTTATCCCTCAAGGCAGAGTGCCTGTTGCTATGAAAACAACAAATGGTGGTGAGGGTGTGAGGAAAGAGGAACCAGTATCATTGCTAGTGGGATGTAAAGCGGTTTACACTATGGAAGTCATTATAGAGGTTCCTCTTCCACATGACTCATCCCTGGCTATATATCCAAAGGTCTCTAAGTCTATACGACACAGAGATATCTGAAGATCTATGTTTCTTATGACACTATTCAGAATAAGCCAAAGGTTATCTGCCAACTGATGCCAACTGATAAAGAAAAACAGTGACTTGTATACTGTTTTGAATGAGAGTGGCCGGCCCTATAGGGTCATACATTTGAATGCTTAGACACCAGTCAGTGGAAGAGTTTAAAAGAATTAGGAGGTGTGGTCTTATTGGAGTTGGTGTGTCACTGGGAGTAGGGTTTGAGTTTCCAAAAGCACAAGTTAGGCCCAGTCTCTCAGTCTCTGTCTCTATCCCTCTCTGTCTCTCTCTGTGTGTCTGTGTGTCTCTGTGTCTGTGTGTCTGTCTGTCTGTCTGTCTATCTGTCTCTCCTCCCCCTCTCTGAGTGCTACCTGTAAATCAGAATGTGAAACTCTCAGCCATTACTCCAGTATCGTGCCCGTCTGTTTCCACCATGATGATCATGAACTAACTCTCTAAAACTGCCAAGAAAGTCTCCAATTAAATGCTTTCGAGTTGCCTCCATCATGGTTTCTCTTCACAGCAACAAAACAGTAACTAAGGTAGAACCCAGTGGAGCTTTATTCATCCATAAAGAAAATGATATCGAGTCATTAGCTGGGAAATGGATGCAATTTGAGTTCACTCTGTTAAATGAAATAAGCTAGACAAATAGCGCGGTTCCCCCCTGTTTTGAAGAACCAGATAGGCAGGTTTAGGGCAACTAAAAATACTAGAAGGTGAGAGACATAAACAACAGAAGGAAGAAAGATAGGAAGTTTCACATTTTGCCCATGTATCTTGCTCAAATGGTTATCTTTGAACCATAAATGTGCTAGTGATATCTGAAAGAACTGAACTGATATTTGAAGTGCTGCCCCTGAAAGGGAGGTGGAGCTTAGTGTTAGAATTTTTTTTTTCAAATATTTGAGGGGAAAAAAATAAAACTAATCTTATACAAATATCCCCTTCAACTTGCTTTACAAGGCAAGTATACCCACAATTCCAAAATCAGATGAAAAATTTAAACAAACAAAAACTACAGGATAGTAGTCTTCATGAATATAGACACAAAAATTCTCTTTTATTTTTTTTGAACCAGGCTGGCCTTTAACTCATTGTAAGCCAAGGCTCTTGAACTTCTGATCCTCCTGGATCTACTTTGAAACTGCCAAGATTCAAAGCCTGTGTCACCACACCAGGTTTATCCAGTGCTGGGGACTAAATCCAGAACTTTGTCCACTTTAGATAAATGCTCTACTAACTGAACTACAGCTTTACCTCAACACAAACATCTTTCCAAATTATAAATTACATTTATTTGTTTATTTATTTGAATTTATGAGCGTATGCATCATATATTTGCCATGGTATGCATTTGAAGGTCAGAGGAAAACCTGTGGAAGCTGCTTTTCATTTTAGGATAGAACTCAGGTCATGAAGCTTGGTAGCAAGCACCATTGTCTCCTGGCCATCTCTCTGACCCCAGTAATACATTTTAGAACATATTATAACATGACCAAATAAGTTTTTCCTAGAAACGTGAAGTTGCATAAATATTTGAATGTTAAACAATTTAGGTCACCATATTAACAGAACAAAAATAAAACCTACATTATCTTTTTTTTTTTTTTCCTAAGAGACAGGGCTTCTCTGTGTAGCCCTGGCTGTCCTGGAACTCACTCTGTAGACCAGGCTGGCCTGAAACTCAGAAATCTGCCTGCCTCTGCCTCCCAAGTGCTGGGATTAAAGGAGTGTGCCACCACTGCCTGGCATCTTTTTTTTGTTAAAGCAAAAAGGTATTTGACAAAGTTTAACATCTTTCAACAAGTTAGAAACAAACATGACATTGGATATCCACAAAACCCACTCCATTTTCATGGAAAATTTGGAGGTAATCCTGTTCTG
The DNA here is from genome assembly GCF_011762505.2 of Arvicanthis niloticus. NCBI lineage: Eukaryota > Metazoa > Chordata > Mammalia > Rodentia > Muridae > Arvicanthis > Arvicanthis niloticus. The sequence goes on from NC_047678.1 coordinate 44,018,507, forward strand.
TGCTAGGGAAACTTGGGCTTCCAAGGAGACGGGTGGCAAATTCCAGTTCACTAAATAGCGAGCTGGAGTTCTCTGTGTATCGGAGCCTAAAGACTCTTTGTCCTTGACTCACTGGGGTTTTGTGATTGTGGAGAGATGGAATGCTGCAAATAAGGGCCAACGTCAACTGTAGCGGTGTAATAGCGGCTCTTTATTAGCATCTGTATTTGATGTAATTGCTCAGCCGTGGATTGAGCATGTATGTTATGCTGAGACAGCCACACTATCTCAGCCAGATATGTATAGGAAACCCCTATGTCCTTTTGTAGCTGCCCACCTGAGGATACAGCCATATATTCAGTCAAGACCTTTGTTTAGGACATTCTTGTTCTGTGTCTGTGAAAGTCCATGTAAAAGCTTGATGACTGGCATATTCCAGGAGAATTAAGAGCTCAGGGCCATCCTCAGAAACACGGTGAATTTGAGGTCAATCTGGGTTATGTGAGACTTGTCTCAAAAAGTAAAATATCATGTATCTTTGTCCCCAGTACACCAGGTCTTTCAAGATAATTTGACTCCACGCACTGGGTCATGGTCACTCATATTTGGCATAAAGGAAATTGCTTGAATTCTTTAAAATGAAGTTATTTTATGTTAACATATTTTAGAATTTTGGCCTCTATTTTTCCATTGTTCTCCCTCTTCACCATTTCCATGACTTATCTCAACTCTAGGGGAGTGAATTTAGTTTTGGCCCAGGAGATAATTTAGGTTGAGAACCATAGTTTCTAAGTTATTCAGCCATCAAAAATAGCAACTTGGAGTCAAACCCCTCCATTCCTTTCAGTAAGGAAAACATATAACTGTTCTATTTAAGGAAAGGTACCCAGATTACCTTCTCTAAAAGTTCATATTCTTGGGAAAGCCCAGATAAAAGGAGTCTGAGTCTCAGAGGCAAGCCTTGGAACTCTTAACTTTTATTAGCCTGTTGAGTGGTTTTGGTGACCACCAAAGTTTCAGAACCCTGATGCTGGCTATTAAAAGAAGAAGAAGAAAATATAAGTTTAAAATGTATGCAAAGGAACTCACCTGAGTCTGAGTCCATGTCACGGTTTCAAGTCTGTATGCTTTGTGCTTCCTTTGTTCTCTCCCAGTGCTGGAGCTTCACATAGGTAACAACCCGATGATTGATACAGGTTCTATTAAATTGTCTAGGCTGGCCTCAAACTTCCTCTTCATTAGGGATGAATGTTTTGGAGCTAAAGTTTTTTTTTTAAATGTTTCCTTATGTTTGGTTTCAGTATGAACTGCTCATAGGCTCTCTAAAGTATAAAGCTCTAAAACACTGTTTAGTCACAGATTGGGGATCTTTTGGTTTAACCAACTTCAACAAGAGACATGACTCTGTGTGTGATGCAAAATGAGACCAGATGCAGCCATATTGTCACATCAAAGGCAGTGCTGCTTTCTATGTATGATGGTACATTCCCAGTAATCTCAGAATTTAAGAGACATAGGTAAGAGGATCAGAATTTAACGTAAACCTATCTATACAGTCAGCTGAAGGCCAGACTGGGCTACAATCAGACATTCTCTCATTTGTCTAAACATTCAAACAAATAACCCCCAAATAAAAGATACTGCTGCTGTGTTGGGAGCACCAGGGAGAGCATTTAGGCCTGACTTTGTGGTGAATTCACAGGGGTCTTTGGTTTTCAGGTTGAGTCTGCATGATGAACTTACTATCAACTCAACTTCTGTCTGGGCCTCTACCAAAGGGCAAGTATAAGAGAAACTGCTTCTAGAGGGCAGAACCTGAAACATCACACCAGATCATTCATTCTTTGTGAAAAAAAAATAATGAATAATTAATACAAAATAAAAAATAATGAATACCCAGATTCTCAGCTGAGATGCTTGAGTTTAAACCTTCAGATTGTGCTGGAGAGATGGCTTAGAAGTCACGAGCTCTGGGTGCCCTCCAGAGGACCTGGTTCAATTCCCAGCACCACATGGCAGTTCACAACTGTCTGTAACTCCAGTTCTGGGGGATCTGTTGCCCTCACACAGACATACAAACAAGCCAAAATACCAAATGTACATAAAAATAAATAAATCTTAAAAAAAAAACCTCAAACCCTCCAGATTTCAATCTGTACTCATTGAATTTGCTGTTTGATTTAAGAAAGTCTTAGCTCCCAATGTCCAGGGTCAGTACTAGTTAGGTAAAGGATTTTCACAGTAACTTCTATATAGCACAGTATGCAGTGCAAACATACTATTTCCCATTTCTTATGGGAAAAAAGAGGAAAGGGCCCCTAGCTTCTTTTCACTTCCCTCTGGACATTCTTACTTTTACTCTCTAAAGATTCCTCTACCCTACCCTGTAGCTTCTTGCCAACTTCTATTGTTGAGGCTGCCTGCTTTCCTGATCTCTAACTCAAATAGCATGGCTTTTTGAGTCCTTAGAAGCTACAATGCTGCTGCCCTGCTGTTTTTCCTCTCAAACCCTAAACCTATTCTCTCAAGTTTTTTTTTTTTTTTTTTTTTTTTTTTTTTTTTTTTTTTTGGTTTTTTGAGACAGAGTTTCTCTGTGTAGCCCTGGCTGTCCTGGAACTCACTCTGTAGACCAGGCTGGCCTCGAACTCAGAAATCCGCCTGCCTCTGCCTCCCAAGTGCTGGGATTAAAGGTGTGCGCCACCACCGCCCGGCTCAAGTTTTTTAAAGTTCTTTTATTGATGGGGCTAAGAACTAGCAAAAGGGACCTACGTTCTCTGCTAACACTGCCTCTCTCCCTCCTACATGCTGGTATTATAGGGGTAATGCCACTGTCTTAGTTAGGGTTATCATTACTGTGATAAAACATCATGACCAAAAGCAAGTTGGGGAGGAAAGAGTTTATTTGACTTACACTTTCATTTGATGGTCCATCATTGAGGGAAGTCAGAGCAGGAACCTGGAGGCAGGAGCTAATGCAGAGGCCATTGAGGGGTGCTGTTTACTGGGTTGCTTCTTCTGACTTGCTCAGCCTGCTTTCTTATAGAACCCAGGACCCCAGCCCAGGGATGGCACCAACCATAATGGGCTGGGTCTTTTCCCATCCATCAATAATAAAGAAAATGTCTACAGGCTGGCCTACAGCCAGAATTTATGGAGGCATTTTTCTCAGCTGAGGTTATAGTCATCTCTCAGATGACTATAGCTTGTATCAAATTGACACAAAACTAGACAGCAAAGCTGAGTTTATGGCAAAATTTGTATGTGAATTATAGCCAACATTTTTTGAGTTCTAATCATATGCCAGTCAGAGCGTAACTATTTTAGATTATTCTTTCTATGAGATATTGTTCATGAAGTTGTCTTACTCATTTTTCCTCTCCACCTTCTGTGTGTGTATGTGTATGCATGTATGCATGTCTTTATTGCACAGGACCATGGATGGCACATATCTTCAAGAACTCAACACAAATGTATAGAGTAAAAAAATCTCACAGTAACACGTAGGCTTCCTTGCTACACTGCACTGTGGGAAATTCAACATGGTGAGATCTTAAAAAAAATCTTTGTTATTTTTTTATTGCATCTATGTGGTGTGCATGTGCATGCATGTGTGTGCACATGCGTGTTCTATGGTATATGTATAAAAATTAAATGGTAACTTGTAGAAGTCTATTATTTTCTTCTGCCATGTGGGACCCAAGGATTGACCTTCAGGCTTGGTTGTAAACACCTTTATCTACTGTGTTGTCTTGTTGCCCCATGGTTGGAAATTCTTTACTACTCCTCCATTGAGATACAAGACCTAATTCCATTCTCCTGGAATCTAAGCTGTTTACAGTGCTTTGCTTTACCAATAGACTGCAGTGAGAGGGGCATTCTGAGAATTCTAGGTTATAAGAAGCCTTACAGTTTCTATCTGGATCCCCTGTAACATTATATCTTGGTGCTCTAGGCCATCACTTACAAATTCATCTACTTGACGCCACTATGTTTGTGAGGACACTGTTGACCCAAAGCACAGCCCTCATTTCAAAGAGAATGAAAAGTGTTTTTATTCTGGAGATTAATATGAGTGACTATGGACTGGAAACATAGATATCAGGTCACAGCAAATACCAATGTGATAACAGTGTCATGAAGTTTTTATAATAAGAGAACAAAGACCATCGTAAATCAAGACACCTTTCAAATGAATTGGTGAAAACAACAAAGTGGAGAAGTCTCTCCTATAGACTACAGCTGCTATCTGATGGCATTTTTAGCCTTTGAGTTGCTGGAAGCTAAGGGTCTGTCAGTACATTCCAGAAAGATTTTTCTAATAGTCATAAGGATAGCTGTTAGGACAAACACAAAGGAAGGCAACGAATGACTATTAAGAGGAGCAAAGTTGCTCAATATAATTTAGACCTAGACTTGTAATTTTTCTCTCCAGTCACAGATGTTCTAATCAATCAATCAACCAATCAACCAATCAGTCAGTCTTGAGGAATCTTTACACAGGTATGTTATTTTCCCTCCTGGGAACTTCAGTTCACTATGCTGATGAAGCCATGCACACTGGGTGGCTTAGAGTCTGAGTCCAGATGGCCAGCTTTCTCTGCTGAACCCGACATAAGAAGGAAGCTGTTTGGACTACCTCATTTTCTATCTCAATGAAACCAAGGAACTTCTGATGGAACATATTATTATCATCACATAATAATAGAGAAACAAGAAATGTCAGTTAGGGAAATATCCCCAATCTGTGTGTCTACCCTCCCCCACCTTGTATCTCAGCTACTCACAAGCCTTGCTGACTCCAGAAACTTGCCTTTGGTGGGGCTGTAAGAGAGGTGAATTTTCTTAGTTTGGCTTCCATTAGGGTAAACCTACCTGCTTTGTAGCTAAGGTCTGGCAACTTAGGGTCGTCTACCAGAGCTCCACAAGGCACTCCCTCAATCTTGGTCATCAGCAAAATTTCTCTCTTTCTTTCTACCTTTCTCTCTCCTTCTCTCCTTCCCTCTCTCCTCTCTTTTATTGACTAAGTTATTTATTCACTCTACATCCCGAACACAGCTTCCCCTCCCTCTATTCCTGGCATATCAAGTTGTAGCAAGACTAGGCATGTCCTCTTTCACTGAGGCAATGTAGTCAGAGGCAGCCCCTGCTTTAGGAGTCCCACATAAAGACCCAGCTGCACAACTGCTACATATGTGAAGAGGGCCCAGGTCTGTCCTCTTCCTGTTCTATGGTAGGCAGTTCCATCTCCATGAGCCTCCATGGACCCAGGTTAGTTGACTCTAGGTTTTCTTGTGGTGTCCTTGACTCCTCTAGTTCTCACAGGATTCCCCCAAGCTCTGTTCAACATTTGGCTGTGGGTCTCTGCATCAGCTTCCAACAGTTGCTGGGTGAAGCTCCTCTGATGACATTTATGTTAGGTGAATATAACAGAATGTCATCAATAGTGTCAGCAGTGGAATCCCACAAGCTAGATCAGTCATTGGTTGACCCTTCACCCCTGCATATCCTGTAGGCGGGACAAATTGTGTGTCTAAGGTTTTGTGGCTGGGTTGGTGTTCCAATTCCCCCACCATTGGAAGTCTTGCCTGGTTACAGTAGATGGCCGGACCAGGCTCCTTACCCCCATTGCTAGGAGTCTTAGCTAGGGTTACTATCATAGATTCCTGGGAATTTTCATTGTCCTGGTTTTCTAGCTCATCTGTTGCATGGTGTAATTTCTGTGGCATTTCTTGCCAAGATACTCTTTCACTGCAAATCTCTCCTAGAATTCACTAAGACTTGTGGGTGCTCTGGATAGAGCCTTTATGTTTTATAATAGCCGCACAACTAAGCAGACATTTGAGAAGCAGAAGGCCTCTCCCGGTGTAGGAAGTCTAGAGGAGATAATATAAACATCTGCCAAAGTTGTCCTGAGAGGATGGTCCAGTGGCAGTAGCTCACCCTCACCCCTTTTTCTGCCATTGCTCCTTAAGCAATTATGGATGGATGGAGGAAAAATGGCAACAGGATTCCTGGCAAAGGAGTGATTTGGAATCAAGTATAGGGCATGTCTGTGATACAGAGCTAGGCCAACTGAGATAGAAAATGGAGAGCTACAGTCACAGTCACACTTGGATCGTCTTGTGGCATAGCCATCACTTGTCACTACATGAAGCTACGACAGATTCGCAGGCCCAATCCAGATCCAAGAGAAGAGGAACTTAGTGTGGGAGAAGGAAAGCAAACCAAACAGAGTTAATGTCACATCTCTAGAGTTCATTCTCAAGGTTTAAGCACAGACTCCAGGACTCTGTGCTTATGTAATTTTGGCAATTCAGTTTGTCTGAACTAAAGATAGCAACAGCACCAATCTCACTGAGTTGTGAGGATTACATGAGTCAATACTTCAATGAGTCGGAAAACTGCCTACTGAGTGCACAGTCCCACTAGCACCACAGGTATGGAGGAACATGGTAGATGAAAAGCAGGAAGCCGTGGGTAGAAAGCAGGACAAAGACTGAGGTCAAAATTAGCATAAAAAAAAAAGCCAGAAGGCAGAGAGGAAGACTAACTGCTCCCCAATAAAGCTGACACAAAGCAGCATGCCCAGAAAAAAAAATTATACTAGATCAACAACCCAAAAGCTGATGATATTGGGATGTAAGTATGCCAATCCTTTGGACAATAATTTCCACTGGTCCTCTGACCTTTTCCCCAGCTTTGGCACTCTTTATTCCTTGGAAGTTCCCTTTTTCTTAATAAAGGGCCCCTTCTTCTACCACTGTTCATGTCTCCTTGGTTTAAATACTTGTTCTGACACACGGAGTTTTGCCATTGGAGAGTATGCCATAAAACTCATCTTCACATCTGAGCCTGGTCTTACTCTATGTCCATGCTGGTTCAAAAAGGATAAAACAGGGCTGTCATCCTTCTGGTGCTCACAGGCTCACTGGTGTGGAAGTGAAAAGTTCAGGGCCAGTGTGTTAAGAGGCCTTGGGGAAGCAGGGTAGGCTTCTTGTGGTGGGGGTTATATCAAAGAACCATCAAAAGACAAGTGAAAGTTACCCAGGGAGAGGAGCTAAACAACAGGTGTGGAGGTCACTCTTGCATGAAGGTTTGCTCTGGACCACAAAGTGGTTCTGAGTGGGTGAAGCATGAGGTATAAGAGGCACAGGCACTAGGGCTGTGCCTGGAAAGAGAAGCAGCATTTGCTGACTTAAAAGAGTTGGGCTGGTTCAGTCCTGATCTGCTCAGCTTATGACTGCGTTGGTTCAGAACAGTGCTACAATTGTGAACTGCTTTGATGCCCAGAAGCATGAAATGCCCCAGAGACCCACATTCCTAATTGAAGAGTATATGACCTCTCTTGGTAGAGTGTTTTCCAGTTTGGGTACTGCCACATAGATGCCCAGAGAACACTTACTGCAAGTGATGCCATGAACTGTATTGAAAGGCAGGTAGTAGGAACTGGAAGGAAGAGGAGAAAGAATTGAGGGGAACCAACTAATGGAAAAAGTCAGAGCCGTGCCGAAGGACTCTACTTCATGAGGCTTCCAGAATGGTTGTAGGGAATAAAGCAGAGTGCTGTTAAACTGGAAACATGATGAAAGAAAATTACCAAAATGTCAACATTCCTGGGCTGAGGAATCTTGGTCTAAACTGCTCTAGTGCTCTTAGCTGAAATGGGAAGTGAAGTGGCCTCCTCTATATATTTGGAACACAGAGATCTGGTATCCTATTTCAGCTAATGCTAAGAGATATTAGACATAACCAGATATCTGAATCTTTTACAAAGCTATGGCCCTGTGATGTTCCAGATTATGATGGTTAACTTTGATTGTCCATTTAGCTGGTTTGGGAATCACTTTGGAGACACACCTTTAGGTGTGACTGTAAAGCTGTTTCCAGAGAGGTAAACTGGGGAGAGAAGATCAAATCTGAATGTAGGTGGTGATATTCCCTTAGGTGTGGTCTTGGACTGAATTAAAACAAGAAAGCAAGCTGAGTGCCAGTATTCTTCTCTCTGTACTTCCTTGACTGTGGATATACTGTTACCAGTTGTCTTGTGCTCTGTTTTTAAGTCAGGATCTCCCTCCCCTCCAAAAAAAAAACCCAAACAAAAAAAGGTACTCCTCCTCCTCCTCCTCTTCCTCCTCCTCCTCTTCCTCCTCTTCTTCTTCCTCCTCCTCCTCTTCCTCCTCTTCTTCTCCTTCCTTCCTCTTTCTTCCTTCTCCTTCTTCTTTTTTTTTTGTTTTTCGAGACAGGGTTTCTCTGTGTAGTCCTGGCTGTCCTGGAACCCATTCTGTAGACCAGGCTGGCCTCGAACTCAGAAATCTGCCTGCCTCCCAAGTGCTGGGATTAAAGGCGTGCACCACCAGTGCCCATAAAGTACCTTTCTTAAGTAACCAACACACAGCTAGATAAAAATAAAACAAACAAACAAACAAACAGACAACCTCCCAAAACAAAAATGAAGCCTAAACCAGAAACACCAGGAAACATTAATAAGTAACAGACAGAAGAGGAAAGACTGTTAAGAGTTATATGTTTACATATGTTGCACACACCATCTGAGAAGGGCAATGCTATTATCAGCTACTGAATTACTATGCAATATCCAGTTTTCTTTCTTCTTTTTCCCCTCATCCTTCTCTTTTTTTTCTTAATACACCATTTGTTCCTAGACTTTCCAACTCTGATATTAAATGTGGGGTCTTTTTTTTCCTTTTCTGACTTTAAAAGTAGGATTAGTTTGATTAACTTTGTTAAGATGAGGTGGTACTGGTGGGAAGTGGTTTCAAGCTAGGCTTGGAAGGTAAATGGTGTCAACTTAAATTCAGTGTATTTGCCAAACCAGACTCTGGCATACCGTCTCTGATATTTCCGCCGCAAGTTTTGGTTTAACCTAATTCTTCTAAAGATGAAAAGCACTTGGTGCTTCCCCCAACCCCAAAACAGCTTCCTTTTCCTGTTTCTCATTTACCATAGTGTTTGCTACCAGCTTTGTGCTTGAGAAATGAGCATTTGAACTCTGCTGGTTAGGTTTGAGTATGGAAAACATGGCTCTGGCAGGCCTTGTCCCTTCCCCCATCCCCTCTGCCTTGATAACAACCATTAGATTATATTCCTAAAGCTAGCCACCAAGGTCTGTTCCCTATTCAGCCACTTCCTCCTCCTGAGGCTGATTACCAAGGTCCAGCTATCAAAGTATATGGTCCAGCAATCAACCTCCCCCTTTGGATCACCTAATTAACATGCCCAATTAAAATGAAACACTCCATCATAACATAGGGTTTTTCTCTTTTACCATTATAAATCTCCATTTGCCCACGGGCCATGGCTGTCTCCTATCTATCTCTCCAGAGGCAGTCCTTTGTTATTGTCCCCCAACCCCACTGGACAAACATCCCTTCCTCCTCTACCATGTTCTCCTCCCCTTCTTCCTCTTCCTCTATGCCCTGTCTTGTCTCTTATACCCTACCCTTTGTTCCTCTGGAGCAAACAAATCTTTTTTGTACTGAGAGCTTGGTCTTGGGGTGTCTTAAGCTGATTCTGAGGTTCTCTACAATGGGCATATATGTGGGTATGTATGGATATATGTATGTGCTACAGTGTGTGCACGTGGATGCACGTTCTAGTATCCTAGCAACGAGTGTGTGGTTCTCCCTCTAGCACTATGAAATGAGAATGTGTGTGTGTGTGTATGTCTTAATTTTCTTGAAGATATGTATCAAGTCTTACTGGTGATCATGCCTGTATAGCATCCAAGACTATGGGGGTCTTAGCAAGGGGGGTGGATTAAAAAGGACAATAGATGGAATAAACGTGAATTGCAGCACATCAAGTTCTGTGGGATGTAGGTGAGTCATGTGGATAGAGAAATCACTGCACTAAAGGCTTACATTAGAAAAGAGAAAGTAGTTTACTTGTAATCAAAATCCTATCCGAAGCATCTAGAAAAAGATGAGCAAAATAAAGTAAGCCAAGTAGAAGAAAGAAAGAAAGAAAGAAAGAAAGAAAGAAAGAAAAAGAAAGAAAGAAAAAGGCTGACCAAGCCAGCTCAGTCAGTCAACAGAGTCTCGAGGGAGGGAGTGAGGATTAAAGAAAGAAAAGACAATTGGACAATGCTATAGTATGATCCTAGCAAGTGCTAAGGTGGGTTTGATTTCCCCCAGTCTGCTTTTATATCATTCTAGGCACATACAAGAATATAATCAGATCTAAGGCATAAACAAGGTAGTCAAGGAACAAAGAAAGCATAAACAAAGGTCCTGTGGTCACTGTTTCTAGGAACTTGTCAAGGTGATCAAGATACAAGAAACACCTTCCTTGGCTGTATTTTCTTGAGCTTACTTCCCTGTCCTAGCCCAATGTCAAATATTCTCACCAAATTTTTAGAAGTGTCCCCAAGAGCTCTCCACAACAGGCAGAATTAATATAAAAGCAAAAGAAACAAAACAAAATTTTGTTCCTTAAACATGAAACAACGTGATAAACCTGTAGAAAGGCTGACAAAATGAGGGAAGACAGAAAAATGCTCAGTAATAGGACTAAAATAGATTTTTACTACAGACCCCTTAGAAATCAAAAAGCTTAAGTTTATACATAAAACTCCAAAAACTTAGATAAGATCAGTGAATTTATAAAAGAAATCACAGACTACCTGATATGAACCAGAGCATTTGAATAGACTTGTAGCATTAAGGAAATTGAAGTAGTAACTGAAGTCTCCCAGGAAAAACGTTTTCAGACCAGCATAGCTCAAGTAAGCAGGTTATTTCAAAAGTTTAAATAAATGATACCAATTTTACATGTTCCTTCCAGACAATATGAGATAAACACTTCCACACTCATCTTAAAAGACTGGTATTATGTGAGTGCCCAAATTAAACAAAGAGTACAGAAAGTTAATAAATATATATATATATAAGACACATTTTTTTTTGTTTTTTTTTTGAGACAGGGTTTCTCTGTGTAGTCCTGGCTGTCCTGGAACTCACTCTGTAGACCAGGCTGGCCTCGAACTCAGAAATCCAGCTGCCTCTGCCTCCCAAGTACTGGGACTAAAGGCGTGCGCTACCACTGCCTGTCTTTTTTTTTTTTTTTTGACAATTTTCTTGATGACTAAAGATGAAAAGGTTTTAACAAAATATTGGTAAGTAAATTGGTAAATAGAACCAGTGACATAAGGCTGGTTCTATAATTGAGGTCAATCAACATAGTATACTAATCTAAAGAAGAAAAGTCACATGATCACACCACCTGATAAAGAAAAGATATTTAATAAAAACCCTGTTCATGAACAGAACTAAATGGAGATAGGCAGGAACCTCCTCAGTCTTATGTTTACAAAAATCATAACAATTTTACAACTGTCATTGTACAATGAAAGATACATTGTTTCCACGTAGTACAGCAGCGTGAGAGAGAAGTATCGCTCTTTCTACTCTTATCCAATATGTACTGAAAGTCCAAGCCAACACAATAAGGAGGGGAAAGGCAAGTAAGGGCATGCAGATTAGAACAGAAGTGATGAAACTACCTGTTTGCAGATAATATGATGGTCTACATGGAAAATGCCAAGGAATCTCCAAAAACAGCAAAAAATGGAACAACCCATATAACAAATAACTATGGCAAAGTTTCAAGATACAAGCTGAACAGATGAAAATTAGCTTTATAAGTTTGAAATTAGTACAGGCTAATTACATTAAATATACCATTTATAATATCTCAAAACCAGAAATACTTAGGTATCAGTTTTCCAACTACATATACATCATGTATACGAAATGCTGAGGTAAGCCAGAGAAAACAAAAGTGAATAGTGAGATGCCATGTCCAGGAGTTGTAAGATCACCAGACTAACCATGTCGGTTTTCTCACAAAGCAAATGTTAGCTTCTATTAGCATCTTTAAAGAATCTTTGCAGATGTAGACGAGCTTGTTCCAAAACTACACGCAAAGGTAAAGGGGCAAGAATCAGTGAAGCGCTTTGAGAAAGAAGAGTGCAGATGGAAGCATCATTCAACCTGATTGAGAACTTCTTCTTCTTTTAGCTTGTGCGAGCTGATAGAAGGATAGACACAGAGACTAGTGGAAGAGACTAGAAAGCCCAGATGTCGTTCACACAGGATGATGGGCAACCGAGGTTGCTATGCTAGAACCTTTAGCTGTGACCTAAGGTATAAATAAGCAATTTCAGAAATTGGTGGTTTTTTACTTAGTACAATAAAGTCTAACTTTCTTGTTAGACAAGAATCCAGTCATCAGGTTAGACAGTAATAGTTTCAAAGACACCAAATTATTTGCACTTGGTGAGTCCTATGTAATGCCAGTGCCTTTGAAAAATGTCACTAGCAGTATGTTGATAATAGTGAAATAAATTTGATCTTATATAAAATGGCGATAGAAGCCAGGAAGTGTTGACACTCGACTTTAATCCCAGCACTTAGAAGGCAGAGGCAGGTGGATCTCTGAGTTCAAGGCCAGTCTGTTCCATAGAGTGAGTTCCTGGACAGCCAGAGTTGCACAGACAAAAATGGTGGCCGAGCCCTTCCATATTCATAGGCTAAAACCACAAACAAGAATCTCAACCTGGACCCTCGACCCTATATAGGTATTAACTCAAAATGGATGATAAATACAAATACAGCACGTAAAAACTATAAAACTTCCCAGAGATAACTTTGGATGGAAATCCTGAAGGGTCCTTAGACACACCAAAAAATTAAAATACTCAAAATAAAGAATAGATGCATGATAGCTAATCAAAATTAAAAACTTTTGCTCTGCAAAGGCACTGTTAAGATAGCCGTAACCCTCAGCAATTTGAATGGTGTCCATGTTGGGTGAGGGCCAAACTTCCTTCCTCAGTCTGCTGATTTAAATCCCAGTCTCATCAGAAAATCTTCCTACACAACCAGAAACAATACCTGACTAGCCGTTTCATCTAGCTACACCTAAAATGAAAGTGTCTATCACACAGATCCAGGAATCATGCCCTAGGGCCACAGTTCTCAACCTGTGGGTTGCCTTTGGGGGTCAAATGACCTTTTTAGAGGAGTCACCATAAACCATCAGAAAGCACAGATATTTATATTATGATTCATAACAGTGGCAAAGTTATAGTTATAAAGTAGCAACAAAAATAATTTTATGATTGGGGTCACCACAGCACGAGGAACCGTATTAAAGGACTGCACCGTTAAGAAGGTTGAGAACTACTGTCCCAGGGAACACTGGTCCCAGGGAAATGAAATCTTAGTCACTTATAATAGCAGATTTATTCTTGGTAGGCTGGAGCTAGAAACAACAAAAAACACCTCTAAACAGATGAATAATCAAACAAGATACTGCTTAGAAATAAGAAAAATTGAAAAATTTTTGAATAAAAATTTTGAAAAAAAAATAGAAAATTTCCAACATAATAGTTTTTATTAATTATTTGGAAATTACACATTATGAATCCCAGTCATGCTCACTTCCCAGTCCTCCCATGTCCACTTTCCCTCCCTTGTGACCTCCCTGCCAAAAAGAAAAAGAAGGGGGGGGAGAAGGAAGAAAAAAACAAAAAAAACAAACAACAATAAAAAACCAAGTTTATTTTGTGTTGTCTCAGTGGCCAGCCCCCCATCCCTCCAAGGAAATCTGAGTCGTTCTCCACCTGCATCCCAACCAGAAGTCATCAATAGTGGAAAGCTACACTTTAACATCCCTAGCACAATTTTTAAATAAGATTTATTTATTTTATGTATATGAGTACACTGTCACTGTCTTCAGACACACCAGAAGAGGGCATCAGATCCCGGGACAGATTGTTGTGCGCCACCATGTGGTTGCTGGGAATTGAACTCAGGACCTCTGGAAGAGCAGTCAGTGCTCTTAACTGCTGAGCCATCTCTCCAGCCCCCCATCACAATTTTTAAGAGTTCTCTTTGATGGCTCCCTTTTTAGGCTGTTACTTTTTGGGGGATGGGGGTTGGGGTGGAGGTAGGGGTTGTCACAGAAGCCTTCTATGTTTCTCCTTTTCAACTGTGAATCTGAAGTCATCAGTACAGATGATCAGTACAGATCAGTACAATGAAGTCAGAGAACCTTCATTGCTCTTTACAGTCAGAAGAAGCTTGGATCCTGGGCTTCTACGTGGTTTCTGGCAATAATCTGGATTAAGACATACACACGGTCTCCAGCATCAGCAGGTGCCGAGGACCTTTGCTCAGTCTCAGGTGGGCAGTACCACCTGCAGACATCAATGTGGCCCTCTGCCGAAGCATGGACCATGGACCAGCATGGCCTCTGGCAGAAGTATGGACTATGGAGTTCTTTCAAGGAGGTCCAGTCCAGTAAATGGACTATTCTTCATCGTGAACATCCAGTTTCTGTTCAGAGCCAGGGTGATCCTGTGACTGGCCAGCTTGTTCAGAGGCTGAGTATGTGGGAGAATGCACATTTTGAGTGAAACTTGAAGAAATCTTGGAAACGTGAATCTACAACAATAGCTATTCTGAAAAAGGCCAATATAGTGTATTCTAATAACAGGTGTATCAGTGATTGCTCAAGTAGGCCATTATCTTGGAAAGTGGGTAATTACAAGGGGACTTTGAGGATGATGAACATATTTCAAATTTAGATTGTGGTATGTACACTGATCTGTACTCATGTGTCTTGAAAAAAAAGTCTTCCCCTTCCCCAAGTGATGCAATATACAGACAAGATTGAGCTTGGATTTTATATGTAGAACAATGGGACATTTGAAAGACACTTGGGTCTCATCTTCTTCAATTGCAGAACAGAAATGGTGTTCCTCTTTCATTGGGGAGAGATTAGAAGTGATGCCAGGTAGCCATTGCAGCTTGTAAGAGTGCAGAAATGGTAGCCAATGTCTTATAAAAAAAAATTGGAGATCATGGAAAGGTGGTAGCAGGGTTACACACTAGAACGGTGAGTCCTGAGCAAATGAATGACTTATTCCCATAGGAAGGATGTAAAACAAGGAGTAGGACTTCTCAGTCCCAAACCGTCTTCAGGGTCAGCCAGGTAGTTCTGATTGGAAGATGCTAGAGAAATGTGGTGTTGGCTACTAATCTCTACTGAAATTACGTTTTGCCCCTTATGTGGAGAGAATAGCAACTCAGATTGTTCTTGCACTTGAAGTCTGAGGGAAAGCTGACCTCTGGTGAGCACTTACAGAAAGTGCAGCTTTCGTAAGGGATTCCTGTGATAGTGTATCAGAGGTAAGAGCTGGGCTTCTCACTGTCCTAAGTGTGTGGCATTTTATTGTTAAAGAACAACTAACGGTCACCACAAACAACACATCATGCTGCACGTGCAAGGAATGTGTGCTGTTAAGATCTTTGCTATGCTGGTGAGAAAGCACAGTAAGGCTAGATGCTTGCTGTCACGCAGCCAGGAAGTGACAAAGCTAGCTGCAGGGTCCTTCCTTGTGAGCAAGACAGTCATTCTACAGCCTGTATTGTTGTTAAGCATTTTATTATGTCCATTGGGATAATTTCAACAATGCTAAGGAGATGGGGGCAAGAGGGTTTTGGAGTTCATAGGCCACCTGATCTATCCTCAAAACAAACAAAGCACACACACACACACACATACACACACACACACACACACACACAGACATGCATGCGTGTGCACGCCTTCCGAAACTCTGACCTGTGTGCCGTCCCTTCACAGTGATGGAATTCCTTGAAGGGTGGTACCCACTCACTCTCCTCACAGTAGAGTCAGCCAATTTTTGCTGCCGAATTCCTCTGTAGTCTGTGCTTCCCTGATACCCACACTCTTTTCCATGGTTTCTAAACACGTATTGTCATGCCTGCAAAGAGAAGAAACCCAATGTGGAGACAGTGGCTGTGGCAATGGTGGCAGCAGCAGGATGTGGAGTAAGAAAAGTGTTTACCATGCCAGAAATGACAAGTTTCAATAAAGTATAAACACTGTGGACAGAAACACAATAGGTGAATGCTCAAATGGAATTCCATCGAAAGGAGAAATGGGGTTCTTTTATACCAGTTAAGAGAAGTTATGGTAAGTTACCCGGGCTATTTGTGTGGCATTGTATTTGAATAGATAAGAGGTAGGCAGTTCACTATCTTGTTAGGTAGTAAATTTTATAACATCACTTCCTCTTCCTGGGACTCATTTGGGTGAGACACTCGTGGTCATCAAAAGTTGGGCTATTTGGTAGCCATATCTAGGGAGGTCATAGGCCCTTGTGGAATATCTACTAATATAGTTTGTTAAATGGGACATAGTATCAAAATGCCTTCTAAATAATAACCTTTATACCCATAGATTAGTATATCTCTTGCCTTCATCAGAGAAACTTCTTTTGGCAGTGGACAGCAGTTAATACAGGGACTCACAACTAAGTAAGTGCCTATGGAGTGCTCATCCCTAAATACACACACACACACACACACACACACACACACACACACACACAGCTCAGGGAACACTGGGAGAGGTAGGGGAATAGAAAGACTGTAAAAACCAGAGTTTGTGGAAGACTATTTCAAAATATTTTCTGGAGATGACAGGATCATTGCAGTCATGAGCTCACAGCATAAGTTTCTTGCACAAGATCAAGCTAGCTAGTTATCTAGCATGGGTGGGGAGGGGTACGTGAGGTCCCATCCCAAGGTGAGGATATTAGTAGTTGATGGCTGCTGGGGAATTGTCTTGTGCGTGCGTGTGTGTGTGCATGTGCGTGTGTGTGCGTGTGTGTGTCCCTTGGTAAATTTTCCATACCAATGCATATACAGACAGCACTAACTGGACTCAGTAGGTTATTAAAAATAAAAGAGAAGAGACTATGATGTTGTAAGGGATATATGCAGTCTAGGAGAAGCTGGAGGACAGAAGGAAAGTGAATATAATCAAAGTGTTTTGTGTAGGTTTATGAAATTGTCAAAGAGTAAAATGAAAATTAGGTTCTGGTTTTGAACGCCTTTAAGATTTACTTTATTACCCATGCACGTGAGCTCTGCCTTCCAGTCTTTTGCACTTTGGAGTCCTTTGTTTCTTCCTACACTTTCTGATTTGCCCACCAGGGGGAGACTGTCTCTTTTTAAAGGACAATTCCTCCTCCCTTTTCACAGCCTTGTGTGAAGCTGTGGTGTGTTGTTAGTCTGTTGCTCTTAACGACAATGTGTTTAAGTACAAACTACACACCAGGTCTTGAAGTTAGCACAATAAAAATGCAGACTGTCTTTTTAGTATATATAATAAACTAATTACATGTTAAAATATTTTAGGTATGTTAAATATAGCATTAATTTAATTTATTCTCTGCGTCTACTCCCTTCCCCTCATCCTCTGAGACTGAACCTAGGGCCTTGCACATACTAGACAAATACTCTACCACCGAGTTACGTCCTTTATCTAGTTTAGATTTTTAACAATAGGGTGGTTATAAAATGATTTAAAAGTATAAGGTTCACCCCCAGGTTTCTCTTGATTAGAGACCTTGAAGACTGGCAGTGGGCTGCTTAGAACTTTTGGCTTCCTTTTTTAAAACCCTTTGACTCTCTCAATTCACTTGTGCCCAGGGATCATAGTGGCTGTTACTGGAATGTGTTCAAGGATGAAAAAAACAGAACCAGCAGGACTAGCTGGCTCTTACTCAGTGGCCATCACATTCTGCTTCCTCCTGAGAGCTCAAATAGCCCCTAGCCCTGCCTATGCAGGGGTGACTGGGATTCACATGACCAGAGAGTGACTGGTGTCACGCGCATTTCAAAAGCTCCCCTAGCAACAACTCTTCAAGAGTGACTCTATGAATCAACAATGGGGGGCCTGGGAAGCAAGGTCAGAGTTGTAGGCAGGGATCTGAGGTGCAAGCCCTGCCCCCGCACAGCCCTTCTTGGCTACAGCTGGCTGAACTACAGCTGTGAGAGTCAGTGGCCGTTCTATGCGTGGCACCAGTGCAGGCCCAGGTACTTGAGTCATTTGTTTTTGTCTAGGTAGAAAGAGCACTGCTTATGGAGGCACCAAACAAGGGAAAAAAAAAAAAAAAAAAGAATCGGGATCACCTTCTGTTACCAGGGATTGCCAGTTAAGAGGAGCGGAGCTAGCGGCCCATCTTGCTTGGGAATGGCTTCAGTGTACCTCCAGTCTTACGTCTCTCATCTGTAGTCAGTTGAAAGGCTGATGAACCACGGGATTTTGAGAGATCCCAAACGGATGTGCTTTCAGGTCACTGGATAAAGCAGTCTCTATTGTGCAGCCTTGTGGGTGTCTCTGAGCTCGCTTTTCATCTGTATGCTGAGCGTATTACATATAGATAGTAAAAATTACCGCAGGACACCAGGACTTAAACAAGAAGCGTTTACTGTATTTGAACAAGAAGCACTGATGTTTTGTGTGTTGGAAATCTGAGACATCTTAGTGGGGTAGTTTTTCTACAGTCTTTGTTGGATGAGGAAGAAGGTTTACTCCGTCCTTAGGAGATTTGGCTGGAGGTGGGACTTAATTGCTTTCAGGTGTTCATTCCTCTGGCTGCTAGCAGAGACCTCACTTCCGTATCTCAGGAGTCTTTCCAACGACTGCTTCAGAGTCCTGTGACATGGCCGCAAGCAACAACGTAAGAGTAAGACAGCAAAACAGAAAACTTCTTTCTGCACTCTCTTTGTTACAAAGGTCAGCCTGTTTCAAGGAAGTGACTCCCAGGAAGTCTAAGCTACCGGGGGCCATCATGAATGCTGCAAACACAGTGGACTAATATCAGTTCTGCTCATTTAATTTCAATGCTTTTCATTTGTTTGTTTTGGGACAGGGTATCATAGGCTGGCTTCAAACTTCCTACATAGCCAAGGATGACCTTGAACTCCTGATCCTTCTGCAGCTACTTCCCGAGTGCCGGAAATCATGCTTGGTTTATGCAGTGCAGAGGATGGAACTCAGGGCGTTGCTGGTGATGATAGACAAACACTCGACCAACTGAATTACACCAACAGCTGCATTGTGAGGCTTTGTATACATACTCTGTATTAGACATTTCCCCTCCCCCCCACTATGACAAATAGTGAAATTTGTTCTGAGAGGAACAAACTAGAGAGAGAATTTATTTTGGGTCATAGTTTCAGATGCCTAGTAACCTTGACCCTTTCTTGTGGTGTTTCTAGATCTTCAGTGAGGTGGAACACCATGATGGCAGGAGTGTGTGGCAGATATTGTTCCCCCCATTGTGGCCAGAAGTCAAAGAAGGAGACAGGAAGGACACAAAGGGGAAGGAGTAAAAGATACATCCTTCAAGGGCACACCCTAAATGACCTGCTTCCCTTATCTGGGTCCCACTTCCTGTTTTGGCTGCCTCCTGATAATGCTATCATATTACGAATCTACCAAGGGCTGAGTCTAGAATCCGAAGGATCCAATTACTTCTCATGTGCCTGTCGGCTTGACGCTTAAAATTCTATAGTGTCTGTTTGTGGAAGACATTCCGTATTCAGACTTTAAAGCCACTGCAAAGAAAACCGACACGACAATCAGAGAGTGATTTGAGCTGGAATGGTTTGAGCCGTATGAGGAGAGTCAGAACTGGAGATGTAAGGGTGCTAACATAATGTGTGTAGCCTGCCTTGCTACCCGAGGCCATGTTAAAGCCCTGGCCCATGCTGCTGCAGCTGAGGGCCATGTCTAGGTCTGTGGCTATGCAGCAGCACGGGTTCTGTGTTGATTTCTGTGGCTCATATTATAACAAAAGGCCATGCAGAGGTCCCTGGTCTGGGCTGCTGCCTGGGACCATGTTGATGTTCAGGGGCTATGCAGAGATGGCCTCACCCCTAACTTGTTGCAGCATCTGGGAGAGCAGGCCCTGAACCATGCCTAGGCAGCACAGTAGAACTGGCCCTGGTGGTAGGAGCATCGGTGAGCTGACCCTAGAGTGTGGGCACAGGGGAGATGCTCCCACCTCAGGCAGGTTGAAGAGCTGGCCCCGCCACTCACCAGGTACAGCACTCAGGAGAGTGGGTTTTGTACCTCCCCTGGGAAGCATAGTAGAGTTGTCTCTAGTGTCTTGGGTAAGGGCATGAGAGCCAGAGAGCTGGCCCTGCCCCTTGTCAGTTGTGGTGTTGGGTGATCTAGCCAGGGCAGTGCTGGAGAGTTTGCTTTGGTGGTGTTGGTTTGGGAGAACTAGAGGGCTGACCAACTCAGCTACTACCCAGACCCAGATCCAGAGCTTTGAGTTGGCCCATCCCAACATCTACCCCACCTATGAACTTCTGGAAAGCATGAAGGGACCAGCTGTACAGATCCAAAGCTGCAGTATCTCCATGACACAGGGCAACTAGAGGTTATTTGAGAAGGAGAAGGATCCAGTTATTGATGGTGCAGCAGAGGTCAGACCGATGTCTCATTGCAATGAACATTTTCAAGTAAATATATATGAACAAAATGGTGTACTGTGGGGCACACTGTGACACACCACAGCTTCCATGATGAGATTTGTTTTTTTTTTTTTTTTCTTTCAGGGTGAGGTTGCAAGGGTAGATACAAAGGGACAGGGAGATGAGTGGGTTGGGATGCATGATGTGAAATTTACAAAGAATCAATAAAAAGTTAACAAAAATAAACTAGAAGAAGAAGAGGAAGAGGAGGAGGAGGAGGAGGGAGAAGAAGAAGAAGGAAGAAACAACAACATAACAACATAGTGAGGATGTGGGGAAAAGGGAACCTTTATATATTGTTAGGGGGAATATGGATTCATTCAGACACTACAAAAATCAGCATGAAAGTTCCTCAGAAAGCCAAAACCAGAACCACTACATGACCCAGCTATTTCATTTCTGGGAATATTTTCAAAAGGTTCTGAGTAAACATGACACAGAGAATGTGTACATCCACGTTTACTGCAGTACTACTCACATAACCACTTTCAGGAAGAAGCCTGGTGTCTGTCAACAAGATGGATACATTAAAAAAAATAAAATATATACACAATAGTCTTGTATTCAGTCATAAAAATGAATGAAATGATGTCATTTGAAGGACAATGGATGTAACCAGATAGATCTTCATAATGTCACGTTTTCTCTCATTTCTCTCATGAGGTTAGAAGCATGACTGGGAGAATGAAGGGAACTAGAGGAAGAAGGTAGAAAGCAAAGGGCAAAGGGCAAAGGGCAAAGGGCAAAGGGCAAAGGGCAAAGGGCAAAGGGCAAATATAGTCAATGTACATGACTTACTGTGAACATATACCAATAAAGTTTTTTTGAAAAAAAAAAAAAAGATGACCTTGTTCAGATATTCATTGTGGCTAATGCACTCAGGGACCCTGGTGCGCAGCCATTTCTACATCCAAGCTCAGCACAGTGAGAGCCCTTTGCTATCAGCCTGCAGACGATTTCTTCCCTCAGCCATCCTGAGAGAGGCAGAGTCAAAGCAATCATGGAAAAGCAGAGCTGGGGCAACTGGATGAAGCTAGCTAAGGCATACACTGTTGAGCTCCCATTTTGTGACCCAATAACTCCTTTAATCTTTAAGCCACCTGAAGTTAGTTTTCTGAAAATGCTGATGGAAATGTTCCTACTTCTGGGATTAATTCTGACTTTGAGAGGGAACATTTAAGGGGGCTTAGTTTAGTATTCCAAGCCTAATCTTTAGACGCTACAACTGTGTCCCTGACTTGAGTCTGGTTTCTCACACCTGGGATTTCTGTCTCCCCAGAACCTGCTGTTTTTATTCGCGTCATTTGCAATAGTCACTGATGGCTGGAGTCTTAATCTCTTTCAAAGTGTTGCCTCAGTGACTATGTCTTAGATGTTTTCTCACCTGTTACCCATCTTCCTGGGTTTGAGAGACTGGATTCTTTCCCAGGAGTCTCATTTAATTATTTCACTTTTCATCCATGGCTAGGTAGATCCCAGTCCTGCTCATCTGGTTTTGGCCTGTCATTGTACTGTGAAGATTCCAAACACCTGGTCCTGTATACTAGACCGTTATCTTTCTGGTGCTTGCACCTGGATGGATGAACTCTGCCTCGTTCATAATTACCCAGTTCCTCCTTGAAGGCATCTTGGTGTGGAGCTTCCTGGTAAAAACCTTACGTACCTTATATAGAAATGTTTGGTTTAGGAGACACAAAATGTACCTTCGTTTGTAATGTTCATGTTCTCACTGAACAAAGAGTCATCTCTATGTTCTATATGTCTCAGTATGCACTCAGGGGTCAGACTTGATCTTTTGGGTGACTCGATTGCATAGGGATTTTGAAAGCAAAAGTAGTGAACCTCACTTCCTGTAAGTACCCAACTATAGGCAACCACTTGTATATGAATAAGTATGTTTAAATCAGTTATGTCAGTTACCACTAGCATGTGTTCACATCTTTGCTTGGGGTCTTTTAAGTCCTCCCTACCCCAGTGTCTCCTAGTGCTTTAAGGCATTGTCTGCTTGGTAACAGCTGTCTGTGTTTGGGGCAGGATTCATCCTGAGACTTGTGTTTGAGGTGACTTAAAGTACAGCTACAGGGTGATAGGTGGACTTCAACTTTTTAACAACTTGCAACTTTTGACACTTACTGAAAGGAACTAGAACGTACTATATACCCAGAGTGGTTCAGGCTAGTTCCAATAGCTTGGTAGCAGGAAGTGAGCACCTTCAGTAAGGTGACCCAGGGAAAACAATTCTCATATGTATGAGTTCCATTAACTCCTTGAGATATTTCTGACTACAGCAGGATCTCCTGTTGGCCTTCTACACGTGACACTGGCTCTGTCCACTCTCTTGCAGTGAAAAAATGTTCCTTCCTTCAGCAGAGAATCAGACCAAGGCCCAGTCTGGTAGTGCCATTCAGGGAGTGGACTTCCCAAGGACCTTTCAAAGATGTTTTTGCTGTAGGCTTGTAATAACCTCGAAATGCTTATTATTATAAGAGAACAATGATAGCCAGGGTTTTTGATTAAGGCCAGGCACCCCAAGTTTTAAACTCTCAGCATTTCCTCATGCTGCTTCTGTGTGCTGCCGGGATGGTTGGTGTGTGATGTGTGTGTGATGGTTGGAAGGCTTGGTTGGTTTCCTGTTTCTTATCACTGCAGCGAATGCTCTTTTCCTGGTTGTGGCTTATGAGACCCCATCCCAGAGCCGAGGCTTGCATCGATGGAGGTCCCTGGCAGCTTCTGCTCCAGATTATGTTCCCTTGAAAAGACTAACCCCTTTTCTTCCCCCCCTAGACCTCCTTCTTTCTGTTCCTCTTGGAAACTGCTGATTCCCAGTACTCTGTAAGAGTGGGCTCTTCCTTGAACTTTAAACCGTTTTGCCTCACACTCTGTCCCAGTGACTGGGACACTGAGTTCCGGCAGCTGACAGGACCTTTAGATAAAAGCTGCTGATACTGTAGACTTTCAAGGCTACCTCCTACTTCTCAGTTTAGTCAGTGTGAGAGGCCCTCTCTGTTAACACTAGCAGATACTGTTAGTCACAGAAGGGCAAGGCCAGCTTTTGTAAGTGGCTTCACTCTCACCACCACCACCACAGCTAGATCAGACTGAGTTTCTCCTACAGGATAGACATTGATGAACAAGCAGGCACAGATCTGTACCCATCTGCAAGGTGGGAAGAGAATCTTTACCCCTTACCTTGAATCAACCATCCCTTTCCCTGTCTCTGGAGCTGTGGGAAATTAACGTCTGTGGTGGAGGCCATCAAGTCTATGGCATTTTTGTTTATGAGCCTGAGCTGATGAAGATGTAGGTACACATAGAGAAGGTCCTGAAAATATTTGCATCTCTAAATCCAGTTGTCTCTGACTCCAGCTGCATCTTTAAATTCTTTGTGGTTTGATTACATCAACCACAAATTCCCTCCCGCCACTTTTTTTTTTTTTTAAATCAAGTTGGTTTGAATTGAGTTTCTGATAAGTTTGTTTATTATCAGTAGTAGTTTTACAGAGCTGAATTTTCAGTCATTGCTGAAGCCCTGTTCTGTGGTTACTTCAGTCAAGAACCACAGTAACCCCCATCCTGGCCTCTTTCCTTCTGATGCTACCTGACATGTTGTATCTTGATCTGAGGGTCATTTAGGAGCATTCGTGTTCTGCTACAATCTGCTTCTGGCCAGGAAGATGCCCATTCTTAAGTTTAGCAGAGTGTCTGTATCTCTGAGCTTGCCCAGTATTGGCTCATGCCTATCGCAAATCTGATAAGGTATGGTAAGTGATTTTAGATTTTTATTTTCAAAAGGGTCTCTGTTTTGGGCAACTAATTATTGCTGGCCAAGGAGTCTTGTTAGTCATATCCTTCAGAAACCATTTTTGCCTCCCGAGAGGATTTTCTCTTAGCAACCTGAGTCCATGTGTCAGGTTCTGGCTTCAACCCCCAGATTATCCCACAGTGTGACTTTCTACTGGGCTGTGAATGTGAACGGTTTTCTAACACAGGGAGCCTCACTGAAGCTGTGTAACTGGCTCTGCTGCACACTGTTGGGAGCCGACTTTTAGCAGAAAGCGGCTAGATCATCTTTGCAGCCATCTGGAACCATATACCCTGATAGAGACTTGTTTTTCAACAGCCTACGACAGCTGAGCACACTCTGACAAACATCTTGTTCATCCCACATAGCTTGTTTTGCTGTTTAGTGACCCCAGCTGCATGGCGCATGTGGTAAAATGTTTTCACCTGTGTTCTCCTGCTTGTGCTTATAAATACCCAGGATTTCCTTGTAATAGAGTCAATAGGAGAGGTCAATATGGAATAGAAGGTCAATAGGCCTCAATAGGAGGTGTGAGTATAGTCTATGGGAGACAGTAAATGAGACTTGACTGCAGACCCTCTGGCTTGTCTCTATTCTTTGCGTCTCTTCCCTTTCTTCCCCCCACTCTCTCTCTTGCTAGACCCTGACCCTTGGACCGGAGCAGCAGAGCAGTCCGGGACATTTTGGCCCCAAGCATGGGGCAGAGTGGTCCTCAACAGCACACAATGTAAAACTCTGCCCTTGTAGCTCAACTATTGATATATTATTATGGCCCACACATCCTGAGCTTGTGGTCTTAGTCAGAGGACCCTCCTGATCTCTATCTGCACCTTCTACACAGAGGAAGCCAGATAACATCTCTCACTGATGGTTTGTTTCTATTCCACTAAGCAAGGGCCAAAAGCAACTGATTCCGATGTGATTTTTCTTCTTTAATTGATTAAGGCCAAAGGCCAGAAGATAGGTGGTAAAGCTGTTAAGATTCAGTTTCCCCATCTGTAGGACTGAATTTCTCAGATGCAGCAGAGACTTACTGGCTATTGCAGCCTCTAAGATTAGGGGCAGGATGCCCACTGGTAAGAGCAGTGGTGTTTGGTGTCACAGGATGCTGGGTCCTGTTTGTGGTCTCTTCCCTACTCTCCTGCAGCTGTAATACTTTCTGTATGACAGCTGTCTTTCTTTTTCCTCAAGAAGACTAAAGTCTGATTCTCCAGAAAAAAACCTAGAAACATTCTCTGTCATTTTCTCTCTGTCAAAGTAACAAAGCTCTAATTTTGAGTTAGTCACATGGCTTTCTAGAGCAGGACTAACGTTTCCATGTTGTTACTTCTCACTTGTATTGGTCAATGGAATTTGACCACACCTATCCATGCAACTTCCAGGTGATACCTTTAAAGGGTAAGAACCTGTCCACATCGTTTTTCCTGCTTGCTGCAATGTGGATATGTTGAGACACCTTTGACAGTGTAGATGAGGACAGCACTGAAATTGTCAGAGCAAGAGGCAAATAATCAGAGATCCTGGCACTTTTGTAGAATGGAGCTGTAATTCTAGCTTAGATTTTACATGAGAAAAAAAAAAGTAGCATATTTGTTCCTGGAAGTTTGATTATGGTGGTTGAATCATTGTGGCATTTAGTAAATCATGATTGCCTTTAAGACAGCCTTGAAAATATTATGACTGAGTTCCTTTGGGTTGATGGTCACCATTGGCCTGATCAATGTTACCTTTGTACAGAAGGCAGGATGATACTTCTTTCCTAGGTTGGGACTTTTCTATGTTAGTCAGGATAAATAGCACAGCAGGCACCAAATAAGCACCTTGCCTGGACCAATCGCACACATTGTGGGATGCCACACACTGATTCATGACATGAATAGGATAGAATAGCTATGATCTTTTCCGATTATTGTAGGGAGCCAGGGAAGCCACAGAAGGAGTTTGGGGAATTGGGTATAAAGGCATATCCCTGTATAGCACTCAAGGAGCAGAGAAGCGAGTTTGAGGTCAGTCTGGACTTGTAACAGGATGCTGTCTCAAGTGGAAAAAAAGAGTTTGTGGCACTATTGCTCTAATTTATTGTAGGTTTACAATATGCCTCTTTTTTTTTTTTTTTTTTTTTTTTTTTTTTTTTTTTTTAAATACTACTCCTAACAAGCAAATGTTTCCCTGTGACTTCTTGCCACATTCCACGGTGAGGGACTCCAGTTATCTTAATATGTTCATCTATTTATCTTGCTATAAAAAATACCCAAGATTTGATACTTCATTAAGAAAAGGGATTTATTTAGGTCATCATTCTGGAGGCTGACACTGGCGTTGCTCTCTGGTGAGGTCCCTTAGGTGCTTAATATAAAAGGAGAGATCACAGGGAGACACAGGAGGTGGGGCTTGCTCTTTTCTAGCAACCTCTTTCAGGAATGAACCAGAACTCCAAGAAAATCCCATCAGTTCCTTCCAGGGATTGATGGCTACCTCCTACTGACCTAACTACTTAGAGCCAGCTTTTAAAAGGTCTTATTCTAATTAGAATAAGAATATTTTCTTATTCTAATTAGATAATTAGATAATTATTCTAATTATCTAATTTAGATAATTAGAAAATTATCTAAAGCATCAAGGAGTGTACACCAGACTTTGCTAGTGGTTTAGCCTTGGCTCTCTTGAGATTCTGTTGAAAGTAGAAGGGACCCAGGAATTCATGAAAAAAAGTGGAGTAAGCACAGACATCACAGCATAAGAGACCAAGCCTCTAACACATGAGCCTCTAGGGCTCATATTTAAACCATATCTAAACCATAGCACTTAGTAGATACTGCCACCTGGGTTGGGCAACTCCCTTTGTACTAGTGGCTTATAATAGATCATTCCTTGTCACATCAATGATTTTCCCCCAAAGTTATCCCAGAACTTCCTTTCTTAGGTGAGAAGACATAGGGCTGTAATACAGACATGAAGCACAGGAGAAAATTATCTAAAGCATCAAGGAGTGTACACCAGACTTTGCTAGTGGTTTAGCCTTGGCTCTCTTGAGATTCTGTTGAAAGTAGAAGGGACCCAGGAACTCATGAAAAAAAAGTGGAGTAAGCACAGACATTATCAGGTCTTTGAGATGAGAAAGAGGAGCAGGCAGGCTAGCCAGAATAGTGCAGAGGTTAATCCCCTCTGTGCACCAAAAGAAGCTCTCAGGCCCAGGGGAAAAGGCCTACCTTTTGAAACACAAGATTGGTCTCAGATCTTAGAAGCAAGACCCAGGCCAGTTTTCAAAACAAGGCCCAAAGTCTTCCAGTTTGTGTGATTCTAACAGAAGAGGCCACCCTCTGCTCTGTTCACCGTCAGCAGGTTTTCACCTACTTTCGTTCTGACTCCAAGCTGTAGCTTTTGGGTGATGTGGAGAGTGATGACAGCAGAGCCCAGATTTTTCCTTCCCAAAACAACACTTAGAGAGAAGCTGCCAAAGCCACATTCCCTCTGGCAGGCGGCACAAACCTGAAGTGGCAGGATATAAGGATGAAGCTGACACTGTAACTTTACAGTTTTAAAGCTGAGCACATTGGTTTCAGAGAAAACGTAACCTTTCTTGGTCTCTCTAAGCTTCTTTGATGGGCAAATGATGGAGTCACAGGTAGAGAACTACTACAAAAGTAACTTTTGAAGGTGCCGCTTTGGTCTGTAGAATATTACCTCCCCCTCTTGCATTGCCTCGTTCTGCTGGCTTGGAGCATGGGTGGTCTGGCTTTCTAGGAGCCATCTTGATCCACAAGGTGCTCTTAAGTATGAAAGTCACAGAATGAAGACTGGGAAGTAGAAGCCAGAGTTCCCATCTTTGGTGTCACTTACCATGACATAATCTCTATGTTTCCAGCAGGGTCAGACTTTAGGGTTCTTGCACCTAAGTGAGGAATAAACATGTGTCTTGATTAAGCCTTCCATCAATGTGCAGCGTGCTGAGAACCAGCAACATGGGCTCTGGTGGGACCTTGTTAGAGATCCCAAACCTCAGAGCCAACCCAGACCTTTTGAATCAGAGGACTAGTTTTGATAAGATCCTCAGGTGTTTTATGTGTATATGATGACTCGAGACGCACTAGTTTATATTATGTACAACTATTATTGGACTTTTCTGTTTTTAGCTCCTATTTATTTATTTATTTATTTGTGTCTGGATCTCATGTATCCAAGGCTGGTCTCAAGCTCGTTATATAGTCAAAGATGACAGTGAACTTCCAGTCCTCTGCCTCCTGAGTGGATGGAACTCAGGTTGTTAGGGTTGTGGGGCATGTACAAAATCTCACCATTATGTTTGGTTTTTTTGGTTCTCAGGATCAAATCCGGGACTTCGTGCCTGCTAGACAAACACCGTACCAACTGAGCTATATGATCAGTCTGCTGAACCTGAACCTGAACCCATTTATTGCAGATAGACTATGTAATGTGCATGTGGGGCTCCTGAAAGCATAGGGCTAGAGGAGGGATTGCCGAGAAGCTCGCTACTGGGTCTTCCCACATCTCATTTCCCTGCAAGTATGCAAGACTTTCTAGTAAGGTTTCTGAGTATGGTGATGCTTAGCTTGGAGGAAGCAGACGAGGGGGCTTCCTAGTCATTCTGAAACTCAGTACACTCTTTCCAGTCCCCACAGCTTCTGTTTTAAAACAGGCGTTTCTAGGCTAGACTCTGGGACTGTCACATCTACCCCACCTGTGACTCATACTTGATTGCTTAAGTGGTTCAAATGTTCTGTTACAAAAACCCAGGAAGTGACCCTTCCACCCTTCCAGCACACCTACACCACCCAGAGGAGTCATGCAAAGAGTGGCAAAGAAGCATCTCTCTCCTACAGATGACATTCTGAAAAATGTTCTTGACATGCTTCCAACTGCTTTTGATTAATGAAATGAAATGTCCCATCCCTGAGAGGCAGCTGACCATAATAGACAAAAGCAGAAACAGAAATTTCAAGGTCTGTTTTCAAGCTCTTAACGTTGAACTTAAGAATATTTATTATCTGTGTAAGTGTATATGTGTGTACATGTATGTGCATACCATTACACATGTGTAGAGGTCAGAGGACAGCTTTTGGCAACCAGTTTTCTCATTCCACTGTGTGATTCAGGGATGGAACTCAGGTTGTTAGGGTCGTAGGGCATGTGCTTTTGCTCACTAGATCATCTTTCTGAGCTGACCTTGAACTTTGGCTCTTGAAGCTTAAGTTTTCACGATGTGCTCTTGGCCTTTAAAGAAACAGTCTTTCCGACATTAAACTAGGTCTTCTCAGAAGAATGCCTGGAATCACATCTTCCTGGGGACTTTATTCTAGGCTCAAGCACGACAGTAGTTTGGGTTCTGAATAAATGTGCTGGGTCCCCACGTCTTCCAGACCAGTGCCTCCGAAACGTCATTTTCCTGATGTATTGCTTGAGAATTGAGGCTTTGAGGATAGGGTGGTGTTGAGTCTGCTGGAATAAAGGCTTCTTCATGATGTTTCTGATGTGGCTTGGAGGCTCCTTCCCCACACAGTAGACCTGTGGACTCCTCTAATAACTTATGGGTATTGTGTAGTTTTTAACCCCTTACCTTTAAACTTTGATCTAACACATTAGACAATGAACTACCATTTACTATCCCGTCTCACCACAGTGCATCTCATTTTTGTAGAAGTGAAGTGTGGGGTTTCTTTGCCTTTTTTTTCTATAATAACTTGCTACACATAGAACTTCATTTTGGATAATCAGTAGTTCTCAGCCTTCTCTCTCTCTCTCTCTCTCTCTCTCTCTCTCTCTCTCTCTCTCTCTCTTTGTTTTTTGAGACAGGGTTTCTCTGTGTAGCCCTGGCTGTCCTGGAACTCACTCTGTAGACCAGGCTGGCCTCGAACTCAGAAATCCACCTGCCTCTGCCTCCCAAGTGCTGGGATTAAAGGCGTGCACCACCACTGGTTCTTGGCCTTCTTAATGCTGCATGCAACCCTTTAACTGTACAGTTCTTCATGTTGAAGTGACCTCCCAGCCATAAAATTATTTTGTTGCTACTTCATAACTGTAATTTTACTACTGTTATGAATTATAATGTTGATATGCAACTCCTGTGGGGTTGTGACCTACAGGTTGAGAACCATTGTATTAGATGATTACATTCTGGCAAGATATTTAGACATCTAACTCTACAGCAGTGAGATTGGCTCTATCTGAGTCTTTGATGGTAAGTGCTATCCCCATATTTAGAGGACATTTCATAGCCTGATGTGGAAGTTTTGCTGTGGTTATGACTTTCAACATATTTCCTGCTTTGCTTGCAAAACATTGACTGCTTACCTCTTTGTGGGAAGCCATAGCCCCAAAGCTTGCAAGTTTCTTAAAGGTGCATCACTGTCCCTCAGTTTGTTGGGTCTATGTATGTCAAAGTTATTACGGCTACAATGCTGTTAGAGAAACATGAGGCACACAGCATTCACAGGCTTGACTTTTCACCCTCTTAACAAATGAAAGTAGGACTTGGGTATTCTCAGGTAGCCAGGATGGTCTGGGTTGCATTATCTTAGAGGTAATACTCACACTTGACAGAAATGCAGATTCAAATTTGTAAGCTGTTAGAACTGAACAGGGCCCAAGAGCTCTAAAACTTGTTCAGATATACACACCTACACACAGAGATGCACAGAAGCATGGACACATACTTTTATATCTTATGGTTTTGGAGAACCTCTTGATTAAAAGATTTATAATAGAAGAAACCATCTTTATAACATTACAAATACCTTCTATGTCCTAATCTGTGCTGAAGTTGATTGTCCATCTGTACTGCTTTTTCTTTTTGATGCCTTTCTAGCCTGGTTAATTTTTTTCTCTTTTAATATTTTTTTTTGTACAATATATTTTGCTCACATTTTTTTTCTCTTTTCTAAATCGTCCCAGATCTGCCTCACCTCCCTACTGATCTAATTCCATGGTTTTTTAAAAAAACCCCAAACAAACAAAAATCAGTAAGACAAAATTACCAAACCAAGCCAACCAAGCAAACAGAAAACAAAAAGTGCACAAAAAGTATGCAGTCCATTTTTGTGTTAGCCAACTACTCCTGGGCATGGAGCCTGCCCTGGAGTGTGATTGATGTAGCCAGTGATAGTCCATTGGAGTGGGGTTGATGTAGCCAGTGATAGTCCGTTGGAGAAAATGAATTTTCCCTTTCTCAGCAGCTATCATTTTCAAATAATTTCTTAGTTGGAATGGGACTATGTGTCTATTTCTCCTTCTTGGTGGAACTTTTTTTTTTTGGGTGGGACTTTTTAGTGGTTTGAATTTGTGCATGTCTTCTGTATGGTGTCATAGTCTCTGTGTGTTAGCCCTATATGTATTAGCCCTGTTGTGTCCTTTTAAGTTTGCATAACTACTTCATTTAGGGGTTAGTACACCATCAATTTTTTTCATTTTCAGAAAGAAATGAAAGGGAGTAGATTCACTGAATTTTTTTGTGTGCCAGATAAGTCTTTTTTCTCTTCCACACGGAACTGATAGGTAGGTAAGACTTGGTGCACATGATAAGGGTTTTTCTGTATAGCCCTGACTATCTATCTATCTATCTATCTATCTATCTATCTATCTATCTACCTACCTATCAACCTATCATTTATCTATTTATTTATCAATCTATCATCTATATTAGCTATCTACCTATCATCAATCTCTTTCTTTCTATCTTAATCATCTCTATCTACTTGGAC
Source organism: Arvicanthis niloticus (assembly GCF_011762505.2). Taxonomy (NCBI): domain Eukaryota; kingdom Metazoa; phylum Chordata; class Mammalia; order Rodentia; family Muridae; genus Arvicanthis; species Arvicanthis niloticus. The sequence continues at coordinate 44,050,390 of NC_047678.1, forward strand.
TTTGTTGGTGTAGCTTCTTACTTTCCTAAGAGACATCATCTTACAGTAAAGTCTTTCCTCTGGCTCTTTCTGCAATGATCTCTAAGCCTTGGGTTCTGGAATTGAACTGTAGCTGTGTCTATCAGTTTGGGCTCCAGAACTCTGCATTTTTATTGGTTGTTTATTTCTGTATTGTTCTCCTTTTGTTGTAAAGAGAAGTTTCCTTTGTGAGAGATGAGAACTACACTTGGGTGTAGAAGGACAAATATTTATAATGTAGTTAGGGATTGTGCTGGTTTAGTAAAGTTGCAGTTTTAGGTTTTCCTTTGAGATCCACGACTTCAACAGCCCTGGGTGGTTGGCTAGTTTTCCAGTAGCAAGTATGACTTCTCTCCTGTTGGGAGGTTCTTAACTCCAACTGAAGAGCTTATTAACCAACTCAAGGTTATTGCCAATGTATGTGTGCTAAATTTTCTATTTTTAATGTGTGGTTTTTTTGAGTGTATGTATACTCCTGATGTGACGTGTGTGTGTGTGTGTGTGTGTGTGTGTGTGTGTGTGTGTGTGTGTGTGTGTGTCAGAGAATAACTGGCAAGAGTAGGTTTTTTCCTTCCACCATAGAGTTTGAACTTGGCTGTGAGGAAACCCTGCTGCTAAGGTTGAAGTCTGATTTCACTGAAAGCCCTGAGCTTTATCAGCGGGGCTTCCTCTTCTCTACCGGGGAGCTTCCGGACCTCACATTGACTACCTGAGGAATGTCACGTAGTCCTTCACCTGAGACTCCTGGAATGCCTCAGTAGCCTTACTTCAGACAATGGCATTTGCCCACTTTGGACATTCTCACCCCACTTCCCTAAAACTCTTGGTTCACCCTGAATAAAATGTATGTGTATAAGCCCACCCTGCATAAAGGTACAGGCACAAGCTAAAATTGTCTCAGAGAGCTGTTTCACTGAACATCCTCAGAGAAGCCTCCCCACCCCCAATGGATTCCCAGCTGGACTGAGATCCTGCTTATTCCAGACTCCACTTCATCCTTCCAGCCCTGCGTGCAGCAGTGTCTGGATGCCCTGAGAGGAAGAAAGCAGAGGAAGTGAAGCACAAATTAAGGTCGAAGTTTATCATCTGAGCTTAGTGCAAAATGGAGGACTTCCTTTACCAGCAGGGCTTCCCCCTTCCCTGACCTTGTCTGGGGATCCCCACAGCCTCTACCTTGGGAAGGGTGAGTAGTCCTTGACAGACTTACAAACTCCCCAGCCCTCATAAGAACCTGCCAAGCAAGTACCTCCATACGGCATGAGGCATTCACAGAACTTTAAACTCTAGCCAGTGATTTTCATTTACCCTGAAACAAAACAAACAAACAAACAAACAAACAAAAAAACACCTTCCTACTCTTCAAAGTCCATATATACCTTCTGGTTCACCCCAAATAAAGTGTATGTAGACAAGTCCACCCCAAATAAAGGCATGCAAACAAGGTAAAGAGCTGTTGTATTGAAGATCATCAGAGAAGGCCTTTGTCTTACAGAGAAGGGCTGTAACTCTTAAGATCCAAGAAGAACGGCCTCTTCCCCCCCACCCCCTCACTCCCAGCTGAACTGGGGGTCCATCTTCCCAGCCTAGTTTGCAGCAGAGTCTGGACACCCTGACAGGGAGGAAGTGGAAGATACAGAGCCACAGCTGGACCCGGAAACACATACTGCAGATGGCAAAGTGCCACACTTTTCAGAATCTGTTCCCTCAGTTTCCTGTCCACATTTTCCATCCCCTCCCAGTTGCCATCCACAGTGCCTGGGGAAAGCAGCTGATGATGCTGGTAATTCTCTAGTTCTGCTTTTGGCTGCACTCTGTAAAGCAAGACACGATGCTTTTTTTTCTGTCCTTGGTTTGAGCTTAAGGAAGAGTGTTGCCTTCTTTCCCCACTCCCTTACCTTCTCCTCTCTCGTTTTCATTAGCCCTTCTCTTTTTGTTGGAGACAAGGGCTCGAGTACAAGTAGCTCAGGCTGAACTCGAGCTAACTAGGTAACTGGGATGACCTTGCCCTTCTAATCCTCCTGCCTTTACCTCTGGGGTGCTTTCTGACTGCCTCTGCCTTCCTAGTATGGTGATTACAGGCCTGTGATACCAAATTTAGTGATTAAAACAATACATTGTCTTCCATACCATCTTTAAATCTTCATTTTTTAAACTTTATTTTATACTAAAGTTTATTTTATGATAAAAATATAAATTTTCATTTAGTGACGGTCTCTTCTGAGCATTTTTTCCTGAACCTTGCACCCCATTTTGTGTTACTCTTCAAGCCTCTGCTGCCAACCTGCCTCTTGCTCTTGGTTGGGGGTTCTGGAATTGTCTATCCTTAGGCATGTTTCCTTGGCTCAGGTTACTCTCACCTCAGAGTTACTTGTGATTTGAAGTGGGAAAGGGGATGTTGTTGCCATTCTTTGTGGTTTGCAGAAGCTTACTGAAAATATTTGCAGGTTTTTTTTTTTGTTTGTTTGTTTGTTTGTTACTGGAAGTGTTTTACTATGGCCTAGGTATCAAGAAGGGCCTCCAGTAAGGGGATTCTGAGCCCATAAGATCTCAAAGCTTGGCTAGTGTGGGTTTCACATATGGCAAAGCATTTCCCATGCTTGAATTCCCAACTAGAGTACTTCAGACTACCTGTCCAGAGATGCTGCCAAAGTGTACTTGGAACATTCTAGAACCACCCACCTCCTCCCTTTCTGAGCAAGATGGTCCTTAGGACAGCAGCCTTCCATCTCATCTTCTGAAGATCAGTGCCTTGCCTGATCCCAGGTGATTCCTGCTGGAATCTGAATGCTGTGAATTTTCCATGGACTCAGGACACAGACTCAGGTCACAGACTCAGGACACAGACTCATACAACACTCATTGCTTGGATCTCATCATCATGTGCCAGGGTAAATTTAAAACAGTACATGTTCCAGTGTGCACATGGAAAGAAAGGCATCTTTTCCTTTCCTTTCTTGGAACATTCCCCTGAAAAGCCAGGAATTCTTCTGTTAGTCCGATGACTTGTCCTTAAATATTTATAAAAGCTAAAGACACGTTTTGCTATCTGGTATGCTTTCAGGGCTTGGGAGTAATTATCTTTGAAAGGTAAACACTAAAGAAAATAGGTCTGAGTCACCCTGTGACCATGGGGATTTAGCCTGGGTCTCTTCCTCCCAGCTGTCAAAGATGAAAATGATACAGCGCTGGCTCTAAGCATGGAGGCATCATGCCTCTGTTCTCTTGGAATCTAATAGCTACCTTGTCCATAAGGTCAAATGAGCCTACAGGATGGTAACTAAGATGTCTGTCACGCCACCAATAGTTAGCCTCACTTAACCTGAGCCTAGATGGTATTTCATGACTGAAGACCACAAAGCTGCCTGCCCAGTTAAGCTGGGCTCAAATGATGAACGTTCTAACTGTTAGTGATAATAATTAGTTGTGCTTTAAATGATTAACTTTATGTTGGCTTATTAGGTAATGGGTTAAAGCTGTGTTTTGTTAAAGAGCATCCATCCTTTTGCTGAAATAAGTGAATAATCCAGTGTTAGCTGATTTCATTGGATCAGCACAAGACTGCATTCGGATGAGAGTACAGCATATAGTAAGAAGAAAGTTCTGGCAGGTGCACACCTTTACTCCCAGCACTTAAGAGCCTGGTCTACAAAGTGAGTTTTAAGATAGGCAAGTATATATACACAGATAAACATTGTCTCAAAAACAAAATAAAGAAGGAGGAGGAGGAAGAGAAGAAGAAGAAAAAGAAGAAGAAGAGGAAGAGGAAGAGGAAGAGGAAGAGGAAGAAGAAGAAAGGTCTGCAACAATTTATTAACATAGAATCATCAATCTTTTTTATTAAGTATATTTGGACAAAAACAGTTCTCAGTTCAAAAGGGTCATTCTTGTGTTTGACAAAACGATGCTACACAGAACAAACTTAGAGTTGGGCAGAGAAGTTGGGAACATCAGAGCTCTGACTTGGGTGATACTCAGAGCAAAAGAATATTCTGGAGCATTTGTCTCTGCTTGGGAGAGGCCAGAGAAACTCACACGTCTCTCAGCCCAACTCTCAGTGTTTGACATTACTCCGTGCTCTGGGAGCTGGGAACACAAAAAGACCAACCTTGAGAAAATGGCAATTTAGAGAATCCAGGGCTCTTACAGGACACTCTTGAGAACCCAGGTAGGATGATCTTGCGGCCTGGGGTTTCAGAGACACTGCCAGCCTTGTCCAGGGTATGTTTAGTAAGAAGACCTGGCCAGGCAGAGAGAAGCTGTGTTCTAGTGGACTATAGAGCAGTCCAATTGCATAATATATGGTGGAGAGTAAGATGAAGGGATCTGAGAAAGAATTTGTATGCCAGAACCCAGGTAAGAACTGCCAATTTGTGAAAAGCTTTGCATGGAGTTCATATCCATTACAAGAACCCAGGTGGGGTCCTTCTGGTCTTATCTTCCTCACATCCCCACAACCAATCCCTCCTCTAGCCTCACTGGTCTCTTTGCTTCTTCAAGTGTCTTTCCACCTTAGGACCTTTGTACTAGTCCTTCTCCATAATCACCTTGCCTCCCTCCAGGCATATGTATGGCCTTGTTTTTATTTTTCTCAGGTCTCTGATTTTCACTGAGGCAGGGGTTCTCTGCATGGGTCAGTGTATTTAGGTTATTACATTTTGTTCAAATAATTGAAAACATTTACACAAATAACGCAAGTGATTTTATTCAGAAACAAAGCACAGGGTCCACACACTGCAAGGAAGCAATTGGCTCTAACGAGGCACACAGCCCAAGAGCGCTTGGTTACTACTTGGGTTTTTCTTTAGGAGAAGGAAGAGTTCATTGCTAAGGACTGGGTGAGAGTGATTTTCTGTTTAAACTGACAGGCGTGGACTACGTAAGTCTTTGTTCACTATACATGTCATTTCCCATGATGCATCTTATTTTAATTATAGGTATGCTCAATTATTCATCAGAATAAGATGGTATATAAGGGTTATCTAAAAAAATTCACTCAGTGGATGCAGTTCGCCTTGTGTGTGTGTGTGTGTGTGTGTGTGTGTGTGTGTGTATACAATGAAAACTGATCCATGGTGGACTGATTCATTATCCTTACTTCTCTAATATATTCCAGAATGTATTTGGCTATAAAATGTGTTACTAAAGTTTCCTAAGGGATTATACGTTAGAATGGGCTGTTACTTCATTTGGAGAGAAACATGAATACAGCTCAGTACAGGTGGGACTCTTGGCTGTTAAACAATCTCAGTGCTTTCCTGTTGCAAAACATTGTCAGATGGAGTGTTAGTCAGCTTTTTGTCACTGGGATGAATACAAGCAAAACAGTCTAAAAAGAGGAAAGACATTGCTTTGACTCATGGCTGTAGAAGTTTAGTCCATGGTTACTGGCTCTGTTTGTTGCTTTTGGCCAAGAGAACATCATGGCAGGAGGGGCTAGTATGAGGCATCCTTCACTTCATAGTAGCCAGGAAGTAGAGAGACAGAAAGAAAAGGGCCAGGGACAGTAAATACCTTTTAAATATATTCTCTCAGTGACTAGTTTCTCTTAACCAGGCTCTATGTCTCTTCTGTCTATGTACTCATTATAAATCAATCCATCGATTATGTCAGAGCCCACATAATTTAGTCACCTGTCAGTGCCACTAGCTAGAACCAATCCTTCAACTTGAGTTTTTGGGGACAGTATTTCATATCTAAATTAGAAAAGGTATCATCTGATAAATTTGGACAACATAACCAGGCTGTGGCATACGCCTGGAATCTCAGTTATTGGGAAGGCTAAGATAGGAGGATTGTGAGCTACCAGCCTGGATAACTTGGTAAGACTTGTGTCTAAATAAAAAGTAAGAAGGGGCTGAGGATCTACCCCAGTGATAGAGTGCTTTGGCAAGCATGTGTGAGGACCTGGACTCAACTTCTAGTACCTGGAAAGGAAGGAAGGAAGGCAGGATGGAAGGAAGGCAGGAAGGAAGTAAAGAAGTAAAGAAGGAAAGAAGGAAAGAAGGAAAGAAGGAAGGCAGGACAGAAGGAAGGCCAGACAGAAGGAAGAAAGCTTTGTTAAATATAGTCTGCTATTTTGCCACTTCTCTGCTGTTCTCTGCCTTTTGATTTTGGCTTAAATTTCTCCTAGCATTTCTTTTCTATCTCTTATCCTGATATCTAAGAAGTGCAAGATGCTGCTTTTTTGTTGTTCTAACAGGTAGACTCCATCTAGCCGCCCATTCACCACATCTAGAATGGCTTCTGAGACATAGTAAGTACTTAATAAAATTTTGTGGAATAAGAGTAGAATTTAGTCAAATCGGAAGGAATTTTGGATTAGAGAGGGACAGTCAGATTTTCATTTTAGACAGTTCTGTTTGGGTAGAAGATTGGGACAACAGACTTGACAAGGAAGGCCCCACAGCCATGGCATGGAGGCAGAGTTGACAGCACTCTTTAAGGAACAAGGATGCGGACAGAGACCCAGAGGGAGGCAGGGTGAACTTAGGAAAGAGGTTTAGCTGATTCCAAAGCTATTATTCTATTCGAAAGAATGTTTCTTTCTTTTTTTTTTTTTTTTCTGAATTGCACCTTTGAGATAAAGAATTTCAAGTAGTGAATAGCAAGCATGTAGAACTCTCATAGCAGTTCGATATCATAACAAGATTAGACTTCCACATAGTACATTTCTACAGTTCTTTATCATTATTGTCACATATAGACTGTAGTAATTAACACAAGCATGATGCAGGATCACTCCAGCATCACAAAGATCTCTTTATGCTATGTGCTAATAAACACACTTGCCTCCATCCCTAACCCTGAAAGCGCCAGCCTGTCTTCTACCTCTATTTTGTCAGGTGACAGTGTTATGTAAATGAAACCACAGATTGTCCCCCAACCCAACTCTGCCCATCAGATGTATAGTGTATCTCAGTGGCCTATGCTTTATGATTGTTGGGTGAAGCATTTTGGTTGAATATACAGTTTCTTATCCAAGGACACTAGGGCTGGCCTCTAGTTTGGGGCCCTATCACAAATAAAACTTCACACAGGTTTTAGTGTCAATGTATGTTTCTGTTCCTCTGGGACAAATGGCTAGGTTTTCAACTGTTGTATCAAAGGGTATTTCAGTTTTTAGAGGTTGCCAGTCTTTTTTTCAGAGTGCTGTTCACAGTTTACTTTCTCACCAGCACTTTAGTGACCCAGGATGTAAAATGGAGCCACACTTCCCTAATGGCTGGTGCTTCTCAGCATCTTCTAATGTACTTACTGGTTATCTTTATGGTTTCTTCTTCAACTTTTAATTGTATTTATTATCATGTGCATATGATGTAAATATATGCATATATGCCATGGCACAGAGGTCAAAGGGCAACTTCATGGAGTTGGTTTTCTTCTAGCATGGGGTCCAGGATGAACTCAGGTTGACAGGCCTGCATGACATGTGCCTTCTTCACCTGTTGAGCCATCTTCTCAGACCACTACATGGATTCTTCAATGAAATATTTTTTATATTTTTTTCTAGCTTTCTAATTGTAGTTTTAAATGTTAAACTTTAAAAATGTATCTTATTTTATGGTGATGGGAATTGAACCCAGAGCCTTACACATGCCAGACAAGTATTGTGTCACTGAGACATACTCTCAGCCCTAATATTAAGTTTTGAGATCTTTTTATGTATTGAGAATAAATGTTTTTAGCTATGTGGTTTAAAAATTGTCTCCCAAACTAAAAGGGTTTTGTTGTGAATAAAATAAAATTTATTTTTTGTTTCATGGAATAGTTTACGTGCATGTGCGTGTAATGTACACAAACACAAACACACACACGTACACGTGCACACACATGTGCACACACACACACACACACACGCACAGTGTTTTGTCTGCATGTATACGTTTGCACCACACGCATACAGAGTCCTGTGGTAGTGAAAAGAGGACATGGTGAATGCCTGATGTAGGTACTAGGAACTGAACTGAGATCCTTTGCAAGAACTGACGGGTCATCTCTCCAGCCCCTTTGCTGAGATTTTGAATCCATGAATATAAAAAATACCTGTTTATCATTTGGTTTCTCTCACCTACATTTTGTAGTTTCAAGGTTTATAGAATCAGAGGATTCTATCCACAGTTCAGAATAGGCGAACATGTGACACAATGCTGGGTGAGAAAAGCTAGTGACACAGTGTGGCATCACGTTCCCAGAAACAGGGGCTGAATGAGGTTGTGGGAACTGAGTAGGGTTGTGGGAGCCGAAGAGGCGTAATAGGGAAGTAGTGTTTGAAGGGAGCAGAGTTTCAGCATTGAAAGCCAAGAAGGTTCTGAATGGTGCTGAGAGTTGCGTTTTCAACTCTACACTTGAAAAATAGCTAAAATGGTAAGTTCTGTGGTTATTTTACCATGCAAAAATACCATGGCACTCGGGAAACTGAGGCAGGAAGATCAGAAGTTCAAGGTCATCTTGAGCTACATAGCAAATTTAAGACCAGTCTGGGATACATTGTTTCAAAACAAACGAACAAGTAAACACACACACACACACACACACACACACACACACAAACGGGAAATGTTTCTCTCCCAATCCCTAAAAAGCCAGGGTGCAATGTTAGGAAACTTTTTCTTTTTTTTGCTTGAGCTTTGACAAGGAGGGGAGAGCCCAACCTAACTTGTTTCCTACCACATAGAAGTCCAAGTTTGTGGCCAGTACATAGCGTCATATTCCTAACTAGAGTCCAATTCTCTTGGGTAAAATTGGACATCATGATTTGCGGTATCTTCATATCTTTCTCAACCATGTTTGGCAAAACCAGGAGAGAAGTTCAGTGGTTATACAGAGCTAGGCTGCATTCTCCTGTGCAAGTATGTTAGTAGAATGTACCACAGAGGTCATTGCACTGCCTGTCAGGTTGTCAGTGGAGGTTATTGGCGTGTTGGTGACATGAACAGATAAAAACATCTGGAAGTTAATAACAGAGCTATAAAATCAAACCCTGCTTTCCCTTGATTTCTCTTCTAAGACTTACTTACAAAGACCCTTTTTCATGGAAAACCATGACAGCTTCCTGAGAATCTTTCTCCCTCTTCCTCATCATCTCTGACTCTGCTGAGTGTGCCCCATGTTCTAAATTTATGGATGTTAAATTTGGTCCAAATCCTATCACTAAAGTGACTTTGTGATCTTGGCAAGTGCCTTTACCTTTCTACTGTCACATTTCTTGAAGGTAATCCTAACCTTCCTCAGACTTTGTCTACCCATGCTTCAAACCTCATCAGGTGGGTACCATAGCAGGAAGTAGCATCCTTCATGTAGCCCAAGAATTACATTTCAGGAGATGAGGTCAGATGGTACACTATTACATGGGCATTTTAGCCTGAGGGTTATGTGTGAAAGAGAGTGAGTGACAAGGGCCAATCTGCATCTTAGAGAATATGAAGACTATGCTTGTAATCTGAGGTATTGGGAGGTCAAGGTAGGGAGGGTTGCTGCACATTCTAGCCTAGTTTGGCTTACTTGGTGAATGTAGGCTATCCTAAGCTACAATGTGGAAACTTATAAAAACAAAAACAAGTCAGAGAGATAGAGGGAGAAAGGGGGAGGAAAAGGGAGAGAGAGAAGAGAGAGAGAGAGAAAGGGAGAAGAGAGAGAGAGTGGGGGGAGGGGTGCAAGACGACAAAGCACAATGCCTTTCACATGTAAAATCATCCTTGGAGTTGCTATACATGGAAGGAAGACAATTTCACGATATGTCTTCTCCTTTTTAAGACGTTTCTTTTATCATGAATGGCATGTTGTTTTATAATAAAATGTGTGGTTACTATAAAAGGAGAACAAGCGTGGAGTTACCAGAAACACATATCCCTGACTCTAAAGAAATCATAAGGAACACCAGAGAGAATACTTCCTCTGATTGTGCAGCAGGCCTCCTGCTGGAGTGGTAGATGTGTGCTTCAGTGAGAACTATGAGGAGAAAGCCAGGGAACTGGCTGGGAAGGAAGCACAGGCACTCTTCTCAAGATGAGGGCTGTGAGCATCCCTGGCTCTCCCATGAAACAGGCCAAGCAAGGGTTTCTCCAAGGGAAGGTGGGTTAGAGAGATAGGAAAGCTTGGAAGACAACAGAACTTGATGGAAAGACTGGAGAGCTTGATAAGAGATCCAATAGATCTTGATTGAGAGACAGCATCATGGAAAGCCTTGATAGAACTTGATAGAGGGGCAGAAGAGCTTGATCGAGGGGCTAAGGAGCCTGGCGAAGGAATGGAATAGTTGAATTCAAGGGCTTCACTCAGGTTAGACATGGGAACACGGAGCTTATGAAGGACAGTTTTAGGGTGTTTGCAAGAGGTGGACATAGACTTTGGACCAGAGCATCAGATAAGAGCTAGATTTCCCGGGTTTGATCATTATTCTGTGATGGTGCATGAGAATATCTTAGTACTTAGTAAATGTGCACTGAAGCATCAAGGTAGTTCTTAAGGGTCCAGTCCTTGAAACTTACTCTAAAACATCTCAGAAAGGTAACATGTGAGAATAAAAGCAGCTTGAACTATGTTCAAAAGCTAGGGTGTAGGATGTGGGGGTGGGTTCTAGTTACACTCAGGAAAGCCAACAGCCAATTGGGTCAGCAACTTCAGTAGGAGCTGTGTTTGAGGGTGGTGGCAGAGCTAATGTGAGTCTTGCAGGTGAGTGTGTGATCTTGCTGGGGAGATCTGGACAGGGTCTGAGCATTCAAGTCCATACCTTATCATCATAGTCAAGGCATCAATGATGATCATGTGAGAGGAGAGAAGCAGAAAGCCCCGTCAGATCCCTCCTCGATCAGGTTTCAAGTACTCAGAATTTTTTTTTTTAACCTGTTCAAGTAGGACAGTCCTGTGGAACCCTTCTAGAACCTTCTAGAACCATTAGTTGATAAAACTATATAGATGATGAATTTGTGATAAGTCATTGCCAAGGGTGTTCTCTCTTGTTGAGTGAACCTTTTCAACAGAGGACAGAAAATACAGGGCGTGTGAAGTAGAGAATTCGCATCTGTATTTGCACTTTGTTAGATGACACCAAAAGGAAGTGCTTTGGTTTGTTTACTTAATGTGATACCAATGAATTGTTGGTGGCTTGGATCTTGTTATTACTGTATTCAAACTAATTGCAAGTTATCCTGTTCAGATGTCTTTCAGGAAAGACCCTGAGCCTCCACTTGTCTACTGAAATATTCAATTTCTTGACCTTAGAAAATGATAAATAGCCCCCTCTTTGTCTCCCACCACTACTCTGTTCCTTCACTGTCTTATTTTTGCCCTTTCGTAAAACTTTTCTTGTCTTGCCTTGTCTTGGCCCTTTCTCACCTTTCCACTTTAAGTCAGGATTGGGAATAATGAGCTCAAGTAATGATGTTTGGAAAGAGGGAAGTGCTGGATGGACCAAGAAGCCAGAGAGGACATGCCCCACCAAAAGGCAGATCCATTCTCAGAGCCTGACGAACTTTTTCTTTAAAGAAACAGATAGTAAACACAGGCTTCATGGACCACATATGGTTTCTGTTGCATATTATTTGTTTTCTAAAAGCCATTAACTCCAGGTTGGTACAACAAAGGCCAAGAGACAGATTTGGTGTGTGGTTTGTTACCTTTGGCTGGTGATTACAAACTTAGGGTGGCCCAGTGTTATGGTTCTCTAAGAACAGGAAATTTACATTTCATTCGAAGTCATCTGGTTATCAAATGCTGGCTTTTAGAAGACCATTTGGGAGTGTGTGTCTAGATACAAATGAGCAAATGTGATGGCGCATCCAGAACCTGGCTCGGTACAATGTTCTGCCCTACGGTCTCCCCATCTCAGCCCATGACAACACCCTCTAGAAAGATGCTAGGAACAGGTAGCTGGTATTTCTGCCTACACCTTTCTAATCGCACAGTTTTGGTGACCCTTCTGAGTGCTTTCTCAGTTGCCTTTTTCCTCATCGTCAGTTTCCAAGTTGAGTTGTTATCATTTCATCTCTTGGGGTCCACAACTTTTTCTTTTGACAGTTATCTCCTGTATCACCTCTTTTAATACGTTTGTTTTGAAATCAGATTATGTCATTCGCAAATTGGACTCATTTGCTGATTGAGTTTGGTGCAGCCCTCAATGTGGCTTAGAAAGTATGTTGGTGCTTGTCTAGCTGACTGCTCCAGTCTCTTTCCTCTTCCTGTTCATTCAACCCATGCTGTGCTCCTGTCCTTGTGGGCTACTTTCTGTTCCTTCAGTGAGACCAGTTATTTTTCACTTCCACATCTTTGCATCCACTGGCCTTTCAACTTGCACATCATCTGGCCTCCAGAAGTGTCATGGACCTGGTGCACAGAGTGTATTTTTCTGCCTAGGCCATCCTGCTGACTCCAGTGGGATGCACAGTGCCCTGCCTACCTGCTCAAGCTGAGTCTTTAACTATTATTTGAGTTTCGTCAGCATCGAGGTTTCACTGATGCTGTTTACTCTTTGAGGGGCTGTTTTCTCCTTCATTTCATAGGACCTAAAATATAGACTCCTTTCCAGGAATATTTAAACATAAAGGAATGTGACTCAGATAACAAGACCAGCTTTGTGCAGGCGATTACAACCCATCCCAAGACTTTCCCATTCCTCTTTTCTTTAAATGTACATGGTTCTGTTCTCTAGCCACTGTTCCTTCTGTTCTTTCTTAATGATCCATGCAGAGTCCCCTGTTGTTTCCCTTTTATAGATGTATGTCCTCATGTGAGAACATCTCAGACTTTATGACCTGGGACCCACCTTGGTGTCCCAACCACTTTGAGCAGTGGTTTCCAGGGAATTTTGTGCTGCTTTAATTTCTAGGGTGTTGACCTTTTGCTTTATCAGGGAAATAAATAAATAAAGCTCAACAATGCCTGCTAAATTTGTAATTATAGAAATTATTTTATATTCCTTTACTAAATAGTGTGCCATGTATCATGTAGTATCAATTTTGAAAAGGAAAACAGGTAGGAACAGGAATGCAGAGTAAATACAAAGGTGAGGGAAACTTCAGAAAGATCTTCACAGACCAGGCCACTGAACCAAGACTAAGAGATGAAATCTGAGAGGAAAGAAATGCTTTTGCTCAATGAATTAACCACACAAAAGAACCAGAAAGTAGGAACTAAGATGGATAGCAGTTCAAAGGAAACTGTCTCATGACCAAGTGGTAAGTAGGAAAGACCTATAGTCAATTAAGTCAGTCAAAACCAATTATGAGATACTTGCTAGAAAACTGAACGCAAGAATCTGATTATTTCTGGGCTTAGAAAATAAGTGACTTGGGTATCCAACGCTTCAGAATTAAAGCAGCTCAATGGATAAGTTACATCTCAGTGAGACCAACAAGCAGTTAGGGAACATGACTACTACACAAAAAATCTTGCAACTTAATTTCACGTAGTAGCTTCTCATTGCTTACAGATATAGGGGTTGATTGTTTTCTTGGGGGGAAGGTTACGTTTATTAGTGTCTAAAAGCTTCACAGCCTAATGGAACGTTCTTGTTACAGCAGCCATACAGGATGCTAACCTTCCAGTGAGATCAGAAGTCAAAGTTGACGACTACCACTATATATTACTTTGAAATAAAATCGATAATATAAAAACAATACTACTGATTAAATTTCATATCCAATGCCATATTTTTACATTGCTAAACAAAGAAAAACTCAATTTTAATTATTTTCCCGTCTCTTTAGTGAAGACACTAGTTAACAACAAAGTGAGTTCTGGCACTGAGAGGCCTAGCAGCGCATTCTGTATGGCTACTGAGATTCTATTGGATTATATACTGAAGTCACGTTTGTATTAGTTGCAGTGAACCCAGTTGAGTGTATTAACCCTGTGCCTGTAGCCAAGACAAAGACATGTGTGGCTCCTTTAAGACAGAGTTTCTCAACTTTAGCTACATTGATGTTCTGAGCCAGAGAACCTAGGTTCCAGGGACCTGTTGTACAAATCACAGGATGTCTGGCAGCATTCAAATCATCTACACATTAGATACTATCAGCATATCCACAGTTGCTTCTGATTGTCAGTCACTGATCAAGAAAAGTGTTTCTTAATCAAAATGGTACATCAGAATTACCTTTGTGGTTCTTTTAAAGTGTTAAGAAAATAAAAATACCCAGTCTCTATTATTTAGATTGTGGTTCAGTACATTAGTTTCTACTCTTTTTTTTTGAAATTTAACTTTTTGTTGATTCTTTGTATATTTCACATCATGCACCCCAAACTCACTCATCTTCCCATCTCTTTGTTTTCACCCTTTGCCTCTGAAACCTCTCCACTAAAAGAAAAAAAAATCTCATGCGGAATCTATAGTATATCTCACAGTATACCTTTTTGTCCACACTTCTTTGCAAATGTTCGCTGCAGCGAGTTATTGGTCTGGTTTGAGGCCTCTGGCTTCTGCTACACCATCAGTACTAGATCCTCACTGGAAGTCCTCTCGGTTATCCTGCTACTGTGTCACGGAAATCCTGCAGCTTTGGCTTTGTATGAGAGTCTCCTTCAAGAGCTCCGGCAGGATGTTTTGGGGCGGGCCAATTCAAAGCCTTCTATCTGGGTCTGGGTGGTATCTGAGCTGGTCAGCCCTTCAGCAACCCCCAACCTACACCACCAGAGCAAGTTCTCCAGCACTACTTAGGATAGCTCATCCAGTGCCACAAGCAGCAAGGGCCAGAGCCAGCTCTCCCGCTCGCTCTCACGCTCTCAGGTCGGCCTGCCCACCGGAGCCCAAGAGCCCATCCCAGAAGGACCAGATCTATTGTGCTGCCCAGGTGAGGTTGAGGGCCTGTTCTCCCCGAGTGTTGTTGCCAGTGAAGGACGTGGCCAGCTTCCCTGTCTGCCATAGATGGCAAGGGGTGAGGGATGGGAGGAGGACATCTCTCACTTCCCCACAATACCACATGGCAGACAGAGGTTGGTCTTGATCTTCCTCAGATGCTCCTTGTGTTCATGGCTGCCCAGAATAAATGGAGAATAGCATTGAGAATTATTGGAAGAAGGCAATTCCTAGTTTCTAGAGGAACACAGAGGAGCAATGGACTTCTTTTGGCCTATCATAGGGGAATTTCTGACCCGGAAATAACCTTCTGTGGACTCTTTAAACCTTCGTGAGGGATGAAATGTGGAACTGAAAAACAGCAAGTGACTAGTCTTGCAACATCGAGGTGGTTATAACACTGTTCTTGAGTTTCTAAACATGAAAAGTATCCAAACTTGAGAGTCAATGCCTATAATCTGTGCACTTGAAGCCATTGTGAGTTTGAGACCAGACTAGGCTACATAACAAATTTGAGGCTAGTTTGAATTACATAGTAAGAACTTATCTCAAAAACAAAACAACATTAACAAGAACAAAATAGGTACTATCCGATATTTGAGGATTAGGTTTTTAGATAGGAAAAGAAGGAGGGGCAGATATCAACTACCATTTGGTTAGGTGCCTGGCTATAAGGATAAAACTGTGACCATGGTGTCTGTATGAATTTTCTATACCCACTATAACAATTTCACACAGATGTTAGGTCTTAAGACAACACACATTTAATCTCCTACAGTGTGGAGGTCAGAGGTCTCAAATGATTCTTACTGGGGTTAAAAGAGATGATTTCCTCTATTGACTCCGTAGAAAAATCTATTCTTTGTTTTTTTTTTTTTTTTTTTTTTAATTGTTCTTGGCTGGCAGAATTCCTCAGTTGTGACTTTCGGTGTTGTTTTGTCTTCTCCTCTTCAGTAATTCAATCTTCCCTACCTTCCTCTTGTTAGGGTCCAAGAATCACTGAAGGAAGATGCCAGAATAAAATAATATGCAAAGGCAAGGAGTAGAAACCCTTGGCATGTGGGGGTCAACCACGCATGAGAATGGCAATGACCAGAAGAGCTTACAGGTCTCCTTTTATACAGGGGGAATTTTTATAGAAATTTGACCAAACATATGTGAGACCAACTGTGAGTGTGCTCACCTTTTGCACACTAATTATTGTGGTGAAGCATTCCAGAAGAAGTGGGAAGGGATAGTGTTTATTCCTGTCTGAACAGCTCCCAACATAACATAAGACACTGTTTTTGAAAGTTATACATGTATATCAGTCTTTACCAGCATTACCAGGGACATTAGTATCTACAGTCTGATATTTCTGAGTCCTGTTAGCTTGGCAAGAGATTGTGTCTTTTAAGTTCTTCTTAGGGACTTCTTAGGGAGCTGATAATTGATGGTGCTGTACTGGAATATTGTATACCAGACAATAATTCTATTTATGAAGTTCTTATAGTGACATATTCTGCATAAAATGGTGACACTAATCACATAGAAGGCATAATTATTACAAATAAAATTAAATGGTGAACACTAAAAACGTAGAATTCTTTTTTTTTTTTTTTGTCAATTCTTTGCTACAAGTTTCAAATATTCCTCAGAGGTGAAAAAATCACACACATTTTATGGGTTGGAGAGATGTCTTGCTGGTTAAAAACATGTACTGGTCTTGCAGAGTACCTCAGCTTCATTCCCAGTATCTATGTCAGGAGGTTTATTCTGCAACCGCATACAACCCTGGTTCCTTGGAATCTATCAATCTAACATCCTTTTCAGGCCCCTGGAGAAGTTTTTTTTTTTTCTAAACAATCACCTAAAT
Organism: Arvicanthis niloticus; assembly: GCF_011762505.2. Lineage (NCBI taxonomy): Eukaryota > Metazoa > Chordata > Mammalia > Rodentia > Muridae > Arvicanthis > Arvicanthis niloticus. The sequence continues at coordinate 44,067,054 of NC_047678.1, forward strand.
ATTAGTAACTTTATGATCTGCATGTAGTAAAGTCCCTTCATCCCGTTTATAAGGTAGAGTGTTTTAATGTTACTTGATACGATCATTCCAAGTTGGTTTTTCCCATCCCTCTCCCGAGTTCACTCATGTTCCTCACAGTTAGTCTGTTTCCACTCCAGGATATTTCAAGCTAATCCACTTTCTGTTTCTATATTTTTGTCTTTTGGACTTTGCACATGACTGAAATCACGTAAGAGGTGGCTTCTTGAGGTGAATCCTCTCACGTAACATTGTTTCCCAGGGCTCTCTTACCACATAGAAGATGCTAGTATTTTGCTGTCTTTTGGTTTGTTGTCTGTTTGTTTTGATGCAGGGTTTCTGTGTAACAACTTTGGCTGTCCTGGAATTCGCTTTGCAGACCAGACTGGCCTCGAAGTGGCCACCTGCCTCTGTTTCCCTAATGCAAGGATTATGGCGTTTGCCACCAGCTTATTTTGCTGCCTTTTATTGCTCAGCAGGATACTTGCTACTCTTGCATAAGGCTTGGGCTTGGTTTCCAGCACCTACATGATAGCTCAACAGACTGTAACTCTGGTTCTTGTCAATCTGACAGCATCTTTGACTTCTATAGGTACCAGGCACATCTGTGGTATATATATATGAAGGCAAATACTCATATGTAAAACTAAAAATAAATCTTAAAGAACTCCACTTAACAGATACACATTTCTATCTACTTACCAGTTAATAGATATGTGTAAATAGATAGATATAAATAGATCATTTTTGATTTATGGGAGTGATCATGCACAGATTTTGGGGGGAGGGTGTCACACTTTCTTTCTCTTGGATATTCTTGAGAAGTGGAAGTGTTAATATTTAACATCTCCAGGAACAGAAAAAATGAATTACTTTCCAAAGTGGTTGCATTGTTTTACAACACTGCCAACAGCATGTGAGGTTTTGTATCTCCATACCCTTGTCAGCATTCATTTGTGTATGACGTATGTCTCATAGTAATTCCATTGAGTATAAAAAGCAATGTGACTGTGGTTTTTGTGACTTTATTTCTCTAATAAATAAAAAGCATTTTTAACATTTCTTCAGTCATTTGTCTACTTTCTGCAGTGAAATATGTGTTCTGTTTTTGTACTTTTTTGGCTAGGTTGTTTTCTTATTACTCAGCATATGAGCTCTTTATGACTGCTGAATATGTCTTATGTCAGGTTAGATTTTATAAGTATTTTCTTTCATTTTATTCCTTGTCTTTTAATTTTCTTAATGGTATCTTTGAAATGGAAAAGTTTTAGAGGTTGATGAAAAATCTTTTATTTAGGTTTCTTTTTCCATTTATGAATCATGTTTATTTTCGTTTGTTTAGCAACTCTTTAAACAAATGTTTAAAGATGTGGGGATGTTGCTCAGCTGGTAAAGTACTTGCTTTGAGAGCACAAGGACCTGAGTTTGATTTTCATCAGCCCTCTTTTTAAAAATCTAGGTGTGGTGGCATGCACTTGTAATTCTGGGGACTCATTGGCCTAATCAAACCCCGTCATACCTATAACCACTGGGAGTCTTCACTTTGATATGATTTGGAGTTGTCTCCAAAGACTCATGTTGGTGACTTCATTCTCAGTGCATGGGTAATGACATCTTTAATGTCATTGAGCCAAGTGGGACACGATTATATTATCAGGGTATTACTCTTGAAAGGGACTAAGTCATTCTCAGAGGACTCTTGGTGGTCCTCACAAGAGACAGGCCTCTTTAGTTCTTCAGATTCCGCCACTCCATGTGATGTTTGCCATCTTGCCTGTGCACAGATGGTGAAGGCTATACTCTGCAATGATGAGCTGAGCAGAATGTCATGCTGAGTCTCCAAAGCTTCAAGCTACACAAACCTTTATTCTTTATAAAGTACTGGCTTTGGGGATTTTATTATAGCAGAGGAAAATGAATTGATGCATTCTTTCAGTTTGTTCTTTTTATATATACAATATGGGCCCAAAGAATCCTATATTTTCTCTTTTGTATTAATTTATTTGTGTGTATGTCTCCATACATGTGCACATGTAGAGATCAGAGAAATATTGGTTAGAGTCAATTCTCTCCTTTCATCACATGGTTCTTAAAATTGAACTCAGGTTGTTAAGCTTAGTAGTAAGTCCCTTTTCCTGTGAGCCATTTTTTCAGTTTTTTTATTTTCCATTTTAATTTAATAATATTATGAACATATTCCCAGATCAATAAAAATTCCTTAAAATATACCATATTCACTGACATTTAATATTTCTGAAATTATTAAACTATATGAAATTTTAATAGCATTTGTTAATATCACCCTAGAACTGACTACTTAGTTCTTGAGTATTCTTGAAGTTTTTAAATTCCTTCTCAGAAATACTGGATTAATTTACATTCGTATCAAACCACAAGTCAGTGACTATTATTTGCCATATCTGGACTTGTACTGTGCATTTTCAGTAGTAAAATGGAATAATATTTATTCACCACTTTTAGCATCCAAAAAAACTTTTATATTATAATTGTTATTTCCTTATGATCAGTATTTTTATATTAATGCTATTGCATTTATTCTGTGATCTATTTGTATCTCTACTAACTATTTAAAATAACTGGACAGAAAAACTTTAGTTTGTTACAGTTTTAATTTTTTTGACATAACATCATACTTTATAATATATGTCAATATGCAAGTATGAAAAATTCTTCTCGATTACAATGCTTTAAAATTTTCTCAGAATATCACATCATTAGGAGTTGAGTTCAGTAAAAATAGTAGCTTTGTTTTTAAGTTAATAACCACAGATTCTACCCCTTTTTGGATCCAAGCCACCCATTGGCACCATTAATCCAGTTTTTGGAATGTCCTACTTTGTTTATTCATCTCCTTTCTAACAGACAGAAGTTCAAGAAAACCATTAAAGAGGTGACTTATACCTAAGCTACCTCCAAGTTCCCTTTGCACCTACAAGATTGGGAATCCTCACTGCAACAGCTGTCAGCATCTGTCTTGTCTTAGAGACTTATATACTGTCTCCTCACTCTCTTCTAGACCTTGGTTGACACCTACGGTCTGAATCAGAAGCCAGCAGAGAGCTCATGTTCTCCTGTGGATGGAGATATGGAACTGGTCCTTTCTAGTTGGTCCACAGAGAGGAAGGGCAGCCATTTTGCCAGTGGTATAGCCACATGCCTTTGAAACAGCTGCTGAAGGTACTTCCAGAACCGCTCACCCACAAAGACGTAAATGATTGGGTTGACACAACAGTGGGTGTAGGCAATCACCTCAGTCACCTGCATGGCCAGATCCAGCTGCTTGCTCTGCTCACATAGATTGGTGAATAGAGCATCTTGGAAAGCGGAAACAAGTACAGTCAGATTGTAGGGGGTCCAGAGGAGGAAGAATAGAAGTGTGATAGCAAATATCAGACGCACGGCTTTGGCCTTCTTCTCACTGTAACGTCTGAGCAGAATTCTGATGATGCCTGCATAGCAGATTATCATGACTAACAGAGGCAAAACTAGTCCAAGGATGTTTAGCTTTAGAGCCTGAAACTTCCTCCACTGCTGCAGGCTCTCGTAGGGGAAATGAGGGCTACAGGTATGGTGAGTGAACTCCCATTGGGCCTTGAAAAAGTATAAGGCAGGAAGAGAAGCCAAGATGGCTAGGCCCCAGGTGATAACACTGGTGATGATGCCAAAAGTGACCGTTCGGGCCCTCATGGCAAACACTGCGTGGACAATGGCCAGGTACCTGTCAATCGTCAGCAGGATGATAAAGAAGATCTCACTGTATAAGCCCAGGTAATAAAACCCAGAAAGAAGCTTGCACATGGCATCGCCAAAAACCCAGTTGTCTTTCAGCTTGTAGTCAATCCAGAAAGGTAAAGTGAAAAGGAAGACCAGATCAGAGACAGCCAGGTTGAACAGGTAGATGCTTGTCATGCTGTGAAGCCTCCTATGCTGCAGGAGCACCAGAATCACCAGGACATTGCCTACCACTCCAGTGATGAACACGAGAGAGTACAGAGGTGGCAGGAGTCCAGCCCCAAAGGCTCGTACAGCAGTCTTCTGGCATGGAGTTGAGTCCCCATAGTCATATTCGGTGGTTGTGGCGTAGGCTTCTGTGATATCTGAAATCTCCATCCTTTGGCGAGGAACTGGTCAGGAGCACCAGCTTCTGTATTTACTTTTTTATTAAAGACAGTGAGTCCTGGGCAACAAAGACAAGACAATGATTATGTTTCTTTAACCAATAAATTGCTGATTGATACTTAGTGATTACCAAATCCTAGGGATGAAATGCAGGGTAAGGAGCCATTGCATTTTCTACTCACATGACCTTTGTAGACTATGAGGGGCCCAGAACAAACAAATGTATGAGTGTGCAATTCATTCAATTATTTCAAGAGTGACTGTGTAAGGAGCTCATTGGATCAAATTCAAAAGGGGACTTTACCTCATTGTTCTAACTAAAGAGTTCATTTTGACCCTGAACAACTGAGTTAGGACTTAATTTTCAACACCTATTAAGTGGGCAAATTGTTCCCATTTAGAAGTGATGAAACAGAGGTACAAGTTGCCACAGGATACTGCAGTGTGGCACAAGACATTAAAACAATAACAGAGGTACAGATTGCCCCACGTTACTGAAATGTGGCACAAGACACAGAATGAGACCTGCCATAGAAATCAATGAGTGTGTTGTTCGATCCCAGCTCTAAAATGATTGGACTCTCCTGGTTTTAATCACAGCACCGGCTGTGCCCCTGGGGTCTACATGGAAGCTCTGGGGAAGAGGGCAGTTGTGGATAAAAACCAAAACTTTATAGCTATGAAAAATTACCATATTTTCTGTTGTTCAAGAGTCAACAAGATGCTATTTTCAGTTGTAATGAAACAACGCATGTTACTTAATGCAAAAATCATGGTACTCTAAGATCAGTAAGATCAGCATACCTAATACAGCAAACTCCTAGTAGAACAACCCTCACTATAGGTTGAGACTCAAGGTCCCAGGTTGGCTGTTTGGTTTAGGTTGACCCCTATCACATGGCCTTTATAAGGTATAGGTATATTGACAGTTAATTGAGCAGCCCTAGTGAGAACCATGAGACAGCTAGGACGAGGGCATGACCTGGAGACAGAAATGAGTAATGGGCTTAGGGAGGAAGAGATGCCTGGATGCAACAGGTGACAGCACACAAGAGCTAGATGGAAACTGGGACTCTGCTGAAATGGGCTCTGAGTTATTGTTTATTATTATTATCATCATCATTATTATTATCTTAAATCAGGATTGCTTTGAGATAAACAAAGGAACCAGTAGTTAGCTTGGCACTGTAGGACTTCTTCCACACCATGTATGATTGTACATGAATTCTTCTCAGTTAGCTTTTTGAAGTGCCCCCTGTATCATATGTAGAAGTGGCACATGTGAAATAAAACCTAAGACAATTGAAAAATAAAGTAAACTCTTCAGTATGTGGTTATTGATCAGAGTCTTAATATTTGACCCAAATACCTATCAGTTAATTACGCTGTACCTGCTCCATCAATCCTGTGATCACCCTGGGCTTCTAGAGCTCTCCCTTCTGGGGTCTTTAGTGAATGTTTCCTGATTACAAAGTCTGTCCTGGAACAGCGGTCTTTCAACATTAAGACACATGGGGAATGGTGAACTATTCTGCTGAAGTCCCTTGATTTCCTATAGGCTCTGTCCCTGTCAGCTCTCCCTGGGGACACTTGGGTGGCAGTCAGGTTGATTGAGGCAGAGATTTCTGCTTCCTGCTGCTCATGCTAGTGCTGAAGAGGGCAGGCATTCAGCTTGGCACTCAGGACTTGTAGGTAGCTGGCAGCTCTAGTGCAGAGTCAACAAAGGTTGGGGAGCAATGTCATGTGGGGCAAGGTGGTCCTCGGGAGCCCAGTTCCCGGGGCACTGTAGCCAAGGTGAAGGCAGGTTGACTCCAGCACTGTCAGGGGCCATGTTCAACAGCCACCTGCCCACTGAGAGCCCCAGCTCTATCTGTTCTCCCTAAAGTGTCAGGTTGTAGCAGTTCCAGGGTATACTGTTGCTAAGGAGACATGATCTGGGCTGTGCTTGGAGGAGAAACCAAAGGTGCATTTTGCCATTGTCCCTCCCAGGCCTGTGAATAGTTTCTTGTAGAAGTCTGTCCCAGGTCCCTTGCACAGTGCTCATGTAGCTCCCTAGAGCCTGGAGTCTACTGGTGTCCTGTAGCCTGGTCATTTGTGAAGTGTCTTGGAAGAGATGATAAGAAGTACCCAGGCCCAGGGTGAAGCCAGATGCTTATTGTGGCTCATAAGAGTCAGTTGTGTGCATCTGTTTCCTCTCCACACAACATGTGGACAACTCGCAACTGTCCACCACAGAAATCAACAAGCATTATTGACCATGGTTCTCTGTTTTAGGGAGAGGCCAGTTTTGTTTACTTTCTAGCATTTTACTACCCAGGCCTTCCTGATTGACTAACCCATACCTGTCTGTCATGCATCCTAACATAAGGCCATTGCTACATATTCCCTGTAGAATCCTAGAGCTTCCTACTGGTTCTTTCTTTCTTTCTTTCTTTCTTTCTTTCTTTCTTTCTTTCTTTCTTTCTTCCTTCCTTCCTTCCTTCCTTCCTTCCTTCCTTCCTTTCTTTCTTTTTTTTTTTTTGCAGAGACAAACCATCTATGAAAAATCTAAGGGTTTCTTGTTACTTGAAAATCTATAATTGTTCCTTCTCTTTTCAACCCATGAAATAAAAGGCAAAATAGGCATTTGTTAGTGTCAGTCCTACACATCTCTCTCCAGCATAAAAGCAATATACATTGTGTTAGAATACATACACATTTGCATCCCAAGATTTTATCTGTCTGCTACCTCTAGAGGGTGACTTTTCTCTTCTTCTAAGACAGTAGTAGTCCCATTTTTATAATTTTAGTTGTAATTTTAAGAAATCGGTCCAGAATTTTGTCACTCTTGCATTTGCAATGATTTTTCTCACTAACATATATTATTTTGCTACCCTTTCTTTTCTTTTCTTCTTCTTCTTTTTTTTGGTTTTTTGAGACAGGGTTTCTCTGTGTAGCCCTGGCTGTCCTGGAACTCACTCTGTAGACCAGGCTGGCCTCGAACTCAGAAATCCGCCTGCCTCTGCCTCCCAAGTGCTGGGATTACAGGCGTGTGCCACCACTGCCCGGCGCTACCCTTTCTTTATATGTTGCATTTTGTTGGTCTTTGGGGAAGTTTTGCAAGGATAACTTAAAGTAACCTTTCATGAAGGCATTTCTTGTCTCTTTATACTGGTTCTAATTAATCATCAATAACAAATTCCTCAATATCACTGTCTAGAAAAAGTTTTATTCCTGAGCATCCAGTTTTAATAATATGTCCAGCACTGTCAACATTTCTCAAGTATTAACTGCTTTACTGATGCAGCAATGGGCTACATAGGTCCTGTCTGGTTCTCAAAGCGTTGTCCAATGTTGAGGATCCCTGAACTGCACTCATGACTTAAGATTTGCTTTCACAGTAGTTGACAGCACAGAAATGAGAAATATTACTTACTGCGTCTCCAGAGTAGTTTGTCCACACAGACTTTGTTTCTGGGTCTTTGAGGATCTTTATGAAGTCAAGGTTTAAGGTCCCAACCTAGTTGGAAGTTCTTGGCTTCCTGTGTGATGATGGAGCTTGGACTCTGGTTTTATAGTCTTTCAGAATTGACAAGAATGGTGTAAAGTTCTTCTTTTTTATGGTTGGCTGCTTATGAAGCACCACAGTGCTCACCAGTGGCCAATTCCTGGGGTCCAAGTTCACCAAAGGTGTTTTCTCTGTTCTCTCTGCTCCAGTTCCAGAAAAGTTCCAGTCTTCTCAGAGGGAGCTCTGCCCTACAAGGATTGTGTAGGGAGGGGTCGGATAGAGTTGAGTTGGACTGTGTGTGTGACAGTGAGCTAGCTGTTCCTAGGACTCATGGAGCAATTGATGTGTGTGGGCGAGTAAACGTAGGGCTGGTCATAGAGTTCTTGTGGTCAGCGAGGAGCCTCCCCCTTCTAAAGATTGCAGATGGAAAGATCTAAACCAGAACTCATATCCTGTTCCTCAAAATCATCTGGCTGATGAATAAGGACCCAGAGAGGCACCCTCTCTCTTTTGCATTCTATATCTCAATTATTTTTATTTGTACTCTAACTGGTCCCCATACCTCTCTTCTGATCCTAAATCCTTTCCCCATCAAACATCAAGAAATGCTTTTTTTCCTCAAGGATATCTGGCATTAGAAAGCACAATATAGGCTGTTTCCCCTTCTTTTTCTGATATATGTGGTGCTACATGCTTTTAAATTTAGCATTAAAGAGGCAGAAGCAGGAGGATTTCTGTGAGATCCAGTATAGCCTGGTCTACATTGTGAGTTCCAGGACAGTCAGGACTACATAGTGACCCTTGCCTTAAAAAATGAACAAATAAAGAAATCACACAAAAAACCCCACTAAGTATTTTCAGAGTAATATATCTGTAGACTCCCCTTTCCTTCTCGATACTTTTGGTTTATGTGTGCACTGGCCAAACATGGTCACAGGAGTGCAAAACCCAGCACCTTCCTACACCTCTTTGAGTCTTGAGTCCAGTCTGTCAAATGAGAATACTGGCCACTTTGTCTGATAGCAGGTGCATGACGTACATCAGAGTACATGAAGAACATCAGAGCATCTGGCTCAACAATGAAGAAGCCAGAAATACACATTGGGAAAAATACAGTATCATCAACAAATGGTTCTGGTCAAACTGAATGTAGTTAAATGTGGTCAAATGACCAAGAAACACTTAAAGGAATATTTCTTTAGCCACCCTTAGCCATCAGGGAAATGCAAATCGAAACTACTTGGAGATTTTATTTTACACTTGTTAGAATGGCCAAGCTCAGTAAAACAAATGAGAACTCATGCTTCTGAGTACTTGAGTAAGGGTACTCTCATCCATTGCTGGTGGAAGGGCAAAACTTGTACAGCCACAATGGAAATTGGTGTGGTGGTTTCTCAGGAAGCTGAGAATCAACCTAGCTCAAGATTCAGCCATGCCACTCTTGGGCATATACCTTAAAAACTCTATATCATACTACAGAGACACTTGCTTAGCCACGTTCATGATTACTTCTCTATTCATAATACCCGGAAATAGAAACAACTTAGATGCCCATCAATAGATAAACGGATAAAGAAAATGTGATAAATTTACACAATAGAATATTACTCAGTCATTAAAAATGAAATTTTCAGATAGAAGGAGCTAGAAAAAATCATTCTGATTAAGGTAACACAGACACACTAAGACAAATATAGTAGGTATTCACTTATATGAGGATTTAGCCGTTAAATCATTGATAATCAAGCTATAATCCATATAACCACGAGGTATATAAAGGAAGGGATGAATTATCCTAGGAAGGGGAAATAGAATGGATAGCTGTGGATGGATAAGGGTTGGGCTGGAATGGGAGGATCAAATGTGGAGGGGGGAGGAAAAAGGGAATTGAAGGGGATATGGGGGTGGACATACAAAACTAAGGGTCATATAAAATATATATATATATATATATGTATATATATGTATATATATATACATATATATATATATATATATGTATATATATATATATATTTGATCTAAATAAAATTGCCAAATAACAGAAAGACAGAATCCCAGATGTACCTCTCTTGTCACCAAATGAAGCTTCCAGTACCTGGAACGGTTTAGATGTAATTGAGTTGTCGACTAAAGGGGGTCTCATGGGAACCCCCAAATAACCCAGTATATTCCCAAGGTTATTGGCTGCTCTCCACAAACTAGCAGGAAGACCCTATTCCTGAAGACAACACCCACACAACTCAGTGACTATGGCTGGAGTCTATCTAGAGCCTTCACCCCAATGGACTAATACACCCCAATGTTCATGGTACTGGAAGGTATCCTGCATGCTACCAAAGGAGAAAGGTAAAAACCAGCACTACTACGAACCTTTAGCTCTGCAATGGTGATGTGTCTGCAAGATACAGTGATATCATGATGGTTGACTACTTGTGGGAGTATCCAACCAAAATCTGATTTAATTTAAGACTTACTCCACGAGATGGAACCCATGCCTGACATTGCCCTGGTAGTCAAGAACCTGAAACTAAATGGGCCCAGGACCTAGGGGAAAACTACATACTAATGTTTTGGCAAAGTGGTGGTTCTCAACCTGTGGGTTGTGACTCCTTTGGGTTTGAATGACCCTTCGACAGGGGATGCATATTAGATATCCTGAATATCTAGTATTTACATCGCAATTCACACCAGTAGCAAATTACAGTTATGAAACAGCAATGAAATCATTTTATGGGTTGGGGGGTCACCACAATGTAAGGAGATGTGTTAAAAGTCACAGCATAAGAAAATTGAGAAGGACTGTGCTAAAGGAACATAGCAATAAAGTGACTTCTATCAACATCTTGCTAGACTTGTAGATCAGTGCTCAGCTATCTTCAGAGAAACTCCCTCTTTCACCAGATAGGAACAAATACAGAGACCCACAGCCAGATAATGTGCAGAGAGTGAGAGATCTCAGAACACTCAGCCCTAAATGGGATGTTTTCATCAACTCTCTCTCCTCAGGGGCCAGGGAACTCTGCAGAAGCAGAAGCAGAAGAGTGTAAGAATTAAGGAGATGGAAGACCACAAGTTAACAAAGCTTTCTAACCACAGAATGACCAACACACAGATGAACTTACAGAGACTGTGGTAACACATACAGGGCCTGCATAGGTCTTTGCCAGATGGGGTCCCAGAAGTGAAAAGTGAAGTGGACACAGGACCACACTCCTAATGCAGAAGCTGTCTCTGACTGATAACCACTTGCAAATAAAGTTTTCTTCAAAGGAGTCTCATGGGGGAAACAAACCTTTAAGGGTAGGTCCTCATGATCAACTCAAAATGAACTCAGTGGCATCTTGGGAGGTTCTTTGTCTCATAATGCTATGTCAGGTCATTCGTTTACTCATTTACCTTGCAGGTCCTTTGTATATACATTATGGCTTTTGTGTTTTCATGGGGTTCTTATGCATGTGAACATATGCATCTCCATATCCACGTGTTTCCTGTCGTTTTCCTTTGGCTCCTTTTCTTCTTTTGGTTTGTGTCCTATTCTGACTTGTTTGTTTTTTTGTTTTATCTTATTTTTATTATTATTACTTAGATGCTTATTTGTTTAATAATGAAAGACAGAAAGAGTGCAGCTACAAACAGGAGTGGCGGTGGGGAGAAACTGGGGAGAATTTGGGTAGGAAAACTATTACCAGAATGTATTATATAAAAATATTTTCAATAAAAGAGAATAAAGTTCTAATGATAGTGCTTCTGGTGATACCACCACAGTGACCATCACTTCACTCATTGTTATATGTCTGTGAAGTGATCATTCTCCTTACCTTCATCACTGTAAAGTGGCATTTTGGAAGGTATAAATGACAGTGTGCTTTGAAACTGTCTACTTGTCAGAGAAGTGGGGGTTATAACCCAACACTGTAGGTTATGCAGACTGAGGACTTTTTTTCAGAAACTTCTATTTAGGTGAAACCGAGATCTTGAATAACTCACAGAAAACAATTTCAAGATGAGTTGGTTTGAAGCAGTTTGAATTTAAGAAAAAAAAATTTCATATACTAAGGACAGGCTGAACCAGCTCTGGCTTCTCTATGTTGTATCAACTTTCAGATAGTGCCTAGCCTTGAACAATGTTATTTTATACAGCATAGCCTTCACTGGAGTTACTCCATTTTGAGCATAAATGCCAAGAAAAATTTGACTCCACATATTGTTTATATAAGTAAGCAATCACTACTTGCCAGCATACTAGGAGGTACAAACTTATTTACTAATACCAATAAGTATTGACATGTGAGAAATCCCACATCATATCAAAACCACGAGACTCACGAGCTTATCAACTACAGTAGACACAATCCCCTTACTTGGTACAATAAAAGAAGGAACATCCCAAGACTAACAAGTGGCAAGCATGCTGACTGATTACCTAGTAATCATCTTGAGCCTGGTCCAAGAAAATCACCACTGTGAAGGATTCTAGATTCTGTTCTGGGTTCCAACTCAAGCTGAGTAACACTTTGCCCACTTTAAACTGAACCCCAATTAGCTTGCTATCCAGACCTCCATTTGATACCTCTGGCCTTGAACAGTTTTGAGACTGCAGTGAAGACTTTTTATCTGGTTCCTATAGACTTTTCCTTGTACCTGTGCTCTCTACCTTGCTCTTCAGGATAGTGTCTCTGAACTCTGAAGCCTCTTAAATATTTTCTTTGTAATTCTGTAACCTGCATATCTGTATACTGTTGTGTGAAGTGTTCATTTGCGATCTGAGAGCTAATATTAATTAAAATGGAGTTAAAGTACTGGGGTGTGAAAGCTCAGTTGGTAAATTGTTTACCTTGCAAACATGGGGACATGAGTTGATCCCTCAAACCCCATATTTTAAAAGCTGGGCATGTTGGCATGGATTTGTATGCTAATGCTGGAGAGGAGGAGACAGAGATCCCTGTGGCTTGATGGCTACCCAGCTTGGCTTTGTGAGCTCTAGGTCAATGAGAGAACCTGCTTCAAAAAATCAAGGCCAAGGCTAGAAAGATATCTCAGTGGTTTTCAGTCTGTAGAACCCACAATGGGTGGCTTACAGCCACCCATAAATCTAGTTCCAAGAAATGCTATACTCACTTCTGGTCCCCATGGTTCTAGGCCCATGGAATTCATATATACAAAATAAAAAGAATTGAAAAAAGGGTGGATGATATCTGAGGATGTTGAGGCTGTCTTCTAGCCTCCACATGTGTGTGTGTGTGTGCACATGTGCACACACAAATACACAGGTACACATGTAACAGATATTATTGTAATTAAGGATTCCGTTATTGATAACTACTAGCTATTAAAGCAAATATTGGGATTACTTGGCAAACTACAGTCAACAAACTGATATGGCTTGCAACTTTATTGCTTATTCAATAAATTTTAACATTGTACGGAGAGATATAGATATGTTCTTCTATTTCTGGCATAAAATGCTCATGGCATACAGAATTAAGCATAGAGAAGACAGACATATAACAGGACAGTAGGTCATGCCCTAGAGTGGGTGTATAGCTACTCAAGAGAGGAGAATAACACATTTAAGTGTCTTTTAAAGAGACAGTTTTGAGACAGGATTTTGTTATATAGCTCAGGCAAGATTCAACTCATGCTATTTATGTCTGGTCCTTGTCGCCTCCTGAACAGACCAGCAGACAGAAGACAATAGACACGGGATCTTCTTCCCAACACAGTTTATTCAGGAACCTTGAAGTACTGCAAAAGCCCCCCCCCCCCCCCCGTCCCCCAGCTCTAGCTCCTAGCCCTGAAATCTCTGTGTCCTCTCCAATCAGAACCTGCCACGTGGTCATTCCCGATTGGTGCTGAGCACATATGTCACATGGCCCTATCTTATGTAATAATGAACAAGCAAAATGCATGCGCAGTAAAGCCTAGCCTATGTGCCACCCAGGCTTCCTGAAATGGTGAGCCAACACGCCAGGGGCGTCTGGCACCCAACCAGGCGCCATCTTGAGTTCCGCTCCCCACAGGTCCTCCCAATTTCTGGGATTATGGGATCATAGGTATGTTCCATATGCTCAGTCCAGTTAGCAATCACTGTGGAAAATGTGGTATCATTAGTTTTTAATCTCCCTGGATTTGTTTGTACTTATGCACATACATGTTAGAGCACACAGGTACATGTGCAGGCATGTGTGTGAGTGTGGGTATGAGCCTGCCATTGCATATGTGACAGAGGACAACCTCTAGTTGTGGTCTTTGACTTCCACCTTGCTTGAGGCAGTGTCTTTTTGTTGTTGTTGTTGTGTACTTTTGGATACACCAAACTAACTGACTCAGGATCTTCCAGAGATTCTGTCTCTGCCTCTTGTCCGTCTTTAGAAGAACTGGTATTACAGATGCATATTACAATCTCTGGATTTATATTGGTTCTGGGAATTAGAACTCATGTCCTCATGCTCATTCAGCAAGCATTTTACCTAGGGAGTCATTTCAGACTTATTATTTTTTTGAGACATGCTCTCCTAGCTCAGTTGATTTTGAACTTCTTATCTTCCTGACTTTGCCTCCTCTGTGCTGGGATTATAGGCATGTAATACCATGCCATGTTTATGTGGCCCTAGGGATAAAACTGAAGGCTTTGTGCACACTAGGCAAGTATACTCAGCCCAGTAAAGCGTTTTGACAATAGCTGTATATAGGATTTTGGGTAGCTTTTGGAGTTCCATTGTTCAGGGATTGTAAAAGATTAAGCAGAACATTTCACTATTCTTATTCTTATCTAAGAAACTTTCTCCTTATAAATTTAAAAAAAACTTTTAATTATTGTGTATTTATGTTATGTGTCTGTGTGGGTGTGGTGTGCACATGTCACAGCATGTGCAAGGACAACATCCAGAACTTTGTTCTATTCTTCAACCATGAGTTCTGAACTCCACCTCAGTTTTATGTAGTAAGTGCTTTTACCCACAGAACCATCTCACCTGCTCAGGAACTTTTCTTCAGTAAATAAAATCTTAAGGTGGTTTCTAAGGTACAGGTTTATAGGCTGATAAGATAAAAATATATATTAAAAAGGTCATTAAGGCTTGGTCCCTGTGGCTGGGGCAGACACCTAGCTGGTCTGCTCCTGTGAAGATACCATATCCAGAGCCATCCTAGAGGAACCACTGCACTCAGAGCAGCAGGATTTCAGGATCCCAGAGGCAGCCTGAGTCCCAGGAGTTCTTCCACCCAGGAGCTCAGGATCACAGGATCAGAGGATCACAGAGACATCTGGACTCTGAGGAATTCTGACACAAGCAAGATAACTGGAAAGACAGGCTCCAGTCAGAGACAGTGAGTGCAGGTAGCACTAGAGTTAACCAGATGGCAAAGGCAAGCACAAGAACATAAGCAACAGACAGCAAAGTTACTTGGCATCATCAGAACCCAGTTCTTCCACCATAGCAAGCCCTGGACACCCCATCACACTGGAAAAGCAGGATTCAAATTTAAAATCACTTTTCATGATGATGATAGAGACTTTAAGAAGGACATAAATAATTCCCTTAAAGAAATACAGGAGAACACAGGTAAACAGGTAGAAACCCTTAAAGAGAAAACACAAAATTCCTTAAAGAATTGCAAGAAAACACATTCAAACAGATAAAGTAATTAAACAAAACCATCTAGGATCTAAAAATGGGAGTAGAAACAATAAAGAAATCACAAAGGGAGACTACCTGGAGATAGAAAACCTAGGAAAGAGATCAGGAGTCATAGACACAAGCATCACCATCAGAATACAAAAGATAGAAGAGAGAATCTCATGTGCAGAAGATACCCTGGAAAACATTGACACAACTGTCAAAGAAAATGCAAAATGAAAAAAGCTCCTAACTCAAAACATCCAGGAAATCCAGGATACAATGAGAAGACCAAACCTAAGGATAATAGGTATAGATGAGAGCGAAAATTCCCAACTTTAAGGGGCAGTAAATATCTTCAACAAAATCATAGAGGAAAACTTCCCTAACCTAAAGAAAGAGATGCCCATGAACATACAAGAGGCCTACAGAACTCCAAATAGACTAGACCAGAAAAGAAATTCCTCCTGTCACATAATAATCAAAACATCAAATGTACAAAAACAAAGAAAAAAATACTAAAAGCAGTAAGGGGAAAAGGTCAAGTAACATATAAAGGCAGACCTATAAGAATTACAGCAGACTTCTCACCAGAGACTGTAAAAGCCAGAAGATCCTGGACTGATGTCATACAGACCCTAAGAGAACACAAATGTCAGCCCAGACTACTATACCCAGCAAAACTCCCAATCACTATAGATGGAGAAAACAAGATATTCCATGACAAAACCAAATTTACACAATATCTTCTCACAAATCCAGCACTTCAAAGGATAATTGATGGAAAACTCCAACACAAGGAGGAAACTACAACCTAGAAAAAGCAAGAAAGTAATCTTCCAACAAACCCCAAAGAAGATAGCTACACAAACATAATTCTACCTCTAATAACAAAAATAACAGGAAGCAACAATCATTTTTCCTTAATATTTCTTAACATCAATGGACTCAATTCCCAATAACAAGACACAGATTAACAGACTGGATTCATAAACAAGATCCAGCATTTTGCTGCATACAGGAAATGCACCTCAGTGACAAAGACAGATACTACCTCAGAGTAAAAGGCTGGAAACCAATTTTCCAAGCAAATGGTCCCAAGAAACAAGCTGGAGTAGTCATTCTAATATCAAATAAACAGACTTTCAACCAAAAGTAATAAAAAAAGATAAGGAAGAACACTTCATACTTATCAAAGGAAAAATCTACCAAGATGAATTCTCAATTCTGAACATCTATGCTCCAAATGCAAGGGCACCCACATACATAAAAGGAACTTTACTAAAGCTCAAAGCACACATTGCACCTCACACAATAATAGTGGGGGAATTCAACATCCCACTCTCAGCAATGGACAGATCATGGAAACAGAAACTAAACAGAGACACAGTGAAATTAATGGAAGTTATGAACCAAATGGATTTAACGGATATCTGTAGAACATTTTATTCTAAAACAAAAGAATATACATTTTCACCAGCACCTCATGATACCTTCTCCATAATAGACCATATAATTGGTCACAAAACAGGCCTCAACAGATACAAAAAGATTGAAATAATCTCTTGCATCCTATCAGATCACCATGGACTAAAGCTGGTCTTTAATAATAACAAAAACAATGGAAAGCCCACATACACATGGAAACTGAACAACGCTCTACTCAACGATGACTTGGTCAAGGAAGAAATAAAAAAAGAAATTAAAGACTTTTTAGAATTTAATGAAAATGAGGACACATTATACCAAAACTTGTGGGACTCCATGAAAGCAGTACTAAGAGGAAAACTCATAGCTCTAAGTGCCTACAAAAAGAAACTGGAGAGAGCATACACTAACAACTTGATAGCACACCTGAAAGCTCAAGAATAAAAAGAAGCAAATACATCCAAGAGGAGTAGACAGCAGAAAATAATCCAACTCAGGGCTGAAATCAACCAAGTCGAAACAAAAAGAACTATACAAAGTATCAAAAAACCAGGAGCTGGTTCTTTGAGAAAATCAACAATATAGATAAACCCTTAGCCAGACTAAGCAGAGGGCACAGAGACAGTATCCAAATTAATAAAATTAGAAATGAAAAGGGAGACATAACAACAGAAACTGAGGAAATTAAAAAAAAATTTCAGATCATACTACAAAAGCCTACACTCAGCAAAACTGGAAAATCTGGGTGAAATAGACAATTTTTCTTGACAGATACCAGGTACCAAAGTTAAATCAGGAGCAGATAAACCATCTAAACAGTCCCATAACCTCCAAAGAAATCAAAGCAGTTATTAAAAGTCCCCCCCCCCGTGCCCTTCCCCCCAAAGCCCAGGACCAGATGGTTTTAATGCAGACTTCTCTCAGACCTTCCAAGAAGACCTAATATCAATTCTCTTCAAACTATTCCACAGAATAGAAACAGAAGGAACACTACCCAATTAACACTATGAAGCCACAATCACACTCATACCTAAACCACACAAAGACAGAATAAAGAAAGAAAACTCGAGACCAATCTCCCTTATGAATATCAATACAAAAATACTCAATAAAATTCTTGCAAACCAAATCCAAAAACACATCAAAACAATCATCCATCATGGTCAAGTAGGCTTTATCCCAGGAATGCAGGGATGGTTTAATATTCGGAAATCCATCAACGTAATCCACTATATGAACAAATTCAAAGAAAAAACCCACATGATCATCTCACTAGACGCTGAGAAAGCATTTGGCAAAATTCAACATATCTTCATGGTAAAAGTCTTGGAAAGATCAGGAATTCAAGGACCATACCTAAACATAATAAAAGCAATATACAGCAAGCCAGTAGCCAACATCAAACTAAATGGAACCTGAAGCAATCCCACTAAAATTAGGGACTAGACAAGGCTGCTCTCTCTCTCCTTACCTATTCAATATAGTACTGGAAGTATTAGCCAGAGCAATTAGACAACAAAAGGGATATAAATAGGAAAGGAAGAAGTCAAAATTTCACTATTTGCAGATGATATGATAGTATACTTAAGTGACACTAAAACTTCCACCAGAGAACTCCTAAACCTGATAAACAACTTCAGCAAAGTGGCTGGATATAAAATCAACTCAAACAAATCAGTAGCCTTCCTCTACTCGAAGGATAAACAGGCTGAGAAAGAAATTAGGAAAATGACACCCTTCACAATAGTCACAAATAATATAAAATACCTTGGTGTGAATCTAACCTAGCAAGTGAAAGATCTGTATGACAAGAACTTCAAGTCTCTGAAGAAAGAAATCAAAGATCTCAGAAAATGGAAAGATCTCCCATGCTCATAGATTGGCAGGTTTAATATAGTAAAAATGGCCATCTTGTCAAAAGCAATCTACAAATTCAATGCAATCCCCATCAAAATTCCAACTCAATTCTTCATAGAGATAGAAAGAGAAATTTACAAATTCATTTGGAATAACAAAAAAATCCAGGATATTGAGAACTATTCTCAACAACAAAAAAAGAACTTCTGGGGGGAATCATCATCCCTGACGTCAAGCTGTACTATGGAGCGATAGTGATAAAAAAAAAACCTGCATGGTATTGGTACAGAGACAGGCAGGAAGATCAATAGAGTAGAATTGAAGACCCAGAAATGCACCTAAACACCTATGATCTTTGACACACACTTGAGTTTTGACAAAGGAGCTGAAATCGTCTAGCGGAAAAAGGACAGCATTTTCAACAAATGGTGCTGGTTCAACTGGAGGTTAGCATGTAGAAGAATGCAAATCAATCCATTCTTATCTCCTTGTACAAAGATCAAGTCCAAGTGGATCAAGGACATCTACATAAAACCAGATACACTGAATTTAATAGAAGTGAAAGTGGGAAAGACCCTCGAATACCTAGGCACAGGGGAAAAGTTCCTGAACAGAACACCAATGGCTTATGCTCTAAGATCAAGAATTGACAAATGGGACGTCATAAAATTGCAAAGCTTCTGTAAGGCAAAGAATGCTGTCAATAAGACAAAACAGCAACCAACAGATTGGGAAAAGGTCTTTACCAATCCTATATCTGATAGAGGGCTAATATCTAAAGTATACAAAGAACTTAAGAAATTATACTTCAGACAACCAAATAACCCTATTAAAAAATAATGTACAGAGCTAAACAAAGAATTCTCAACTGAGGAAACTCGAATGGCCAAAAAGCACCTTAAGAAATGCTCAACATCCTTAGTCATCAGGGAAATGCAAATCAAAACAACCCTGAGATTCTACCTCACACCAGTCAGAATGGCTAAGGTCAAAAACTCAGGTGTTAACAGATGCTGGCGAGGATGTGGAGAAAGAGGAACATTCCTCCATTGTTGGTGGGATTGCAAGCAGGTACAACCACTCTGGAAATCAGTCTGGTGGTTCCTCAGAAAATTGGACATAGCATTACCTGAGGACCCAGCTATATCACTCCTGGGCATATACCCAGAAGATGGTTCAACATATAACAAGAACATATGCTCCATTATGTTCATAGCAACCTATTTATAATAGCCAGAAGCTAGAAAGAATCCAGATGTCCTTCAACAGAGGAATGGATGCAGAAAATGTGGTACATTTACACAATGGAATATTACTCAGCTATTAAAAACAATGAATTTGAGAAATTTTAGGTAAATGGAAATATCATCCTGAGTGAGTTAACCCAATCACAAAAGAACACAAATAGTACATACTCACTGATAGTCGGATATTAGCCCAGAAGCTCGAAATACCCAAGATACAACTCACAGAGCACATGAAGCTCATGAAGAACGAAAACCAAAGTGTGGGTGCTTAGGTCCTTCTTAGAAGGAGTAACAAAATACTCATGGGAGCAAATATGGAGACAAAGTGTGGGACAGAAACTGAAGGAGGGGCCGTCTGGAGACTGTTCTACCTGGGTATTCATCCCATGTGTAGTCACTAGAGACAGACGCTGATATGGATGGCAGAAAGTGCATGCTGACAGGAGCCTGATATAGCTGTCTCCTTAGAGGTCTGCCAAAGTCTGACATATTCAGAGGCAGATGCTTACAACTAACCATTGAACTGATCATGGGGTTTCCAATGGAGGAGTGAGAGAGAAGACTGAAGGAGCTCAAAGGGTTTGTGGCCTCATGAGGAGAGCAACAATAACAACCAACCAACCAGAGTTCCCAGGGTCTAAATCACTAGCCTGGGAGCACATAAGGAGGAATCCATGGCTCCAGCTGTATATGTAGGAGAGGATGGCCTTGTCAGGCATAGATGGGAGAGGAAGTCCTTGGTCCAGTGAAGGCTGGATGCCCCAGTGTGGGGGAATTCATGGGGGGTGGGGTGGGAGTGGCCGGATGGGTGGGGGCACATCCTCATAGAAGCAGGAGGAGGGGGATGGAATGGGGGTTTCTGGGTGGGGGGAAATGGGGAAAGGGGATCACATCTGAAATGTAAATAAAATATCCAATAAAAAAAAGACCTCGTTTACAGCTTAAAAAAAAAAAAAAAAAAAAAAAAGAAAGTACTATGTGATATTTCAATGTGCACTTATAGGGTATAATCCTGCAATCAGGTTGAATATATATCTCTCCCAAACATCATTTCTTTTTTTAAAAAAATTTTATTGGATATTATATTTACATTTCAGATTTTATCCCCTTACCCCACTCCCCACCACCATCCAGGAACCTCCTATCCCATCCCCCTCCTCCTGCTTTTATGAGGATGTGCCCCCACCTACCTCCCACTCCCACCTCCCCATCCTCAAATCCCCCTCCCCCGCCATTGTTCATCCTTCATGGGACCAAGAATCTCCTTTCCCACCTATGCTGGACAAGGCTATCCTCCCCTACATATACAGTTGGAGTCATGGGTCCCTCCCTATGTGCTCCCAGGCTGGTTGCTTAGACCCTGGGGAGCTCTGGTTGGTTGGAATTGTTGCTCTCCTCATGGGGCCACAAACCTTTTCTGATCCTTCAGTCTTCTCTCTAACTTCTCCATTGGGAAACCCTTGAACAGATCAATGGTTAGCTGTGAGCATCGTCCTCTGAATATGTCAGACTCTGGCAGACCTCTAAGGAGACAACTATATCAGGCTCTTGTCAGCATGCACTTTCTGCCATCCACATCAGTGTCTAGCTTAGGTGACTGTACATGGTATGGATACCCAGGTAGAATGGTCTCCAAATGGCCCCTCCTTCAGTTTCTGTCCCACACTTTGTTTCCATATTTGCTCCCTTGAGTATTTTTGTTACTCCTTCTAAGTAGACCGAGGCATCCACACTTGGTCTTCCTTCTTCATGAGCTTCATGTGGTCTGTGGGTTGAGTCTTGGCTATTCAAAGCTTTTGGGCTAACATCTGCTTATCAGTGAGTAAATACCATGTGTGTTCTTTTGTGATTGGGTTAACTCACTCAGGATGATAATTTCTAGTTCCATCCATTTACCTAAGAATTTCTCAAATTCATTATTTTTAATAGTGAGTAATACTCCATTGTGTAAATGTACCATACTTTTTATATCCATTCCCCTGTTGAAGGACATCTGGGTTCTTTCTAGCTTCTGGCTATTATAAATAAGGCTGCTATGAACATAGTGGAGCATATGTCCTTGTTATATGTTGGAGCATTTTCTAGGTATATGCCCAGGAGTGATATAGCTGGGTCCTCAGGTAATGCTATGTCCAATTTTCTGAGGAACCAGCAGACTGATTTCCAGAGTGGTTGTACCTGCTTGCAATCCCACCAACAATGGAAGAGTGTTCCTCTTTCTCTACATCCTCGCCAGCATCTGCTGTCACCTGTGTTTTTGATCTTAGCCATTCTGACTAGTGTGTGGTGGTATCTCAGGGTTGTTTTGATTTGCATTTCCCTGATGACTAAGGATGTTGAGCATTTCTTAAGGTGCTTTTTGGCCATTCGAGTTTCCTCAGTTGAGAATTCTTTGTTTAGCTCTGTACATTATTTTTTAATAGGGTTATTTGGTTGTCTGGAGTATAATTTCTTGAGTTCTTTGTATATATTGGATATTAGCCCTCTATCGGATGTAGGATTGGTAAAGATCTTTTCCCAATCTGTTTGTTGCCATTTTGTGTTATTGACAATGTCCTTTGCCTTACAGAAGCTTTGCAATTTTATGACGTCCCATTTGTCAACTCTTGATCTTAGAGCATAAGCCATTGGTGTTCTGTTCAGGAACTTTCCCCCGTGCCTAGGTATTTGAGGGTCTTCCCCACCTTCTCTTCTATTAGTTTCAGAGTATCTGGTTTTATGTGAAGGTCCTTGATCCACTTGGACTTGATCTTTGTACAAGGAGATAAGAATGGATTGATTTGCATTCTTCTCTACATGCTGACCTCCAACTGAACCAGCACCATTTGCTGAAAATGCTGCCATTTTTTCACTGGATGATTTTAGCTCCTTTGTCAAAGATCAAGTGATCATAGGTGTGTGGGTTCATTTCTGGATCTTCAATTCTATACATCATTTCTTTATGGTAAAGATTTTACCAAAAAAAAAAACCCCAAAAAACTTTTTTGAAGTTTGGTGATATATACATGCATTGATTCTATTTCTTAAGAATCAGTATCCTGATCAGTACATCACAGCTGCTTCCTGCTCTCACGTGGTAGCAGAATATCCAATCAGTAAACTTTCCCAGCTTTTCCCTTCCCCATCACTACTTCTGGCCCCTCATAAATATTACAACACTTTTCAACTTTTATCAAATGAACTGTTTAGAGTGAGTTCATGTGGCACTTGTCACTTTGTGCTTGAATTATTTCACTTAACACAATGTTTTTATGACTGAATGATAGTCTATGGTGCATGGATGTTTAGATTGTTACCATTTTTTTTTTTTGGCTATTGTAAGTAGTATTTCAATAATTATGAGACCCAAAATATTTCTTCAACATACTCTCCTCATTCCCTTTGGGTATATACCCAATTGTGGGATGACTGGATCATGAAGCTTTAATTTTAGCATTCTTTTCCAAAGCAGCTTCACTTAGAACCAGGATGCTATGCAAGGTTCCTCTTTTCTGTATCCTCACCAGCACTTAGTGTCTTTTTTAAAATGTTTATTCTCAATCTTGTGAAGTAATAAGGCCACTGGGGCTTTGTTTGCATTCCCATGATGATCAGTAATACTAATATTTCTTTATTTAAATTCGACCATCTCTATGTCTTCCTTTGACAACTATCTACGTACAATAAAGAAGTGTTTTAACTTTATGTAAAAAAATAAAATAAAAAACGTCATTAAATAAATTCTTACTATACACAGATCACAAGGAATCCAGGACACATTCAGGCTTTAACATAGTTCAAAATATTGTTTGTGAGATTTTCCTGAATCTTGAGTCACAGTCACCTCACACGCTTATCATATGACTTCAAACTGTGAGTCAAATAAACCCTTCCTTCCTTAAGTTTCTGTTTGGGGGTGGGTATTCTGTCATAGTAATACTAAAGTCTCTATTTGCCCAAGGAAATGGAAGGATCAAACTACTCCAAGAGGGCAAGAAGGCTGGTGTGTCATTCTAGCTGAGGTGCTGTTTGAGGGGTTCCCCATTATGGAGATATAACAGGGGACAGGGACTACCCTGAGCAATGCTTTTAGGAAGATAGTATCCAGACGCGGCACAGAACAACAGTCTACCAGCTCCTTTTAGACAGGAAGCTCTTACTCTAGAAGGTGAGAATGGGAAGTGAAAAGTCAAGAAATAAACACTGGCCCATTTTTAGAGCACACAGAGCTGTGAAAACCAAATCTTTGTACAACATAGAAACTTAACAGAGAAGAAGACAAAATCAGCCTACATTATGGCTTCTTAACGCCCTCACCTTCTAAAGTAAGAGCGTCCTGTCTAAAAGGAGCTGGTAGACTGTTGTTCTGTGCTGCGTCTGGATACTATCTTCCTAGAAGCATTGCTCAGGACAGTTTCTGTCTGCTGCTATATCCTATGCCTTCTCATTACAAAAAAATAAAAATTCATTTTTTTCTGGTTGGTATTTCTTTTCTCTTTCTCTCTTTCTCTCTTTCTTTCTCTCTTTCTTTCTCTCTTTCTTTCTCTCTTTCTTTCTCTCTCTTTCTTTCTTTCTTTCTTTCTTTCTTTCTTTCTTTCTTTCTTTCTTTCTTTCTTTCTTGTTTTTGTTTTCTCGAGACAAGGTTTCTCTGTGTAGCCCTGGCTGTCTTAGAACTTACTCTGTAGACCATGCTTGCCTCGAACTCAGAAATCTGCCTGCCTCTGCCTGTGCTGGGATTAAAGGCGGGCGCCACCACTGTCTGGCTCTCTCTTTCTTTTAAACTCCAGATTTTATTCCCCTCCTGGTCCACCCTCCGACTGTTCCACATCCTGTACCTCCTCCCCACCCCCTGTCTCCATGTGGGATCCAGCTCAAGGGGAGACCCCAAGACCTAATACTATTACTGAGGCTATCGAGTGCTCACAAAAAGGGACCTATCATGACTGTCCTCAGAAAGACCTACCAAGCAGCTGAGAGAGTCAGATGCAGATATTTGCACCCAACCAATGTGCAGAAGGTGCTGAGCCCTGTGGTTGAGTTAGGAGAAAGCTGGAAGAAGCTGAGAAGGAGGGCGACCCCATAGAAGACCAGCAGTCTCAATTAACCTGGACCCCTGAGATCTCTCAGACACTGAAACACCAACCAGGCAGCACACACCAGCGGATATGAGGCCCTCAAGACATATACAGCAAAGGACAGCCAGGTGTGGGTTTAGTCAGAGAACATCACCTAACCCTCAAGAGACTGGTTGGTATTTCTGAAGCTTTAATTATTAGAATCATCTTTCTGGAGTTTTTTTTTTTTTTTTTTTTTTTTTTTTTTTTGCTTAATATTCACATATTCTATGACTTATGGAAACATTGTAACTAAATACATTTCCTTTAACTATAAATTCACTTACATGATACTATGTGGCAGACATTCACATCGGCACTTTGTGTGTGCTGTCAGTTATTCTTCATGACAACCTCATCAGGCAAATGCCACTACCATCTATACTTTAAAGATTGGGATGATTAATCTCTGAGAAATTGAGCAAATTTTTGCAGTTACATGTCAGATTGAAGGTCTAAAAAAAAGTAAAGTATTGCAGCAGTGGAAGAAAATATTGGACAAATTAGAAAAGATGGGCCCATAAAGCCTTCAAACAATATTTAAAAAGCAGAAGCAAAATAAAAAGTTGATGAAATTTATTACACCATAATTAAAGATTTGTATTCAACATAGAATAGGACAAATGAATAATACATAGACATCACAGGGAGAGAAGTCATCGCGAGGAATAAAGCACTAGAAAAGAAAATTCTATCACCTCCCAGCATGATATAACATCAGTAAATGGAGTTATCAACCCCAGGAAAGTCTCCCAAGGTAAGCAGATGGCAGCCACTGAAAATGGGATCATCAGGTAAACCAAGTTCAAAAGGCAAGCCTGATACGATGATTCCAGAGTGCATTTCACACAACACATATTACCCCTGCTACTAAGTAAAGACAAAGCAATAGAAAGTATCACTCCAGATTAGATACATAGAACCTGCAGGATTAGAAAGGTGAGGTGGAGGTTAATGTAATATAATAAATATAATATATGTAGTGTACATTATTATATTACATTAATTATATTACATACTTAGAGGCCTGATTCTTTAGAGAGAAGACTATGAACAGGGAAGGTGAGTATCCTTCTCTATTTACTTGCTGGAAACCTTTGGTTTTAACAAATATAAAATCTCTCTAAAGACGTTCCTACTGAAATGACAGAGCACTGCCTCAATAGGTCTCAAATACTTTGACCTTGAGTTCCAGGGTTTTCAAGAGGAGGCATTTGTGGGCTGTCATTGGCTTCCAGGTTCAGAGTACACACAACTGTGTGCTTAACTGGTTCCATAATCACTGGGAGTGGGGTTCACTTTGTTTTTCCAGTGCACAAACCCTACCTCCTGTTGGGTCTAAGACCTTCCCTGGAACCGATTGTCCCAGTCTCCGGAATGTCTCAATTTGTTCATACATCCCCTTTCTGACAGGAAGACGATCACGGCAAACATTCTATATATCTAAGCTACCTGCAAGGCTCCTCTGTTTTATAAGACAGTGAATCCTCAGTCTGTACTTGTCTTGGAGAGGCACATTGTTTTTTTCACTCTCTTCTGGGCCTTTGCTGGCACCCAGGGGTCCGAATTATAAGTCAGTAGAGATCTCAATTTCCCCTGTGGGTGGAGACGTGGCACTGGCCCTC
Organism: Arvicanthis niloticus; assembly: GCF_011762505.2. NCBI lineage: Eukaryota > Metazoa > Chordata > Mammalia > Rodentia > Muridae > Arvicanthis > Arvicanthis niloticus. The sequence goes on from NC_047678.1 coordinate 44,093,571, forward strand.
TGTGCTCGGTCCATGGAGACGAAGGGCAGCCATTTTGGCAGGGATACAGCTGTATGCCTCCGAAACAGCTGCCAGAGGTACTTCCGGAACCGCTCACCCACAAAGACATAAATGACTGGGTTGGCACAACAGTGGGTGTAGGCAAGTGCCTCAGTTATCATCAAGGACAGGTCGACCTGTTGGCTTCTCAAACAACTAGGGGTGAACAGGACATCTTCAAAAGCAGACACAAAGGCAGCCAGGTAATAGGGGGTCAAGAGGAGGAAGAAGAGAAGGGTAATAACAAAAATCAGACGCATGGCTCTGGCTTTCTTCTTATTGGGTCTTCTGTGTAGAACAACGATGATCCTCGTGTAGCAAATAACCATGGCCAACAGAGGCAAAATTAGTCCAAGGATGTTCATCGTTAGAGCCTGAAACCTCAAAAAGCGTAAGAGGCTCTTCTTGGGCAAAACTGCTCTGCAAGTATGGTAAGTGAACTCCATCTGGCTCTTGAAAACATACAGACAAGGAATAGAAACCAAGGTAGCCAGGACCCAGGTAATGACGCTGCTGATGATGCCGAAAGTAACAGTCCGGACCCTCAGGGCAAACACGGCATGGACAACAGCTAGGTATCTATCGATAGTAAGCAGGATAATGAAAAACATGTCACTATACAAGCCCAGGTAATAAAATCCAGACAGAAACTTACACATGGCATTACCAAAACCCCAGTCTCCTTTCATGATATAGTCAACCCAGAAAGGTAATGTGGAGAGGAAGACCAGATCAGAGATAGCCAGGTTGAACAGGTAGATGCTCGTCATGTTTCGGAGCCTCTTGTGCTGTATGAGCACCAGAACCACCAGGACATTGCCTATCACGCCAATGACGAACACCAGGGAGTACAAGGGAGTCAGCACTTTGATTCCAAATGCCCTCACATTTATGCTGAAACATAAGAATGCAGACATGAAGTTATCCTTGGCAACTGTGTTGTGGGAGGGCTCTGTTACAGCTGGAGTCTCCATTGTAAATTCTTCTACAGGACACGGACAATGTTTGCTTTGCTATTAGACACGCAGGGCTCTGGAAAACAAAGACAAGGAAAGCTTATATTTCTTCAACCAGTTGAACTATTTGCTAGTGGCTAGAGTTTACTAAACCCTGAAGTTGAAGTGGTGAAGGGAGTGCTCACATCTTTTCTGCCCACATTAAACCAGTAATTTAATAGAGTTACCAAAGAAAAAGTGTGTAAATAATTTACTCAGCGATTTCACTTGTGGTGAGTAAGGAAAACACAAAAGGGGCCTTCACAGCCTTTGTAAACTAAAGATTCTTAAGTGGTCTACCCCCATCCTAGGGCTTTAGACATTGGACTTAGTATTTAAAACCTCTTGAGGATACACTTTATTCTTATTTTATAGGTCATGTCTCAGAGGTGCAGTGTTGGGAACTGTGCCCCAGGACACAGAATGGTGAGAATTAGGGCTTGCACTGAAACAGAGGATGCTCAAACCCAGCCCTACAACTGTTGGACTTTCCAATCTCTAATCAAAATTCTGGCACTGCTCCTGAAGTCTCCATAAAGGTTCTAGAAAGAAGGATAGTCTTGGCAAAGAGTAATAAACCCAACAACCACATAGATTTCAGTCAATAAATGTTCTTAGAGGGCAAATGGCCTTGTCATCACTTGAAAAAACTTTCCTTCCTTCCTTCCTTCCTTCCTTCCTTCCTTCCTTCCTTCCTTCCTTTTTTCTTTACTTCCTCCCTCCCTCCCTTCCTGCCTCCCTCCCTCATTTCCTTCCTTTCTTCCTCCCTCCCTCTCTTCTTTCTTTCCTTTCATTATTATTGCCTAAAAAACAGACTACCGCTGTCATTTAATAGACAGGGCCATGAATGTTGTGTACTGAAGAAATCATCCCTTTTTGACACAGCTAAGGCAGTGAATTCCTAGTAGGACAATCCATATTTTACAGGTTAAGACTCAGGGTACCAAGTTGGTCGTTTGGCTTATGCTGATCCATATCACATGGCCTTTATGCGATACAGGTAGACTTACAGCTAGCTCAGCAGCCCTAGTGAGCACCATGAGACAGCTAAAAGGAGGGCATGACCTGGAGACAAAAATGAGAAATGGGCTCAGGGAGGAAGAGATGGCTGGATTTAACAGGTGACAGCACACAGGAGCTAGATGGAAACTGGGACTCTGCTGAAATGGGCTCTGAGTTATTGTTTATTATTATTATTTTAAATAAGGATTGCCTTGAGATAAACAAAGGACCCAATAGATAGATTGCCACTGAAGGACTTCTTCCATACCACGTATGATTGTACACAAATTCTTAGCTAGCTTTTTGAAGAATCCCTCAAGAAAAGGAATGTGGGCTTTGTTGTAACATACTAACTTTGTGACTTTAGAGGAATCAATCTGTTTCTTTGAGCTAAGTTCCTCATCTGGGACAGGCGAGATTAATGAATGTTTACCTTGCAAAGATGCTATGAAGCAATGTGACCAGTACCCTCTACCCCCAGACAGTGGATATCAGGGACCCGGCTGTCATACAGTGGTCCTGTTCTAACGCCTGCCCTTAGCAGGTGCTCTGACCCCCATTGGTATTTCTTCTCTCCTTACTGGGTTTCCTCATAGGTAACATAGAAAGTGATTTTTCTTGATTGTCAATGACAGTTCTTCCAGGTGAATCATGCTATGAAATCTCTAGAAAGTTTGTCTCACAGAATTAGAAAGTCAAGTAGTGGTTACAGAGTCTTGAGGAGAGTTTGGAAGCAGGGTGGAGAGAGTTTAGAAGGAGAGAGGACAGTAAACAGGACAGGGTTGGAACTGGACAGCATGACTTTTCTCATGCTCTATATAGCACAGCAAGGCGACTCTGGTTGATAAGGCATATTTTTGAGGTATACAGGGTTGACTTCCCATTACTCTGGCCACCATTACACACTGCACATGTGTGGCGGTATATTTTCCACTATATTAAACTCTGTATTTTGGGAGGAGCTAATGTGGGAGGAAGAAGGAGAAGGAAGAGGAGGAGCTAGGGAAAGGAAGTGGAGAGAGAGGAGAAAATGGCGGTGGATGTAGGTGTGTCTCCAGCAGTTTAAGTTAGTTGTAATATCTAGGTTAGGTACTGGGTAACACCTCTAATTGTGTGGGCTTCTTGTTATTAGAGCATTACCAAATATATAAAGCTATTGGATAATCTTTTAAACATTAGAGTCTCATTTCTATTGGGTACCGCGCGGATGGAGGGATGGTCTAGACTCAGCCCAGCCTTGTGGAGACAGCGTGGTAGATAGGCAGAGCCATCTCCCACGCTGGCGTCTCGTGGGTGCCAGGGCCAGGGTCTCTGGCTTGCCGTTCCTAGCTGTGGTGCGTCTGTGGCCTCTGGCTGCTTCCAGCTGTGGAGTGCTTGGCTTTAGGCCTTGGAGCATGGTGGCTTGAGCTAGGCTGCCGCTTAGATGGTCAGCCTGCACAGCCCCTTTTATTAAATATTAACAGTAACACACATGTACTGAAATGTCCCCTGTATCTTTTACGTATGTAGAAGTGGCACATGTGAAATAAAACCTAAGACAATTGAAACATAAAGTAAACTCTTCAGTATGTGGTTATTGATCAGAGTCTTAATATTTGACCCAAATACCTATCAGTTAATTACGCTGCACCTGCTCCGTCAACCCTGTGATCACCCTGGGCTTCTAGAGCTCTCCTGTCTGGGGTCTTTAGTGAATGTTTCCTGATTACAAGTCTGTCCTGGAACAGCGGTCTTTCAACATTAAGACACATGGGGAGGGCTGGAGAGATGGCTCAGCTGTTAAGAACACTGACTGTTCTGCCAGAGGTCCTGAGTTCAATTCCCAGCAACCACATGGTGGCTCACAACCATCTCTAATGGGATCTGATGCCCTCTTCTGGTGTGTCTGAAGACAGATACAGTGTACCCATATAAATAAATAATATTAAAAAAAAAAAAGACACATGGGGAATGGTGAACTATTCTGCTGAAGTCCCTTGATTTCCTATAGGCTCTGTCCCTGTCAGCTCTCCCTGGGGACACTTGGGTGGCAGTCAGGTTGATTGAGACAGAGATTTCTGCTTCCTGCTGCTCATGCTAGTGCTGAAGAGGGCAGGCATTCAGCTTGGCACTCAGGACTTGTAGGTAGCTGGCAGCTCTAGTGCAGAGTCAACAAAGGTTGGGGAGCAATATCATGTGGGGCAAGGTGGTCCTCGGGAGCCCAGTTCCCGGGGCACTGTAGCCAAGGTGAAGGCAGGTTGACTCCAGCACTGTCAGGGGCCATGTTCAACAGCCACCTGCCCACTGAGAGCCCCAGCTCCATCTGTTCTCCCTAAAGTGTCAGGTTGTAGCAGTTCCAGGGTATACTGTTGCTAAGGAGACATGATCTGGGCTGTGCTTGGAGGAGAAACCAAAGGTGCATTTTGCCATTGTCCCTCCCAGGCCTGTGAATAGTTTCTTGTAGAAGTCTGTCCCAGGTCCCTTGCACAGTGCTCATGTAGCTCCCTAGAGCCTGGAGTCTACTGGTGTCCTGTAGCCTGGTCATTTGTGAAGTGTCTTGGAAGAGATGATAAGAAGTACCCAGGCCCAGGGTGAAGCCAGATGCTTATTGTGGCTCATAAGAGTCAGTTGTGTGCATCTGTTTCCTCTCCACACAACATGTGGACAACTCGCAACTGCCCACCACAGAAATCAACAAGCATTATTGACCATGGTTCTCTGTTTTAGGGAGCGGTCAGTTTTGTTTACAAGGCCTTCCTGATTGACTAACTGAGACTTGTGATGCATCCTAATATGGAATTGAAGGAGCAAGAAATGCTGTCTGTGAAAACCTCTATTTGTTCTTTGAAAATCTAACCCTGACTCCAAGGACTTCTAAAGCATGCTTTTATTCGGGTATTGCAAATATATACTTTCTCTGAGCCCTTTCCCCAGAAACCCATGTACTCTTTTCCAGGATATCTAGACAGGTTTCAGAAGACCTTGCCCCTTGTATTTTAGCTTGGGCAGTGTTAATTCTCTTTTTCCCATATTATTATGTAGCAGAGGATGGCAAACCTTCCTGGGACCAAGGGCCTCCCCTCCTGTTATTATAGGGCAAGGCCATCCTCTGCTACATAATGTATCTGGAGCCATGGATCCTTCCATGTACACTTCTTGGTTGGTGGTCTAGTCTCTGGGAGAACTGGGTGGTCAGGCCAGCCTATGTTGTTCTTCCAATGGGGTTGCAACCCCCCTCCACTCCTCCAGTCCTTCTGCCAGCTCTCCCACCAGGTTCCCTGAGTTCAGCCTGATGGTTAGCTTCAAACATCCGCATCTGCACTGGTCAGTTGCTGGCCAGACCTCCCCAGGAACTGCCGCACTTGGTTCCTGTCAGCAAGCACCTCCTGACCACGACAACAGTGTCTGGTTTGGTGTCTGCAGACATGATGTATCCACAGGTGGGGCCTCAACTTAACTCTTTGTGGATGTTAAGTCAGCCCATTTAGGGTCTTTTTACATGGTGTCTTTGGGCTAGATTAAGAGTCTGTGAAGGTACATTCTCACATGTCACTACCACTTCTTCTGCCTTCTAATACCAGAGAAGCTCACAAAGCCAAGCCACACCCAACGAAGAGCTACAGAGTTACCCCGTAAAGGGGTGTACAGTGGTTTTAAGACCATTGTTTAACTTCTACTCCAATGCTCAAGTTTATTTTAGGGCCTCAGGTGAGGAATTCCTTAAACTCCCTTTATGCAACCATCCTCATGGTTAGTTGTAGTGAGAATTTCTGGTTTCTTTAAAAAACACAGAAATGTTATGGGAATATGTCTTTGTTTTCATCCTATGTGTGGGATATGGGGCTGCTTCAGATTGTCCAGAGCAGCTGACGGATTTGCCCTGTGCTCTAACAGCACAATAAACCCATCTCCCACATTGTCAACTGCTTTACCTTTTTATGATCTTGTCACGTTCAATGAGCAAAATCTCAGACTTCATTAGTTCCATCTCCCTGCACCAATGAAGTTGATATGATTGGGAAAACTCATATAACCATATATGGACTGGTATCACTCTCTGGATGAGCCATATTTAAAGGGTCCATTTAAAAGCATAATGCGCAGAGAAGGGGGAGACAGAACCTGTAGAGACCACCTCCAGTAGATAGGCATGACCCCTGGTCAAGGGATGGGGCCAGTTACCCATCCCAAAGTTTTTTTTTTTCCCAGAAACGTTTCTGTCCAAAGGAAGAACAGGAACAAAAAATGGAACAGAGACTGAAGGGTCAACTGGGAAATGGCTCCACCTGTGGATACATCATGTCTGCAGACACCAAACCAGACACTGTTGTCGTGGTCAGGAGGTGCTTGCTGACAGGAACCAAGTGTGGCAGTTCCTGGGGAGGTCAGGCGAGCAACTGACCAGTGCAGATGCAGATGTTTGGAGTCAACCATCAGGCTGAACTCAGGGAGCTTGGTGGGAGAGCTGGCAGAAGGACTGGAGGAGCAGAGTGGGATTGCAACCCCATTGGAAGAACAACATAGGCTGGCCTGACCACCCAGTTCTCCCAGAGACTAGACCACCAACCAAGGAGTGTACCTGGAGGGATCCATAGCTCCAGATACATATATAGCAGAGGATGGCCTTGCCCTATAGTAACAGGAGGGGAAGCCCTTGGTTCCAGGGAGGTTTAATGCCCCAGAGTAGGGGGATGCTGGAGCAGTGGGGCGGGAGTGTGTGTGTGGCGGGGGGCTGGGGGGGAGCACTCTCATACAGGCGAAAGGGAGGGGGGAGGACAGACGTGTGATGGGGAGTGGCAGAGGGGTAACCGGGAAGTGGGATATCATGGGATGGGGGTTTGGTGGAGGGGTAACTGGGAAATGGGATATCATTTGAGATGTCGAATGGAATAATTAACGATAATAAAAAATGAGAGCTACATTTAATATCTACCAGCTGCATTTATGTCTACAGGACATTATTTAGAATTTTCTTTTTTTTTTTTTCCCTTAATTCTCCAATATCAACTCTGACCACCTTGTTTCCTATTTCACTGAGAAAATAGGATCTAAACTTCCAGTTTCTGTAGCCATCTAATGGCTTTGGACAAACTGGGTTTACCTGAAAGGGGGGCTAGAAAAGAAAAAAAGGTGGGGGGGGCAAGAGAAGAATGAAGCCAAGACAAAGTTCTGATCAAGGCTCCAAGTTTAATAACAAACACAGTATATATAAAGGGAAACCCCACAAACCCCATAACTGCTTTAGTTAGAGTGTGTTGTAGAGCAGGGTCAGCGCAGGCAGCCCAAACAGCTAAGTTCCCATGGGAACCTGCAACTGCAGCCAAGGCAGATGTCGCTGTCTAAGTTAATAAGACCTGTGGTGACAAATGTTCAAGGTCTGCTTAGCCTGCTCAAGGCTAAAAAAAGGCCTGTTAAAGGCCACAAGTTTCTTTGCTACCGGTTCCTCTTTACTGTTACCGGTCAACTCTGTCTTCAGTCCTGTTTCATAGACGAATCCTAAATACTCCCATCTAATTCCTGCTCAGATTGTGCAGGATCCCAGCCTGTCCCACCCATTCATGACTACAGTGTCATAGTTTTTCTGTCATATTAGTTCTTACAGTGCCCTAATGGGTTGTCCTTATGAGCACACACACTTACACATACTTACTTCTGTTTTAAGCAAGCAAGCAAACATCAAAAACAAAGAAGGAAAGAGAGAAAGGAAGGAAGGAAGGAAGGAAGGAAGAAAGAAAGAAAGAAAGGAAGGAAGGAAGGAAGGAAGGAAGGAAGACTCTTGATGCTGCTTCCGTCTCTAGGTGGTCCATTTCCCCATTCTTCTTTACAACAGTTACTTGAAAGAGTTGTCTTTATTTTTGTTCACTCCCCCTGTTTCTGTTCTTTCTGGAACTGAGTTTCTGCTTCCAGTTCCTGTTTAATGTCTTATCTTGAAGCCTTTTGTGCCCCAGGCGGAGTCCTTGAGCCCTTATTTCCTTCGTTTCTAAAGATATGCTGTTTTCTCTGTAAGGTAGTCTTACTTAAATGTCTTTTGTAAAATAGAATTTGTAACTCTTTCCTTGCTTTATTTATCATTACTCAGCATACAAAAATATAATTTAATTAATTGTTTACTGTCCTCCTGTGAACACGGGCTGTGAGAAGCTGGAATGGTTTCCTGCCTATAACTGTAGCTCACATGATTATGTGTCAATAGGCACATTTAAATGCTTAAAATCCCAAGTCAGAGGTTTGGCTGTAAGCAGCTGTGCTGCTCTAGCTGAGACTCAGATTCCCGCTATGCAGCCTTCCCACTTTGCCCTGTTCAGATAAGCTTCACTTGGGGGCAGCCATAGGGCTCTTTCTCATACCAGCTGGTAGACTCGAGGAAGCTTGAACAGACACTGTGAGCAAACAATCACCTGGAAGGAAATTCTCTAGGTGGGTGTAAGTAACACAGAAGTATAAGTGTGTGAACTCGAAGGAATTACCCGCTGGAGTAGCGGATCTCAACCTGTGGATTGTGACTCCTTTAGAGGTCAAATAACCCCTTCCACGGGGGTTGAATATCAGATATCTTGCAGATCAGATATTTACATCACAAAATTCATAACGGTAGCAAAATTATAGTTATGAAGTAGCAATAAAAATAATTTTATGGTCGGGGGTCACCACAGCATGAGGGACTGTAATAAAGGTGTGAAGCAGCAGGAAGGGTGAGAGCATTTTAAAAACCAACAAGACAGGAAAAGAAGTTAGGTAGTGGTCTTGAATGGGTGAAGTAGGCTGGGATCATGCACAAAATGGAAGAGAGGGAATTGGATTGGAGTAACAGGCTGAGGAAGAAGCCACAAATTTGCCATATTTATTATCTATCTGTGAGCACTTTCCTTACCCGTTTGCCTGTCTAGCCTCTAGTCCCTCAGAGTAACTTTGGGCAGGGCACAGCCTGAGCTGTACAATTACCTACCTAACAAAGAAAATAGATGAATAGGCATTGCTCATTACAGGTTTCTCTGTACTCTAGTAGACATCCCTCCACTGCACACATCTGTACGCTATGCTGTGTGTGCCCTGGCTATGCCCACTGCAGAGCAGTGTTGAGTCTAGGACTAGTTCCTCCTTTCAAGCTTCCAGCCACAGCAAGATACACAAAGCAGACACAGGGGGGCAGAATCAGAGAACTTTTGAATATAGGAAGAGCACAGTAGTGGCTCTCAGCTTCCTTTCTCTCCTGCGTTGTGTGATGGCTCCCACTGGCAAAGGGCACAGAATAGAATCGCGGAGCGGCAAAGGTGTGAGCATGAGGTCGCTTAGCAGAGCAGCAACACATTGTAGTTTGAGCTTAGTGAGCAGCAGGCAGGAAAATTAGACTGATAAAATGGTCTTCTGTACCCCAAGCTCAAGATTCAGACAGTCTAGTGTACGTACCTGAAAACTGTCCGTGATATACCTGAATCCTGCTGTAGCTGGTGTGTGCTTCCCTTTATCCCAAGCTTGTCAAGTCTCTGAAGTGCGTGTGTCCTCCATCGAGACCTGGGCAGTATGAATCAGACAAAGCCAGGAACTAGTGTGTTAATCCAGGTGACGTTGTGGTTCAACAGTGTCATTGTCACCTGGGGGTTAGCTGGACATATGGGCTTCTGGGTCCAACCCCTCTCAGGGGGAGGAGCTGTCTTAATAAACTCACTGAGTGCTTCGTATTTATGCTAGACATCGAGAATCCGCATCAGACTGGTGCTGGTCAGTGATGGCAAAACCAGAGAGCCAATCAGAAACACAGACTGTCCCATAGGCTGCAGAATGGAAGTTTGTACTTTCACCTGATTTCCTGTGGACCTGTCTACACACTGCTGTGTGAATGTATCCTGGTCTAGTGAGATATAAGTCTGCATAGAGTTCAAGAGACACCTAGGAGAGATGGCTGGAGTACAAATGTACATTATAAAGATACATTTGCTCAAGGTCTAGTAAGACATGTTGGGGTCAGTCAGATGTTCTGGGGGTAGGGGATGGCTCTGAATGGGGTTTCAGGTATAGCCATATATGAGTGTTTATTAATAATTTATTATTGGGCGTGGTACCTAAGGACAGACCCACTATGCTTTCCAGATAGATAGCTACTTCTAGGGCCTATTCTGAGGCTTACTGGGGGCCACTGGAGTCCTGGAGTCAGTTCTGGCTCCTGAGTGGTGTGTGTGTGTGTGTGTGTGTGTGTGTGTGTGTGTGTGTGTGTGCTCATGTATGCAGGAAACGGCATGTATCCCTTTTGCTGGTGAAAGTGGAACTAAAGTTTCCTGCCTCAGGGGATGTTTGACTATATCTATGATGCAGTGGGTATATATTTTGTTCCAAAAATTATATTCATAGGAATTTATCTCCATCTTTTGTTTGTTTGTTTTTCAAGACAAGGTTTCCCTGTATAACAGCCCTGGTTGTAAGTTACTCAGCAGACCATGCTAGACTCAAACTCACAGAGATGTGCGTGACTCTGCCTGTGCTGGAATTAAAGGCTTGTACCACCACAACCCAGTTTCTAGTGATTTATCTTACAAATTACAGGTTATAAAGAAAGGATGGAAGTGTGTCAGTGCAGTGTGTAAGTGCTGGCTAATTTTACTTGAAACACTATACAATCTTTTATCCAGACTCAAAATAGAATAAAAGGCTAGAAGTGTGCACAAACCCAGTGGGATTCTTCAGTGGGTTTCTGTGCATGTTTCCTCCTTGAGGTATCTCTGGTATCTCTAGAAGAAAACTCAGTAAACTGTTAATACTTATGGGCTTTGATGAGTGGAATCTAATACCTGGGAAAGAGAGAGATAAAGACTTATTCATTATTTTGTGCTATTTGACTCTGGAACCAAGTTACTATTATCTGACTACAGTTCTCAAAATGTGTTCAAAGGATCCTTGGGGGTTCTCAAACCCAAAGCAAGGGGTCCCAACTACCTTCCTATTCCAATTATATATCTGTATAAAGTTGGTTTTTCTTCACGAACTTCATCCAAATCAACATCCTAAGAGATGTACTGGAGAAGCAGCAGTGAGAAGCCAGTTGACTTCTACTGTGCCGGGCAGTGTAGAGTTTGCAAAAATGGAGAGCAATGCCATTCTGTTCACTAAAAGCCTTTCATTCTGTAAGATATAACTTTTGTCACTTCTTCTAGCATGTAAGTTTTTGTATCGTTTTAAGAATTTTTTTTCTGATCCTCATTTTTCTCATCTATGACTATTAATAAAATAACCCACAGGCTGGAGTTATGACTCAGCAGAGGACCTAGGCTTAACTCCCAGCACCCATACGGTGGCGCACAACTGCCTGTAACTTTAGTTTCAAGCTTCTGTGGACTATCGCACGCATGTGGTCCACACAAACTCATGCATACTCTCATAATACACATAAGTTAAGGAATTAAGGAAAATAACTCATATAAAGCACTTAGCATGACGTTTAAATAAAACCCAAGCCATCTAAATCTTGAGGCACCTTTGTCAGCCTTTGGTGGCATTAAGTTGACAGCTTGATATTGGCCAAAGAGTGCACCAGGATGACTGGAAGTAAATAAATGGTTTTGAGGGGATGGCTTAGTGGGTAAGAGCACCTGGATTCTCTGCAACAAGAGGATTTCTGGCTGTTAGCCTTGCTTCAGGTTAAATGAGAGAACCAGACTCAAGAGAATACGCAGAGAGTGAAAGAGCAGGGTACCTATGTCATCATCTGACTTCTGTGCACACAAGTGCCCGTGCACACACACACACTATTATCTCTCAGCTCTTTCTTTTATGTCCCTCCTAGAGAAAGCCAGTATTTGCAGTATACTCCTACAGGATTCTTCCAGGTGCTGTCTATGCCTGTGACTAACTCAGAGTTCCTATAGATGCCAGCCATAGGACTGTGGGCAGTTTTCTTTACCACTTTCTTGAGTCTCAGTTTTCCTACCGGGACCATGATAGTTCCTCCTTAGAGTTGTTGTGGAAATTAAATGTGGTTTAATACATGTGTCTTGCACTTAAAAAGTGTTCACTGAACTGAGCTATGTATGCATCTATTTGTTTCCTCACCCAAAGCCTCAGTCAAACCTGTATTTGTTAAGTGCCTTCTACGTGTAAGCAGCCAAGAAATCTCCATGCTGAAAAGAGGAAGGAGAGAGTAACTCAAGGAAGTGCTCAAGAAATTTCTCCTCTCGGTTCATTTCAAGTTAACACTTTGTGGTGCTTCTTGCCAAGTTTTTAAACTCTTGATTCTGCATGGATTCTTGTACTAGCTAATATGCCATATTTTGTTATAGTATGTCATCTGCATCATGTCTTTTCGCTTCCAATTTTGTAAACTTCTTTTCCATTTGGGCCCAATCCTAATCCTTTATCATGTATTTTCTATAGCTCCCAGTATGGAGCTGAATGTGTGTATGAAAAAGAAAGGAAGAAAGAATGGGAGGGGAGACAGAGGAAGACATAGAGGGAGCGGGAGCGGGAGCGGGAGCGGGAGCGGGAGCGGGAGCGGGAGAGGGAGAGGGAGAGGGAGGAGAGGGAGCTGGAATGGTAGAAAAAGGAGGAGGGCAGGAACTGAGGTAGATACCAAGAAGAAATGGTGCTTGCTAGGTTAGTCCCCATGGCTTACTTAGCCTGTTTTCTTGCACAACCGAAGATAATCTTCCCAGAGGTAGCATTGTGCACAGTGATTTGGGCCCCGCCCTATCCATCATTAAGACAGTACTCCACAGATTTGCCTTCAAGTCAATCTTTTGGAAGTATTAGGTTTTTTTTTTTTTCAATTAAGATTCTTTCTTGTCAGATATGTCTAGGTTTGTGTTAACAGAATTAACTAGCACAAAAGCATTCTTCTGAGAAAGAAAGGATGCCTTTTAAATGCTTGGCTGTTTGGCCGGGACAATGTGCTGAGCCTGAGGCACAGGCAGATGGTGGATGACTTGAGTAGCGTTCAGACCCTTAACTATAGAGGTATTTTCAGATAGAATCATGTTCTTTGACTTCTGATGTGAGCAAAAAGCTGACACCCAGATTGGGCTCTGAAGACAGACCAAAGAAATTATTCTGTTTCAATCCTACTCTAGAGAAGCAGTGAGTTTACTAGTTACTAGTTAGTTTAACGGAGCATGGATGGCTCAAAGGAAGCCTCACATCAAAATCCCCTCTTAGCAATGGGAGATGACTCACAAAAACCATATTCCTAGAGTTTTCTTCACAATTAGCAAACAGGTTGGTCAGTCAGACTGTTTTCTTCCCAGAAATTGTTACCATGTACGTAAGCCTGAGGAGGGCCCTGTGAAGCTTTTAACTTTCCAGAGCTTCCTGAGATTGTAAGTTTTATTTACTCTCGGAGTTTTATGAATCTCTCTCAAGGAAAGTGTTTCAATTTGGAGGAGATAAATAAACAACAGATCAGCACCAGGTTTGATGGGAGTAGGAAGGCCAAGGACTGGTGTGTCTATGGCCAGAAATAGGTCAGAGATACCTTTTCTGATAAAAGATTTATATAGAAAATACATTAAAGCTTCCATAAGACAGCAAGGAAATCTTCAAATAACTGGAAAGTTTTTTGATAAGCAAAAATCTTGATTAGGTTCTACATAAAACTGTGTATTCAAATAACCAACGTGTATGTGAATAGGACTCAAAATTACATTGAGAAAGTAGTTCATACCCAGCAGGAAGGCTAATGTGAGAAAAATAATCAAACCACACAAAAGCAAACCCTTATAGTAGACAATATCAAGTGTTGATAAGTTTGTGGAGCAACCAGAACTCTTACACATTGTTGGTACATGTATAAACTGATAGAACTACTTAGAAAATTGCAAAGCTGAATTCATGCCTTTTCCATGACCAGGCAAATCTACTCAAGGTAAACAGATGCATACAAACCCAAAATAGGTTCAAGAATATTTTTAATAACTTTATTTACAAAGTCTTGAACCAGAAATCTCAAATTCCTGTTGCTGTGGCTTGGGTATGATTCCATGGACTTGCTGAAATAAAATCATTACTGTGAGGTGTGACTAGGATGGTAACAGTAAGGGTGTAATATTCAGAAGTGAGGTCATTGGTGGTGATTAAGAATAGTTGAAAAAAAAATTAGGAAGACCTAATAATTGAGTGGTGACTTAGTAAGAGGAAGAGAGTCCAGAAAAGACAGAGCTGCAGAAGCACTCTCAACTGTGAAACCAAAATAGGAGTCACGTCGTTGTTAAGGAGCCATTTTGCTATACATTGCTATTATGCTTCCACACCTTACAAGAATAAGTTTGTTTCCTAAACCGACTGTATCCTGCAAACCATGTCTTTTAACCTGTGCTGAGCTTGTAAGCCCATGATGTATGCCCACTGCATTGCCTTGCTAAACTTCTGAACAACTGTGATGACTCTCCTTCCACATGACGTATTCTTGCTGGTATCTAACTCACAGGCAGCCTTGAGCCACGTCTCCCATGCTTCTGTCCAGCTGCTAACAGCCAGTTATCTCAACAGCTGTTTTCTGTTAACCCTAACCCTTCCTCATAAAAGGGGACCTCAGAGCACAGTGAGGGGTGCTTCCTGAAAACGCCGATTTGGGGAAAGGCAGTTGTCTGGCCAGTCTAAATAAAGCTTACTTAATCAGATCATTGTGGAAATGTTTTCTTCCTCAGATCTAACACATGTGAGGCCCTGGGCCATCTTTGCATTCTCTGAGCAGGAAAAGACATTAATAATAAAATACATTGTTCTGTATTTGTATAATGGAATACCATGCAGGGAAAAAATACTACCATTCCATGCATTTTATGAGCTCCTTTATAGCAGTCAAAGATTATCACCATAGACACCGTAATCCACAGTGATAGAGATAAGAATAGCAGTGGCTTCTGTGTGTACTGATAGAGGAGAGGCACTGAGGGATGTTCCGAGGTTCTGGCAAGGTTCTGACTGGTCATTATACGGGTATAAGCATATAAAAAAAATCTTAAGCTTAGTAAAGTGCATTTTAGAAATGTTACATTTTAATGTAAAAATGTTAGGGCTGTGGAGATGGCTCATTTGGCAAATGTATTTGTCAGGCAAGCATAAATACCCGAATTCAGATTCCCATCACAGATGTAAAATTTGGGGAGCACAGAAACATGTGTCTGTAACTCCAGTGTTGGGGAGATAGAGACACAAAGGTCCTTGGAGATCACTGGACAGTTAGCCTAGCTGAATTGGTGAGCTCCAGGTTCATTTAGAAATGATGAATCAAAAATAAAACAAAACAAAAAGCAAAAAAAAAAAAAAAAAAAACAAAAAACCAAAAAACAACAAACAGGTGAGGAACTACCAAGGAAGATACCTGATATTTACTTACCTCTGACTGCCAAGTGCCTTCCACCTACAGCACACACACACACACACACACACACACACACACACACACACACACACACCCCAATCCACTGTGTCCTAGTTCTCATTCTGTTGCTGTGATAAAACCGTGACTCAGAGCAACTTAGGAAAGGGAAAGGTTTAGGTTTATTTTAGCTTATACTTCTAGGTAACAATCCATCATTGAAGAATGTCAGAGCAGGAACTAAGGGAAGTGTTTGAAGCAGAAATAATGGAGAAACACAGCTTACGGGCTCAATTAGTGGTTCATGTTCAGCCTGGTTTCTTATACAACCTGGGACTACTTGCTCAGTGGTGGCATAGACTACAGTGTGCTTCCTCCCTCCATCTCCATCAACCAAGACCAATTACACTGACCTTGGCAGTTTAGATTCCTCCACCACATCTTTCTCCTCCTTTCTTCTCTACCCCCTTTCTCCACCTTTTCCTCTTTCTCTTTCTCTAACCCCTCCCCTCTATCACTCTCAGTATTCTAGAGGTTGATTATTTAATTTTTTAAAACCAGCTGTTAGTGTCACTGATTTCCTGCATTCACTGTTTCCAGTTGGTTGTGTTTTTTTCTTTCAGGTTTTCCTTCTTTTGGGGCCTTCTTTTTCTCATTGTTGTTTACCAGAACTTACTTTATTATAAGACCCTATTGCTGATGCCATACACATTGGTCACAGGAATGGAGAAATCAAACTGGTATTGATCAGGAAATCAATACTCCCTACTGCATAGCTTTCATACTACTGGAAGGTATCATGACTGCTGCTGAGTGGCAAAGAAACTCAGTAGTTGTCTTACCCAGTTGTGAATTTTGTGAAATACAATGATGACCAACATGGCAAGATATGCCCATTGGTCCAAGTGTGGGATGTATACTATGGGAATAACCTGATTGGATTTAAGAGTTGCTCCATAGAAAGGACACATTTCTAGTACTGTAATATGGTCTAAATCCCAAGGTTGGAGACCGCACAGGTCCCAGAGGTGAACCTATTATTCAGCTAAAAGGATATGGTGTCAAACTGCCCTGTAATTTTGCACATATTTACCCGTAGATTAGTGCATATCTCAGACCTCATCAGAAAAATATGTTTTTGCATAGTGGATGGTGGTTAACACAGAAACTCACAACTGGTCAAAGTTGAGGAAATAACCGTCAGTGAAGTGCTTAGCCACAGACTAAGATCATACTCCCTCCACAAGGTGAAGGAACCACTGAAGGGAAGTGGAAAGACTGTAGGAGTCAGAAGTTGGGGAGAGCTGGAGCAAAACTGTATCTTCTAAACACACCAGAACTACTGCATTTAGGGACTCATATCAACCATGGTTATTTGCAAATAAACTGCATAAGGTTAAACCGGTCAACATTATATCATGGAGAGGGTAGAGGTTCATGAGTCCCCACATCTAAGGGAATAGCTGTGGACAACTGGTTGCTTTTGTGGGTGGGATAATCAATCAGTGTTCTTTAATATTATGGCTTTGGTAGGTGACCACCCTCCATTGTGTGGCAGTATATGGGTGACACAAGTTAGAGTCAATGGATAATTTTAAAAGTTTACTTTTATTTTCATATTTTTTGCTCTTTCCATTGACTTTGGATTGATTTTGTTTGCTTTTTTTTAGTCTTTTGCCTAAGCTGTTCTTTTTTTAAATAAGCGTTTAATACTTCTGCATACTTCCCTGTGTTTTAGCTACATGTAATATATCTTCAAAACTGTTGATTTCATGTTAATTGAATCCTGAGTATTTAAAATTATTTTGTTTTTTTTTTTTGTATATGAGTGTTTTGCCTATATGTATGACTGTGCGTCATATGCATGCATGTCTGGCCAGAAGAGCATGTCAGATCCCCTGGAATGGAAGTTTCAGGCATCTTCGGTGAGCAGCTCCTATTTGGGTGCTGGGAATAGAACCCAGGCCCTGTGGAAGAGCAGTGAGTGCTTTGAGCCACTGACTGAACCATCTCTCCAGCTCCATAGTTTTATGTATTTTTATTTCCTTTGATGTTTTCTTTTTGTTTGTTTGTTTGGTTTTTACAAGACAGTTCTGTGTAACCCCCTCTATCTTGGAACTCACTCTGCAGACCAGCCTGACTTCAAACTCAGAGATTCACCTGGCTCTGCCTCCCGAATGCTGGGATTAAAGATGTGTACCAGTCTTTTCTTTTTAACCCTTAAATGATTTTAAATGATTTTGAAAATTTTAGAACATTTTCCATTTTTCTTTCCTTGAAAATAGATTTTTTTCATGCAATATATTCTGAGTATGGTTTCTCCTCCACCAGCGCCTCTGAGACTGTCCCCACTTCTTCTCCTATCCAAATTCACCCCCTTTATGTCTTTAGTTAGAAAACAAATGGGCATATAAAGAATATTAATAAAAAATAAAAGTAAAACAAACAAATAGGACTAGAACCAAATAAATGGAAGAAAAAGAGCAAAAGGTAAAGCACAAGTCATACATATAGAATAAAAGACAAACCCATTCACAGAACATTTATTATCTTTCTGTTATTAAATTTTACTTGACTCTCTTTTTCATGAGAATACATTCTATATGATTTAATTTTAACTTGGGTGTAGTTTATTTTGGTGAATACCATGAAAAAAACCCTACTGACTGTGAAGTCATATATGACTTGTGTTATATATGGAGACCATTTTCTGCTTAGCATATCCAAGGAAGAATTTTCACGACTAAACTCTAAATAATAGGGAAGCAACACACAGAACCTCTTGAAGATCTCTTGCTAACATTTCTATCATTGATAACCAAATGTCTTTCTTGCTGTCCAGTGTCTGAGTCTATTTCTTATTACAGTTCTCATAGCCTTTCAAGTGTCACTGGTCCTTTCCTCCCCGGGTCTTATATCATATTCATACCATCCCACTTTCTTTATTGCTTTTCTTTCATATAAACTTTCCCCTGATTTTCAAAGTTGCATTTTCACTGACCATTTCAAAAAAGATTTTATTTGTGACACATGAATTAACCACACTCTTTACCTGGTACAGATGTCTACTTGACAATATGCTCTAAGGACTAAGTCATGGTAAGTATTTTTTCTAGTATCTCTAGAGTTATTGAAAAACATGACATTATCTTGATGTTCTGGTGACCTTTGAACTCTGCTGTGGGTGTTTTGTATCTCTCACAGAGGAGGAACTACTGTAATTGATTTTTTTTTTTTTTTTTTGATGTTATCATCACGGAGTAAGGACTGAGCAAAGACTAAGGCACAGTTCTATTCTTGCCCACTTGAAAGCTATATATACTTGTCAGAGTATAGTCATATGTTTCCATACTGCTTCAGTCCTAATCTGTTGGTAGGAAATCATAGAGTTTGAAGAATAAATGTGATATTGTATAATAAAAAATAAAATTGGCACACAACAGTCAAACAGACAGTATTTCTTCTTTTACATTTGTTTTTTATTTTAAAAATTTTTTGGTTATTTTACTTATTTACATTTCAAATGCTATCCCCCTTCCCAGTTTCCCCTCCGCAAACCCCCTACCCCATTTCTCCTCCCCCTGCTTCTATGAGGATGCTCCCACACCCACCCACCCACTCTTGCCTCACCGCCCAAGCATTCTCTTATGCTGGGACATTGAGCCTTCACAGGACCAAGGCCTTTGCTCCCACTGATGCCAGATAAGGCTATTCTCTGCTACATATGCAGCTGGAGCCATGGGTCCCTTAATAGCCAGAAGCTGGAAAGAACCCAGATGTTCCTCAACAGAGGAATGGATATAGAAAACATGGTACATTTGCACAATGGAATATTATTACTACTCAGCTATTAAAATCAATGACTTCATGAAATTCACAGGCAAATGGATGGAGCTAAAAAATATCACCTTAAATGAGTTAATCCAGTCACAAAAGAACACAGATGATATATACTCACTGATAAGTGGATATTAGGAAAACAGCTTGGAATACCCACGATACAATTGACCATATGAAGCTCAAGAAGAAGGAAGACCAAAGTGTGGATGCTTCAGTCCTACTTAGAAGGTGGAACAAAATAATCAGAGGAGGTAGAGGATGGGAGGGTCTTGGGAGGTAGGTAGGAGAGGGAGGGGAAAAGGGTGGACAGGATCAGGTATGGGAGATGGGGGAGATGTAAGAGGGTCAGGAATTTGAACAGAGGTGTGTAGCAATGGGGGATGGGGAACTGGAGGTAGCCACCAGAAAGTCCCAGATGCCAGGAAAGCAAGAGGCTCCCAGGACCCAACATGGATGACATTAGCTGAAATACCCAACAAAGGGGAGAGAGAACTTGTAGAGACCATATCCAGAGATTAGGCTTGGCTCTTGGTTGAGGGATGAGGCCACCCACCCAGCTCAAAAATTTTAACCCAGAATTACTCCTGTCTAAAGAAAATACAGGGACAAAGAGTGGAGCAGAGACTGAAGGAAAGGCCATCCAGAGACCACCCCACCTGGGGATCCATTCCATTTGCAGCCACCAAACCCAGACACTATTTTTTATGTTTGTTTTTATTATTGCTGTTTTATGAGAAGGTCTGGCTATGTAGCTCAAGCTGGAATCTCACAATCCAGTGTTTGCCTGCTGGGTGCTAAGATAATAGGTGTGTGCCACTTGCACTGAGGATAACTATCCTTGCCTATGCTTGGTTGTTTTATTGTTATGTTGCATTATCAATGATAGTGATGTTGGTATCTTCTTTCTCTTTCTAGATTTCCCTTTGCTGGTCATTTAACTACATGACAAATGAGGGCTTGTGCATATGCTGCCTGGACACATAGCTGGCTACATATCTAACTCACCTAACCTTGGATGTGGCTGTTTCACTGAATGAGGCAATGAAACAGACAAAAATGAATGAGTAATTTCTAGAGTGGCCTATAAAACCACTCCACAAACATTATTTTTTTTTAAAAAAATATATTTTATTAGTTTTTTTGAGATTTTTACACATCATTAACATTCTTTTTATGATTCCTTTTTCCTAAGGGTAGCTATATAAAATGTGATCTTGCATGTTGACTTTTGTGATACCAGAACTGCAACATGAAAAGTGCTTTCTCTGAATTAAAACCGAAAAAATTCTGGCTTAATTAGAAACTCTCATCAGTGCTACATGAGCAATAACTGTACTCTCGTGCATTCAAGTCACTTTATATTTTGGAATTTATTTGCTATGGTACCTAGAATTTTCTTAACTAACATAAAAACTAGAATCCTGGAGTGGGAGGAAGGAGGCTGCCACATAAAACTTCAAACAAATAGCTGTTACAGAATATTTGAACCTGTTTCTAGTTGTGGTGTGACTCATGCCTTAGCACATACCTTTAGTGCCTCTGGATGGAATGCAGACATACCCTTACCTTTAATCCAAAACAATAAAGATAAAGTTAGTTTGTAGAAGGGAACATCTATGTTTTAAAGTGATGTTTAATTGAGTGGCAGACAAAGTGATGAATCAGAGAAAGATTTGACAGAATGGTATATGCCCAACTCTCATCGGAACAGAGAGGGAAGAGAAGCTACTTAAGAGAGAGACAGACAGTAGAGGAAGAAGAGAGTGCAGTACAGGAATACAGTAGAGTTGATGGAGAGCAGTGCAGGAGAGAGGGAGAGGAGAGAAGCACAGAGAGGAAGAGAGGAAGGAGGAGGCAGGTTTACAGGGAGAGTTTTACAGAGGCAGACTGAAGAGAGAACAAGGTAGGCATAGGTGAAGACATAGTGAGCCAGAGAACGAGGAGCCAGAAGGTTAGAACAGATTGCCAGAGTTAGTCTGAGGCCAAGTGGAGAAATTCAGTGAGATACTAAGAGAAGCTAGATCACACCAGTCAGCTTGGAGAAACGTTTGACACAGAGCTGCTGAGTTGAACCAGATAGCCAGAGCTCAGAAAGTCTAAGGAAGGGGTAAGCTTATTTAGCAGTAAATTTCAGAGGTTGAAAACGTTCTAGGTAAGACTGTATGGAGGCTAAAAGCTTCCAGGACTAGGCCTAGGTTAGCAGACTGGGAAAGTAAGCCTCAGAGATGACAATTATATCAGGAGAATAAAAGTTACTTTTACAAGAGGCATTCACTATATGTTAAGGAAAGTTATCTTCAGGACTGGAAGTGGGGGTTATCTGGAGTTTGAGGTGGAAAAGAGAATGGAATATGAAGAAACATAATGAATGTCCTAAGGTGATGGAAATATTCTTATATTGTTTATAGTAGGGATTCTTACAATTATGTAAACAATTGTGTGCTAGCTAATTCTAGTGTCAACTTGATACAAGCTGGGATCATTTGGGGAAAGGGAGCCCCAGCTGAAGAAATGCCCCCATCAGTTTGGCCTGTGGGCAAGCCTGTGGAATATTTTCTTGACTGATGCTTATTGTAGGTGGAAACCCCACAATGGGCCACACCACCACTAGTTGGATGGTCTTGGATATTATAAGAAAGCAAGCTGAGCTTGGCATGGTAGCTCATACCTTATATGATCTTAGTACTTAGGAGGCAGAGGCAGGTGGATCTCTGTGAGTTCAAGGCCAGCCTGGTCTACATAGTGAGTTTCAGGACAGCCAGTACTACACAGAGTACTGCGAGCCAGTGACGGGAGTAAGCTAGTGTTAAGTAGTCCTCCATGGCTTTGCTTAGTTCCTGCCTTGAGTTTTTGTCCTGATTTCCCTGGATGATGGACTAGAAGCTATAAGATAAAATAAGCTCTTTTTCTCCCCAAGTTGCTTTTGGTCATGGTATTTTATTAAGAGCACTAGAAACTCAAATAATAGAAAGTGTCAAGATTTTTTAAAAACTGTAGAAATTAAAGGCTTAGTGTGCATTCATTGTACTTTAATAACTTGTTTTTTTAAAAAATAACATAGTAAGTTCTATGTTTTTGTTAGAATTCCAGTAACCCAGAGACCAGTGCATCCATAGTGGGTAGAGGGACTAGAGAATGCTGCAGAGAATTGTCAGTGCTCACATTCTTGCCTTTGAAAAGAGGACTTATTCTTTGTTACAATGAAGTCACCATATGCAAATTTTTTCAAAAAAAAAAAAAAGGTAAATGTAGAATTAAAGAAGAGATACTCTGACTTGAAAAATAATTGCCTGGGGCTTGGTCTGGGATATTGGAAATTTGGGAGCCCATCAAAGCTCTCTGTCATACACAGTCACATGCCATCTGCACATTCATCTTTCCACCTGGCACTGCTCAGAGCTGCATGGAGGCAACAGATGTGGCAGTTAGAAGCTAAGAACTGGTATCCGATAGATAGAAATGTCTCAGGTCAAGCTCCAGTCCTTTCTTAATGTGTAATTGTTGGCTTGTTTCTTAAGAGTTTACTTCAGTTCCTCTTCTGATAAGACATAAAAAACAAATGCACTTACTTCATAGGTTCATTGGGAGGCTTAACCAAGAAGGGGCAGGTAATTCTCTCAGCACCATCTCTGGCAGGATGGTAGCATAGTTTGTAAATTGTCACTTTTTCAGGCTTTCATTTATTCTGGTTGCTGTGTAGTTCCTTAGCTTGAATCCGTGAACACCCCTGCAATTAATTCAAGACTGATACCCTTTTCTGTCAACTTTCACATTAGCTCTTTTCTTTAGTCTTTCAGTGTAGCTACCTTACCACATTTAAAAACTCATTCACTATTTGCAATGCTCAGTCACTGTAAGTGAAATGAACTCTCTGAACTCCTCACCCTATGTGGTCCTTCTATTGTGAATCTACTAATAGATCAGTCCATTGGTTATGCCAGCGCCCCATGACCTAATCACTTTCCCATCTTCTCATAAAGCCCTGCTTCTCAACATTGTATTGTGAACTCAGCTTTTACCATGTGAGTATTTTGTTGAAAAGTTTCTGTTCAAACAATACTACTGTGTATCCCCTCCTTGCTCAGTTACTAGTAGACACAGACACGGGTCTGTCATCAAATCATAAGCAGATCACAGCTTCTCCAAATAGTAGTTCAACTGCCACATTCTCAGTCTTTCTTGCAGAGTAGCTTACTGTGGAAAGGTGGGGTTTTTGGTTTTTTTTTTTTTTTTTTTTTTTTTGTTGTTGTTGTTGTTTTTGACTTGCAGCTGTTGATGTTTGGTATTCCTAGAGTCTAGAGTGTTTGCACAGAAATGCATTCAGTCACTTTGGGGGAAGCATAGGAGGACATGCATAAAACGTCCACTGATTTTCTTGGGAAAATGATAGGAAGTAGAAGTCTCAATTTGAGCCTCACATTTCTGTCTCAAGTAGCCACCAGACTCTTCATCTGTGTGAAAGAAAATGGACACAAGCAAAGGAAGCCTGCACTTCTCCCTGCTCTGTTTCTCTCCCTGCTGCTAGAAGTTACTTCCTTCCATGTGCTCAAAGCCACAGCTTGAACTGGGTTCTCCTGCAAGAGAGTTCCGCCTTTTTCATAGTTCTGAAGGGTGTTTAGAGACAGAGTCTCTGTGTAGCCTAGAATAGCCTTAAACCCATCTTGAGTTCTGGGATTACAGGTATATTCCACCATACCCATAGTAAACGGCCTTTGTTTGCTTTTTCTTTACATTCCCTATAAACCTAATCTGTCTTTTATGGTATTGTGATATGGGATTTCTCTCCCCCAGAGATGCTTCTGCTTTAGTGTAAGGTGACACGGAGAATTAGGAGGGTGGAGAGTATAAAGATTCTGTCCAGGATTTCCCATTTGCTTTAGTTTTCCCTGAGAACTAAGAGCCCTAAGCACACAACTCCAGAGTAGGTGTCCCAAATATTTTTCCCAGTTTAGAAAGAGCTCAGAGAGTACAAATTACTTTCAGTCTCAGACAGGAACGTTGGGTTTGGCTTCCCTTTGTGTTTGTTGCCATCTTTAGTTGAAAAGTGACAGACATCCGGCTATGGTAGAAGAGTGCAGAAAAAGGAGCCCACTGTTCTCTCTCGGTGACTGTTGTGAAGTCTCTGA
Source organism: Arvicanthis niloticus (assembly GCF_011762505.2). Taxonomy (NCBI): domain Eukaryota; kingdom Metazoa; phylum Chordata; class Mammalia; order Rodentia; family Muridae; genus Arvicanthis; species Arvicanthis niloticus. Next base: position 44,117,852 of record NC_047678.1, read on the forward strand.
GTCTCTTTTTCCTTGTCTACAGGACAGAGCCAGCGAGATCATTGCTACTAACCCAGGAATTTGTAGAGAGCTTTCTAACAATGTGAAGTAATAGGCCCAGAGCACTGTGTATTGTCTATGTGAACTAGGCAACTGGTCATCAAACCAGCACCTCCCAGAGGCTCCTAGGGAGCTTGGTCTTGAGGGCTATTGGGAATTACTTGAGAAGAGAGTATCTCTCCCAAGTTTTAATAGGTTTATCACTACAAGGTTAACCCCCCTCAATAGTACATAAGAGAATATCTTCTAAATATTATGAGTCCATGCCATTTACTTATAGAAAAGCCATCTTAGACAATATTAAGGTTCTTGGATGGAGGACACAACTATTTAATTTGATGCCAGCTATGACAGTGATGCTTGGATCTTAAAAGAGTAAACATGGGTATGGATCCTTGGCTTAGTCACTGGAGAAACTACATTCTCAAAGGTACAAAGGCTCCTTGTCATCTGGGAGACTGATGCAAAGTCTCTCAGGGTTATGGCCTATCACACAGAATTACATCTGGCTCCTGCACTGACACATTCCATCAAGAAACATGTTTCCCAGAGACTTACTCTTTCAGCTGTTAGTCAACCGTTGCCTTTACTGTGTTTAGCAATTGATAGCATCTGAGTTTTCCTTGTTTACGTGTGGAGTGTGCAGTGACTTCATTTCTGGGTCACTGCTGATGCCATTGGTTATTTTTGTTTTTAAGATTGTCTTGTGTTTTTGTATGTGATATGCATGTATATCTGTGCCTGTAGGTTGATTAACAAGACTCATTTTCTCACTGCTTCTCCATTTCTTAACTTGCTAAATGTCTAGGCAATGACAAAGACAAAAGCAGAGGGAAGCATTACTTTCTTCAGATGGTGTCAAGTCCTAGAAGACCAGGTGGTGGAAGCATTAAAAACTCCAGGCTGGCCATACTCTACAACCCTGAATCCTGATCAGCATCACCATGGGGCAGTTCCTACCAGTCAAGCATCCTCATGAGTTAGTTCACCCAGTCCTCTCATCCTGAGGATGCTGCGATCTCTATTGTTAGTAAAATATATATGATGCATTGCTGGTCATTCAATGCAACCAGACTCTAGTCTTTCTAAGCTGAAAGGAATACACGTGCTGGTTGTTGTCACATATGCTTGTTATTTCAGTATTAGGGTAGCTGAGGCAAGAACTTCTATAGTTCAAGGATAGCCTACCTTATGGAATGAGATCCAGCTTAAAAGAAATCATAAAAAAAATGTCAAAGAAGGATAGAAGGAAGGAAAGGAAGGACAGAAGGAGAGAAGGAGTGGGGGTGGGGTTGGGGAGAAAGAGAGACTAGGGAGGGCAAGCCAGGAGAGATTTGATTCTTTTTTACAGTATATATGTGCATACATGTGGAGGCTGGAAGACAACCTTGAATACCATTGCCAGTAACAGTGCCCAGATCTCTAATTGGTCTTAAGTTTGCCGATTAGTCTAGGCTGGCCGACTCACTAAGGGCCAGGGCTCCTCCTCTCTCTACTTTCCCAGCACTGGGATTCTAAGTATATTCTACTGTGTGCAGCATTTTACTCAGTGGGTTCAGGTTATTAAATACAGTACCTTGTATTTGTGAGGAAAGCACTTACTAAGCTATTTTCCCAGCCCCCCCAAACTACATTTTAAAATCACTTTTTATATTGGTACAATCGTGGCATAAACATTAATATGGGTAATCAACCACTCTCTGACTGGATTTCAGTCTCATTTTCTGAGATGAACCCATATCTGACACTGATGGAGTGGTCTGGAACCTTAGACTGGATAGACTTAGGGGAAATCCAAATACTATTGTTCTGCTAAAGGAACATAGCAATAAGATGATTCCTAATATTGTTCTGCTGTTTCCATAGAACAGTGCTTCATTTAGCCATCATCAGGGACGTTGCTTCTTATAATATATGAGAACTAAAGCAGAGACATACAACTGGACAATGTGCAGAGAGATCTTAGAACACTCAGTCCTAAATGGAATACCTTCATCAAAACCTCTCCTCAGGGCTCAGGGAGCTATGTGGAAGAGAAGGGGGAAAGATTTTAAAAGCCAGAGGGGATAGATGACTCCAAGGAAGCAGTATCTTTCAGACACCACAAAACTGATGCAGACATGAACTCACAGAGACTGTGGCAGCATTTACAGGGTCTGCGCAGATTCAAAGCAGATGGGGTTCTACCACTGAGAAGGGGAAGTAGACACAGGCCAAAATCCCCGTGAGCACTTGTATCTGTTTCATTTACACTGCTCCTGCTTCATCAGATCAGCCCTCATGGTCACATATGCATGGTCCATGCTACCCCATGGCGACTTGTTCTTCCTTCTCCTCACCTCTCCTCATGGTCCCTGCCTGAGACTCCAAGACCTGGGAACCTTTGCTTTATCCTCTCTCTTTTGCTCAGCCCAGGCTGTAGACATCTTTATTAACCAATCAGGGATAACTTGGGTGGGGGGAGGTTTACATAGCATCATTTGGTGTACATGAGGATCTCCTCCTCAGGGGCAACCAGATCTTAGGGGTCAGTATTTAGCAATTGAATACATAGCAGCACCAGACCAACCCCCTAAAATATCAAATATACTACAGATTAAAACAGTGTATTATTAGTCAGGGTTCTCTAGAGCAGACCCTTAGGGTTCAATCAGTTTACATTAGAATAGTTATCTCACAACTGAGAGTGCTTTGAACCTTGTAGTTTCTTCATCCATGAGGCTTAAGCAGGTCCTGGGAGAGCCGCTGGTCCTTATTCAGCAATGGAAGCCTAGAAATGCTGATTCTGATATCAAGGAAGGAATCCACATCAGTTAGAGTGGTTCAAGTGTTTGTCTAAATGCTGGAGAGGCCACCAACCTGTTAGCTGCTCAGTCCATAGGTCTCAATCTGACACTGAAAAGCTGGATGGTTCCTGGAGAGCCACTGGCTCTTAGTCAATGTTATAGAAGCCAAGGAAAATCGGTCCTGATATCAGCTGTAGCAACAGGCTAAATTAGTCAGCAGAAAAAGAGAAGGCCAAGGAAGCAAAGGCAGATAATCTTCTTTCTGCCATACTGCCAAGAGGTTTCCGGCCATGCTTGGGGTTATTCTTCCCACATAAATTAAAGAAGTCAGAACACTTTTCAACTAAAGCTGCCTACTCAATGATTCTAACTTTTGGCAAGTTTATGTTAGAAAAAAAATATCACAAATGGTTAAGTATCTGGTTAGCTATTATTAACACTACTTGTGTCCTCTTGGCATTTTATTAGATGTTGATTCCCAAGTCACGGTGGTTTGACTCTGAATCGCTCGTAGGCTTGTTTGTTTGACCACTTGGTCTTTAGCTGATGGTGCTGTTTTGAGAAGCTGTGGAGCCCTTTGGGACAAGGTGGCACCAGTGGGTTGCTGGGGGTCGATCTGGAAGGTCATCTTTCCCTCCTCAAGCTCTATTTCAACCTCTATTGGAAATGTGAATTCTGCTATGCCTTCTCCACTATGAGATAGAAGAAATCTTTCATCTTTTCTGTCAGGTATTTTATCACAGGGATAAGAAAAGTCTAAAACATCTAACATAGGTTCCTTATGGTAAGACTTAAGTTCTTATTTCTATCTTCTTTCTTCCTCTGTTGGTTTTATTTCCCTCCCCTTTCTAAATATCTAATAAGAACTTGGTAAATTCATTGTCCTGTCCAGTTAGTCAGTATATCAGAGATTATACCATATATTTGGCACTATTCCCATCAACATTACATGGATGGGTGTAGTGTCTATTATCACACTAGGTCAACCTATAGTTTACATTGGTTGAGAGCTGCACTTCACATAGAAACTTCCCAGGTTTATCTTAATTGACTTCATGATAGCGTTAGGAAATGAATATCTGTTACAATTATAGAGGCAAAAACTAGGTATCCAGCAAGGCTGGCTCAGTGATTACCCTGAGATCATGCAGCTATGGAACCACAGTGGAAATGCAAACTCATATCTTTGCGCATTGTCAAAACCTTTACTGATGTGCTTGTCCACATATTTTTCAGTTGCTCCCAGCAAATTTGCTGTCTCATTCTTTCCTTAAGAGGAAATTCCCTCTCCCACAGTCTGCCCATGAGCCAATGATTATTGGGAAGTTGTTACCCGTACCTCACATAAAAAAATGAGCAGTGCCAAGTGGGTGAAGAGCCTGCAAGACAATTGCTGACTGTCAGCAGTATCCATCCATAGATAACTCAACTGAGAGCTGCGTATTTGCACTAAATAAGAAAACGGAACTGTAACAAGTTGGTATCTCTCTGAAAACTTGCAAAACCTGAGAAGCTAGCCTGTTTAAAACAGGAAGCTGTGTTGTTTACTACCTGACTGGTGTATGTGATCAAATGTTATCTCTGTTTCATTAGCAGTGAGACCTAAGTTACTACTGGACTCAAAAAAGGACTTAGCAAAAATCACCAGGTATCGTTTCTTCTTTTTATTTTTGTTTGGACAAGGACATATTGAAATTCAACAGATGTTTCTTAGAAGATATTTTCAGGTAGGCTTTCAGAACTCTAGGAAAGGAAAATCCGGTATATTAGTCAATGTAGCTGGGAGAATTACCTCCCAGAAATTGTGTACAGTAATTTAAAGGTAATATTTTGCAATATATTTCCATTTTCTTCTTGCTTTCCTCATTCCTATCCTTCTCGTCTCCCATCTATAATATGACACAACCTGCCAGTTGTACTATTCTGAACATGAACTTTATAACCGTTACTCAAGTTACATTATCTGTTATCAGCCTGTACTTCTTATAAATCATAAACCATGAAGAATAGCATCATTCCAAAAGTGTTACATTAGTAGCTAGTGTTTGATACTGACTTGTAAGATCATCATAAAAACGTAATCTATTGTGTGTATGTATATTAGCATGAAAATATATCCATGTATTTGTGTGTATACTAAGTAATAATGTGTTTAAATGCATAATTAATGTTTTTGTTGGAAATCAACTCTAAGTCAGGTTATTAGATGGTTTCATTGATGATTGCCATGGTGTCTCTGTCTGGATTAGGTTGGCTGTAGATCTGTCTCTGTTAGAGGTTAGAGACAAAAAAAATTCCATTTAGTGTTTTAAAAAAAACCCAATTTGGCTGGAGTTAGAAGTTAACTGGATTTGGTGAGTGCTTTGAGAGAGGGTGGTAGTCTTTAGTTACAAGTAGGTTGGGGCTCTAGCTTGTGAGTCACAACCCTTTTGGAAGTGGCATAGCAGCTAGCCTGGAAATTAGATATTTATATTACAATGAATAACAGTAGCAAAATTACAGTTATGAAGTTGCAGTGAAATAATTTTATATTTGGGGGTCACGACAACATGAGGAGCAGTATTAAAGGGTTGCAGCATTAGGAAGGCTGAAAACCACTGGGCTAGAGGGTCCTCTTACTTCTTTCAAAAGATGGTAATGATTACACTGAAGGTAGTCACTGAGTAATTTCTCTGGGAATAAGAAATGAGAGTACTCTGTGACTCAACAAGAAAGAAGTGAATATGCTCAGCGGAATAAATTAAGTAAAGGGTGTGGTCAGTGCACAGAAGAGAGAATATGGTGACTAATAATTACAATGTAAAAATCCCTCAACAGAATAGTAATAATAACAATAAAACAACTCTATATCCACTTAACTGGTCCAGTACATTTTTTTTGTTTTAGTTCTTTTGCATGTTGATGGGTGCTTCCTAAAGCTGGTATCATCACCTACAGTGCTAAGAATTTATTGTTGTTATACATTTCCTGGAAGCACATTGACAAAATGCATCAAGAGTTTTGGAGATGTTATTAGAGTTTGAAAAAGTGTCTTGGGGGAAATAAGTTTTAAAAGACAGAGATGTTTGTTGCTGTCTTATTTATAAAGGGTGTTTAATGTAAGTAACAGAAGGCAATTTCTTGTGTGTTGTCAATTATAATGCACATAGCATTTAGTAGAGGCACATAGTGTGTTTCTTGGTATGCTTACTAGAATAATTTGGCCTTAGTAAAGCTGAACATACTGGTCATGCTTGGCCATGCTGGTTACATTACTTTGCCAGTACAGATATTTTTCCCTATGAAAATATATTCTGCATAGCCATCTCATTCAACTAAATAACATCAGCATGTATGCAAAGCTATCTGCTACATTTGAAACAGCTGCTATTAAAAGACAATGGCCAACTTTGATCTTCAGTAAAGAGGGTTGGTAAAAGTCCCTGGCAGGAGCATGAAGCCAAGTCTTTCAAGATGAACTAACAACATCTTGAGATTTAGAACACTTGACTGAATAGGGTTCATGCCACTGAAGCAATATTTATCCATTTTTTTCTAAGTCAAATGACAATTAGAAATTCCAAAACAAATCTACAATATTATATAGATGAAAAAGACTTGCCTCTTATAGCAGGGATGGTTTAAATTTCTTAAGCCATCAAAGAATTTGAGAAAATCAACATGAGACAATAAAAAATAAATAAAATTTTTGTTCTTTTAAAGAACAAAGAAGAAATTCAGAATAAATATTCTAACTACTTAGGAGTATGTTGAGATGTATAGATTGTAGATCTGTATAATTTTAGTGTGATATATATTTGTAAACTTTTTATAATAAAGTTTATAAAATAAGAAGAAAACCCTTTTAAAATTATTTTTTTTGGGGGGGGGGGGACAGACATAGTTTTAAAGAACAGAACAGAAAAAAAAGACCAAAGTCTACTTTTGCATTTGTATGACTTTGATATTAAGGCATAGAGTTTCCTAAAATCAATCCAATTTTAGGAAAATTGAGTCTCTATCTCTGGCCCTTTTTGTTCCTGTCTCACTTTCTCATTCCCTCCTTAACTTCATTTAGGGCCATATAATTTTGGTAATCTTTACTCCTCATTTTGAAATGATATTCAAATAAACCCCAAGACAAGAGGATTAGTTTTCTCCACAAAAGTACATTCTCAAACTGTACCATTTTCCTTACCCAAAGTGTACCTTATTTTCCTGACACATATGAAAACCCGTTTTCATTATTATTTCTTGGGATTTTAGTTTAAAAAAATGAGGTAAACTTATTAATCTTGGCTAAAAATGTAGTTCAGTGTTAGAGTCTTTGCTTATGATATTCTAGACCCTAAGTTTCATTCCCACCACTGAACAAAAATTTGCTACCTTTATATTTATTTCCTGAAAAATGTGGAATCTCACCATTGCATATACTTCTCTCTATTATAATTTTTAATATAACACAGGACATGTTTGTAGATGGACTCAAACATCTATCTGCATGGGAGCAAAATTTATCTCTGTTTACACTTTTCAAATGATCACAGGACTCAATAATTTGTGTAGCTTTCCTTAATTTTTCATTCTTGAGAATAAAAATATTAAAATCATCAAGTATACAATATTCTTTCACAGGGAAGATTTACATCTTGTTTTTAAGAAATAAGAGAAAAGGCAGAGTTACTCTTTACTTAAAGGAAGATTGTTTTGTTTGGATTGGATATTTTACACTATGTAGTCATGCCTAGTATATTGACATTTTAGTCAGTGATGATAGCATGCCCAACTGTGGTCTCAGGAGATGGTGAGGGATATGAAAATTTCTATGTTGTAGTGATGCCACAACCTTTATAACACCATGGCACAGTGTACTGCCAGTGTGCACAGAGATCCTGTGAAAAAATCCTACTGTGTTGCCAGTTCTCTAGAAGGCTAGCAGAGGGTTGAGGGTGTAGCTCTGTGGCATGGCATTTGCCTAACACTGAATGTCTTGCATCCAGTCTCCAGAACCGCATAAATAAACGAACAAATTGCAAATTTACTTTGTAAAAGTACAGCACATACAAACATGAACTACTTACGCTATTTGATGTAGCTGCCTAGGTAAGTAGTTTGTACGGTTTCTAGACTATGTTTTAATTGTTATTTTAGAGTAGGCATCTAAAAATATGCTTAGGTTGTGTACTGGCATTATGAAATACACTTTATACCTTGTTTCAGCTGAAAGTCAGACTTTTAAAAAAACACAGTTAAAACTAAAAATTGCTTAGAGCTATGGAGGAAACAATCAGATCAATGGGCAGATGACAGATGATAAATTCATTGAAACCTTTAAAATCTTCAAGCTTCTTAAAACATATTTTATGGGGCTAGAGATCTGGCTCAGCATTTAATAGTGCTTCCTGATCTCACAGAAGACCTGGGTTTGGTTCCTAGCACCCAAGTGGCAAGTCACAACAACCTGTGACTTGAACTACCAGGTGACTTGATGTCCTCTTTTGACCTCCTTGGGTTTTTGTATACATGTGATACATATAAACTCATGAGGGTACACACATATACAATAATAACATATAAATACATGTAAAAGAGAAAAATGTACCTTGTGTATTTTCATCTGCATGTGTATATGCATGTTGTGCTTATACTACATTATGCATATACGTTGTGTTGTTAGCATGGCAGCTGTAGGTGAGTGCCATACACACAAACTAAAACTAAAATGAGCTCAAATTCCTTTTAATTCAAGTGATTTAAATAAATAAATAAATTTAATAAATTTTTTTGTATGTAAGATAAAGTAAAGATATCTTAAAATTATTAGTATGCATTTTTGTGAAGGCTGTAATAAGCCAGGCTGGATTGAACTTACCTGTTCGATGTTTAACTTAAACTGTGTATTATTTTCCATATATCAAGTATATCAACTTTCAAATTTCTCCTTTGGCAAGGAAATACGTTAAAATACTGACTGTATTTGTATACTCTGCAAAGTCTGCATGTTTTATAGATTTTGCATGTAATTGTATGTATTGTATTTGTATGTATTGTAGACATACATGTAATGTAGACATTGTATACATGCAAAGTCTAAAACAGTTGTTAAAAGTAAACAAACTACATAAATTTAAAATGTAAAGTTTTTAAGTGTACTTTTTATATAATTTAAAATACAAAGTCATTAAACATTTAAGTTATTTTAAGTAAGTTAAAATACAAGATCATTCCTAAATATGAATTATACATTTTACCAAAAGAACATGTATTTTGGCCTATTAATAAATATGACTGATGCTAAATTAGGGATATATGGCACACAATTTAAAATTAGTTTCTTCCTGAATTTTTATTACAATTTAGAATTACTAAAAGTTTAAAATTTTCCTTAATATAAGTACTTCCATGTTCAAAAATATGAAACCATGTGATTTTAATTGAAGAGCAATTTTAAAGGTTAGGAACATGTCCTTTTATTCAAAAATGATTTTGTTTATTTTGGAGATTTCTTAAAGCATTATTTCAAAACTAAAATTTAGGGAAAGAAAACAATTCAGAGAGAAATCAATAAATGAGGAAAAAAATAAAAAAATTAATGCACACAAGAATATATTCTGGATGAAAACAATTACTTGTAAAGTAAAAATTACATAAAATAATTTTGAAAGATAATATTTTGCTCTAAAACAATATATTCAAAAAATATGACAAAACTATGGGTTTAAACAACTCATGCAGCATCTTCCAAAGACTGTAAACTGTTAGCCTGAAATTTCTCTGTGTGATCCTGGTATTTGGAGAAACTTCAAAACTTGACTAGTTCAGATACTATTCTTTCTCAATTGAAAGAACCTATCTTTCAGGCTTTCAACACAGATCCAACTGGATAGTGAAAAATGAGAAAACAAGGTGCTTCCATGGCAGTTTCCTTTTGACACTCCCAGGTAACCCCCAAAGAAGGAAGATGTCTTTCCTAGTGAGTGTCCTTGTCTCCCAAAGTGAGACTCACAGGTTATCAGAAAATTTGGGGCCAACTAATTGTGCACCCAGCAAGCAGGAGGGACATTGAAAGACAGTCTGTCCAAACCATCCTCAGATTTCATGCCTTTCATGAAATTTCTGCCTTGTCTGCTTTTCTTCTTTCTGTGCTGGAGTCAGCAGTGTGTAGGAAAGCTGACACTGGTCCTCCAGCTCCTGGTCTAATAAAGTAAGTTGTATTAGAAAATCCACTTCTCATACCCTCCAGCTTGTCGTCTGTTTTTGTGAAAGAGAAGCTCTTGGGATATCATTGCTTTACCTTAGCACCACCAAGAACCATAGAAAAGAAGAGTCACCAAAGAAAATGATGCTTAAAATTATACTGATTTCAAAGTTCAACAACAACAACAATAATAATAATACCAACTAAATCATCAATAGCTAGATTTAAAATGTTTATATTTAAATTACTGACAAGTGGATTGTTTACAGATATAAATTAATACTCTACTAAACTTTAACCTACTTATTAGAGAATTTCAGATAAATTACTGTCTCAATAAGCATCAGTTTCCCCATTAAGTATTTTGAGCATGTTCATCCAAGGGCCTAAGAGAGGTGGTTATGGTTACTAGAACAAGACATTTATATGAAGATTATGATTTTGAAACTCATCATATATAAAATAGAAATTCCCAAATTCCTTGAGGTATGCATTAGTAATAATAATTATATATTATGCATGGGTCATATAATTATTATTCTTTTCACTCTTCAGTTCAAAATGTTGAATTCCCTCCTTCAAATACTTTCAGAAATTAATATTCCTATGATTTCCCACCACCTGCGGCATTTCTATTTTCTTTTCTATTATGAATCATGATGACTTTGAGAGCTACAGAGATCTTTTTTTCTGGCCCCCTATCCATAGCATTTCAGATATATCTTGAAATTTGTACTGAACAAATTCTAACTTGAGTCTCTTAATGAACGATCGAGTGATATGTTTCAATGGTTAATTGTTTCTTTGTTTTTTTAATTTTTTTCTATCACAGAGATAAGTAGAATGGCATTCAACCCAGATGAATACAGGACTGTTGTTGAAACCTTTGAGACCACACCCTATGAATATGAGTGGGCACCGCCCTGTGAAAAAGTTAGCATCAAAGAGCTGGGGTCATGGCTCCTGCCTCCACTGTACTCCCTGGTGTTCATCATCGGCATCCTGGGCAACATAATGGTTGTGTTGATCCTCATAAAGTACAGGAAGCTACAAACTATGACTAATATCTACCTGCTCAACTTGGCAATTTCTGATCTTCTCTTTCTCTTCACTGTCCCATTCTGGATTCACTATGTTCTGTGGAATGAGTGGGGTTTCGGCCACTACATGTGTAAAATTCTCTCTGGGTTTTATTACCTGGCTTTGTACAGCGAGATCTTTTTCATCATTCTGCTGACAATTGACAGGTACCTGGCTATTGTCCATGCTGTGTTTGCCCTTCGAGCCCGAACTGTGACTTTTGCTACTATCACCAGCATCATCACCTGGGGCCTGGCAGGACTGGCAGCATTGCCTGAATTTATCTTCCATGAGTTCCAAGACAACTTTGGAGAGCTTTCCTGCAGTCCTCGATACCCAGAGGGCGAAGAAGACAGCTGGAAGCGTTTCCATGCTCTAAGAATGAATATCTTTGGTCTAGCCCTTCCTCTCCTCATTATGGTTATCTGCTACTCAGGAATCATTAAAACTCTGCTGAGATGCCCCAATAAAAAAAAATACAAGGCCATCCGGCTTATTTTTGTTGTTATGATGGTCTTTTTTATTTTTTGGACCCCATACAACCTGGTTCTTCTTTTTTCTGCTTTTCACAGCACGTTTTTGGAGACCAGCTGTCAGCAGAGTAAACACCTGGACCTGGCCATGCAGGTGACTGAGGTGATCACCCACACCCACTGCTGTATCAATCCAGTAATCTATGCCTTTGTTGGTGAGAGGTTCCGGAAACACCTTGGGCTCTTTTTCCACAGACATGTGGCAATCTACCTGGGAAAATATATTCCATTTCTTCCTGGTGAGAAGATGGACAGAACAAGCTCTGTCTCCCCATCAACTGGGGAGCAAGAAATCTCTGTGGTGTTTTAGGTGGGCAGAGAAAACTGTCTCTCATTCTATGGATTGGAAGATGAAGCAAACACAAACACATTAAGTCAGTCACAACGACTTCTAGCTCAGTCATTTGTACTTTTCATACAATGCTGATGCTCTCAAAGACCTGAAATCACACATAATGAGAACAGAATATCTTCAAGGACCACCAAGGTCATTACTAGAGGTCACGTGCTGGCCAGTTGACAATTCAGCCAACATGAAAAGGACAGCTTTTCTTAATTCTCTAAAGAGTTCCATATGTTATGATTCACTTAAATGTTAAGTAATCCATTCAGGACAAGTAGGAAGGTTTAAAAAGTATTTAAACTTCTACTTTAGCCAGGTTTTGACATCAGTGAAATGTTTCACATAATGCATTTACTTCATTTCCTAACATAAGTAGTTTTTTTCTTCTTAATGAATGGCTTTCTTTTTCCTCTTTCATTATTATTATTTTCGTTTGTAAATAGACTATTGCTTTTGCAGGAGACTGGATGTTATATCTTGTTTAATTTTTTTAAAAGTCAAATGAAGGCATTTTTTATATTAGTGACTGAGAACATCTTGGAAGGAACACATTGTCCTCCTAAATGCCAGTTTTATGTTGAAAAACAGGCTGGGGTCATCTGTATTGAGAAGTCCAGGTGTGGTGCTATCGTCAATTCTTCCTAGACTTGACATCATAAGAACCTGGAGGGTATATTGACACATGCACAGATGACTCCTATTATAGGAGAAGAGTTGAAATTTGGAGATAGACATTAAGATTAACAGATAAAATAAGTAAGACTGGAAACCCCTTTTCACCTGCCCTCACATACCAAATAGAGCATGTACAAGAAAAGTTCATGACATCACACAGGAAGAAGTTGGCACTATGCAGATTACCCATGAATGATAAGAATTCATATGATAGAGTGCTTTGGGGTGTCTATCTTTTCCCAGATCATTAACCTACTTCTATTCTGTATGTCTATCATTATCTATGTGTTCATTATTCTGGCAACAAGACCCTAGAAATCTCAGGAGGTGCTCTCTCAACTCAAATGTGGACTTACAGCACCACCCCAGAGCTTATGATTGATGTTTGAAGTGAGGCCTGAGCATCAACAACAGGTTTCAAGGTGATGGCCATAATACTTGTCCCGAGATCACACTTTTAGAATTATGTTGTAACCGTGATGCTTTCAGAGACTCAACAATTGAAACTGAGAATTTCACAACTGTTGTGGGAGGAATATATGGGCCCTTTAGATGGTTATGATAAGGTTATATGTTATTATGGTCAGCTGATAAGATATGTTAGTCTATCTGAAACATTACAATAGGAGAAACGTATAGTTCTATCTGTTTATCAGTTTTATACAGTTGAGCTTTTCTTGAGTATATGTATTTAGTACTCTGAACTAGAAGCTTCGAGAGACACAAAGATGAATGAGGAAAAAATGGACTGAATATGGCTCAGGTCCCTTTCTCTCATTCCTTTTCTTTCTCCTGATTATAGCTTTTTAGGGATGTAACTTTTAAGCTTTTTACTTAACCTGTGCTTGTAATATGACACTTTTCTTCTGGGTATAACATGGTCATCTTGTGGTTATTTTAGAAGTAGAGATTACCTCGGTCTAGTATGCATGACAGCTATTTGAGCAGAACAATGTAGAGGTAAGTTAGACAGTAGTGGTGCTATTGTAGCTACTGATACTCCACAGTAGAAGGAAATCTAGGGTCACAGTACCATCCTCTTGTATTCCAACCATTCCTCTCTTCTGCTGTAACGTGCACATGATCTTGTTCCCAAGATTTTTCATGAGAAAGATACATAAGATTGGAAGAGTCACTTGAAAGTGTGACTCCATGATTGCATTTTCATGAGGTCATTATTCGTGATGGGATAAAATCTTGTGATGAGAAGGCTGTTTGAGGGTAACTCACTCTTTTAAGTATCCCTTCAATAGTGTTCATTAAGTAGGTTCAATAAACTCATTGGTTTGCTAAGTTGAACTTTGGTGGAATCATTGCTTTGGTTTACAATTTTATCCTTATCTGCGGTGAATATGTATTTGTTCAAGATAAGTTAGCAAGACAGTTTGTCGTTTTCTAGAGAAGATGTAGACAATGTGTCATAAACCCACCAGCTGCTCGTCTAACACCTGCCTGTCAAGTTTCAGGAATGGGATGTCAAAACACTGCTTTGGGTTAAGTGAGGAATCCAATGTGTGAGAAAAAAACATGAACCATTTCCTCATAAGACCCGAGTCAAGTAGGATAAAGAGGAAAGGAACAAAGGAATCCAGTGCAAAGGGGCTCCTCTTCTCTGGGAAGAAGGGAAAGAGGTAATAGAAGAAAAGATCTGTGATGGTGGGAATGGAAGGAAGGGAAAGAGTGGGGCTGTGATCAGGATGTAAAGTGCATAAAATGAATTATTAAAAAAAAAAGAGAGAGAAAGGATTTGTAGAATGCTCAATTCAATGGGGAGAGGGTAAGGGCACACCAGGAGTGGGAAGAAATATGGGATGGACAGATCAGGATAGGTCATGAATTTCAGTCAAAACATCTCAAGCTTTGTTAAGAAGGCAAAAAAAAAAAGTCTATTGAAGAGTTCAGGGAGATAAGACATTCAACCCTAGGCATTAAAAAGATATGGCAATAAGTAGAAGGTGGTCCGGAAGCCTCAGAACTACCCAAGGTGGTGAATTAGGAAGTGAGTCAATAGTGGAGGGAAGGTAAGATTAGCAGGTGATAACAAGTGTGAGAAACACACCAAGGAGAATCTGACCAAGGCACAGCCTGAAGAAAGAGCTGAAGCACTAAAAGAAAAGAAATCCATGTCTGAAAAAAAAAAACCAGTGTATTCAGCTTTGCATTACTACAGTGGAATATCTACAGTAATTTATAGAAAGAAGAGGCAAACTGAGATTATGCATCTAGAGATTCCATGACAGGACTCAACAGCTCTAAATTTCGGGCCTCTCATAACAGTGGAGAGCATGTGTTGGAGAAAACCACTTACATATGATCTAAGAAGATGACGGGGTCCCACAATCCCTTTTGGATCCTAACTCAACTTCCTTAATGCCTGACTTTCAATAGTCCCATTGTGGGGACCTAGCTGTCAACATATGGACTTTGGAACACACATGTACATCCCCACGTGCGTGCATACACACACACTGTTACTTTTAGATTCACGTGCCATTCTATAGAAAACATATGAAACCATTGCCAGTGACTAGCTTTAAGAGGAATACAGTTGCCTAAAGAACAGAAAAAAATGGGTTGGCCTTTTGTATCGTTTGGATTTTGAGTCATGGAAACACATTTCTTGTTAAAAATAAATAAAGTCTTAGAATTACACTAGAATATAAAAAGTTATGTTTCTGCTTGGATATTAAGACCCAGGCATTCATCCTCACATCATTAGAAGCTTCCTGCCATAAATTTACACTCTGACCTGGAACAACTTATTTCACTTCTTTTAGTCCCAATGTCTTTGTCTGGATAATAAACGAATTGGGGGAGAACATCTTCAGGCTCCTTGTATCCCAAGTAGACTCAGATTTTGTTAAGCAATTAGAGAGGAGGAGGAGGAACTGACAGTTCAAGTTCTGTAAAGAAGATTGCAGAAAGCACAGGAGAGAAGAGTGATGGAGATGCACCCCCATCAGCAGTGGGGCAGCCATGACCCCCATTTATGGTAAGTGGTATATTAAGGATGTCATTGCTCTTATCTACATTTGGTCATGTGCCACCTGATGTTTACTCAATGCTTACCATGTCCTCCGCCAAGTCTCGAGGAAACAAAATTGCACACCCTGAAAAGTTTCTCAGAAGTTGAAAATCTTTTGTGACTTCATGAGACTTTTGTACCTCAATGTGACGATACAAAGTTATAGGACTGCATAAGTATTCTTTTAGATCTAGAAGAACTGCCTCCAGTTGAAGTTAAAAGGACAGTGAGGCATCAATATACTCTGGAAGTGCTGTTGATTCAAATCATAGCATCCAAACTCCAGCTCTCTGAGATCAGGTAGAGTAATCAGTAGGACTTAAAAAATAGTAGAGACCCAGGACCAGGCTGAAAAATGGGAAAGAAAGGGAAAAAAATCCCATGATTTAATACGTGTATATAAGCATAGACATGAGTGTCATGTCTAGCACAGCTCCAGGAACTGGCCTGACTGGGAATTAATGGAATGAAGAAAGGAAAAATAGACAGACTGATGTCTGGGCACAGAGAAGCTGGAGTCAGGTGGGCTTGGGTCTCAAATGAGGAAGACACAGCGATTCAGAAGCTCAATTACAGATGCTGACAAATTGACTCCAACCTTTCTCAGATGAAGTTCTTTTCTTCTCACCATCTCTTTACTACTGCTGCAGTAGAAGATGGTAACACTAGAGGGCACTGACCAATGACTATGCCTTGACCACAGTGAGCCCCATGCAGTGTCATCATGTGCCAGGAAAAGTGGGCTTTTGATGATAGTACAAGACAAAACACTAGGAGGTGCTATTTGTATCCCCAGGAACTGTGTGTTGCAATGACAGCAGGAAAGTGTGACAGCATGCAGAAAATTCTTTATTATCTGGGTCAATATCTCCTTTCCTCCGAGGCAGGGCTTTGTTAAGGCTGGTTGTAGCTCAAGACCTATGGAAGAGAAAGACAAGACCATGAAGCCCATCTTCATTCTATTTTCTGCTGCTTGAGGATGGATGGAGCCTGGACTTGCCAGTGCATGACTGAGACTTTGTAATATGCAGGGGTTGTAGCCTCTAACGGACATGGCCCAATTCATATTCTGAAATCTGACAGTATGACCAACAGCTTTTTGGACTAGAGGAACTAGAAATGGATAGAGAAGCAAGGAAGATGTGTTTATTACTCAATTCTATAAGTCATATTTTTTGTGTACAGAGCTCCTTCTAATATTCTTCGTTTTGAGCCACTCAATCCAGTACCTCAAAATAATATATTTCCCCATCTCCCTGTTATCTTCTTGTAAAATCTCCTCAAATTGCCCAATCTGAGTATGTCAATTGTTTCCTGCCGGGAATCTGGGTGGCACAGAGAGACAACATTAAGTATAGAAAGAAAATTGGTCATAAAAGAAAAATACAGTAAGTGTGAAGTTAAGTGTTCAGGGAAGCCTTTCTGGAGGGCCACATCTTAAAGGCAGGATGCTACACCTTGTAGAAGACAGGGGTAGAGATTAAGCAGAGGCAAGTTAGGATTGTACAGAAGGCATTCAGAGAGAAATGGTTAGTATAAAACAGAGCAGACGAGCTAGCTGAGGGAGAGGTCTAGAAGCAAGGACGCTCTTTGCGCTCTTTGACTGTCAATTACCTTGTGACTATGGGGTGTGGCCCTGGCTCATTACAAATGCTGTGGCATCACTAGGCCTCCCAGATATCCAGGACCTGTTTGATTCAATGGTGATGATCCCATCTTGCTGTAAATTAAGCCAGTTAAAAGAATTGTTGAGATCATACAAGTCTAGTCCAAATGCTGGTCATACAAGGTGGGTATGAAAGACCAGGACTTCCTTGAAGTAATAAGGATAGGGATAATTTGTCTTTTTTTTTTTTTCTGATACGTTATTCTTTTATAATTGATACAATGATAAAAAGTTATCTTAAAGAGAAGGAATTGATTGGATGGCAAAAATAATACACAAATGTTTTAGTGGAATTGTGTCACCAGACAAAAACTTGGAAAGGTTGAGTGGATTAAGAAACCCTGGTACCCTCCTACCTGAGGATGGTAAGAGTTTCTGTCTACCAGGTTCCTGTCCTGAAACACATGACCATGACACCCTATGGAGAGGACTATGATAATCAGTCACATAGGGGCAGCACCCAATGCCCCTCCACATGCTGATGAGGCAACCCTAACATCTCAGACCAAGCCAATAGAAAGCATCTGCCTTTAGATACCACCACACCCCAATATATATATATAAGACCCTGTCCACAAGGAATAAAGCATACATCATGTATTTCACCAAAGACCATCGGAGAGCATCAGTCATTTAGAGCTGTAATATTTTGGGGAAGAGAAATTCTCTCCCGTGTCACTGGAAGCTGCTAGAGCCTACCGCAGTCACTTCCCACTCAGTGGCCTGGACGTTGGCCCTAGCTGTCTGCTGGGGCTGCAGAAGAGATTTGGCAGCTTGCCTAGATTGACTCTCCCTTCCCTTTTGAGAGCACAGCTCTTTAGTCGCTCTGGCCAGGCCTTGCAGATCTTCACATAGTGTCCAGTACACAGACAGACCAGCAACTGCTCTATTATTATTACTGTTTTATAAGTAAGTCAGAAGATTGTCAGTTCCTAATAAACAACCGGATGTTATGGTAATCTGGTGGCTCATACATAGTCAAACAGTTTTCCTGGTGTCTACTAAGAGCCTGAGAATTCTTTCTTGTAGAATAGAGCATAGCATTATTCCACCTGGAGGCACGCAATAGAATTTGGAGCTAGGGTCTGGCATCAGAGCCCATGCCTTAACTATTGTGCAATATTGTCATTTTTAGAAGAATGTCCACAGGAAGATAAGGAAAAAAATTAGTGGTCATAAAATTAGATGGTTTAAAAAAATTGACTAAGCGGCTTGAAAATATTAAAAATAGTTTTGGCAAGGATGTTATCACAAAGCAGTAGGAGGAGTGATTCAGAGAAAGTTGCCAGAACATAACATAGTCAGGGTCTTTATAATGAACAGGCTCCAGATGCCTAGCATGATAAGTGAACGTAGAGATAGCTCCCACAGAACTGATGAGAGCTGTTAAAGAAAAAGGTGGATACTAAGAGACATAAACAGAGGCATATTGTTGGATTTTCAACAGCACTTTGGATGGTAAAGGATGGTGGCATGTCTGCCAAATTATTAGATATGGACAGAAGACGGACATAGTTAGAAATGCAAGGATTCAAACTTTTACCTTCAGACTGTTACATTTTCTCAGGAAGAGACCAAACACACCCTTCAGCAGAACAGAGACGATTTTTTTTGTTACTATTGTTATTATTTTGTTTTCCACACAGAAGCATGGGAAAGGGGCCTCCAAAGTCTCTGAGCAGCCGGTCAGGGAGAACAAGGAACTGGGAATTTCGAGTATTATTTTGAAAGATTATTATTTGGTCCATGGCAGATTAAATTGAAGATATTTAGAAAATCTGTAGTAAATAGGAAAATAGAAGCTAATTAAATGTGGGGAAAAGTCCACCGTTAATGAACATGAAACAGCAAGTCGAAGGAGCTTGATATTTATGCAATGGCAATGGCATGAACTAAAATTAGTGATTAACCAGAAACCGTCAAATAACAGTATTGAGAGGATGTGGGGAAGGGTAGGAAGTGTGATGAGCTGAACAAGAAGCCCAGCATTGACAGGAAGTCAGTAAGTCCTGGTTAAAATGAACCTCACATCACTTACCACATTTGGTAAGCACCAGAACAGCAGTGGATAGTCAGGAGAGCGGCTGCCTAGGGAGCGGGCAGGTGGAGGAGAGCTGTCTCTAATGTCTTGATTAAGCAGCATTAACATTTTTATAAAGAATAACTTTAAAATTTTATATTATCAGATCAGGGAATGAAAGCAAAAGGGAAATAAAAGTAGGAGAGACTAATATTACAAGTGGAATTCTGTACTGTATATATGGCACCCTGGAAGTTAAAAGATGGGCAAACCAGAGCAAAGAACAAGCCCTGTTCAGTGTAATCACCAAAGTACTATCAGGTTATTAAAACAATACTAAATTATAGGACAGTTCACTACACAGGTGAGACAAATGCCAAATGGCCCAGTGCCAAATGATCACAACTTTCTGCTAAGATGGTTTGCTTGAGTTTTACCTTTGATGTCACTGTTAAGACACAATCACTCCTCTGCAGTTCTTGTCACTCTTTGGCAAGTAAAGGGTGCTAAGGAGTCTCTTGTTTCCTGGTGAGGTTGGTTGGGAGTTAGGTTTGGTGTTTCCTTTATCATCTGAGGTACATGTTTAAGGCAATGCTGTCACCAGGTTATACTTTTATCACTTGTGATCATCAGCGGAGTTAGCAGCTTCTCTGTTCTTCAGCTCTTGGAATTAAAGATAGCATCACTTGTGATGGTGCAACCTTATTGGGCACTGCTTGAAGATTTCAGGTATTTTTGAGGGGTTTTTTTTTTTTTTTGGACATGTTATGGCACCATGTCCAACTGTTGTCCTCTCCACCAGAATTCAGTGAGCTTCACACAGATGAGGCTCAAAGGTGTCCACTCTAGGCTGGTTCCTGCTTCTTACTGCCTCTCCTGGGACTTTTCCACAACTCTTTTCACCCACAGAGCTGACCTTGCTGGGGACTTGCTGCTCAGTGAGACAAAGCTTTTCTTAGGAATGGGCAAGAGCTGGGCGGTGGTGGCACACACCTTTGATCCCAGCACTTGGGAGGCAGAGGCAGGCGGATTTCTGAGTTCAACGCCAGCCTGGTCTACAGAGTGAGTTCCAGGACAGCCAGGGCTACACAGAGAAACCCTGTCTCAAAAAAAAAAAAAAAAAAAGAAAAAAAGGAGTGGGCAAGAGCTTATGAAGAAATGTGTATTCTCCATCCACCCTCTAGATCCCAAGTAGAACCTCATTTCTTTTTAGCAAATCTGGAGACATCTTACAAGGTGCACCTCTGGTCTGCTTTCCTTTCTTTCTTTCCCTGCCCTTTACCCTTGCTATTACCTGAGGATTATAGATCCTGGTGGATTCTGGGGATAAGCCTCCATTTCATATGTCTTCTTGAGAACCTAACTCATTTCTAACACACTTCCATGCACTTATGTTTCCAAAGAAACCTTTGAGTAAAGTTTGTTCTCAATTCTTGAATCTAATAACCGACCAGTAGCAATGTGATTGACATTGTTAGCATTATTATTTTCAGTGAAAGGCCCCAAATTCTATGTGTCTTTCAGATTTCATTCCATGTATGCCTCTCAGCAGGGAAAATGGTGGGCTATCCTTAACACTATGGAGTCATAAATATATGCTGTCAAGATGGCCTCCTCAGCAGTTCCAGCAATTAGACTATCTCCTCACAACTACCTATTGGTTGTCAGAAAGTACCATAATGCCGATATCATTTTCTGTGAAGTTTACCATTATTATCTGTTTGGATCTAGTGGCCTTCCTAACACCATAGATGCTACAATATTTGCTTGAGCGTTCTAGATAAATAGGCATTAAGCAGTTTTACTATCTTGTTAATGCCGCATCATTTACTGTGGGCTACAGAATAACGAGACACATGAAATATACAATTAATACATTAACCAGAAATATTGTTATTTTCACTTGCTATAAATAAGAATTCTTTTTTTTCCCTAAACAGAAAATCATTATTAGGGAGGGTCTTAGCATAGACCAGGCTGGCCTCAACCTCTCAAGCTTCCTACTTCAACCCCTGAAGTGATGGATTTATGGCACAAACCACAGCTCATAGATTATTTATGATGATTCCAAATGAAAATTCATGAAATATAGAGCTGCAAAGGTCTCAGTGATTAAAAGCACCGACTGCTCTTCCAGAGGTCTCGAGTTCAATTTCCACCAACTACATGGTGGCTCACAGCCATCTGTGATGGGATCTGATGCCTCATTCTGCTGTGTCTGAAGACAGCTACATTGTACCCATATACATAAAATAAATAAATAATTCTTTAAAAGGTACATTCTTTAAAAAAATCATGAGTCGAGTGATACAAATTTTAACCATCCATGTGGAATCCAACAATGAGCTTTGAAAAATGTTATAATAAAAGTTAGAAAGAAAAACAGTCAAGAGTACAGTGCACAATTACATTTTTGCTTACAACTAACTATTCTGCCACATTCTGCTAAGTTCTTCTCACCTTCTGATAACACAGATGAAGGATGTGAGCAAAACATTGCACCTTTGAGACCCCCCCCCCCGCACTATCCACAGCTTCACCGTGTATTTCCTAATAGGCAACTGCAGAATATTTTCTTTTGTTGTTTTTTCATTTAGTGACTATTTCTTCTTTAGACTCTCTATGCTGGTTGCTCACTCTTTGAGACCCATTTGTCTTAGCGCCAGAAGAGATTCCAGAGCATTGTAGAATCGTGTTATTACAGCATACTGTCCACAAATAGCACAAGGAGATACCAGTTGTCTTTGAACATCTAAATGTCAGGTGCATGACAAGAAACAGGCACCCTCAACATTTTAGTAATCGCTATATACATCATGACCCAAAGTCAAGTTTTTCCTATGTGGATCATTGAACCTATAATTCATAGCCTGGCTACATCTCAAAATCCAACTTCTGAATATTCTTGAGAACTCTGGTAATGTTTTTGATAGAATTTTCACTGGATTTTTATCTTTTATGTTGTCAGTTGTCATTTGAAAGCAAGGATTTTGTCTGTCAAATATTCTATAAAATATTTAGTTTCTAAGCTTGATTTGTGACATAAAATTTGTGGGAGTTTCCTTTTCTCTGGTACCTTTCTTCTTTATACATATTATTACTATACTGTTTTTATATTCCTATATATTTATTTTGCTATAGTGGCCATTAAAATGGGAGCTTTAAGTATGCTAGGCAAGCACTCTACCATGTATTCTTTATTAGTATTTTCTACCTTAACTTCCAACTTATTTCTAGTTATTTTACCATTTGAAAAATCTCATTTTTGTATATAAAGTTAACATATTATCATCATTGTTACAGCATCTTAGCTTGCTTGTTTCAATATATACTTACGGTTTAATGCCTAATAGATTTTCAACTTGTGAAGAGCAAAGGGTGGTTTTTCACTTATGTTACATCTAAATGTTCTGTCTTATTTGGAATTGTCCATTCATTGTTATAATAAGTCCTCACTTCTGTTTTACTTATTGATATTATTGCAGACTTTACAATCTCAGAGCCCCTAAAATCAGAAGAGTTAAAAAGTTTCAAAGAGTCACTAATATAGGCATCTGGCTATTTGGTTTTCAGAAAGGCAAGGTCAGCAATGAACCCCAAACCAGAAGCTTTCAACTGTATTATTTTGCCTGTTTCATACTATCTCTTAATCCCATTTTACATGGCGCTGAATTCCTATATAAACTATTTCTAAACTAGATACTTGTTAAAAATCTATGTTATTGGAGGTTCTGGGGGTGGGGAATGGGAAAAAGGGATGACATCTGAAATATAAATAAATAAAATATCCAATAAAAAAGAAAAAAGTCCATGTTATTTTGTATATGACAAATTAAAGGAGAAAAAAGAAAGTGGCAGCTGTGTACTTAATTCAAGGACTATACAAACCTCAGGAATGGCATATATAGCTTGATCAGGCTAGCCCTTCTTGTCCTAGGAATACTTTTATTCCTGACCATTGTGTTAAAGCTTATCTTTAACAACATCAACATGTTGGAAGCCTAAGTACATGGCTTGAACCTGAAAATGGAACCCCAGACAGAGTTATTAAATTAACAGTCTGGCAAGCCAAGGACCGGTAAGATTCTGCACAAAGCCTTACCAACCTAAAACAGAAGTGTATTGCTTTTGATAATGCATATTCCATGACAGGTAAGGAAAGCAGTCTTGTCAGAATGACCTAAGACAGGCTCAGTCTTGTTAACTAAATAAAAAGAGGGAGAGGTGGAGAGCCTTTGGGGCTGCTTGGCAAGAAGCTGACATGGGCCAATGACAAAAAAAATGGGCTTTGAGACAGGAATAGGACATTAGCCAAGGACAAGGAAGTAGGCTTTAGGCAGGAATCTGACATTAGACTAGAACAAAGAAGTAATTTCAGGTAGGAATCTAAATCTTAGGCTACAACAAAGAAGTAATCTCAGGCAGGAATCTAAATATTAGACTAGAACAAAGAAGCAATTTCAGACAAGAATCTAAATTTTAGGCTAGAACAAGGAAGTAGGCCTCAGACATGTAAATGACATTGGGCTAGGACATGGAAGTAGGTTTGATCATCCTGGTAAGCCTTAGAAACAGTGATCACGGGAGTGTTCACGTAATTGGGTTTTATGCCCTGCTTTTCCTTTGACTTTTTGTGTTTATTGTAGTTCTTGTACCTTGACTATTTGCATCTAATGTATTGCTAGACCCTCAACCTAGAACTGACCTTAATACATGCATGTAATCAAAATGGGATAAAAGTATAAAGGAAGAGGGGGTATAGGATAGGGGGTCCTAGGGAGGGAAAAGGGGGAAAGGGGATGACATCTGTATTGTAAATAAATAAAATATCCAATAAAAATAAATATATAAATAAATAAATAAATAAATAACAAAAAAACAAAACAAAAAAATTCAAGGACTATAGATGTTTCACAAAGTCTTACTAGAAACCTGATGGCATACAGATGTTACATTTATATATACATGTCAATAGACTATTTTTAAAAATTACATGAATGTTTAGCCAAATTGCCCTCTGAAACAAGATTTTAAAGGTTGAGATGATCTAGTCTCTGGGAGGCACAGATTGGGGATTTTAAGGAAGAAATGGAAGGGGGATAATGTTATCTAGATCTAGAAAATCTGATACAATGAAGATCAGAAAGAAATCAACTGGCGAAACTTGCATGTTAATATTTTTAGAATATACTCTTCCTGCACAAGAGTCACCTGCAGGAGACTTGTGGAATGAATATATGAAAACCAATAGTCACAATAACACAAGAACTCAGAAAGTTATAAAAGAAAAAATTTTGGTTATATGACATTTTCAACATTTTTTTTGTACAAGTAGGTCAGAGAAAAGTTAATATAAAAAATAATAGTTTAGGGGGAAAAACTTGCAATAAGATGGCCAATTGTGTGTGTGTGTGTGTGTGTGTGTGTTACAGAGTCCTTACAATTTTGAAAAAGACAAGTAACTCCACATGGTGCTACTGAAAATCACATCTTTGAATAAGAAACCATGCCACAGAGAGCTAGCATTCTTTAGAATGGTATGTCTAGTAAGACAATTTGTGAGAGATTAATAATTAGGTTTAAAACTTTTTCCAGGACACTTTTATTCATTTTTTAAAATTGATTTTATTTATTTACATCCCAAATGTTGCCCACCCTCCCAGTTCCCCATTTCAGAGTTCTTTACCTCCTTCCCCTCCCCTTTGCCTCTGAGAGGGTGCTCTCCCCCCAACCACCACTGCATCCCCTTCCCTTGGGCATCAAGGCTCTTCATTATTAGTCACATTTTCTCCCACTGAGGCCAGACAAGGCAGTCCTCTGCTACATATGTGCCTGGGGGCCTCAGACCAGCCCATGTATGCTCTCTGGTTGGTGGCTTAGTCTCTGGGAGCTCCCAGGGCCCAGGTTAGTCGACAATGTTGGTCTTCCTGGGGGGTAGCCATCCTTTTCCTCTCCTTCACTCCTTCCCTTAACTCTTCCATAGGCGCCCCCAACCTCAGTCCAATGGTTGACTGTAAGTATCTGCGTCCATCTCAGTCAGCTGATGACAGATCCTCTCAGAGGACAGCCATGCTAGGCTCTTATGTCAAGCACAATATGGCATCAGTAATAGTGTCAGCATTTGGTGGCTGCACGTGGGATGGATCCCGAATTTGGCCAGTCACTGGATGGCCTTTCTTTCAGTCTCTGCTCTATTTTTGTCCCTGAATTTCTTTTAGACAGAAATAATTCTGGGTCAAAAATTATGAAGGTGGCTTGGTGTCCCTATCCGTCCCCTGGAGGCCCTGTCTATCTACTGGAGGTGGTCTCTTCAGGTTCCATCACCCCACTTGGGCATTTTAGCAAGGTTACCCCTATTGAGTCCTGAAAGTCTCTGCCATCTTTAGAGCGTCTCTGGGACTTTCTAAAGGGTCCCCTCACCGCCCCCACCACACTGAGTATATTTCCATTCATTCTCTTAGTCCTCTGGGCTTCTTTCCTGTCTACCAGATACCCAATTCTGCCTCTCTTTTCCCCTCTTCCTCTCCTCTCCCACCTAGTTTGCTCCTTTCCCTTGCCTCCCATTATTATTTTGTTCCTTTTTCTAAGTGGGATTGAAGCATTCTCACTTGGATCTTCCTTCTTGTTTAACTTCTTAGGGTCTGTGGGGTGTGTCATGGGTATTCTGTACTTTATGGCTGACATCCACTTATCAGTGAGTACATACCATGTATGTCCTTTAGGGTCTGTGTTACCTCATTCAGGATGATATTTTCTGTTTCCATCCATTTATTTGCAAAATTCACCATGTCCTTGTTTTTGATAGCTGAATAGTATTCCACTGTGTAAATGAACCACATTTTCTGTATCCATTCTTCAGTTGAGGGACATCTGGATTGCAAAAATGGTGCTGGTCTAACTGGTCGTTTGCATGTAGAAGAGTGCAAATTGATCCATATTTATTGTTAGGAGCCATTCTGCATTTGCTGAAGTAGCTATACGCTCGCCATTATAAGATGGCGCTGGCTTCCTGTTCCTGGTTCTTCTTGGCCTTGGTGTCTGCAGCTGTGCGCACTCGTAGGCGCGAATTTTCCCCGCTGATAGTACTATCAGTGGATATGTAAATGAGACCCCAGTCTGTAAGCCAATGAGGACAGATCATGTCTCTTTGATAGTATATAAGTCAGTACATTCTGGGGCTTGGGGTCCTTCCTTTGTTCTCCATCTTGCATCCTTCTAACTAAAAGAGCTGTAACAATAAAAGACGCTGTCAGAAGAATCTTGAGTGTGACGTGCTCCTTATCGGCGAGGTAGCGTGTCGCAATTTATTACCCTGCACAAACATAAAACCAGATGCACTGAATATAATAGAAAAAAAAGTGGGAAGTAGCCTTGAATGCATTGGTACAGGGGAAAATTTCCTGAACAGAACACCAATAGCTCAGGTGCTAAGATCAACAATTGATAAATGGGACCTCTTGAAACTGCACAGCCTCTGTAAGGCAAAGAACACTGCCAAAGGGACAAAACAGCAACCTACAGATTGGGAAAAGATCTTGACCAACTCTATATCCAACAGAGGGCTAATATCCAAAATATATAAAGAACTCAAGAAGTTATACTTCAAAAAAAAAAAAAAAAAAAAAAAAAAAAAACCAAATATCCCAATTAAAAAATAGGGTACAGAGCTAAACAGAAAATTCTCAACAGAAAAAACTTGAATGGCCAAGAAGCACTTAAAGAAATGTTCAGCATCTTTAGTCATTAGGGAAATGCAAATCAAAATGACTCTGAGATTTCATCTTTTATCAATCAAAATGACTAAGATAAAAAAAACCTCAAGTAATACTACATGCTGGTAAGGATGTGGAGAAAGGGCAGCAACACTCCTCCATAGCTGATAGGATTGCAAACCACTCTGGAAATCAACCTGGTAGTTCCTCAAAAAAATTGGAAATGGCCGGGCAGTGGTGGCACACACCTTTAATCCCAGCACTTGGGAGGCAGAGGCAGGCGGATTTCTGAGTTCAAGGCTAGCCTGGTCTACAGAGTGAGTTCCAGGACAGCCAGGGCTACACAGAGAAACCCTGTCTCGAAAAACAAAAAAACAAACAAACAAAAAATTGGAAATGGTTCTACTTGACCCAAAGATGCTCCACCACACCACACGGACATGTGCGCCACTGTGTTCATAGCAGTTTCATTTGTAATATACAGCATACTTTTTAAAATGTCATAAAGAGGAACAAATATGTGTTTTTTAAAAAAGCTTATAACAATCTACATTAATAGGCCACCTAATTCATTCTTATACTTGCAGGGCTGTCTTTGCTGTGGAAAAAATGATAAACTGTAATTAGTTCTCTATCAGTAATTACTGCCTGACAACAGAGCTAAGGCCTCGCTCACTGTGTAGAGTATACTTTCCTGGTTCTAGCTTGTTTCAGCCTCCTTGAGACTCTTCCTTTGCAGTATAGTTCTAAAGAACAGATTACCTGAAATTTGGATGCAGCTTTAGATGGTGTCTGTACTTTGGCCACTAAGTCAAACTCACTGGGCTGTCAGCTGCGTGGCTAGAATCGAGAACCAAGGCCGTGACATTCAACTGAACTCTTTAGGTGTCGCGTCTGCTACCATGGTCCAGCCTGATCTTCACTTTCTTATCTTCCTATACCCAGTGACTTGAGTAAGGAAATCAGGAATAAAAAGACCTGGGGTGCATCCTCATGTCAGTAACCGCTAGGACTCTCCAGTCTGTTGCTTGAAGGCGACCGAATCTTCTGCAGACAGCACAGGGACACAGAGCAACCACTGAGACATTTTGCAGCAATTATAGGAAAGTGATAATGTGTGAATGAGATAGCATTCACAGTTTCTCTGCCCCAGAGAGAAGGCTGAGGTAAAAGCAAGAAGGGGAATCTCCCAGAGAAGCTGACAAATCAACCTAATGCATCCTAGTAATGTGTGTGTGTGTGTGTGTGTGTGTGTGTGTGTGTGTGTGTGTGTGTGTGTGTGTGTGTACTGAGGACAGAGATTTCTAAAGCCTGAGAGATGAGTCAAATAAACCATAATGGCCTGTGAGAAGGAAATTACTCAGTGCTTAAACTCAAAGGTTGTTAGTTTCAACCTTTCTACAGACACAAAGAGAAACTGTGACATAACAGGTGAAGAGGGGAGTTCAGCTCATAAATTAAAATTCAGGCAGCCTGGGACCAAGAGTGAAATTTCTTTCTCCTCATCCACTTCCTCTTTCTCCTCTTCCTTCTTTCCTCCCTCCTGCCTCTCCATTCTCCATCCCTCCTATAACCCTGAATTCAGCCCCCGAAACTCTAAGGAAGCAGGCTGTTTTTTCTTTGTTTGTTTTGGTTTGGTTTTGTGATTTTTTTTTGAGAGTTTTCAAGCAAGCAATCCAAGGAACCAGTATGGATGAATAACAATTGGAAGTCATCGAATAGCTGTGTTAAGGGTTTTCTGTGGAACCTCGGTGCCTGCCTGCAGTAAGGTCTATGGACTAGCATCACAACATCATCCTGTGCTTATTGTTAAGACTCAGTCCCCAGCCTCATCCAGACCTACTGAACCAAAGTCTGCATTTTCACTGAGCTCCCCAGAGAATGGCAGGCTGTTTAAATGTGAGCAATGCACATGTGGGTAGAGAGACAGAGTGGAGAGGCTGGAGGTGAGATTCTTACAGCAAGTGTCATTCACAAGTTAGATCTAGAATAAAACTCTGGCCTTTTCTTCTTCCTACCACATGACCTTTCTTTGGGGCAAGAAAGTTATCTATTCAGTTGCAAGTTATCGGCTTCCTCCAGGGTCCAGATATATTACTTGTCTCAGAAAAACCATAAGAAAAGCAATTTCAAGTCATATAATCAGGAAATAAAGGAAGATCTTACAAACTAAAAATGGACTTGATCTCTTAGCAAGAAGCTGCTCTTTGCATTCATAAGAGGAGATTCCCTTATATGCGTTATAGAATGCCTAATTTGAGCCAGATACCATCCTAGCCATCTCTCTCCAATCAGGCACTCTATTAACTATGATATGTGACTGGTCACCATCAGTCGATAATGAGGACTATTTTATTTCAGAACTGCCCATTAAGTGAACTGTTATTTATACTCCATGAGATTTGTGAAAGACTGCTGTTAATTTGCCCTAGTTGCTTCCAAGAGCTTTATAGCACTTCAGTTAAAAGCAGCAGAGAAAAATGTGACTGAGAAGGGAAAAATCTTTGCATGCTTTGAAGCCCTGGAAGATGTTCTTTAGCCAGTTGACCCTCCAACACCAATATGAGACTTTTAATGGGGGCACCTGATAGAAGGGGCTTTCTAAACTTATTTGTTACTTTCAAGATGATCTTGTGTGAAATATGTTGATATAGGCTACATCATTTCTGTGTCTTTTTAAAGACAATTTTGCCTTTGAATCCAGTATCAATGGATTCAAATGGCTGTGAATATGAATGGCTGTGTGTTTAAGTCTCATTTGCTGGTCCTGCAGCAAGAAGTTCTGTTTTGAATGTAACCATGGCTATGAAGAGAGGTAATTTGGGTTAGCTTGTGGGACCTCAGATATTTAGACTAAACAAAAGGTGCAGAGAATAGGCATGTGACCAGAGCAGGATTGCAGCATGGGTAAAGGAAAGGAAATACACATATGTGGCAGTCAGATATTGCACTTTACTCTTCAACTCCCCTTCAGAGCTGAAGGGCTCATCTATCCCTGGTTCTGTGATGGTTTTTGTTGCCTGTTCAGTTGTCCTCCTCCTTTGGAACTCATGTTAGCAGAGAAGAGTCACTTTACTTGAAGTTACACCTCTTTCTAGGGTGACATTTATCCTCTGTAGGTCCTTCCTAGATCCAAATTGCCCCAAGAAACTTTGTCAAGATAAGATCCACTTTCCCCATTTTTGTAATTTAACCCCTCAGACATCTGTATAGTTTTGAGAAGCTGGGTTTGAGAGACTGTGCTGCATTCTGGGAATAGAGGAGGCAAGTTGAAACTACCACAAACAAGCATCCCCCTTTAGGGATCTGGTAGCTTTTGCAATGGAGCTATAAAGACAAGCGACCTCAAAATGTAAAATACAGTAAGACAAACACCAAGTGTCACAGCTGCTCAAAGGAGGAAGCTGTTATAAACAGTTAGACAGGAAGTAGGGATTGGGAAATCTGTGGGTTTTGTAGGAAAGTTTGGGCAAAGCATGCAGAGAGGCGCCCAGAGATGACCAGTGTTAACAGGAACACAAAGGGCCATGTCTAGGGCATGGTGACAGATCCTGGAGTTTATGACAAACCTAGAGTGGATGGTGGAATGAGACATGAGATGGAGCACAAATGAAGTGAGTTCCCAAGTCAGAGCATTCTGGCCTCTTAATTCCTGACTCTGCCATCTTTGCAACAGGGAAGTTGGGCATGTTACTTAGACCTCTCACAGCCAGTTTTCTCATCTGTAAAGTAGAATTATAACATCCTTCCCCCTCAGGGTGTCATTGCAGAGAGTGGATCGTTACAGTATAAAAACCAGTTTATCTGGAAGAGCACAAGGAACAACCTGTTCTCCGGTTACTATTATATAAACAGAAATAAAGAGGAGCCTACTTTTAAAACCAATGGCTTTCCAAGTGAGTTCCTGGACTAGTAGTATCCCAGTAAATGAGATCTCTTTAATTGCCACCTACTAAGGTACATGAGGGGCTTAGAAATGTAGAAAACAATAATTTAAGACAACAAATTAAAAAGAATGTATTTGAAGAATACCGGGCACTTTGTGATATTTGAAGACAGATGTGTAAAAGAAGCTCAAAGGTGGTCAGTTAACAGATGGGAGGGGCCCTTGGGAATCAGGAGGTCCCTTCTCCTGATGTCTCTACTTCTCTCTTAGTTTGAGCCTCTCCCATAATTACATGTAGCTCCTAATATCAATAGGATATTAGATCAAGAGTCTAAAACTTCTTTGTCTCAGATCTGTTATTCTAGGAATTGACCAGGTGTCCACACTTGGGGTGATGCATTCATTGGGAAGCCTGAGACACTTGTCTCTACAGAGGTGCCCTCCCCTGAATTATGGGTATGGAAGTGAGATTTTTCTCATGTGTAACATTAGTTAGGAGCTTTGGAAAGACAGCAAGTGCAGAGCCCGGCATTAGGGAATTTGTTAGCTTTGAATCCAGGCCTAAGATAGAGTGCTTCTCAAAATTAGATTCCTAAACCAACGTACTGCCAGCAAAGCAGTCTTGTCCTCTTTCATAGCTTGCAGGAACTCTGAGTGTTATTAACAAGAGCAAGTGTGAGGAACCAGGGAGGACTCAAAAACACTTTAAACACACTTCACTGTACTTGAGAGAGACCATTTTTTTTGTATTCTCAGTTATCTTTAATGCCACTTCCTTAGAGTCATAATGAAATAGGTGATGCCAAAACTGCAAGCATCTGGTTGGTGGCTTCCTTTGGTTTTTGTTTGTTTGTTTTGTTCTATTTAAACACATAGTGTAAAGAGTAAGAAGCAACTTCATGGTATCCACAGATTTTCTGAAGTGGAATACAGCCCTCTTTCTCTTTGCTCTTGGGGAAACTGAGGTTCTGGACGCAATTCCTCCTTAACATGGAAACATTCAACACAGAGCTCATGCTGCAATCTATGATGATGAAAAATAAAACTTTTGGTTGGTGGTTTAGTCCCTGGGAGCTCTGGGGGGGGGGGGTCTGGTCGATTGATATTGGTGTTCTTCCTGTGGGGTTACAAACCCCTTCAGTTCCTTCCCCTAACTCCTCCATGAGGTCCCTGTGCTCAGTCTGATGGTTGACTGCAAGCATCCCTGTCTGTATCGGTAAAGCTCTGGCTGAGCCTCTCAGAAAACATTTATATTAGGCTCCTGTCAGCAAGCGCTTCTTGGCATCAGTCATAGGTGGCTACATATGGGATGGATCCTCAGGTGGGGCAGTCTCTGGATGGCCTTTCCTTCAGTCTCTGCTCCACTCTTTGTCCCTGTATTTCCTTTAGACAGGAGCAATTCTGGGTTAAAATTTTGAGAAGAGAGGATGGCCTCATCCCTCACCCGGAGACCATGCCTAACCTTTGTATATGGTCTCTATAGGTTCTCTCTCCCCTTTTGGGTTATTTTAGCTAGTTTCACCCACATGAAGGGACCCATGGCTCCAGCTGCATATGTAGCAGAGGATGGTCTTGTCTGGAATCAAAGGGAGGAGAGGCCCTTGGTCCTGTGAAGGCTTGCTGCCCCAGCGAAGGAGAGTGCTAGAGCGGTGGGGTGTGAGTGGGTGGGAGGGTGGGGGACCGCCCTCATGGAGGCAGGGGAAGGGGGGGGTGGCGAGGAGGGGTAGAATGGGGGATTTTCAGAGAGGAAACCAGGAAGGAGGATAACATTTGAAATGTAAATAAACAAAATAACCAATAAAAAAAGTTAAAAAAATAGAACTTTTTAAGTCAAAGAAAAAACTAATGAAAGTAGATTAAAATGAAGTTAGATGCAACTTGTATGAAATTTTAAGAGCCAGTGAAATGAGCTAGCAGCATTAATTGCCTCTCTAGTAACTTTCTGTGGAATCACAAACCAAAATCACCTACTCAGACTTCCATGATCAAGCCTCAAATTCCTCCATTATAGAGAGTGCTTCATTGACCACAAACAAGGTAGATCTAAAACCACAGCCACGTCAAGATTAGGGTATTGGAGGCTTTAACAAGAAAAGGAAGGAGGAAGAGAGAAAGCAAACATTTTGTAGCAATGTTGCACAAGAAAATGTTAGCTCCCCAGTTCTTACATTTCACAAGATTTATGAAGTGTTTAGCAGGGGAAAACCAGCTAAAACTTTAGACATGGCACTGTGAAAGTATCTACTTTCAAGTCTCAACTCTAAACTGCAAAGAAAGAAATACTCTTGGCAGGGAATGTGTGTGCTTTGATAAAGGGAAGTGGCAGATCCAGACCCGGTGGGTTGGGTCAGCCTGGGTAGCATGGGATAGAAAGCCATCAGCAATGAATAAGATCCAAAAGAGGAACATGTCTAAGCCAAAATGCAGATATGTTTGTTTTCTGCTGTGGCTTTTACTAAGATGTAGAGCAGAGGGGTGGATTGTCAAGGACAGTTGACAGATTAACCCTTAAATGAAGCATTGCCACCCCTGCAAATGACACACTGTGACCTGTATGCGACTTGTATGAAATTACTAAGCTGTACTTAGACTAAGCTGTACTTAGACTAGGAAAGGAAAGAACTATGTGTTCCCAACCTAACAGAACCCTTACAGGGCTCTGAATAACAGTCACACTACCATATACCATGTATACATGTATACATTTAAGTATACATATATTCATACTAACTGTTGGCAACCTGTATTATTTACAGAATGACTTGATTTTTTTCAACTAATTCTTTTATATTCTTTATAAAGTTTCAAATTGTGGAGATACAGCCAGTCGGTGTCAATGCATTTATACTCAGTCAGGACACAGTGAGAATCTGCCTTCACAGAAGGACACAGAGGCAGGTATCCCCCTCAGATAGGTAGCAGCTATGTTACTTCTGAAGACAGTCTGATGAATAAATCCTTCAAGATTATTATTGTGATCTTACAAGATTTTTGCCCTCACTATGTGGTCCCATGCTGGCCTCAAATTTATGGCTGGCATGCTTCAGCTTTCCAAGTGCTGGGATTAGAGACATGAACTACCACAGATCTTACTGTTTGGGTTTGAAATGACTTCTTATAAGAGCTTCAGAGAGTTCAGGGGCATTCCCTTACTGCATTCTCTGGCATCCCTGGCATCCCTGTGTTTGATATAAAGCATTGGTCAGGACACTTTGCTCTAGCATCTTTCTCTAACATCCACCCTTTAAATGTTCAGAATTATGAAAACATAGTCAGACTTGGAGGTGTGTACCTGTGCATCCAGTACTCAGGAGGATGAGTCTGGAGGTCATGAGTTTTTTGAAGGCCAGTTATGCCACAGTGTAAGACCTTGTCTCAGAAAACAAAAGCAAAAAGAACTGACCCAGTAAACTCAATAGCAGTAGCTTCCTCTTAACAACAGAGAACAGGAAAGATTGGCTGCTTACTGGAGACAAAGCTAGCTTTAAGCAAGTTCACACTGACAGAGGTTACCTGGCCGCTGTTTGGGAACCCAGAAAGTCACCTGTATGGATGGTGCATATCATGTGGCTGCTGCCACCTGTGCTTAGTCTCAGGGTGTGCCTGGAGCTGTGTCCTCTGTCTGGCTACATACTCTGTGGCCACTCTTTCTGCCTTCACCAGGCTACCGTGGTGACTGGATGTTTAGGCTAAACTTGTCTCCCTGCTTTTGCTCGCCTTTTAACAGCCTAGGCTCAGACAAAAACTTGAGGGATGGTGCTGAAAATACCAGTCTCTCCTCCAGCCTGGGATACTTTCCAAGGATGGACTAACCACTGCCCCCTCCCTCTCTGTGAATCTCAGCATACTCCTTGTTCTTCTTGTACCAATTTGATTGGTCCTTTTGTTTGGGGGAGTACAGGTGTTAAAATTTGTCTAGGCTGCTGTAAATACACAGTGTTGGATCAGGGCAGCTTGTGTTTTACATATTGCTGTTTCTACAAAGGGGCTTTCCAAACTAACGTACAACCCACACGGTAGAACAAGATGAATTTTTTAAAAAAATTTTTATTGGTTATTTTATTTATTTACATTTCAAATGTTATCCTCCTACATGATTTCCTCTCTGAAAACTTCCCACACCACCCCCTTCTCCCTGCTTCCACGAGGCTGCTCCCCTACCCACCTGCCCACTCCCACCCCACTGCCCTAGTATTACCCTATGCTGGGACATCAAGCCTTCACAGGACCAAGGGCCTCTCCTCCCTTTGATGCCAGATAAGGCTATCCTCTGCTACATATGCAGGAACTAGGTGAATTTTACACATCTCTAAAACTTGGCATAAACAGACTTATAACATTTACTTACCAGAAGGTTGTAAAATGTTAACACCATACAATTTTACCATATCCTTCCTCCCTCTTGCTCTCCCTCGTGTGTGTGTGTGTGTGTGTGTGTGTGTGTGTGTGTGTGTGTGTGTGTATTGGAAGGGAAGTGGTATTCAGGACCTAGGACATGCTAAGCATGTATTTTACCACTGAATTACAACCTGCCGTCTGCCCAGCACACTTGATTAATTTTTAGGAAATTTAGTGTATTTTTATGGCCATATGTATTTCTTTTCTTGAAAATCTGCTGAGGTGATGAAGATAATTAAATTCTTTACAAGTTTATTTCACTTTTCTATAGTTTATCAATTCGGAGGCAAATCTGGAAAGCTATCTGTTGTCCACATTTTCACATGCATTGGCCCACAGTTGCTGCAGGTGTTCTCTAGGAATTTATATCTTCTCTTGTACTTAGTCATGTTGTTGTTGCTTCTAAGGCAATTTTTTTGTTTGTGCATTTTTTTTTTTTTACTTTTCTCTTTGTTGTCCTTGATGGAAGCCACATTATTAAAACTGAGTAGCCTCGGGCTGGAATTATCACCAAATGATCTGTGTGGTAAAAAGGACAAGTATTCTGAATCTTTTAGGACTGGATTATGGATCTATGCTTTTACTTTTATTCTGTCTTAAATATTTTGTAGTTTTTGTTCTGCTTTCATTCTAACTCATGACACATTTAGAAATTTAGCTTTTAGTTTCCAAAACCAGTTCTTTTCTTTTTGTAATTTAATAAACTATCATCTATATGGTATTACTTTTCTTCCAATTTGCCTGTAATTCTGTGACGAACTTGTACACAGTCAACTATTATAACAGCTTCAATATGTATTCGCGATGTTAGAACTTCCCAGCTGGAGATACATAAGTGAATTGTGGCATAGTGTGATATGTCACTGTCCTCTGTCCTAAGAATAGCTAGCTGGGGTCTCGCAGTGGTTAGCCACACATGAGTATGCTCAGGAAGCGTGTCAAGAGCCATGAGCAGCAGGTACACATGCTGATTCAGTCCTTGTTGTTTCATAGTGATATGTAAGAACTATGAACCCTCTGGGTAAATGCTTATCACCAGAAAGCCCTAGAGCCCCAGCAACTCATAAAGAACAAGGCATCGGGGACTCTCAGGGGACTGTGCTTTTGTCCCCTGTGCCTAAGAACATGGGGTATGCCAAAGGCCTCCAACTTAGCTGAGGGTCCATGAAGCTCCAAGCAGATAGAAGTACCTGTTTTGCTTTACATATTTAGGACTCTTCTGTTGATTTGTGTCTGATGTGTCCTGTCTGCAGCTTTCAAGACACCTGCAGGTGACCATTCTAAGAATTTATGTGTAATCTGTCTGTACTGGGCCCACTGGCATAAAGTCAAACAGACTCTGAGGGGGGAATGAGGAAAATTATAGGAAAAACAGAAAGAAGACAAGAGTTAGAATTGGGAGGGCTGCAGGTCAATACCACACCAGCCTTCAGTTTATTTTTCTTTGCCTTTTAATACTTCATGGAGCCGTGGGAAGCAAAATCAAAAGTTAGCAGAAACAATGGCTGCTATACACACAGGATATCTATTCCCATCTGGAGGCCTCCCTGTTCTTTCCACCAAGATTAATAGAATGTTCAGCCCTCACCTTGGGCCTCAAGTATATTCTGTCTTATAAGTCCATGTGTCAGTAGGCCAGAAAATCTGCCAGGAGACTCTGACCTGCCTTGACTCTGTCTGGATAGGCAGGCTTTCACAAAAGCAGACAACATGGCTCCCAACATCTGTCTGAGCTGTATCAGTCTGAACCTCTTAATTTAAAACATTTTGTTGTTTGATACTCATTTGACTTTTATATTACAAAAGTATTACATCTGTTAATGAAAGATGGACCAATTTTCCAATGTGATGTTAAGTGCTACAAAGTTTTGAGTATTTATAAATATTGAATTTTAATTTTTACCACTTATGCAAATAAATTTTCTCATTGATTATGATTACCAAGAAATTAATATTTTATTAAAAATCTTGATGGGGAATATGCACAGCAATTCAAGCATAAAATATAATAAAGGCTTATGCATATGGGAGAAACTTCTCCCATTTAAAAACTGGAAACTATTTTATGTGTAAAGTTTCTTAAAAGGGCAGTATTTAATATTTTGTACTGTAGTGAGTGCAATATTTTATTGCCATGGTTAGTATATAGTCTGTCTTCGAAGGCTCACATGCTGGGAAAACTGGTCTTAAAGTGATATGTGGACATGGTGAAACTTCCCTATATACTGGCCTCAGAAAACATTTCCATTAGAACTGATACCTTAAATGCCTAATTTATGTCAAAGTTAAGCACAGCAATTTTACTACTTAAAATTTTAAGCAGAAAATTACTATGTATATAAAAATGAAAATTACATGAAAACCACTGTATCTTTATTCCAAACAGTAATGTGGTTGTGAATTTGGATTCCTCAGTTATTGCTTCCAACTTTGTTCAATTGTTATTACAATAAATTATGAGCCTTAAATGTTCATAGTCTCAATCACAGACTTTCATTGTGTTTCCTCTTTTCCTCCCTCCCTCCATCTCTCCCTCCCTCATTCCCTCCCTCCTTTCCCTTCCTTCCATTTTGCCTTCCTTCCTTTTTTTCAGAAGCCCAGCTCACCTGGAATTTACGTAGCCTCCCCAATGCTTTGCTTATAAGCATGAGCCAATATGCCCAGATTAAATGTTTTTTTTTTTCTTTCTGGGGATGTATGTGAGTATACATGAGCATGCACATTCACATGTGTAAAGACCAGAGGTCGATGTCAGGTGTTTTCCTTAATTGATAGTTACTTTTTTTTTGAGACAAGGTATATCATTGAAGCTGGAGCTTGCCAATTTGGCCATACTATCTGTCAGGGAAGCCTCAGGGATCTTCCTGTCTCCTCCTCTCCAACCCTGGGATTGTGAGAATTTTCTGTTGTTCTGGAGAATTGATCTCAAGTCTTCATATTTTCATTTTAGTCAGTCATGTCTCTAGACCCATGTTTAGTATTTTTTCATTTAACTTGTGCTTTGAAATAATTTTAATTCACTTACAGTTATAAAAATGATGCAAAGAGATCTGGAGATAATAAGTACCTTGATTCAATAACCTTCATAGTAACCTATTAACAAAGTATACAGTTTCCCAAATAGGATACGGACTTTGATAAAATTGAGACACATAACAGTGTTATGTGCACACAACGTCTTCCTTCAATACTGCACCTTTACCTACAATCCTTATCTTTACTACCTGCTAGTTTAATTTCCATTCATAAAATATAGTTCTAAGAGTATAGCATGAATGGAATCAAATAGTATGTAACCCTTCGAAATTGCATTTTGACTTAGCATAATTCTTTTGAAATTAATGTGTATTGTGACTAATATTTTTTTTCTTTTTGCTGCTTAATAGTTACTATAGAATCCTGTTCTCTGGGCATGGCATAGTTGTTACTGTCTTGAATGCTCCAAAGCTGTGATTACCTGTGTAAGACCTACAGAAGGTTGTGGTCCTTAACTTTTCATTATGGAGGAGGGGGCACTCACAAGGCCCTGACTCTTCCTAAAGATTTATAGGGAGTTAATAGTTGCTAGAAGAGAGACATTTTCTTCAGTGGTATAGTTATCGGTAAGTTGGCAGTGCCTTTTATAAATAATCTCTCATTCATGCTACTGAACCCTTTACAAATGCTTCTGTAAGTGCAATTAAACTCGTTGGTCACTAAGCTAAACTTTGGCTTGTTGTTTGTGCTGTACGTGCAGTGAATAGGCATCTGGTCGCCTATGCAGAAAAAAATTGCACAACATTGATTTTTCGTGGTATGGCTATGGTGCATATTATTTAGTCATTCTTGTAGTATGTCCATTTAAGTGGCTGTGAACTTCTACAGCTTCAGACGGGCTATTCTGATTTTATAGTTCACTGAGATGTAGATTGTAGGTTTGGTTAATTTTTCTATGGTTTTATTTTATTTGCAAGTTCTAATAATAAACTTTAAATAAATTAAAATATTCCATTTCTTAGTGGCAGATGATATTGAACATTTATATGATTTTTGTCATTATTATAATCTCTTGCTATTTTTCCCGTTGAATTACTTGATTTTTTTTAAAAGAATTGTTGTTTTGAGAATTTTATATATCCTAGAAACTAATTTGTTTTTAGATATGTATTTCGCAAATTTTATCTTTTTAGAAAATTCTTTCAAAGGACAAAAGTTTTTAACTTTGGGTGGTTAAATGTATTAAACTTTTATGTCTCATGATTTTTGGGGTTAACTCTAGTAATGATTTGCCTAAAACTAGATCCCAATGATATCCTAAGACCAATGACTTTAATTAGAATTTTGGGGGGACCCTAGTTTTAGAGGGTTCTATTCAACCATGGTGGGGAAGGCTTGGCTAGGCAGCTCATTTTATGGTGATGAAAGAGTGTGGTAGAGACTATGCACATCATATCAGAAAAGGAAGCAGCAGAGAGAAGGTCAGAAGCTAGGGAATAGGGATAACCTTCAGGCTCTACTTCTGCCAACAAGACCTCATTCTCTAAAACTTTTATTACCTCCCAACAAAAAAATCAACATCTGGGACGAAGAGTTCAAAACAGTTGAAACTATGACGTAGTTATTTTTCTCTTTTTTTGCCTTTCCATCTAAATTGTAGAATAATCTTCAAATCTATAAAAATCTTGCTCATATTTTAAAAAAGAATCACATGCAACCCATATACCAACGTGGGAATAACTGATATCTTTACTGAATTGAGTTTTTGAGCAAGTATTTCCATTTATTTAGGTTTTTTAAAAATTTATTTCATCAGCATTTTTTGTTTTTTTTTAAGGCTACGTTAGAAAATGTCGTATTTATAGCGTGTTATATTTGTGATCTAAAATGTATCTCAAAGGCTCATATGTTAAAGACGTTGTCTTCCCTATAGTGTCACATGGAGGTAGTCAGACCGTTGAGAAGTAGTCTATCTGGAATAAGTAGAGTCATTGGGGGTATGCCTATAAAGAAGATATTCTGAACTCTACCCATTTTCATTTCCAAGGACCCACAGGGTAAGCAGCTTTGTTCCATCACTCAGTTTTGCCATGATATACTGCTTTACTACAGCTTAATACAACCAGGCCTAGAAATCATAGAAGGAAACTGAGACTGTTAGCCAAAATAAATCTTTCTTCCTTCTAAGCAGATTGTTCTAGGTATTTTGTCATAGCAGCAGAAAGCCAACTAAGATCTCATTTCTTTCTTATCAATTCTAGGTTGTGTTTTTAATTTTTATGTCTTTTTTATAATTAAAAATATATTTAAATATGTAGTGTGTGTGTGTGTGTGTGTGTGTGTGTGTGTACAGAAAGATAGAGAAAAAAAATAAGTGCCATGGTCCACCTGTGGAGATCAGAGGACAACTTGTGGGTACCAGTTTTCTCCTTTCACCTGTAGGGTCTGGGGTTTGAACTCAAAACATAGATATCAGACTTGGTGGTAATATCTTTAACACACTGAGCTATTTTACTAGCCCTTGATTTTTTAAAAATTAAAACTGATTTAATTTTAATTTTTTTTGTGGGAATACGACGGGGAGCAGGACTGGGTCCCGGGGAACTGGCTGCGGTAGAGCTGGGGACCCCATGGGACCGTGGCTACACTCTTGGTCTCTCCCACATATAGCATTCATCAAAATAACTGATTCTTAACGTTCATTTCTTAACTGAAACCTTGTTTAACTCATTAGTTTTAGGAAATTTCTTTGTAAACAATAGCGTCAAGATCTGCAGATAATGACAGGTTATTTCTTATTTTCTGACTCCATGTTTTAAAACTTCTGTGTTTGTACGATTATAGTAGCTAGAAGGATCCATTGATGAATAAATGTTGGGAAAGTGTTCTCTCGTTTGCCCCGTATCTATGTGGCTTCTGACGCGTCTTCTTTTCCGACTACATCTTTTGAGATGTAGTAACAGCAAAACCCTGGCTTTTCACTAGTCAAAGGGCTAAGCGTGCTGTCAGATGGCATCAAAGCTTATAGCAAAATTCTTGCCGTTTTGTTTTGTAACCTGCTTCTCTGATGTTTCCACCAGTGTGTCCTAAGAGTGGCTTGATTACAGCTTCCTTAGTTCTCTTGCTATAAAATTTCCATGAATCTGCTTCTAGGATCATATGCTTTCTTTTATTTTGCTTTAGTTCAAATGAAAATCTATCTTGTGGAAAATGTAAAGCAGTATCTTGAGGGAAATCAATAGTAACATATTCTATATTATAAAAGAAAAGGGAATCCACCTAAAATTACAAAAACAAGTCAAACCAAATCCAATATGAACAGAAAAAAAAAAAAAGGAAATGATAAAGATCTGAAGTCAACAAGCTGCAAAACAAACCTCAAGATAAAAGTTGGTAAAACAAAAGGCTGCTTTTCTAAGATAATCAATGAAACTGATAATAGTGTTTTGCTAGACTGATCAATAAACTACATAAAAGCAGAGTACAAGAATCAAGAATGGAGGCAGCAGAATCACTTTAGATCCTTCAATATAAAGGGTTTATTTAGTGGGAAGCTGTGAGAAACTTTGGAACAAATTAGATGACTTATTGATAAGTTAAGTTCTTGAAAGATACCCAAACTAAAACTCACACAAAAAGAAATTAATGCACTAAATAGCTTCAAATCTATAAAAGAAACCAAAATGTTATTTAAAAAACGTTCCCGTGAACACGATACATTAAAAAATTCTCTTAAAGAGAACACTAAGTTTTGACAAAGTCTTCAAAAAATTCAGGAGTAGAGAGCACTTCTAACTCATTCTATGAGACCTGGTATGAAAAAAAAAAATCTCATGAGCACAGTACAGAAAAATAGACTCGATAACCTTTCTGGATGTGACTGAAGTATAATTCAAACTTGTGCATCAGCAGAAACTTCATTCTCTTACAGAATGTGTAACGTAGCACCATTGCTGTCCCTTCACACGTTAAGCATATTTTTCATCAAAAACCATACTTTATGCAGAGGGATAAATAGGGATCTATTCGCCTTCTTCTACATGCAGACATCCAATTAGACTCATGGTATTTGTTGAAGATTTGCAGGAAAATGGATATAACTTGAGAATATCATGCTGAATGAGGTAACGCAGTCCCAAAAGGACATGCACGGTATGTACTCACTTATAAGTGGATATTAGACATAAAATACAAGATACCCATGCTGCACTCCACAGACCCAAAGAAGCTAAACAAGAAGGAAGGCACAATCGAGGATGCTTAAATCTCAGAAGGGGGAATAAAATAGTCATAAGCAGATGGAGGGAGGGATCTGGGTGAGAAAGGGGATAAAAAGGGGAATGGGGGTGGGGGGACAGGGAAGATTGCCAGATGAGAATGAATGGAAATCTGCAACTGATGCGGTGGGGAGGTGGGGGCATCTCCAGGATGTGACAGAGACCAGGAATAAGGGAGGTGCTTAAGAATTAATGAGGTTGACCTTAGCTGTGACCCACAGCATTGAGGATATGGAACCTGAAGAAACCACCTCTTCTGTAGGTAGGCAGGAACCTCAGTGGAGCAATAGGGACACCAACCCACCCACAAAACTTTCGACCCCAAATTTATCCTGTGTATAAGAAATGTAGAGATGGGCAAATGGAGCAGAAACTGAGGGAATGGCCAACCAATAACTGACCCAAATGAGACACATCCCATGGTCAAGTACCAATCCCTGACACCTTTAATGATACTCTGTTACGCTTGCAGACAGGAGTCTATCATGGCTGTCCTCTGAGAGGCTTCACCCAGCAGCTGACTCAGACAGATGCAGAGACTCACAGCCAAGCAGTGGGCAGAGCTTGGGGACTCTTATGGAAGAACAGGGGGAAAGATTGCAGGCCTGAAGGGGATAGGAACCCCACAGGAAGACCAACAGAGTCAACTAATCTGGACTCTTGGGGCTTTCAGAGACTGAACTACCAACCAAAGAGCATACAGAGGCTGGACCTAGGCCTCCCTGAACATGAGTAGCAGATGTGGGTTCCAAACAACTGGAGCTGTTTCCTGTCTATGGAATATGTTCTTCTCGCTGCGCTGCCTTGTCTGACCTCAGTGGGAGAGGATGCACCTAGCACCTCAGAGACTTGATGTGCCAGGACTGGGGGAATACCCGGTGTGTGTTGGGGGAGTCACCTGGTCAGAGGAGGAGAGGGGGGTTGGAGGGAAGGTTTGTGGTAGGAGTGAAGAGAGAGAGCAATGGGATGTAAAATGAATAAGTAAAAAAATAAATTAAATTTTTAAAAAAAAGAAAAACATACTTTTTGAGACTAGGCAATCTTAATATCTCTTTCTTTGTAGTAGTGTTTCAGTTCTCAGCATGAACAAATCCATTACTGAAAGAGATACAAATTGGG
Organism: Arvicanthis niloticus; assembly: GCF_011762505.2. NCBI lineage: Eukaryota > Metazoa > Chordata > Mammalia > Rodentia > Muridae > Arvicanthis > Arvicanthis niloticus. Next base: position 44,161,564 of record NC_047678.1, read on the forward strand.
TAATTTCATGATTTTAGAACAAGAGAAAAAAATAGATGTTGGATACATTACTAAATGTATGCTACAGACCAGTTCCTTATTCCTGGTATTGGAGTAATAACTTCCTTTTTTTCATTTGATTATGCTCGGTGAAACAAAGCAAAGGCTGAGGTCTAAGCACATTAAACTTCAGGTGGGTACCTTACAAGTAGGCCCAATTCCCAGAGTGGTTATAGCTGAAGATATCAGAGTCATATAGCAAACTGTTCTCATATTTCTGATGATTCTGACAGTTTAGACTAAGTCCTTGACATCAAAGGAGTGGGAGGTCAGAGGACATGAGTCATTTCTGCCCAAAGCAAGTTGTGGCTTCTAGTAAGGAAAGACAAAACGAACACCTCCCTTCTGTTGTATGTAAAATGTATGGATTTAAAGACACAGAACTCACAGACATTGGAGTATCATAAGACTAAAGAGGGAGAGGTTTGTGTTATGGATGGGGAGAGGCATGCCTCTTCTCCAAATTCCCTCCCAACCCAGTCAAAACAGCAGCCTTGGTTCTTGTGCCCTGGAAAAGAATTCGTGTGGGCCACAGGTTAAGCAAACAAGTGATCAAAGTTATTTTGACAGCTGAGAAAACAAAAGCAAAGTACACTCCCCAAAATGGAAGGCAGACTTAGCTGAGCAGCGATGGGCAGACCTGGCTGTGTAAGCCTTGGTCCATCAGTTCTGTTCCCCTGTTCATTCCTTGGGTGGTGGCTTCCTTCCTAGAATAGGTGGAGACTGTCTTAGAAGCCAACTTACTCACAATTCAGTATGTTACAATTGGATGTAGTAGTCTCTATAAAGGTGTAACTATCCATAAAGTAAAAATGTTTACTTCAGAAAATTTTGTGGGAGCTGGAGCCTGGTGAGACCAACTTTGCTGTTTTATTGGTGCCCTGGTTTTCACCTTCCCTCTGTTCTTGTCAGCATGGCTACATTATATCCACATATAAGCCATTTTATTTATCTTCCTTAGTGTTTCCAATATTTTGGTTTTACCCTAAAATCTGAATTTACCTTAATAGTTGGGGATGATACTGCTGTGTTATATGCCGTGGCATGTGTGGCGGTTTGAATATGCTTGGCCCAGAAAGTGGCACTATGAGGAGGCGTGGCCTTGTTGGAGTAGGTGTAGCCTAGGTGGAATAAGTGTGTCACTAAGAGGGTGGGCTTTAAGACCCTTATCCAGTTATGCCTGGAAGCCAGTCTTCTCCTGTTCGCCTTGGGAATGAGATGTAAAACTCTGAGCTCCTCCCACATCATGCCTATTTGGACGATGCCATGCTCCTGCACTGAGGATGATGAACTGAACCTCTGAACCTATAAGCCAGCCCCAATTAAATGTTGTCTTTTCTAAGAGTTGCCTTGGTCACTGTGTCTGTTCACAGCAGTAAAGCACCAAGACAACATGTCAAAGGAAGTTGAATTTCTCTTTTGATTAAAGAACTCATGGGTATGCTTTGCACACCTGTAATATCAGTAATATAAGACAGGAAGATCATGAGTTCAAGGCCAACCTAGGATACCCTATCTCAAAACAAAACAAACAGCAAATAACAACAACAACAACAGATTATATATCAAAACGTGTCCTCTTTGTTTCCTTTGAGCTGTGGATTATGACCATGGTAAAAGCATAAAAGATGGATCTGGGGAAAGAATCAAGTAGGCATTTAAAAATATTTGTGAAAATTTGAATGGAGACTGTTTTCCCTGGTGATTTAACAGACATTGATCTGAATAAATCTTTTATGTAAACCTGTGAGTGAGAAAAGTGTTTTCTTTGAGTTGCTATTCAAGACTCCCATCAACATTGACATGCTAATCTATTCATTCACATTATCTTTTTATCAACAAGTTTCCCAAGGGTAGAAACTATCATACTCATCCTCTGAGCACCAATCCATGAGGAATATATTACAAAAATATGTGTCATATTATTTCTGTGAAAGTGTGAACTCCAGGCAATTTATTCCAATTACGTCCTTATTATTTCTTGAACAGGCCTTAGACTTTTACTTGACAAGAATCTGTGGCTGACTTGGCATTGTGCACCTATTATCACTAGTGTTCAAAGCACAGATCACACAGAGTAAGCCTTGTTTGCCAATTGAGTGGAGAAAAAACAACCTCACTGCTTTTCACAGTGGATGGAGGGCTTCACCACATTCTTGAAGGCTACTACCTAGTTTTTGAGCATCTAAAATTACCCAATTTGTGCAGTGGTTCTTAGACCTTAATATGGATCAGGGTCACAGTGTTAGTAAACTTAAGGTCACTGTCTGTATTCCAAGAAGATACCTAGGCCACCAATCTTCAATAAGACAGTCATAACAACCAAATTAATAGCAAAAAGAATTAAAACCAAAAAAGATAGATTCTATTGGCCATACTGGAAGCAGAACAAAAAGATCCAGTGACTTCCAGTGAAATCCACCTTTAAGGTCCTGAAGTAACATTAAAGTTTAGAGGGCCAGAGATGTTCATATCTAAGTAGTCCCAGTAATGTTTGATCTTGCTCACCAGTGCTGACCTTCATTCTCTCCTGCAAGGTGGTCTGAGATGTGGTCAGCAGTATGTGTAATTTCTTTTCTGGTAGGTAAGTGCCTTCTCTGGCTAGCACCAGGTTTTAGGTTTTCTCTTTCCCAGAATGAACTTGCTAGAGGAATTACAGGTTTTTTTTTTTCCAGTCTGTTATTTTAGTAGCCTGACAGCCAAATAAAGGGTGCAACTGTCTCTTCAAAATTTATTTGAAGAGACAGTTTTTTGAAATGTATTTGAATTATGTAACCTGAAACTAGGACAAAGATACTTGCAGGAAACAACTTCTATTCACTGAGAAGACAAGTTGGTTCGGCAAAATCTCAGTGTTGTTCCAAAGGCCAGGAGCTGTAGCATTAGCCAAGAGCTCATTAAAGTTTGCAGATCTCAGGCTGGAGATACAGCTCGGTGGTAGAGATTTGTCTACTATGTACAAGGCTGTGAGTTTGATCCCTGGCATGGCAAAGTGAATGAATAAATTTTAAAAATCAAATTGAAGTTTAAATTTCAGGTTCCTTCCAATGTAGCAGAGTTAGCTTTTCAAGGAAATGTCTGGGGAATCCTTATGCTGATGAAGATCGAAAAGCATTGGCTAAAACAACCCCAGCCTTCAAACTCAGCATCCCCTCTTGACCTCACCAAAATTTATGTGCATCCAGGAAAAGGCCTGACTTTGCGACAGTTGACTCAGAGAAGCAAGGGAAGTGAAGCTGAAATCTGCTGAGCTCAGCTACCCACCACTGCTGTTTACACATGAGGTTTTGTATGTGTGTGTGCATATGGACTCCTCTGCTAATTATTACAAACCTCACCTTAATTAAAACATGATATTTCTTTGTACTTCAGTTTTTCCAACTGTAGGTGGATTGAAACATCTAGCTAGAAAGAGATCTTTCAGCTTTATACCCCCACGAAGCAGTGAAATCTAGTATAACAACTTATTGTAGTAAAATATACATGATATAAATCTTACAGTTTTAATCATCTTAAAGTGATCAATTCTGTGATGTTTGAGGTACATTTATTACCACTCCATCATTCATCTCCAGAACTCTGAAAATTGAAAACTGAAACTCTTCCCTAATTAAAATCTGATTCTTTGTCCTCATCCTCCTGACAACCACCATTCTACTTTCGGTCTTTATGAATTTGATTATTTCAAGTATTTGATATGGATGTAATTATAGAATATTTACCCCTTTGTGACCACATTATCTCATGTAAACTGACGTCTTCAAGGTTTATTCATGTGATAACATGTGTCTGAATAACTTTCACTTCAAAGGCTGGCAAGTCTTCCACTGGGTATACAGATGCTACTTGACTTATGATGGGCTCTATGCAAAAATGCTTTAAGTTGAAGATATTATATTGATTACATTCATCCCAATGAATCTTATATCTTGGAATCATAATTGTTTTCCAATGTAACCCTGTGGTTGACAGGAAGGTATGACTCCCCACCATTGCACAATAACATAAGAGAGTATGCCATATGTCACCTGCTTAGGAAATTATCAGAATGCAGATTTCAAGTATGACTTCTACTGAATTCATATTATATCCACCACATTATAAGGTTAAAAAATAACTCCACCCATTTTATACTGAAGACTATCTATAAAAGTATATTTTATTTTCTCATCTATCAATTGATGACTGTTTGGATTTCTTCCACATTTTGACTATTGTTAAAAATGGCTATCAGTACAGATATACACAAACATCTGTTTGAGTACTGCTTTCAACTCATTGATCCAGAAGATTAAATCATAATTCTGTTTGTTGTTGGGAAACTTTTGTAAGTTCTCTTTAGCATTTGCATTCCCACCAGTGCTAAATACAGGTTTTAGTTTTTCCACATACCTACCACCATCTATCATCTATCTATCTGTCTGTCTGTCTGTCTATCTATCTATCTATCTATCTATCTATGTATCTATGTATGTATGTATCTATCTATCTATCTATCTTCTACAGTGTGTGTGTGTATAGAATATATGTATGTATCATATATATATAGCCATCCTAAGAGTGTGAAATATCTTAATGTTATTTTTATTTGCATTTCCCTAACAAAATGAGTAACCGGAGTTATTTTGTTATGTGCTTTTTGGTCATTCTTTCTTTCAGAGAAATAGAAAAAGCAACATAGGCCTTGAAAGGCCTTTAATTACTGTTATTGTTTCCCATGACACATAATCAAAAAACTAAAGGTACAGAGCAAAGGAAAAATTATTAAGAGATGCAAATGAAAAAGATCAAGTACCATATAAATGCACATCCATTAGAATAACACCTGACTTCTCAATGAAGACTTGAGAAGGACCTGGACAAATGTTCTACAGACTCTAAGAACTCACAGGTTATACCTAGCACAACTATCACAATACACAGAGAAAGAAAAATGTTTCATGATAAAACCAACTATAAGCAGTATTTCTCTATACAAATCCAGCTCTACCTAAGGTGTTAGTAGAAAAACTTCAGTCTCAAGATGAAATGGAAATTTCTGGTTGTGTCACGTGATACAGACTCAAGTGGTGTCTTGCTGATGCAGACTCCCATGGTGTTTTGCAGAGGTAAGACCCATGGGAGGATATGAGATGTGTGGAGAGAGTATAAATAGGACGTAATGGACATGATAGGTACTTGCATAGATAGCCCTACAATGCTTCCTTGGTCAGGAATCTTTGCTGATCTTCACTTTTTGTTGAGAGAGGCACAGCGAAGAATTTCTTCTGGCATCCCGGCTGGTTCTGGTCACTTCTGCTGACTCACGCCAATTTGGCAGAGACCTAGTTGTTTCTGCTGGATTGTTCCACCATTGCTGATTTGTGTTTGCTATCTTCACACTACAGAACTGGACTGCTGGTATCCCAACAAAAGAAGATTGGAATCTCCCCAAAGAACTATTTCTAAACAGGTTGACATCTCCTTGTCCTATTTACCATCTCTTCTCCCCTACCTTTGGATGGTGGGCTAGAAGGGGGCTTAAAGCATTTGAGAACCCTTATTAAAAGTAGGTTTTGAAAAATCTAAGACTACATAAAGAGGTTAACCACACCCAAGAAAACATAAGGAATGAATAATCCCAGAACAGTACGTTAAAAGAGCAGGAAAAAAAAACCAACAACAAACAACCTCACACCATAACAACAAAATAACAGGATTCGATGTATACTGTCCACATTGATATCTCTCAGTATTAATGGTCTCAATTTCCTAATAAGAAGACACAGGCTAATATAGAAAACAGTATCCATCTTTTGGCTGCATGCAAGAAACCCACCTTACCTTCAAGGATAGATCCTATCTCGGGGTAAAGGGATGAATAAATGCATTCCAAACGAATGGCCCCAAGTGGCAAGCAGGTATAGATATATTAATACCTTACAAAATAAACTTCAAATCAAATATAATCAGAAGAGATAGAAAAGAACACTAAAGAAATACAGGAAAATAAAATAAAACAGGTGAAGAATATGAATAAAACTTTCCCAGACCCGAAGAGGGAAATGAAAGCAATAAAGAAAACACAAACAATTCTGTAGAAGGAAAACCAAGAGAAGAAAACAGTAACTACAGATGTAAGCATTACCAACAGAATACAGGAGATGAAAGAGAGAATCTCAGGTTGAAGATATGTTAGAAGAAACCAATATATTAGCTAAAGAAAATGCAAAACCTAAAACACCCATGACACAAAACATTGAGGAAATCTGGGGCATCCTGAAAAGACCAAATCTAAGAAAAATAGGAATAGAAGGATAAAAAGGAAGAGGAAGAGGAAGAAAAGGAGGAGGAAGAGGAGGAAAAAGAGGAGGAAGAAGAGGAGGAAGAAGAGGAGGAGGGAGAGGAGGAGGAGGAGGAGGAAAGGAGGAGGAGAGGAGAGATTTCCAGTTCAAAAGCCCAGAAAACATCTTCAACAAAAACATAGAAGAAAATTTCCTTAATCTAAAGAAATATATGATTATAAAGGTACAAGAAGCTTAAATAACACCAAATGGATTGGACCAAAAAAAAAGAAAATTCTTCTGTCGCATAATAATCAAAACACTAAATATACAGAACAAAGAAAGAATTTTAAAAGCAGCAAGGGAAAAAGAACAAGCAACATATAAAGATAGACCTATCAGAATTAAACCCAATTTCTCGTGTGAGACTTTAAAAACAAGAAAGGCCTGAACAGAGGTATTGCAGACCCTAAGAGACTGCAGATGTCTGTCCAGACTACTATACCCAGCAAAACTTTCAATCATCCTAGAGGGAGAAACCAAAATATTCCATGACAAAACCAAACTCAAACAATACCTATCCATTAAACCAGTCTTATATTGCATACTAGAAGGAAAAAACTCCAATTCAATGAGGCTAATTATACTCCAGAAATGACACAAAATAATCTCATACCATTAAAACCAATAGAACAGAAACACACATGCAGACACAGACACAGACACAGACACAGACACACACACACACACACACACACACACACACACACACACACACACTCAACCACTGCCAACATCACAATAACAAGAAGTAACAACCATTGGTCATTAATATCTCTCAACATCCATGGACTCAATTCTCCAGTAAAAAGACACAGGCTAATAGAATGGATGTGTAAAAAGAATCCATCACTCTACTATATACAAGAAACACATCTCAGCAACAAAGATAATCATTATCTTGGTATAAAGAGCTGGAAAAAAAGGTTTTTCAAGCAAATGAACCAAAGAAACAAGCCAGAGTAGCCATTCTAATATATAGTAAAATATACTTCCAACCAAAAGTAATCAAAGAGACAGGGAAGAAAACTTCATACTCACCAAAGGAAAAATCCACTGAGAGGACATTTCAATTCTGACCATCTATGCTCCAAATACAAGGGCATTCACATTCATAAAAGAAACATTACTAAAACTTAAATCACACATCAAGATCTGTACATTAATAGTGGGAGACCTCAATCTCACTCTCACCAATGGATAAGTCATGGGGTCAGAAACTAAACAGAGAAATCACAAAACTAGCAGAAGTTATGATTCTAACCTGCCAACCAAATAAAGTCCTGAGCTAGATGGTTTTAGTGCAGAATTCTACCAGACCTTCAGAGAAGAGCCAATACCAACACTCCTCAAACTATTTCACAAAATAGAAACAGAAGAAACACTACATAATTCATTCTATGGAGCCACAGTCACTCTGATACCTAAACGTCACAAAGACTCCAAAAAGGAAAAAGAACTTCAGACCAATTTCTCTCATAAACATTGATGTAAGAATACTCAATAAAACACTCACAAAACAAATCCAGGAACACATCAAAAACATCATCCTTCATAATCAAGTAGGCTTCATCCCAGGGATGCAGGGATGGTTCAATATATGAAAAATCCATTAATGTAATCCATTACATAAACAAACTGAAAGAAAAAAATCCATACGGTCATCTCACTAGATGCTGAGAAAACATTTAACAAAATCCAACACCCCTTTATGATAAAACTCTCAGAAAAAGCAGTGATACAAGGGGCATAGCTAAACACATAAAGCCAATAGACAGCAAGCCAGTAGCCAACACCAAACTAAATGGAGAGAAACTTAAAACATTCCCACTAAAATCAGGGACAAGACTGCCCATGCTCCCCTTACTTCTTCAATATAGTACTTGAAGTTTTGGCTAGAGCAGTAAGACAGCTAAAGGAAATCAAGGGCATATGGAAAAGAAGAAGACTAAACATAGCTATTCGCAGATGATATGATCATATGCCTAAGTTACCCCAGAATTCTACCAAACAAGTCCTACAACCGATATACATCTTCAGCAAAGTGGTTGGATACAAAATTAACTCAAAAAACCAGCAGTCCTCCTCTACACAAGCAATAAATGGGCTGAGAAAGAAGCTAGGGAAACAGTACCATTCACAATAGCCACAAATAACATAAAAACCTTGGTGTAACTAACCAAGCAAGTGAAAGACCTTCAAGTCCCTGAAGAAAGAAATTGAGGAAGTTATCAGAAGATCGAAAGTTTTCCCTTGTTCATAGATTGGTAGGATTAACATAGTGATAATGGCCATCTTACCATTAAAAAGCAATCTATAGATTCAATGCAATCTTTATCAAAACTCCAACACAACTCTTCACAGATATTGAAAAAAATAATTCTCAACTTCTTATGAACCAACCAAATAAACAAAGCAAGATAGCCAAAATGATTCTGAACAGTAAAAGAACCAGAGGTATCACTATCTCTGACCTAAAGTGGCTGTACAAGAAGTAAAAGTAATAAAAACTGCATGGTATTGGTATAGAAACAGACAGGTGGATCAATGGAATCAAACTGAAGACCCATAAACAAACCCACACACGCATGGACACTTGATTTTTGATAAATAAGCCAAAACCAAACAATGGAATGGAGAGAACATCTTCAAGAAATGGTGCTGGTCTAACTGGATGACTGTATGCATAAGAATGCAAATTGATTCATATTTATCATCATGCCCAAAACTTCAGTCCAAATGGATCAAAGACCTCAACATGAAACTAGTCACACTGAATCTCATAGAAGAGAAGGTAGAAAACAGCCTTGAATACATTGTCAGAGGAGAAAATTTCCTGAACAGAACACCAATGGCTCAGGCACTGAGGTCATGCTTTAATAAATAGGACCCCATGAAACTGAAAAGCTTCTATAAGGTAAAGGACACTATCAATAGGACAAAATGGCAGCCTACAGACTGGGAAAAAAAATCTTCACTAATCCTTCATCCTATAGAGGTATAATATCCAAAATTTATAAAGAACTCAAGAAGTTAGACAAAAAAAAAAAAAAACAAATAACCAAATTTAAAAATGGGGTACAGAACTGAACAGAGGAATCTTGAGTGATGAAGAATCACTTAAAGAAATGTTTAACATCCTTAGTCATCAGGAAATATAGAAATCAAAACACCTTGAGATTCCACCTTACACTAATCAGAATGGCTAAGATCAAAAACTCAAGGGACACCACATACTGGTGAAAGGGGAACACTCCTTCATTGCTGGCAGGATTGAAAACTTGTAAAACCACTCTGTAAATCAATCTGGCAGTTCCTCAGATAATTGGAAATAGTTCTAACTGAAGACTCAGCTATACTACTCCTGAGCATATACCCAAAAGATACTCCATCATACCACAAGGACACATGCTCCACTGTGTTTATAGTAGCTTTATTCATAATAGCCAGAAGCTGGAAACAACCTGAAGGTCTCTCAACCAAAGAGTGGATACAGGAATTTTGGTTCGTTTACACAATGGAATACTACTCAGCTATTAAAAAGGAGAACATCATGAATTTTTCAGGCAAATGAATTGAACTAGAAAATATCCTGATTGAGGTAACCTAGATCCAAAAGGACATGCATGGTATATACTTACTAAAAAGTGGATATTAGTCAAAAAGTATAGAATACCTATGATATAACTCACAGATCATATGAAATTTAACAAGAAGGAAGGCCCAAGTGAGAATGCTTCAATTCCACTTAGAAGTGGGTGGGGGATGAGGGTTGCAAACCTCTAGAAAGCTCTAGAGACCTAGATGTGAGAGGCTCCCAGGACTCTATGGGGATGACCTTAGCCAAAATGTCCAACAGTGTAGAGATGGAACTACCTCTAGTAGATAGAAAAGCCCCCAGTTGAGGCAGGGGCTTAGCTTCAATAATTTTGACTTAGAATTGTTTCTATATAAGAAAATGCAGGGACAAAAATGGAGCAGAGACTGAAGGAAAAGTCATCCAGTGACCAGGCCAACTTGGGATCCATCCCATGTGCATCCCAAACCCTGACACTATTACTGATTTCATGTTGTGCTTGCACACAGGAGCTTAGCATGGCTGTTCTCTGAGGGGCTCTTCCAGCAGCTGACTGAGACAGGTGCAGATACTTACAGCCAACTATTGAACTGAGGTTGGGGACCCATACAGACGAGTTAGGGGAAGGACTAAAGGAGCTGAAGGGGACTGCAACCCTGTAGAAAGAACAACAGTATTAACTAACTTGGACCCCTCAGAGCTTTCAGAGTCTAAGCCACCAACCAAAGAGCATACAAGAGCTGGTCCATTACCCCCACTGCATATGTAGCAGAGGACTGCTTTGTCTGGACTCAGTGGAAATAATGCACTTAATCCTGTAGAAACTTGAAGCCCCAGGAAAAGGGATGTTAGTGCTGTGATGTCCGAGTAGGTGGGTAGGCGAGGGAGCACTCTCTCTGAAGCAAAGGGGATGGGGAATGGATTGAAGACCTTGTGGAGGGGAGACCAGGAAGGGGGACAACATTTAGAATGTAAATAAATAAAATAATTAATAAAAAGAACTGAAAATAGTATCCCGAGTGAAGTAACCCAGACCCAAAGGACATGGTTTGAAATACCCATGATATACTCCACAGACCCAAAGAAGTTAAACAAGAAAGAAGCCTAAGTGAGGATGTTTCAATCTGACTTAAAGGGGGAACAAATAGTCATTGGAAGCAGAGGGAGGGAGGGACCTGTGTGGGAGAGGAGAGAACAAGGGGAATTGGGGGGCAGGATCAGGCATGGGTAGAGACAGGAGAGATTCCCAGAAGGCCAGGAGAATGAATGGATATATACAGCTGTCAGGGTATATATATCCAGGGGACATTCTCTAGGAAGTGTCAGAGACCTGGGATGAGGGAGGCTCCCAGGAGTCAATGCAGGTGACTTTAGCTGAAATGCCCAACCGTGGAGATACAGAACCTGAAGAGCCTGCCTCCTGTAGCCAGACAGAATCTCCAGTGAAAGAATGGGGGCACCAACCCACCTACAAATGTTTTGATCTAAAATTGTTCCTGTCTAAAAGAAATGCAGGGACAAAGATGGAGCAGAGATGGAGGAATGGCTGAGGAGTGACTGGCCCATTCTGAGACTCATCCCACGGGCAGGCGACAATCCCTTACACTATTAATGATGGTGTTGTGCTTGCAGACAGGAGCCTAGTATAGCTACCCCCTGAGAGGCTCTACCAGCAGCTGAGTGGGACAGATGCAGATACCAACAAACAAGCATTGGACAGAGGTTGGGGGTCCTTATGGAAGAGTTAGGGGAAGGATTAAAGGCCCTCAAGGAGCTAGAAACTCACAAGAAGATCAGTAGTGTCAACCAAGGAGTCACTGACCAAAGAGTTTACACAGGCTAGTCCTAGACCCCCCCCCCCAGCACATATGTAACAGTGGTCTGTCAAGTCTGGCCTCAGAGATTAGATGCTCTAAAGTGGGGGTATATGGAGGAGGGGTGACCTCTCAGAGGTGAAGGGGGAGGGTGGGGAGGAGAAACTCTGGGAGGGGGGAATCAGTAAGGGGGACAAGATTTAGGAAATAAATTAATAAATAAATAAGACTAATAAAGAAAACAAGATCCATCTTTCTGCAGCATTCAAGGAGCAACTTACCTTCAACGATAGACACTATCTCAGGGTAAAAGGATGGATAAAGGAATTCCAAGCAAATGGCCCCAAGTGGCAAGCAGGTGTTGACATTTCAATGCCTGACAAAATAGACTTCAACTCTAATCAAAAGTGATAGAAAAAACACTACATACTCATCAAAGAGAAAATCTATTAAGAGGATATTGTAATTCTTTTTGTGTGGAAGGTTTTTTGTTTGTTTGTTCTTTGTTTGTTTGTTTTGAGACAGTTTCTCTATATAATAGCTCTGGCAGTCCTGGAACGAAAGGCTGGCCTCGAACTCACAAAGACCTGCCTGCCTCCACCTCCTAAGTGCTGGGATAGACTTTTTTTGGGCAGGGGGGAAGGAGGATTTTAAGAAAAAGTTTCTCTGTGGAGCTGTGGCTTTCCTGGAACTCACTCTGTAGACCAGGCTGGCCTCGAATTCACAGAGTTCCACCTACCTTTGGCTCTAGAGTGCTGGGATCCACCAATGCCTGACTGCAATTCTTAACATTTGTGCACCACATACAAAGGCAACCAAACTCATAAAAGAAATACCACTACAGTTCAAATCACATATTGACCTTTACACAGTAATAGTGGGTAACTTTAAGCCATCTAGACAAAAACTAAATAAGGAATTCTAGAGTTAAATAACAAAAGACAGAACAATTGGATATTAGCCCAAATGCTCCCATATCCAAGATACAACTCACAGACCACATGAAGTTCATGAAGAAGGAAGACCGAAGCATGGGTGCTTCTGTCCTTCTTAGAAGAAGTAACAAAATACTCACACGAGCAAATATGGAGACAGTGTGGAGCAGAGATTGAAGGAGGTGCTGTCCTTCCCATGTGCAGTCATCAAAGGCAGACAGTGCTGTGGATGCCAAGAAGTGCCTGCTGACAGGAGCCTGATATAGCTGTCTCCTGAGATGCTCTGCCAGAGCCTGACATATACATAGGTGGATGCTCACAGATAACCATTGAACTGATCACTGGGTCTCCAATGGAGGAGTTAGAGAGAAGATTGAAGGAGCTCAAGAGATTTGAGGCCCCATGGGGAGAGCAACAAAAACAATCAGCCAGAGCTCCCAGGGCCTAAAGAGCCAACCTGGGAACACACATGGAGGGACACATGGCTCCAGCTGTATATGTAGTACAGGATGACCTTGTTGGGCATCTGTGGGAAAGGAGATCCTGGGTCCTGTGAAAGCTGGATGCCCCAGTGTGGGGAAATTTGAGAGCAGGGAGGGGGAAGTGGGTGGGTGGGTAGGTGGGGGCACACCCTCATAGAAGCATGAGGAGCAGGGATGGGATAGGGTGTTTCTGGAGGGGGAAATGGGGAAAGGGTAAAACATCTGAAATGTAAAGAAAGAAAATATCCAATAAAAAATTAAAAGAAAAAAGAAAGAAAGCGGGGGGGGGGGGAGAGGGGGAGTGGTGGGAGGGCAAGCAGCCCCTTTTATATTGAGTCAGGCATACCTGGCTGTTACCAGGTAACTGTGGGGCGGAGCCTAGACTAAATGACAACAATGAGTAATACAGCAATCTACAATTCCATGCAATACCCATCGAAATTCCTCACAGAAAATGAAAGGTCATTTTTCAGATTCATCTGTAAACACACACATTAAAAAAAAAAAAAACCAGTATAGTTAAAACAACTCTTAATAATAAAAGAGCTGCTGGAGGGATTGCCACCTCCAATTTCAAGCTGTACCTCAGACGTAGAGTAGTAAACGGTTGTGGTATAGGCATATAAACAGACATGTTGATGAATGGACTCAACTGAAGATTCAGACATATGTCTACAAAACTATAGACATTTGATTTTTTACAAAGAAACCAGAAGTATACAGTGAAAAAATAGACAACACTTTCAACAGATAATGTTGGCCAAGCTGGAGGGCTGCATGTAGAAAAATGCAAATAGATTCATATTTATCTCCCCCTCACAAAAACTCAACTACAGATGGATCAAAATCTTCAACATAAGGCCAAGTACCCCGATTCTAATAGAAGATGTGGAGTAGGAGCTTGACCTCATTGTTATAGGACAAGACTTTCTGAACAGGACACCAATAGCACAGATACTGAGATCACCAACTAACAAGTGGGATATCATGAAACTGAAAAGGACACTACATTTGGACAGAGCAGCAGATGACAGAATGCAAAAATATCTTTATCAATTACACATCTGATAGAGGTTTAACATCTGAAATGTATAAAGAACTAAAGAAACTGGATGTCAAGAAAATAAATAACCCAATTAAAAGTGGGCACAAACTACACAGAGAGTTCTCAAAAGATGAAACACAAATGGTCAAGGTACACTTAAGGAACTGTTTCCCATCCTTAGTCATCAGGGAAATGCAATTCCAAAATCACTCTGAGATTTCATCTTTCACCAGTCAAAATAGCTAAGAATATTAAAACAAATGGCAGATAATATTGGCAAGAGTGTGTAGTAAAACGAACACTTATCCATGGCTGATGGGAGTGCAAACTTTTACAGCCATTGTTGAAATAAGGGTGGCAATTCCTTGGGAACTGGGAACAATTCACATGCAGTATGCCATCCGGGTAATATACCAAAGGACTTTACATCTTCCTGCAAAGATACTTGCTCATCGACGTTCTCTGCTGCTCTATTCATAATAGCCAAAATTTTAAACAGCCCAACTGTCCGTCAACACATGAATACATGATAAAAACACTTAAATCACGGAATAGTATTCAGTTTTTAAAAAAATTCTTGAAATTGTGAAATGTGTAGGTTAATGAATGGAGCTAGAAAAACTTCATCTTAAGTGAGGTAACCTAGATCCCAGATCACAAATATGGTATATATCCTCTTATATGTAGCTGTTAGTTTTTAAGCTTTCAGGAGGCATGCTACCATCTGCACAGATGCAGAGATTAAACATAGACTAAGGAATGGGATATGGTCTCCCAAGGCAGGGGAAATAGAATATATAGTTACGGAGAGATGAGGCCAGGGACTGGAATGGGAGAATTAAACTGAGATGGGGAAGGAAGAAAGGAGTGAGAGAGAGAATATAAGGAGTGACAAATACCACTCAGGGACAGTTTAGGAATTATAGAAATAATAATAATAAACTGTAATAGAAGCATATGTATATATAACTTATATATATAACTTATTATATATATATGCTTCTATTACAGTTTAAGCAGGGAGACAATGGTCCAACTAAATATACTTGGTCACCAAATGAAAACACCAGTGCCAGGAATAGGTACTTCTAATTGAGTTGTTGGTCCCATAGAAACCCCCAAGCAACTCAAGATATTGGCAAGGCTATTGTTTGCTGTCTACAGACTGATGATAAGGTCTTATTGCTGAAGACAACGCTTACATACCTCACTGGATGCAGCTAATTCGAGCTGGTTTCTAAGTAGAGGTTTTACTCCTAGTGACTAGTATTCATAGTACTGGAAGTACTCCATGCTACTAGAGAATCAAAGTAACTACCAATCCAGCCATAAACCTTGTTATCTACAGTGGTGACCCATCTGCATGATATGCTGGTATAATGGTAGCACGAATATAGAGTAACCAGTCATTTCTGGATTTAAGACTCACTCCATGCAATGAAATCCCAGGTCTGTCACTGCTCAGGTGGCCATGAACCTGATACTAGATAGGTCAGCAATTTGGCTAGATTGGCTGGCCAGTGAGCCCCAAGGATCTGTCCATATTTACCTACCTAGAGCTGGGATCGTAAGTAAACACTACTGTGTCTAGTCTTTCTCCTCTTCTGTTGGTTCTGGGGACTAAATTTAGGTCCTCATGCTTGTGTTGCAAGCACTTTAACTGAACGACTTCTTCAGGCCATTTTAGTAAATTTCTCTTGTCTAATTTCTCTGGTAAGGACTTCCAGTGTTATATTAAGTAGTGTTGGTAAAGTGTACATTCTTGTCTTATTCCTAGTCTTTTTATAGTCTGAAAAGGTATTTAAAATATATCTTTAGACAGGGTTTCACTATGTAACCCTGACTGGTCTGGAACTGCTAGGGAGAGAAAAGTAGCCCTGAACCCATACAGATCCACATCCTTTGCCTCTCAAGTGCTAGAATCAAAGGCAAGGACCGCCACACCTAAATACATTGTATTTTACATTATTAAAGTAAAAGAATTTCAGCAGTTTGAAAAAAGATTGTTTATTAACAAGCAACAATGCTTAGAGAGCAGAAAAGGGAAAAAGAAAATGAGAAACTGTAGCAGGTATATATGTGTAGAAATATGTGCTGCACATAGTTTAAAATTTTAATAGCTATTAAAATGACAAAAAAAAGATGGATGAAAATGAACCATGGTATAGAATAGGCAAAAATATTTAAACAAAACAAAATAAAATGAAGTGACTTTATTTTTATTCCAGTGAATGACTTAGCTAGAAATCCTATCATTGATTATCAGCTATATATAAAAAAATACTCCAAACAAACATAAAAAGTAAAAAATTGACACCTTAAATCAGAAGCTTTGTAACAATGTATGTCTTTGTAACATCTTGTATGTCTTCTCATGAAGGATACAAGTGTCTTCCACTGGAGTCCTGGTCTTAAGGAGCCAAGTAAAAACGTACCCATGACACATTTGTTGAAAGATAGAAAATGGGTCCAAAAATACAGAGAGGGAACTGAAACATTCCACCGAGGGCAGGGCTCCAGAGTGAAGAACCAAAAGAGGAAGATAATATTCTAGAAACAGAGGAACTGAAATTGAGCTGTTTTACAAACGTCTATTCCTCTTCCCTGAGTATTCCACCAAGAAACAAGGTGGAAATGGTCCGTGGGTAGCAGCCCAGAGAAAAAGAATTCTCTGTACTTTTCCAGTTCAGAATTCAAGTATCCTTCATGGGAGCCTAGTGCAATTTCTTTATTTAAAAGTGAAAATGTTACTTTAAATGTTACGAGGCCAGATGACCTCTGAAGCCTTCCCTGGGTTAGAAGAGATACAGTTAGACTTGTCCTTGTCTCATAACTCCTTCTGCTGGACTCTCACATCAAGATGATTGATTCTTTATAGTGAATTTGCTGCTCTTCGGAAGAACCTGGTTCAGTTCCCGGAGCCCCGTGGTTTTGTTTAGTATTAAGTTTACATCTAAGCCTACGAATCTCAGAGATGGGACCAAAGCGGAAGACACTACTGACAGTTTATAAAGAGTGTACTTTTTCAGCCACATTTTTTTTCAGTTTTTGTTACAGATTTTATATTTTTAATTATTTTATTTATTTGTACTCCAAAAGTTACCCTCCATTCCTGGTCTCCCCTCCCCGAGTGAGTTCTTCATCTCATCCCCCCTTCTAAGAGGATGTTCCCCTATCTGCCCACCCTCCACACCTGCCCATCTCACCCCAGCAGCATCCCTCTTCCCTGGGGCATCAGGATTACACAGGATTAAGTGCATTCTCTTCCACTGAGGCCAGACAAGGCAGTCCCCTGCTACACAGATGCTTGGAGTCACAGCCCAGCCACGTATGCTCCTTGATTGGTAGCTCAGTCTCTGGGATCTCAGAGGACTCTGGGTTAGTTGATAGTATGCTACTTCCTATGGCATTGCAGTCTCCCTCACCTCCTTCAGTTCTTCCTTGAACTCTTCCATAGGGGTCCCTGACCTCAAGCCAATGATTGGTTGTAAGTATCTCCATTTGTTTCAGTCAGCTGCTGGTAGAGCCTCTCAGAGGACAGCTGTGCCAGTCTCCTGTCTGCAAGCACAACATAGCATCAGTAATAATGTCAGGGTTTGATGCCTGTGCATGAGACGGATCCCAAGTTGGGCCAGCACTGGGTGGCCTTTCTTTCAGTCTCTGCTCCATTTTTTTTGTCCCTGCATTTCCCTTAGGAACAATTCTGGGTCAACATTTTTGAAGATGGGTGTGTGGCCCCCTGCCTCAACTGGGGGCCATGTCTATCTATTGGAGGTGGTCTCTTCAGGTTCCATCATTCCACTGTTGGGCATTTCACCCCCACTGAATTCTGGGAGCCTCTCACATCAAGGTCTCTAGGACTTTCTAGAGGTATCCCCTCCTCCCTCCTACCACCACACACTGCTGCATATTTCCATTCATGTTCCTAGCCCTCTGGGCTTCTCACCTGTCTCCCCTCATACCTGATCCAGCCACCTTTTCCCCTCCCTCTTATTTCTCCCACCCTGGTCCCTCCCTCCCTCTGCCTCTCATAATTATTTTGGTCCCCCTCTTAAGTGGGTTTGAAGTATCCATACTTAGGCTTTCCTTCTTGTTACGCTTCCTATGGTGGGGGGGTGTATATGGGTATTCTGAGTTGTTTGACTAATATTCACTTATCAGCGAGTACATACCTTGCTGTCCTTTTGGGTCAGGGTTACCTCAATCAGGATGATATTTTCTAGTTCCATCCATTTACCTGAAAAAATCATAATGCTCTCCTTTACTTTTAGTAGCTGACTAGTACTCCATTGTGCAAATGAACCTCATTTTCTGTATCCATTCTTCAGCTGAGGGACATCTGGGTTGTTTCCAGCTTCAAATAAAGCTACTACAAACTAGTGGCGCATGTGCCTTTGTGGTATGGTGGAGCATCTTTTGGGTATGTGCCCAGGAGTGGTGTAGCTGGGTCTTCGGGTAGGACTATTTCTAATTTTCCGAGGAACTGCCAGATTGATTTCCAAAGTGGTCGTACCAGCTTGCAACCCTACCAGCAATAGAGTAGTGTTCCTCTTTCTTCACATCCTCTGCAGCATGTGCTGTTCCTTGAGTTTTTGATCTTAGTCACTCTGATGAGTGTAAGGTGGAAACTCAGGGTTGTTTTGATTTGCATTTCCCCAATTACTTAGGATGCTGAACATTTCTATAAGTGTTTCTCAGTCATTCATGATTGCTCTGTTGAGGATTCTCTGTTTAGCTGTGTACCCCATTTTTAAAATTGGGTTATTTGGTTTTTTTTTTTTGTAGTATAACTTATTGAGTTCTTTGTATATAATGGATATTAGACCTCTATCAGATGTAGGGTTAGTGAAGATCTTTTCCCAATCTGTAGGTTGATACTTTGTCCTATTGACAGTGTCCTTTGCCTTACGGAAGATTTTCAGTATCATGAGGTCCCATTAGTCATTTGCTGATCTTAGAGCCTGAGCCATTGGTGTTCTCCCCAGGAAATTTTCCCCTGTGCCCATGCATTTGAAGTTATTTCCCACTTTCTCTTCTATTAGATTTGTGGTTTTATGTGGAGGTCCTTGATCCACTTGGACTTGAGCTTTATACAAGGTGATAAATACGGATCAATTTGTGTTTTCTACGTGCAGACTGCCAGTTAAACAAGCACCATTTGTTGAAGATGCGTTCTTTTCCCCCACTGTATGGTTTTGGTTTCCCTGTCAAAGATCAAGTGTCCATAAGTGTTTGGGTTTATTTTTGGGTCTTCAATACTATTCTGTTGATCAACCTGTCTGTCTCTGTACTAGCACTGTGCAGTTTTTAATCACTGTTGCTCCATAGTACAGCTTGAGGTCAAGGATGGTGATTCCCCCAGAAACTCTTTTATTGTTGAGAATTGTTGCTATCCTGAAAGTTTTGTTTTTCCCTATGAAGTCGAGAATTGCTCTTTCCATGTCTGTGAAAAATTGTGTTGGAATTTTGATGGGATTTGCATTGAATCTGTAGATTGCTTTTGGTAGGATGACCATTTTTATTATATTAATCCTACCAATTCATGAACATGGGAGATCTTTCCATCTTCCAAGGTCTTCTCCGATTTCTTTCTTGAGAAACTTGAAGGTCTTGTCTTACAGATCTTTCATTTCTTTGGTTAGAGTTACACCAAGATGTTTTCTATTATTTGTGGCTATTGCAAAAGGTATTATTTCCTTATTTTCTTTCTTAGCCCACTTATCATTTGTGTAGAGGAAGGATACTGATTTGTTTGAGTTAATTTTATATCCAGCCACTTTGCTGAACTTGATTATGAGCTTTAAAAGTTCTCTGGCAGAGTTTTGGAGGTCACTTATGTAAACTATCATTTCATCCACATATACTGACAGATTGACTTCTTTTTAATTTGTCCCTTGATCTTCTTTTGTCATCTAATTGCTCTAGTTAGAACTTAAAGTATTATAATAGATAGGGAGAGAGTGGGCAGCCTTGTCATGTCCCTGATTTTACTGGGATTGCTTCAAGTTTCTCTTCATTTAAGTTGATGTTGGCTGTTAGTTTGCTGTACATTGATTTTATTATGCTTAGGTGTGGGCCTTGAATTCCTGATCTTTCCAAGACTGTTAACATGAAGGGCTGTTGGTTTTTGTCAAAGATCTTTTTAGCATCTCATGAGATGATCATATAATTTTTTTTCCTTTGGGTTTGTTTATATAGTGCATTACATTGATAATTTTTAATATATTGAACCATCCCTAAATCCCTGGGATGAAGCCTACTTTATCATGGTGAATGGTGGCTTTGATGTGTTCTTGGATTCAATTTGTAAGTATTTTATTGAGTATTTTTGTATCCATGTTCATGAGAGAAATTGGTCTGAAGTTCTCTTTTTTTGTTGGGTCTTTGTGTGGTTTAGATATCACAGTGACTGTGGCTTCATAGAATTATTTAGGTAGTGTTGTTTCTGTTTCTATTTTGTGGAGTAATTTGATGAGTATTGGTATTAGCTTTTCTTTGAAGGTCTGGTAGAATTCTCCACTAAAACCATCTAAACCAGCGTTGGTTTTTTTTGGGGGGGGAAGAGGAGGTTAATGACTGCTTCTATTTCTTTAGGGGTTTGGGGATGTTTAGATAGTTTATCTGCTCTTGATTTAACTTGGTATGTGGCTTCTGTCTAGAAAATCATTCATTTCATCTAGATTTTTTCAGTTTTGTTGAGTATAGGCTTTTGTAATAGGATTTGATAATTTTTTAAAAAATTTCCTCAGTTTCTGTTGTTATGTCTCCCTTTTTACTTCTGATTTTATTAATTTGGATTCTGCCTCTGTGCCCTTTAGCTAGTTGGGCTAAGGGTTGATCTACCTTGTTGATTTTCTCAAAGAACCAGTTCTTGGTTTGGTTGATTCATTGTACCTTTCTCTTTGTTTCTAATTGTTTGATTAGAAGAGTTTAATTATTTCCTGCCATCTACTTTTCTTGGGTGTGTTTGCTTCTTTTCGTTCTAGAGCTTTTGGGTGTGCTGTTAAGTTGCTAGTGTAGGATCTCTCCAATTTCTTTCTGAGGGCCCTTAGTGCTATGAACACTGCTTTCATTGTGTCCCATAAGTTTGGGCATGCTGTGTCTTCATTTTCATTGTATTCTAGAAAGTCTTTGTTTTCTTTCTTTTCTTTTGTTCCTTTAAAGCTACATTTTAAACCCTTGAAATCACAAACTGTGCTATTGTAGGGTCAGTCTTAGAAAGTTCACCAGAGAATATTTGTGCACTACATCATTCTGTTCATTACATATAATGTAGATAATAAATGTATTTCACAATTTGGCAAATAACCCACACCAAATCTTTTAGAATAAAAATATAGGCATTGCTATACTTTTTAAGGGCTTCAAAATGAGGGTCCAGGAAATTAACATCACTGGGTGATAGAACTAAAGACAGAAGAGCCAGAGTTGTAACTAACTCTTCTGTCTTTAAAACTGTCTTAATTAACCGAAGGTAGACAATCTCTAGAAAAAGAAACAAATAAACCTCCCCTTAAAGCAGTGTATTTATGGTTTCTTTCCACAGTATTTTTAGAAGCATAGAATGCTACGTCAAATGTGTAATTAATTGTATGGATGAAGATTTAATATTAACTGTTCCCATTTTTGGAGTCTTTCCATGTGATCGTGTTGGGCAGGAAACGGAGTCTCAAAGAGGTAGTGTTTCCTTTCCTGGATCATTGTCAACTGGAGCTCATGGAGCTGGTTCCTAATATGGGCTATCTAGTTTGAGGCTCTGCCTACTGAGGTCACAATATTACATTTAATCATCCAGATCAATGGGAGGCAGCTCTGGACCCCTACCTGGTGTTTTTGACTACACACAGTGTCTTTTCTACTGTAGAGGCTCTGTTTTATTAGGCCAGTGGCTCCCAAGCCTTAGTGTGCATCGGGATCTCCTGAGACGCTTATGAAGACACGGGTTGGTTCACTCTAAGAGTTTCTGGTTCTGGAGATCTGGATGAGCTCACAAATTCCCTCCCTCCCTCTTCGTTTCCCTTTTCAGTTTTATCTTAGCCATTTCTTTTTCTTGATCATTTCTTCAGATTTGAATTCATCAAGGCTCATATAAAATTTTTTTTATCAAGTATTTAATGAAAATCTCCATTAAGAGGTTCTCCTTCCTCTAAGCTGTACAAAGTACAGAAGTCTACATTTGTGAGCATTGTCTTATGCTGTTTTATGTTAACATTTACCCAGATTGTCACAGTGTCATTCCCGGTAGGACATGTATATTATGTCATGCATCTTTGTATTTCATTACCAGATTCACCAAAACACTTTAAGTTCTTAGTCTGTGTTTGGTGAATGAAATAATGAATGCTGTTCACATTAATACTTGTTAATAATTTAAACAAACTGTAAACCTTTTGTCATATTATTAGATAACAAAGGTAAACACAAAGCCACTGAAAACAAGGAAGGTAATATACTAAAATCATCTTAATTGTTCAAACTTTAAAGTCAGATACATACTGACCAAGTTGTTGACTCAAGAAGAGGAAAATTCTAATTAAAAATCTCTAAGGTCCTGCCACATTTCCCAAAGTCTTGTGTAATAAAGTAAGATCTTACAGTTATATTCTATGAATAGTAACATTTTCCATTTTCTTGACAGTGAAGCAAAGATCTGAAGAAGTCTGATATGCTTTTGTATCTTTTGAGGATAACAACCAGTCAATAACTGCCAAAATTTTGTTTGCGAATAACTTATAACATTGGAAATTACTTAATAGGAAAGACAGAAAATACCATAGTATTCATGCAAGTATACACACACACACACACACACACACACACACACACACACACAATAGTGCCATCTAAATAATACTAGCAAAATAAAACCTATAAGCTGAGAGGAAATGGGGCAGATAGAAGTAACCCAAAATAATAACAATATTTGAATGTATTTTTATATCTTGTATTTTAATTGTAATGGCTACAACTTCTAATGTCACATTAATATATCACTGGTGACAATGGGCATCCTTATTTCTGATTGCACAGAAATACCTTTCAGTGTTTTACTATTGAATATACTGTTAGCTATGGTATCTTAACAAATGTCCTTTAAAAATGTTCAAGAAGTTTCTTTCTGTTTCTCTGGATTCTTTTGTTTTGTCTTGTTTTTGTTTCTTTTGTCATGAAGCATATCATATTTGGTGTTCCCTGTGTCAGTTAAGACGATCATGTAAATATTTTGTTTGGTTTTGTTTCCTGTCAATCAATTTCAATGTATTACATTGATCAATTTTTAAAATGTGAACCACAATTGTATTCTTCAGATAAATCCCATTTAAATGTCATAAAATCTTTTAAATGTACCATTAGTATCTCTTCCTTCCTTTCTTCATTCCTTCCTTCTTCTGTTCCTTCCTCCCCTCCCTCTTTTTCTTTCTTTTTTCTGTGATTTGAGTCTCCATTAATGAGTAATATTGATCTCTAGGCTTTTTTTTGTGATGCCTTTGTCTGGCTGTCATAGTAGTGCTGGCTTCACAAAACTGATGAGGACATGTTTCTTCTTATATTTTAGACAGAACTTGAAAAGGATTGATATGAGCTTTTCTTTAAATGTTTGGGGGGGGGGTTATAGGTAAAACTATCCGATCCTAGACTTTTCTTGTTGCTTTAAGCATTTTACATGACTAATTCAATTTTAATAGATATTTTATAATTTTCTCTTTTTTCTTGAGTCACTTTGTGGCAATTTGTCTTTAGCTACTGTTTATTCTAGGTTATAAAACTTGTTGGCATACATCATTCATATTTGTTCATAGTTTTTTTCTTTCTTAAAGTTAGCTGCACATTCATCTGGTTCTAGTTATCTGCATCTTCTGTCTTCTCATCTTAGCGATAAAGATAAAGGTTTGTCACTTTGTTGATGTTTTAAAATTAACTTTTGCTTTCAAAATGTATTGCTTCTGAAATAATGATACATGTCTGAGCTGCACTAAAAATGAGTTGTCTTCCACATTCTTGTCCCCCGTCTCCCTACCACATGTTTATGGTTCCTTCAAAATCATCACTATTTGGCTAGAACTTCAACTAGCTGTGGTTAACCAGGGTCCATATCATTATTTCTATCACCTGCTGCCCACTCAGAGTTACACCAGTAATGTCTACCAATTAGAATCTCTGCCACATCCATATTTAAGTGTTTTTTTCTCACACAACTGTACCCACAAAGAGTGCATTCTGGATTTTCCAATGCCTCTTGTAGCACCATGGCCCTCCCTGCAGCATGTCATTAACTGTAATGATGGGCATAAAACTAGACCCTAATGGTTTTCTCTTTTATGCTATTTTTACTCATCATGACTCAAGAGAAGATGCAGTAGTTTATGAATGTCATCCTTTCCCTCCAACCTATTGTTACCTAACCCTGTCAAACAGTATGCTATACCCTATCACCACTAAGTCTTCTTCCCAATGCCAAGCTACTGCTAAGACATCTGGACTGAGCTCCAGACCTAGCACAGAGCATGCAAACTACAGAAGAACAAGGAATTAGCTCCTTAACACTGTTCTGCACAAGACCTATTAAGTCACTTGACAGAGTTGGGTTTTCATTTGCAAGTAAAATGTAAAGTTTCTAACTTCACATCTTTCTACTCAAAGTTTATTTGAATGGAAGAAAAACATCTAATCTGCTACCTTTATATTAAACTTAATTGAAACTTAATTACTACTTGAATGATCTTTTTATTGTTTTTTTTCTGATGTGGGCGTATATATTTGGTGTGTGCATGCATGCATATGTGGGTGTTCACACCTTGTGTGTGTGCACATGGATGCAAGAGGAAGATATCAGATGTCCTACCTTGTCTATATTATTCTCTTGAGACAGGGTCTTTCACTGAACCTGGAGCTAGGATGACAACCAGCAAGCCCCAGCAATCCTTCAGTCACCATACCTCAATGTGCTAGGTTATATGATCGTGACTAGCTTGTGGGCTGGATATTTGAATCCAAATCCTTACACTTGCTCAGAAAAGGCATTTATCAGCTGAACATTCTCCCCAACCCCTCATTTCTATTTTTGATAATGTAGTCTTGTCTGTTCTTCTTTCATCTGGGCACTTTTCATGATCTTAGGAAAAAAAAAAAACCTTCTTTACAAGACTCGAGTTGCTAGCCTTTCTTGTTTTAACTTTCTATGCCTTGTTGTTTTACTTTATCATTTGGCACAAAAGCTTTGAAAATCATGTATATTTTGTCACGAAGACAAAAACAAAGACATAACAATGTAATAACTGCTTTATCTATAAGTATCATATTAGTCCAGGTCATGTGTGACCAAACTAATAAGGTATAAAATCCTAGAACTCTCTAGTTTATTTTAGTAGGTCACAGGAAGCACATAAACCATAGAAACCACAGTGAACCCAAAGCATCTATGATGAAAAGAGGCAAGGATGTTTGTATTCTTAAAGTACCAACTGAAAAACCCCATCACAGAAAAGTAAGGAAGTTACAAAGGGCACCATCAAAGTGCCTTCAGACTGTTAATAAGCCTTTCTTCTTCTGCAGTCACCTCTCTGGACATGTTATCCTCACATTCTCATTTGGTTGTGCCTTGCCATACATGAGTGGCAGAGAGATGGGTTTCCAACTTAACTTTCAATTTGAATGGTTTAACCTCCAACAGGGTTCAAATGAATCCTTTGAGGACACCTGAGAGAACTTAACCTTCAGTTAACTTTCAGAGTGATGATCAACATGATTTTAACCATCTTCTCTCCAGTGTCAGTCATCTTACAGCCATGCCTTTGATGAGATACTGCTTAGCTAGCATGTGTTTTGAATATAATGTGGCGAGGAGGAATCCTTGGTGGGTCATATCAAGGTGTGTCCTGAAGAGATTACGCCAATGAAACAGATCTGGTATAAAAGAGGTTTAGTGGAGGAGGGGAGAGAAGAAGAGAGGGACCTTGTAGGGGAGATAGAGTCAGACAAGTGGATGTGTGGACAGACAGACAGAGTAGAGAGAGAAAGAGTCATGGGACAGAGAGAGGAGGCAGAGATGGGCAGAGAGGGGACACACAGAGAGAGAACTCCAAGAACAGAGAAAGAGCTGTTAAGGTAGATGGGTCCTTTCATCCACTGCACACCTGACAGCATCTAGTCCAGTGGAATGGCCTGTATACTAACAGCAGGTATACCAGAGCTTCGAGGTGGTGATGTAGTTTTTTAAAAGACTACCTAAAAACCACATCACACTCATCCTCCAGCCTAAAAAATCCTGAAAAACGTGAACTCATTGCTGACAGATAGATACAGTTTTCAAACTCACACAAACATATCCTTGTTTTCCTTCTGCAGGTAAAGATTTTAAGATGTAAATTCTCAAAATTGTAACTATTTGTATAGTGTAAGTGAGATGAGGGTGGTAAGAACACCTTGTGCTTTCCTAAGATCCACTCTGAGCTCCCAGTGGACATCTTCTTCACTTCCTACTACTTTCTTTTTTGTCTAGTAAGATTTAATCACTGGGAAGCAGTCAGGGGATCAGAGAGTAGGAGCAGGCAGTTGAGGTCTTTCTTCCACCCTGCTTTGCTAAAATCTAGCAACTGATTTTTAGCTCTCAATGTCAGCGTTTAGGGACTGTTTTTATTTTGTTTTGTTTTTGACCCTTCAAGTTATAAGGAAGAAAACAAAATTTCCTAAACCCTGGAATTTTTTTTTTTAGTAGAAATAGATTTGTGTATCAAATGACAAATTAACAGGGGAGAAGAATGAAGTATATTTAATATTTGGGAAGAATGAATATTTCTCAGACGTGGCTTTGTGTTCTAACTTGTATAGAATCTTCAACAAAGAAGAGTAAACATTTTTTTAAAAGCAGCAAGACAAAAAAAAGAATTTACATCTCTGTGAATGGTAAATTGTGAGACAGTTGAAAATGGCAGCAAAAGACTAGTTTATAAAATTTCTGAGTGTTGATTCTTCTGGTATAGGTTCCAGGTTGATAATGATCTCAAGGTGTCCTTTGTGGTTA
Source organism: Arvicanthis niloticus (assembly GCF_011762505.2). Classification (NCBI taxonomy): domain Eukaryota; kingdom Metazoa; phylum Chordata; class Mammalia; order Rodentia; family Muridae; genus Arvicanthis; species Arvicanthis niloticus. The sequence goes on from NC_047678.1 coordinate 44,188,800, forward strand.
GCCATTTCTCTTTAAGGTGGGAGGACACATTTTGGCTTCAAAAAATTGTATGTTCTGCTTTTAGGCAAGAGGGAGGGCAGAAAGTTTCTGCTTTTATAGCTTCTCACCAACCACCAACAATATGCCATGCGGGGGGGGGGCAACCCCCTTGCCCCCGGCTTGGGGGTTTGAGAGGAGGGGAGAGAGACACAGCTGGTTCTTCTTTCTTCTCCTCCTCCCCTGTCTGGTTCTTCTCTCGAGGCAGCCCCTTTGCTACTGTTGCTGACCTGCAGTCAGCATCCTGGCCCTAAGACCAGTAAGGTGTTAAGTAAATAGCCTTGTGCTATCCTAAAAACTTCTTCTGAGGATAATGGGACTGCAGGCTAGGGTGATTAACACCTGTAGCCTAACAGCAGAGGATTAGGCAATGTGGCCTTTGTTCTATCTCAGCAGGAACTGCTGGGCTCTAACTTGCAGGAAGAAAAGACACCTTAGAAAAGTTGCTATAGAGTTTATTAAGTGTAAAAAGTATCCTATGAAAGCTATCTGAGGGGAAACGTGGAAAGGTCCTGAGTGGGGAAGAAGAAGAGATTCTAACAAAGTAAAATTCTAAGGGAGAAAAATTCTAGGCAGGGGTAGAAGAAAAGGAAAAAACAAAGGGCTCCTAGCTAACTAACTGACTCACTCACACACTCACTCACTCACTCTAACTAACTCACTATTCTAACTGACCATTCTAACTATTCTAACTCACCATTCTAACTGCTCTCTCATCTCTTTGTCCTCAGAACTTACACATCTTTCAGAGTACATGGTCACATGTTACAAGGTTCATCACAAGTTCACACCAAAATTCAAGTCATAAATTGAAATAGAAGTTTACAACACAGAATGTTTACATGAATACCCATTAGGAGTAATTATCTAACTAGACATTATTCATCACCTGTCTAGCTCCACAGGTTCGCAGAAAGTTTGAAACTATAACTTAAGAAATTAGTGAAGTTTTGTATAGATAAACCCAGGCAATATTTTCTCTTCTGTCCTGGTACCTATAATAAATTGTGGATTCCCTCTAGTAACCTAGGCTAATGGTTTTATGACCTCTTGGAATGTGCTCTGAGCAGGAGAAGGTCCAGTTACTATCTCTCTCAGGGCAATTAACTGATAACACTCAGGAAACTGGCAGAGTTCTCATTGCAGTTTGACTATGCCTAAGGGACTTAATAGCAGTCCTGATATAAAAGAGCTTAATAATCACTGATATAATTTTAGGAATTCTTATAGGATCATCATTAAGACTTAAGAAGTCATCTATTTGTTTATATAGTATCACTACAAGATAGTACATCTTCGTGGATCTGCAGAGATCTGCTACAAAGGGGTGTGCTATTGCTTAGTGATAGTTGCATATGTTTAATAATAATAATGGGAAAAGCATATTAATAGCAGGAATCTTTCCTAAAATCACGTCCACCACAGCCTTGCTAATGGGGCACACTCGTCGCAGATTATATAATAATCCGAGGCAAGCATTTCAGGATGATCATCTGCTCATTATTAGCTTGTCCCATTATGGCTCCGACAATGCCAACAAATATGAGAGAGTCATGTTCTGGGGTAAGTGTGGATCTCCTGCAAAACACAGGGGTGGCAGCTTCCATTGCTGCTTGCCTCTGGACATTGGTTCTTCAGACCTTACTCATCTTTCTGTGCTCAAGTCAGATCATTTTTTTTAATCTACCCAATACAGTGTTTCTTTTTGTTTTCAAAAATGCCATGGCTAGAATCAGTGATCTATGTAGTATGAAAATGGAAAGGGAAAAGTAGTTCTAACCAGGGGTCTCCATCATGGAAGTGGATTCGTTCTAGAACAAGAAACGAGAGTTTTCTAAGAAAAACTGAAGACCTTTTTGCTTCACAACACCTAATTTTGTTGCTAACTTGCTGAAATCTGGAGAGGACTCTTGGCCTGCCCTAGGCTTCCCTGCTGCTGTTGTCTCTCACAGTGGCTGCACTCCTCACTCAGTCTACTGCTCTCAATAGGGCTTTGGTGCTTTTTGTTGACACTTCTGAACGTCTACTGCACACGAGTTTATTCATAAGCTGTTTTGTATTCATTTACCCACCCAAGGCTCCAAGAGCCCTTATGATTCATGTTTGACGCTGGGGGAAATCAAAGCATAGAAGACCCTGACTGCCAGGTCTGTTGTTTTTGCAGAATTCCAGAGGCCAGCTCAGGTAACTCTGTCCAGGTTTGCAGAAAATTCAGAACATTCCTAAGTAGGTGCTTTATAATGCAACTTTTGGTTTTTTTTTTTTTTAAAACAAAGCCTCTTTCAGGCTCTGTTTATCATTATCATAATAATAACAGAGCTCTCCCTGCTAAAACTATTTTTAACACAAAAGATCACTAAGCATTCTCCTTCATTAGAAAGCTTTATTTAAGTGAGATTTGTACCCAGATTCCAATTCACAACACTTTAAAAGCAACACACACACACACACACACACACACACACACACACACACACACACGTCTCAGTGAAACCTCTCTGAATTGTATTCATTGTGACCAATGGCCTCATTAGCATTATTCTCTGCGAGTGATAGGTTCTATTGCACTTGAGTTATGCCAATTAACACAGAGAAGAGAACAGAGAGTGAAAAAGCTATGAAAAACCTATAAGACAAAGAAGCTGCCATATACTGAAGCAGGGGGATAGGGCGTGGCTAACTCACACTTAGAATTGCATAAGCAAGATTTCAAAATTAATCCTATAGAGACCTCAGCCCAGCATACAACACTCCTGACTGGAAAAGAAGAACTGTAGATCTTTGGGTTTGGTGTTGGTTTTTTTTTTTTTTTTTTTTTTTTTTTTTATCTTTACCATCACTCACTCTTTTATCTCCGCCTTCTCTTTCTGCAGGAAACTTTATTTCCTACTTCTGCATACCGAGTTTGTACCTCCAGATCTGTTTCTGAGAAGCCTGAGATACAAGTGTCATCATAAAGAAGCCATACCTGGTGAGTGATTTTTTTTTTCATGACTTTATGCATTTCCAAGCTTGAGGTGCAGGGCCCTAGGGAGACAGCCTGAGGTATTGTACAGCCTGTGCACCTGGAGGCAATGATCAAGATTTGGGGAGAGAAGAGAGTGTAACATGCACCAAGAAACATTAGAAAGATCCTAGGGGCAGTGCAGAAATGAGGGTGTTGCTAGGTGGGACCATTCTTTTGGAATCAGGTGATAAGAGGGGACAAGGAAGGAAGGAAGGAGAGGCACTCTGCCTAATCATCTTCCAAGCATCCACAGGCTTACTTTGTCCCTCTGAGCTTGCAGAGGGCTTACATTTCTACAAGTTTACACCATGAAATCTTTTACCTCTGGTCCATCTATGCCTTCTAAATTGTCTTTTGTCTCTCCTCATGAGAACCACACAGACCGAAAAGATCTCTCTCTCTCTCTTTCTCTCTCTCTCTCTCTCTCTCTCTCTCTCTCTCTCTCTTCCCCTCCTTCCTTCCTCCCATCATCTCTTTTTCTTTCTTTTGGGAGGCAGCAGCTTCCCCACAGTCCTAGCTATGTCTTAATGACCAAAGTGACACTTTGGCCAGTACTTTCCAGACTGCTTCATATAGTAGTAACTAAGTGCTGGCTATGTGCCATAGGGTTAGATGGGTTAGCATTTGCCTAGTGTTTTCCACAACAGCTGGAACTTCAGAACAGACCAGAACTTGAGTGCAGTGTAATTCTTCAGGCACATGCATTTTCTTCTTGATTTTCATTAAAGATCTCATTTGGTTCCTGCAGTCTAGCGATGCGGCTCGGTGATGCGAAATGCAAGCTTCCTTTGGCTATCCCTTAAGGGGTGGGAGCGCTGTGCTTTATAGGTGGATGGAAACAAATTTATAGTCGATAACAGGAAAAAGCAGTGAAAAACTAATGATGTTACATTTTACAATCCTGTAATTGTTACAGACTTTGGTGCAGTCTTTCAGTCAGCATCTACTGGGTACTCTTCTAGCCAGATGAAATGATAAGAGTCGGAGATTAAGAACATTGCCACTCCTTCACCTCAGAGGGGTGCATGGTATGTAAAAGATACCACGAGAAGTGGTTACTTGGATTTCGCAAGGGCAGAATGAGTTGTCAGAGGTGCAGATCAGGCTTCACAAGAGAAGGGGACTTTAAGTAAGAGGTAGAATGGGTAGGAGCCATTTTAAGGCCAAGGGACAAGAACAGTGTAAATCACTGAGGCATACAGGAAGTGTCGAGTTTGGAGGAAATGGAGACAAGACGGTTGTGGGTGTGCACAGGACTGGGAATGTGAGAGCAGATCAACCACTATGAAGTCCCACCACATCCAAGTCATGTGGCCATTGCGGGTTTCAGCCTGAGGAGTGTGTATGCAATGATAACTGTTAGGGCAGACAGAATGAGAGGGATGAGTTATGAGGGAAGGAAAGATCAATATGAAGTGAGTAGCAGATGAGACGAGAGACTAGCAGCCCATAGAGGGCAGAGAGGACGAATCTGAAAGGAGTGTAGGGGTAGAATTCTTATTATTCTTATTATGCAATTCTAACACGGAACAAATATCTATAGCACATGGTGCGCCCTCACCTCTGGTGGACCTCACAACAACTTAGTGAGGTTCTATACAGGAAAACAGATGCTTGACTTTAAATTACACAGCTTTCATGTTAGAGGCAGGAGTTGTAAGATTTCATATATATATATATATATATATATATATATATATATATATATTTTGACCAAAGTGACACATAGGCCAGTACTTTCCAGACTGCTTTGTGTAGTAGTAATTAAGTGCTGGCTATGTGCCATAGGGTTATATATATATAAAATTTATCTACATTTCAGATATTATCCCCTTTTCCCATCCCCCCCAAATCCCCCATTCCATCCTCCTCCTACTTCTATAAGGATGTGCCCCCACTTACCCACCCCCACTCCCACCTCCCTGCCCTCAAATTCCCCCACACTGGGGCATCCAGACTTCATGGGACCAAGGATCTCCTCTCCCACTGATGCCCGACAAGGCCATCCTCCCCTACATATGCAGCTGGAGCCATGGCTCTCTCCATGTGTGTTCTCAGGCTGGCGATTTAGGCCCCGGGAGTTTGGGTTGGTTGGTATTGTCACTCAAGGCAGGAGTTTTTTATTTTTGAGATTTTTTTTATCATTATTATCATCACCATTGTTATTATTATTTTATTTATTTTTATATGTATGTGTCTGTATTAGTAAATGCCATGCAAGTTCAGCTGTCTGCAAAGACCAGAAGAGGGCATTGGATTCACCAATGATTCATTGGATTCACAGGTCCTAGGAACTGAATTTGAATCATCTGCAAAAACAGTAGGTTCTCTTAACTGCTGAATCATCTGTCTAGTCATCTAATTTGGTGGCAGAATTTGAATCTAATCTCACTGGTTCTGACAAACAACCTTTAATTTTCTGAAGAGGAATGATTTGGAATAATACCAGAGTTTTCTTCTTATAAAATATAGTGGATGATAATAACTAAGATGAAGACCTCATAATTTGGTCAGCAGGATGATTCCTGTGTCAAAGTACTTGCTGTGAAAACCTAGTGACCTGAGTTCAAATCCCTGTAGCTTATATAGGAGAGAAAAAGTAGTCTGTCTTCTGACCTCCAAACATTTAGAGCAGTGCATGTGTGTCCCACATGTGCGTCCCCTTCATGTATAAGTCATAATAGATGCTAAATAAACATTGACCATGTAGACAAATTCGTGAAGAGATTCCATCAAATGTGAAAAATTAAACTCTGGTATTTTAGAGAAGGTGGGACTTGAACACAGAGCCTTGGAAAACATAAGCATATAGGAGAGTCAAAATCCCGAGATTAGCTGATATAATTCAGATATAAATCTGAATTAGAAGAATTTTGGAACAAGAATAAAAAGAAAAAAAAAGATAAAAATGGGAAAAAGCCTAATACACTGCCTGGAGGTTTTATGAAGTGTCCAGGGAGGTGTCACAGAAAAATTAATAAGCAGCCACATAGGAGTGTCTTTCCAGAAGCCGAAAACAAAGTTTTAAAGATTTATCTGTGTATTTATTTTGTGTAAGTATCTGTGCCTACTATAGTTTATGTGACTTCAGTGTGTGTGGGTGCCCATGAGGTCAAAAGTGATAGATCCCCTAAAACTGGAATTAAAGTGGTTATAAGCTCCCTGCTGTGGGTGTAGGGAATCGACTTGGGTTCTCTGCAAGAGCAGTAAGTGCCTTTGACACTGAGCCTTCTCCAGTCCCTTAAAAAGAGGGTTTTTTCTTCTTTTTTTTCTTTTTCCTTTTTTTTTGTTTTTTTTTTTGTTTGTTTGTTTGTTTTGGTTTTTGTTTTGTTTTTCGAGACAGGGTTTCTCTGTGTAGCCCTAGCTGTCCTGGCACTCACTCTGTAGACCAGGCTGGCCTTGAACTCAGAAATCCACCTGCCTCTGCCTCCCAAGTGCTGGGATTAAAGGCGTGCGCCACCACCGCTCAGCTTAAAAAAAGTTTTGAATGGGGGAAATTCATGCTCAATGAAAAGAATTTGGAACGAAGCTAAGGTGTTTGACATTGAATTATTGCAACCTTGTCAAAAGAAGTGTGAGAGGAAGGTGGAGACAGAAGCTGAGAGGGTTATTAGAATGCTTTCGGCTACAGGGGATAGATGATACAATTTATAATGGTTTATTTTCTTTCTGAAATGAGAAGTCAGAACATGAGCCCTCTGTATGGCTTGGGGACCGTGCTTAGGTCTTTACCGTTCCAAGCATTTAGCCTATGTGCCACAAGTTGAAAGAGGAAGAGGGGCCAGGAGTGTCTCTTCTATATCTCTTTTGTTGTGGAAGAATCTCCCTAGAAACCTCCTAGCAGCCTGCAATTACATCTTATTGGTTATAAACCTGGTCGTCAACCTGGTGACCACATTCAGAGAAGTAGGAGATAAAGACACGCACCGTTTGTAGCCTTACACTGAGAAGCATACTCACCAGAGAATACCAAAAATGTTAAGGAAATGGTTGCAGAGTTGACAAGTTGTTAGGAATAAAAGAAAAGGGAAGTACACACAGTATCAAGGAGATGACTATAAAGGAGAAACCAATGATGGGGGTGCTGCTTAAATGGGGCAAGGCTATTTGGATTAAGGAATTTGGTATGTGTGTCACAAGTAATCGTTTTGTTCTCTGTCCACAGAATCAAAGGAAATGGAAGGCGGTAATATGTTACCTCAGTTCATCCATGGCGTACTATCAACATCTCATTCTCTATTCATAAGAAGTATCCAAGAGTTTGATGAAGGGGCCACCACACCATATGACTATGAAGATGGTGAGCCTTGTCATAAAACCAGTGTGAAGCAAATTGCAGCCCAGATCCTGCCCCCACTCTACTCCCTGGTATTCATCTTTGGTTTTGTGGGCAACATGTTGGTCATTATAATTCTGATAAGCTGTAAAAAGCTGAAGAGCATGACTGACATCTACCTGTTCAACCTGGCCATCTCTGACCTGCTCTTCCTCCTCACGCTCCCATTCTGGGCTCACTATGCTGCAAGTGAGTGGGTCTTTGGGAATATCATGTGTAAAGTATTCACAGGGCTCTATCACATTGGTTATTTTGGTGGAATCTTCTTCATTATCCTCCTGACGATTGATAGGTACTTGGCTATTGTCCATGCTGTGTTTGCTTTAAAAGCCAGGACAGTTACCTTTGGGGTGATAACAAGTGCAGTCACTTGGGTGGTGGCTATGTTTGCCTCTCTACCAGGAATCATATTCACTAAGTCTGAACAAGAAGATCACCTTCACGTTTGTGGTCCTTATTTTCCACAACCATGGAAGAATTTCCAAACGATTATGAGAAATATCTTGAGCCTGATCCTGCCCCTACTTGTCATGGTCATCTGCTACTCAGGGATCCTCCACACCCTGTTTCGCTGTAGGAATGAGAAGAAGAGGCACAGGGCTGTGAGGCTCATCTTTGCCATCATGATTGTCTACTTTCTCTTCTGGACTCCATACAATATTGTCCTCCTCCTGACCACCTTCCAGGAATTCTTTGGACTGAGTAATTGCAGTAGTTCTAATAGACTAGACCACGCCATGCAGGTGACAGAGACTCTTGGGATGACACACTGCTGCCTAAACCCAGTCATCTATGCCTTTGTTGGGGAGAAGTTCCGAAGGTATCTCTCCACATTTTTCAGGAAGCACATTGCCAAACGTCTCTGCAAACAGTGCCCAGTTTTCTATAGGGAGACAGCAGATCGAGTGAGCTCAACATTCACTCCATCCACTGGGGAGCAAGAAGTCTCAGTTGGGTTGTAAATTAAGTGGGAGTTTGCTCCCCCCCTTTTTTTTTTGCAGAGAAGGAAGTAGTTCGTACATAGTAACAAGCCTCAAAAACAGTGATTCTTACTTTTGAGTCATGATCCCTGTGTGGGGGTCAAATGATCCTTTCACAGAGGCCACTTAAAACTATCAGAAAACATAGATATTTACATTATAATTCATAACAGTAGCAAAATGACAGCTATGATGTAGCAACAAGAATAATTTTATTGTTGAGGATCACCACAACATGAGGAACTGTATTAAAGGGTCACAGGATTAAGAAGGTTGTGAACCACTGCTCATAGCTCATAAATATGTTGAAGAATAAAGACCTATAAATCAGGTGTCCAGAACCTTAAGATTATGCCACGACTGAACCATATCTCTTCCTGTATATATAATACATGTTCGGGAAATATTTTAGAATAATCATTGGTAGATTCTTTAGCTTTCCAGTGGACTCTGTCCCTATGAAGAGTCTCATTGCCTTGTGGCAATACTATTTTTACAAATCTTTGCCATGTTTTCTTTTATTTCTAACAAGAAAGACGTGGAATGCATAGGAAGGAGGGTGTGAAGCTGTCAGGACTGAGTGAGAAGGGGGAGGAGATATGTACTGTTGATCCTGGGTGAAGATGGAAATGACAGTGAGCAGGAACCTCTCATTTCTTTCTCATTTGGGAAGAAATGTCCTGGTCTTTGGTTCCTTCTCCCATCTGTGTTCAATTTTGAAGGCTTTATCAGGTTGTGGGAAATCTGGAAACTGTAATAGCTGGTTGGGAACTTCATTTGAGTCCCATGGTTGTTTTACACATAATTGCACAACACAGTTTTGCTTTGCTGTTTTTTATCTATGACAGCATGGAAAATATTTTCAATATCACACTCCACTGTTTGTATGTCTCTCAAGCCAATATCAGCTCCTTACATGATATTTACAAAATTATTTTTATAAGATATGCCTCATTAGTGATTAGCCTAAAAATAATAAGGATTCTTGTTTGACCTTTCCAAGGAGATGAGAAGGTTGGATGTAGTGAATGACCAAGAATGAGGAGAAATGTCAGTTCTTCCATCAGGCATAAAGGACTGCAGCAAAAAGGCAGGGACAATAGACGTGCTGTGTTTAGAACCACATAGAGCCAGAAGCAAAATGGATGCCTCAGCACCAAGGAAAGGTTTCTGTCTGGAAATAAACTGGTTTTATATTATTGCTGTTATTTTCTGTCTCCCCACTACCTTTGCACCTGCCTCTTTCCTCATAACCTTTATCTCCACCTGGGAAAGGTGTGTATGGAATAGCCAAACATAAAAGCCTGGCTAGTTCTAGGAAAGAAAAAGAAAAGCACTGTTATGTTATGTTTTGTGGGTAAAACAGAACTGGATAAAGCAGGGGCAGAAGCCCTTGCTTTGGAAATAATACTTGGGAACATATCTTAATTACCAGGCAAAATAAGCCTAGGTAAAAAATGATTATAGATAGAGTGGGAAGACATGTGACACAGACTATCTTTCAAAGCTGTATTTTGGAATATAAACATAATCCAAATATTTAAAAATTGAAATTAGAAAAAATAAAATCAAGACTTAAAAATTTAACTTCTAAATGTGACGAAAGAGTTCTTACCTTGCCAAGCTTGAAAATAGTTCATTAGTTGATAGAAAAAATTCTGGCTTTGAGCATATGAACTAAAATTGACAGCTCAGGATTGACAGGACTTGGGGTTTGTGGTCTGTGGGCTTACCCAACCATGGTGATTTAGACTCTGCCATCTGGATTGCAGCATATGCTGCATAGATGTCGTGTATATATGCAAGTGGCATACTTGCTCCTGTGGGTTCGGTTTCCTCAAATTCGTTTGGATCTTTTGTCCTAAATGTGAGATTGGTGACAGATTGTCCTTTGAATGAATGGGAACTCCTAAGTCAAATCAACTTCTTATCAAAGATTTAAAAGTAAATATAAAAAGGAGAGAGGTTAGAGAAACTTCTTCTCATAAGAGAAGTGTCTCCCATGAATTGAGCCAAAAATGTTCTTCCCTGTCCACTAACGCATTTCTTATCTAACAGGAGCAAGAAACAATGGAACAGACAGCTTGGGAGTTGAAAGTCACTGTGGTCTGGCTTTGCTACCACAGGATGAGATGAAATTTCTGAAAGAAGTAGGGGATGAGGGTATCACCTTCAGATAGCCTTCCAGTTTTATTTTAATGATAATGAGATGCAAATATCTGTAAACCTATGATTTAGAAAATAAACCAATGCTCTATCTACATTGCTAGAAATATTAAAAAGAAACAAGTATATGTTTTGTTACACAAGTGTGGATGACTATTTTGTTTATAACTACACAACTCTTTCCTTGTACTTACTTTACAATTGTATATGCCTGGTACTTGATGGAAAGGTACGACTTACAGCTTGCCTTCCAGGCTACACACCCTTCTATAGTTAGCATTCTAGAAGACAACCAAAAGCGACATCGATTTCTTCCAATTATAGCCCCAGCAGGGCTGAGCTGAGCCTCTTTTCAGCAAAATGTAGCCCTGCATCTTGGTGAGTAAGCAAATTATGAGGATTGAAGCCAGGACCACAGCCATGGAGAAGAGGGGCAAGAAACCCATGACCACTATGATAAGCCACTGGGTCAGGGGGTTATTTGTTAAATACAATGCTGACAAATACACATGGGACAGGGTGTTTATTAAAATAATGTTTTTCTACTGTGGCATGCAGTATGACAAGCAGTCTGTGGGTCTACAGATTAGGTGGGTAATATGACAATGGGTGTCACTGACATGACCTTCATGTTGTTTAGACCTTACAGCCCAGGTCTCTGTAGACAGACAGTGGGTACAGAGGGCTCAGATATGATCACATAAACTTTTTTGAGAACCCAGAGGTTGGGGATCAACTCAATGACGGCCACGCAACACAATAGAAACATCTATAGTAGGATTTTCTTGACACAGAATAAACTGCCTTGTAGAAGTTACCTGCTGTGCATTTCCAGAGGTGAGCTCTAAAGTCATCTGGGGAGAAGCTTTGAATGGACAGGTGGAAGAAAGTGGAAATAATTGGAAGAAAAAGGCCTTTTTTCCTGTCCTGTCAAAGGAGAGGCTGGGCATGTGCAGAGGGCCCTGCAGCTGCCTGCAAGGACTCCATTACTCCATTAAAACCTGTCCTTTTCTTGCTTTTACTCATTATTTAGACTTCTCTAAGGAGTGAAATTGTTCCATATGAGATTATCCAGCAAGGATGACTACCCAGGTATCTCTAGGGAAATATATCATAGGAGATAAGGAGTCTGGACTATGAGTGATTCTGCAAGGTAGCTCAGGAATACAGTGGGAAAAGAATGGGCATAGGTTTAGGGAGTAACCACAAGAGGTTATAACTTGTTAGAAGACATGAACACTTTGGTATATTGTCTTTGTCCTTGTTCTATTGCTGAGAAGAGATACTATGACCATGGCAACTCTTATAAAGAAAAGTACTTAACTGGGGCTTGCTTATAGGTTCAGAGGCTTAGTCTATTGTCATAGTGGCAGGAAGCACGGCAGCATGCATACTTAATGCTGAAGAAGTAGCTAGAAGATATATATCCAAACCCATAGGCAGCAGAAACAGCAAGACAATGGGCCTGGCTTGGGTTCTTGAAACCTCAAAGACCATCTCTAGTGACACATTTCCCCTAACAAAACCACATCTAATACTTTTAAATAGTGCTACCCTCTGAAAACTCCACAATCAAATCTATGAGCTTATGGGGAGCCCTTTTCATTCAAATGACCAAAATCTGCTCCCTGGCTCCCATAAGCTTGTCACCATACCATAATTCAAAAATGCATTCACTTCAACTTCAAAAGTCTCCATAGTCTATCGCAGTCTTAACACTGTTTAAAAAGTCTAAAGTTCAAAGTCTGTTGAGACTCAAAAAAAAAAAAAAAAAAAAAAAAAAAATCTCTTAACTGTAACTCCTGAAAAGCTGAAATAAAAAAGCAGGTCACATATTGTGCAACATGCAATGGTACAGAATATACACTACCATTCCAAAAGGGGGGAAAGAGAGCACAGTGAGGAAATGCTGGACAAAAGCAAGACCAAAAATTCAGCAGGGCAAACCCTGAACTCTGCACTTTCATGTCTGATGCCAACATGCACTTCAGATCTCCAATTCCTTTCAGTTTGGTTGACTTTGACATACTTCTCTCTTTTGCTCTTGTTTCCACAACCTGTTAGCAGCTCTTCTTGGCAGAAATCCCATGACTCTGACATACACCTGACATTAGTGACAATTCTTAGTAATGGAGGGAGATTCCATAATTCCTTTCTTGTATCCTTGCCTCTAAAGCCAGAACCACATGGCCAAAGCTGCTAAATTCTACTTACTAGGGCTGGAGACCACACCCCCTTGTTCAACCACATATTTACCAGCTTTCTGTTGATTCCTTTACTGATTAAGCTTTTCTTTCATTCCTTTTCACAAGCTGGAAGCTGAAGTCACCCATTCCTTTATTCCATCCATGTAGCATCGGGTGTTTGTTTAAGCTTTTTTTTTTTTTTTTATCATTTTGAGTAGTGGGCTTAACTCCTTTATACTTTCTGAAGCTCTTTTTCTTCTCAAAGTATACATTTGTTAAAATTTTTTTCTTGTTTTGCTTGTTCCTTTTCATTATAGAGTTGCATAAGAGTGACCACTAATAACCGCCCTAAATATTAGGCTGTCTTAAAATCTCCTCTGCCAACACTGTTGATCTAAAACTCTTCAATTTAGCTTTAGGTATATTTTTGAGAAAAAGGACATAAAGCAGCCACATTATTTGCCAAAATATCACAAGAACAATCTCTAGGACACTTACCAGTAGTCTGAATCCTTTTAAGTTAGGCTATCATAATCTATACTGCTCTCACCATCACTGTCTTCCACCCTCCTAGTAGTATGGGCTATTAAACCCCACTTAAAGCATTCGACTACTGTCCTAATCCAAAGTCTCAAAGTCCACATTCTGCTAACAAGTAGCTTTTCATCGACTACTTTGCTCCTTGGTAGCAACTTTTGTTTTAGTCACTGTTCTATTACTGTGAAGAGATACCATAACCATGACAGTTCTTTTAAATGAGAGCATTTAATTGGGATTTACTTATAGCTTCAGGGGTTTAGTCCATTAAGATCATAGTGGGGAACATGGCAGCATGCAGACTAGTACTGAAGAAGTAGCTGAGAGTTCTATAGCTAGATCCACAGTCAGCAGGAAGAGAAAGACACTGGTCCTTCCTTGGCCCCTGAAACTTCAAAGCCCACCCATAATGACACATTTCCTCTAAAAAGATCATATCTACTCCATCAAGGCCACAATTCCTAATCCTTTCAAATAGTGCCACTCCCTGATGACCAAGTATTCAAATCTATGAGCCTATGAGGAGCCATTCCTATTCAAACCACCACACAGATTATATGTAACATTGAGAAGGTTCTGGTATGATGAAGTATGTAGTATATTTGTGAGTGAGTGTGTGTGTGTGTGTGTGTGTGTGTGTGTGTGTGTGTGTGTGTGTGTATTTATATAAATAAAGATCTGTATCTCTGCTGGCCCCAGCACAAAGTTTGTTCCACATCAGCTGAGTAATTTTTGGTTCATTGATAGTGACTATTAAACCTTTTAATGTAATCTATTTGCAATATAAAATAGTTTTCTTTCTCTTGAATAAAGTTCAATTGGTCCTTAGAGTCAATTGGATTCTGAAAGACTGTGCCTAAAACAAATATGTTTTCTGTCTTTTCTGTCTCAACTCTACCCCTATCCTTAACCTTGGTTTGTGGTCTACCTTGAGATGACCTCCTGTGCTTCTCCTTTCTTGGCATAGGTTAGCCATGAAGAAAGAGGATATGACCAGGAGAAGGGCACACATGAATTTACATAGCTGGTCCCTTTTGTGTTGACAAAGATGCCTAGAAAGATCAACATTAATTTGTTCTTCCTTCAGAGAACTCAAAGCTAGTGATGGACACCATGACTATCTATTATATATGCAAGATTTTCTTCAACTGGGCTTCTTTCAACTCATCATTTCTTGGGTGATAATATTACATATCTCTGTTAGTGGGCTCCCCAATACAACTGTAAATTTGCTGCCTCATTTGATGACCATGCAATTTAGTGAACATGCAGTATTGAGATATCTTTGCTTGTTCATTTATATACCCAGCATCTATCTCCCACCTCCAATTCCATCTCTTAGTCCCTTGTTCAACTGGATGACTACCCTATAAAGGACTGCGGTATAAGAAATGCAATACTTTCCTATTGTAAGCTCCTATTTCTAGTTTTCTACCTAGATCTGAAGGAAGGGACTGCCAGAAGCCATCTAGGAGAAGCTAAAAACTAGCAGGTGATCTTCCTGAGGTGGTTCACTGTAGACTGCAAAACTATGGTGGATGAGACCAAAGGGAATACATTTTAGGAAAGATTCCTACTATTAATATGATTTTCCTGTTGTTATTTTATATATAACAATTACTAGGTATTAGCCCACTGTTTTGAGCATAATTTTGAAGATCAATCAAAATGTATTATTTTGTAAAGATGCTATATAGACAAATAGATTATTTCTTAAATCTTAATTATGATCCTATAAAAATTCCTGAAAGTATACCAGTAATTATTGAGCCCTTTATAATAGGAGTGTTGTTAGAGCCATCTCTGATATGAAAACTGCAACAAGAACTCTGCCAGTCTTCAGGTGTCATGCATTAATTGCTTCTGAGATATAAAGAAGGCATTTACAACTTACAACACATTCCAAGAGGTCGTAAAACAACCAAACATCATAAAAAGGATTTATTGTAGGTGTAAGGACAGAAGATAAAATATTGACTGGGTTTATCTATACAAAACTTCAATGATAACTTAGTTATGGTCTTTAACTCTCCATGAACCTGTAGAGCTAATGATAAATAATCGATGACTAGTCTTAGTGGGAACATATGTAAACATTCTCTGTTGTAAACTTATTTAATTTATGATTTGAATTTGTGTTTTAACTTTTAGTGAACTTTTGTAAAAGAATAAAAAAAGGATACTTAGAAAAAAAAAGTGATCTATTCCATTAGAAAAGATATAAAAATGAAGGAACACTGCATGACATTATTACATCAGAACTGCAGAGTAGAATAACTTAGACATTAAAAGGGAACTTAGAAATTAAGAGAGAATTTTTGGAGAACAGAAATTTTTGGAGAAAAACTTAGAAATAAAGATTTAAATCACTTTCCCAAGAGTCCTCTTTTTCTTCCTATGACTTTCTTTTTTATTGGATATTTTATTTATTTACATTTCAGATATTGTCCACTTTCCCCATTCTCCCCCATAAACCCCTTATCTTTTCCCCTTCCTGTTGCTTTTATAAGGGTGTTCCCCTACCCATTTACTCACTCCCACCTCCCTGCCCTTGAATTCCCCCACACTGAGACATCCAGCCTTCACAGGACCAAGGACCTCCTCTCCCACAAATGCCTGACAAGACCATCCTCCACTGTATATACATCTGGAGCCATGAGTCCCTCCATTTGACTCTCAGTTTGAACCCTGAAGTTCCTGAGCAGATAAGAGCAACAGCTACTTTACTTAGTCCCCCACCCCTCCCCAGCAATCAAGTGCTAAGCACCAGAGACTCTGGATTTTATGGCCTCAGGGGAAAGACAGGCAGGCCAGCTACCTCTTCAAAGTAAGTAACTTAGACTTAAGACAGATAAATGTTTTAATATTAAAAAAGCAACCCTAATTTCTCTCAAGACAAAGTCTTGCTCCCACTGATATACTTTCCCCACAGCTACCTTTAAGAGTGAACAAGAATACAGCATGAGCATTGATATGGCAGATACTGCTGATAAAATTACCCATGGCCTGAGGTCAATATTTCTAACTTCATCAAGCTTCAAGAATGGTATATATAGCTTGATCATGTGTTGGGAGCCGACTTTTAGCAGAAAGCAGCTAGAAAGCAGTTATCCACATGCTATCCAGGCCATACATGCCTTCAAGGTGCACGGTGCATGTGCTATCCATGCCTGTAAGGCTTACATCATATCCACGAGCCTACAAGGCACGTGGCAAAAGTGTACAAATACCCCAGATTTCCCTTCAATAAATGAGACTTGATCAGAACCTCTGTCTTGTCTCCATTCTGTGCGTCTCTTCCCCTTATCCCCACACTCTCTCTCTCTAGACCCTGACCAGAGGACCAGAGCAGCAGTTTGAGCAGAGCAGTGGTGGCCCACGCCTTTAATCCCAGCACTTGGGAGGCCAAGCCAGGCAGAGCGGAGCAGGTTGCAACATTTTTCTTATAGTAACTATTCAGGCATTGTTAAGTCTTTTGTCTCTAGCCAGGCAGAGCAGAGCAGGCCGCAACAATCATGCTAGCCCTTTTTGTCCTGGGAATACTTTTATTCCTGCCCATCATGTTAAAGCTTATTTTTAACAATATCAATGTGTTGGCAGCCAAAGTACATGGCTTGAAACTGAAAATGGACCCCCAGACAGAATTATTAAAATAACAGGCTGGCAAGCCAAGGATGGGTAAGGTTCTGCACAGAGCCTTATCAACCTAAGACAGAAATACATTGCTTTTGATAATGCATAATCTATGATGGGTAAGGAAGGCATTCTTGTCAGAACGACCTAAGATAGGCTCAGTCTTATTTATGAAATAAAAAGGGGGGAGATATGGAGAGATTTGGGGCTGCTTGTCAAGAATCTGACATGGGCCAAGGACAAGGAAATGAGCTGCTTGGCAGGAATATGACGTTGGGCAAGGACAAGAAAGAGGGCTTCAGGGAGGAATCTGACATTAGGCTAGAACAAAGAAATAATTTTAGACAGGAATCTAAATCTTAGGCTAGAACAAAGAAGTAATTTCAGGCAGGAATCTAAATCTTACACTAGAATAAGAAAGTAGGCTTAAGACATAAAAATGACTTTGGGCCAGGACAGGGAAGTAGGTTCAGATATTTTTGTCATTCTGATAAGCCCTTAGAAAGAGTGATCACAGGAGTGTTCATGGTACTTTGTTTATTGCCTTGCTTGTTTTTTGACTATTTGTGTTTATTGTCTTGCTTGTTCCTTGACTATTTGCATCTATTGTATTGCTAGTTCCTCAACCTAGAACTGACCTTGATAATTGCATGTAATTAAAATGGTATAAAAGCAAAAAGGAGGAGGGGGATTGGATGGGGGGGGGTCTAGGGAAGGGAATTGGGGAAAGGGGATGACATTGAAATGTAAGTAAATAAAATATCCAATTAAAAAAAAGAAAGAGTGAACAAGAACACTGGAGCTGGCCTCTGACAAGAGGCCTCATCAATCTTGTCCTCCCCTAATTAGTTTCTTATACAGTATTAGGAAGAATTGATGAGACAGCATAGGGCTACTTCTGTCGTTTCTTAGTTAGCCAGGAGAGGTGTCTAGCCCCAAGTGTCAGTGGTTTCCTCTATAACAGTGAAGCACTTAACACTCTAGCCCTAAGCCATAGGTTATAGTTGCCAGTTCCAGAGTCATCAGAAGATTCTTATATAATATCCTGTTATACATGGAGCTCAGGTGTGATCTGACCCACTCAAGCTGACAGTGGCATGTTGTAAGCCTTAGTTGGTACTTAGAACCTGTTATTAGCCCCAAGATTGCCTTAGATCTATGTTTTAGCACAGTTTTAAAATAAAGATTCCAAATACATTGGGAAGAATTCTAAACTCAGCTCAGTAGTTTATAGCATGTCCAGACAGATCTAATGAATGTATACAACAAACATGCTCTGAGTATTTAAATGGTTTGTTATTTTCTATGGTGCATACAAGTGGTATATAAGTTGGGGAGAGAGTTATATTTTCCATTACAAATATTTAGAAGACAAAGACAGAAATAGGAAAATATCATAATACTTCCTAATTCCAGTTTCCATGATGGTGGTATGAGACAGAAGGTAAAAAGGTTGGGAGTCATTGAACCCAAGCATCATTGTTCAGGCACATAGATGATAATTTGTGACACTGAAAGGTGGTGAGTAGAATTTTCTTATTTCTGTAAGGACTGTGAGGAGTTTCTGGCTACTCTAAAGATAACCTTGTGGGCACTAAGGACTCCCTCATTGATATGACCAAAGAACATTGACAATGGCAGTTAGTATGGCATTGTTCCTGTTGTGGTAATTATTTAAAAACGGCCTCTGGTCAAGCCATCTATCTAGGCTGTGGTGTCTCTGCCTAGCTCAGCCACGTGGCCAGAGGCCACATGCGTGCCGCAGCTAGAAACGGCCAGCGAGAAACACCAGCCTTGCCACCCACGAGATGCCAGCATGGGAGATGGCTCTGCCAATCTTCCACACTGTCTCAGCAAGGCTGGGCAGTGCCCAGACCATCCCATCAATCATGCGGGCTCTGTACAAATGAGATTCTAAGGCTTAGATTATCCAAAGGCTTATACATTTGGTAATGATCAATAACAAGATGCCCTTACAATCAGAAGTGTAACCCAATACCCAACTTAGATATACCAGCTACCTTTGACTGCTTGAGACAAGCGAACATCCCCCTCCATGTCCCCCTCTCTCCTTCTCTGTCTCTCCTTTAGCTCCTCCTCTTCTTCTCCTCCTCTTCCTTTACTCCTCTTCTTCCTCTCCTTACTCCTCCCACCTTAGCTCCTTCTACATGTTCCTGTTAGTAAATTACAGAAAAGATCCTATCTGTTTTGTAACACAGCTAATGTGTTGTGGAACAAAAGACACTGGACAGGAAGAAGGAAGCATCTGGGACTCCCTCTTCATGAAGTTAAAGACATCTGACCTATCTAAGGTCAGAATGACCCTTACTTTTTAGGCAAGATAGAGGGTACCTTCCTGGGCCATATGGAGGGTCTATACCTTATCACCAGATCTTGATGGTGGTTTTATAAGTCTATGCAAATCTGAACTGGAAAAGCTATACAAATAAGATATGAACCCTCAATTGAAACTGTAATTAAAGAAACATATTCATAATAAAAAAATTTTTGATACAAGTTCTCACTATTTAGCCCTAACTGGCCTGGAACTCGCTATGTAGAGTGGGCTGACCGCATACTCAATGAGTAAATGTGTCCCACTATGCCTATCCCATAAAAAATTTAAAAGCACAAGTAAATTATTGTGCTAAAATATCGAAGAAACATAAAAAAGGAAGGATGCTAGAGTGGTTTGTGTGTGAGAACAGTTTAAAAGGGTTCCTGGGAAAGGATAAGTATTGAGATGTATTAAAATGGACCAGTTCTTTAATTATGAGAATATGACTATTTTTCTTACTTTTGTCTTCCTCCACTTCATATAATAAGTGTAGTTGGTGTTATAATTAGACATTTGTCTGTATGTGGTCTCGGCATGTGGGTTTGTGCACCTGTATGTGCACATGTGGAAGCCAGAGCTCTAGTCAGCTGTCTTCCTCTATCATTTTTCACCTTGGTTTTTGAGACAGCATCTTTCACTGACCCAGAAGCTCACTAATTAATTAAACAGGCTAGTAGACCCCTAGGATCCTCCTGGCTCTGTCCCTCAGGGTTATAAACAGGCACTACTACATTTAACCTTTCTTTTTTAAAAAAAAAAAATCTAAATGCTGGGGAGTGCAAACTCAGGTTCTCATACTTTCACAGTAAGCAGTTTACCCACTGAGCTCTTTCCCAAGCCCTAGATACTTTGTTTTCTAAGGTTCATTTGCTGTTTTTACAGTTCAGTTTACTACTGATAAGGACTTAGAATGAAGTTCCTGTGTCCTCATGTTCATGTTGAGTTCCCTTGAACTCAAAGGGAAAGATTGACATCTCCCTATTGGTCAAGAATGCTCTGAATATTGGTTCAGTGATATTGTTGGCAATGAGAGCAAAGCAAGGAGAGGAACATTAATACAATCACTAGAGATAGAGAACTTGCTCAAAGGCTTACTGGTGTCCCAGAAGGAGAGATGTCTTGAGGTACTCCATATGGGCCTTGAGTCTAGAGGGACAAACTAACCATAAGCATTACTTTGTTGATGTCAAAGTACAACACAGATGAGGACAAAGTCATGTAAACTGGGATGGACAAAGCAGTGAGCAAAGCAGAGAACGGAATCCAAGTTGTAGCACAGTGTGCTATGGTTGTGACACACATAAAATGTAAAGTTATTCGCTAGTAAAGATTTCTCCATGGGTCTATAGTCCCTCATTTCTTTGTGCGTACTTGGTGCAAACCTATCCAGGAGGTGACTGGAACACACCTCTGGACCAGGCACTTAACAGGGGGTAATGTCTTGCTTAGCTGGGCTTCTTTCTGCAAACTGCAATCTTGTCCCTGGCTTTGTTCCAAGGCATACTTTTCAAACTGCATGATCTCTGGTAGCATTTATTCCTTCACATATCTACTAGCACATCTCGAACAGGATTGGCAACGGAATTTCAGAAGTGGAGGATCTTGCCAAGGCCGCTGGAAATCCTGTCTGAGCGACTTTTGAGCCTGTATAGGGCTCCACACTGCCCTCTGGGGGGTAAGCTAGATCTCCTGTATCTTCAGCTACCCTATGAAACTATCTCAGCACAGGACTAAGCCCTAGATCTACATGATGACAATAAGAGTAAATAGTATTCACAAACAGAATTATAATATTTGTCTAGCAGCAGCAGAGAGGTCTACCTCAGTAAACGATTTTAAAACTATTTTTAAAAGATTTTTTAAAAGTTTTTTATTTTGAAAAGATTACTGAGTGTGTAATTGAGAGATTGTTGTTTATTGTGTTGTGGTTTGTCTCTAAACTTGCTGTTAACCTCCTATTGCTACCAAATTCAGGTCTGGACATTTACCACATAGAAAATTAATCAACAGAAGACATACAATGGGCAAAAGAAAACAGTCTTTATTAAAAGATGCCAGTCACCCAGAAGGAAGCAAACTGATGCCTCAACTCCCTGCTTTCAAGGTTTTGGGGGAAATGAAAATTAGGGGTTATATATAGAGTTAGCATTCCCAGGAACTTGAGTCAGATAATCCTATGCTAGGCAGAATTATTGATCTCCTGGTGGTGGTCTAGACTTACCTTGCAGACAAGATGCTCTGGACTGCAAAGAGAAAGCCATATCTTGGGAATGAGGAGTTAGGACACAGCAAAATGGAGTTACTGAAGACAACAGCCTGTTATAACAAACCATGAAGTGACTACTGTTATTTAGCCTAACACACTGGCTACAGAAGTCTTGTGTCTTTCACGGTCTCTTGTGTCTCATTGGCAGCTCTGTGCTATGTATTATCTCTGCTGTCATTTCTCTTTTTTTATTGGATATTTTATTTACATTTCAGATGCCATCCCATTTTCCCTCCCTAGAAAACCCCTATCCCATACCCACTTCTCCTTTTTGCTAGTATACAATTTTTTTTAATGTTAACCAAAGGCTTTATAAGTTTGGTAATGCTCAATATCAATCAGAAGTGTAACCCAATACCCAACCTAGATATATCAACTATCTTTGATGGGCAGAGACATGTGAACATCTGCCTCCATGTCTGGGCCCCCTCTCTCTTTTTCTCTCATCACCTAGCTCCTCCTCTCCTTCTCCTCTTCCTCTCCTTACTTCTCTTCCTCCTCTCCTCCTCTTCCTCTCCGTACTCCTCCCACCTTAGCTCCTCCTACATATCACCCTTCCTGTTAAAATAAAACTTTTCTCTCAAAACTATACCAACTATATATATATAACTATATAACTATACCAATTTATGTCAGTAAGGTGCAAGATAGACCTAATACCCAGTCCATCATTTTGTTGACTATCTGCTGTCATTTCTTGATGTTTTTAAAATTCCACCAACCACCCAGCTGATCTGACATAGTTACATATGGCATTATTATATTCTCCTGAATTTTATCATGCACTTCTCTTCATTGTTAGATGAAAAATCCTTCATGGCTCCAGATAAATTGTGTTCTTGGAGTGAGACATTCTGTTGCCTTCAAATCTGGTATAGAATAGGCACTTATAGATGCCTATATGCAATGCATAATTTTGTATCTCACTAGTTACCAGACATATGAAAGAAAAGAGAAATATGTTTAGTTTTCAGGAAAATATATGGTATACCTGTTTGATAACCAGTTGTTTTAGTTTACGCAGAAAAGTCATACTAAACAGTAAAAATTATGTGTGTGAAATTTAGGACAGAGAGGGAACATGAGTAAAATAAGTAACAAGGTTGATATCTGGAACTAAGCTGTCATCTCACTTTAAATTGGTTGGAGTTTACTTTAATCAGGAGCAACTATGAGAAGAATAAATTCTTTTGCCATTTTGACTTTACCAGTGAGAAGCAGAGATATTGCATGCATTATTTGTCTCTTAGACCGTGACTCTCTCAATTCAAATGTGGGCTTTAATAAATGGATATAAGTGTTCTTCTGGCATTAATATCCTTTTATTTTTCTCTAATTTCTAGCAAAGTGTGTAGCTGGATGAGCAGAGAACATAAGTAAAAGAGTCTGAAGGAGGAAACTCCTCAAAAGACTTTCATACCAGAGCTGCCTTCTATTTTTTACTTAAATGCAACTTTAAAGGAAAAAAGAAGAACTGATCTGACACCCCAACCCCAACCCTGAACACTACGTAATATCTTTTCTCATCAAACTCCACCCTTTGTGAAAGAAGCTGTGTTTCTTACTTTATACTGTCTTCATTTTTGATTTGTACAGCTCTCCCAGCCAGAGGAGGTGAGACATCCGTTCCCCCTACAAGAAACTCTGGTAAGTCACCTCTCAGCCCTTGGTTGACTCGTTAGCTCAGCTTCTGTGATGAGTAAAAACTTTAACAGGAAATCCTGAGATGACATCTGTCAGCACCAGGTGCTCACAGAATTATCTGGAAATATAATCTTTAAGATACAGGAAAGGTAAGAATTTAGGATGTTTCAGCATGTGATGTACAAAACATGATAGTGGATGAAATATTTAAAAGAGACAGTGTTTTTAATAAAACAAGCAGAGTCCTTACTCTTTAAAAATAGCTTCTAGAACAATGATATTGCGTGAAATCTGGTTTGATAATCAGCTGAAAAGAGGCGAAATCTCTCCATGGGCCGTGTGTGTTCCAGAAGCTCTACGTTTCTTGTGCTCTCTTGTTCTCTCTTTCTCCCCTTGCTCTGCCTGTGTCTAAGAAAACAGAGAAACCTAAAAATTGTCTAAGTTTATATAAGATCACAAATATCAGAGTTTCTACAGCACACTTAGTAGTGAACTCTTATTCTGGCTTAGCACTTGAAGGTGAGTTTTTTTTTTTTTTTTTTTCCCCCGGTGTGCTTCTCTTAGCTGCCTAACTGGGAAGAACGAAGAGCTTTAGAGAGCTAAGCAGAGAAAATTTTCAGGTAGAGCAGTGGCATTTAGATAGAGCAAGCCAGTTGGTTGTAGAGGCTGGACGCTGACTATCACCCATGGAGATGGAAGAATCATGTCCTACTTGATCATCTCATCTTGTCTTTTTATACGAGAACTCTTGATGGTGGAAACTCAGGACACAGAAATAACTTTAGAGAAAAAAGTGAGGATAATCTACTTTAATTACTGATGCTATATTCTATGACACTGTTTGTGTATTTGGACATTAGCTCATTTCATCCTGACTACAGAGAAGCGCCGTTGTCGGAAGCCATCTAGGAAAGGCTAAGGCTAGCCAGTGGCCTTCTTGGAGGTGGCCCACCTGTTTGCATGGACAAAGCTCCGAGAGGCAAGGTCTCAAGAGTCTTCACTTCAGGATTGCTTCTTACAGCTGATATGCCTTTTCCTATCAGTATCACATAGCCTAAAAATTCCTGCGCATCAGACCACCCTATTGGTGAGATTTCTTGCAGATCAACATAAAGATGAACTTTCATGAATTAATTAATGCTGTTTAGATAAATTCATAATTTTATAGCGTTCCTGATTTGATTCAAATAATCTTAGGAAGAAAGTTTTAAGAGATGGTTTTAGTTGTTTGCTAGAAAGATGTAATAAAGTTAAAATCAAGACTAGAATGCGCCCACTTCTCATAATAGTAAGTAAGGCTGTATAATAAGAAATACAATGAGCTCTCATCACTACACTAAAAAGAGAAATATGCTTGGGACAAATTTGTGTTCAAGGAGAAAGTATTCAGGTCCAAGAATGAAGCCACAGGTGTGAACTATAATAAGACAAAGCCATGTGAAACAGTTACTATGAACTTAAAATGAGCATACAGGATGAAAAATTGCTTTAAACTTAATATCAACATCCTTTTGTAACTCCCATTTTGTATAACATTTTATCTATGAGGTAATTATCTAATAACTTTTGCCTATAAAATGGCCAGAGAAAAGAAATAAAGATGAGGGGGTAGCTGGGGAGTAGGAATCTGTGCCATCTACCCATCCATCCATCCATCCATCCATCCATCCATCCATCCATCCATCCATCCATCCAATGTAGTGATGCGGCCATTTTCTGTTTCACCTACTGTGTATGTGTCTGTGTGAGTGACATCTTTCTCTCTCTGATTCAAAAAGCATTACCCAGTTCTGGCTGCCTGACCAGAGAAGGGAGAATTCCTCTACTTAATCCCCTGTTGTTAAGCAACAGGTGTTAATTACTCTGAGACCTTTGGCTTCTGGCCCAAAAACAATGCAGACTCAAGGAGAGTAAATATTATTTATACTAAGGAACCTTTATTCTTGGAAAATAAACTTTTGGCCCCCACCCTTCTACTGCTCTCCCAATTGGTTACCATCTAGAAAGATGTTCTGGAAAGTTCAGAGCAAACCATGTTACAAAGAGAGAAAGAGAGAGAGAGAGAGAGAGAGAGAGAGAGAGAGAGAGAGAGAGATCTTATTAGTCACTAAAGAGTGACAAGCAGCATATGTCAGTTGCGGTTTCATACTGTCCAAATTCAAAGTCAGTTACTTCCTGGTGATATGGTTTTTATATTAACTTATTCATTCTCTCTGAACTTGGGGAATGTTTTGTCTAGAAAAACGTAAACAGTATATTGTCTGCCTCAAACAATTGACTCAAACATTTGGCAAATGCGCATGTAAGAAACTTATAACTGCAATTGCACCCACTGCTAATTCTTACTGGCATTTGTGTGAAATCTAGCATTTATAGATAAATGCCTACAAACAGCATCTTCAGTAGAGCTCCTAAGTCCATGAGTTACGTAAAACCTGACTCAGTTTCACAGATTAATTCACCCCACATTGATATGGAAAGCAAGATTTTATTTGATGAAATGCATCTTTGGTGACTTTCAGCCTGTCTGATGATAGCAAAATTAAACGTAGAAATCCATGCCTCAAAGATCTACTAAATTATAAAACAATAATTGTGGTAGGCCAGTAACTGCTTTAAACTTTATTAAGCATTGTCTTTTATTTATTCATAGGCTTTTGCAAGATGGATTTTCAAGGGTCAGTGCCTACCGATATCTATGACATTGATTATGGTATGTCAACACCCTGCCAAAAAATCAGTGTGAAACAAATCGCAGCCCAGATCCTGCCCCCACTCTACTCCCTGGTATTCATCTTTGGTTTTGTGGGCAATATGATGGTCTTCCTCGTCTTGATAAGCTGTAAAAAGCTGAAGAGTGTGACTGATATCTACCTGTTCAACCTGGCCATCTCTGACCTGCTCTTCCTCCTCACGCTCCCGTTCTGGGCTCACTATGCTGCAAGTGAGTGGGTCTTTGGGAATATCATGTGTAAAGTATTCACAGGGTTCTATCACATTGGCTATTTTGGTGGAATCTTCTTCATTATCCTCCTGACGATTGATAGGTACTTGGCTATTGTCCATGCTGTGTTTGCTTTAAAAGTCAGAACGGTCAACTTTGGGGCGATAACAAGTGTAGCCACTTGGGTGGTGGCTGTGTTTGCCTCTCTCCCGGAAATAATCTTTACCAGGTCTCAGAAAGAAGGTTCTCATTATACATGCAGTCCTCATTTTCCACACACTCAGTATCATTTCTGGAAGAATTTCCAAACATTAAAGATGGTCATCTTGAGCCTGATCCTGCCCCTACTGGTCATGGTCATCTGCTACTCAGGGATCCTCCACACCCTGTTTCGCTGTAGGAATGAGAAGAAGAGGGACAGGGCTGTGAGGCTCATCTTTGCCATCATGATTGTCTACTTTCTCTTCTGGACTCCATACAATATTGTCCTCCTCCTGACCACCTTCCAGGAATTCTTTGGACTGAGTAATTGCAGTAGTTCTAATAGACTAGACCAGGCCATGCAGGTGACAGAGACTCTTGGGATGACACACTGCTGCCTAAACCCAGTCATCTATGCCTTTGTTGGGGAGAAGTTCCGGAATTATCTCTCAGTGTTCTTCCGAAAACACATTGTCAAACGCTTTTGCAAACGCTGTTCAATTTTCCAGCAAGACCATCCAGATCGTGTAAGCTCAGTCTATACACGGTCCACGGGAGAACAAGAAGTTTCTACTGGTTTATGACCTGTATTGTATATTGTGT
The DNA here is from genome assembly GCF_011762505.2 of Arvicanthis niloticus. Classification (NCBI taxonomy): domain Eukaryota; kingdom Metazoa; phylum Chordata; class Mammalia; order Rodentia; family Muridae; genus Arvicanthis; species Arvicanthis niloticus. Next base: position 44,215,677 of record NC_047678.1, read on the forward strand.
ATTGTATATATAATTGTGTATACACTTGTTCTTTTAAAAAAGAAATTAGTATCATAGAGGGCCCAAGATACGTGCATCTTTTTGATATTTATTTTAGATAGGCTGGGTCTTTTAAAGCTAAAATGGGGGCGGGAGAGGCGAGGAGAAAGAGTCTTTTATCTGGGAGGGGTAGCATGCATAAAGAGACAAGAGGCAGGGGCCATGGCGCATGTGCAAAGGGACGGACTCAGGGGTGCGGCTGTTGCCTAGAGATGACATGTCTTGTAGCTGGGTTCCTGAGAGGTGGCTGTAAATATGCTTACTTGGCATAAAGTCGCTTCTTGCTGTCCATGGATGTGCCTGAGTGCCAACGGGGAAGAACCACTTCTGCATATAAAATGTAGAGTCAGCAGAACTTGGGGTAAACTGGAGTTAGAGGTGAAGGAGAACCCCTAGGCTTAATTAACTGGAATAACCATTGAGGAAACAGCAAATACAAAGGAAAAATAGAGGAAAGAGTTTAGCCTAGGAAGGAAGTCTCATTTTACAGCCTGAATATAATGTTGTCTCAGGCTGGCATTTTGTTCCTGCCTCAGACCTAAATCTTACCATACCGGCTTTGATCCTGAAGGGTAACCAGGGGGCTGTGAAACACCTGGATTATGAATCACGAGCCTGAGATCTAGGAATAATACGAACCCCTTGTAATTCTAGATGAGGGCTGTTTACATAGTTTGAACTCAGAACTTTGAGCAGAGGGTCCAAGAGATGAGAGAAGAACATCAATTTTTTTTTTCTATTTACTTAGCAATCATCACATCTGGAAGATTCATTTTCAAAACAAGTTGCTGTGCACTCCAGGAGTCATGAAAGTCTAACTATTGCCCTCTGTGTTCCAGGTTGAGTGTGAGGGCTTCAGTCACACTTTCCAGATAGCTTCTCCACACAAACGATGCTAAATTTAGCCATTTCAGAGAGGTTGAGGATTTTTGTTGTTTTTGCAGTTGATATTGTTTTGAATTTTAGAGCAGTTAAGATCTTCATGGTGAAGGCTAGGGGAAGAAATAAAGGGGTTAGAATCTCTCAGAAGATTCAAGTATCCGCCTAACAAGAGGTGGTACTGGTTTCTCTCAAGCTCTGATTATGAAACCAGAGTCCTGTGACTGTCAGCAGGAAGTGAACCTTTGCTTTTTTCTTTCCTGTGATCCACATCTTCTTCCCCACTATGTAGCCCAGACTAGCATCAAGTTCATGGTCCTCCTGCTTACATCTCAAGTTCTGAGATTACAAGTATATATGAACATGCCCAGCTGGATTTTTATATTCGTTAGCACATAGAAAGTTATAAATTCTTCGAAGATAATGAGTCTTATAAAAAGTGCTTTGTAAAAAAATTGCATTTTATACTTTCAATCAAGTGTACATTTAGTGAATAGTAAGTAAAATTATGAGAGTATTTTGTAAGTAGTTGTTTTGGAGAACACCCCCAAATAATACTGGTTTAAATATAGAGTTCTTAGAGTAAGTGGGTGCTGGTGACAATTGTATTTCCTTTAAAGTATTTTTAGCAGTTAACTTTCCTCCTGAAACACATTTTCATAATAATTTGCTGTTAAAGATATTATGTCTAAGAAATATTATTATTTCTGAGCAGTTTTGCCTTGAAAGGTTGTAAATATTAAATTGTGCTTACTCTCCATCAAAAGAGTTTTTAACATATTTACAAATTTATTTCAGAAGTCAAGAATCTAGTTGAAAATAAAGATATGCAACTTTGTGGTCTGGTATTTGACTGGGTGTCACGTGGTAGGTGTCATGTGGCAGGAAGGGTGAGCATTGTCTTTGTTTGCTCCTTTCTTCCTTCCTTCCTTCCTTCCTTCCTTCCTTCCTTCCTTCCTTTCTTTCTTTCTTTCTTCCTTCCTTTCTTTCTTTCTTCCTTTCAAGTGTGTTAATAATTTCAGTAATGGAACTTCGATAACACTGGGATTTCTTGCACATGTTTCTTGTTCAGAAAGAGGATGGATGCTCCAAGGAGAGTTTGGACCATGCTGGTTTCCAGTCTGCTACAGCCTCAGCTTCTAAGGGGCTGTTCATGCTCCTTATGGAAGAAACAAACCAGTAGGAAATAAAACAGGCTGAGTGGTTCAGTAACTTCTAGATTCAAAGGGTTGCTTTTCATCTTTTAGATTTGAAGGTAGAAAGTGTCAAAGAAGAGTGGAAGGCATCCGGGCTTAGAAGAGAGAAAGGAGTCAGGGCAAGGGAGTCCTCTATCTGCTATGATAAAGTCAGCTTTTGTGGGGATGAGGGAAAGTGTGTTAATAACTTATCTTGTCGCTGTGAAAAAAATCTGACAAAGGCAGCTTAAGGAAGGACTGTTTACCATTGTTGGTGGTTTGAAGGAATACACTCTGTTGTGGTGTGTGAGGAGTGTGAGCTTGGTGGTCATGTCACATCTTCATCCAGGAAGCAAAGAATTGAATGCTGGTGTCATTTCTCTTTCTCCTTTTACTCAGCCCACGTCTCTAGTCCATGGGATGGTGTTGTTCATATTCAGAGTGGGTATTCCCTTCTTGGCTTATCTTTCTGGAAACATCCTCATAGATACAGTCAGAAATGAGTGTCCTAGTTAATTCTAAATCCAGTAAAGCAATCAATCAATACCAACCATTACAAAAATGTCTGTTTCTTTCTTTCTTTTTCTGTTATGGCTGAAATACACACTCCTTCTTACCTTTCCGTATGTTAGATGAATTCAAAAAGAAAAACTGCTTGAGGTATAATATGACTATGTATATATTTCTTTCATAATTTTATAAATATTTTAACGTCCCATTTGACTCCATATTGTTACTATTTAGATAAATTATAATTTCTGTGCTATTATAATTCTGTAATGCCTCAAGAGCTTATTTTGTTTTAAAAATAGGGAGTTTTGTTTGTTTTGAGAGTTTCTCTGTGTAGTCCAGGCTGCCCTGGAACTTCCTCTGTAGATCAGGCTGGCCTCAAACTCAGAAATATGCCTGCCTCTGCTTCCCAATTACTGAGATTAAAGGTGTGCACCATCATTGCCTGACTCAAAAATGAGTTTTAAAGTATACATAGAGAAAAATGACCCTTTTCCCTGCTTGAGTCAAAGGGAAGGCTCGCAAAACTGCAACTAGCCCAGGCTATATTGATTCTATACTGCCCCCCAGTGGCCAACTAGCAAATAACAAGAATGTTTGGCAACCAGCATGGACCACATCTTAGAAATAAGAAGTATGGTTCCACTGAATTGTTTACTGTTTGTGTCTTTAATTCCAGTGTGGACAGAGGCATATCCAGAGCAGCTCAGGGTAGATGACACACAGCTCTTTCTCACTGCTTCAGAAGAACAGGAAGAACATCAGCTGAGAATACCAGTTGACACTTTGGTTGAAATAATTATTTCAGGTGGATCTGCAGAATGCTGGAGCCCAGACCTTGAAAAGGCTCTAGAAAATTATTTATAAACAGGTATTTTTCACATGCACGAAATGCCCCACACTCTCCTTGCATTTCACTCTAACCCTGTGTTTCCCAAGTGTTTGCAGTGTTTCAATATAGTTTGAGATGTAGGTGGTTTTCCTTGATTCTTTTTATTCTCTTTTCTTCATTGCCATTATTACTCCACAGGGATGAAACACTCTTACAAAACTATATACCTTTACAATGGAATAGCTGTGGAGGATTACTCAGTCCAGGTGCCTCTCTCTGTAGGTGAGAAGCAGAGTCTACTCCAAGCCCTCAAAGAGGGTTTCAGAGGACCCAAGAATTAGCAAGTTATGACAGTGTTTCCCAATCTCAGTGTGCAGTCAGTGATAAGCCTTTGAGTAAGTAGGTGGGGAGACGGTCTGATACCACTTACAATCATGCCTAGATAAATTCAAGAGCTGGGCTTACTATTAATGAAGGCTATATTCTAGTTCTGGCGTAGTCTTAGCTTCACTTTGAAATGACATGGGGAGTTTTGCACTAAGCCCCGCTCCCATTCTACATCAAACAATTCTGTTTAATCAACCCACATGTGCCTGTGTTTCTAGCTCTTAGGAACTCGCCAGGTGGCTCTCAAGATAGTCGAGTTTGAGACACTGGGAGTGAAGACTGGGTTGAAGTCTGTCGTACTGGGTATGATGGTTGGCGTTTGAGCACTGTCACACAGACAGTGTGGCATGAAGAAGATTATGACTTGGTCAGGCAATGTTAATTCTGAAAGGATTGAAAAGTTAGCATTAAGAGAGTAACTCTTGGATAGCCAGGCACCTAATTTGAATCTATGCACACACACACACACACACACACACACACACACACGAAACAAAGCTTGGCTTGTGTCACTGTGACCACAGTACTCAGTTAAAACAACTGAAGGAAGGAGAAGTCTACTTTGGCTCATATCTTTAGTTCATTATGAGGAAGTCATAGCATTGTATGAAAGTTCATGGGGTATGTACACCGAAGACTCTTCATGTTACAGAAGTTCAGAAAGCAAAGTCCAGAATTGGGGGCAAGCTATAACTTTCAAAGGATCATCCCTAGTGCCCTAAAGCCAGCCAGACCTTACCTCCTAAAGAATCTATGGGCTTATCAATAGTGCCACTGTCTGGACATGTTTTGCTATACACAAAACATGACCCTGTGAAGACTATTTCTGAAAATCAGATATAAGTTACTCTTTTTGTTTTGAGTCAAGACAAGGTCCCTTTGTGAAACTAAGTATAGCTAAACATAATGCAACTAAGTTTAAAAATAAAAACATAGTGGAAATGCTTCAGGATAGTCTATATTTACTCCAGAATTTTTCTACTTACATTTATTTCCATTATCTTAGATTCCTCAAAATATCCTATAAAGAAGTTATAATGTTTTCTCAATATATAATCAAATCAATCATCTGTTGATTGGACAACTCAGTCTTTTCTGCATGGCAAAGGCCAAACTCTGGGCTCAGAAGGTAAGAACTTAAAAGTCATATTGTCCTGAATATCATCTTGAAGCAGTGGGAGCTTAGGCAGTAATCTGAGTTCTTAAAGCCTTTGGTTCCTTTTGCTAATTTGAAGACTACTAATATCAGCTGACAGGGATGTTTTGGATAGATAATGTCTATACCAGGCTGCCCAGTAGAATTTCCCTAATGCCATGCTCTCTTTCTGTATCTTCTAGTATGGTAGCATATTGCATGAGTATAGAATGTGGGTAATGTGGATTATAAGTTATATTTAATTTTAATGTGGCCAGGATTATTATATTGAATATTCCAAGTCTGGTGTGCATATAAATAGTGTAATTTGACTTGTGTTTAGTCATTAAAGTATTGAGATACTATGGACATCTACTATTTTTAAGCCCTGGATTTCCTCTCTGTAACTGAGTATAATAATATCTGTCTTATAGTTTTGATTAGAGGATAAATAAGATACTGGATGGTGAGACCTTAGCACAGTATCACCTAGTTCACAGACATCCTTGTAGATATTTGCTATTGTAAAAGTTTTTTGAGAATGTCTATCTTCTTTTTATCTTGAAGCACATATGGCACATAAGACTCTAATGACTCTGTGTAAACTGTCATAAGGGGTAGCTCATTGAGAACTTGAGCTTTTAGATCAGTCTCTCTATAAACACCCTCAAAGACTTACCTAGAGGAGGGCTTTATTATGTTCTTCTGGGTACTTCTCAATCCAATCAGGTTGATGGACAAGATAAATCACACTACTCCACTATAAAAACTTAAGTCCAGAGTATCCACAGAAACATGATTGAAAACCCTGTTACAATGTTCTCAGCTAACCGTAGTCACATGAAAGAGGGCTCTCCAAAAAGAGGAGACTTGTGCAGGCTCTGCCTGATTTGTGTGGTTGAATTTTTACTCATAGAATATTCTTGATATTTTGCTTGACCACAGGAGACTCAAACTGTCTCCAGACACCTTATTTTAATCTACACACATATCACCATGCTATGTCCATTGCCTTTCTTCATGAGTTTTTTCCATGGGCCCAGAATTCCCCTCTTCTCAGCTTCCTTAGTGGCATAAGTGGATCTGATGAGCATATGTAGCCTGTATCCTAACTGGCAAGGTGTACATAATTCATGGTCGTGTTAGATTGCTGGAGTCCAGCCTAGCATCACAGTTCCCTGAGAAAGGCAACAAGGGTGGCATTGGTGATTCCAGGGCCAAAAGCGACTTACTTTTGGCAATTTAACTCTCATTTTAACTCTTTGCTGTTCTGTTGCCAAAAGCCACTGGCTTCTGGCAATTAAACTCCTCCAGTATAGCAGCAGGGGAAAAGAAACTTAATTACTTTGGTACTTTTCTCTGTGATCAGGCCTCTCACTAGCCAGGTGAGATACTTGGAGTTCCTTAACTCTTATTGAGCCAGAGAAAAAAGAAAAGGAAAAGAAAAAAATCAGAATAAGAAGAAAAGAAAAGCACACATACAGAGACACACATGTACTGGATCAAGGAGAGAAGGGCTAACTTACTGCTTTATTGTAGTTTCTCTCAGTTTTTATACATTTTCAGAATAATTGATCACATGGGTTTTGTTTGGTTGGTTTTTTTAAGACATAAATTTATGTCATAGCTCACCAAGGCTTAAGGAGTTACAGCAGAATTGTTTATATGTATTTTCATTATGACTAGTTCCTGACTAAACATTCATTATTTTTACCAGCTCCATAAGTTCATTATAAGTTTAAAGCAATAATTTTTGTGTCACGGTAGGATGGTATTGTCAAAAGACAAATCTTGTGTCTTATTATTTTGAAGTCTTATATATAGAGACTAATCCATCATTTATTTTCTGTCCTTGTATCTACAATAAATTGCCCATTCCCAGGTTTTGACCTTTAGTTACCAGATAGTGGCCTCATTCCTGACCTAGAAGGAATGTTTACTTAATTGTAAAAGTGTTCCAAGCTTATTTTCTTTTCCTAGTGCAATTATCCTGTGGCACATGAAGGTTTATAGAGTTCTATTTGCAGCTTTGATTCTATAGGTGACTTGAGATTACTTATATCAGTTTATGAGTTCTAAAAAATCATTATCAAGTATTTTAAATCATCAGCGCACCTACACAGAATTACTACATGAAAGTACATCTCCATTTTGATTCTGCAGGAAATCTGTTCAATAAGGTGGGATGATGCTCAGGGACCATTGGGCTATATAATAATGGCAAGAAAGGACTATCAGCAGCAAGAAGCAATACTGGGATGAAGTCTATGAGGACCCTGCATCTCAGAACACACCTATCACAGCCCTGCAAGGCATTGGGCCATTTTGAGAAAACTCACTTGCCATAGCCTTTCATAGATGGCTTCTGACACTAGACATCCTTCTTAGTTTGTATATGCATGAGGTTGGGTTAAATCTCTTACACAAAGTATAAATAAAAGTATATCTGTAGAAAAATAAATCGATATCCAATGGGAATTGTGTATAAACATGGAAGTGACCTCAAAATGCTGAGTGGATTCTTTAAGAATGAAAAGTATTGGGACTCTGGGAGAACAAAGGTCCTTGTGCCCACAGATCCCTAGGGAAAACAAAGTATGTTAAATACACAAGATTTTCCTCTCAAAGTAAAGTGTGAAAGTTTAGTTTTATTAACCAGATGTCATCTCAGAGGCTTTCTGTTGAATAAGTTTACTCTTTCTAGTTCTTTCTGAACTCTGGCTGTCTGGTTCAACTCAGCAGTTCTGGCTCAAACCTCCTCTCCCAGTGACTGCTTCAAACTGGCTTGTCTAAGTTTCTGACTGAATTCCTCTGCTTGGCCTCAAACTAACTCTAGCAATCTGTTCTAATTTTCTGGCTTCTCATTCTCTGACTCATTCTGTCTCCACCTGCAACATGTCTCTGTAAAACTGTCCCAGTGAAACTGCCCTCTCTCTGTCTCTCTGTCTCCCTGTCTCTCTGTCTCCCTGTCTCTCTGTCTGTCTGTCTGTCTGTCTGTCTTGTGCTACTCTCTTAAGTGGCCTCTCCTTCCTGTCTGTCTTCATGAGAGTTGGGTGTATCCTATCTCTGACTCATTCTGTCAAATCTTTTTCTGATTTGTCACTTTGTCTGTCCCCCAGTTAAACATCTCTTTCAAACATAGCTGCCTCTCTTTATACACTAACCTTACTTTCACTGTTTGGAATTAAAGATGTGTACTAAGGGCATGTCTGTATTCCAGCCAGGGGAATTCAAGGTGTGTGACATGTCTGCATCCCAGTCGGATCACACAGATCTAGAAGGTCTTTGGATGTGATCCTTTGCCAAAGCATCCATATTGCTGGATTAAAATTCCTCTGCAGAAAGAATGTATAACCTGTTATCTTTTTCATCCAGAAGACATGGAAGTAGAAGTGATAATAGCCTGAAAATCTGCTTTATCTGTAGGGATAGGCCATATCAAGCTCCCATCACCAGGAATAGAGGTAGCTAATAGTCCAAATAACCTCTATATTATCTGTAAGATTGAGCCATGTAGCCTATTTCAAGAAACCATCTTCTTGGAAGAAATGGAATGTAGTTTAAATTGAGTTTCAATGTAATTATCCCTTCTTGTACACTGGAGGTTGTAGTACTTGGGGGAACATTTCCCCAAATTGTACTGTGTTTAAATGTGTTGTCAGTAAACCACCTGGCACAGACTCCCAAAATTTGATCCAGCCCAACTTAGTGAAGCTGAACCAAGTTTTTATTCTTTCTTCTTTGTGGATTGTTTTACTGCTGATCATGACATTTTCAGGGACCCCTCCCTCCACAAGGGAGAACTGAAAAAACAATGGAACTGGAATTCATTACAGAGATGTTAGTCTACTATAGTGGAAAGAAAATAGTGCAGCAGAGTACCAAGCATCATAGCCAGGAAGCGTAGAAAGAGGAGATGCCTGAGTTGGTTTTCTTTTTCTTCCTTGTTATCCCATCTGTGGTCCTAACCTATAGGATGCCACTCCTACTTTCAGAGCACACCTTCCCCCTCAATACTAAAGAGAGTGAGAACTCTAAATGATACAGGAATAGCACTGAAGATTGCAGCCATTGCCTGTAGGTTGAGGCAGAGAACCCAAAGAAGGTGAAGACAGAAGACATATATGGTGGATTTTTGCATGAAGTACATAGGGTGAAGAATCCAGTATGAGTGCCGGTTTTGAACCTTCTGTTGGTGATAGAGCTTGTGGAGACAGTGGTGGAAGACTCAGGCTGAAGACAGAGATGTGAGTAGTGATTCTTTGAGAATATAATAGAAGCGTTGTCTCAGATATGCATTCCCTGAATGGAGGCATTAATGGTTCTAAATGTGATACAAGAAGTTGGAAGATCATGAAGACTTGAATGTAGGGAGAGGTGAAAAGTCAAGCTTGGATTTCAACTCACGAAAATGAAGAACACTGACTTTAGAGAGTGGTAGAATGGCTACAGTTTTAAAGACAAGTTTAGTTAGAAACCATGGGAAAAATCTAGGCAGTAGGGAAACTGGGTGTGAAATACTGGCAGGGCACCAAGAAGAGTAAATAGAGATATACACGTGGCTGTCATGGGTAATGGATGCCACAGGGTGAACAAAATACCTCATACAGAACTTAAAGTAATGCAAGCATCTAAAGAACAAGAAAATTTGCTAGGAGAGTCAGAAGTACTTTAGTACTAGAAGTATATATTGGTTCAGGGAAGAGGAAGTGAAGTGTCAGCAATTGCAAATGCTGTGAAGATTGGCACATGTCATGGGAAGACACCAAAGCATCCACAGCCTTGTGATGGTATAAGAATGACAGACCACTCAGTTCCTGCCTGCTTCTTCCTCAGTGATCTGTTCCAAAAGAATGAAAAACAAATTAAAACAAACAAACACAACAAAAAACAAAAAAAAAACTTTTTTCTTTACCCCAGAAGTACCCAGAAAGGAACTTTTTTTTTTTTTTTTTTTTTTTTTTTTTTTTTTTTTTTTTTTTTTTTTTTTTTTTGTCTCCATGTCTGGTGTCTTCAGAAAGTATGAAGCCAGTCTTGTGGTTTAGAGAGTGTGGCTTACTTGGGGTGGAGGCATTTATTAAGAACCATTCGAGACGATGTGACTGAATCTTTTGAGAGAAGATGAGGGTCATCAATTCTGGGGTAGATAGGAGTGGCTTAAATCACATCCTTGAAAACTCTGGAGCCTATGAAAGTAATGATGTACAACCCCTGAGGAGTCTCAGTGACTGTGCCAGGGCATATATGGCAGGGAAGAAGCAGAGCTTTCTAAGTGCTCAACAGGATTTAGAACCCAGGACATCCATCTAGGCTGTAGCACAGACTAGAACTCTTTTCCTGCACAATTAGAATAAGTCATAATTTAATCTTATTAGAAGTACTATTGTAAAATGAGGATTTATCTAATTTATTAATTTTAAAATACTGAAACATAAAACATTTTTATTAGAGGCTATCTAAACCCCATCAATCTTGGGTGTCCAAATAGACATCCAAGAAGAGGAAATAGGAGAGTTAGAAAAATGGGGGCTGGGCAGATGTCTCAATGTCTGATCTTTTTGTTCACATTTTGTGGACAGAATGAAAAGCCAACCTAATGATCTGGTGGAGCAATAGATACTGTGCCCTCATTGGACACATGACTTCCTCTTTCAGGGTGATGTGTCCCTGTGTGGTTCCTATAGTCTTACAAAACTGGTTTTAAAATTTTTAGTTTTTATTTCTTATTATTCAGAGTAAATAAAATTTGTAAGAAATCCATACCCACTTTTCTAATTATAAAGGATGCTGTGAGAGCTGTTCAGGTGCTCTCTTCAGGGCCACTTACCACTCCCTTGGTTCCTAGGCATGGAGCTTTTGAGACCTGGAACTACCTGTCCAGGCTGTAATGCAGTGAGTGGATGAATATGGAAGCTGATGGAAAGGCTTGGTCCAATTTCCCACATTCAGAACATTCCTCGGTGTAGCTGGACTTTTACGGACTGTTCAGCTATTTAAATAAGGACACAGAGATTCTTGTATATTTTTTAAGTTTAGGGTTTAACTTGGGCTACCTCCCAGATCCTCTAACCTGACTAATTCTGCCCATGTCCCATCATGACCTGTTCTACCTCTCTGCTCATGTTCGCATCCATCTAGCTCCAAATCCTCTCCTTGAATCCCTGCTTCTGATTTTTCCCCATTGTCCCCTTCTCTCTACCAGAAGTCCTGCCTTCCACTTCATGCCAAGTTATTGACCCTCAGATTTTTATTAAAGCCAATAAGAGAATCCCTTAATTAGATGTTGGAAGGGCAGAGACCCTTTTACACAGTGTATTCCAACACCTCAAGGCTATCTTATCTCTGCTGTTCCTTAGAGTATTAGTTGAATACTGGTTGTTACTTCGTTATGGCTTTTTCTACGTGGCCTGATTCCTCATCCTGGCCCATATAGGGAAGCCTCAGACCAACAAGCTTTCCACACACATGCTTCATATCATCTTGGAGCTCTGGATCTCCAGGAATCCAAATGATCTGGTTCTTGGTTTTAATTTTTCACTTTCACTGAAAATTACAGATGTCAACAGGTGATAAAATGTTACCACTTGGATTCTGTGGCTCCTCCCCCCATGTGCTTCATCTCAATGTTACCAAAAAGTAGTTTTCTAAAACTCACAGTATATGAATATTTACTCATGTAAACTCAAAAAACTAACCCAGCAGAAAACAGATTGTTTCCTAGAAGTAGTTTTGGTACTTTTCCCACTAAGGACTATATGACTATTAGAATAGATGCTATTTGGCAGTTTCGCCATTGTATATTATTTTTGTAAACATTTTAAATTTTCTATAGTTTAGTTAAAGTTAGAGGGCTAGATAATCTATGAAAACATATTTTCAGAGACAGTTATAAGGAATATACCCAATTATGATAATTCCAAACAGCCTATTTTCGAATGTCAGTTTAGAACCTTGATACCTGACACTCAGTCAGCACTCTCTATCTTGGCATTTCTACATTCTGTCACTGAGCTGAATCTAATGTTTATGTGTAAAGCAATACCCATGAGAAAGAAACCCTCTTCCTGGGTTGATATAAGTTGTGTTGAGGGGAATTTTATAAACCACTAAGAGGTTAATAAGGATACTGAGTTATAGCAGGTTAAGTCTATAAGCCTGAAATCGTCTCAAATATATGAGTGATATTCACAAGACAGAGGTTCTCAAGGTATCCTTCATGCCTCTGTGAAATCTCATGAGTATGAAATGTCCCCCCGTAAGGTTATTGTGTTGAATTCTTGGTGCCAGATGGTGATGGTATTTTGGGAGGTGGTGAAAACCATTTGGGAAAATGGTTTTACTAGACAAAGGTTATTGTAGATGTGCTTTTGAATGTCTTTCCTTCCTCTGTCTTTTTCTGCTTGCTGTCTACCATGAGGTGAATAACCTCCTCCGTCACATTCTTTGCCACCATGATATTGTGACGAAGTACACAGGGCCAAGAAAACATGAACTGAACATTCCTGTTATATACATTTCCTTGGAAAAGGTAATAAGATGTCTGTTTTATCCAAATAAGTCAAATCCAACAGACCAAGAATATAATTTTGCTTAAGCATAGCTTGGTAAACTATTGAATTTATTGGAATTACTTACAGGAACATGGCTAAGGGGCTACTTACAGAAACTTGGGCACTCAGGCAGTCGTATTACTGAAAAGCTCACACCATTATGGGTGTTTAGAGTTATGGAACTGGAACTTCCTGAACAATTTGCAGGCAGCTCCACCAAAGAGTCTCCACTCTCCCAGAAAATCTATGTTATTTATGCTACCTCAGGGATGAACCACCAGTTTCATGGGTTTCTGAATATATGTTCCTGGTGAGTCTCATGATTCTTCTGACTCTCCCAAATGTTTCAATATGCAGGAAGTAGTGATATCTTTGTGCCCCATCCAGCAGGGTGATGAACAGGGTCCAGGGGAAATCACCTGAAAGAGAGAATGGGGGAACAGGTGAATGCAAAGGATGGCTTGTATATAGTCTGATCAAACCGGCATTTTAATTTTTTCACACAGGGGTTATATACACATAGAGGCAGGATGTGGGGAAGGGGATGACACAGGAGTGTAGGTGTTCTCAGGGGGAGTACAGATATCTTCCAGAACAGGGTTTTGGCTGGGTGAAGAAGCAGGAAACAGGTCACTATGACTCTGTCTATGATTCACTTGTTCTTATCCAAGCTGGTACTTTCCACCAAGGCTACCTATGCACAAGACCTATGACTACTTGCTCTTATCCAGGCTGGTAGTTTTCCACCAAGGCTGCCTGTCTACAAGATCTATAGCTATCTGTTCTAGAGTCAGTGTTTTCCCACAGAGACCAAGACTTTGTGTTAGTAGGCATGTATGGCTGACTTTAGGCCTTCAGTGCATAAGCAAGGTTGCTCCTGACATCTTTGAAACCATAAACTAAAATAAATAATTGATTCATTATGTTTTATAACCATTTCCTTCATAAAAACCACATGCAAACAACTGTGGTGGGAGGAAACTGACTAATCCCATCTGCAAGAGAGAGAGAGAGAGAGAGAGAGAGAGAGAGAGAGAGAGAGAGAGAGAGAGAGAGATCTTCTGACTGGTTTCTTTAAGCTGAACAGAAAGCCCCAGTGTTGCAGCTTTTATGAGTCATGCAGCTACTTCTGAGTCATCCTTAATTCTTTTAAGTAACTCCTCACCCATATTCCTGTTAATTACCCCAATAAAAAATGTTGGTTTGTCAAATTGTACATTGATGCAATCTTTACTTTAGTACGTAATAGATCCCTTTTCTGGAGTGAACTTCTTTGTGTCCTGTCTCCCCAGGTAAATTCTGCCAAATAACACTTTAATGTTTTTGAAAAGGTGACTATCTGCTTTATTAAGAAATATATTACCAAGTTGACAGGAAATTTTACTAGAGGCTACCTAATCTGTCAGAAAAATTCAGTAGGAAAATACCAAGAGTTGTATTTAGCTCATAGTTTCGGATGTTTAAGGGTATGAATTCACACAAACTCAGCTCTGATGAAGACCTCAAGGTATCATTTTATAACATGAGAATGAGGAAAACTGTAAAGTCACATGGTGAAATAAGAAGCCAGAAACCTAAGACGTTAACCATTCTTGTTTATTTATATTCATTCAGTCTTTCATGAACTTACTGAGACCCGGATGGACTGCATCAAGTGCCTTTTTGTGCCCTTCCCAGGCCTGAGCAGACCGAACACACTTTGCTTGCCACATAGGACCTTAACACCTAGGTGAAGTCATCTGCTTTGTTTACATTTACAACTTCCTACAGGACTTTAACACCTAGGTGAAGTTAGCTGCTTTGTTTACTCTTGCAACTTCCTACAAGAACTTAGAAGAGACTGTCTGGTGAGCCTGCTTTGCCACATTATCCAGCTGAAACAAAAGATGGGTCTGGGTGGGCTTCTCCTATATAACAGAAATGCTGACTATTAAACTTTAATCACAGAACTTTGTCTTGGCTTCATGCTTCTTTCGCCCCTCTGTCCCTTTTTTTATTACCAGCCCTCCTTTCAGGTGAACCCAGTTCATCTGTGACTGCTGGTGGCTACAGGTGGTGCCCAACATGGGGCCTGAGAAAGGGGAAGGGGCGGGGGATGACTGAGAAATGCTGTCTGGATGGAGCTCCACAGAAAATGGAAGAAAAAACATATCCTGCACTTGGTAAGCAACAAGCATTGATGCTAGCACTAGTTATCTTTTGGAGGCTGTGTTGTAGGTAAGTTTAAGCTGATACAGATAGGCTAAATAGGTGTTCCTTCAACATGACCTCGCTAAAACCAAGCTTCAAACACATGAAATTTTGTGAAACACAGACTGTATCCAAATCATAGTAAGGATGCTTGCAAAATCAGTGAAAGGTGGTCACTAGAGTCTACGTCCAATACTGTAAAAAGTGGAGTAGGAGCTGATGTGGACTGTGTATCCTTTGCTTTTAAAATTGAGTTAATATCACATTACAGAATATCTCTGTTTATTCCAAACGGTTATTGCTAAAATTATGACATAACATGTGCTTTCAGTACCCTAGATATAAGAATTTTGCAAAAAGAGTGGGGCAACTGCTGTTTTTAATTGGACTGATCCTTTGCTAATTTCTTTCTTTTTTATTAATTATTTTAATTGTTTACATTTCAAATGATATCCCCATTCTTGGCTACCCCTCCACAAACCCCTATCCCATCCCATCCACCCTCTCCCCCATCTCGTTTTCCTCTATGAGGGTGCTCCTCCACCCACTCACCCACTCCCACCTCACTGCTCTTGCATCCTCCTATGCTAGAGCATCAAGCCACCACAGGAACGAGGGCCTCCCCTCCCACTGATGTCAGATAAGGTCATTCTCTGCTACATGTGTATCTGGAGCCATGGATTCCTCCATGTATACTCTGGTTGGTGGTTAGTCTCTGGGAGCTCTGGGTGGTCTAGTTACTTTATATTGTTTTTCTTATGAGGTTGCAATTCCCTTCAGCTCCTTCAGTCCTTCCCCTGGATCTTCCATTGGGGTCCCCAGGAGATAGAACCTGTAAAGACCACCTCCAGTAGATAGGCATTGCCCCAAGTTGAGGGATGGGGCCACCCAACCATCTTAAAATTGTTAACCCAGAAATGTTCCCGTCCAAAGGAAAGACAGGGACAAAAAATGGAACAGACACTGAAGGAAAGGCCATCCAGAGACCATCCCACCTAGAGATCCATCTCATCTGCAGACACCAAACCCTGACACTATTGCTGATGCCAAGAAGCACTTGTTGACAGTAGCCTGGTATGGCTGTTCCATGAGAGGTTCTACCAGCACCTGACCAATACAGATGCAGATACTCACACCCAACCATCAGACTGACCCCAGGGACCCCAATGGAAGAGCTAGGGGGAAGGACTGAAGGATGTTTGCTGATTTCTTGCCCATTTTCTCAGCAAGGCTGCCTTGATACAGATCCACCCAGTCCTTCAATTCTCCTTTATAACTTTACTTTCCCATGAAAATTTCTACTACCTACCATTCACTTACTTATTTCTGACTGTTGAGTGTGAGCTCCATGAAGGTCAGGATTTTATCTTCTTTTGTTCATTGATGAATCCCCAGCATTTAGAACAGGACTGAGCAGATTCTGGGCAACCTATGAATATTTGTTGAATGAATGAATGAATGAATGAATGAATGAATGAATTACATGAAGGGAATAGTGAGAGTACAAAGTGACAGCTTTTATTATGGAAGTGGAAATAACTACTGTGATAAAAAGGAATTCAGACTTTCAAAGCTAAAGTTTTCAAGGAACAAAGCCACAGAACATGGTGTACTGCCACCAAAAGACATGAATGTGGTTTCAATAAATGTCTCCAAGGCCTATGTACTAAAGGCTTGGTCCCCATTCTGTGCTCTCTCTGTGTTTACTTATTTAAGTGTGTGTAAATGTCTGTATGAGTTTAGGTGTAAGGGTACATCTGTGGAGGTAAGAGAACATTCTTGAGTGTCAGACATCATTGCACTTTTTTTGAGGGTGTGTATTTTGTAAATTGCTGCTGTGTATGCCAGCCTATCTGGCCTGTGAACTTCTGGGGGACTCTCCTGTCTCTTCTTGCTGTCTATAGATACACTAGGATTACAGACTTGAGCTACTATACCTGGCCATGAGTTCTAGGCATTTGAATTGTGGCCCTTGGGATTACACATTTTAGTCTTTCACCCATTCCCTGGGTCCAACTTTCCCTCTCTTTTTTGAGTTATCTCAGATATTCTGTCTGCCATGGAAAGCTGAGTGGCACAATATCCCTTTATTTTCTGTCACTCATTAAAATGGTAAAAAGGACTTTCATTATTACTTAGATTCAAACCTCTAAGCTTTACATTTATTCTAATTCTGAAGATATTTAAAAATTATCCTCATCTAAGCACTATTAGGCAGAATTCTTGAAATAAAGCAAAATAAACTGATACTGCAAGTGGGAAGTTGGAATGATCCTGGATTTACACGATGGTGCTTTTCTTCTGAAGACTAAGCATCATGTGATTCTGTGACATATAGCAATAAAGTTCTACAGTTAGGTCAATGTCTTGGTTAATGTTTCATCGTTATGAAGAGACACCATGACCAAGGCAATTCTTATAAACAACAACATTTAATTGGGACTGTCTTACAATTTCAGAGGTTTAGTCCATTATCATCACGGTAGGAATTATATGCATTCAGCAGAATAGTATGCATTCAGACTTGGTGCTGGAGGAGTTGAGAGTTCTACAGTCTTATCTGAAAGCAGCAGAGATTGTCCCACAGTGAGTGGAGCTTGAGCATAGAAAACCTCAAATCCTACCCCCATGGTGGCACACTTCCTCCAACAAGGTCACACCTACTCCAACAAGGCCACACCTCCTAATAGTGTCATTTCTCATGGGCCAAGCATTCAAACATGAATCTATGAGGCCCAAACTTATTCAAACTTATTCAGGGGTAGGGTAGGTTGCTATTTCATTTTGACTTCCACTTAGCCATGTAACAAGCAGCTTGTGCATTCATGACTTTGTTTCTCCTGTCCGCAATTGTCTGAAACTCCTCCTATCAACTCACACATGGTCCTAGATGTTCTACTGTCTTCCAAGTCACTTGCCTGAAAGACACAGAAGAAGGAGCATGACTAACTCTGGTTGTGGCAGACACTATAGGCAGACTGAATTCCAAGGCCTGATGACCCCTGCTTCCTCATAGAACTCCATGCACCGAGTAGACGGAGGGTGTAGAATGATTTATGTTGTACGCCTGGACCTTTAAATGATCTCCAATTGCTTGTCAACTGTCTCCTTAAGAATTCTTAGCAGTTAGAACTGTTTGACCATGTGACCTTTAGTGTTGGTTGCCTCTTAGATTTCTGGGACCAGAAGATGATTTTTGTAAAAAACCCAGCGGAGGCTGAGAAAGGAAGATTGAGTGGAATGAGAAGAGAAGTCCGTTTGTGCGGAAGATATTGTTAGGAAACAGTTGAGCCAGGAGAAGCTGAGCTGAACAGATATGCTAGAAAAGTTGTTAGTTTGAGGCTGCTAGTTTTGGGAAACCTGGGAGAGGGACTGTTTAAGTGGGCTGTTATGGAACTGAGGGAGGAACAGTTGGGAGAAATATTTGAAGGAGCAGGGTTGGAAACTGGGAGAAATGGTTAGAAAATAAATTAGATTCAGGAATCCCCCCCTCCCCACTACCCTTATTTCTCTTCTATCTAGTGTTAGGGGGTAAAACCAGAGGGATAAAGCATAGAAAAAACACAAGAAACAAGAGAAGAAATGCATGATTTATCTTGTGCAACTAGCTCTTTAAGGTGTCCCCAGTTGCTAGTTAACTTTCTT
Source organism: Arvicanthis niloticus (assembly GCF_011762505.2). Lineage (NCBI taxonomy): Eukaryota > Metazoa > Chordata > Mammalia > Rodentia > Muridae > Arvicanthis > Arvicanthis niloticus. The sequence goes on from NC_047678.1 coordinate 44,234,019, forward strand.
GAGTGTCTTCTGGGAAGTGGCCACAGCCTGGGTTCTCACTGCACCAACCTGTGTTCCCCCCCCCCCTTTTTTTTCAGCAGCAGGCATTTTTAAAGCATCATGCCCGAGCATGTTTGACTGGGGTCCTCTTTTTTATATTTTTCTCTTAGCATTTTCTCACTTTCTATTTTTATTTTTATATGGACTCTATAACTGTTACTCCAAAGGTACATTGTTGATGATAATACCAGTGATGCCATTATAAATTCTATGCCAATATACAGGATTGGTTCCCAAATCAAGTTGATTAAGGCTGCACAGTCATTGGCCCATGAACAGTTCATTCATACTTTTTCTTTTTAGTTCAAATTCCTCTCCTTAAATCAACCCTTTTCATGTCATACCCATATCCTCACCGTTTCCTCAAACTTCCCAGCTCAGGTAACACTCTCTTTTTATCTCTTTGTCTTCTATCTTTATTAAACTTTACTTCATCATTGTATTTACATCTGACTTGTCACTTTTATAGCTTCACGGAGTCTTCTTCCTCTGCGTCCTTTTGTGAGCTGAGTAAGCTCCTCAAAACATCCCAGTATTAGTTATTCTCTGTTTCTTGCAACATTTCTATTTTTCTCAACATGAACACTTGGGCAAGCCCTCCACTCACCAGAACAAACACCAATTTCTGCCACACTTTATCTTCAACTTTTTTCCTAGCCTATATTAGGACTTTCATTTTCTCTAAATCCTCTCTTGGGATCTCATCTCTAGTCAGGCATATCATCCTTCAAGTATGGTAATAAAAACCCAAATACATGCCACGTGCTATGTTCCTTGATACATATTGTCTTATGTTATGGTATGGACCTCCATCAGTGCTAGTGAGACACTACACTTGAAGGTTAGGACCCTTGGGTCTGAACTGGAGACAGTGGGAACTGTTATGCTTCCTCTAGCATTGGAAACAATAGTAACTTACTTCCCTTATCTGAGTGGCCTGGAGGACAGTTGACTAAATGAAACAGAGAAGTCAAAGTTTGGGTGGTAGAGAGGATCAAGAAAAGAAGAACTTCCTATTTTCTCTCAGTGGCTCAACATAGAGCCTCATACTGTCTGAGAAACTTAAATTTCTTGATTCCATCTGGTCCTTAAGCTCTGTGACTGTGTTTTCTCTGGTCTTTCAAGATCAGGACCAGTCTGTTTAAAAGGAAGCAGTATTCTCTTGGCTCATTAATTCCAAGTCTCCTGAATAGTATATTGAGAGTCTAAGCCCTTCTTCCTTTAAGTTCAATCAAGAGGTAAGACATTAGACCTCATCAACTTTGTCAGGATTAGAGCAGTTTCATATTTGCAAACATTTTTATAGCCAAATGGAGCAAAACATTACTTGCCTATAAACCACTTCCAGGGGTGAGAAAACTTTTTTTAATTAATAAAAGATAGGAGATACTTCCATTTTCTCTTTACCCATGGTGTATCCGTTTCTCATCTGCAAATCTTATTTCAGCTAGCAGAATTTAAGTGAAGACAGTGTCATATTTCTTTGTGCTTCTTAGAGGTACCTGGCATATTAAGTCCTTGAGTATTTAATGACTATGCAGAGCATAGCCTCCAATCTGAGGAAGTAGGCACATGTTAAAGAAATGTTTAGCCTTCTGAGATCTTACCTACAATTGGCTAAATCAGGCCTCGAGAAGGGCAAAGCATGGCTGTGTGGGTTCAATCCAGTTTGTGTTTTCCTCTGGAAGGATATATCCATAGAATGACCCTGGAAGATACATGTGATATCCTCACACAGGATGGTCTGGAGAACAGTTATGTGGAACAACATGACAGATGCAACATCAGGACCCTTCAGTTGTTAGGGCCACAGCTGTGTTCTACTATTTTTTTTTTTTTTTTTTTTTTTGGTTGGGCTATAGGATAACATATTCATTGTAGTCATCCTGGTGAAATACAAAGGATTCAGGCATGCAGGAAGTGTATACTTTCTAAACTTAGTTTCTAGTTTTTGTTTCTAGGTTCTCATGCCATTATGCCCTCTCGTTGCTTTACATATAGAAAGCCTTGGTGATTTCATGTTAAAAGTTCTTATCGAACTACACCCTGCAAGCTTACACAGTGAGATGCCGTTTAACACGCTTTTCAATGTGCAACAGTGCCAGGCGCTTTTCATGTGAAGTGGTCATCTGCCAGCCTCATGACAGGGCCTGGAGGAGCCATTGTAAGTGTACTTGGAATGGTTTATACTTGTTCTGATTCACTTTGTTTGAATTCATGTTTTACAAATCTGAGATGGAAAGGAAGAAATGCAAGTGCTCTTTTATTACTCCATAATTGCAACCAGCTGAAGAGACATTCTGGAAGTGTCCTCTGGCATTGAAGATGAAAATTTCGCTACTTGTTTTCCAGCTGTTGGTTTTTTATATCTTGCTCTGTGTGAGTGAGGAATGAATAAAGGCAGTATGGTCTTTGCAAGTTTGCCTCCATCGTAACAGGTCTCTTTTGATGTATGCTCCCAATACTATTGGACTTTTCCTGTCCACATTCCAAGAGCAGCCATAACCTAGACATAAATGTTGATGTCACACAGAATTATTGCCAACACTCTATTGAAAAAATATTTTGTGCACTGGATAAAAGTTGTCTTTGTATTATTCATATGCTGGTTTCTGTACTGGCAGAGATCTGATTATAGGCTGGACTTTAGTAATAGTTATTCTTATGGCTGCATCACGTTTTGTAAACATTCCCTCCAACACCTTCTGCTTGGTTTTCAATAAAGAGCTGAATAGCCAATACCTGAGGCAGGAGAGGAAATGTGGGACTTTAGGGCAGAGACAGGAACTTTGAGAAAGATTCACGTGTGGGAAGACTTGCCAGTCAGACATGGAGAAAAAAACCTAAGAAAGTGAGAGGTAATGAGCCACAGGCAGAACATAGATTAGAAAAAGGGGGTTTAATGTAGCCATTTTATGTATGCCTGACTCTCTCCTGGTTAGTTTATGAGTAAACAATATGGAGAAATCAGAATTTATTAACAAGCCTAAACTGGGTAAATTCTGTGCTATGCTAAGCTATATTCAAAGCATAGATCCTATGTTTCTTGTAGTTTGAGTCTTGCCTGGTTTATTCTGTTCCATGTGTGTCCTCATTGCCGGTTTCTTGTGCCATGTTGTCATGGTGCATGCTGCCTCATGGTAACCTCCTTCTTTCTGTTCTCGCTTCCTCCTTGTGGTCCCTACCTGAGATTCCCTACCCAATCTCAAGTTCTGTCTTCCTCTCTTTCCTGCCCAGTCACAGCCTTATATTAACTAATTATGGATTATTGTGGAGTGTACCCCAATATCAAATTACAGCCTGATCAGGGACACAGAACTCATCTTCTGAATATCCATCGCACAAAACTAACCCTAGCATCTCCACTACCTTTCGTCCAGTAAAAGGTTCTTTTCTTATAATAAACTATATGTAATAAAGTATATTTAATAAAAGTAATTATGAAACAATTGTAAAAACTATCAAGTAAGAGTTGGTTTGGGTTACCTCACTAAGGATGATATTTTCTAGTTCCATTCATTTGCCTGCAAAATTCATGATGTCCTTACTTTTAATACCTGAGTAGCATACCATTGTATAAATTAACCAAATTTTCTTTATCCATTCTTCAGTTGAGGGACATCTAGGATGTTTACAGTTTCTGGCTATTACAAATAAAGCTGCTGTGAACATAGTTGGGCAAGTGTTCTTGTGAGAGAGTGAAGCATCTTTGTGGTATATGTCCAAGAGTGGTATAGCTGGGTCCTGAGGTATAACTATTCCCAATTTTGACAGAAATCACTAAATCGATTTCCAAAGTGGTTGTACAAGTGTGCACTCTTACCAGCAATGGAGGTTTGTTACCCTTGCTCCACATCCTCTCCTATGCTCTCCCTTTAGTTTTTCACCTCAGCCATTCTGAGAGGTATGAGATGGAATCTCAGAGTTGTTTTGATTTGCATTTCACTGATAACTAAAGATATTGAACATTTCTTTAAGTGTTTCTTGGCCATAAGAGATTCCTCTGTTGAGAATTCTCTGTTTTGCTTGGTAGCACATTTTTAATTGGCTTATTTGAGCTGTTGGTGTCTAACTCCTTGAGTTCTTTATATATTTTGGATATTAGCTCTCAGGGACACTGAGATGTAGGATTGATAAAGATCTTTTCCCAATATGTAGGTTGTCATTTTGTCTTATTTATGGTATCCTTTGCCTTTCAGAAGTTTTTCAGTTTCACGAGGTCCTATTTATTAATTGTTAATCATAGTGCTTGAGCCATTGATGTTCTGTTCAGCAAGTTGTCTTCTGTACCACTGAGTTCAAGGCTATTCCCCACTCTCTGTTCTACTAAGAGTTCTTTTATAAGTTATTGATTTAGTTATTCACTTTACATTCCAATATCAGCCCTCCCTTCTCCCAGCCCCCCTCACAACTCCTCTGCCTCATTTCCCACCCACCTTTCTCCTCTGAGAAAGGATGCCCAACAGCCATACATTATTTTATTCTCTCAGCCTTTTTATATATTCTTAGATAAAAGTTCCTTATAAAATTACCTCACAGATAAAATATTACACAAAAGGAAGGTTACAGAAGGAGGTTGATAGTAAGTTCAGAGCAGTGTTTCATCCTATAAGCTCATTATAAGCTCAAGGCAACAGTTTCACATGGTCTTGCTTTATCATAGTGTTCACTTAGACCTTCATACTTAGACCTGACTTAGAATGAAAGCTTTTCTTTGATCACAACTCTGTCCCAAGCCAATCTCTCTTCTTAGTGCAATTTATGAAATTTCATTGTATTCCTTATTATGCAGCCTTTATTCATTCTATGAGGAGGAGAAAGAGGAGGCACATTTTATTCTTGATTCAAACTTTATTACATCTTTATGGCAAAACAACTAAAGCCACCTTTTAAGCTTTCTTCCTAAAATTATTTTAATCAACCCAGAAATTCTATAAAGTCAGTGTTTATCTAAACAGCATTAATTCATAAAAGTTCACATTCATGCTAATCTGCAGGAAATTTGCCCAGTAGGGTGGGCTAGCACCCAGAGGGTAATGACATCATGATATAGGCAATGAAGGTCTCTTGGTGTCTACTCTCACCAAGAGAAATACATGTGAAGTATGGCAATGAAAAACATGAGAAAGCATATCAGTAGCAAGAAGAAATCCTGAGATGAAGTCTCTGGGGGCTGTGGCTCACCAGAATGCACCCATCACAGCTGAGCAAGATGGTGGGCTTTCTCCTAGGAGCTCACTTGCCCACTGCAGCTCTTCCTGCATGGTGTCTAGCACAGACACTCGGTTAGACCAGCACCCTTTGTTGAAGATGCTCTTCCTTTTCCATTCTATGGTTTTGGCTTCTCTGTAGAAAATCAAGTGTCCGTTTGTGTGTGGACTTATTTCTGAGTCTTCAGCTTGCCTTCATTGATCAACCAGTATTATGAAATTTTCATTACTATTGCTGTGGTACAGCTTGCAGTCAGGAAGACAGGAAGGGTGATTCCTCCAGAAATTCTTTTATTGTACAGGATTGTTTTAGTTGTCCTAAGTCTTTTTGTTTTTCCATATGAAGCTGAGAATTATTCTTTCAAAGTCTATAAAGAATTGTTTGAACTTTTGATGGGAATCGCATTGAATGGAATCTATACATTGCTTTTGGTAAAATGGCCATGTTTACTATGGTAATCCTGCTGATTCATGAGCATGGGAGACATTTTCATCTTCTGATATCTTCTTCAATTAGTTTCTTCAGAGACCTGAAGTTCATGTCATACAGGACTTTTACTTGCTTGGTTAGAGTTACACAGAGATATTTTATATCATTTGTGGCTATTGTGATGGTGTTGTTTTCTTTACTTTCTTCTCAGCCCACTTATTGTTTATATAAAGGAGAGCTGGTTTGTTTTAGTTAATTTTGTATCCAGCCACTTTGCTTAAAGTTTATCAGCTGTAGGAATTCTTTGGTAGAATTTTGAGGGTCACTTATACATACTATCATATCATCTATAAATATAACTTTGTGATACTTTGACTTCTTTGTTTCTAATTTGTATTCCCTTGGTCTCTTTCCGTTGTCTTATTGCTTCAGCTAGAACTTCAACTACTATATTAAAGAGATAAGGAGAGTGAACAGCCTTGTCTTGTCCCTGATTTTGGTAAAACTGCTTTAAGATTCTCTCCATTTAATTTGATGTTGACTATTGCTTTGCTATAAATTGCCTTTATTGTGTTTAGATGAGTGCTTCTTATTCCTGATCTATGCTGGGAGCCTTCTCAGCCTGGGGAAAATTTGGGTCTGAAGAGGGACATAGTGTGGGATGCAAGCCAAAGTACTGATGATCTCAGGCCTGTTAACTCTCTAATATACTGGAAAAAGTTGATAGCTTCTGGAAAACTAAATATTTTCTTGCCTATTATGTGGCTGAAAACCACTGGCTCCTTTTCTCTTTAGCTCTCTATGCTTTATTTTATTCTGTGTTTTATTAAATGATGAAGACTTAACTTTTTGTTTCTGTTCTGTGGTAAAAATTTAAGACTTTGTTACTATTCTGTGCTTAAATAAGTGCTGAAGTCTGGCAAATTAACACATGCCATTTAACAGCAGGGGATTAAGTAAAAATTGTTAGATTTTTTTTTCTCATTTGCCTGGAAGCTTCATCTCTCTGGAGCTGGTCAGGACAGAGGGAGACCTGAAACAACTCATCATGAAACAGAAAAAGAAGGCCATGTTTACAGAAAGAAAAACTTTACACAAAATAATATTCAGAGACACATATACACATTCATACACATATTCATGTTGGGCCTGATTGCCTGTCTTAGCCACTCAACAAGTATTATGCACACACACACACACACACACACACACACACACACTTAGTGGATGGAGCAAAAGCAAAAGCCCCCACAAGCAGGTTTCATTGAGCAAGAAGCACCAGCACAGAAAGAACTCACTCATTCTGGATGAAAAAGTAAGCTTCAACTTTTATTGCTCAGAAAAAAAAAACTTCCATTTTTTTATTGAGTAAGAAAAATCCATGTCCTTACTTAGGTTGAAATCTATTTTATTAGATATTAGAATAGTTACTCCAGCTTGTTTCTTGGGTGTGTTTGGAAAACCTTTTCCCAGCCCTTCACTCTGAGGTAATGTTGCTAAGGTGTGTTTCTTGCATGCAGCAGAATGATGGATCCTGTTTATGCATCCATTCTGATAGCCTGTGTCTTTTTATTGGGGAAATGAACACATTGATGTAGAGATTTTAATAAATGGTGATTGTTAATTCCTTTTTTATTTTGATATTGGTGGTAGTCTGTTCTCTCTGTCTCTCTGTCTCTCTGTCTCTGTCTCTCTCTCTCTCTCTCTCTCTCTCTCTCTCTGTGTGTGTGTGTGTGTGTGTGTGTGTGTGTGTGTGTTTCTCTCGTTTTAAATTTGCTTGTGTGGAATTATCTATTTCCTGTGTTACCCTCCTTTGCTGGAGATTTTGTTCTAGTATCCTCTTCAGTGCTGGATTAGCAGAAAGATATTGTTTAAATTTGGTTTTGTTGTAGAATATCTTCATATCTCCTTCTATGATGATTGAAAGTTCTGCTGAGTATAGTAGTCTGGGCTGATATCTGTGGTTTCTTAGGGTCAGCTATAACTATGGTGAGGCCCTTCTAGCTTTTAGAGTCTCAGATGAGAAATCAGGTGTAATTCTGTTAGGTATGTCTTTGTATATTGCTTGGCCATTCTCCCTTGCTTGCTTGGAAAATTCTTTCTTTGTTCTGTATAGTTAGTGTTTTGATTATTATGTGATGAGAGATTTGTTTCTGTTCTGATCTATTCAGTGTTCTGTAAACTTCTTGTACCTTTCTAGGCATCTTTTTCTTTAGAATAGAGAAATTTTCTTCTATGATTTTGTTGAAGATGTTTTCTGGGCCTTTGAGTTAGGAATCTTCCTCCTCCTCCTCCTCCTCTCCCTCCTCCTCCTCCTCCTCCTCCTCCTCCTCCTCCTCCTCCTCCTCCTCCTCCTCCTCTTCCTCTTCCTCTTCCTCCTCCTCCTCCTCTTCCTATTATTGTTAGGTTTGGTCTTTTCAAAGTGTCCCTGATTTACTAGATGTTTTGTGTATAGATTTTTTTAGATTTTGCATTTTCTTTGACTTTTTTTGATTTTTTAAATTATATCTCCTACACCTGAGGTTCTCTCTCTTCTATCTCCTGTGTTTTATTGGTGATGCTTATGCATCTATAGTTCCTGTTCTCTAGGTTTTCCATCTCTAGGACTGTTTAGGTTTGTGTTTCCTTTATTGCTGCCATTTCCCTTCTCAGGTCTGGAAGAGTTTTATTCGTAACCTTCACCTGTTTGATTGTAATTTTCTGTATTTCTTCAGTGTTCTTTTCTATTTCTTCTGATCAGATTTGACTATTTTATCAGGTATTAAAATAGCAATACCTGCTTACCACTTAGGGACATTTGCTTGGAATACATATACTCATCCTTTCACCCTTAGAGAGTATCTATCCTTGAGGGTGTGGTGTGTTTCTTGGATGCAGCAGAAAGAGGAATCCTGTTTTCTGTATTATCCTGTGTCTTCTTATTGGGGGAACTGAGACTATCAATACTGAAAGCTATCAATGTGCAGTATTTACTGAGTCCTGTTATTTTATGGTTATTGTGTGAGTTGTTTTCTTTCTTTTTTGATTTACTATACTGGTGTCGTGGCCTGAGCTGCCCCATGTTGGGTGCCAAAAATGTTGTGAGCTGAGCTACCCCAGGTTTGGGGGCCAAAATGTCTCGGACTGTTCTGTCAATGTTGTAACCCGCACTGCCAAAAGCCTTGGGGGTTAAGTTGTTAGAGCCCACACTGCCCCAAGCAGCTTCAGTCTGCGGGTCGGGGTTCAGACTCGAAGAATGGAGACCAGACAGAGTGTGATTCAATCCTGTTTATTCTTCAGTCTCTCTTCTTCTCTCCAAGTCCCTAGTGCCTCCAAGTTCCAAGTTCCAAGTGCTAAGTGCCTAATGCCTACTACCTAGTTCTTCCAAGTTCTCTAGTCCAAGTGTCTTCTACCTAATGCCTAATAACTACTCCAAGTTATACTGAACTCTTCTGTCTGCCTCTCACCTTTTATATGTCTCATTTCTAAGCCATGCCTTTAAGTCACTCCTTTAAATCATGCCCTTAGACCTTGTCTCTAAATCTGATCTCTAAGTCACACACCTTTAAGTCTCACACACCCAAGGGAAAATCCTGGGTATCTAAAGCAAGATGTTATCAGAGTGTGCTCAGCTGTTGTAGGCTATTGTAAACAAGCCTCTTGTCAGGGTATATGGCTCAAGATGGCTGCAAGGATGATAGCCGCCTTCTGTCAGCTCCCCACATTCTGGGATTATTTATTTCTTGTGTTTCTTGCATATGGTTAACCCTTTATGTAGGCTTTAATTTTTGAAACATACATTTAATAATGGTTCTAAAATGCTTTGACCCTCCTACTAGCCCACCATCCAAAGGTAGGGAAGAAAAGATGGAAAATAGGACAAGGGGATATAGACCTGATTAGAAGTAGTTCTTTTGGAATGATTCAAATCTTCATTTGTCAGGATACCAGCAGTCCAGTTTAGTAGTATCAGGATGCCAAACACAAATCAGCAGTGGTGGCACAATCCACCAGAAACAGCCAGGCCTCCACTGACTTGGCACAAGTCAGTGGGAACAACCAGTACCATCTGGGATGCCAGAAGAAATTCTTTGCTGGGCCTCTCTTAATGAAGTGAAGATCAGTGACAACTCAAGATCAATGAAACATTGCAAGGCTACCTATGGAAGCAAGCCATCACTGTCCATTGAATCCTATTTATACTCTCCCAAACATCACATGTCTTCTCAATGGTCTTGCCTCAGCAAAACCTTATGTGAGTCTGCCTCAGCAAAACACCATGTGTGTCTGCATCACATGACACAACTAGAAACTTATACTTCATAACCCCACTTTTGTTTAAAAATTGTACTTTCCCCTAACATTAACAATCTACATACAGTATAGTTATAAGAACCATAAAAGTAGAACTTTACATCGTATTTTAAATAAACAGCATATGTGCAATATAGTCTAACAAAACCACCTTAAATTTCTATTATCATACAATAATTCAAACAAAACAGCCTTAAATATCTATTAATGTAGAAAAAACAAAACAACCTTAACTTTCTATCAATATACAATGATTCAAAAACACAGACTTAAATTTCTATCAATAATTCAAACAAAACAACTTTAAATTTCTATCAGTATACAGTAATTTAAACCTACCATCCTAGATGATAAAAACCATACCATATCAAACAACCAAAACCATCCATTTCAACTTAAGAGATCAGGACAACGGTCTTCTTATAATTGACTCCTGATGAACTGGGAAGAGGAATTCCTGTTTGGGGCCCAAGGAAAAAATGGTAAATACAAACAAACAAACGAACAAAAACAATTAACTGTAGCATTTGTTACACAGTCTCCGTTTTTATCCAGTCTATGAGTTGTCTGTCAAGCCTATATGTTGTCCAGTCTCTGTGTGATTGATCATTTGGGCTAGCCCTTTAGAAGTTGATGTTCATTCATATTTTGTGGAAATCAGTAACTGAAGCAGTCTGTGAAGAGTGAATCAGCCGGGTTTATTTGCTTTGTGAAGACATTCTCAAATGTCTTTTGCTGCTATGAGGTTTTCCCTTAAAGATCAAATCTTTATAAGTTTTGTTGGTGAACATATTTTCTCATTCCCTGTAAATACATAAAGATAACCACATCTCCATCGTATAACTATAGCAGGTTTTCATTTTAATGTCAACAAATCTTTGTGGTATATTGGCCTAGTTTCTCAGGTTTTTTTTGTTTGTTTGTTTTTTGGGGTTTTTTTTGTTTTTTTTTTTTTTGTTTGTTTGTTTGTTTGTTTTTTTTTGATAACCCAGTGTCTCTCAGCTGCTGTTGTTCCAAATTTAGACATATTTAATCTGTTTCTGGGAGGATTTACTCTGCCTTTTTGTTTAATAATCATCAATTTTAAGGCACAGTTGGCTCTTTCTGTAACTGCTTGTCCTGTGGGATTTTGTGGTATACCAGTTACATGCTTTATACTGCAATATAGAAAGAATTATTTCATTTTATTGGATACATATAAAGGAACATTATCGGTTTTAATTTGTGCAGGTATTCTGATAATTGGCATTATTTCCAATAAGTGTGTAATAAAACAATCAGTCTTTTCAGAACTTAAAGCTGTTGCCCATTGAAACCCTGAGTATGTGTCAATGGTTTGTTGTATACACCTTTGTTTTCCAAATTCTGAAAAATGGAAAACATCTATGTGCCAGATGTCATTTATTTTGGTACCCTTAGGGTTACAAACAGCAGATAAAAGAATTTGCATAGAGAACACATAGGATTTTTTATTATTATTGCTTTTTTTGGTTTGTTGCCAAGAGATGGAAAATTTTCTTTAAACCTCTCCTATTAATATGATGTTTTTCATGAAATTTTGAGGCTTCTAACACATTCCCTTTTTGTCATTTCTCTGTCTATGACAATTGAAAGTTTTGCTGGGTATTGAAGTGGGAGTTTCTTGATATGTCATATGATGCAGATTCACACAGTGCTTTACTGAGGCAGACTTTCATGGTATTTTGCTGAGGCAAGAACCATGGGAGGAAATGTGCTATTTAGAGAGAGTATAAATAGGCCTCAATAGACAGTGATGGCTTGTTTGCATAGCTAGCCTTGCCACACTTCATTGGTCTCACGTCTTCACTGATCTTCATTTTCTTGAGAGAGGCACAGCAGAGAACTTCTCCTGGGGTTCTTGCTGGAAGATTGTAATCACCCCCAAAACTACTTCTAATCCGGTCCATATCCCTTGTCCTGTTTGCCATCTTTTCTCCCCTACCATTGGATGGTGGGCTAGAAGGGGGTGGTCAAAGCATTCTGATCCTCTCTATTTGGTGTTCTCTAAGCTTCTTGTGCATTTATGGGCATTTCCTTCTTTAAGTTATAGACATTTTCTTCTATGATTTGTGTCAAAGATATTTTCTGGGCCTTTGTATTGGGAGTTTTCTCCTCTATTTCTATTGTTCTTAGTTCTGATGTTTTGTCCAAAATTTCTTGGATATTTTGTGTTAGAAAGCTTTTAGCTTTAGCATTTTCTTTGACTGATGTGTCATTTTCTTCTATGGTATTTTCTGTGCTTGAGATTCTCACTTCTATCTCTTGTAGTCTGTTGGTAATACTTGTATCTATAGTTCCTGTCCTCTTTCCTAGGCTTTCCATCTCCAGGATTGCCTCACGTTGGGTTTTTTTATTGTTTCTATTTTCACTTTCAAGTTTTGTATCGTTTTATTTATTACGTTCATCTGTTAGATTGTAGTTTCCTGTATTTGTTTAAGGGGTTTATTCATTTACTCTTTAAAGGCCTTTATCATCTTTATAAGATTAGATTTAAGCCCGTATTCTTGTGATTCGTTGTGGTAGAATATTCTGTGCTTGCTGTAGTAGGAGGGTTGGGTTCTCGGATTGCCATATTGCCCTGACTTTTGTTGACTGTTTTCTTTATGCTGGTCTTTAGCCATCTGGTTGTCCCTAGTGTTGGCAAGCCTAGTGGTCACTGATGGGAGTAGGTCTCTGGGATTGGAGGTAGAGCTGGTTGTCCTTGGTGATAGCAGGCTTCCAGAGACACAGGCAGAGCTGGTAGACCCTGGTAGTTTCAGGCTGCTAGTTGTCCTGGGTAAGGGCGGGTCTCCAGGGATCCTGGTAGACCTGGTAGTCCCTGAAGATTTCAGGCCTCTGTTTGTCCTGCTCAGCAGCAGGCTTCCATGGATATAAGTGGAGCTGTGGCCTGGGAAATGGAGTACAAATGGGTCAAGGTGGAGCTTACTACTGCTGGGTTTACTTAGTGTGGCTGGTAGGTAGGGAAATCACCTGCCACCTACTTATTCTCTCTCACCTAGTGATCCATGATGGTTATGGGTGTCTGGGTTGTGATTCGAATTGTAGAACTAGAAGATGGAGCACAAAGGTGTCAGGGAAGACCTCACAGCTTCTGGACTTGCTGTGGACCCAGCAAACAGGAATATGGGGCTTGGGAACTCACCTGGATGCACCTAGAGATGCAGGTGGAGCTGCCTGATTAAGAGTTCGGAATTGGTCTCTCCTGATTCTTTGGTGGAATATTTTGTCCTAATGTGTATCCTAGATAATTAGTAGAATCTCTTTTCTGCATTTTTTTTTCAGGAGCAATTCGTAATCTCCAATGTGGCAAAATTCTCTTTACTTCATTTAACTTTTTTTCCCTAAGGTATCTGAATCAGCCAACAAACTATTATCCATATAATGGTAAATTATGGAATGAGGCAACCATTTACAAATTATTTTTAATGACTGCTGTACAAAGTATTGTCATAAAGTAAGGCCATTAAATATCTCTTGTAGTAAGATTTTTCCAGTGGTATGCCTTTACTGGATAATTTCTATTATAAGTAGGTACTGAGAAAAGAAACTTATTTCTATCATGCTCATATAAATGAATTGTGATAAAGCAATGTTTTAAATCATTTACTATAATAGCCAATTCCATAGGTTACAAAGAAGGCAATGAGTTTTTAGCTATAAAGAGCCTACTGGCTGAAAGATTTTCTTAATGGTTCTCAGATCTGTCAACATCCACCATTTGCCGGATTTCATATATATATATATATACATATATATATATATATGTCACAAGTTTTTATTGTATAATTTGTAACAGCTACTCAATCCTGTAAAAAAAATTTACAAATATCATCTTAATATTTACAGATGGTTCCATAAACAAAGTTTGCAAAAACAACCCCCCACAACTCCTAATTATATATGTATTTATAAAAACTTCAAGGAATATAGCTGTCACTTCTGAGAAGCAGATTCAATACTAAAATCCGACAAATGCAGAAGCTGAAGGGGAAGAAAAAAGTCGATATCAGGCTACTTGAATTTTCTTCCTCCCAAATATCTAAAACATCACATATTCCACTGTTTTCAGTGTAGCTTGTAAAACCCAAAAATTCTGTTTTCTCCTCGCTTGTGTGAAGAAAGTCCAATAGAGACTGTAATGATGACCCACAAGTTCTGTCTTCATGTGCAGGAAGATACCCAGTCCTCTTCTTATCCAATTCAGCACCCGGTTCCACATTTGCTTTCTTTTGCCCGAGTAACATTCTCACTTTCTGCTGGATCTTACCACAAGGCAAACTCTCCATATTCTCAGTGTCACACTCCTGAGGTTCCCGAGGACTGCGGGGTGGAGTTCTCGAGGTCATTGTAAGGTGCTCTTTTGATGTATTTGATGCCACCAGGTCAGAATCATGACCAATCACAACACGGAGATCCTTTTCTTGCAGATCTTGTGCTGAAAACAGTGTAGTATCTGCAGTTAATTTTGGTTGGGGTAGATTTCTTTCTGCACTGAGACAAGAAACGTGCCCACATGGCTGTGGCACACCTGCAGTAGCGCCCACTCTGTATTGTACATCATTTCTGTCTACAGTTACTCTATGTTCAGAGCCGTCGCGCATGCCTTCCCGCTTGTCACGCAGAGGCTGCTGTGCACAATCCTGCTTTGGGTCAGGCTCACGAGCATTAAACGTGCTCACTGGTTTCCCATCACATCCTTTCAATCCTGTTGAAGAATAGGCTGTGGGTTCTGAAGCAAACACAAGGTTTTCTTCAGGTTTCTGGGTTTCTTCATACTGAAAATTCTGCTCGAGCAGTTGTCCATTGCTTTCTCCCACATCCTTCTGGAAATTGGGCTCCAATCATAGCTTCTCCTTTGGTTCAGTGTTTTTCAGGACATTTGCAGAAACAGAAGAAAGGGATTCAGCACTGTATCTTATTTTTAATAGAAAAAATTGTGAGCTCCCTTTCAAAACCATGTCAGGGGGAGACTAAGTACCTTTTCTTCGTAGGCTTGTCTCTTTCATATTCCACAAAATCAAAAACTAACTTAGATACAGTGTCGTCAAGGACTTGACACTGGTTACTCTGTGCAAAGTTCCTGTTTCTCACTCAGAAGGTGAGTTTCGAGATCTTCATATTTCTGTAAGCAACATTCACAGTATCCTTTTTTTTTTTTTTTTTCTGTCTTTTCCTTCAACTGGAGTTGAACTGGGGTCCCAGATTTATCGCCATCCGAGTTAACTCTGAGTTTAGGCTGAGCCTGTTCCTGGGTTCTGGGTAACTTCTCTATGTCAAATGGACTGCATGGCTTCTGAAGAAAGTCGTTTATACAAGGCATACTGGAGAGCTGAAGGTACAATGGCCTGTAAGACCAGTTCACGTCCTCAGCCTTTAAAAAAAAGGATTCTTGGGTCTCCTTCTTGGCTTTTATATTCCAGTACCAGCTTTCCTCTCCCCTCCCCCCAGCACATCCCTCCTAGAAGGACTTGATCTCCTGAGTGCACTCAGTGCTTCTTCTTCTGTTCAGTGTAGTATCGAATGTCATCAATATGAAGAATCTTTACTCCCCATGGTAAGGCATTGGATAATATACTATTATCAGGCATAAAATCATGATCCTTGACAGCTTTTTCAGCTAACAATTTTCCTCGGCTCAAACACACTCTGTCTTGAGACTTAAAGGAACTTCCATCATGGCTGGGATAAGGAGAGGTGGTTTCTGCAGTATATACAGATTCTGGACTTGGTACAGGAGAAACTCGACCCAATGTCTGTGCATACTTTGCTTCCTTTTTGTTTGAAACAAGATGACTGATATCTTTGCTGAGAAATTCTTCAACTCACCCTCCGAGTTTCTTTGTATTTTTTTTGTAATTTCTCACATATGGTGGGAGAAGGCAAGTCAAGGTAAACTATTTTTCCCCAAAGTGTCTTATATTTGGATTTTTCCAGTCTATGATCAGCTTTCAGGGATTTTAAGGATGGTCTATTCTTTTCATTTTTGTCTTGGATGCCACACAGGAGAGATGCTTTGCTATGGATCCTCATAGTCTCGAGGTTCATGGCAGCCACCAGGCACCTACATGCTGGGTCCAGACAGACGGGGCCAGGGGTGGGAGTTGGGGTGGAGGGGAGTGCAAACACAAAGCTTCAAGGGCTCACTGTCCCTGGCCTCGGTGCCTCAGGGAAGGACCACATCCACTGGCCAGATTTTTTTTTAATAATAAATATAGGAGAATATCAAGGGCTAGTGGACTCTTCCATATACTGAGTCTCCTGCTGCTCTTACACTAGGTGTAATGTCTGTTGCTTTTCTTTTGTAATAGGCCATTGCTTTATCTGAATAGGTTTGTCAGTTTGCTATGTTAGTGGTAGGGCAGTTGGTGTTCTACCAGCAGTGGCTCTCCATACAAAGTTGAAGAGTCAGCCTCTGTTCTACTCTGTTTATGAACAGCTTGAACAGTCTGTAACTGTCTTTGATAACATCTTTTACTTTCTTTATTAAGAAAATCTCCTCCTTGGAAAATTGTTTTCCAGCCTTTTACTCTGAGGTAATGTCTGTCTTTGTCACTGAGGTACATTTCCTGTATGCAGCAAAATTCTGGGTCCTGTTTATGTATCCAGTCTGATAGTCTATGTCTTTTAAATGGGGAATTGAGTCCATTGATATTAAGAGATAATAAGGAAAAATGATTGTTGCTTCCTGTTATTTTTGTTACTAGAGGTGGATCTATGTTTGTGTAGCTATCTTCTTTTGGGTTTGTTGGAAGATTACTTTCTTGCTTTTTCTAGACTGTAGTTTCCCTCCTTGTATTGGAGTTTTCCATCAATTATCCTTTGAAGTGCTGCATTTGTGGGAAGATATTGTGTAAATTTGGTTTTGTCATGGAATATCTTGGTTTCTCCATCTATAGTGATTGAGAGTTTTGCTGGGTATAGTAGTCTGGGTTGGCATTTGTGTTCTCTTGGGGTCTGTATGACATCAGGTCAGGATCTCTGGCTTTTATAGTCTCTGGTGAGAAGTCTGGTGTAATTCTTATAGGTCTGCCTTTATATGTTACTTGACCTTTTCCCCTTACTGCTTTTAGTATTTTTCTTTGTTTTGTGCATTTGATGTTTTGATTATTATGTGACGAGAGGTCTCTCATTTCTCACTGAGGGAAAAAACCAAACAATGGGTCTTTATGAACACTCACTTCCACTTACCTTAGAGATAAATGTGATTCTTTTGAAGGCTAGCCTGGCAGTGTCCACCTTTCACGATGGTAATTTTTATACTGACATTCAATGTTGAAACATGAGTATATTCGTGTTTTGGTGTGCGCAAAGCTCTTGTTTGTAAGTACAACCATGCACAGCACACCATAGAGTTATTTCTTCTGTGAGCTTGAGGGAACACATATACACAGGAAGTGTTTCGGTCACTTGCAAAGACTCGCTCTGCCATAGGTGCACATGCTGCTGCTGATTCTGCTGTGACCCCTGGTGTAGAGAGAATATTTTGTGTATTATTTTGTGTAATATTTTGTGTATTATATGGATGTGTCGCTTGCCAATTTAAAAAAAAGAAAAGAAAATCTTCTCCTTTACAACCTGTGTCTAAAGTTGTAGGAATGATAATCTTTGTTTCCCATTGTTGCAATAGGTCTCTTCCCCATAAGTTCATGGCTATATTCGCCATATCTTCTCCTGTGCATTTAATCCATTTTAGATTTTGTTTTACCATGGACAATATACCAATCCCTAGGAGCTATGAAGCCATGCTGGATTCCAGGAATCTTGTGGTATTAAAGTCACATCCAATCCAGTATCCATTAATCCTCCAATCTCATTTCCATCTAATTGTAATTTTAATTTTAATTAAAATTTAATTTTGTCTCTTAGAATTTACAGTAGTTTGCCAAAATATCTCTTTTTTTCCTTAAAATCTTTTATTTTATTCCTAGGAGCTGCTCTATCTCTGTTATTTTATTTACATTTTGAGCAGCTCTGTTTGTCCTATAAGGCCTTAAATTTTCTAATTGCTTTTCAGAAATATTTTTCCCTGGGAACAGGAAACAAATGGCTCATGTTGTTTTTGGTCAGGACTTGATCTTTCCAGCATTAAGGAATTTCCTTGAATACCTTTGTATGACCTAAATTCATGAGCTATATGGGGAGATCTGCTATATGACCGTTCCTTCCAATAAATTGCATAGGAAACTTCCTCCCTGAATTATTACTACTATAGAAGAATTTATCCTTAGGAACTGTTTGATTACAGTCCTTTAGGGAATGACTGGATCTTTCACAGCCATATCAATGGGCATCGACTGTAATTGTTTGTCCAATTGTCATAACTGTATTGTGAGCAGTTGTGGGGTTTTTGTTGTTGTTGTTGTTTTCTCTTGTTTGTTTTTTGTTTTGGCACTTATTGTCATGGTGGAGAGTGAATGAGTACAGCCATACCCCTAAGCATTTGGTGTTTTATCTACAGTAGTTTTAATCCATTCATAAAGAGGTACAGATCTTGCCCTTAAAGATCTAATAGCATTTTTGCATTTAGCATTAGCAATTTCCAAAGCTAGAGATTCAATTAAAATTTTTCTGGCAGATGGATCTGATACTGTTCTATTCAGAGCTATAGTTAATCCTTGTAAACAGTCAGTGAAAGATTCTCTTGACACTGGGTTATCTTTGTACATGATGCAGGTCATCATTGTTCAAGCTTGTCTCAAGCATTTAAGGCTCTTGTGTGACCTTGTTCTAGAGCAGCATCCTCAAAAGTAATCTGTACTCTTAATTCAGAGTACAAACCTTCACCTAGTAATGGGCCCTTTACAATGTCAATGCCTCTAATCCTTTTTCTTTGATCCACAATTGAAGCTTCCTCTTTCTGTCATGCTAGCCACTGTAATCGAGGGCCAGGCTCTGGGATGTCTGTCATCAAGTTTCTCCAATCTTCTGGAATTATACGATTCTGTGTGTCCCAGTTATTAAGTATCTGACATATGATGAACGTAAGTCATAGCTTGTTATTGCTTCCTTAAATATTTTTAAATTTTTGCCTCTATAGGTTGTCACTCGAATTCTCGATTACTCTGGGAATTCCCTTCATCTCTGCCTAATTCTTTTATTAAGGATGGGAGAAGCATTTTAGTTAGTTTTTTTTAACAGATACAACCTGCCCTTTTGAAGTCTTGCTACAAAGTGCTCCTGTAGGTTCTAGCCTTCCTTCTTCTGTTTTTTATGATCTGCTTTAATTTTATTTATATTTTTTTGTGATTTTTCTTCTAAGATGTTTCCAATTTTTATTATTTGCCTTTTCGAGTATCTTTATTATCTTAAAATCTTCCTCAATTTTGTTTATGAGTTTTTCTAATTTTTCCTCTAATGTTTGTCTCTATATCCTTATTATCTTAGTATTTTCCTCAGTCTGATTTATAAATTTTTGTAAATTTTCCTCGAAATCTTGTTGCTTCACTAAGATCTTCTTTGATAAGACACAGAAAGCCAGTATCCTTACTTAAGAAACTTAAGAAAAGAATGAGGATTATTGATTCAAAAATAATCATAACCAGTACCATGTCAGTTTCAGTTAGGTTTCTCTCTCTCTCTCTCTCTCTCTCTCTCTCTCTCTCTCTCTCTCTCATTTAAAAGGGCATTAGATAAAGTCCAAAATCTCTGTAATAGTGTGCCTCTCATCTTTATATACTGTATCTCTTTACATTTATTTATTTCAAGTCATTTATATTTGTCTGTGAAATTTTGTGTCCAGATCCTTTTCCTCTTAATGTTAAGACATTTCATTCCAAACTCCTTTTACTTGGTCAGGTCTGTAGTGTTAGTTTCCTCTTTGTGTTCTCTGTCTCCCTCTGCTGCTCAGCTCAGGACGCTTACAGTAGTTAGTCCAGTTCTGGTCCTTGCAGGACTAGTTCTGCCACCATGGACATCCTGAGGAGCTTGGGCAACTGCAGGAGTGTGACTCTTACCCAGGTTAGTTCGGTCTAGTCCTCTGCCCACTCCCATGGCAGACCCTAATGGGGAGATCTGCTGCAACTATATCTGTTGGCCCGAGTGAAATTGTGGCTGCAAGGGCCTCATTCAATTGTTTGGTAGCTCAGCAGGGCCTTAGGAGCCACACTTTCATTTTTTGGGAGATTCTACCATGGACTTTCTCAGGTTAGCTTGGATTCTATGCCCCACATATGGTACACCAGATAATGTACTAACTGTATGTAGGCCTTCCTGTCCCACTCTATCCTGCTTAGTTTCAGAGTAAACAACACTGAGATATCAGAATTTATTAACAAGCTATAAACCTAAACTAGGCAGGTTCTGTGCTGTTTTAACTTATTTTCAAACCATAGACACCACGCTACACGCAGTTTGAGTCTCACCTGGCTTGTTGTGCTCCATGTGTGTCTTCATTGGGAGCTTCTTTTGCCACGAGGACATGGTCCATCCTCACGGTCCATCCTGCCTCATGGGGACCTCCTTCTTCTTTCTGTTCTCTCTTTCTCCTTGTGGTCCCTACCTGAGGCCCCCTACTCAATCTCAAGTTCTTCCTTTCTCTCTTTCCTTCCCACTCATATGCTATAGCCTTGTATTAACCAATCACAGATTATAGGGGAACATTCTTTACAACACTTTGGCTATTACAGTGCCCCAGTGTTAAGTTAGTCTGATCAAGGGGACACAACTCAGCTTCCGGATACACAGCACACAGGACTAACCCCAATAGAGGTTAACTTAAATTTTAAGAGCTAGTTGGGAAGAAACCTAAGGTAAGGCCAAGCTTTCATAAATAACAAAAAGTCTCTGTGTCATTATTTGGGCAGCTGTCACGTCGAGATGGTCTGGCAATAACTGGCACCCAACAGTTTTAATTAGAGTGCCATTCTTAGGGCATATAGTGCACACTTAGGCTTTCAGGTGATACCACTCACTGCTATGTTCTTGATGGAGATTTCAAGAAATGTCTCTGTAGTCCGTCCATTGCTATAGTGTAAAGATACTAGTATTTATTGTGCAATAGCTATGCCGAGGGAAGCCTATGCATGCTGGCTGTACTGTAAATTAGTAAATTAATTTATATCAAAGGCACAAAGAAAATTAACATTGGATTTTGTCTGCATTGATTCATGTGATTTTTCTATACATTTGTGAACAATATAGGACATAAGGAACAAATGGAAAAATGATCAAATGTTTGTCATGTATCATATTCATTGCGGCCATGACTCTAAACGTTGCATCTAGGCTCTTTTACTCCCCACTACGCGTCCATATTGTGAGTGGTATTAGTCTCACTTCTCTGAAAGAAACCTGAAGCTCAGAAGTTTGTCTAAATACTTTGAAGTGGCAGGACTCAGACAATCGTATGGATCACTTATTCTAGAGACTAAACTTTATCTATAGTATCTATATAGTATCTATATGAATGCACAGCTTTCAAATTGTTCAGCAAAACAATAATATAAGTATGTGCTTCAGAAACCAAACCTGACTGCATACAGATGCTGAAGAAAGTATTAACGTGGAAGCAATTTTTCAGGCACATTTTCTTGAAGTTCATGAGAAGAACCTAGCTCACTATAGGTTACAGAAATCAGAGTTGAGGTGACTTATCTTGTGAGAATCCTGTAAGTTATCTTGACTACTCACTACACCTAAGCTTTCCTGGTCTCTTCATCCTGTAGCCTCCCATGGTTTCTACACTTGCCACTGACTCTTCCATGAAAATTACAGTATCTTAGGAAACCTAACAACAATAACTGTGAATGCTTGTAATTGCCTTAAAAACGAACACTGTTACCTTTTAAATATACCACACACTTCAAGCTTCATCCACCTGTGACTACTGAATGATGCCCTACCTCTTTCCCCTGATGTCTTTAATGAAAGACAAGATCCCATCTGACATATCAACAGCACAGGGGCCCCTCTTCCAGAAATTGGATCTCTGTTAGAGTGATTCATCCTTGATGTTAAAGCCACTTCCAGCCTGTGGCATTCATAGCTGATTTTGCATCCTTTGTTCGCTTGATTATCTCATATTTGGAGGCATCCACTCTTTAGCTTAGGGTAGGATTTGGGATAGAGTTAGGGTTAGGGTCCATTTATAAGTAGACAAGCAAACAGAAAAAAAAAAGAAGGCACTAACTCAGTGGTGACAATTGTTAAGTAATCTGTTCTTGAATTCAATATAACTGGAAGTGTGTTTTTAATAAG
This sequence comes from Arvicanthis niloticus, assembly GCF_011762505.2. Lineage (NCBI taxonomy): Eukaryota > Metazoa > Chordata > Mammalia > Rodentia > Muridae > Arvicanthis > Arvicanthis niloticus. Next base: position 44,256,207 of record NC_047678.1, read on the forward strand.
ATAAGGAGAGGGGGATATGTTTTGGTGGAGGTGTAGTCAAGTATGGGAAAGGAGGTGACTCCGTGGGCCCATGCTGAGGCATTTCTTTTCCCTGAGGGACCAGCCACAGGATGGTATATATACTGCTATTTATTACAGATCCAGTATGTATTATACATTATATATACTTAGTGAATCAAGGTCAGCTGGGTGACTCTGTCTCAACCAAAGGAAAAAAAATTAAAAGCATATTTGTTAAGGGCAAGCTGACTTCATTATTCATTTTTATAATTAAATTTAATGTTAAATTTTGATTTATTTCTATATTGCACCCTATGGTCTTTTCTTTAATCATGTCCCAAGTTAAAGGTCACTTGTATCCTCTTGTTCTTCCCCTATAATCTTCAGGTTTGCACATAATAAATTGTTTCCACTGTTCATGGTATGTTCTGAGAAATTACAAACAGCAGAATACTCCACTTTTGTTATCACTTGCTATGTACCTCAGCCTTGAGCTTGAATATAAAAATACCCCCCGAATTTTAATCAGGACCACATCTCTCTCTTACTTGAGAAGAGACTGCAAGATTTGCCCAGCCATAAAATAAATTTTTACCACATGACATTTTGGTGGTTCCTTTCTGATACTTGACACTGTAATAGTCACCCTTTTTAAAGGTCCATTTGAGATGGGTTGTACGATAAAGGTGAATACTGGTCAGCAAGTTAATATTGTAAAAAAAAAAAAAAGTGCATTTCTGCCTAATCTGCATGAGCCGTACATGGGGGCAAAACCCAGGATGGTTAGGTCATCTATCCTTGGCAGGATGCCTTAGGTTATATATATAGTTTGACTCTGCTACTGTAACCTGATGGGGCAGGGGGTTGCCTCTGGATGTTTGCTTAAGTGGACTTTGTGATTTTCTTCCCAGAATTAGAGTTTAGCCCTAGGTCTCACACAAAATGCGGTCTCTTAAAAAACTGAGTTGGTAGGCTTTACAGTGAAAGTTCTCTCTCTCTCTCTCTCTCTCTCTCTCTTGCTCTCTCTCTCTCTCTCTCTCTCTCTCACACACACACACACACACACACACACAGGGAGAGAGAGAGAGAGAGAGAGAGAGAGAGAGAGAGAGAGAGAGAGAGGAATTTAGACATTACTTTATTAATGTGTCTTTGTACCCCACTCATGCCTGTTGACCCGGGACACCAGGAGATGATGTCAGAACTCTGGAGTTTGAGTTACAGATAGCAATGAACTGCCCTATGTACTGAGAATAATACCTGCATGCTCTGAAAAGAATAACTCAATGCTCTTAGCCTCTGAGGTGTTTTCCACACCCGAGTTTTCTATTCCTAATAATGTTTCCTGTTCAAGGATTTCTAGGTCTCTTGGTGGGAAGACTTCTAGTGGAGGGGTGGTCCCTGCAGGTATCAGAGAGGGAAACAAACTACACACTGAGAGATGAGAATGAAACCCGGTACAGATTGACTTGAGGGATCAGACTGGGGGAGTGTAACACTAGGCACTCCATTGCCAACATATGTAAAACACAGTACAATTTTGGAAAAGATTTCCAGGCAACAATCAGTCCAACACCAAATGCATAAAAATGCTTAAGGTGTGATTACATAGAAACTCTTTTACAAAGTACACGTGACCATGAGGGTGGGTTCTATAGCCAAAAGGCATAAAATTTAATGTGGACTCTAACCAATAGCATAGAGAGCAGCCAGCTATAAAATGATGTTTCCCTTAATGATGGGTAATAGTCTAAGGAAGAGTCTGCAATAATCATTCTGTAGAATCTGGATGAGGTCTGGCTCCCGAGATAACAAAGAAGTCACCAGATTGTTAACAAATCTACTCCCAGCCTTTTGGATTGATGCAGTTATCTTATCTCCTTCATTGAGAAGCCCCTGTATGTTTGACACTCCTTGTTTCCCTAGTGATCTGTGGGAGCAAGGACATTTGTGCCTGTAACATCCTGTTGCTCATTAAAGAAGGGAACTCTCTTATATCTGGAAAAATTAACCTTGGGCAAAGATAAGCTCTGTCTTAGTTAGGGTTTCCATTGCTGTGAAAGGACACCATGACCAAGGCAACTCTTATAAAGGGCAACATTTAATTGGGACTGGCTTACAGTTTCAGAGGTTCAGTCCATTATCAACATGGCAGGAAGCATGGCAACATTCAAGCAGACATGGTGCTGGAGAAGAAACTGAGAGTTCTACATCTTGATCTGAAGGCATCCAGAAGGAGACTGTCTTTTGCAGGCAGCCAAGAGTTCAACAAGGCCACACCTCCTAATAATGCCACTCCCTGGGCCAACTATATTCAAACAACCACAAGCTCCATCTTTGGCTATCCAATGCAATGTGGTCAGTTCTGAAACCATATAGACACAGCCAACAGAAATGGAATCAGCTGTTGCAGGATATTTGATCACATTGTGCACACCGAGATTGTGTTATTTACTGGAAAAACCCGTTTTCTAGTTGTGATGTTTTTCAACCCTAGCACACATCTTTGATCCAAGAGCTTTCTTTTTATTGTAAACAAGATCCAATAAAGTCAACTATAGGTCAAGAAGCAGAGAAAGCAACCAGTTGCCAGGGAATGAACAAAGGAAAAAAAAAAAAAAAACCATAGAGAATAAAAGGGAATCAGGCAGACAGAGGGACGCACAGGAAGCAGAAACGAAAAACATACAGTCTGAGAGTTTGTTAGAGACAGAGTGGAGAAGGAGAGCTCTCTTTTCCTTTTGGGACATCGGCTGAGGATGAAGGACAAAGAAATGTTGTGTGCTTTCTCTTCATCTCTGAGCTAGCAGGCCTTCACCACAGAATCTGGCTTCAGGTCTTCATTGGTAAAATGAAACAATTAAGATTATGTTAAAAACTACACTCAGCAAATTTTACTCATATATCACAGCAGACTTATTCACACATAATTGACAAGGAAGAAATTGGTTGGGAAGAATTTGGGAAGTGATGGAGACAGGATAGGACAGGGGAAAGTGATATATTTCAATTAAAATGTATAAAATAAATTTTAAGTAAAAAAAAAAGAACAGCTAGAGATAGCTTAGCAGATAAGATCGGTGTGTGTTGTTACAGAGAACACAGGTTCCATCCCCAGAAACTACATAGTAGCTAACCATTTGCTGAAACTCCAGTTCCAGGCTTCTACTGCCTTAATCTGGCCTCTGTTGGTACTGTACAAAGACACATGCATACACACACACACACATTAGAATAGAGCTTTAAAAATAGAATTTTATACAGTGATATCAACCCTGAGACAGAGAGCAGTCAAGGCTAATTAAGATGAACTCCTTCTGATCTTGCATGTAAGTAGTTGTGGCCTTCCTCTGAGCCAGCCTGCTTAGAGGCTAAAGCAGCCTTACTGTGAGATTTGAATAGCTCACTGTTCCTCTAAGAACAGTGCACAGTGCTGACAGGTGACTGACTTTTCCTTGATGTTTGTTGAATTTGTGCTCTCTGTCCTTTGTATATGTGAGAGTTGTGGCATTGATACATCCATCTGTTACATCATGCATTATGATTAATAGGTAGCATTGGCTCCTGAGAAACCTACTTCCATAGTGTCATTTATTTGATTTTCAGCTAAGACCTTGCAGTATATGATCAGCATTCCAGGGGCATTTCTGTCCATCAGTTTTGTAATTTACATATGCTTTGCTGACTTTAACCTAAGAATGCCCTTAAACATCTCTGCTTTGTCATTGTGACCACGTTCAGCAGAGGATTTGCCTTAACATTTATAGGCGTAGGAAAACCTAGATGACATCACATCCAGACTCCCTCAGTAAAATCCCAGATCTTCCTTTGTTGAAGGAAATTCTTGCTTTGGAAATGACTTCCATGCTCCCCTTGCCTGCCACGGGAGAACAATCTTTCTCAGCTCTTCTGTCTTGGCTATTCTGATGGCTACTGCTCGTAGTCAAATGGACTACATCTAGAATTAACTGAAACCAAAAAGTTGGGTACCATGGGAAATTTTCCTTAATTAGACCTTTTGAAGTGGGAAAACCCTTCCTTAATCTGGATCTTTTCAGGTGCTAAGATCCAGCTTTAATCTAGGCCATAGCTTCTGTTGGCATCCTATATATGTGGTAGGTCTTTCTCTTTGTCTGCATGCCCTACCTCTGGCTAGCAAGTGCTTTTTCTTTTTTCTTCTTTTTTCTCTCTTTTTCTTTTCTTTTCTTTTCTTTTTTTCTTTCTGGCACTAGAGCCTATGTCTTCAGAATTCTGGTCTATGCTGAGACACGGTCAGCATTCCAGCAACATGGATTGGGCGACTACTGGATTCCTTAAGTTACCATATGCAGACAGCCATTGGTGGACTAGGTGACCCAGAGCCTGTGAGATATTCTAATCAATCCATTTTCTACGTGCATAAAGATTCATTTTATCAGGTCTGCTCAGCTAAAGACCCTTTACTACTAGAGCCGGTTTTTGTTTTTATTTTGTTTTGTTTTTGAACCTTCTCTCTCAGGAAGATCCGCGGGCTAACAACAATCCTCAACCATGTCATCTGTTTCCTGCTTCTCTTCCTGCAGTGTCTCATACCCACCAGATGAAAAGTAGCTGCAGTTTATCTAAAGCCACAAAACACTTGTTTCCTAAAATCGCTTTTTAATTGTTAATTTTCTGGGCACCCTTCCAGTTGTGGGACAGATTGATAACTCCACTGCAACTTCAGTGAAAAGCTATGCAAGCTATCTTCTTGATTTCAGGAGGAAGGGGAAGTACCAGAAATGTTCCTAAATTGCTACTTAATATTCTCAGCTTCACAGCCTAAGAGGAGGAGCAGGCAGCTGAGCATCATTGGGGGCTGAAGCGGTGGGTCCTCCCTGGGCTGGGTGGGAACACAGTCCGTCCTGTAGGCTTTGGAAGACAGGCACAAGTGCTATAGAACGCAGCCGCTGCAGATCTGGAAAAGTTTTGTCCCTGGACTGGAAACCTGGGCCAGAACACATTATGCTGTGTTCCTTTAAGACTCTCAAACAATAAGGGAAGTGTTCTTGTCACTCAAGACTCACTGCCCAATCAGGACCTCCAGGCGGATCTGGCTGCCCTTGAAACCACAAGAAATGTTCTTCCGGGTGCCATGTTGCAGTTTCCCTGCAGCTGAGCCGGCTTCAGTGGGTCTGTCTGATGTGCTCTGAGCCCTGCTGCTGGGTGCTGTGAGGCGCGCCCAGGCGAGCTCCGGAGTTGCAACATGGTGAGCACAGGGTCACTCACTGCCCACAAGGGGAAAAGCAGGCAGCTGAGCCTCGGAGCTGAAGTGTTGGGCTCTCCCGGAGGCTGGGTCGGAAAACAGAGGGCAGGCTATTGGAGGACTGGCACAGATGCTAACAGAGAGCTCAGGGTCACTGCAAGCAACAGGAAGGAGCAGGCAGCTGAGCTGCAGGAGCTGGAGTGGGGGGAAAGCAGCCTCCAGATTCAGCAACCTGTGAGATCCTTTGTGGTTCCAGACACTCCCTGGAGCTGGTCGTGTCCTCTGAATAACTTCACTGTGGGGGTTGTATCTATGCAAAGCATTTAGAACAGGAACTTGTGTGTAGAAACAAGTTTGTCAGGATGCCAAACTTGGAAATCCCCGGTTTCTGTGGTGTCTTCTACAAGTTCTACCCTTAGCATTTGACGTTTAGATGTAAGATCCACTTGGAGTTAATTTTGTGGAGGTTGTAAAAGGCATCTCATGTGTTGGATAACACTCCAGTATTAACCTGAGATGTAGAAAACTAGGATTGATGATTAAAGGATTTACCAATCCTTAGGAAATAGTAAATGACACCAAGTAGAATTTAGCTGAGGGAGGAGAGGGAGGACTGCCTGTAAAACACCAGGCATTTGGCTCCAACTATAATAACGAAGGGGACAACTCTGATTTACAATCAGCCACTAGGCCCATCCTCATATCACAGAGCAGACTTCTAACAAGCTGTTCAGAGGGGGCATTACAGGGTCACAACCAACAGTAAGGCTTGGTGTGCCATAAAGGTCCAGTTTGCTTCTTTAGGAAAGCAGAGTTTTGCCATATGGGCAGGACTACACCTGGTACAGCCATTTGAAAAGGAAAAGCATTGTCCTGTTGAGGGTTGTCCTGATTAAGCAAGACTTTCCATGAGGCACCTCATGTAGAGAGAAGGAACATACTCTTCCTCAACCTAGGAAGGCCGAGGTCTTGGGAGCTCTCCCTAAGGCCTCAGTGTATTGAGAATAAAACAGAGCCCTTCTCTAAATCCAGGAATATGCTTGGGAGAGCTGGTAATGGTCTGGGGTCAGGGCCTTTGGAAGGGGCTGCTTCAGAGCCTCTGAACCCAGCTCTTTCCACCCCATGGGGCTGTGGTTATCAGTCCTAAGGCCAGGGTGGGCTTGGCTTCTGCCTTCAGACCAGAACAGGAGAAACAGTTTCTAATGTTTTTGAGATACTTCTGGGGCAGCTTTATTTTATGAGATTCCTCCTCACTTTGTCCCATTGTATGATAGTTTCTGCTGACTTCATAGAAGTCTCCCGTTTCTTTCCATTTTTCTCCTGTAAGTAGTATACAGGATGCTATTCTTCACAGGCCTACTTGGCATACTGCATTGCTCTTGCAAGACTTCCCCACCCCAGCTTCTATGCTTTCTACTTGTCTATTTTTCTTTTCATCCTTCTAGTTAGGACCCTGTAACTGAAGAATGACCTGCTACTTCAGGACACTGCTGTACTTAAAAAATAATTCTGGGAGTAATCTTGCTGTGTAAATCTCCCATCTGTTTAAGTGGCTAGACTTGTAGTCTTCAATCCATATTTAAATTGTTCAAAATATAACTTAGGACCTGAACCTAAAAACAACTTAAGGGTGACAGCCTATGTGGAATACACAATCTCTTCTCAGCTGTCCTCTCAGCCGCTCTTCCATGTGTATATGAATACACACACACACACACACACACACACACACACACACACACACACATATATATATATATATATATATATATATATATATATATATATTATAAATAGTTTTGAAAGTGGTAGGAAGGAGGTGGTGGGAATCATCCTTCAGCTCTACTTGATCAGAATCTCCTGCCACCTGGCACAATGGTTTGATTCATGGAAATTAATTTCAGGGCACAAAACGAGTTTCTGAGATGCAGAGTTTTGCTAGGTGTACATGTGTTGGGGAGGTGGATAGGGCAACATGTGCATCTTGTGCTATAATCTATGTGGCAGGAAGTAGACATTAAATTATTCTTTAACATGATTCTGTGTGTATGCTTCAGTGGGGCTGGGTTTGCCTGAAACCACATAAGAATGGTCATAAGAGGCTGCAGAGCCATAGGCAGCTTTTCTGGTCACCTCCATTTCTAAAGAAATTTCTGGTACATGAAACCTCTGTTTGGGAGATCAGTAGTTGCTGGAGAGTCAGACATAAAACAGTTTAGGGGTCACCTTGAGTTATTTCTGTAGAGGTCTGAAGTCTGTGTTTAATTTCTTATACACATACAATCAAATGGAACACTGGTCAAGTTCACACTGTCCTGCTAGAGTTTCCTTAGGTATTCGATGAAAACTTGAATAGATTTTCAGGGTTTGTTTTCGGCTTTTTCTCCTCATCCCCTTATTCTTTCACAAATATTCTACACATTCTTGATGGTTGTAGCTTTGTGGTAAGTACAAAAGTCACATTGTTATAATGTATGTACTATCTCTTCATAATCCTATTTAGAATTCTGAGCTTTTTCATATGGAATATAGCTTTAGGATCAACGTTTCTGTTATAAATTGTTAAGGCTTTCCTTTGGATTGTATTGAATTTATGCTGCAAATTAAACATAGCCAACATTCTTTTTTTTTTTTCTTTCCTGAAACTACATCATTTTAGTGGTGTTTAGCATTCAGTAGTTTTATACTGGAGTATAAAGGGGTAAAAGATTTTCTGCACTGTTATTTGTTTAGCAAGCTACAGTAAGTGTGTGAAACGGAACCTGGTGTAGAATAATGTACAAAGCCTAGAAAGAGGACTTTATTAATATAGAGTCTAGTGACACAGAATACATTGTTAGGGTCACATAAAAGCTGTCCCACCAAGTATGATATAGTTGAGAAGACAAAATGTAAAAATAAAACATGGTCTAGAATTGAACAATTAATCTGAATGTGACTTGTAATTGTGTGAATGTGACACAGGATTGTGTATTAGCATACAAAATAAACTGATAGCAGTAGGTTGGGATTTTCCATAGATATCAACTAAAATGGATTAAAACCATGTTCCCTTGTTATAGTTGATATAAAGTTACACATATTTAGTGTATGTATTCTGGTGCATTTGGACATACTACCTACCCCCAGGCAACCTCATCACCACAAAGTACACTGTAAACCGTGTTCGGTATACATTCTCATTCCCTCCGTGTTTATGTGTGTCTGCAGCATACAGAGTTCTCATGGAATGACAGAATTGCTCAGGTCCTCTCATTGATCTTCTCAGGATGTTTTCCATGCACTTGAAATCAGTTTTATTCTGATTCTCATGCTCATTGCATGAGGATGAAATACGAATTTCATCCTAAATATGAAAATAATGTAAATGCTCTTTTTGTTGAGGACAAGCTAGGTGCCTTAGGGTGACGCTGTTCTAAGTGAATGAAGACAATAGCAGTGGTTAAAGGATTATACTTATAAAAGACTCTCATAGTGCTGTATCCATTAGAAAACATCAAGCAATTACAGCTTAGGCAGTTTCAATCAATCCACTTCTTTCTGTTTTTGTTTATTAATTACTTTATTGATTTACATTTCAAATGTTGTCACCCTTCCTGAACTTCCCTCCAGGAACCCTCACTCCTTTGCTTCTTAGAAGGTGCTCTCCCACCTACCCACCCACTCCTGCCTCACCTGTCTAGCATCCCCCTTCTCTGGGGCATCAAGCTTCCATAGGACTAAGCGCCTCTCCTCCCACTGATGCCAGATAAGGCAGTCCTCTGCTACATATGAATCAGGAGACATGGACTGGCCCATGTATCATCTTTGGTTGGTGGTTTAGTCCCTGGGAGCTCTGAGGAGTCCAGTTAGTTGATACTGTTGTTGTTACTATGGGGTTGCAGTCCCCTTCAGCTCCTTCAGTCCTACCTGTAACTCTTTCATTGGGATCCCCAGGCTCAGTCAAATGGTTGGCTGTGAGTATCTGCATACTGTCTTAGTCAGGTGCTGGCAGAGCCTCTCAGAGGACAGCTATACAGGCTTCTTTCTGTAAGCACATCTTAGTATCAGCAATAGTGTCAGGGTTTGATGTCTGAGGATGGGATGGATCCCAAGGTGAGGTGATCTCTGGATGGCCTTTCCTTCAGTCTCTACTCTATTTTTTGTCTCTGCATTTCCTTTGGATAGAAACAATTCTGGATTAAAATTTGAGAGATGGGTGGGTGGCCCTATCCCTCAAATGGGACCATGTCCATCTAATAGAGGTGGTCTCTTCAGGTTCTATCTCCTAGATGTTGGGCATTTCGACTAATGCCATCCCCATTGGGTCCTGGGAGCCTCTTGCATCTCTGGCATCTGGAACTTTCTAGTGGTTCTCCCCCTCATTCCCCACCCCCCACTGCTACATATTTCAATTTGTTGTACTGGGCCTCTGGACTTCTCTACTGTCTCTTCACATACCTATCCTAGCCCCCCTTTTTTCCCTCTCTCTCCCCTCTCCTAAAGCTCAAGTCCAAGTGGATCAAAGACCTCCACATAAAACAAAATACACTAAATTGATCCACTTCTTTCTCCCATCTGATTTTAATGTTTAATGCATTCTCATTTGTCAGATGGGTATGAGAGCTTCAGCCATCTTATCGACACTGCAGGTAGCAAAAGGAAGTGAAGGGCAGAAAGAACACAAAATTTAGGTTAAAAACTCACATTCAAAGAGTTTTTCTAACATTTTTAATTGGTATGTGGAGAAGAAAAATTAAATATCAAGCTTTTGTAGCAAAAGTTGTTCCAAAGATGATAAGCAAATAATGCTATTATAGTATACTGTAAAAATGCAGAAATTTGCTTTATTTGGATAGTATGAGAGATTTCTGCCAGTGAGTTATGTTGCATGAAAAAATTAAAAATTTAGTTAAATAACAGACTGACTTGTTTTGTTTGAATTTAAACAATGACAATAATCTATAGTTTGACAAAAATGTAATTGTCGTAGATAAATGACTCATCTCTTTGTTTTCTTGTAATCAAATAATCTACCTTAGATGGTGACATTTTTATCTTTGCTTTCAAAAGTGTGTTTAGACATTTAACCATTTTATATATGAGTTTGTATGTATTTAATATATAATTAATATAACAATACTATATAACATTACATATTTAGTTCTATTATTTGAAAACTAACACAAGAAAATGACCTGGGTTTGTTTCCTGCATGATATATATTTCACATTGCTGAGAGCATAACCTTTGATTTCACAGATGAATTCAGGGCCAATAATGAGCTTGCCATAAACTCCTGTGTGATGGTCACCCGTTCAGAATGAGAATTATATCTTTCAAAATCATGCTTTTTCCATGTCCTCACTATTTCACTCCTTTTTATTCAATATTTTATTTATTTACATTTCAGATGCCATCCCCTTCCCCATTCCCCCCACCCATTAATCCCCTATCCCATCCCTCCTCCTCCTTTTCTCCCTTTATACTGTTTAAATGACAAGCAAGTATTAAGGTCAGTTCTAGGTTGAGGAACTAGCAATACAATAGATGCAAATAGTCCAGGAACAAGGAAGACAATAAACCCAGATAATCAAAGAACACACACGATAATAAACAGAGTCCCGTGATCACTATTTCTAAGGGCTTATCAGGATGATCAAAATATCTGAGCCTACTTCCCTGTCCTAGTCCAAAGTCATTTTCATGCCTGAAGCCTACTTCTTTGTTCTAGCTTAAGATGTAGATTTCTGCCTATAATTACTTCTTTGTTCTAGCCTAAAATTTAGATTCCTGCCTGAAATTTCTTTTTTGTTCTAGCCTAGAATTTAGATTTCTGCCTGAAATTACTTCTTTGTTCCAGTCCAATGTCAGATTCCTGCCTGCAGTCCATTTCCTTGTCCTTGTCCTACGTCAGATTCCCTCCAAGCAGCCCATTTCCTTGTCCTTGGCCTATGACAGATTCCTTCCTGTCAGGCAGCCCCAAAAGCTCTCCACATCTCCCCCTTTTTACTGCATAAACCAAACTGAGCCTGTCTTAGATCATTCTGATAAGAAAGCCTTCCTTACCCATTGTGGAATATGCATTATCATAAGCAATGCACTTCTGTCTTAGGTTGGTAAGGCTCTGTACAGAATATTACTGTTCTTTGGCTATTTCACTTCTTTTTGTTCATTATTGCTTTTCTTCTTTGCATTTTCATTTAAGAAAAATTGAATTAATGTTTTTTATTGGAATAGATTCTTCTCTCATACAATATGTTCTGACTATTGTTTCCCCTCCCTCCACTCCTCCTAAGTCCAGCCTACTTTCCCCCTTCCACAGATCCACTCCACTTTGTCTGTTTCCTCTTTAGAAAAGAGCAAGCCTCTAAGAGAGGATGGCCTAACAAGACCAAACAAGATACAAAAAGACAAGGCAATAGACCTCATATTGAGTCTGGACAAGGCTACCCACTAGGAGGAAAAGATCAAGTGAATCTCAAGATCAAGTGAGAGAGTTAGAGCTACAGCTTCTCCCACTGTAGTGGGAGAAGTCCCACAAAATCAGCATGCTAATGAAATACCTCTCACTCTAGTCTCGGGATATCACAGCCACCCAATAACTCGCAAGACATAATTCTCAATGTAAACAGCAAGAGGCTTTATTTCAGGAATCAGCTAGCTGAGGTCGAGACTCATAATGAGGAGTGTCGACCCCAAAAGCAGAATGTGAGGGGTATTTAAAGGAAAAACCACAAACCTAGGAGTGAGGAGAATACCAGTGTAAAGTACCAGCCCATCATTTAGTCAGTCATGTGGGGAACACCCTGTACATGTTTTTCTCAGGAATTTAATTTTGCTCGACTATCTATTTTGTGGTTAGCCAGTTCTTAGAACCTAGAGCTTGTGAACTGGCTGATCTGCATTCTTGGTTCTGCCTTTTTGTGGTCAGCTAAGTTTCCTGGAACATAGCCGGCCTGGCTCTACTTTATCTGGTAGGGGTCTTAGGCTCTATTCTATCTGTTAGGGGGTCTCAAAAAGTTTCTATTCTTTTCAAACACACTTCTAAAGTTGCCCTCTGACTTCTACATATGTCCTGTGGCACACAGTTGCCCACATACAATGCATTCATATACATAATAAAGTAAAATTGCAAAAGGAACAAATCTATATAACTCTAGATTCACATTTAGTTCTTACACTAACAGCCATAATGTATCAGCAGGAAACCTACTGCATACACATGCAACACCCGATACTTGCCATGCAAGACTCAGATTTTTGGCCATCATTGTAGGCCATTGGTTCTCTCTTAGTGTAAACTTCAAGTTAAACCAAACACTAGTTTGCCACTCCAAGAAGTTTGGTGCCACCATGCCCCTGCACCTCTTGCAGGCAGGACAGATTTTAGATAGAGGATTTTTAGTCAGGGTTGATGTCCAGGTTTCTCTTCTGTAGCCTGTACCTTCTCATCCCAAAGAGACTAGAACCCATAGGTGGAGTCTCCAAGTCTGCACCTGCTTTACCTCTCTATTCAGTGAGCTATGTGGAAGTCGTCCTCAGCAATGCCCCCAGCTGTCAGTTTTCAGAGAATAACCTTCTGTCCTAACATCATCCTGGGTTGTTTAGGGGTCTCCATGGAGCTCCTCTGCCAGCAACTCAACTGAATGTAAGTCAGTCTCACCATTGTGACCCTGCTTGGCTGTAAAGGATGGCCAGTTCAAACTCTGTATTCTCCATTACGGGAGTCCTCACTAAGGTCACCCTCATAGATCCCAGGAAGTTACTAGTATACTAGGACTCTGCATTAACCCCCCCCAAAGCCCCCTAATTCTAGTTATTTCTCCCTGCACTGCACTCTCTCCACCCTCCCAAATGATCCCTCCCACTCCTGTCCCCATTCACTTCCAGTCCAATCACGGAATCTATTCTATTTCTCGTTTCCAGGGAGATCCATGCTTCCCCCTATAGCTGTCTGTTTTACCTGTATTCTCTGAGTCTGTGGATTGTCAATTGATCATCATTTACCTAATAACTAATATCTGTCTATCAGTGAATACATACCGTATTTATGTGTCTGGATCTTTTTACCTCATTTAGATTTATTTTTTTTTCTAGTTGCATCTATTTTCCTGTAAATTTCATGTCATTTTTTTAGCAGCTGAGTGATACTTCACTGTGTAAATATACGACATTTTCTTTATACATTCCTCTGTTGAGGGATATCTGGGTTGTTTACGGTTTCTGACTAAAATGAATAGTTATTTCTAAGGGTTTATTGGGATGACCAAAATATCTGAGTCTACTTCCCTGTCTAGCCCAAAGTCATTTCCATGCCTGAAGCCTACTTTTTTGTTCTAGCCTAAAATTTAGATTTCTGCCTGAAATTAATTCTTTGTTCTAGTCTAATGTCAGATTCCTGCCTGAAGCCTACTTCCTCATCCTTGGCCAATGTCATATTTCTGCCAAGCAGCCCATATCCTTGTCCTTGGCCAATGTCAGATTCTTGCAGAGCAGCCCCAAAGGCTCTCCACCTCTCTGTTTTGTTTTGTTTTGTTTTTGTTTTTTTTTTTTTTTCATTAAGAAGACTGAGCCTATCTGAGGTCGTTCTGACAAGAATGCCTTCCTTACTCAGCATGGAATATGCATTATCAAAAGCAATGCATTTCTGTCTTAGGGTTTGTGCAGAATCTTACCCATCTTTGGCTTGCCAGCCTGTTAATTTAATAACTCTTTCTGGGGGTCCACTTTCAGGTTCAAGCCATGTACTTTGGCTGCCAATGTGTTGATGTTGTTAAAGACAAGCTTTAACATAATGGGCAGGAATAAAATTATTCCCAGGATAAGAAGGGCTAGCATGATCAAGCTGTATATACCATTCTTAAAGCTTGACCAAAATAGAAATACTAAATACTGACCTCAGACTGTGAGTAATTTTATCAGCTGTATCTATTGCATCAACACTCAGCAGAGCAGCATTCTTGAAATTCAGAAGCTCACTATGTTAAACATATAGTTAAAACATCCAGAGAGGTATTAGGGTTATTGCCAAATATACTGCAAGGGTCTTTAAACTTCTTCCTAATTATAGTGACTACCACTGTACATTTTAGAACTAACATGAATCCAATGGTATTTGGCATGACAGTTGAGATGGCTCTTTACCCTTAAGTTCTGAACCTCCTTCTGATAATTTGAATAAGATAAAGAGCATCAATCCACTCTTCAAAATGCCTATCTAAATCCTCTTGTATATTCAACACATTAGTAACATTGTTTGCTAAATGATTAACAAAAGTAGCTGTCTTAACATCTCTTGTCAAAGCAATTGCAGAAGCAGTGGTGCTAGCAGTTAATGTAATTAAAGCTGTTATACCAGCAATAATCAAGCCCACTGCCCTCTTGCTTCTGCTTAAAGCCTGACTCATTTCTTCCAGTACTTGCAGGCTATTTTTAGAATACCAAGGTTCTGTAATACTCAGGGCAATAAAACAAAAGCTGGTTGATAGACCTCTGTAACTGGCATGCCAGATTTCAAAACACAAACACAATTAGAAGGTGTACATTCAATGCAACTTACATTAAATACTGTAGAAGAAACAAAGGTAATTTTAACATGACAATTAAAAGAGCCTTGACACATGTACTAACACCTGTTTGAAATGCAGATCCTGCCCCAACTTTATCTCTTGATAACATAACATCATAGAAAATGGCAGCTAACTTCCATATACATCTCTGAAAATGTCCATCACCAGACTTCCAATCAAAGACTGTTATTTCCAATATTGGATTGATTTATAGACCAGACCATGACTGAGTCTGAATAACTGGTCACATTTAAGAACAATACAATAGTCATTACAACTTCTCTTTTTGATTCTCTGTTCCACAACGTCTAAAATCTTGAGGCAAGGGAGCTTGTCTCATCAGGAGTATAGGTAAGCAATGGTGGGTGGGGAACATATGTCCAATTCAGCTTTCAGTCACCATTGTCAGGGCACTCAGCAAGCTCACAAGTCAGCATCATTCTTTGTCCTGGCATCAGGACCATGGCATGCTCCTTCAGCGTCCTGCAGGAAAAAACATAAACATGCCCTCTCCCCCATATTTAATTCCTGATCAGGATCATGTCATATGCTAGTAAGTGGATCCTTCCCTTTCACCTATGCATAAGTATGTCTAGTTGTAGTGTGCCATAGACACTCAGCAGAAAGTTCCTTGACCTCCAAATTTTTCTAAAGAAAATTTAAAATTAAAAAATAAAAAGAACATGATTTAACCTCTCCCACTGATGCCTGACAAGTCCATCCTCCTCTACATATACAGCTGGGGACATGGTTCCTTCCATGTGTGTTCCTGGACTAGCTGTTTAAACCCTGGGAAGTATGGTTGGTTGGTATTGTCGTTCTCCCCATGGGGCCCGCAAGCCCCTTCAACTCCTTCAGTCTTCTCTCTAGCTCCTTCACTGGGGACACTGTGATCAGTTTGATGGTTAGCTGTGAGCATCTGCCTCTGTATATCTCAGGCTCTGGCATTGCCTTTTAGGAGACAGCTATATCAGGCTCTTGTCAGCATGCACTTCTGGACATCCACAACAGTGTTTATATATGGTGATTGCATCTGAGAGGGATCTCCAGTTGGGGGCAGGGGAGTCTCTGGATGCTCTCTCCTCTAGTTTCTGCACTACACATTGTCTCATATTTGGTCCTGTGAGTATTTTGTTACTCCTTCTAAGAAGGACCGATGTGCCCACACTTTGGTCTTTCTTTTTCTTGGGCTTCATGTGGTCTCTGAGTTATGCCTTGGGTATTGTGAGATTTAGGGCTAATATCCACTTATCAATGAGTGCATACCATGTGCGTTCTTTTGTGATTTGGTTACCTCAATCAGGATGATATTTTCTAGTTCCATCCATTTGTCTAAGGATTTCATGAATTCATTGTTTTTAATAGCTGAGTAGTACTCCATTGTGTAAATGCACCACATTTTCTGTATCCATTCCTCTGTTGAAGGACATCTGGGTACTTTCCAGCTCCTGGTTATTATAAATAAGACTGCTATGAACATAGTGGATCATGTGTCCTTGTTATATGTTGGAGCATCTTTTGGGTATATGCCCAGGAGTGGTATTGCTGGATCCACAGGTAATGCTATGTCCAATTTTCTCAGGAACTGCCAGACTGATTTCCAAAGTGGTTGTACCAGCTTACAATCCCACCAGCCATGGAGGAGTGTTCCTCTTTCTCCACATCCTCAACAGCATCTGCTATTACCTGAGTTTTTAATCTTAGCCATTCTGACTGGTGTGAGGTAGAATCTCAGGGTTGTTATGATTTGCATTTCCCTGGTGACTAAAGATGTTGAATATTTCTTTAGGTGCTTCTTGGCCATTTGATATTCCTCATTTCAAAATTCTTTTTTGAGCTCTGTACCCCATTTTTAATAGGGTTATTTGATTGTCTGGAGTATAATTTCTTGAGTTCTTTGTATATGTTGGATATTAGTCCTCTATCGGATGTAGGATTGGTAAAGATCTTTTCCCAATCTGTTTGTTGCCACTTTGTCCTATTGACAGTGTCCTTTGTCTTACAGAAGCTTTGCAATTTTATGAGGTCCCATTTGTCAATTCTTGGTCTTAAAGCATAAACCACTGGTGTCCTGTTCAGGAACTTTTCTTTTGTGTCCACATGTTTGAGGCTATTCCCCACTTTCTCTTCTATTAGTTTCAATGTGTCCAGTTTTATATGGAGGTCTTTGATCCACGTGGACTTGAGTTTTGTACAAGGAGATAAAAATGGATCGATTTGCATTTTCCTACATGCTGACCTCCAGTTCAACCAGCATCATTTGTTGAAAATGCTGTCTTTTTTTCCACTGAATGGTTTTAGCTCCTTTGTCAAAGATCAAGTGACTATAGGCATGTGGGTTCATTTCTGGGTCTTCAATCCTATTCCATTGATCCTCTTTCCTATCTCTGTATCAATACAATGCAGTTTTTATCACTACTGCTCTGTAGTACAGCTTGAGGTCAAGGAGGGTGATTCCCCCAGAAGATCTTTTATTGTTGAGGATAGGTTTTGCTATCCTGGGGCTTTTGTTATTCCAAATGAATTTGAGAATTGCTCTTTCTATCTCTGTGAAGATTTGAGTTGGAATTTTGATGGGTTTGCATTAAATCTGTAGATTGCTCTTGGTAAGATGGCCATTTTTACTATTTAATCCTGCCAATCCATGAGCATGGGAGATCTTTTCAACTTTTGAGATCTTTGATTTCTTTCTTCAGGGACTTGAAGTTTTTATCCTACAGATCTGTCACCTGCTTGGTTAGATTCACACCTAGGTATTTTATATTATTTGTGACTATTGTGAAGGGTGTCATTTTCCTAATTTCTTTCTCACCCTGCTTATCCTTTCAGTAGAGGAAGTCTTCTGATTTGTTTGAGTTAATTTTATATCCAGCCATTCTGCTGAAGTTGTTTTTCAGGGTTAGGAGTTCTCTGGTAGAAGTTTTGGGCTCACTTAAGTATACTATCATATCATCTGCAAATTGTGATATTTTGACTTCTTCCTTTTTAATTTGTATTCCTTTGATCTCCTTTTGTTGTCTAATTGCTCTGGCTAGGACTTCAGTACTACATTGAATAGGTAGAGAGAGAGTGGGCAGCCTTGTTTAGTCCCTGATTTTAGTGACATTGCTTCAAGTATCTCTCCATTTAGTTTGATGTTGGATACTGGTTTGCTGTATATTGCTTTTACTATGATTAGGTATAGGCCTTGAATTCCTGTTCTTTCCAAGGCTTTTGCCATGAAAGGGTGTTAAATTTTGTCAAATGCTTTCTCAGCATCTAGTGAGATGATCATGTGATTTTTTTTTACTTTGAGTTTGTTTATATAGTGGATTACATTGATGAATTTTCATATATTGAACCATCCCTGTGGTCCTGGGATAAAGCCTACTTGATCATGATGGATGATTGTTTTGATGTGTTCTTGGATTCCCTTTGCGAGAATTTTATTGAGTATTTTTGCATCAATATTCATAAGGGAAATTGGTCTAAAGTTCTCTTTCTTTGTAGAGTCTTTGTGTGGTTTAGGTATGAGCGTAATTGTGGCTTCAAAGAACAAATTAGATAGTGTTCCTTCTATTTCTATTTGGTGGAATGGTTTGAAGAGAATTGGTATTGGGTCTTCTTTGAAGGTCTGATAGATTGATTTTATCATTATTGAATTTATCATATATCATCACTGATTTTATAATTAAAATCTTAATTAAGGACCAGCCTTAGTCCATGGTGATCTGATAGGATGCATGGGATTATTTCGATTTTCTTGTATCTGTTGAGGCCTGTTTTGTTGACCAATTATATGGTCAATTTTGGAGAAGGTACCATGAGGTGCTGAGAAGAAGGTATATTCTTTTGTTTCTGGATGAAATGTTCCATAAATATCTACTAAATCCATTTGGTTTATAACTTCTCTTAGTTTCACTGTGTCTCTGTTTAGTTTCTGTTTCCATGATCTGTCCATTGGTGAGAATGGGGTGTTGAAGTCTCCCACTGTTATTGTGTGAGGTGCAATGTGTGCTTTGAGCTTTAGTAAAGTTTCTTTTATGAATGTGGGTGCCCTTGCATTTGGTGCAAAACTGTTCAGAATTGAGATTTCATCTTGGTTGATTTTTCCTTTGATGAGTATGAAATGTCCATTCTTATCTTTCTTGATAATTTCTGGTTGAAAGTGATTTTATTTGATATGAGATGGCTACTCCAGCTTCTTTCTTGGGCCATTTGCTTGGAAAATTGTTTTCCAGCCTTTTATTCTAAGGTAGTGTCTGTCTTTGTGACTGAAGTGTGTTTCCTGTATGCAGCAAAATGTTGGGTCCTGTTTATATATCCAGTTTGTTAGTCTGTATCTTTTTATTGGAAAATTAAGTCCATTGATGTTAAGAGGTATTAAGGAGAAGTGATTGTTGCTTCCTGTTATTTTTGTTGTTAGAGGTGGAGTTATGTTTTTGTGGCTATCTTCTTTCGGTTTGTAAGAATATTACTTTCTTACTTTTTCTAGGGTAAAATTTCCCTCCTGTTGGTAGTTTTTCTCTATTATCCTTAGTAGGGGTGGATTTGTGGAAAGATATTGAGTAAATTTGGTTTTGTCATGTAATTTTTTTGTTTCTCCATCTATGGTAATTGAGAGTTTTGCTGGGTATAGTGGCCTAGGCTGGCATTTGTGTTCTTGTAGGTTTTGTATGACATCTGCCCAGAATGTTCTAGCTTTGATAGTCTTCGGTGAGAAGTCTCTTGTAATTCTGGTAGGTCTGCCTTTATATGTTACTTGACCTTTTTTCCTTAATGCTTTTAATATTCTTTCTTTGTTTTGTGCACTTAGTGATTTGATTATTATGTGACAGGAGAATTTCTTTTCTGATCTAGTCTATTAGGAATTCTTGTATGTTCTTGTATGTTCATAGGCATCTCTTTCTTTAGGTTAGGGAAGTTTTCTTCTATAATTTTGTTGAAGATATTTACTGGCCCTTTAAGTTTCAACTCGTTGCTTTCTTCTATACCTATTATCCTTAGGTTTGGTTTTCTCATTGTGTCCTGGATTTCCTGAATGTTTTGGGTTAGGAGTTTTTTGCATTTTGTATTTTCTTTGACAGTTGTGTCAATGTTTTCTATGGTATCTTCTGTACCTGAGATTCTCTCTTCTAGCTCTTGCATCCTATTGGTGTTTCTTGCATCCATGACTCCTGATCTCCTTCCTAGGTTTTCTATCTCCAGGGTAGTCTTCCTTTGTGATTTCTTTGTTGTTTCTACTTCCATTTTTATGTCCTGAATTGTTTTGTTCAATTCCTTCACCTGTTTGGTTGTGTTTTCTTGTAATTCTTTAAGGGATTTTTGTGTCTCTTCTTTAAGGGCTTCTACTTGTTTACATGCATTCTCCTGTATTTCTTTGAGGGAGTTATTTATGTCCTTCTTAGAGATTTCTATCATCACCATGAGAAGTGATTTTAAATGTGAATCTTGCTTTTCTGGTGTCATGGGTATTCAGGACTTGCTATGTTAGGAGAAGTAGGTTCTGATGATGCCAAGTAATCTTGGTTTCTGCTGCTTATGTCCTTGTGATTGCCTTTAGCCATATAGTTATTTCTAGTGCTACCTTCACTCACTGACTCAGGCCTGCAAAGGGCTCACTGCTGGATGGCCAGATAAAGGAGCACTAGCAATAAATCCTTTACTGAATTCCCTCTGTTAAACAGCATGTATTCATTGCCAGATAGTAAAACTTACTTAAGCACAAGTAAGAAAGAGTTAAGTTTTTACTACAGAACAGTAATAAAGACTTAGGTTTTCAGCACTAGTGAAGCACAGAACTGTAACAGCAAATTATAAAATAAAGTTACAGCATTTAATAGAGCATAGAGATTTATAAAGAAACAAGAATTCACAGAGAGTTTTCAGCCACAAAATAAGCAAGAGAATGTTAAGTCTACAGAAGCCATCAGCAAGTGTTCAGTACTGTTAGAGAGCTGGAAGGCCAGAGACCATCAGACTTTAAAGCTGCATCCAGTGCTGTTACCCAGTTCAAACCTTGGCACACTGAGTTGGTTCATGGCATTTGAGGTAATATCTACCATAGATGTTGAGCAACATTGATGTTGTTTTCTGAATTTACAAGATGTTATCAAAAGAGAATGTCTTGAGTGTCAGAAGAAACTTTGGACATTTGAACAGTGTACAGGCTATTGCAGACTGTTAGCATCATTAAAATTAAACTCGATGCATTTCCTTAATAGGGTGACCATGAACCTATAGTGACCAGGTCTGAATGTACTTGACTGAATCAAAGACCTTCTAGATAGGATGATATCTTTACACACTTGTGTCTCCTTTGTGTCTTTCTTTGGGGAGATTTTTTTTATGGACGTTTTTGTAGGAGGAGCCTTTCTATATTCCTTATTGAAGATGGGATTTGAGTGTCTATAAACTCAACCCATTGCCTGGTTTAGTGTGTGTGTGTGTGTGTGTGTGTGTGTGTGTGTGTGAACTTTGTTCTGCTTGAAACTCATCAGTCAGCTTCCTTCTTGTGCTGCCACAGCCTTTACCATTATAAACTTTATCCCTGAATCACATAAGATACAATAAAAGCAGTTGCTATTCAATGCTAAGCTAATTCGCTATTATGGTGGTTTTATATTTTTAATTTTGTATTTTGTTGTTGTTTTTGTTTTCTTTTGTTTTTGTTTTTGAAGACTGACTTTCTCATGTAGCCCTGGCTGTCCTGAAAGTAGATATGTAGACAAGACAGGCCTTGAAGTTAGAAATTCAGCTGATTTTGGCAACCAAGTCGTGGGATTAGATGTGGGACGACATCCCTGGTGGTGGTGGTTGTTGTTTTCTATTATTAGATGGAATGTAGGTTTTTGTACATGTCAAACATTTGCTCTTGTGCTGATCGTCATTCACATCTTGAATTTTGAAATTTGCCAGAGACTATAGTCTATTTCTCAGGATGCCATGTATTCATGACATTAATAGTACCTGAGCCTTCTGAGTCATTGAATTTCAGGTATGTGATATCTTTCCTACCTGTTGTGTTTGTTTTGATTTTTTAATGAATATGAGTATTCTGCATGTATTCATGAAGTCCTCAGGACACAAACTCCTCAGAGCTCTGCCTCTCTGATACACTTCCGTCATTTTTGTGCTAACTGGTACACCTTCATCCTTGAGTTCTAAAGCTGTTTGCTGTTGCTCTTCCATGGGCCTTGACAAAAGATGGCCTCAGAACTCCCAAACTTGGAATAGTGAATAGTTGTGAGCCCCCATGTAAGTACTGGCAATTGAGCTCAATTATTTGCAAGACCAGCAAGTGCTGCTAACTCCTGATCCGTCTCTCCTGTACTATGTTGTTTATTTATGATCAGCATTCACATAGCTGATATTTTCATGGGTTCATTTGTTACTGTTTAAACATGCATTCCCTTTTAGTTAAATCTTTATGTTACTATTTAAACTGGGACACTTCAGGTTTCTGGAAGATGAATGCAGAACCAGAGTGGATGTATGAACTTCACTAAAGACCTCTGAGTTCTTTCCATCTTTTGTTTGTTTGTTTGATTATTGCATGGGAGTCAGGATCCTAATATGTATCTCTGTCTGTCCTGCACAAACCAGGCATCCAAATCAGTGAGATACACCTGCCCCTGTCTCCAGAGTGCTAGATTTAAAGCCATGAGCCAGTACACCCAGATTTCCCATCAGTCTTTGTAATTGTTAATGATTCATACAATATCACTGATGTGTGCTCTGTATGATCCCTTTGCTTCTTTCTCTGTGTTTATGTCTGTTGGTTGGCATTTCTCCTGCAAGGCTATATTCTATTGAAAGGGCACAGAAATGACAGAGGTGAACCTCATTATATAGTTTCCTTCTACAGTGACTTGGTGATTTGATTACATTAGATCTACTGTGTCAGGTAATAAGTGGGAGAAGTACCAGAATTATATGAATATATTGTCAATGAAGTATACATTTGCAGTGTTGTCAGTTTCATGTTTTCTGTTCTACACATGTATGGGATATTTTAGAATGCAGTGACCTATGATGATGTGTATGTGAATTTCACTCGGGAAGAGTGGGCTTTGCTGACTCCTTCCCAGAAGAGTCTCTACAAAGATGTGATGCTGGAAACCTACAAGAACCTTGCTGCTATAGGTAAGATAGTGAATTTTCTTTGACTTTTTAAAATAAAGGGAGAAATGTTTGCTTGCTATGGTTTCTTTATTATTGATGATCTTTTGTGATTTCAATTGAGAATGAGGGAAAAAATGAGGTGAATAAATCAAGCATTGTTCTAATCTTCTTTGAATATAGTAACTTCTCAAAGAACCCAGAGGAAGCAGGCCTCCCAGGAGCTCTAACCCATGTAGTATCTTAGGTAAGCAGGCAGCAACACCTGCCTGAAACAGGGAGTAACTGGGACCCACAAGGACCCAGGAAGTCACTCCCAGCCAGAAGCACTGATTCCTTCTGGTCTGGGCCCAAGTCATGAGCAGCTCTGCCCCCAATCTCAAAAAAATCAGAGTAAGTGGGGCTCCCAGGAGCTCTAACCTCGGCAGTGTCTTAGGTAAGGAGACAGCA
The DNA here is from genome assembly GCF_011762505.2 of Arvicanthis niloticus. Classification (NCBI taxonomy): domain Eukaryota; kingdom Metazoa; phylum Chordata; class Mammalia; order Rodentia; family Muridae; genus Arvicanthis; species Arvicanthis niloticus. The sequence goes on from NC_047678.1 coordinate 44,279,532, forward strand.
ACGCCCGCCCCTAACAGGGAGTAACTGAGACCCACTGGGACCCAGGAAGTCACTCCTAGGCAGGAGCACTGGTTCTTTCCTGTCTGCCTCTGAGCACTGAGCAGATTTTGGGCCGCAGCTCTTACCCCAGTAGTAACACCCATCCCACACAGTTCTGATACAACCAAGATAATAGGAAAGAAAGGCTCCAGTCAGAGACAGGGCAGGTAGCACTAAGGAGATCCAGATGGCAAAAGGCAAGCACAAGAACATAAGCATCAGCAACCCAGGGTACTTGGCATCATTAGAACCCAGTTCTCCCACACAAGAAAGTCCTGAATTCCCCATATTACTAGGAAATCAAGATTCAGATTTAAAATCACTTCTAATGATGATGTTAGAGGACTTTAAGAAGGACATAAATAACACTCTCAAAGAATTTGAGGAGAACACAGGTAAAGAGGTAGAAGCCCTTAAAGAGGAAACACAAAGATCCCTTAAAGAATTACAAGAGAACACAACCAAACAGGTGAAGGAAATGAACAAAATCATCCATAACATAAAAATGGAAGTAGAAACAGTCAAGAAATCACAAAGGGAGACTACCCCAAAGATAGAAAACCTAGGAAAGAAATCAGGAGTCATAGACACAAGCATCACCAACAGAATACAAGAGATAGAAGAAAGAATATCAGGTGCAGAAGATACCATAGAAAATATTGACACAACTGTCAAAGAAAACAAAAAATGCAAAAAGTTATTGACACAAACTATCCAGGAAATCCAGGACACAATGAGAAGACCAAACCTAAGGATAATAGGTATAGACGAGAGTGAAGATTCCCAACTTAAAGGGCCAATAAATATCTTCAACAAAATTATAGAAGAAAACTTCCCTAATCTAAAGAACAAGATGCCCATAAACATACAAGAAGCCTATAGAATGCCAAATAGTCTACACCAGAAAAGAAATACCTCCCATCACATAATAATCAAAACACCAAGTGCACAAAACAAAGAAAGAATATTAAATGCAGTAAGGGAAAAAGGCCAAGTAACATATAAAGGCAGACCTATCAGAATTATACCAGACTTCACATCAGATATTATAAAAGCTAGAAGATGCTGGACATATGTCATACAGACCCTAAGAGATCACAAATGCCAGCCCAGGCCACTATACCCAGCAAAACTCTCAATTACCATAGATAGAGAAACCAAGATATTCCACGACAAAACCAAATTTACACAATATCTTTCCACAAACCCAGCATTACAAAGGATAATAGGAATATAGTAACTTAAATTTTCTTTAATTTCCAATAATGCATACATTTTCTCGTACTGCATTTTAGGCTACAATTGGGAAGACCATTATATTGAAGAACAATTTCAAAGTTCTCGAAGAAATGGAAGGTAATTTTCATGTGCAAATATGCCTCTAAAAAAAGCCACAACATAAAAAAGTACTTCTTTAAGCATATTGATGATTATTACATTCTCATTATTCCATATACCTCAATGTCAAGTGTCTGATTTGTGTTTGAGAGGCACTCTTCTAAAAAGGAGGCAAGGAAACAATGCCTTCATAAATATCACCATTTGAATCATAGCCCTATTAGAGCGATGCTGTAGAACTGCCAGTCTCACTTAAATACTGTGAAAAGTAGACACTTTGAATAGGTGGTTAATATATCTTCAAAATGTTCTAATGAGCAAAGAGTTCATAGTAAATCTAGTATTACTTATACACTTGTAGTTACATTGCTAAATGTAGTCAGAGGGGCAGTTTATGAGAGTCAAGAGAGCCGGGCAGTGGTTGCGCATGCCTTTAATCCCAGCACTTGGGAGGCAGAGGCAGGAGGATTTCTGAGTTCGAGGCCAGCCTGGTCTACAGAGTGAGTTCCAGGACAGCCAGGACTACACAGAGAAACCCTGTCTCTAACCCCCCCCTCCAAAAAAAGAGAGAGTCAAGAGTGAGATACCTTACTTACCATATGTCTGTGAGGAAGAAAAATCAAACTGTGTGATTGCAATGTGGAAACCTTTATTTTGTTATTCTTCTCTTAATGAGTATATCATATGTCACAATGGATACATGCCATTGAGCTTAGGGATTCAAAGAAGCAAGGTACCTCTCTGCCAGAAAAAAATAGAAGATATCTAGTAGTTCCCACTTTGAGTAGACTTTCTAAATGTGATACAAGTTGGCAATTTGGAATATATATATATATATAAACTCACACTGCAGAAACTCTGTATGGGTACTAGAAGGATAGAAATTCTTCTGATTGTCCTGGTTCACTTTGCAAATGTGCTGTGACTCACACTATAGAAAAATTTATGAATTCATTCAATGTGGTAAATCTCTGAGTTCTTTCAGCTTTCTTCAAATATGTGAAAAACTTCATATAGAAAAAGAATGCTATAAATGTGAGTCATGTAATAAATGCTCTTACCAGCACAAGTATTGTCAAAGATGCATAAGATCTCATAATGAAGGAGGATCACATTGAATGTAAAGAAAATGATAAAATCTTAGGATCTGATTCCTCTTTCCCATTAGACCAAATTATATTGTTAATTCATACAGATAAAAAAAATTCAACAATGTAATGCATGTGGTAAAGCTTTCATATGTGCCAATTATCTTCACAGCCATGAAAGAGGTCATACTGAAGAGAAACCCTATGAATGTAATCATTGTGGTACAGCCTTTACAACTCACCGTCATCTTCAAAGGCATAAAGGAACACATACTGGAGTGAAACCTTATGAATGTCATCGATGTGGTAAAGCCTTTGTATGGAAGTGTCATCTCCAAATACATAAAAGAACACATACTGGAGAAAAACCTTATGAATGTGATCAATGTGGTACAGCCTTTGCAAGTCATGGTCATCTTCAAAGGCATAGAAGGACACATACTGGAGAGAAACCTTATGAATGCAACCAATGTGGTAAAGCCTTTTCCCAACACAGTTCTCTACAAGACCATAAAAGGACACACACTGGAGAGAAACCCTATGACTGTAACCAATGTGGTAAAGCCTATGCACGTCACAGTCATCTCCTAAGACATATAAGAACACATACTGGAGAGAAACCTTATAAATGTAATCAATGTGGTAAAGCCTTTGCTTATCAGAGTAGTTTCCAGTATCATAAAAAAACACATACTGCAGAGAAATCTTATGAATGTAAGCAATGTGGTGAAGTCTTTGCGTGTCGTAATCATCTTCAAATACATAAGAAAACACATGCTGGACAGAAACGCTACGAATGTAACCAATGTGGTAAAACCTTTGCATTTCACAGTCATCTCCAAAGACATAAAAGACATATTGGAGAGAAACCTTATGAATGTAATCACTGTGATAAAGCCTTTGCAAGTCCTAATAATCTTCAAAAACATCTAAGAAGACATACTGGAGAGAAACCGTATAAATGTAATCTGTGTGATAAAACCTATGCATGTCACAGTCATCTCCAAACACATAAAAGAACACACACTGGAGAGAAGCCCTACAAATGTAATCAATGTGATAAAGCCTTTTCACAACAATGTTCTCTACAAGTTCATAAGAGAACACATACTGGAGAAAAGCCCTATGAATGTGATCTATGTTGTAAAGCCTATAGACGTCACAGTCATCTCCAAATACATAAAAGAACACATACTGGAGAGAAGCCCTATGAATGTAATCAGTGTGGTAAAGCCTTTCCTTATTACAATAGTCTCCAGTATCATAAAATGGCACATTCTAGAGAGAAATCTTATGAATGTAATCAGTGTGATAAAGTTTTTTCACACCACAGTTCTCTACAAGTCCATAAAAGAATACATACTGGAGAGAAACCCTATGAATGTAACCAATGTGGTAAGGTCTTTATACGTCAGAGTTATCTCCAAAAACATAAAAGAGCACATACTGTCGAGAAACCCTATGACTGTAACCAATTTGATAAAATATTTACACAACATAGTACTCTCCACAGCATAAAAAAGCACATATTTGAGAGAAACTCTATGAATATAATGTGTGGTAAAACTTTTGCTGGTCAAAGTTATCTTCAAAGACATGAAACAATAGATATTGGAGAGAAACCTCATGAATGTATTTAATATGGTGACACCTTTGCACATTTCTGTAATCTCAATCATCATGAAAGTATTCATACTGAAGAGAAATTCTACGAATGTAAGCAGTGCGGTAAAGTTTTTGTGTTATGGTTCCACGTAGATCCATCACAAGTCAAACACCAGATCAATGCAAATGACAAGAATTAATTGTAATAAAGCTGCTACTGATTAAACAGGCCTTTGAACATATTCTGGAGGTGAAATACAACCCATGTTACGGAGCTTTTAAGCTTGAAAAGCATAAACATCTGTGCCAAGTTACAGCTACAATTTTCTACCAATCAGCATTTAGTGATGGCAGCTTTTGTTATGTGATTGACCTATGTCAATGTATACAAAATGTATGTTTTTCACTCTAACCAATAATATCCATTTGTTCTTTTGTAGTTAGGAACAGTCATTATGTTTGGGGGAACAAAACATTATATTAACAAATTATGTTAACATAAATTTGTTAACAAATTATGTTAACATAAATTTGTTAACAAATTATGTTAACAAATGCTGTAGTTAGGAACAGTCATGTTTTAGGGAATAGAAGCCGTGGTTAGCTTGAGGTAGTAAGGATATGTATATATCATTTGGTGTTCATTGCTTCTTTATGTTTCTATTAGTTGATACTTCCTCTCAAAGTACTGCCTTCTAAGGGAATTATCTCAAGATGGTAGATAATGTAACAGCAATGAGATTTATTAAATTTTTTTCTGTTCTGTGTGTTTAATGTGATTATTGGCTTTTAGGCCATGATGGATAGATGGAGACTGGAAAACAACTTTCTACTGTGATCATCTTACTATGGTGATAAAGATCAGGTTGCCAGCTTTGCACACCACAGAAATTTTCCACTGAGCCGTCTCACTGAGGTTCAAATAAAACTAGCTGAAACATTTCATCAGTAAACTATTGTCTTCTTCTCAAGTTATAAACATATTGTCATCTAAGGATCAAGGAAAACAGGATGATTTTAATAATAAATTTTGCTTGCATAGGAATAGACTACTGTGGTGTTTTGTTTTTGTTTGTTTTGCTTGTTGGAATGTGTTAGTTTATTCTTAGGAGTGAACATTTGTCCATACACTTTCTCAGAACCACAAATGAATGCCTGAGAATTGTCTCACTGGGCAAAGTGGTTGCTGATAACCTGCTAACCTGCTAACCTGAGCATAGTCCTCTTTTTTTTTTAACATAAAAAAAATGTTTTTAACATAAAAATTTTGAGGTCAGCTTGGTACACATAGTGAGTTCCAGACAGCCATGGCTATGTAGAAATATCTCGTCTCAAAAAATTCCAAAAAGAAAGAGTGTATCTCGAATTATGGTGATTTTCCTAGTATACTCCAAGTAGACTCTTTAATGACTGAGAGACCAATATTACTCCTAGAGGTTTTTTCCTCTTATTTCTATCCTTGGGCTGTGGCATATACAAATACACCACCACATACATAAATAAATTTAAAACACGAATGAGGGCCAATGAGGTTACTTGAACCAAATGACTTCTTGGGTTTGATTTCAAGAACTCACACAGGTAAATTAGAAAATAGAATCCAATAATTTGTCCTCTCACTGCCACATGAGCACAGTGGGATAGATGTACATACACAGAAACAGTTCAAATATTTGTTTAAATGGGTGAAATTAACAAAGCAAAAAAAATACGAAATTATTGAGAATGTATAAAATTATTTGCAAGTTTAAATTACTATTGCAGAATTTCAAGAAGTATTACTGCTCATCAAAAAATAATGGTTCCTTTTTAAATGTTAATTTATATTTTATTCTCAGGTTCAAAGATGAGTCATTTTAAAAACTTAGCTGGGTTACAGATGCATTCCTGTGATCCCAGCACCTGGGAGACAGAGGCAGGGCAATCTCTCTGAATTTGAGGTCAGCTTGGACCACATAGTGAGTTCCAGACAGCCATGGCTATGTAGAAATATCCTGTCTCAAAAAATTCCAAAAAGAAAGTATATCTCAAATTATGGTGATTTTCCTGGTATACTACAAGTAGACTCTGACTGGTTTCAGCAACACCTTTTGTTATCTTTACTCACATTAAGAAAACTATGTTGTAGCTGGAGAGATGGTTTAGTAGTTAAAAGCATTCACTGCTCTTCCAGAGGTCTTGAGTTCAATTCCCAGCTACCACATTGAGGCTTAAAGCAATCAGTAACGGGATCTGATGCCCTCCTTTGCTGTGCCAGAAGAGAGCGACTGGGTACCACATAGATAAAATAAACATTTTTTAAGTTAAAAAAAAAGGAGAGGACTATGCTAACAGTGAAAATAAGTAATGTGGAGGGTCCATTCACAAAAGGGAAGAAATCCAGAAATTAGTTCAATAGCCATCTAGTAGGAACTTCATCACTCAAGTGATAGGAGACAGAAAGAGTAGTGGAGCATCTTCATCTGCATTGGGAGCTGAAGAATTAGTAGTACTGCTCCTCTTGAGTACCCAAGCTCAGAGCTACCTGTATTTCCAGATCCAGGACATCTGTTTCATTCTTCTGAGCTCCTGGGGTACCATATATGTAAATCGTGCAAAGACACATACGTATGTAATTCCCTATTGTAAAAAAAAAAAAAAAAAAAAAAAAAAAGGTTTTCTTTGTGTATATGTCATTTTTTAATATTAAAATTGATTCAATTTAGGTGCAGTAGTTTTACCACTGTGCATACCCAGTCCATTCCAGGTATCACTGGAGGCCAGAAGAGTGCCTGATCTCCTGTGATTGGAGTTACAGACAGTTGTGAGCTGTGTCTTGGGTGCTGAGAACCAGCACTAGGTGCTGTAGATGAACAGCCAATGCTGTCAGGGGCCGAGCCATCTCTTCAGCCCATGAACACATCACTAACAGCTATAAGGTGTGAACAGTTGATCCTAAGTTCATCTTTACCCAAAACCTGGTGACCCTGAAAAAATATAAGATGGGTAGCATTACAAATGGAGACTTAGTGCATAAAATAATTTCCCAACCCTAATCTCCACAAAGTTAGAGAGGAGTACATAAAATGCCCAGGAGACTCTAAATTGACCTTATAAGTCTTTAAAATCTGGTTGACCACATAACCAGAGCTACCAGACTGAGTTCATCTCACATGGTAAATAGGCAGCAATGGAAGCCCACAAGGATATATATTAAGTGTACCCCTGCTTGAGTCTTTGGCTACTCTAAGGAAAGGAAAGAAACTTGCATGCATGAAGACTGACTTGTCTGAATGGGAATGTATTCTACTTCCCTGAAACTAACAAAACATTCAGTTAGGAGCTATGGTTGTTGGTAGCTCCAGATAACATTGAGGTTGCTGTCAGTGGAACCTTGGACTTAAACAGAAGTTGTTCTAAGGGTGGGGAAATAAGACTTTTACAAAGAGCCTTGAAGTATAGATGAACTATGATCAAGGGAACTTTGGAAGTGAAAGGAAGAGGATTAATGGGTCAGCAATGTATGTGGGTATAGCTGAGGACAAGTTGGCTCCTACTGTATTCTTTGTATTCACTCAGCTATGGTCGTTCAGCCCTCCAGGTGTTCCACTGCTTCCTTTTCTTGGCAAGTACATGTAGCCTTCAATGACAGCATCCTGCAGGACCCCACTTGTTGGTCTCCAATTGGACCTTAAAGCTCCTCAGTCCCCACCCTGTTGTCACTGTAGCCTGCCTGCCTGGTAGGAATAAGAATGTGCTAAAGAGATACTCCCTTAGCTTAGGAGTATCTCTTAAGGGATACTCCCTTAGGGAGAAATGTTAGCCTTTCTCCTTTAGGCTAACATTTAGTGAAACAATGGATCTTATGAAATTCTGATTTCCCCTGGAATCTCATTCTGGAAAAGACTGATTTCTCTAGATGAGAATGTATCTCCTGAAAAAAATATTAATTCAATTATCTGAGTACCTTACAGGAGAGAAAGGAGCTGAGAATTTGTAGGTATTTATGGATGACTTGCTTAGATTACTTAGTTGTGTATATCTCTTAGCATCTAGCTAAATCTGTTAGGACTCCAAGGATAGATCATATCTTTATAATTATTTCAAACAAGTCACATTGAATAAGTATGTTAATATGTTTTCAATTTTCATTAATAATTTAAATTTTTCTTCTAATTTTTTATTTTAAATAATAGTTTCACTATGAATCTGTTGATGGCCTGGAACTCAGTGTATAGACTAGGCTGCCCTTGAACATCAGAGGTATTTGCCCATGTTTCTTCCAGAGTACCTACATTATATATGGGCATGTCACAACTGGAAAATTGATTTCTTTTAATTAGATTATTGAGGATATGTAGCTGAATCTGACAGTTTAGAATAACTAGAACACAGGTTCTAGTCCTAACTCCAGTAACAGGAGTAGGCTCCCATCAAAGACAGCCCTCCTGCCTTAAAGTCCAGTGTCTTCTAACTATGAGCAATGTTTTTCTTTATCACTGAGTCTGTTACAACTCATCAAAGGACTAGGGCAGAGTTCTGTTCTTATTCTACAGATGGTCAAACCCAGGCTCACAGAGATAAGGGGTTTTTCAATATAGTTAAGTATGACTGGCATCTTATTCCATTGTTGTCATGACTCACTTAATGAAGTTGAAGCCAAATAAGGCAGGCATAGTGGCACAGATTTTTAGTCATGGTGCTTAGAAACTAGAGGCAGTTGTTTCAGGATTTCAAAATCATCCACAGTGAGAATGGTCAGCAAAGTGTTGTGTGAGGCCCATCAATGTCCATAGATTTCCCTGTAGCTCTAGAACTCCAGGGCCATGGAAGTCCCTCAAGTAGTAGCAGTAGTAGCAAGTAGTAGCTGAGGTATTTGCCACCCCAAGTTTTCTATTCTTGAGAATGTTTCCAGTACAAGGCAGCCTAGGTCACTTCAGAGTCAGAATCCTGTTGCTCGTTAAAAAGTGAAATTCTGTAAGTGAAAGAATTGATCTTACTTAAGGATGAGCTTCTTAATTGAATATTCAATGCAAAATGTTCACTCCTGAAACCTCATACACTCAAGCAACAGAAATGGACTCATGTTTTACTAACATATTTGTACATACTTAGACATACTTAAAGAAGAAATCGAAGGGAAGAATTTGGGAAGGGATAGAGAATAGTCATGGAAAGGGAGAAAATGATGTATGTTAATTAAACTATATAAAATAAATTTTAAATAATAAAAGCTGCTAGAGTGATAGCATAGCAGTTAAGAGCACTGAATGATGTTATAAGGAACACAGGTTCTATTCACAGAAACCATCTGGTAGCTAACTGTCTCCTGTAACTCCAGTCCTAAGGGATCTGATGCCCCTTCTGTATTGTACACAGCTGCATGCAATCAGAACACCCACATATATAAAATACAAATGAAGCATTAATGAAATTTCTATGGTGATGTCACAGCCCTGAGATAGATAGTACCCTGAGCTAGTGAAAATGAACTTGTGGTCCTGCATGGAAGCAGCTGTGACCTTCCTCATACCAACCTGCTCAGAGGTAAAAGCACACTTATGGTGAGTTTAGATTAGCTCAGTAAAGCTATTCATCTAAGAACTGAAACCATGGTGCTGTTAGATGACTTTTCCTTCAAGTTTTCTGTCATATTGTGAGAATTGTAGCAGTGACACATCTTTTTCATCTATGTTTTTATTCATACTTTATATTCTAGAAGATATATTTTCTCTGTGAATCTCTTCTGTCTAGAAGTGTCTAGACAGAAGACAGTGTATATAGAAGATGACAGTGTCTAGACTTGTCATCTCCTGTTCCTATTTAAGTTATTCACAATATAACCTGGGACATAACATAAAAGAGATTTACATATGACATCTCATGTATAATGCAAAATGTGTTCTAGGCTACCAATTCTTTGAGCATTACTAGAACATCAACGAGACTGTTCAGTCTGAAATTTCTGTGGTGTGCATCCTGACCTTTATCACCATAGAAAGATGGTCAAAGTAGAAATCTGTTTTCCAGTCTCCATCTATTTATCATGGCCTGAAAATCAATAATCACATTATACATTTTACACAGAACTTCCCATTACATATTTAAATGAGTTGCATAGTTACAATACCTTAAACAAGAGTTAAACATATAGACAGCATGCTTTAGCAAAAATATAACCTTAAACTTTATCAATATAAAAAAACTATACCATTGTAAAATATTTGTGTCTTGTTGCTTTCTAGTCTAAAAGTAGTTTCAGTTATCTATCACTTTATTCTATCATTGTTTGATCCCTCTTTTTTTCTATCCCTTTCTCTTCCACTTCTCCTCTTATACTATATGATAGGGGAGAAAAAATAATAGAGAAAGAAAAAGAGTGAAAAATATCTCCGAATTTAACCTTCTTTACTTTGTCTCCTCCTTGACCAAGACCATTAACAACTTACAATCAAACTCCTTTAAATGATAACAAACATCTGTCACCCACTGCATGTCCACCTTACCTCTTAAGAATGGGCCTCATTCTCTTAAAATTGCTTCGTGCTGTCTGAGGGTAACAGTATCTTTTGGGGTCCCTAAAAAAGTTGGAATATTAGCCAAGTCCTTGGACAGCTAGCTATATCATTTGGTATCTAGTCTCTGTGTGATGGGAAAGTACAGGGGTTAACTGGCTGACTGGAATAGTCTGTTAGGCTGGACCATCTTAGCTAGCCATTTTGAAGTTGTTCATAATGGAAAGTTTTGAGGAAACAGCAATTGAGGTAGTCTCTGAGGCTGGATAACCTGAGCTACTTGGTCTTCATTGGTGTCCAGTAATTTTGTTCTGAAAACATACATTTAAAGGAAATATACATTTCTGCATTTACACATGTATGCAAAGTGTGGTGTGCAAAAATCAGCTAAAGATGATGCTTTATGTTTGAGCAAATGAAAAGCATCACATTTCACAAGTCTGTTTGGAATAAATAACCAAACTCTGATATAAATCTCTATCCATATCATAGGAAAGGATGGCATGTAATAGTAAGTCATAAGGATTCTATAGCCAACAAGATGTATTGGCTCTGCAGAGACATTTGTGACTCAGCTAGTTGTCAGAGCTGAAGACCAGGCTAGCTTCTAACTCACAGAGATCCGCCTGCCTCTGCCACCTGAATGCTGGGATTGCAGATGTGCACCAGTGAAGTGTTATTTTCTTATATCTATTTCATTATCGTGTAATTTAATACTGTGACCTTCAAGACAACCTTTAAGGCTGTGGGAAAGAATTCTGAAAACATGAGTTCAAGAATATATATTTTCTCCTTATAACCTCATAGCCAAACCTGGCTATTTACCTTGAGAGAAAAGATTTGAGTGGATGGTCATCAGCTGACATTCATCCTAAAGCCAGGTTCAGAACTAAATGTTTTAGTTAGATAGATGACAGAGGTGCTGATAGTCAACAAAATGATGGACTGGGTATTAGGACTATCTTGCACCTCACTGGTACAAATCGGCATAATTATGCTCTAATTGTATTTTGAGAGAAAAGTTTCATTTTAACAGGAAGGGTGATATGTAAGAGGAGCTAAGGTGGGAGGAGTACTGAGAGGAAGAGAAGGAGTAAAAAGAGGAGGATAAGAAGGAGAGGAGAAGCTAGGTGATGAAAGAGAGAAAGAGGGGGGAGACAGGGAGACAGATGTTCATGTATCTCCACCAGTCAAAGATAGTTGATATATCTAGGTTGGGTAGTGGGTTACACCTCTGATTGAGCAATACCAAACGTATAAAGCCTATGATTAACATTTTTTTAAAAAGTATAAATGCAAAAAGGAAAAGGGGGCATGGGATAGGGATTTTCTAAGGGGGGGAATGGGGAAAGGGGATGGCATCTGAAGTGTAAATAAAATATCTAATAAAAATGGGGAAAAAAGAATATATATTTTCTCAACTATGCAAAAATATAAGGATGCAATATGAATTGTATGAGGTTCTTCATAGACCTGATTAACAGAGGTACTTGCACTAATGAGTCAAATAAGGAAAAAGAATAGTTTAAAAAACAAGGCTCATGGTTCAAGAGTAGCTCCAAGAATTGAGAGAGTGGTGATCTCAGAGCAGGATCCTATCCAGCTAAACTTATTGTTTGTGCTTGTACAAAGGCAAGTGTATTTCTGAGCTCAAGGTCAGCCTGAGACAAAGGGAGTTTAAGTTCAGGCATGATGGGAGTGGTAATCTCAAGGTGAGGTCCCACAAATTTATTATGTGTGCTTTCAAAGGCAGTCATCTCTGAATTCAATTGCTGTGTTTTAAAAAAAAAAAAAATGTACTTGTCTTTTGTAAGAATCAAGGGACTAAGATCATATAATACTGATTCATGAGATAATCAAAAGGGAACCTGGTTGAACAATTGAACTGATATGCAAATAAAAGACCAGGCTTTTGTCTTCAAGAGCTGAGCTGTCTTGATATCTAGCAAAAGAGAGAGCTGTCAGTTTGCACCCACAATTGACTTTTAGTCATTCTTCTGTTGCTCCCAAAAATCCCTTCCTCGGGACGCCCTCTCCAAGCTGAGGCTGATCCTTGGGACTGATGGATGTCTTTTCTTTTTTTTTTTTTTTCTTTTTTTTTTCTTTTTTCTTTTTTCTTTTTTTTTTTTTAACAAAGGATATTTATTTATTTATTTATTTATTTATTTATTGTATATGAGTACACTTTAGCTGCCTCCAGACACACCAGAGGAGGGCATCAGAGCCCATTACAGATGGTTGTGAGCTACCATGTGGTTGCTGGGAATTGAACTCAGGACCTTTGGAAGAGCAGTCAGTGCTCTTAACCACTGAGCCATCTCTCCAGCCCACTCTTTTTTTTTTTCTTAAACCTTGCTTTGTTTGCCTAGCAGCTAGGGTATTGTACTTTTTCTTCCATTTAAATTACAACAGATACTATTACCATAATGCACTGGTAGTATGCAATTTTTTTTATATATATTTTTATGGGCTCACAGTTAGATATCTAAGATTTTTAAAGGATTTGGATTTTTAAGGATATAGGACCTTTGAAAGTGTACTGAATGGTATTGTGACCTATATATGAGATGAGGGACAAAAGGATTATATTATTGCTTTTACAATTTAATTTGATTATCACCTTCTAAATATTTTCTTATTTGTTTGCTTGTTTTATTTTTGTGATGTGTGTTGTATGTCTATATAAGCTTATGATTTTTAAGGTGACCAATCAGCAAATGGTAGATTGTGAAAATGGGTTTTTAGTGTCAACTTGCCACATATTAAAATTGCCCAGTAGGGAACCCTAACTGAGAAGTTGTCCTGATTGCCTTAATTTTTTGGAAAGACAACACTTCCCTCCTTGCAAGTGTGACAGACACCTTCTGGTAGCAGCCTAGAGTTAAAAGGGCAGAATAGAATGCAAGGGTAAGTGATGGGTATGCCAGGTATTAGTGTGAGTGAGGGAGTAAGGCCAGTGTCTTCTTCGATTTGTTAATAAGCACCTTAGTCACCTTTGTCCCTAGATTGATCCTTAAGACATTCCTAGAGGAGCAAAGACCATTGACTGTTGAGCTATTTTCACCACTATGATAACATTCATCATATGGTAAACATTCATGACAGCATGATACAGAGTAAGATTTTGTTCAGTAATTTATTTTTTAAAAAACTATTAGTTTCATAGAGAAAATAAAATGCATCCTTGATATCAAGGAGAAACTTGGTTATGAGAACATAAAGGAGCATACAACAAAAGTTATTTATGCTGCAGAGTTCAAACCCATTGGGAAAAACCAAAGACTCAATTCAAATCCAAATTAAATGAATTTATTCTTATGTAGCAGGACGACAGTAAGTCAAATTGAGAGCATGCTGTGTCTTGCTGGACTAGAGGAAGGGTTTTTTAAAGGTGGGCCTCACAACTATCTCATCCTCTCTGGAATCCACAGCAGTGGAAGAAAACTGCTTTACTCCCCTCTCTCTGTTGTCCTGCAGTCCTGTTACAGAGCAGTAAGGCAACTGTCTCATCTCTGGTCCCAGTCCAATAAAAGGGTTTACAACAGCCAGAGAAAGCCATTCATTGCCTCACAGAAGCCACATCATTCTTTTATTTTTATCTCACAGCAGAAGCAGTATTCTAGGGAGAATGCCGGCCATTAGGAGTTCATAGGAATTTCAAGGTAAAAGTTAAGGGCTATTGAGGGTATGCCTAGTACAGAGTTAAGTTTTCTGTCACAAGGGAGTTACACAGACTGGGCCACTTTGAAGAATGAAAAAAAGTGTCACTAATGACTTGGAAAAAGTGGGGTCTTCTTCCAAGCAATAATACCTAGTCACCAAGTGAGGGCTGACTGTCACTTTTTAAAAAATTATCATATATTACATCCCAACCCCTTTCCCCTCCCTGCTTTCCTCCAACTGTCACATTTAAAGCACTTACCATTAGAGGAGATGATGGGTAGGGTTGCAGGCCTGCATCTGCCCAGACACAGGCACCTGGGAAGTGGACCACTGACTAAGCTTAGCTGTAGGGAAGCGCCAAAGCACTGCTCTGGGGATGGAAAAGTTCAGTGTTAGGTGTGGGGAAGCTGGAGTTGGTTTGGGAGTCCTCAGGCCTGTAACAAGGCTAGGATGTGGAGTTCTCAAACTCTTGGACATTCAGGGGCTGCTGGGAGTCTTGGAAGAGTAGAGAATTGGGACAGCATCTAGCGCAGGGCTGGAGGATAGGGATAGGGGAAGGTTGCTCCTGCTTGCCCCAGCAAGGTGATTGTCCTTATCTTGGCAGAAGCAGGCTTGGTAGCAGTTTTGGCAGGGAGCACAGAGAGGCCTTCTAAGGGAGATTAGCCTGTGGTTCTGTAGGCAAAGGCCTTTTTCATGGATCCCCATGGCAGATCTTGATAAAAAGAGGCAGTCCATGTGTTGTCATGGTAGAAAATGAATGTATAAAACCATATCCCACTTCTCAGGGTGGGCCTGAGATTAAATACCTTTTTAAGGAAGGAAGTCTGGAAAGGGAAGCTTATTGGCTAAGCCTCTGGGTCTCTAGGTACCTCATTAGCATGGAGAACTCTGTTTTGGGCCTATGGGACCATAGGACATGTTTCTTCCATATGAGAAACCTGTTCCAAGTCAGGAGTCTGGCAGGGAGCTGGGAGTCACCTAAGCATCAGATCTATGCCCACCAAATCTCTAGGTCTCTACCTGCTCTGCCTTACCAAATTCTTGGCATGGTTTTACATACCACAATGATGCAGGACAGACATTTGAATTTCCTGAAGAATTTTGGTAATGATGCAATTGTATAAAACCATTCTCCTGAAGCCTAGCAGGCAAGAGAGAAAGAGAAAGAATAATATATAGACCTGGTCTTTAAATATAGACAGCCTAAAAAAACTAAGACAACCCATTTGTACTTCATATTCTTGCTAAAATATTCTTTTGTTCTTCTGCATATTCTGTAGAAACTTAAGATTAATAAGAAGCTCTGATTTTGGTTTTAAACTCAAATATTAACTTCCCCCAGGGACACATCCTGGGAGAAGCACATTGCAAAGGCTCGAACAAACATTCCAGGGGAAAGGGCACAGGATAAGGGAAATGAACCACCTGGGTAAACAGAAGCCACTTAAGTTGTAAAAGAAAAGGTGCAAATTTGAGTTACTTAGCAACCGGGCCTGGGAACTGCTGTTAAAGTCAGACTTTGTGGTTATTGATTAAGAGGTAAAACTGCCCCTATGAGCCCTGTGAATATGGTATATAAGCTGCCCCCAATTTTGGCTCGGGTTTCTTCTTACTTGCATGTGAGAGAACCCCAGTGCACTGGTTTTTTTTTTTTTTTAATCAATTTATCAATAAACCTCATGTTATTGCAGCCAGTCCTGTCTGTGAGTGTCTCTGGGGGAGCGTGTTCCCTTGGTTTTAGATCTTTAAATCTAACACTTACTTAGCATTTTTTTCAAATGAGAATTGAGCTATAGTTGAGCCAGAATCAAGTATGCTCAAGCTGCCTGATAGTGATAGAGACTCCAGTCATTCACATGGCTGTAGAGCCCCATGCATCATGTTCCAGAAGCTGGGAGTTTGGTGACTGGGATTGATGATTTGGGTCTAGGAATGACAGATGAAAGAGTATATGTGGCATTTGTCTTTCTGGGTCTGAGTTACCTCACTCAATATCTATCTATATGGCCCCAAGAATTCTCTTCCCAAAGTCTGACATTTAGAGAAAAGCCAACAACCCCTTAGGGATTTGAGAAAATAGTCTTTACCTCCTAAAAGGAAGTGTACATCGTATTTCTGACAAAAGAGACCTCTGGCTCTACCATTAATATGTGCCTGTTGTGCCTATAGTATATCAAGTCTATGTTAGCTTCCAGGCAACTTTAATCCCTATTCACAAGTACCTGTTGTATACCTCAAAGTCCTATGCCCCAGTTTACAGTTTTCCAGGTTAAATACCAAAAGATTCAATCAGAAACATCAAAATTCTAACACAATTCTTCACAGATAAGGGTATAAGCTCTTAGCTACTGCTCCATGCCATGCCTGTCTGCCTGAGCCATGCTCCATGACATGGTAGTATTGGACTCACTCTCTGAAATTGTAAATCCTCAATAAGCACTATCTTCTATACATTGCATTGGTTATAGTGTCTTATCATAGAAATAAGAAATAACTCAGACATGAACAAATATATATATAGAGAGAGATTATAAGTATATTCTATACATATGTTATATGTATAGAATATGTTATTTGTATAGTATATGTTATAAAATATCTTATAATACTGAATAATAATATTTTTCACTATGGCTCTTTCATTCTTCATGTTATTTATCAGTCCTTATTCACTGTCCTCCTGAATTGTACTTCCTGTCCCTCCTCAGTCTAAGTTTCTTTATTTTTTCTTTATTATCCATTATTCTTGTTATATCTTTTAAAGCATAGATTTCCTACTGTCCTACTCTCTAGAATACTTCTTGCTGGTTTCCATAGTGACTGAATCATTGTTCAATCTCACCAACAGTTATTATGAATTCTCCACTCTCCACATCATTGTCAGGAATTGTTGTTAGATACTTCCCCAAACTTAACAATTTCGACTAATGAAAAATAAAGTCTTGCTCTTTTTTTTTGTTTGTTTGGTTTGGTTTTCCCTCACTGATTGCTTTACTTATAGGCTTGTGAATGACAGCTGTAACCCAACCAGTCTCTACATTTTCTACAAAAGCAAACAAAGAGAAAAATTATGCTACTGTCAAAGCCTAGCCAAGGAAACTTGGTGGTCAGTAGCCTTGACTCCCAGGACTCAAGTACAAAGATACTGGTAAGGACAGAAAGTCTAGTTCCCCAAGGGCAAAGTGCTGGTGAGGTGGCTGAAGAGACTAAAGGCCCCACAGCTATTCTGTTGTAGTAATTATTTTAAAAACGACCACCAGTCAAGCCAACTATCTAAGCTGCAGTGACTCTGCCTAGCTCAGCCGCCATGTTGCATGGCCAGAGGCCACATGTGTGCTGTAGCTAGAAACTGCCAGCCAGAAACACCAGCCCTACCACCCTTGAGATGCCAGCATGGGAGATGGCTCTGCCAATCTTCCACACTGTCTCAGCAAGGCTGGACATTGCTCAGACCATCTTGCCATCCATGTAAGCCCAGTAGGAAAATGAGACTCTAATGCTTAAATTATCCAATGGCTTTATATATTTGGTAATGATCAATAACAAGATGCCCATACAATCAGAGGTGTAACCCAATACCTAACCTAGATATACCAACTACCTTTGACAGCTACAGACAATCGAACATCTGCCTCTATGTCCCTCTCTCTCATTCTCCGTCTCCCTAGCTCCTCCTCTTTCTTCTCCTCTTCCTCTCCTTACTCCTTCTCTTTCTCTCCTTACTCCTCCCACCTTAGCTCCTGCTACATATCACCCATCCTGTTAAAATAAAAAAACAACTTTTCTCTCAAAATATAATTAGAGTATAACTATACCAATTTGTATTAGTAAGGTACAAGATACACCTAATACCCAGTTTATTATTTTGTTGACTAAACAGAACCTCTGTCATCTCTCCTAACTTAACGACTTAGTTCTAAACTTGGCTTATGTCCTGGCTTCAGAATGAATGTCAGCTGAAATCCATCCTCTCAAGTCTTTTCTCTCAAGTAAATAGCCAGGATTGGCTATGAGACTATAAGTCTTCAACCCCGTCAGAAATCCAGAATGACTGAATTAACTGAAATTATGGGAAGCACAAAGCATAGCTTGTAAAACTTAGCCAATTTATAGAGACTTCTGAACACCTGGACAGTCCCTATACTTCAAAACGTTGGAGCATTCGATCTTCAGCCTTCTGGCCCAGGATCATCTGACAGATATAGTAATGGCGAATTATTAAGGGCTGATTAATCTGTCTTGGCAGATATAATCAGTCGACTATTCTGCAAGTGTGTCCTTTTCTGGACAGTAATTTGTAGATGAAAAGAGGCAATTCTTGCCTAGTGGCTGTCTCACCACAACTGGAGTAACTCCAAAGATGCTCAATTTCTTCTTAGAATCCAAGACAGGAAAGCTGTCAGGAGCAGAAAGGTCTCTAATTAAAATGAACATTAATATAGAAATGTTTGTAACGTCAATTCTGTGGACTTCTGATATTTTGAAAACCAACTATCCATGTAAGGCAATCTGGACTGTTGTCTGTCCATTAACTCCTCTCAGCTATTTCTAATTAAAATATAGAAGACACCCTAACAATAAACTCAGAGCCATGAATTTGCTATAGGCCTTTAACTCACAGGCTAACCATCTCAAATCAGTTAAAAAAGTTAAAGAAGGACTGGGTCCAAGCCTTGTATTCCTTAAATGTGTTATATAGGCACAATGCCTATGAGAGTAACAATATTAATCTCACTTTTACATCAACAAGAAGCTCGTACCAATGAAAACCTTAAATTTGAAATCAAAGTAAATTTTGTACCATTTAAGAAATTATAACTTCAGCTTAATAACAATTATACATATTTCTACCAATAGGTTATGGCTATGCAATAAATCCTAGCTATTCCTCCCTGTTCCAACAAAACCACTACTTTTCCCTAGAAAGACGGCTCAATATTAACCACCTCAGTCCCCAAGCCCAGGGAATAGGGGCGCTGACTCTTCATTAACTTCTTCAAGGTGAATTTGGCATTGAGATATTAGACGAGGGGTGAGGGGAAGGGTAAATTAATAAGCCTGTGATGTTGCAGAAAATTTGGTGGTTAAATGTGAATGGCTCCTTGTAGTGAGCCGCTGTGGCTGCACACGTGCGTTTTTCCAACATGGCGCTGGCCACATGTTTCCCCAGCAATAAACAATCATTCTGCGCAGCTGCTAGGCAGAAAGAGCGCCAAACCACTGGCCTATCCCGAGGCGTAATACTGGGTAGTGAGCAAGCAGCCATTCAGAAGTGAATACGTCACTCTAGGGTGTATTTAAGGGACCCTCTTCCGGTTTCTGGGGTCTTTCCGCTTTATCGTGTGCGGTAGTAAAAAGTTCCTCGTGGCAGTAAACCCGTATCGCCTCTTGTCCTTATTCGCGGGCGAAAAGGGATTTTGGGGGCGCGCGTTACATCTGGTGCCGAGAAACCCGGGAAATTTTAAGGCGCTGCGGGAGACCACCCAAGCTTGGGGACGGGTTACAAACTGCGGAACGCGAGGTGCATCCTGGAAGGTATGCTTGGCGTGGAGACCTTTGTTGCGACCGAATTTTCATTCACTGCCGCTGCTGTAGTAGCTGGCCTTGTGTGGTTTTCGTTGGCAGTCTATTTTTGTTGTGAGGAACTAGCTCGAGGCACAGCTAATAGGAGTGGAGAGGTTTCAAAAAAGGTCTGCTCTAAGCTATCAGAACCAGGATGTGGCAACAGGTGCTCAGCCATAGGGTTGGGAAAAGAGAAACAGACGAAGAAGTCTGGAGAGAGACTGGCCAGAGAGTTTGGTTATAGGAAAGAATGTTCAGGAGGGATACAGGCCACTGCAGGGCCTGTTAAAGCTAGCAAACCTTCACCAGCTGGTGAAGAGAAGCGGGAACCCCCGCACCCAATTAAGGAGCCTGCTTCCATACACCTTAGCAGCTCCGAGGAAGATCTAACACAAGGAGAGGAAGAGGGCCTGGGGCAGGAACCAGCGGCCTGTACTAAGGCTGGAGGTCCCAAAGTAAGACTAAGAAAGCCTTTGAATTCCTCAGCCCCACTCTTGCCTCCAACTTACGATTCGGGTGGAGGCCCTAACTCATTCCTCAGCCCGGCGGATCAGAGGCAGCTACAGCTTGCATTTCCGGTCTTTGAAGCGGCAGAAGGCGCCCGCGTTTATGCTCCCGTAGATTATAGACAGGTCAAAGAATTAGCGGAAGCAGTGCGCGCATATGGAATTGGAACTAACTTTACTGTAGCCCAAGTAGAGAGGTTAGCTACAGCCGCCATGACTCCAGGAGATGCCTTAGTATAAGAGAAACTAAGAGAAATCCTTAGTTCTGCTTTTTTTGTTTATTATCCTGTCCTTGGTGCACCAATGTCCACGTGTGTCTCATTGTATTTTCTGTCCACGTGTCTCGTATGAATGATTGGTCGTCTATGTTTCATGTTCTATGTTTAATGTTTAAAAGATTGTTAAAATTGCTTGATTCAACACTTGGTCTAGTCTAACTTGGTTTTCAAAGGCAGTTTTAATAAGCAGAGCAGTGGCTAAAGAGTTGAGCTCAGCTGGAAAGGCTGCCTTTTCTAGGGACCAACATGTTTTTGGATTAAATAAGGAAGTTAAGAGTTTGTCCTAGAAAAATCAAAGTGACAAGGTGCTTTTATCTTAAAATTACAGCTAGAGAAATCGAGAAATTTTGTTTGGTTTAAATATATAAGATGTGTTGTCATTTCATTTTTGCTTCCAACTGATTTTTAGAAATTATTGGCCTAAAGTTATTGGATATGATAAAAAGGTTTACAACCTTGATAAAAAAGGCTGGCTTAAGATTGGTGACTCAGGGTTGGAGTCATTCAAAAACCAGGTGTGTAAAGATAAGATTTAAGAACAGTGTCTCTTTGGTGAGATATTTAAAGCTGCACTATCGTGCATCTACATATAAGAACTGGCAGCAAAACTTTATAGCATAAAGGTAATTTACTTGATGTTGATTTTAAAGAAAATAAATTGCTTACATCGTTAAAGATTGGTTTTGTTTTTCAAAAATATGGTTATACTCTAACATTAAAAAAGAGGCTTAAAAACATAGTTAAACTGCCAATATTCCATTGGCTACAGTTGATAATTCAACCGAGAGTTTGAAAATTTTTGATTTGCCTATGTTTATAGAAAAAAGATACAACACGTGTCTTTTAAAATTTAAAGTTTAAATTTAAAGTTAAAAAAAAAAAATGTGCAGTTCAGGCCTCAGAGAACAGGCGGGAGATTAAAAATATTTACATTTGAATTAAGACAATGCAGACTGAGCTCTACAGCTCAGGAGCCGCTCCCAGATGGAATGGTAGTTTATACGGATGGGTCAAAAACAGGAATAGGTGCCTATGTGGTTAATGATAAAGTTACATCCAAACAATATCATGAAACCTCACCTCAAATGGTGGAATGCTTAGTGGTGTCAGAGGTTCTGGAAATATTTCCAGGTCCCTTAAATATTGTTTCAGATTCCTTCTATGTGGTTAATGCAGTAAAAGCATTGGAAGTTGCTGGGTTAATTAAGACATCTAGCAGACTTGTGGAAGTTTTTCAAAAGATTCAGCTTACCCTGGCTAAGCGTAGATCCCCGGTCTTTATAACTCATATTAGGGCTCACTCAGGCTTACCGGGACCTATGTCCCGTGGTAATGACCTGGCAGATCGAGCCACAAGGTTAATTGCAATTGCCCTTTCGCCAAAGTTAGATTTGGCTAAAGCTTTTCACAAAAGGTTTCATGTGACAGCTGAGACATTAAGATGTCGATTTAACATCTCTAGAAGGGAGGCCAGAGATATTGTTACTCAATGCCAAAACTGCTGTCAATTCCTACCTGTTCCCCATACAGGAGTTAACCCTCGGGGAATCAGGCCCTTACAAATCTGGCAAATGGATGTTACCCACATCCCATCCTTTGGTAAATTACAATATTTGCATGTTTCTATTGATACTTGTTCTGGAGTTATATTTGCCTCTCCTTTGACCGGAGAAAAGGCGACCCATGTTATTCAACATTGCCTCGAAGCTTGGAGTGCTTGGGGAAAGCCTAAAATCCTTAAAACGGACAATGGGCCAGCCTACACTTCTCAAAAATTTAAACAATTTTGTCGCCATATGGAAGTGACACACCTGACGGGTCTTCCTTATAACCCCCAGGGACAGGGCATCATTGAGCGTGCTCACCGCACCCTTAAAACTTATTTGATAAAACAAAAGGGAGAAGTTGAGGAAGCTCTGCCCACGGTGCCACGAGCTACTATTTCTCTGGCACTTTTTACCCTCAACTTTCTGAATTTGGACAGTCAAGGCAATACAGCGGCTGATCGCCATTGCATGGAACCAACTAGGCCAAAAGAAATGGTAAAATGGAAAGATGTTTTGACTGGTCTATGGAAAGGCCCGGATCCTATTTTAATAAGATCCCGGGGAGCGGTCTGTGTGTTTCCACAGGGGGAAGACAATCCATTTTGGCTGCCAGAGCGACTGACGCGGCGACTCGCGGTTCCTGAAAAAGACCCCCCGAAGGATTCATCTGCAGACGCTCTCAGCTCCCATTTGGACTCTCCAAAATCGGGTTCCTAGTATATACAGTAAATTTAGATGGTTAACCTATCTGCTTCTCAAAAACCTATGCCCTTGCCTTCTTAAAAGGCGTTGCTGCTGCTAACTTGTACCAATGTAACTCGCTTTATATTACAGTGCTGGTCTGCTTTTCTATAAGCAGGTCTAATAGCCAGTTTACCACTCTGATCCCTATCCCCGTTCAGACGTCTGAGACCTTGATTTTATCCTGACAAGAAAGGAGATTCTAATATAACTGCAGCCCTTATCGCTGCTATTACCATCCCTACAAATTGCAGCTGTAACAGCTGACTCAGACATGGTTAATCAAATCACAGCAGCTACTGTTGCTAATCAAATTTCAGAAAAAACCTCTGAGGCTTTTGACCCTCCCACAGAAAGTGGATGTGTTGGTCAATCAGAGAGTTTATTCGCTCCAAGCACACTTGATACAGCTCGCAGATGTGGCTCAAATGAGCTGTGTCTCAATGACCCCATATCCAGGTATTTCACCTCTGAGATTTGTGAATGATACATTTATTTAAAGCCATAATCTTTCTGCTTACTTAAAAGGAAAGTGGAATGGGAAGTTGGACCAGATACAGCCGTGATTACAAGCTCGGATTTCCAGCGGATGAAACCTGCTGCCCGTGGAGATTTTACTTCTTAAAAATAAATTTCTTCTGCCTTTTCTTTCCTTCTTCTTTCTTTCCAAAGAGCCGGAATAGGCCTGCGTGATACACTTCTAGGATGTGAACTAGTATTCATAGATGGATGGTTTGTAAGCTCAAGCCCAGCAAAAACGTGACAAGGTAGCTCTAAGCCTAAGCACGCGCAGCCTTGGGGCAAGCATCCTCCCTGAAATTTGATGATCTAGGCTAGAAATAGCCTATGACAGAGACATTCTCAGTCTATGCACCCCAAGAGCTCGGCTCATTTGCACTGGGTAGATGAGAAGTCTTGTCCAGTCAGCTCTTGCCTAAATAATTGTGATACCAGATAATAGGTTGACAGCCCTTGCACTCCTGGGAGCTATATATATACTCCATTGCACAGGGATGGGTGTCAATTCTCTTTATATTTCCTTAGCCCATGCACCCAGAGGACTCGTTTCCATGGCACCTGGAAGGGTAAGGAAAAAATCTTCGGGCTATAAGCTCTTGATCGCTTACTCCCCCCCAAGATGGAGTTTGCTTGATCGGGTTTGAGTTCGAATCTTATTTGGTACTACATTTAATAGGCAAAAGGCTGTTTCATATTAATAATTTAAACAGGGAGAGATGTAGTGAGCCGCTGTGGCTGCACACGTGCGTTTTTCCAACATGGCGCTGGCCACATGTTTCCCCAGCAATAAACAATCATTCTGCGCAGCTGCTAGGCAGAAAGAGCGCCAAACCACTGGCCTATCCCGAGGCGTAATACTGGGTAGTGAGCAAGCAGCCATTCAGAAGTGAATACGTCACTCTAGGGTGTATTTAAGGGACCCTCTTCCGGTTTCTGGGGTCTTTCCGCTTTATCGTGTGCGGTAGTAAAAAGTTCCTCGTGGCAGTAAACCCGTATCGCCTCTTGTCCTTATTCGCGGGCGAAAAGGGATTTTGGGGGCGCGCGTTACAGCTCCTATAGAGACATATGTTTGAATACTTATTTTCTAGTTTGGGGAACAGTTTAGGAAGGAGCACAGGTGTGGCCTTTTGAAATAGGTGTGTCACATGGATACAGTTTGAGTCTTTAAAAGCTCCTGACTATGCTTGTACTTGATACCTCTTGTGTGGGTAGCCGACAGAAGGCGGCTATCATCCTTGCAGCCATCTTGAGCCATATACCCTGACAAGAGATTTGATTACATTAGCCTACAACAGCTGAGCACACTCTGATAACATCTTGTTTTAGATACCCAGGATCTTCCTTTGGGTGTGTGAGACTTAAAGCTGTGATTTAGAACTGAGACTTAAGGGTGTGACTTAGAGATCAGATTTAGAGATAAGACCTAAGATTGTGACTTAAGGGTGTGGCTTAGAAGTGAGACATATAAAAGGCGAGAGGCAGACAGAAGAGTGGAGTACAACTTGGAATAGGAATTAGGCATTGAGGAAGAAGACACTTGGACTAGAGAACATGGAAGAAGAATTATTAGACATTAGGCACTTAGCACTTGGAAGAAGTAACTTGGAACTTGGAGGCACTAGGGACTAGGAACTAGAGACTGGGAACTCAAGACTTGGGACTTGGAGAGTAGAAGAGAGACTGAAGAATAAATGGGATTGAATCACACTCTGTCTGGTCTCCATTCTTCATGTCCGTCCTCACTCTCTCTCTTGCTGAACCCCAACCCGCAGACCAGA
Organism: Arvicanthis niloticus; assembly: GCF_011762505.2. NCBI lineage: Eukaryota > Metazoa > Chordata > Mammalia > Rodentia > Muridae > Arvicanthis > Arvicanthis niloticus. Next base: position 44,304,690 of record NC_047678.1, read on the forward strand.
GCAGCTTGGGGCAGTGCGGACTCTAACAACTTAGCCCCCAAGGCTTTTGGCAGTGCGGGTTCTAACATTAATAGAGTGGTCCCCGACATTTTGACCCACAAACGTGGAGCAGCACGGGCCGCAACACTCTTGGTCTAAGGTCCAAAATACGAGCTCTCAGCTATTCCTGCTGCCACGTGTTTATGCTGCCATCCATGACTTTAACCCTTTGGATCCGTCAGCCCAACTTGCTGTCTTCAATTATATCTTGCTTTGGTCATGGTGTGTCTCATGACAGCAATATAAAGGTAACTACCCAGAAGAGTTCTGTTGAAGACAAGAGCATAGAAATCTCCCACTCCAACTGTATGAACCAGGGAGAAGGGTCTTTTTCGTTGTTGTTGTTGTTTTGTAACTTTAGCTCTAGGACAGTTAAGATCAATCCAAAGTCTTTGGGGTTGGACATGATCTCAAAATTGACAACTCTAGACTTTTCTAAAGAAGGAGCCCTATTAAGAACATTTTCCTTTACTTCTACCAAGAACAGTATCAAATAGCTTTTTAGATCTCCAATCTATAGAAGATGGTCATGCTAAAAATGATGGGACAAAGGCATAGGATTAAATATATAGTGCTATTTATTACAGATTCAGTATGAATTATATATTATAGTATACTTAGTGAATCAAGGTCAGCTGGGTGACTCTGTCTCAAACAAAGAAAAAATCAAAATTATATTTGTTAAAGGCAAGCAGACTCCATTAATTTTTTTTTCATAATTAAATTTGATGTTAAAATTTGGTTTGTTATCCGGGCAGTGGTGGCGCACGCCTTTAATCCCAGCACTTGGGAGGCAGAGGCAGGCGGATTTCTGAGTTCAAGACCAGCTTGGACTACAGAGTGAGTTCCAGGACAGCCCGGGCTATACAGAGAAACCCTGTCTCGAACCCCCCCCCAATTGATTTGTTTCTATATTATTTTCTATGGTGTTTTCTTTAATCATGTCCCAAGTTAAAGGTCACTTGATTCTTTGATTTGTTCTTCCCCTATAATCTTCAGGTTTACACATCATAAATTGTTTTCACTGTTCATGGTATGTTCTGAGAACTGCCTGGAGGTAACTAAATTACAAACATCAGAATACTCCACTTTTGTTATCACTTGCTATGTACCTCAGCCCTGAGCTCGAATATAAAAATACTCCCTGAATTTTAATCTGGACCACATCTCTCTCTTACTTGAGAAGAGACTGCAAGATTTGCCCAGCCATAGAATAAATTTTTACCTCATGACATTTTGGTGGTTTTTTCCTGATACTTGACACTGTAATATTCACCCTTTTTAAAGGTCCATTTGAGATGGGTTGTACTATGGATGTGAATACTGGTCAGCAGGTTAATATTGTAAAAATAGTGCATTTCTGGCCTCTTCTGCAGGAGACATACATGGGGGCAAAAATCACCTGACAAATAGAATGGTTAGGTTATCTGTTCTGTGCAGGATGTCCTAGAACATATATATATATATATGTATATGTATATGTATATGTATATATATACACACACACACACACACACACACACACACACACACACACACACACACATATACCTTATCTGTGCTACTGTAAACTGAAGGGGGAAGGGTTACCATTGGATGTTGCTCAAGTAGACTTCGTGATTTTCTTCCTGGAATTGGAGTTTAGACCCTGGTCTCACACAAAATAGGGTTTCCTTAAAAACTGAGTTGATGGGCTTTATAGTGCAAGTACTGTATCTCTCCTCTCTCAAACACACACAGACACACACACAGAGAGAGAGAGAGAGAGAGAGAGAGAGAGAGAGAGAGAGAGAGAGAGAGAGAGAGAGAGAATTTTAGACATTACTTTATGAGTGTGAGTTTCTTTGTACTCCACACTCATGCCTGTTGACCAGGGACACCAGGAGATGATGTCAGAATTTCTGGAATTTGAGTTACAGATAGCAATGAACTGCCCTATGTACTGAGAATAATACCTGCATGCTCTGAAAGAAATTCAATGCTCTTAGCCTCTGAGGTGTTTTCCACTCCCAAGTTTTCTATTCCTAATAATGTTTCCTGTTCAAGGCTTCCTAGGTGTCTTGGTGGGGAAGACTTCTAGTGGAGGGGTGGTCCCTGCAGGTATCAGAGAGGGAAACAAACCACACTCTAAGAGATGAGAATGAATCCCGGTGCAGATTGACTTGAGGGATCAGAATGGGGGAGTGTAACACTAGGCAATCCGTTGTAAGCATATTTAAAACACAGTACAATTTTGGATAAGATTTCCAAGCAACAATCAATCCAACACCAAATGCATAAAAATGCTTAAGGTGTGATTACATAAAAACTCTTTTATAAAGTACTCGTGACCATGAGGGTGGGTTCTATAGCCAAAAGGCATAAAATTTAATGTGGACTCTAACCAATAATAGAGAGCAGCCAGCTATAAAATGATGTTTCCCTTAATGATGGGTAATAGTCTAAGGAAGAGTCTGCAATAATCATTCTGTAGAATCTGGATGAGGTCTGGCTCCCGAGATAACAAAGAAGTCACCAGATCATTAACAAATCTACTCCAAGCCTTTTGGATTGATGCAGTTATCTTATCTCCTTCATTGAGAAGCCCCTGTGTGTCTGACACTTCTTGTTTCCCTAGTGAACTGTGGGAGCAAGGACATTTGTGCCTGTAACATCCTGTTGCTCATTAAAGAATGGAACTCTCTTATATGTGGGAAAATTAGCCTTGGGCAAAGATAAGCTCTGTCTTAGTTAGGGTTTCCATTGCTGTGAAAGGACACCATGACCAAGGCAACTCTTATAAAGGGCAACATTTAATTGGGGCTGGCTTACAGTTTCAGAGGTTCAGTCCATTATCAACATGGCAGGAAGCATGGCAACATTCAAGCAGACATGGTGCTGGAGAAGGAACTGAGAGTTCTACATCTTGATCTGAAGGCATCCAGAAGGAGACTGTCTTCTGCAGGCAGCCAGGAGTATCCCATTTCATATTGGGCAGAGCCTGATCATAGAAGCCTCAAAACCCACCCCCACAGTGACAATGTCCAACAAGGCCACGCCTCCTAATAATGCCACTCCATGGGCCAACTATAGTCAAATCACCATACACTACATGTATGGCTATGTAATGCAATGTGGTCAGTTCTGAAACCATGTTCACACAGCCAACAGAAATGGAATCAGCTGTTGCAGGATATTTGATCACACTGTGCAGACTGAGGTTGTGTTATTTACTGGAAAAACCTGTTTTCTAGTTGTGATGTGGTTCAACCCTAGCACACATCTTAGATCCAAGAATCAATGAAGTCAAGAGAAAGAAAGCAACCAGTTGACAGGGAGTGACCAAAGAAAAGAACCGTGGAGAGTAAGAGGGAGTCAGCCAGAGAGATGCACAGGAGATAGAAAGGATAAACATTCTGTTTCAAGATTTATTAGAGACAGAGTGGAGAAGGAGAGCTCTCTTTTCTTTTTTGGGACATCGGCTGAGGATGAAAGACAGAGAAATGTTGGATGTTTTCTCTTCATCTCTGAGCTAACAGGATTTCACCCCACCATCTGGCTCCAAGTCTTCATGGGTAAAATGAAACAATTAAGATTTTGTTAAAAACTACACTCAACAAATTTTATTCCTATATCTGAGCAGACTTATTCATACATACTTGACAAGGAAAATATTGGTTAAGAAGAATTTGGGAAGTGATGCAGAGAGGACGGGAATGGGGAAAGTGATATATTTCAATTAAAATGTGTAAAATAAATTTTAAGTAAAAAAAAGAACAGCTAGAGATAGCTTAGCAGATAAGATCGGCGTGTGTTGTTACAGAGAACATAGGTTCCATCCCCAGAAACTACATACATACCATTTGCTGAAACTTCAGTTCCAGGCTTCTACTGCCTTCCTGTGGCCTCTGTCGGTATTGTACAAACACACAGACACACAGACACACAGACACACACACACACACACACACACACACACACACACACTCGAAAGTAGAGCTGAAAAAATAGAATTTTATACAGTGATATCAGCTCTGAGACAGAGAGCAGTCAAGATTAATTAAAATGAACTCGTTCTGATCTTGCATGAAAGTAGTTGTGGCCTTCCTCTGAGCCAGCCTGCTTAGAGGCTAAAGCAGCCTTACTGTGAGATTTGAATAGCTCAGCAAACTGTTCCTCTAAGAACAGTGCCCAGTGCTGACAGGTGACTGACTTTTCCTTGATGTTTGTTGAATTTGTGCTCTCTGTCCTTTGCATGTGTGAGGGTTGTGGCATTGATACATCCATCTGTTACATCATGCATTATGATTAATAGGTAGCATTGGCTCCTGAGAAACCTACTTCCATAGTGTCATTTATTTGATTTTCAGCTAAGACCTTGCAGTATATGATCAGCATTCCAGAGGCATTTCTGTCCATCAGTTTTGTAATTTACATATGCTTTGCTGACTTTAACCTAAGAATGCCCTTAAACATCTCTGCTTTGTCATTGTGACCACGTTCAGCAGAGGATTTGCCTTAACATTTATAGGTGTAGGAAAACCTAGATGACATCACATCCAGACTCCCTCAGTAAAATCCCAGATCTTCCTTTGTTGAAGGAAATTCTTGCTTTGGAAATGACTTCCATGCTCCCCTTGCCTGCCACGGGAGAACAATCTTTCTCAGCTCTTCTGTCTTGGCTATTCTGATGGCTACTGCTCGTAGTCAAATGGACTACATCTAGAATTAACTGAAACCAAAAAGTTGGGTACCATGGGAAATTTTCCTTAATTAGACCTTTTGAAGTGGGAAAACCCTTCCTTAATCTGGATCTTTTCAGGTGCTAAGATCCAGCTTTAATCTAGGCCATAGCTTCTGGTGGCATCCTATATATGTGGTAGGTCTTTCTCTTTGTCTGCATGCCCTACCTCTGGCTAGCAAGTGCTTTTTCTTTTTTCTTCTTTTTTCTCTCTTTTCTTTTCTTTTCTTTTCTTTTCTTTTCTTTTCTTTTTTTCTTTCTGGCACTAGAGCCTATGTCTTCAGAATTCTGGTCTATGCTGAGACACGGTCAGCATTCCAGCAACATGGATTGGGCGACTACTGGATTCCTTAAGTTACCATATGCAGACAGCCATTGGTGGACTAGGTGACCCAGAGCCTGTGAGATATTCTAATCAATCCATTTTCTACGTACACAGAGATTCATTTTATCAGGTCTGCTCAGCTAAAGACCCTTTACTACTAGAGCCGGTTTTTGTTTTTCTTTTGTTTTGTTTTTGAACCTTCTCTCTCAGGAAGATCCGCGGGCTAACAACAATGCTCAACCATGTCATCTGTTTCCTGCTTCTCTTCCTGCAGTGTCTCATACCGACCAGATGAAAAGTAGCTGCAGTTTATCTAAAGCCACAAAACACTCGTTTCCTAACATCGCTTTTTAATTGTTAATTTTCTGGGCACCCTTCCAGTTGTGGGACAGATTGATAACTCCACTGCAACTTCAGTAAAAAGCTATGCGAGCTATCTTCTTGATTTCAGGAGGAAGGGGAAGTACCAGAAATGTTCCTAAATTGCTACTTAATATTCTCAGCTTCACAGCCTAAGAGGAGGAGCAGGCAGCTGAGCATCATTGGGGGCTGAAGCGGTGGGTCCTCCCTGGGCTGGGTGGGAACACAGTCCGTCCTGTAGGCTTTGGAAGACAGGCACAAGTGCTATAGAACGCAGCCGCTGCAGATCTGGAAAAGTTTTGTCCCTGGACTGGAAACCTGGGCCAGAACACATTATGCTGTGTTCCTTTAAGACTCTCAAACAATAAGGGAAGTGTTCTTGTCACTCAAGACTCACTGCCCAATCAGGACCTCCAGGCGGATCTGCCCTTGAGAAGACCAGGAATGTTCTTCCGGGTGCGCTGTTGCAGTTTCCCTGTAGCTGAGCCGGCTTCAGTGGGTCTGTCTGATGTGCTCTGAGCCCTGCTGCTGGGTGCTGTGAGGCGCGCCCAGGCGAGCTCCGGAGTTGCAACATGGTGAGCACAGGGTCACTCACTGCCCACAAGGGGAGAAGCAGGCAGCTGAGCCGCAGGAGGTGAAGTGTAGGGCTCTCCCGGAGGCTGAGTCAGAAAACAGCAGGCAAGCTATTGGAGGACTGGCACAGATGCTACACAGTGAGCACAGGGTCCCTGCAAGCAACAGGAAGGAGCAGGCAGCTGAGCCGCAGGAGCTGGAGTGGGGGGAAAGCAGCCTCCAGATACAGCAACCTGTGAGATCCTTTGTGGTCCCAGACACTCCCTGGAGCTGGTCGTGTCCTCTGAATAACTTCACTGTGGGGGTTGTATCTATGCAAAGCATTTAGAACAGGAACTTGTGTGTAGAAACAAGTTTGTCAGGATGCCAAACTTGGAAATCCCCGGTTTCTGTGGTGTCTTCTACAAGTTCTACCCTTAGCATTTGACATTTAGATGTAAGATCCACTTGGAGTTAATTTTGTGGAGGTTGTAAAAGGCATCTCATGTGTTGGATAACACTCCAGTATTAACCTGAGATGTAGAAAACTGGGATTGATGATTAAAGGATTTACCAATCCTTAGGAAATAGTAAATGACACCAAGTAGAATTTAGCTGAGGGAGGAGAGGGAGGACTGCCTGTAAAACACCCCACAGATAAGTAGTGTGCTAACCAGGCATTTGACTCCAACCATAGTAACAAAGAGACAACTCTGATTTACAATCAGCCACTAGGCCCATCCTCATATCACAGAGCAGACTTCTAACAAGCTGTTCAGAGGGGGCATTACAGGGTCACAACCAACAGTAAGGCTTGGTGTGCCATAAAGGTCCAGTTTGCTTCTTTAGAAAAGCAGAGTTTTGCCATATGGGCAAGACTACACCTGGTACAGCCATTTGAAAAGGAAAAGCATTGTCCTGTTGAGGGTTGTCCTGATTAAGCAAGACTTTCCATGAGGCACCTCATGTAGAGAGAAGGAACATACTCTTCCTCAACCTAGGAAGGCCGAGGTCTTGGGAGCTCTCCCTAAGGCCTCAGTGTATTGAGAATAAAACAGAGCCCTTCTCTAAATCCAGGAATATGCTTGGGAGAGCTGGTAATGGTCTGGGGTCAGGGCCTTTGGAAGGGGCTGCTTCAGAGCCTCTGAACCCAGCTCTTTCCACCCCATGGGGCTGTGGTTATCAGTCCTAAGGCCAGGGTAGGCTTGGCTTCTGCCTTCAGACCAGAACAGGAGAAACAGTTTCTAATGTTTTTGAGATACTTCTGGGGCAGCTTTATTTTATGAGATCCTCCTCACTTTGTCCCATTGTATGATAGTTTCTGCTGACTTCATAGAAGTCTCCTGTTTCTTTCCATTTTTCTCCTGTAAGTAGTATACAGGATGCTATTCTTCACAGGCCTACTTGGCATACTGCATTGCTCTTGCAAGACTTCCCCACCCCAGCTTCTATGCTTTCTACTTGTCTATTTTTCTTTTCATCCTTCTAGTTAGGACCCTGTAACTGAAGAATGACCTGCTACTTCAGGACACTGCTGTACTTAAAAAATAATTCTGGGAGTAATCTTGCTGTGTAAATCTCCCATCTGTTTAAGTGGCTAGACTTGTAGTCTTCAATCCATATTTAAATTGTTCAAAATATAACCTAGGGCCTGAACCTAAGAGCGACTTAAGGGTGACAGCCTATGTGGAATACACAATCTCTTCTCAGCTGTCTCTTTGAGCATTGGCCAGCGCTGCATGCATGCTGTCATTAGAAAGATTTCCCTTAATCTTTCGTTGTGTGTGGAGCGATTTCTCCTTGGGAAGGAATATTAATTCTAGAACAGCTGAATCTTCATCCTTTTAGAAAAATGGTTCTGAGACAAGCTGTGTTGATTCAGGTTGCCTTGATTCCAGTTTGTTGCTCCCTAGGGTAAGGACCTTGCCTTCCACTTGATGAAAAATCCTAAGTGCTTTAAAGGGCTGTGTTACAACAGTGTTTTAAAAATATTTAATGGAGTCATGCAATGAACTGTCCATTTCAGTAACAGAAAAGGGGTTAACATGTGGAGTAGGGCACCTGCCTTCTGACAGAGAACAGAAGAAACCGTTTACTGTGTGCACTGCGGAGTGACAGGGTGAGCAATAGCTAGATCACAGCTAAAGTTTAAGGGAGTCAGCTTCAGAGGTCACCATCACGAAGGACCTATATGCTTGTTTATTGCATTGCTTGTTCTTTGACTATTTGTGTTTATTGTCTTGCTTGTTCCTTGACTATTTGCATCTATTATATTGCTAGTTCCTCAACCTAGAACTGACCTAATTACTTGCATGTAATTAAAATGGTATAAAAGCAAAGAAAAAAAAGAATTTCATTCCTTTTGCTCAAGAGCTTTCATGTTTGTTTCTGTTTAGAGCAATAACTTTGCACCTCAGGCTTTCCTCATGCTATGTACTTCAGACTTGCTTTGAACCCCTAATCTTACCTCTGCTGGCCAGTGCCTCGAAGACAGTCTGGAAACTCCTCTCAGACTGGGCTCTGGATGGTCAGTGTGAAGGAGAAGACACCCGTGAATGAGTGTCCTCCAACCTTCCTGGATTTTTGAGGAGAATTACAAATAAAGAAGGACCTGTGTAAGAACGGAGTTAACTGACCACTTTTGAAGCTGGTGTAGTCACAGCTCAGGAAGGAACAGGGAGGAAGGTGAGAACTTCCTGCTTTGACATAGTTGTCATTATCAGTGAGTAGTGTGGTAACAGTTTTAGATGATCAGTAAAAGTCCAAACTGCCCATTTTGGGGAGTTCACAGGCCAGGGCAATCAAGAACCTAGATAAGGAACTGAACTTATTTCTAGAAAGCAGATTTCTGTACTTACACTGGTTCACCCAACACAGAAGATCTGGACAAATGGTGTGGCTGTGCATAACAGAAATGTTATTTTTCCTGTCTGAAAATGCACAACCTGAGAGAAAGGTCTGAATAATTATCTGGCGTGAATAATTCTTGGTATGCTCTAATACATATGTCTAGCCCCTAAGGAATAGGGACTGTCTCAACTTTTTAAAATAATTTTTGAGATTATAATTAATTCATGTCAACATTCTCATTTTTTTCCTATTGTTAAGTCTCAACCCCTGGGGAAAATATCTGAGGTCCCTATTCAACAAATCAAAGCAGAGCTGGCTGTCAGGTTTTCCAGCATTCCTTAGTCTCTAACTGCCATAGGGTATGGGTGGCATACCCCGCCCTCTAGGCCAGGAGTTGGGCTGTCTGTCTCCCAGCTGCTCTTTCTTATGTAATCCAGCCATTTTGGTTATCTAGTCTTTTTTGTGTATCCCTTTACCCTCCTGGTCTCTTAGTCTGATTCTCCCCCTCTCCCTTTCACCTTCTCCTGACATGGCTCAGGGTCATGTCCACTCTGGACTCTCCCAGATGCCCCTGCTCTGGCTATGCTCTCCCTTTTATCTATAATATATTTTTTACTCCACCAAACCTCAATGCAGCCATGTCCTTTCCTTTTATTTCTTTTTTCTTTGTTTTCTTTTCTTTTTTTTATTGGATATTTTATTTATTTACAGTACAGATGTCATCCCCTTTCTCCATTTCCCCTCCCTAGAACCCCCTATCCTATACCCCCTCTTCCTTTATGCTTTTATCCCATTTTGATTAAATGTATGTATTAAGGTCAGTTCTAGGTTGAGGGTCTAGCAATACAATAGGTGCAAATAGTAGAGGAACAAGCAAGACAATAAACACAAATAGTCAAAGAAAAAGCTAGGCAGTTACTTGAACACTCCCGTGATCACTGTTTCTAAAGGCTTATCAGGATGACCAAAGTATGTGAGTCTACCTCCCTATTGTTGCAACGGGCTCAGCTCTATCTGGCTTGAGACAAAAGACTTAAAAAGCCTGGTTAGTTACTATGTTGCTGCCTGCTCCTCTCTGCCTGGCTTCAAACTGCCACTCCGGTCTTCAGGTCAGGGTCTAGAGGGAGAGAGAGTGAGGATGAAGAGAAGAGACGCAAGGAATGGAGACAAGACAGATGTTCTGATGAAGTCTCTTTTCTTTTAAGGGAAATCTAGGGTATTTATACACTTATGCCATGTCCCTTGTAGGTGCGTGGATATGACGTAAGCCTTGGAGGCATGGCTAGCATGTGGATAGCTGCTTTCTAGCCGCCTTCTGCTAAAGGTTGGCTCCCAACACCTATCCTAGCCCAAGGTCATTTTCATGTCTGAAGCCTACTTCCTTGTTCTAGCCTAAAATTTAGATTCCTGTCTGAGATTACTTCATTGTTCTAGTCTAAGATTTAGATTCCTGTCTGAGATTACTTCATTGTTCTAGTCTAAGATTTAGATTCCTACCTGAAATGACTTCTTTGTTCTAGCCTAATGCAGATTCCTGCCTGAAATTACTTCCTTGTTCTTGCCCTTCACCTTCCATTTACTGTTCCTTGCTTTTAAATTCATGGCCACTCTTTGCTTTATTGTGGTTACAGCTTGATTTGGCTGAAGTTGAGCTACAGGACTTCCCAGCTGTGAGGTAGAGGTGGCTGCACTAGACATTCAGTGTGTAATGGTAGTGAGCGCATAATGGACCCTGTGCCTTGAAGATCAACAGGAAGTACTCTATGTGTTGTTCAAAGCGCAGCTTATGGCAGACCACACCAGGCCAAATGGTTCCATGTGAGGTTTATTCAGGAGATAGGGTAAAGGTGAGAGGAAGAAAGGGCGCTCTGTCTGTCTCTAGGGTGGGAGGGCAGAACTGAGAAGGCCTCAGTTATCTGAGTCATTTGATCTCTAATCGCCCAGTAGAGGAGTTGCTATTGTCTTCAGCCCCAGGTGGGTGGTACTCTGAGCTGGTGAGGAACTCTGAGCAGGCCTAGCAGTTGGGAGCATCAGTGGGCAGTCGCTTGCATGTTCTTTCCAGAGTTCTTCTCTGATGCAGCTGTAGGAAGCTGTGAGGGGGACCATAAGCCATACCATGATGAGTATGGGGGCCAGTATCTCCAGACCAGAAGTATGTCTGCTGAGCTATCAGAGTCTCATCTGCTTAGACTGAGATGGCCTGTGGGTAAGACTCTGGTTTCATTAGTCCATGTGGTGACCTGGCCTTTTACCCTATCTGAGTGTGAATTCCCTGGGGATGGGGAGTGGGGTGGAGAGACTACAACCCTAGCAGTGGAAGCAGTGGTGCATATTACTATTACTATTACTAACCAGTGTGCACACACAGGCATTGCTTGTGCTGTGCAGTAGGAAGATAGATTGGAAAAGTAAAGGTTGGGTTTCTAGAAAATTTGAAACTTGCATTCCGCATTCAGCTTTGGTGGTGGGAATCATCCTTCAGCTCTTTTTGATCAGAATCTCCTGCCACCTGGCACAATGGCTTGATTCATGGAAATTAATTTCAGGGCACAAAACGAGTTTCTGAGATGCAGAGTTTGGCTAGGTGTACATGTGTTGGGGAGGTGGATAGGGCAACTTGTGCATCTTGTGCCATAGTCCATGTGGCAGGAAGTAGACATTAAATTATTCTTTAACATGATTCTGTGTGTATGCTTCAGTGGGGCTGGGTTTGCCTGAAACCACATAAGAATGGTCATAAGAGCCATATGGCTGCAGAGCCATAGCCAGCTTTTCTGGTCACCTCCATTTCTAAAGAAGTTTCTGGTACATGAAACCTCTGTTTGGGAGATCAGTAGTTGCTGGAGAGTCAGACATAAAACAGTTTAGGGGTCACCTTGAGTTATTTCTGTAGAGGTCTGAAGTCTGTGTTTAATTTCTTATACACATACAATCAAATGGAACATTGGTCAAGTTCACACTGTCCTGGTAGAGTTTCCTTAGGTATTCGATGAAAACTTGAATAGATTTTCAGGCTTGTTCTCAGCTTTTCCTTCCCAGCCCCTTATTCTTTCACATATATTGTACTCATTCTTAATGGTTGCAGCTTTGTGATTGATTAGTACAAAAAGTCACATTGTCATAACGTATGTACTATTTCTTCAAAATTCTATTGAGAATTCTGAGTTTCTTCATATAAAACATAGCTTTAGAATCAGCTTTCCTGTTACTTGTTAAGGCTTTCCTTTGGATTGTATTGAATTTATGCTGCAAATTAAACATAGCAAATGTGCTATAATAGTATACTGTAAAAATGCACAAATTTGCTACATCTGGATAGTATGAGAGATTTCTGCCGGTGAGTTATGCTGCATGAAAAAATTCAAAATGGAGTTAAGTAACAGACTGACTTGTTTTGTTTGAATTTAAATAATGACAACAAATTATAGTTCGACAAAAAAACGTAATAGTTTTAGATAAATGACTCATCTCTTTGTTTTCTTGTAATCAAATAATCCATCTTAGTGACATTTTTATCTTTGCTTTCAAAGGTGTGTTTAGACATTTAGCCATTTTATATATCAGTTTGTGTATATTTAATATATAATTAATATGGCAATACTATATAACATTATATATGTAGTTCTATTATTTGAAAACCAACACAAGAAAATGACCTGGTTTTGTTTCCTGTATGATATATATTTCATATTGCTAAGAGCATAACCTTTGATTTCACAGATGAATTCAGGGCCAGTAATGAGCTTGCCATAAACTCCTGTGTGATGGTCACCCGTTCAGAACGAGAATTGCATCTTTCAAAATCATGCTTTTCCCTGTCCTCACTATTTCACTGCTTTTTGTTCATTATTGCTTTTCTTCTTTGCATTTTCATTTAAGAAAAATTGAATCAATGTTTTTAATTGGAATGGATTCTTCTCTCATACAATATGTTCTGACTATTGTTTCCCCTCCCTCCACTCCTCCTAAGTCCAGCCTACTGTCCCCCTTCCACAGATCCACTCCACTTCGTCTGTTTCCTCTTTAGAAAAGAGCAAGCCTCTAAGAGAGGATGGCCTAACAAGACCAAACAAGATACAAAAATGTTGAGACCCGAGCTGAATGTTGAGGCCCGGGCTGCCCAGCGCTTGGCAACCACTGTATCCCGGCCCAAGCTGCCACTCTGGTCTGCGGGTCGGGGTTCAGCAAGAGAGAGAGTGAGGACGGACTCGAAGAATGGAGACCAGACAGAGTGTGATTCAATCCCATTTATTCTTCAGTCTCTCTTCCTAGTCCAAGTCCCAACTCTAGCTGTACTCTCTAAAGAGTCTCCCTAAAGAGTATATCTCTCTGCTGTCTGCCTCTGCCTTTTATATGTCTCACTTCTAAGCCATGCCTCTAAGTTACACCTTTAATCATGCCCTTAGGTCTTGTCTCTAAATCTGATCTCTAGGTCACACTCTTAAGTCACACACCTTTAATCTCACACACCCAAGGAAGGTCCTGGGTATCCAAAGCAAGATGTTATCAGAGTGTGCTCAGCTGCTGTACGCTATTGTAATCCAAGTCTCATGTCAGGGTATATGGCTCAAGATGGCTGCAAAGCTGATAGCTGCTTTCTGCTAAAAGTTGGCCCCCAACACAAAAAGACAAGGCATTGACGTCATATTGAGTCTACCCATTGAGTCTACCCATGAGGAGGAAAAGAATCTCAAGATCAAGTGAGAGAGTTAGAGCTATAGCTTCTCCCACTGTAGTTGTAGAAGTCCTACAAAATCAGCATGCTAACAGCCATAATGTATCAGCAGGAAACTTACTGCATACCCATGCAGTGCCCTATACTTGCCATTCAAGACTCTGAGATTTTTGGCCATCATTGTAGGCCATTGGTTCTCTCTTAGTGTAAACTTCAAGTTAAACCAAACACTAGTTTGCCACTCCAAGAAGTTTGGTGCCACCATGCCCCTGCACCTCTTGCAGGCAGAACAGATTTTAGATAGAGGGGTTTTAGCCAGGGTTGATGTCCAGGTTTCTCTTCTGTAGCCTGTACCTTCTCCCCCCAAAGAGACTAGAACCCATGGGTGGAGTCTCCAAGTCTGCACCTGCTTTACCTCTCTATTCAGCCAGCTGTGTGGAAGTCGTCCTCAGCAATGCCCCCAGCTGTCAGTTTTCAGAGAGTAACCTTCTGTCCTAACATCATCCTGGGTTGTTTAGGGGTCTCCATGGAGCTCCTCTGCCAGCAACTCAACTGAATGTAAGTCAGTCTCACCATTGTGACCCTGCTTGGCTGTAAAGGATGGCCAGTTCAAACTCTGTATTCTCCATTACGGGAGTCCTCACTAAGGTCACCCTCATAGATCCCAGGAAGTTACTAGTACACTAGGACTCTGCACTAACCCCCCAAAGCCCCCTAATTCTAGTTATTTCTCCCTGCACTGCACTCTCTCCACCCTCCCAAATGATCCCTCCCACTCCTGTCCCCATTCACTTCCAGTCCAATCACGGAATCTATTCTATTTCTCGTTTCCAGGGAGATCCATGCTTCCCCCTATAGCTGTCCGCTTTACCTGTATTCTCTGAGTCTGTGGATTGTCGATTGATCATCATTTACCTAATAACTAATATCTGTCTATAAGTGAATACATACCATATTTGTGTGTCTGGATCTTTTTACCTCATTTAGATTTATTTTTTTTTCTAGTTGCATCTATTTTCCTGTAAATTTCATGTCATTTTTTTAGCAGCTGAGTGATACTCCATTGTGTAAATATACGACATTTTCTTTATACATTCTTCTGTTGAGGGATATCTGGGTTGTTTACAGTTTCTAACTATAATGAATCGTTACTATGAACATAATTGAGCAAGTATCCTTGTGGTAGGATGGAGCGTCTTTTGGGTCTAAGCCCAAGAGGGTCTTGAGGTAGACCAAGCTTTGGGGGTTTTTCTGAGGAATCCCAATATTGATTTAATAGTGGCTGTATTCATTTGCATTCCCACCAGCAAGGAAGACCTGTTCCCCTTTCTCCACATCTTTGCCAGCATAAGCTGTTACTTATATTATGGACCTTAGCCATTCTGATATATGTAAGATGAAATTGTAAAGTACTTTTCTGCATTTCTATTATGACTAATATGGTCAACATTTCTTTAAGTGTTTCTTGACCATTTGAGATTCCTCTGTTAAGAATTCTCTATTTAGCTCTTGCCTCTAGCTTCTCTCTGTCCCCTCCCCCCTTCCCTTCCCCCTCTCTCCACATGGTCATGATGGTCATGGTTGGCCTCTGCTTCTCCTCTCCTCTCCTCTCCTCTCCTCTCCTCTCCTCTCCTCTCCTCTCCTCTCCTCTCCTCTCCTCTCCTCTCCTCTCCTCTCCTCTCCTCTCCTCTCCTCTCCTCTCCTCTCCTCTCCTCTCCTCTCCTCTCCTCTCCTCTCCTCTCCTCTCCTCTCCTCTCCTCTTCTCTCTCTCTCTCTCTCTCTCTCTCTCTCTCTCTCTCTCTCTCTCTCTGCCTCTATTACCTTCCTGGCTCCCTTCCCCATGCCCTAAACCCTGAATAAAGTCTATTTTATGCTAGAAAAAAAGAGAATTCTCTATTTAAATCTATATCCTATTTTTAATTGAATTTTTTATTCTTTGAACATCTAACTTCTTGAGTCCTTTATACATTTTTGATATTAGGCCCCTATTGGTTGTGGAATTGGTAAACAGTCTTTCCCATTTCTTTACCTACCTCTTTTGTCCATTGACTGTGGTCTTTTGCCTTACTGAAGCTTTTAAGTTTCATGAAATCTCATTTATTAATTGTTTATTAATAGTGCCTGCACTGTTCATGTTCTGTTCAGAATGTTGTCGTTTGAGCCAGTACATTCAGGGATGTTCACCACTGTATCTTTTCTCAATTTTAGTGTGTCTGGTTGTATTGTGATGTCTTTGATCCACTTGTACTTGAGTTTTGTGCAGGGTGATGGATATGCATCTATTTGCAATTCATCTACATGCAGAGATACAGTTTAACCAGTACCATTTGTTGTAGCTACTATCCTTTTTCCATTGTGTATTTCTGGGTTCTTTGTCAAAAATCAGGTGTCCACATGTGGATGGAATTATGTCTGGGTATTCAATTCGATTCTGTTGATCAATGTGTGTGTTTTTTGCCAACACCATGCAAACTTTTTTTGCTTGGAACTTTTATTGTTCAGGATGGGTTTAGATACCTTAGATTTTGGTTATTCCATATGAGGTGGGAATTTTCTGTCAAGGTCTATAAACAATTGTTTTGGAATTTTGATGGGAACTATGTTGAATTTGTAGATTGATTTTGGTTGGATTGCTATTTTTACTATTTTAGTCCTTCTGATTCAAAAACATGAGAGGTTTTTTTTTTTTTTTTTTTTTACATCTTCTGATATGTTGTTGAATTTCTTTCTTCAAACACTTGAAGTTTTTATCATACAAGTCTTTCACTTGGTGTTTTAGGGTTACTCCAGCATATTTTATATTTTTTGAGTGTATTATAAAAGGTGTTGTTTGCTTGATTTCTTTCTCAGTTTGTTTGTCATTTTTATATAGGAGAGTTATTGATTTTTTGAGTTAATCTTGGAACCAGCCATTATTCTGAAAGTGTTTATCAGTTTTATGAGATTGATAGTGGGATTTTTGGGGTCACTTATGTATACTATCCTATCATCTGCCAATTGGGTTACTTTGAGTTCTCCCTTTCCAAATTATATCCCCTTGATCTCTCTCAGTTGTGTTTGCTCTAGTTAGAACAACAAAGACAATAGTGAATAGATAAAAACAGAATTTACAGTCTTGTCTTGTTCTTGATTTTAATAGAATTGTTTTGAGTTTCTTTCCACTTAATTTGTTGTTGGGTATAGGCTTGCTGTAAATTTCCTTTATTATGTTTAGGTGTGTCCTTTGTATCCATAATCTCTTGTAGACTTTTATCATGAATTGGTGTTGGGTTTTGTCAAAGGCTTGGTCCATGTGTAATGAGATGATCCTGTGGCTTTATTTTCCTGTCAGTTTATTTATATGGTGGATTACATTTACTAATTTCCGTATGTGGAAGGATGCTTGCATCTCTAGGATGAAGCGTACTTGAATATTTCTGGGTTTTGATTAAGTATTGATTTAAGTATTTAATTGAGTATTTATGCATCTAGGTTCACAAGGGAACTTGGTCTGTTATATTCTTTCTTTGTTGAGTATTTATGGGCTTTGGGTTTCAGAGTTGCTTTGGCTTCATAAAAATGAACAGGGTAATGTTCCTTCTGTTTATATTTTGTAGAATATTTTGAACAGTATTGGTTTTAAGTCTTCTTTGAAAGTCTAGTTGAATTCTGCACTAAAACTGTCCAGCCCTGTTTTCATTGTTAGTTTTTTTGTTTGTTTTGTTTTTTTTTTGTTGTTGTTCTTTTCTTGGTTGGAAGTCTTAATGAATTCTTTTATTTCACTAGGGGTTATATAGGTCTACTTAAGTTGTTGATTTGATCTTGATTTAACTCTAGTAAATAGTACCTATCAAGAAAATTATCCATTTCTTTTAGATTTTCCAATTTGGTGGAGTACAGGTTTTTAAAATGTGTCCTTATAATTCTCCAGATTTCTTCATTGTCATATTTTTTTCATTTCTCATTTTGGGGGGCAGTGCCGAGACAAGGTTTCTCTTTATAGCCTTGGCTGTCCTGGAACTCACTCTGTAGACCAGGCTGGCCTCAAACTCAGAAATCCGCCTGCCTCTGCCTCCCAAGTGCTGGGATTAAAGGCATGCACCACCACTGCCCAACTTCATTTCTCATTTTTTAAAATTTACATATTCTTTCTTTTCTTTTAGTTAGTTTGGCTAAAGGTTTGTCTGTTTTGTTCTTTTTCCCAAAAGAATCAACTCTGTTTCATTGATTGTTTTAATGCTCTCTTTGTTTCTTCTTAAGTGATTTGGGCTCTCTTTTGCTGACTTCTCCTCATAGATGTGCTTACTTCTCCCTATTCTAGAGCTTTCAGGTGTGCTGTTAACTTGCTAGGAAGAGACTTCTCCAATTTTTTTTATGTATGCACTTAGTGCTATCAACTGTCCTCTTTTCACTACTTTCATTGTGTCCCCTAAGTTTTGATATGTTATCTATTCATCTTCACTGAATATTAGAAAGTTTTTAATCTTTTTCTTTATTTCTGTCTTGACCTGTTTTTCGTTCAGTAGAGAGTTGTGCAGTTTCCCTGAGATTTTAAGCTTTCTGTTGTGTCGCTTGTTGATGATTTAAGCTTTAATTCATGGTAGTCTGTTGGGACGCAGGGGATCCTATCGGTTTTCTTGTGTCTCTTGAGACTTGCATTGTTTGTCATCAATTTTGGTGAAAGTTCCATGAGTTGCTAGGAAAAGGGTGTATATATAGTACAGTATATAGTAAGTAAAGATTGTATAATAAGTAACACAATGAGCTTTCATAATTACAGTAAAAAGACAAATAGAACAAATTTGCATTCAAGGAAAAACATTTAGGTCCAAGTACAAAGTCACAGGAGTGCACTATGTTAAGGCAAAGCAGTATAAAAACTGTTGCTTTGAACTTATAACCAGCACATTATAATGAAAGACTGCTTTGAACATCCTTCTGTAAGTACCATTTTATGTACCATTTTATCTCTGAGGTAATTTTCTAAAGAACATTTTGTCCAAGAAGGTATAAAAAGAGATAAAGTGTTGCTACCCAGGTCCGCAGAATATGGCAACGGCAACCGTGTTCTTCTTCAAGCGGTTTATTCAGCTATCCCTGTGCATCCCCTTAAAACCTTTTTCTTGTTCCAATCAGCGATTGCCATGATGTCACTATTAATTGGCCATTCTCAATAACGAGAGGTAAGGTGATCAGGTAACCACACCTCTCAGCGCATACAACTCCATATATGGAGTTGTCTTTTCTCTCAAGCAATGCCTATGCCAAGCGCCACCTTGTAATGGCAAGAGAGGAGCCGCTTCCCACAGCTCCCACTTTTTTGTTTTATGCAAGCAGAAGGACATAGAGGTCTGACCCCCTGTATTTGAAGGGAGATTGTCAACCCCATTTTCACCACCTGCCATCTACAGTATGGTTGCCATGGGCGACCCACCTGATGCTCTTTTCCAGGGGATAGGAACTAGGGCAAAACCTGTATGCAGTCAGACATATGTCCGAGGGCATACAGCGCCCTCTGCAGTGCTACGCCCTATATCCTGCTGCATGTTACAACTCAAAGCTCTTCAAATAGCTTAGCCAGATTTGCAGGAACTGGCCTCCTTCAAGAGTAGTAAATGCTTGAACAATCATGGCATTAGCGTTGCGCTGTTGTATACGCATCTTCAGAATGGACCATAGTGCTAGGCAACTGACAAGAACAAGGCAAAAGGCTAAGGGCTGCAATTCCCACTCATTCTTTTAGGTGGTTCATTGCAGATCGGATCCAGGAGGCCAGGCCCTCAGCAATAGACAGGTCAACACGGGTGGAATTCACGTGCACCATGGCTAGCCGCAGCTTCTGCATCAAGCCATCGAAATCTTCCGTCCAATTTCCTGTAAAATACTGAGACAAATTTCTAGACAAATGAGCTGCTTGACTTGCATTTTCATATCTTACAGATGTGACACAAAGACCTGTATACTTCCACTGACAGCCCAACTGAGCTAATTCCATGAGCACGTCTACTTGCTCCTGGACTAGATCCACTCTTTGATTCACCAGCATAATGCCAGCTCTCAATTGAGAATTAATCTGCCTCTGTGTATCCAGGGCCGTAGTTGCATTGCCCTGTTGCAGTAGCAGCAGTAGCTGACCCTGCAATAGGTGTCACAATGGTGGCAGTGATACCAAAATCCCTGCGTATCCTAAACAGGGTCATAGCTGATGGGGCCTCCAGCAGCCAAGGAACTAATCTAGGCATTCCCATCTGAACTCTTTAGTTTCTCCCTGCAGGGTCAGGATCTTTTCCCCCATCACCATCAGCATGAGCATCATCTTCACTAGCAACATCGTGATTAGATAGGAGCTTCTGTTGTCGGCTTTGCGCTGGACGAGTAAGTCTATCTGGAACCCACAATGGCTGTTGCCTATCCTGTGGAAAAACACAAACAGACCCTCTCGCCCACACCAACACTGGGTCTGGGCCATTCCACTGACCAATAAGGATATCCTTCCATAACACTTGTCCTTTATTTGCTGGAGACTGTTGCGCATGTCGCTCTGCCGCGGACTTACCCTCTTTGTCCAGTTGAAAATAATTGAGCGTAAAAAGAGCAATAGCAAGTCTTTGTCTAGGTGTCTTTCTCATACCTACTCCCCCTTTTTGTTTTATTAAATACTCCTTCAAGGTTCTATGGGCATGCTCAACTATGCCCTGTCCTTGGGGGTTATATGGGAGTCCAGTGGAGTGAGATATTCCCATGGCTTTGCAAAAGTTCTCAAATTGGGAGGAGGTGTAAGCTGGGCCATTATCTGTTTTTAAGGACTTTGGCATTTCCGAGGCATTCCATGCCTCAAAGCAATGCACAATGATATGTCTTGCTTTCTCTCCGGTCATTGCCGAAGCGGCTATGACTCCAGAGGCAGTGTCTACAGATGCATGTACATACTTTAATTTTCCAAATTCAGAAAAGTGTGTAACATCCATTTGCCAAATATGCAAAGGGCATAAACCCCGGGGATTAACACCCACAGTTGGGACAGCAATATATGGCAGACAGGAATTACAGCTTTTCACAATGCTGTGAGCCTCCTTGCGAGAGATCTTAAAGTGAGTAGCCAATGTGCGTGCATTGACATGAAATTTTTCATGGAATGTCTTAGCGTTTTGAACAGGAGTATGAGCAGAGAATATAAAGATGGCTCTGGTAGCCTTATCTGCCAAATCATTTCCATCTGCCAATGGACCAGGAAGTCCAGTATGAGCTCGAATATGTTGTACATAAAATGGATTTTTTTTTATTTAAAATTTCCTGTTGTAATTGAATTAAAATTTCTTGAATTGTACTTTTAACATTTATTTTTCCTACTGCTTCCAATATCTTAAGAATATTTACCACATACTGGGAATCAGAAATTAAATTAAAAGATTCTTTAAAATTTTTAAATACCATTAATACAATTCGTAATTCAATTACCTGAGGGGACTCTATGGCAAACTGGACAACTTTGAGGCTATCACCAGAAACCACATATGAGCCACAGCCAGTTTTAGATCCATCAGTAAATATTATTTTTACATCTTTTAATGGAACAGCATTAGTCATCTTTGGAAAAACCACTGGATGTTCTTTTATAAATTGTAATAAGTTTCTTGTAAAAATTTTTCTAATGTAGAGGACTTTATCCCCAGCCCCTTTGTCTTTAACAGCTCTCTTAGGGCAACAAAAATTGGGTGACTCTGTGAAGTTCCCATCTTATAAGAAACTTGTCTGAAAACCTGGAACTTTATCGGCTAGTTTCACTTTTGCACTTTATTGTCTCCTCTGAGAGCCTGACTTGTCCCACTAACCAGGAACCTACTTTCACTCTCAACTCTTGCTTTCAACTCTCGCTTTCAACTCTCACTTTCAACTCTCGCTTTCAACACTCGCTTTCAACTCTCACTTTCAACTCGTCCCAGTACCGGGAATCTATCTTGTCTCCTACCCGAGAACCTAACTTGTTCCACTTACCTGGGAACTTACCCAGTAGACTGTCCTGAAGCCGCAAGAAGTTCTGAACACATCCTGAGAGGTTTTGATGGATCTCGGGTTTCGGCACCACTTGTTGATACCCATGTTTGACCCGCAGAATAAGGCAATGGCAACTGTGGTCTCCTGTACAGCAAGCTTCCTCTCTCTCTCTCTCTCTCTCTCTCTCTCTCTCTCTCTCTCTCTCTCCTCCCCGTGCATCCCCTTAAAACCTTTTTCTTGTTCCAATCAGCGATTTCCACGATGTCACTACTAATTTGCCACTCTCAATGACTCGAAGTAAGGGGATCGGGTAACCACACCTCTCAGCACATACAACTCCATATATAGAGTTGTCTTTTCTCTCAAGCAATGCCTATGCCAAGCACCACCTTGTAATGGTGAGAGTGGAGCCACTTCCCACAATAAAGTTGTCTAAGAAGATATAATAATAAAGAATGCCAGAGAAAAGAAATAAAGTTATTGGATGAATTGTTTGACTTGGGGAGCTCTGTCCCATCCATCCATCCATCCATCCATCCATCCAAATGTATATATCTGTCTATGTATGTATGTGTGTATGTATATGTGTATATGTAAACATGCATGAATGCTTGTGGAGTTGGTTGTGACAAATAGTCAGGCCTGCCAGAGTGTGGGTGTATGAATGTATGTGTGTCTGTGCATATTTTCCTGTATAAAGCATTTTGATTCTTTTCT
This sequence comes from Arvicanthis niloticus, assembly GCF_011762505.2. NCBI lineage: Eukaryota > Metazoa > Chordata > Mammalia > Rodentia > Muridae > Arvicanthis > Arvicanthis niloticus. The sequence goes on from NC_047678.1 coordinate 44,326,902, forward strand.
TTTCCTTCTGGTCTGGTTCACAAAGAGTTAACTACTCAGGCCTGCAAAGGGCTCATTGCTGAATGGCCAGATAAAGGAGCACTAGCAATAAATCCTTTACTCAATTCCCTCTGTTAAACAGCATGTGTTCATTGCCAGATATTGGCACTTATTTAAGCACAAGTAAGAAAGAGTTAAGTTTTTAGTATAGAACAGTAATAAAGACTTAGGTTTTCAGCACTAGTGAAGCACAGAAATGTAACAGCAAATTATAAAATAAATTACAGCATTTAATAAAGCATAGAGATTTATAAAGAAACAAGAATTCACAGAGAGTTAAAGAGAAAAGAAGCCAACAGTGTTTAGCCACAAAATAAGCAAGAGACTGTTAAGTCTATAGAAGCCATCAGCAAGTGTTCAGTACTGTTAGAGAGCTGGAAGGCCAGAGACCATCAGACTTTAAAGCTGCATCCAGTGTTGTTACCCAGTTCAAACCTCAGCAGGCAGGCCAATCTGGTTCATGGCACTTGAGGTAATATCTCATTGATGTTGAACAACATTGATGTTGTTTTCTGAATTTACAAGATGTGATCAAAAGAGAATGTCTTGAGTGTCAGAAGAAACTTTGGACATTTGAACAGTGTACAGGCTATTACAGACTGTTAGCATCATTAAAATTAGACTCAATGCATTTCCTTAATAGGGTGACCATGAACCTATAGTGACCAGGTCTGAATGTACTTGAGTGAACCAATGACCTTCTAGATAGGATGATATCTTTAAACACTTGTCTCTCCTTTGTGGCTTTCTTTGGGTAGCTTATGGAAGTTTTTGTAGGAGGAGTCTTTCTAGATTCCTTATTGGGGATGGGATTTGAGTGTCTACCCCATTGCCTTTTCTTTTGTGTCTACTATGTTGTGGTTGAAACTCATCAGTCAGCTTCCTTCTTGTGCTGCCACAGCCTTTACCATTATAGACGTTATCCCTGAATCACATAAGATACAATAAAACCAGTTGCTATTCATGCTAAGCTAATTTGCTATTCTATTGGTTTTTTTATTATTAATTTTGTTTTCTGTTGCTGTTGTTGGTTTTGTTTTTGAAGACAGAGTTACTCTGTGTAGCTCTGGTTGTCCTGAATGTGAATATGTAGACAAGACAGGCCTTGAAGTTAGAAATCCAGCTGATTTTGGCAACCAAGTGCTGGGATTAGATGTGGGATGACATCCCTGGTGGTGGTGGTTGTTGTTTTCTATTATTAGATGGAATGTAGGTTCTTGTACATGTCAAACATTTGCTCTTGTGCTGATCGTCATTCACATCTTGAATTTTGAAATTTGCCAGAGACTATAGTCTATTTCTCAGGATGCCATGTATTCATGACAATAATAGTACCTGAGCCTTCTGAGTCATTGAATTTCAGGTATGTGATATCTTTCCTACCTGTTGTGTTTGTTTTGATTTTTTTAAAATGAAATTGAGTATTTTGCCTGTATTTATGAAGTCCTCAGGACACAAACTCCTCAGAGGAGGGCTCTGCCTCTCTGATACACTTCCGTCATTTTTGTGCTAACTGGTACACCTTCATCCTTGAGTTCTAAAGCTGTTTGCTGTTGCTCTTCCATGGGCCTTGACAAAAGATGCCCTCAGAACTCCCAAACTTGGAATAGTGGATAGTTGTGAGCCCCCATGTAAGTACTGGCAATTGAGCTCAATTATTTGCAAGATCAGCAAGTGCTGCTAACTCCTGATCTGTCTCTCCTGCACTATGTTGTTTATTTATGATCAGCATTCACATAGCTGATATTTTCATGGGTTCATTTGTTACTGTTTAAATATGCATTCCCTTTTAGTTAAATCTTTATGTTACTATTTAAACTGGGATACTTCAGGTTTCTGGAAGATGAATGCAGAACCAGAGTGGATGTATGAACTTCACTAAAGACCTCTGAGTTCTTTCCATCTTTTTGTTTGTTTGTTTGTTTGTTTGTTTGATTTTTGCATGGGAGTCAGGATCCTAATATGTATCTCTGTCTGTCCTGCACAAACCAGGCATCCAAATCAGTGAGATACACCTGCCCCTGTCTCCAGAGTGCTAGATTTAAAGCCATGAGCCAGTACACCCAGATTTCCCATCAGTCTTTGTAATTGTTAATGATTCATACCATATTACTGATGTGTGCTCTGTATGATCCCTTTGCTTCTCTCTCTCTGTTTATGTCTGTTGGTTGGCATTTCTCCTGCAAGGCTATATTCTATTGAAAGGGCACAGAAATGACAGAGGTAAACCTCATTATATAGTTTCCTTCTACAATGACTTGGTGATTTGATTACATTAGATCTACTGTGTCAGGTAATAAGTGGGAGAAGTACCAGAATTATATGAATATATTGTCAATGAAGTATGCATTTACAGTGTTGTCAGTTTCATGTTTTCTGTTCTACACATGTATGGGATATTTTAGAATGCAGTGACCTATGATGATGTGTATGTGAATTTCACTCGGGAAGAGTGGGCTTTGCTGACTCCTTCACAGAAGAGTCTCTACAAAGATGTGATGTTGGAGACCTACAATAACCTCACTGCTATAGGTAAGACAGTGAATTTTCTTTGACTTTTTAAAATAAAGGGAGAAGTGGTTTTTTTGTTATTGATGATCTTTTGTGATTTCAATTGAGAATGAGATGAATAAATCAATCATTGTTCTAACATTCTTTGAATATAGTAACTTAAAATTTTCCATAATTTCCAATAATATATACATTTTTGATACTGCATTTTAGGGTACAATTGGGAAGAACATTATATTGAAGAAGAATTTCAAAGTTCTAGAAGAGATGGAAGGTAATTTTCATGTGCAAGCTGATACAAATATGCCTCTGAAGAAGTTTTACTCTGCTCTGGAAGTTCTTTTAAAAAAAGCTATAATGTAAAAAAGGACATCTTTAAGTGTATTATGATTATTACATTCTCATTATTCCATATACCTCAATGTCAAGTGTCTGATTTGTGTTTGAGAGGCACTCTTCTAAAAAAGAGACAAGGAAACAATGCCTTCATAGATATCACCATGTGAATCATACCCCTATTAGAGCGATGCTGTAGAACTGCCAGTCTCACTTAAATATTGTGAAAAGTAGACACTTTGAATAGGTGATTAATATATCTTCAAAATGTTCTAATGAGCAAAGAGTCCATAGTAAATCTAGTATTACTTATACACTTGTAGTTACATTGCTAAATGTAGTCAGAGGGGCAGTTTATGAGAGTCGAGAGTGAGATACCTTACTTACCACATGTCTGTGAGGAAGAAAAATCAAATTGTGTGATTGCAATGTGGAAACCTTTATTTGTTATTCTTCTCTTAATGGGTATATCATATGTCACAATGGATACACGCCATTGAGCTTAGGGATATTTAAAGAAGCAAGATACCTCTCTCCCAGAAAAAAAAAAATAGAAGATATCTAGTAGTCCCCACTTTGAGTAGACTTTCTATATATGATACAAGTTGGCAATTTGGAAAATATACATATAAACTCACACTGCAGAAACTCTGTATGGGTACTAGAAAGATGGAAATTCTTCTGATTGTCCTGGTTCACTTTGCAAATGTGCTGTGACTCACACTATAGAAAAATTTATGAATTCATTCAGTGTGGTAAATCTCTGAGTTCTTTCAGCTTTCTTCAAATATGTAAAAAACTTTATATAGACAAAAAATACCATAAATGTGAGTCATGTAATAAGTGCTCTTACCAGCACAGGTATTGTCAAAGATGCATAAGAAAACATAATGAAGGGGGAACACATTGAATATAAGCAAAATGATAAAAATCTTAGGATCTGATTCCGCTTTACCATTAGACTAAATTATAATATTAATTCATACAGATTTTAAAAATTCAACAATATAATGAATGTGGTAAAGCTTTCACATATGCCAATTATCTTTACAGGCATGAAACATGTCATATCGGAGAGAAACCCTATGAATGTAATCATTGTGGTACAGCCTTTGCAACTCACCGTCATCTTCAAAGGCATAAAGGAACACATACTGGAGACAAATCTTATGAATGTAATCGATGTGGTAAAGCCTTTGTATGGAAGTGTCATCTCCAAATACATAAAAGAACGCATATTGGAGAGAAAAGTTATGAATGTGATCAATGTGGTACAGCCTTTGCAAGTCATGGCCATCTTCAAAGGCATAGAAAGACACATATTGGAGAGAAACCTTATGAATGTAATCAATGTGGTAAAGCCTTTTCCCAACACAGTTCTCTACAAGACCATAAAAGAATACATACTGGAGAGAAACCATATGAATGTGATCATTGTGGTACAGCCTTTGCAACTCACCGTCATCTTCAAAGGCATAAAGGAACACATACTGGAGAGAAATCTTATGAATGTAATCGATGTGGTAAAGCCTTTGTATGGAAGTGTCATCTCCAAATACATAAAAGAACGCACATTGGAGAGAAACGTTATGAATGTGATCAATGTGGTACAGCCTTTACAAGTCATGGCCATCTTCAAAGGCATAAAAGGACACATACTGGAGAGAAACCTTATGAATGTAACCAATGTGGTAAAGCCTTTTCACAACACAGTTCTTTACAAGACCATAAAAGAATACATACTGGAGAGAAACCCTATGAATGTAACCAATGTGGTAAGGCCTATACACGTCAAAGTCATCTCCAAAGACATAAAAGAATACATACTGGAGAGAAACCTTATAAATGTAATCAATGTGGTAAAGCCTTTGCTTATCAAAATAGTCTCCAGTATCATCAAAGAACACACTCTGGAGAGAAACCCTATGAATATAACCAATTTAGTAAAATATTTGCACAACATAGTACTCTCCACAGCATAGATAGGTACATTTTTGAGAGAAACCCTTTGAGTATAATGTGCGGTATAACCTTTGCAGGTCAAAGTCATCTTCAAAGTCATGAAAGAATTCATACTGAAGAGAATCTTTATGAATATTTTTAATATTGTAAAGCCTTTGCACATTTCTATATCTTAATCATCTTTAAAGTATTCATAGTTGAGAGAAATTCTATGAATGTAAGCAGTATGGTAATGTCTTTTTGTTCTGATTCCACGTAGATCCATCACAAGTCAAACACCAGATCAATGCAAATGACAAGAATTAATTGTAATAAAGCTGCTACTGATTAAACAGGCCTTTGAACATATTCTGGAGGTGAAATACAACCCATGTTACGGAGCTTTTAAGCTTGAAAAGCATAAACATCTGTGCCAAGTTACAGCTACATTTTTCTACCAATCAGCATTTAGTGATGGCAGCTTTGCGTATGTGATTGATGTATGTTAATGTGTACAAAATGTATGTTTTACACTCTAACCAATAATATCCATTTGTTCCTTTGTAGTTAGGAACAGTCATTATGTTTGGGGGAACAAAAGATGTTAACAGATGCTGTAGTTAGGAAGTCATGTTTTAGAAAATAGAAGCCGTGTTTAGCTTGAGGTAGTAAGGATATGTATATATTGTTTGGTGTTCATTGCTTCTTTATGTTCATATTAGTTACCATCTGACACTTCCTCTTAAAGTACTGCCTTCTAAGGGAATTATCTTAAGGTAGTAGGTAATTTAACAGCAATGAGACTTATTAAATTTTGTTCTGTTGTGTGTGTGTAATGTGATTACTAGTTTTTAGGCCATGATGGATAGATGGAAACTGGAAAACAACTTTCTACTTTGACTATCTTTCTATGGTGATAAAGGTCAGGTTGGCAGCTTTGCACACCAAAGAAATTTTCCACTGAGCCATTTCACTGAGGTTCAAATAAGATTAGTTGAAATATTTCATCAGTAAAATATTGTCTTCTTTTCAGATTGTAAACATATTGTCATCTAAGGATCAAGGAAAACAGGATGATTTTAATAATTATTTGTTGCAAATGAAAATGATATATTACTATTGTTTTGGTTTTGTTTTTGTTGGAATGTGTTAATTTATTCTTAGGAGTGAACATTTGTTCATACACTTTTTCAGAATCACAAATGAATGCCTGAGAATTCTCTCACTGGGTAAAGTGGTTGCTGCTAACTTGATAACCTGAGTTCAATGGGAGACCCGTATTACTCCTATAGGTTTTTTTCTCTTATTTCTATCAATGGTCTGTGGCATATGCACATACACCGATACATACATAAATAACTTTATAACACAAATGAGAGCCATTGAGGTTACTTAAACCAAATGACTTCCGGGGTTTGATTTCTAGAACTCACATGGGGAAAGTAGAAAATAGAAACCAATAATTTGTCCTCTCACCGCAACATGAGTACAGTGGGACAGATGTATGCACAAAAAACAGATCAAACATTTGTTTAAATGGATGAAATTATCAAAGCAAAGAAAATAATCAAATTAGTGGGAACATATGAAATTATTTGCAAGTTTAAATTATTATTGCAGAATTTCAATAAGTATTGCTCTCAGGTTCAAAGATGAGTCATTTTAAAAACTTATCTGAGCTGGGTTTAGAGATGCATTTCTGCGATCTCAGCACCTGGGAGACAGTCCAAGGCAGTCTCTCTGAATTTCAGGTCAGCTTGGACCACATAGTGAGTTCCAGACAGCCATGGCTATGTAGAAATATCTTGTCTCAAAAAATTCCAAAAAGAAAGAGTGTATCTCGAATTATGGTGATTTTCCTAGTATACTACAAGTAGACTCTGACTGATTTCAGCAACACCTTTTGTTATCTTTACTCATGTTAAGAAAACTATGTTGGGACTGTAGAGATGGTTTAGTATTTAGGACCATTGACTGCTCTTCCAGGGATCTTGAGTTCACTTTCCAGCTACCACATTGAGGCTTAAAGCAATCTGTAATGGGATGTAATGCCCTCCTCTGGTGTTTCTGAAGAGAGCGACTGAGTACCACATAGATGAAATAAACATTTTTTATGTTAAAAAAAAAAGAGAGAGAGAGGACTATGCTAACAGTGAAAATAAGTAATGTGGAGGGTCCATTCACAAAAGGGAAGAAATCCAGAAATTAGTTCAATAGCCATCTAGTAGGAACTTCATCACTCAAGTGATAGGAGACAGAAAGAGTAATGGAGCATCTTCATCTTCTGCATTGGGAGCTGGAGAATTAGTAGTACTGCTCCTCTTGAGTACCCAAGCTCAGAGCTACCTGTATTTCCAGATCCAGGACATCTGTTTCATTCTTCTGAGCTCCTGGGGTACCATATATGTAAATCATGAAAAGACACATACGTATGTAATTCCCTATTGTTAAAAAAAAAAAAAAAGGTTTTCTTTGTGTATATGTCATTTTTTACTATTAAAATTGATTCAATTTAGGTACAGTAGTTTTACCACTGTGCATACCCAGTCCATTCCAGGTATCACTGGAGGCCAGAAGAGTGCCTGATCTGTGATTGGAATTACAGACAGTTGTGAGCTGTGTCTTGGGTGCTGAGAACCAGCACTAGGTGCTGTAGATTGTAGATTGGTGACAGCCAATGCTGTCAGGGGCTGAGCCATCTCTTCAGCCCATGAACACATCACTAACAGCTATAAGGTGTGAACAGTTGATCCTAAGTTCATCTTTACCCAAAACCTGGTGACCCTGAAAAAATATAAGATGGGTAGCATTACAAATGGAGACTTCATGCATAAAGTAATTTCCCAACCCTAATCTCCACAAAGTTAGAGAAGAGTAGACCAAATGCTCAGGAGACTCTAAATTGACCTTATAAGTCTTTAAAAGCTGGTTGACCACATGACCAGAGCTACCAGACTGAGTTCATCTCACATGGTAAATAGGCAGCAATGGAAGCCCACAAGGATATATATTAAGTGTACCCCTGCTTGAGTCTTTAGCTACTCTAAGGAAAGGAAAGAAACCTGCATGCATGAAGACTGACTTGTCTGAATGGGAATGTATTCTACTTCCCTGAAACCTACAAAACATTCAATTAGGAGCTATGGTTGTTGGTAGTTCCAGATAACATTGAGGTTGTTGTCAGTGGAACCTTGGACTTAAACAGAAGTTGTTCTAAGGGTGGGGAAATAAGACTTTTACAAAGAGCCTTGAAGTATAGATGAACTATAAGGGAGGAAACTTTGGATGTGAAAGGAACAGGATTAATGGGTCAGAAAGCAATGTATGTGGGTATAGCTGAGGATAAGTTGGCTCCTACTGTATTCTTTGTATCCATTCTACTGTGGTGAGTTAGCCCCTTACAGGTATTTCACTGTTTCATTTTCTTGGCAAGTACATGTAGCCTTCAATGACAGCATCCTGCAGGCCCCCCAGTTGCTGGTCTTCAATTGGACCTCAAAGCTCTACTGTCCCCACCTTGTTATTCCTGTAGCCTGTCTTGCCTGGTAGGAATAAGGACGTTCTGAAGAGACACTCATCTTTCTCCCTTATGCTAACATTTAGTGGAATAGTAGATCTAATGAAATTCTGATCTCCTTTGGAATCTCATTCTGGGAAAGACTGATTCCTCCAGATGAGAAGAAAAAAATATTAACTCATTATTTGAGTACCTTACAGGAGAAAATGGAACTGAGAATTGGGGAGACTTTCTTAGGTTACTTAGTTGTATATATCACTTAGCTTCTATCTAAATCTTTTAGGACCTCCAAGGATGGATTAGCTGCCTTATATCTTCATCATTGTTCCAAACAAGTCACATTGAATAAGTATGTTAATATGTTTTCAATTTTCATTAATAATTTAAATTTTTCTTCTAATTTTTTATTTTAAATAATAGTTTCACTATGAATCTGTAGATGGCCTGGAACTCAGTGTATAGACTAGGCTGCCCTTGAACATCAGAGGTATTTGCCCATGTTTCTTCCAGAGTACCTGCATTATATATGGGCATGTCACAACTGGAAAATTGATTTCTTTTAATTAGATTATTGAGGATGTGTAGCTGAATCTGAGTTTAGAATAACTAGAACACAGGTTCTAGTCCTAACTCCAGTAACAGAAGAAGGCTCCCATCAAAGACAGCCCTCCTGCCTTAAAGTCCAGTGTCTTCTAACTATGAGCAATGTTTTTCTTTATCACTGAGTCTGTTACAACTCATCAAAGGACTAGGGCAGAGTTCTGTACTTGTTCTACACATGGTGAAACCCAGGCTCACAGAGATAAGGGGTTTTTCAATATAGTTAAGTATGACTTCTCATCTTATCCCATCATTGTCATGACTCGCTAAATGAAGTTGAAGCCAACTAAGCCAGGCATAGTGGCAAGATCTGTAGTCATGATGCTTAGAAGGTAGAGGGAGTTGTTTCAAGATTTCAAAATCATCCACAGTGAGAATGGTCACCAGGGTGTGCTGTGAGGCCCATGGAACACAGGGAGACTGTGATTGGCTAAGGTCAATGTCCATAGACTTCCCTGCAGCTCCAGAACTCCAGGTCCATGGCACCAGCAAGTAGTAGCTGAGGTATTTGCCACCCCAAGTTTTCTATTCTTGAGAATGTTTCCAGTACAAGGCAGCCTAGGTCACTTCAGAGTCAGAATCCTGTTGCTCATTAAAGAGTGGAATTCTGTAAGTGAAAGAATTGATCTTACTTAAGGATGAGCTTCTTAATTGAATATCCAATGCAAAATGTTCACTCCTGAAACCTCATACACTCAAGCAACAGAAATGGACTCATTATATTTTACTAATATATTTGTGCATACTTACTCACACATACTTAAAGGAAGAAATTGAAAGGGAAGAATTTGGGAAGGGATAGAGAATAGTCATGGAAAGGGAGAAAATGATGTATGTTAATTAAACTATATAAAATAAATTTTAAATAATAAAAGCAGCTAGAGTGATAGCATAGCAGTTAAGAGCACTGAATGATGTTATAAGGACACAGGTTCTATTCACAGAAACCATCTGGTAGCTAACTGTCTCCTGTAACTCCAGTCCTAAGGGATCTGATGCCCCTTCTGAATTGTACACAGATGCATGCAATCAGAACACCCACATATATAAAATAAAAATGAAGCATTAATGAAATTTTATGGTAATGTCACAGCCCTGAGATAGATAGTACCCTGAGCTAGTGAAAATGAACTTGTGGTCCTGCATGGAAGCAGCTGTGGCCTTCCTCATACCAACCTGCTCAGAGGTAAAAGCACCCTTATGGTGAGTTTAGATTAGCTCAGTAAAGCTATTCATCTAAGAACTGAAACCACAGTGCTGTTAGATGGCTTTTCCTTAATGTTTCATATGTGTGAAAATTGTAGCATTGACACATCTTTTTCATCTATATTTTTGTTTATACATTATGATCTAGAAGATAGATTTTCTCTGTAAATCTCTTTCTGTCTCAGTGGCTAGACTTGTCATCTCCTGTACCTATTTAATTTCTCAATATATAACCTGGGATATAACATAAAAGCGATTTACATATGACAGTACATGTAGAATTCAAAATGTGTTCTATGTTCTAGGCTAGCAATTCTTTGAGCATTAGCTAGAACATCAGTGAGAATGCTTGGTGTGAAATTTCTGTGGTGTGCATCCTGACCTTTATTATCATAGAAAGATGGTCAAAGTAGAAATCTGTTTTCCAGTCTCCATTTATCCATCATAGCCTAAAAAATCAATAAACACACACACACACACACACACACACACACACACACTAATTTATTAAATCTCATTGCTATAATAGGGTAGCTGTGCTCTAAAGGTGTCATATTGCCTTGACTTTTGTTGATTGTGTTCTTTTGAGGGCCTTTAGCCATTTGGATGGCTTTGATCCCTGGATGTTCGTGTTGTAGTAGGTATTGGGAAGGGGCTTAATCTCAATTGTCCTGGTGTGTCAGACCTCTGATGAGTATCCTTGTGCTGTATGGTTCTAGATCAGCATGTCTGTATTGTTCAGAATTCAAATGTCTGAGAGGTTCAGGATCCACAGGTCTGATGAAGGTTGACAGAGAGCTGGGGGGGGGGGGGGAATGGAGGTCCCCCTGAGATAGTAAGCTGCTTAGGGCACCTTGGCACCTCCTCAGAGGACTCAGAGAACAGGGAAGTTGGGTGGGGGAAGGGAAGCTAACCTGTATGGTTTAGGATCTGCAGGTCTGATGAAGGTAGGGAGAAAAGTGGCAGGAGAATGGGATAATTTATTTCTCTTGAGAGTGATGTCTCTTGAACCTGAGGCTTGCCTCATATTATTTACTTAATTGTTTTGAACACCCAATCCTGCCTTGCTGCCCAAAGCTGGGAAAACAGTCCTAAAATTCTTTCCAGGCTGGACCTTGATTGGTCAGTGCAAATGGAAATTAGACTAGTGAATGAGTGTCCTTCAGTGTCTCTCACTTTTGGGGACAAGTTAAAAATAAAGAGGGCCCTTTTTATGAATTGAGTTCCATTTCCAACTTTGAAGATGATATATGTAACCACCCAGTGGCCAGGGATGGACTGGGTTCACTTGAAAGGGATGCTGGAAATGCAAAAGGGACAGAGTAGCAAGAGAAACATGGAGCAAAGACAAAGTTTCTGATCAAGGCTCCAAGTTTAATATTCAGCACTTTATATATATATAGGGAAAGCCCACAGAACCCATCCTTTGTTTCAGCTGGATTATGTTGCAAGGGAAGCTCACGTGGTAGTCTATTCTTGTAAGTAGCTGTACAAAGTTGTATGTGCAGCCAGGGCAGATAACTCCACCTAAGTCCTATTGTAGCAAGGTCTATTGTGGTAAACAAGGTCTTTCTGGCCTGCTCAAGGCTGGGGGGACCACAAAAAATCTTTAATTTTTTTAAAGATGAGCAGTAACTGGATAGGAGTACAAGATTTACTTGTTTTCCATAATCCTGTCCAGGGTAGAGTGGCCAGGAGACTGTGTCTAGATTAGGTCAGTGTCTATATTGCTCCTTCTTACCTGTCAAGGAGAACAAACATAGCAGCATTGATGTATGTCTCTGTCTTAGGTCGATAGGTGTTCAAGAACACTCTTACCTCTGTCTGACTACTGGCCTTCTATAGCATGCACACTCTTTTCCGTTCAGACCAAAGCCACAAAGGACATATGAATATGCACTCAATGCATTTGTTCATAGTGATAACTGCCATGGTGAATAGCTGAGCTTGCTGAGAGTGATCCTGTCTGAAGGCAACCGATCTGTTTAAGATACAAGGTCCAAAAGTTAAAAGCAACAAGATTATAATGAATGGTTTAAGTAGTATAGAAATTAAACTTTTAAGCAGGAATGTCCCAGGTATCTAATCCCACTGCTAATTGACAAGGGTCAATCACAAGGTCTGGACACCAGGTATACAGGGGGTGGCTTTGAGAATTGATAAATAACACTTGCTCTCTAGTGAGAGTGGAGACTACACTCCAGGTTAACTCAGCTGGCTGATTGGAATTTTGAGCCATCTTCATCATTAGTATCATAATCATGCTTAGGATCCATGTCCACTTGATGGACCAATCTTTCAGGCAGCCATTGAGCTCCATTTTTTGTGTGTGAAAAAATACAGAACATCAGGCCCAAATTAAAACAGGGCTGGCACCATTCTATGTATTAGTTGGGGGAGGGGGGGTGTCTCACCATTTAACCCTGGCAAATAAGCTGGAAGTAACTGAATTCCAGTGGCTATCTGTTACAAACTGACCTTTAGCATCAGTTTGCAAAAAAATTAAAACAATTAGAACAAAAGCAAGGTTTGCTTTTGGTGACCTTGGAGGGCGCTACTCCCTCTCTTTTGTTTTTAAAAGCTAATTTTTCAGAGTGTGATACACACATTCAATAATTTCTTATCCCATTAGGTTATAAGGAATTACTTTTACCTTCAATTCCAAATTTTTTACAGAATGATGTAAAGTTGTTTCCAGTATAAGCAGGCCCATTATCTGTCTTGATGACTCTAGGTAATCAATCTCATAGCATTGAAGGCTTGTAAGCAATGATTAATTACATTTCTAGAAGCTTCTCCCATATGTAGAGAAGCAAAAAGGAATCCTGAATAAGTCTCAATGCATACATGTATATATTTCAATTTTCCAAATTCTGCACAGTAAGTTAAATCCATTTGTGAAATATGATTGGGTATAAGGCCATGTGGATTAACCCCTAAATGAGGAACTGGAGATAATGTAAGACAATTGGGGCATTGTTTTACAATCATTCTAGCCTGCTCCTTAGTGATCTTATGTTGGAGCCTTAAGGTATAACTAGAGAGATAAAATTTATTATGATCACATCTAGTCAATGCAACAGGATCTGTAATTAAGGTTTCTCCTATTAAAGCTCTGTCAATGTGATCATTGCCTACAGCTAAAGGTCCAGGAAGATCAGAATGAGCTCATATATGACCAATATAAAAGGCCTTTTTTTTTTTTTTTTTTTTTTTTGTAAGAATGATGTTTTGTAGCTGTGAAAATAAAGATCTGGCTGGTGTATTGAAATGAATTGTTCCACAAGTTTCCAACAGAGGAACAGACTGAGCTACATAGATACTATCAGTTAAAAGATTAAAAGCATCATTTACAGACTAAAAAACATTGAGTACTGCTGGCTGTTCTGCAGCTGAGCAGAGAGTCCAGGAGTCTCTATGACTACTTGTTGATTATTTATGAGATATACCATTCTTGTAGAGGAGCCATCAGTATAAATCAAAGGAACATTATGTAGAGGCTATGAAGATATCATATTAGGAAATGTAACCTTATGTACATTTAAAAATCAATCTATCTTGAGAATAATGATTGTCTATAACGCCATTAAATCCTATTTTAGCAAGCAACTGATCTGTACTACATTGCTTTAACCAAGTATTCTGATCTGCATTAAAAGGCTGAATAATGATGTCTGGTTCTTTGCCAAAATAAATCAGTGCCTATTTCCTGCCAAGTGTAATCATATGGGCTACTGCTTCATAATATGGCAGAATGTTATGTTTAGGAAATATCCTTGAATGTATCCACCTAAAAGGAACCTTTTGCCATAACAATCCTGTAGTGTATGAGTCGTATTAAAAGTCAACAACTGTAAAGGCAAAGAGTAATCCATATAACTAACAAATTGTTTTTCAATAGCTCTCTCTACTTATTGTAAGGCCAACAATCCTTCTGGGGTTAAAGATCGAGGGGAGGTAGGATCAACATTCCCTTTAAGAATATCAAATAAGGTTTTCAGTTCTCCTATGGTAAACATTAAATACATGTGAAGCCAATTGATATCACCTAACAGCTTTTGAAAATCATTGAAAGCTTTTAAACTGTCCCTACAGATAATTATTTTCTGGGGATAAACAGCTTGATCTGTAAGCCTAAAGCCTAAATAATTATAAGGATCCCAAGTTTGTACCTTTTCTGGAGCTATTTGTAGTCCTTTATCAGATAATGCCTATTGTAAATCTCTATAACATAAAAGCAGTCCTGAGGATCTTTTCCTGCTAAAAGGACATCATCCATATAATGTATGATGTATCTCATTGGCCATTGCTGTCTTATAGGCTGAATGGCTTGTGCCACAAATTTTTAACATAATATAGGACTATTGGCCATGCTGTAAGGAAGAACTATTTATTGATATCCTTTCATAGGTTCTTTAAAATTAATGGAAGGAACACTGAAAGCAAATCTTTCACAATCCTGGGGGTGCAAAAGAATAGTAAAGAAACAGTCTTTCAAATCTACTATTTTATAACATCCTTTAGAAATGGCTACTAGGAATGGAAGCCTGGGTTGTAAGGCTCCCATAGGTACCATGATTTCATTGACCTTTCTTAGATCTTGTAGCAATCTCCATTTACCAGATTTTTTCTTAATAACAAATATTGGAGTATTCCATGGTGACTGAGATTCTATTATATGCCCTGCCTCTAGTTGCTCCTGTGCAAGCAAAGAAGTGGCTTCTATTTTTTTCTCTAGATAAAGGGCACTGATCAATACACAGTGGAACATTATTAAGCCATTGAATTTTATCAGCATGGGATGCAGGCAAGATAGTGGCCATTACAGGATGTACCTCAAGCCTCTAGTATTAAAATGAATCT
This sequence comes from Arvicanthis niloticus, assembly GCF_011762505.2. NCBI lineage: Eukaryota > Metazoa > Chordata > Mammalia > Rodentia > Muridae > Arvicanthis > Arvicanthis niloticus. The sequence continues at coordinate 44,341,915 of NC_047678.1, forward strand.
TAGGACTTTCAAATGTCTTAATGCCTTGTACTTCTTTTCCTAGCCCTTGACCAGGCAAAAATCCTTGTCTTAACATTTGTTTAGTCACTACTTCATTAGGGCTTCACATCATAAGACCCATCTGTGACAAAAGATCTCTTCTCCAGAGGGTAATAGACAAATGTGGCATGACATAGGATTGAATTTTTCCTGAACTGCCTTCTTCATCTCTCCAGATTAAAAATTTAGAACTTTGTTTTGGGTTATTGGCCTAACCAATCCCCTGAAGGTGAGTGAGAGTATCAGATAAAGGCCAAGTTGAAGGCCGATCTTGTCCTCTAATAATTGTTACCTCAGCCCCAGTATCTATTAATCCTTCAAAACTTTTTTCTTCAATTATTCATTTAAGTTAGATCTCTTATTGGTAATAGATTGGACCCAGTTCACATCAGAAGAACCAAAGGCATCTTGTCCTCTCTTACTCTTTGAGCAATTCTTTTGTTAGAAGGCACAGCTATAATGCCATAGTTCTAATTTCTCTTGCATAATCATTATCTGTAACTCCTGGTTAGATCTGTAATCCTTTTTATAATAATGCTGCTTCAATCTAGAAGTAATCCCCAGGTCCCTGGAGGCAAAGGCCTCAAAACTCCCATAGACAGCATCTGAACTTCCATTTTTCAGGTCAGTACTATGTAGGTGGTGGAACTAAGGTCTAGTCCTGCACTTCCTGGGGTTGCTCTGATAAGTTCAGAAATTGATTTCCCTGGGTTGGCAACAACTTTATGGCCCCATAAGCTTCTGGCTATGGATTTCTTGGGGCCTGAGGCTTGCCCCTCTGCTTCTTTCCCAACAAGGGAGGCCCTGATTATCTGTTTTAGATTTACATTCTCTTACTCAATGATTACCCTTCTTGCTCAAAGGACAAAATCCTGGAGCTTGACCTGATTCTCTGCCCATGCTTCTGTTCCTGAGACAATCATTTTTGAGATGACCCAAACCTCCACATTTAAAACATCCTTTATTCCCTAGTCTCTGTGAAAGCATTGCTTGCATAGTGGTCAGTCCCTTGTAAGGCAGTAGCCATACCCGGACCCTGATTGTATGAAGGTCCAATTTCAGCACAAAGACAAATGTATCCAGGTAAGTCAGTCTTTGCTTTGTCTGGCAAGGTGTGCTGCCTTAGCATTCTCATAACTCAATTGTGTAACAAAACAGAATTCCTGCCAGAGGGTCTCCAAAAATTCTACCGGCTGCTTTTAGCAGTTCATCTGGACCCTGTTAGATAAACTCCCACTAAGATCTCCTTTCCAATCTTGGGGGGTTAAATTAGCTTCTACTACTGTATCCAATAAAGCTTGTATAAAAGGGGCAGCAGGCCTGTACTGTGCTACAGCTGTTTTTTAACTCTTTTATTCATCTTCACATGCTCAGTCTTCTTCACAACTACAAACATGGGTGAGTCAAAATCCCAAGCCTGTGACTGAACTGCAAACTGCAGGCAATGGAACATTGGCAGTTTAACTGTATTTTTTAAGTTTCCCTTGCAACACCAGAGCACAACCACAACTTTGGAAAGCAAATCCCAGTTTTAAACAACCCATTCTCTTTAAAATCAATACCAAGAGCATTACATTCATGTTACAAAGTTTGACTGCCAATTCCTGCACAAGAGTGTACAACTGTTCAGCCTCTAATACCTCACCAAAGAGACAATGCCATAAATCTTATCTTTTATAAGTCTAGTTTCTAGGATCTTTAGAGACCTGTTTTCCAGGGTTGGCTCATGCCATATGTTGTTGGCTTAATGACTCCAAACCTGAATTACCAGTTTTAAGCCAACTTCTGTTACCAATGTTACAAATTTTAATCATACTCAATAATTTATAAGCCAATAATATATAGCCAAGACATGCAGAACAATATTTATACTTTTAAAACCAGTCAGAAACAAAAATGAAGTAGATACACATCTTATATATTTAAACCAAACACAATTTTTGTACTTTTTTTAGCTGTAACTTCAAGAGAGGAGCACCTTGTCACCTGCTGAACCAAATAAACACTGTCACAGAGATTTTTCTTGTAAAAACAGCCATCAGCTTCCTTACCATAGAAGCCAAAATGCTGCTGGCCCCTTTAAGAGCAGCTTATGCAGACAATCAGCTACTGTCAAGGTTTCTCTAGCTGTGCTTGACTCCTAGGTATAGTACAGGGTAACTTATTTTCTGCTGTGCACATTAAGACTGCCTTTTCAACAAGTTAAACTAAACCAAGGGGTAGATAGCTAACAGATAAGGTTTTAACCATTTTTTCCCCTTTAACATGAAACACAGAACAACAATCATTCAAACAATGAAACAAAAACACAGACTTAACATAAAACAGTCAGTTTTGACAGCCATGGATTGATTGGCATGCCAAAGACAGACAATAACCAGAACTAAGGATTTTTCTAGTAGGAGCCAGAGAGAAAGCAGGACATCTCCTGATTTCCTCCTGTTCCTGGGAGACCTCTGAAATACGTTATATTCATTTTCCTTCTGTTTTGGTGATGTGTCCCAGACAGGGGACAACTGCTTTTCTGAAACCCTTTCTCTCTCTCATATTCAAAATCTAAGTCTTCATCTCCTTCTTTAGGAGGTGCAACAGCAGGTAGTTAATTCTCAGCGCCTGCTTTCTTTACTTCCCCAATTCTTCCTAACCCTGCTCCTCTCACCTGAGGCTGCTCTTAGGCTGCGGATGAAGGCCTATCTATGATTTCCTGACTCAAAATTTCACTATCAAACCTAGGTGAAGTTTGCGTTGGGTCAAAACCTATTCGGCCTAACTGTTTCCCCTTAATGCACCTCCTTCAGCACAGCCTCCAAAAGATAACTAGTGCTAGTATCAATGCTGTTCATTGCTTACCATGTTCGGGATACTCTTCTTCTTCCATTTTCTGTGGAGCTTCACCCAAGATAGCATTTCTTAGTCATCTTCCCCCCATCCCCCATTTTCAGGTCCCTCATATAAGTGCCACCTGTAGCCACCCAGCAGCCACAGACAAACTGAGTTCACCTGAAAGGAGGGCTGGAAATAAAAAAGAGATGGAAGAGAGAAAGAAGCATGAAACCAAGACAAAGTTCTCTGATCAATTTTCAAAGTTTAATATTAAGCACTTTGTATACATAAGGGAAGCACACAGAACCTGTCCTTTGTTTCAGAGGGATTATGTTGCAAGGCAAGCTCAGCAGGCAGTCTATTCTTCTAAGTTCCTTTAGGAAGTTGTATGTGCACCCAGAGTGGATGACTCTACCTGGGTCATTAAGGTCCAGTGGCAAACAAGGTCTTTCTGGCCTGCTCAAGGCTGAAGGAGGGCACAATCCATTATCTCTGTTATCTCTTTTATATGATTGATCTACTATCCCACTCTCTAGAATACTCCTCACTGGTTTCCATAGTGACTGAATCATTGTTAATCTCACCAACAGTGATTACTAATTCTCTACTCTCCACACCATTGCTAGGAATTATTTTTAGATATTTCACCAAACTTAGCAATTTCAACTAATGAAAAATGAAGTCTTGCTCTTTGTTTTGTTTGTTTTGTTTTTCCCTCACTGGTTGCTTTATTGACAGGAGTGTGAATGACAGCTGTAACCCAACCAGTCTCTACATTTTCTACAAAAGCAAACAAAGAAGAAAATGATTCTACTGGCAAAGCCTAGCCAAGGAACGTGGGTGATCAGTAGCCCTGACTTCCAGGACTCAAGTACAAGGGGGCTGGGAAGGACACAAAGTCCAGTTCCCAAAGGGCAAGGTTCTGGTGAGGTGGCTGAGGAGACTGGAGGTCCTACTATCCCTGCTATTCCTTGCCTGGGATGTCAAAAACTGTTACTAGAGAGGACTGAAGCCTAAAATTTGGGGCAGCAGTGGGGACTGAAAAAGGGAGCAATTCAAAGATTTCACAGTCATTTGAGGTATATGATTCTGTGAGGCCACCCTTAGCTGCATGGTGAGATTCAGCGTCCCTTACCTCCTGTATTACAGTCAAAGCTGCAACCCCACACACATGTCTACTCATTCACATCCAGTCCATAGACACAGGGAGGGCTGTCACAGGGAGCTGTATACCCTGGAGCCCTGAAATGTTTTAATTGCTACATTGATTGGGGGCTGTAGAGGAGCAGGTCCCCGATATTGCTACTGATCGGCTGCCTTACAGGCAACTATCCAGTCACTGTACATATCCACTGGTTCTGACAGATGTGTAACAGGTATCTGGAATGCTTCTAGGCACACTGTACAGGAGCTGACTCCAGTGTTGTGAGCATGGTCCATTTTCACATCACAAGACTTCTCATGGTTGCAGAAGAGACAAGTGGACTAGATCTCTAGGGGTCCCTGTCATCTTCTTGTGGGGTTTCATTTGACCTTCCTTTTTAAGACATTACTTAGTAATTTATGCTTAGTTCTTCTTGTGTGTGCTCTGTTCATATCCATAGGCCATTCTTAATTGTTTTTGTCTTACCTCTGTTTTTTGAGTTCTTTATATATTCAGAAAGTAAGTCTTCTATCAGATACAAACCTGACAAATACTGTCTGTATCATTTTCTATCTTACTGTTAATTTTGTTATCCAGAGCACTTTAGTTTTATGAAGTTCTAGTTTTCAGCTGTAAAATTCAAAAGTAATTCGTGAGCTAACAGGGGGCTATTCAGAAAGTACTTTCTTAAAACTCTGTCCTGTAAGATGTGAATACCAACAAAGCTAAGAGTTTGTTTTTTGAAAGGGTAAACAAAATCAAAACACTTTAGCACATCAAACAAGAGAGATAAAAAGAATGAATGGAGAAATAAGTGAATTGAAAAAGACAAATTAACCTAATCAGAGGTGAACAGAGAAACATTACAATACATGTTAAAGGAAGTCAGTCACTATAAAGAAATATTTTAGAATCCTATCAGTAACTTACAAAATATAAAAGAAAAAAATTTCTAACTTCATCCAAATAACTAATAAGGCAAGAAAAGATCAATAAGTTAAAAAGATCAAAACAAACAGTTTGAAAATAATATGTAAAAGATGTCAGAGTACAAGACATTCAAGCTAGATGGATTCACAGGAGAATTCTACCAGACTTGTAAAACAAATACTTCTAAAATTATTCTTTAAAAAAGTAGAAATGAGAGGTGTAATTTCCTATCCCTTCTCCCAAGCCAATGTTAATTTGAATGCCAAAACTAAGTAAAAACAAACAAACAAAAATCAGAGAATACTACTGGCTGGCATCCTTGTGGAGAATAGATGAGAAAATTCTAAATAAAATACTAATGAAACAAATACACACACACACACACACACACACATGCACATATGGAAAAAATATTATCTATTTGCCATAATACTATAAAATACTATTCAAGCTGACAGGTAAGAGAAACAGTCATATCCTTATCCAATAATGATGTCTATGAACCACAGTGATGACCAGCTCAACAAGAATCACTGAAGGTACAATAGTGGCACTCAACTTGGTGGTAACCAAGAGCTATCTAATAGTCGTTAAGGACTTCTGCCCAGGGATAGTAAAGTTACGGCGAATAGAAGAGGCCTACTACTGACATTTTATTATGACTCCAAAATCCCTACTATATAAATCTTATCTTTATACCTGCAGATGACTATAGCTGTAAACATCATCAAAAAAGATTCTCTTACAGAAAATGGACACTGTTTCAGGATACTACTACTTAAAATGAAGCAGAGGTCAACGGTTGTCAAGCACTGCATCCAAAGAATGAATATATTTGCAATGAAACTTCTGTATCTAAATCTCAGGAAAAAATTTCCAAAGGGGCAGAAATATAGTAGCAGCCAGAACCCCAGGAAGTCTGCCTTGACACTGTCTCTCCTAAAAATATATGCATAAGTAGTTCTGAAAAACTGCAATATCAATAGATAAGCTGAAGCAGAAGGGAAAGTTCTTCAAGCAATTAAAAAAAAGACCACTGTCTAGACATAATGTGTTATTAATTGTGTAAAGATTATCCTTGTATGATTCAAATGCTGATTTCACTGCCCACATATATGGTTGGGATCCAGACTCAGTATTGTAATAATGATGCTAAGTATCTCCTGTCTCAAGGTGTGTAAACATTGCTCCCCCTTTATTCTCTGACTTGTCAATAAAGCTTATCAGCCAGTGGCTGAGCAAAAGAGAGAATGTGCTGAACTTATACCAGCTAGGAAGGATACGGGGGCTCGAGCCACAAGGAGAGAGGGTCCGAGTAATTGAGAAAATCCTGAAGGTTTAAAAGCTAGTATCATGGGGAATTTGGCTAGGAAGTAGCCAGATTCAATTAGATGAGTAAAATAGAATGAATCTGCTCAGCTACTATGACGTAAGCTTATAAAAAATGTATAGTCTCTGTCTCAATTATTTGGGATCTCTCTGGGGTTCAAAAAAACTGTCAGCTTTTAAAATTACATTAACAGTACTGAAAGAAGGAGAATTAGCCTCTTCCAGGGATAAGCCTAACTGGTTATCCAATACAAATCGTCCTGTCACATACTCATAAGCAACAAAATCTGACTCAGCAGGTTTTATTTTCACATTTATTCAAATCTCTCTCTTCTCTCTTTCTCATGTATATAACAATAATAATAAAAGAAAATGATGACTTTGATTAGAGAGATGGGGGCCTAGAAGTGGTTTGGGCGGAAAGGAAAGGGGAGAAGTAATGTGATTATATTTTAATTAAAATCTATTTCTTAAAGGAAAGTCAAATTAAAAGTCTTCTTTGATAAACAGACATTAAATAATTATATTATCCATGAGAACCAAGTTGGCTTTAACCCAGAGATTCAGGAACTATTCAACATATGCAAGTCAACCAATGTAATGAGTCATAAAAATGAACAGTATGAGGAAAAACAATGTAATCATTTTGATAGATATTTTTTAAAGGAAAAGAAAAAAAGAAAAAAAATAGTGTTGGATACTTTCATAGTATCCAACACTCTTTCATACTAAAAGTCTTGGAACGTGCACTATTGGAAGAAACAAAACAACATGGTAAAGGCTTTATGTTACAAACACACAGGCAACATCATCCTACATGAGGATAAATTGTAAGCAGTCAATTAAAATCAGGAATGAGACAGTGCTGTTCACTATACCACTGGCTAAAGCTATAAGACAAAAGAAGAACTAAACGAACCATAAAAAAGAAAATTTTTGATATTTCCCCACTTGCAAATGGTACATTATATATAACATATAAACAATACCAGAAAACATTACAAGAAAATATCTAGAAATTTCACTTTCAGATAAGTGGTAAGATACAAAATCAAACTAATGAAAATTAGTAATTTTCACACAACATAACAGTAACAAGCATGTTGAGAAGTATATCACAGAAACAGTCTCTTTCTCAATAGCTTCAAAACCAGTAAAAATAACTAGGTATTTAGTTAACCAAGGAGTATATTAAGTTTGTGAAGAAGAAGAGTGAGGTAAACTGAAAGATGAGAATATCTTCCAGACACAGGGGTTGGTAGAATTAATATGGTGAAAATGATCATCCTACCAAAAGTACCTTACAGATTCAGTCCAATTCTAATCAAAATCCCCAAGATATTATCTGAAGAAATTAAAAAAGAAATACTAAAATTTGTATGGAAACACAAAAGACCCTATATACCTGAACAATACTGAGTAAAAAGAACAATGCTGGGGGTGGGGTTAATATACCAGACATCAAGCTCTGCTATAAAACTATAATGACAATATTAGCATGGTATTGGAACAAAAAGACCTGCCGAACTAATGGAAGTACAAGTAATCAAAGGTCAGTACAGGTGCAGAAAGTTGCAGCTATCTGATACTTATCAAATGGGTCAAAAATATGCACTAAAGGACAGACATCGTGTTCTATGAGTTGTGCTAGGAAAATGTGAGGTCCACATGGGTGAGAATGAACCTGTACTCATATCTGTTCTAATTTCTTCTAGGTTCCACCCAACAGTTAACTACCAACAGCCAGGTAAGAGTCTGGCTTGCCACATCGTGCCACCGCATTACAAAATGTATCAATTATCATCAATCAGTGAATGTCCCCACAGACTTGCCACAGGCTAATCTGGTAAAGGTATTTTCTCAGTTGAAGTTTTATTTCCCAGATGACTCTAGTGTGTGCCAAGTTGACATAAAACTACTGAGAGGACTAGATAATATCATTTTACTATTTATTGGATTACATTACACACAGCCACTAAAGCCATTTTCGCAGAGAATGAAATGATAGTTGAACAGACCTCTGAATACTGGCCTTTCCATCCCACAATATGCAGTCTGGGGTGCAACGTGGGAAAATGAAGACAGTTGGGTCAAGTTAAACCCCTGAATTCTCACCTACACATATGGGATTAAGCAGTCTCATTATTCATTACCACCATGTCTGCTCTGCTATGATGGACATGGCCTACTCAAGCCAGAAGCCAAATTAAAACCTTCCACAAATCAGCTGCTTCCTTTCAGGTGTTACTCAGCTGTGAAGTGTGGTGTAAAGAAATAAACTTACCTAAATAAAGAAGCCAAAAAGGGAATAAGAAAGGATAGAAATTGTACAGGTAGAAGCCGTGCCATTCCCATTTGCCTATAATAAGGTTCAATATTTTTAAAATCATAAGGCTTAAAACACTTAGACATAAGTAATTTAAATATGTCAATAGGGAAAAACATTAAAATTTCATTACACTTTGTATATCCAGATGAAAATTTGATGAAAAAAATTTCAGCAAAATAAGCCTATTTTAATTTGTTTCCATAATGCACAGTAATATAAATAACTATATGAGGTGGTTAATATCTTTATAAAGATCATTTAAATTCAACAGAAAGAAATGGAAGAAGATGCTAAGGTTTCGAATTAACTCGACTTTACAGGATCAATAGTGTAATGACTACTGTCAAAAACAATATTGAAATTATGGCATTCATATCAAAATCTCATATATATATATATATATATATATATATATATATATATATATATATTAGTTCATTTTTACAAAGGCACAAAGGATAATAAATAGTCAAATAGATACTTGTCAATAAGACAAACAAATCTTACTTAGCATAATGTAGAAAGTATTGTAATAAATTGTTGGGAGCCGACTTTTAGCAGAAAGCGGCTAGATTATCTTTGCAGCCATCTGGAACCATATACCCTGATAAGAGATTTGGTTTTCAATAGCCTACAACAGCTGAAGCACACTCTGATATCCCACATATTTTGTGTTGCTGTTTACTGGCCCCAGCTGCAAGGCGCACGTGGTAGCCACGCCTGCAAGGCATGCGGTTCACATGCTGTCCACGTGCTATCCAGGCCATATATGCCTGTAAGGCGCACATGCTATCCAAGCCTGCAAGGCGCACAGTGCACGTGCTATCCACGTTAGCCATGCTTGTAAGGCTTACGTCATATCAACACCTGCAAGGCACGTGGCAAAAGCGTATAAATACCTCAGAATTCCCTTCAATAAAGGAGACAGGAGACTTGAGAAAAGAGACAATAAAAGAGACTTGAGCACTTAGCCCCAAAGTGTTGAGACAAAGCGTTGAGGCAGAGTATGGGCCGCAACAATAAATGATGTTAAATAATATTGCAAAAACATCAGAATGAATCTACCACAGTCAGGTACGTATACATGTGATGAGGCAAAATAGATACTTTGGGTGATTGAAAAATACAAATGTTTAGTAAATAATAATCAAGCTACAATTCACAGACTCAGAGAGGATAAGGAAATGAGTGACCTTTATGTAGAACCATAGATCTCCCTGGAAATGGAAATAGAGTAGATTTTGCCCATGAACATGGGGCAGATGGCACAGTCATGGGAGGGATCAGTTTGTGGGGTAGGATGGATGGAAGGAAAGAGTACAAAGAGAGACAGATGAAACAGTGGGGGTTGGGGGCCTTGTGGAATCTTGGTGCAATGTAAACTTCCTGGAATCTATGAGAGTAACCCTTTTTGAGTACTCCCAGTAATACAGTAAACATAGTCTTAACTGGAAGCCAGACAAGGCTTCCAGAGATGGTATTTGGTTGCATTTATTTGAGCTGTTGGCCAAGGTGGTCCTGTGGATATCCCTAAACAACCCAAGCTTATGCTAGGACAGAGGGTCACTCTCTGAAAACTGACAGGGGGACTCCATTGGCAAAAACAACATCCTCACAGGTCATTGAATATAGAAAAGTTGAGCTAGTACCTGTATGGGGCGTTCACCCACTATGAACTAGTCTCTTTGACATGAGAAGGTACTCTCAAGGCTACAGAAACCTAGTCTCCAACCCAGACACAAAATCCTCCACCTATAATCTGTCCTGCCTCTAAGATGTGCTGGGGCAATGGTGGCTCAAAACTTGTGAGAGTAACCAATGATTAGTTTAATTTGATGTCTTCTCCACAAGAGGGGGCTCATGCCCTACCATGGCTTGATGGCCAGGAACCTGGCAACTGGATACTACAGACCAAGAGTAGAACCAACAAAAAAGGCAGAAAAATGAGCCTTATTCACAGTGTCCAGTCTACAACAGAGGCTCCCATCTGGCAAGATATGGTAGCAGATGCAGAGACCCACACCAGTCATTATGTGAAGAGATAGTTTAAACTGGAGGACAATATTCAAATATTGCTTTGTCCACGCTATTCTGCCATATGAACCATGCCTCCTGGGCTTGTGCATACAGTGTGAGTGTCCTTTCAATTGTGAGTTTTATGCTACTTCATTTCATTGTTTCTTTTCTACATATGCACAGCTCCAGATTCAGGGTTTTATCAAGGCCAGGTATTTGCTCTATATTCTAGATAACTAATTTTGCATATGATAGATTGTTTTTAATTCTGAGAATTATGATAAATGGACTCAAGGATGAGCTCACATGACCATCTTAAAAGATACAGAAAAGGCTTTTGTTAAATCCAAGGTGCTTTCATGCTAAAAGTCCTATAACAAATCACTGAAGGAAACATACCTCAATAGCATGTAGGTTTCTATGACAAACCCACAGGCACCATCAGATTCAGTGGAGAAGACCTTGAAGCAATCCCAATCAAATCTGAAAAGAATCAGTGCTGTCCAGTATCCTCCATCATTTTCAATATTGTACCTAATGTATTAGCTGGAAATTAAAGGGTTACAAATAGGGAAAGAAAAAAAAAAAAAAACCAAACTATCCCTATTGGTCAATGATATGATATTATACCTAAGAGTTTTCAAAAAATTCTACCAGAATACTTAAAATGATCAACAATTTCAACAACTGGCAGGACAGAATCAAGTTGCAAAACCCAATGATTTCCTACACATCACCAACTAATATGCATAAAAAGAGATCATAGAGGCACTACCATCCAGAATAGGCTCAAAGAAAATAACTGTGCTAAGCTTTTAAGTTTCATATTGTCATGTGCATCAAACCTTGTTTTTGCTCCAATCTATTCAGTTATTATTCAGAATGTCTTTGTCTGTGATTATAGTTTGAGAGTCATTCCTTATGTTTTCATCTGGTAATCTTCAAAGTATTTTAGATATTCCGTTGTTGATTTGTTTGTAAATAAAAGAGAAAGGCTGATTACTGTACTTATACATTTTTATTTGCTATCAAAATATTGTATGCAAAAATATTTTTATTAAATAAAATGTATTAGGTTTTTCACTCTTTGTTATTGTCCTCTAAGGTTATTTGGTATTATTATTTAAACTTTTAAATATTTTATTTTTTTATCATTTTATTATTTTCTCATATGAATAAATATAGTGCTGAAAAGGGAGGCTGATACCCGGAGAGTAATTTGGGAACACTTTGAAAACTTATGTCACAACTGGAAAAATCAAGAAAAAAAGCAGTCTAATTTCAATGTGAGATTACAAATTAATTCAGGAAATGCAAGCAACTTTCTTGGAGGTGGCCCACCATTTTTTTGCATGGCCTATAAAGAGTGAGTTCCAACAGGCAAATTTCCAAGATATTTCATCTCAGGATTACTTCTTGCAGCCGATATGTCTTTTCCTGTCAGGTAGTCAGGCCAGTCCATAGTGTGTATGTATGAGTGTATGTGTGTTTGTGCATATTGCCTGTGTAAAAGAATTTAATTATTTTCCTTTTTTCTCCCTTTGGATCACAAAGAGTTAATGAGTTCTAAGCCTCTTGCTTGGCCAGAAAGAAATCCTTGAGCTACAGAGTGAGAAACCAGCATTTATTAAAGCACAAATAGTAATAGAGTTATAGAGTAAGAAACCAGCACTTATCAGGACAGGACAGTAGGAAAGAGATAAGTTTTCAGAGGTCATCAGCTTCTGGCCCCAGGACAGTAAGAGAGAGTTACAAGGCTACAGATAATCAGTCTCTGGCCTTTGTCTAACTCTGTGTCCTGCCCAGTACTAGTCCCCTAAGGCTGGGCAGGCCCCTGGCAACTAGTCAAGGTTGTTAGCCTCCAAAAGAAACCTAAAATGACAATAGGGTTCAGAATACAAAAGTGGGATGACGGGTGCAATAACAGTTATTTATGAATGAAAGATGTCCATCAATTTAATCAACTCATGTTACACATATTGACTATGTATTGAACTGTTACTAGCTGATTGTTTCAGTCATGCAGACCGTTAGGCATGAAAGTAATATGAACTAGGTATGTGATACAACCAATTCTTTTTTTTTTATTTCATGAGAATTTCAAGATAATAAAAAAATAATTTTTCTGTTAAGAGTGTCCCAAATAGTCGAGGGAGAGCACGGAGCCTTTCCCACACAACTTGATGTGTAAGAAATAAATGAGTTCACTATGGGTTTTAATGATGAGAAACAAAGTATGCTCTCTCGCAAATTTTCATATTGAAAAGATTTCTTGTTCTCTAACCTTACCACTATTGTTAGTGATTAGCTACAGATATTTTGGGGAAGATATATTTAATAATATATAGTGTATATTTTATTTGAATTGAAGATACATGTTTGTATTATCATTGTTAGCAATACTTTTGACTTCCTTTTTAGTTTGCTACCCTCAAATACCAGCTTCTGGCATTGGCTTTTTCCACTGACAAGGAGATGCCTACAGGTATATGTCTGGGTGCCAGGGTCTCTAAACCCACTCAATCTTACCAAGTTTCCTAGCATACTCCATGGCCCCACACATAGCTAACTCTGGTTGTGGGAGTCACCATATACAGACTGATTTCCAGGGCATTTCACACACACACACAAATATACATATATATATATACATTCAAACATATATACATATCATATATGCATATGCACATATACACACATAATTGGTGAGTGGAAGGAACAAAGTTACATCAAGCAGGTTCCAAGCATGTCACACATACATACACATATACACACAGTTGGTGGATGGAACAAGCTCCAACACACACCCACACAAGCTTTACACATGTACATACAGACAGACTTGATGGATGAAACAAAGTTCCAACAACTTTTTTCCTTCTGAAGCTTATGTATCCCAGCAAAATCTCTCAAATTGTATAAAATTACAATGTGATTCCATTTTCTAGTGAATGACTATGAAAGAACAGAATGTTCTCGAAAATCTTTACAAGAAATAGCATTACATAGTAGAGGTAAAGAAAAGTTGTTCCCAAGAATCCACGTACATTCATAACTAAGCAACTTGTTATGGGTTAACAAAGGGTAAGCCAGTGAGGTTCCTTTCTCAGCCAGTTTCTTTTACTGGCAGGCAGCAATGTGCAGTTACAAAGAAAGGATTAATTAAATTATTATTTATCTTTAAGAGTATTCTTATAAGAATCTTAAAAGAATCATAAATCTAAACTTTTATATATAAAAGTCAGTCATATCTACTTTAAATCCTCAGAACATACATCTATTTATCAGCAATTTTTATTAAAATCATATCATGATGCTGAGGGCAAAAATGAGTAAAAGAAATCAATCATCAGCAGTCCAGCCTCAGTGAGAGTCATGTCACCGCCATTGTTCTTGTTCCCTGACATAAAAGTCCATTGCTTAACTATTAGGAGTGTTCCTTTCTGAACTTCAAATTGTTCCCTGAGATTTTCTACATCAGAGCCAAGAGCAAAACCATCTCAACCTGACTTCATTAACAATTTTATTTTTCCAAATGCTTTTGCATTTTTCCAAATGCCATTGCTGAAAATCTACAACTCTAAGCTCTTTCCTAGGGTAGTGAATGGAATCATTAATCTGCTCCAGTTGTAATGTCTGAAAGAGGTCAAGTAGTATTATTGTGAGTACCAGAGACACTGCCCAGTGAGCGGCTGGAAGCCCCCTTAGAGTTTTCTTACAGTTCTTAGATTAAATGGGATGTGAAGACAACAAGCAGAGCAAAACTCCACAACAGCGTGAAGTACTCAGGACATGATCCTCAGGGCCATGCCTCTCTGAGGCTCACCCATCGTGGCTGTCTCAGCTCTGGACCACATTCCATGAGTTCTGAAGCCATTTACTGTTCCTCCTGCATGGCCCTTAGCACATGGTCATTGATATTTGGGTCAAGAATTAGCATTTCTGGTTTGAATGTGAAATAATCTCCAGGGTTTACGGATTTGAACAGTGGATCCCAAGCTGGCCTCGTTGTTATGCAGTTGTGCAACCTTTAAGAAATGGAGCCTCTCAAGTGGAAACATAAGGGTTCTTTGGAACATCGGTTGGGTGGTGTTTTGCTGGGGTAAACACATGCTGATTTCCAGACAACACAGAAGGAAGTTGCTCCAAAGAACCTTTCTAAAACAGGTCCACTTCTCCCATATCCTTTCTTTTCCACTACCTCTGGTAGGTAGTTCATTACAAGGAAGGTTAAAACATTTAAGAACCATTTTATTATTTTAATTAAATTATTATTTAATTACTAATATTTAATTAATTATTGATCATTATTTAATTATTTATTATTTAATTGATTATTTAATTATTAATTATTTATTTAGATATTGTTTAATTATTAATATTTAATTATTTGATTATTAAATAAATTATTGTTTAATTAAATGATTTTAATTAAAATAGGACTTAAAAAATTTAAAGTTACAGGTGGCACCCATTGTGACTTAGGCATAATGGGCAACTCCTTGTAATATAGTGGAAACAGCAGATTATGAGGGGTTAGCAATGTTGCTTAAGGAGACTGGCAAGAATGGCAACTACTGCCTTGCTTCCAGACAGGGTTTTTTGACTTTTCTTTGTAGTTTTTATTATTGCTATTTTTTTAAGTTTAATGGAAAACAGAACAGTTGGGATCAGTCCAAAGTCTTTGGGGTTGGGAGTGATCCCAAAATTGACAATTCTAGATTTCTCTTTTTAAAAAAGGAGTCCTATTTTCCTTGCCTTCTGGGCTGTGCCTGCACCTGGATCAGTCCTAAGGCATCAGCTCTGCACCCAATCCTCCAAAACCTAGAGGAGGCTGGACTCCAAGGAGCTCTAACATGCCCAGGAGTGTAGGATGCTGAAGGAGCATAGTGGCTGTCAGATCGACAGGTGAGACATGCAGATGGCAGGAGATGCTAATGTGTGAGTTTGCTGAGTGCCCTGACAATGGTGGCTGGGAAGCTGAATTGGACATATGTTCCCCACCCACCATTGCTTACTTATACCCCTGATGAGACAAGCTTCCTTGCCTTAAGTTTTTAAACCTTGTGAAACAGAGAATCAAAAAGAGAAGTTATAATGACTCTTGTATTGTTCTTAAATGTGACCAGTTATTCAGATTCAATCATGGTCAGGTCTATAAATCAATCCAATATTGGAAATAACAGTCTTCATTTGGAAGTCTGGTGATGGACATTTTCAGAGATGTATATGAAAGTTAGCTGCAGTTCTCTATGATGTTAGGTTAGCAAGAGATAAAAGTGTTAGCACATGTGTTAAGGCTCTTTTAATTGTCACGTTAAAATTACTTGTTTCTTCTACAGTATCTAATGTAAGTTGCATTGATTGTACACCTTCTAATTGTATTTATGTTTTGAAATCCAGCATGCCAGCTATGGAGGTTTATCAATCAGCTTTTGTTTTGGTGCCCTGAGTATCACAGAACCTTGGTATTCTAAAAATAGCTTGCAAGTACTGGAAGAAATGAGTCAGGCTTTAAAGCAGAAGCAAGAGGGCAGTGGGCTTGATTATTGCTGGTATAACAGCTTTAATTACATTAACTGCTAGCACCACTGCTTCTGCAATTGCTTTGACAAGAGATGTTAAGACAGCTACTTTTGTTAATCATTTAGCAAACAATGTTACTAATGTGTTGAATATACAAGAGGATTTAGATAGGCATGTGGAAGAATGAATTGATGCTCTTTATCCTATTCAAATTATTGGAAGTAGGTTCAGAACTTAAGTGTAAGGATTCATCTGAAGTGTCATGCCAAATACCAATGGACTCAAGTTAGTTCTAAAATTTACAGTGGTAGTCATTATAATTAGGAAAAAGTTTAATGACATTTGCAGTGTATGTGGCATAATTCTAACATATCTCTGGATGTCTTTACATAGTGAGCTTCTGAATTTCAAGAATGCTGCTCTGTTGAGTGTTGATGCAGTAGATACTGCTGATAAAATTACCTATGGCTTGAGGTCAGTATTTCTATTTTGGTCAAGCTTCAAGAATGGCATATATAGCTTGATCATGCTAGCCCTTCTTGTCCTGAGAATACTTTTATTCCTGCCCATTATGTTAAATCTTGTCTTTAATAACATCAACATGTTGGCAGCCAAAGTATATCAGTTGAAACTGAAAATGCACCCCCAGACAGAGTTATTAAATTAACAGCCTGGCAAGACAAGGATGGGTAAGATTCTGCACAAAGCCTTACCAACCTAAGACAGAAGTGCATTGCTTTGGATAATGCATATTCCATGATGGATAAGGATGGATGACCTAAGACAGGCTCAGTCTTATTAATGAAATAATAAAGGGGGAGAGGCAGAGAGCCTTTAGGCCTGCTTGGCAAGAATATGACATGAGCCAAGGACAAGGAAATGGGCTGCTTGGCAGGATTATGACATTGGGCAAAAACTAGGAAGTAGGCTTCAGGCAGAAATCTGACATTAGGGTAGAACAGAGAAATAATTTCAGGCAGCAATCTAAACCTTAGGCTAGAACAAAGAAGTAATTTCAGGCCTGAATCTAAATATTAGGCTAGACCAAAGAAGTAATTTCAGATAGAAATCTAAACTTTAGGCTAGAACAAGGAAGTAGGCCTCAGACATGGAAATGACTTTGGGCTAGGACAGGGAAGTTGGCTCAGATATTTTGGTTATTCTGTTAAGCCATTAGAACCAGTGATCATGGGAGTGTTTATGGAATTGTGTTTAATGCTTTGCTTGTTCTTTGACTCTTTGTGTTTATTGTCTTGCTCCTTGACTATTTGCATCTATTGTATTGCTTGACCCTCAACCTAGATCTGACCTCAATATATGCATGTAATTAAAATATAAAAGCAAAAAGGAGGAGTTGGGATGGGATAGGGGGTTCTAGGGAAGGGAAGTGGGGAAAGGGGATGACATCTGAAATGTAAATAAATTATCCAATTAAAAAGATATGGAAAAAAGAATATTTTCCTTTACTTCTAACCAGAACAATATCAAATTCCTTTTAAGATCCCCCTCATGTGGAAGACAGTCATGCTAGGAATGATGGACCAAAGGCTTAGGAGTAAATATATACTGTCATTTGTTATAGATTCAGTGTGTATTATACATTATAGTATACTTAGTGAATCAAGGTCAGCTGGGGTGATCCTTTTTCAAACAAAGAAAAAAATTCAAAACTATATTTGTTAAGGGTAAGCTGACTCCATTGTTATTCCTTTTCATAATTAAATCTAATATTAACATATGATTTATTAGTATATTGAACCCTATGGTGTTTTCCTTCATCATGCCCCAAGTTAAAAGTCACTTGTTTCTTTGACTTGTTCTTCCCCTATAATCTTCAGCTTTACACATCATAAATCGTTTCCACTGTTTATGGTATGTTCTGAGAACTGGCTGGTGGTTAACTAAATTACAAACAGAGAAGTTTTGTTATCACTTGCTATGTACCTCAGCCTTGAGCTTGAATATAAAAATAATCCCGAATTTTAATACGGACGACATCTCTCTCTTACTTGAGAAGAGACTGCAAGATTTGCCCAGAAATAAAATAAATTCTTACCTCGTGGCATTTTGGTGGTTCCTTCCTGATACTTGACACTGTAATATTCACCTTTTTTTAAAGGTTCATTTGAGATGGGCTATACGATGGAGGTGACTATGAAGCCCAGCATAGCCTCAAATACATGGATATGAATTTGCCTCTGAAGTGTTGGTAGTAAAGGCATCTGCTTCCATGCTTGACAACCTTCAGTTTTGAAAACCATTGTATGGACACTGGAGGAAAACACCTGAAATTTAGGAGGTACTGTATTGTGTCAATCCTCCAGTGCTCCATTTATTTATGTTAATTAGTTTTGTTCTTTTTTACCTGTTTTTCTCTCCTCTCTGCCCCTCCCCTCACCTCTGTGTGTGTGTGTGTGGGGGGGGGGTGCGTGCACGCGCTGACTATGTAGCACAGGCTTTCCTCAAACTCTCAGAGGTCTTTCTCCCTCTCTGTTCTGAGTGCTACTGGAATTGAAGAAATGTACTAATATGCCAGGCTTTAACGATGCATTTTAGGGTGTCGTTAGGGTCAAGTCCCAAGGACCCCAAATGCCAGAGGAGCCAATTCCCATGTAAACACATAAGGGTCTTTATTACCAGCTGAAGGGCAAAGACTCTCACTGTCACCATCAGAGCATGTCAGAAGTGAGAACCCTGAGTCTAGGGGTGCAGGGTATTTATTATAGGTACACCAAGCTTGGGGAATTTTCATACTGGTCAGCATGTTAATACAGAAAAAAAAAAAAAAAAAAAAAAAAAAAGGAAGGGGAAGAAGAATGAGAGGGGGAAAGGGAGGGAGGGAGGGAGAGACACAGAGACAGAGAAACAGAGACACACAGCGTACAAAATGTCTGGATTCTATAGCAAGAGCCTCTGGGGGGAGGGAAAGCCCAGTCCCGAGACTGGAAAGTTCAAGGTACAAGGTGGAGTGTGCCAGCCATGCCCTGGAACAGGTGGGGACTGAGTAGAGCTGGGAGAACCTGGAAGTCCCATCAGCTTTGGTGTGTTAAATGTATGCATTTCAGCAGCTTGTTTCAGCTCTGAATCCCGACAGCCACAAAACAAAACTCTTGTTTCCCAAAGTGTCTCTCTAATGGTTACTATCCTGGGCACCCTTCTACATGTGGGACAGACTGATAACTCCACTGCAAGTTGAGGAATGGGCTGTGCAAGCTATCCACCTTGATTCCAGAGTAAGAAGGGAAAGAGCCTACTGAGTGCTGTGAGGGGATCTCTGGCTGAAGTCAGGACCTGTGAGCACAGGGTCACTGCCCACAAAGGGGAGGAGCGGGCAGCACAGCAGCGGTAGGTGGAGTCCTCCCTGGGGCTGGCGGGGCAGACAGATGGGTAAGCCATTGGAGGACAAGCACTAGTGCTACTGAAACGTCAATCCTTGCAGATCTTGAAAACCTCTGGCCCTGGACTGGAAGCCCTGGCCAGGAACATTTCTACATTGTGTCCCTTAAGCACACATTAACGCTCATGTCACTCAAGACACACTGGCCAATCAGAGCCTTCAGGCGGACCTGCCAGTCAGAAGAAGAGGCGGATTCTTCCGGGTGCCCTGCGGCCGACTTTACTGTTTTGTTATGACGCTCTTTCTGTCTTGCCACAGGATGCTATAAAGGGCGCTCAGGCGAGCTCCAAAGTTGTGACATGGTGAGCACAGGGTCACTGCCAACAACCGGGAGGAGCGGGGAGCTGAGCAGCGGGAGCTGATGTGTTTATTTCCTCCGGGACAGGGTGGGAACCGGCGGGCAAATGCGGCCGCCTGGGAGGACTTTGTGGTCCTAGCGGCTCTCTGGACCTAGAAGTAGCCACTGAATAATTTCTCTGTGGGGGCTGCATCTGTGCAGAGCATTTAAAAAAAACTGGCTTGTGTTTAAAAACATCCTTGCCATGATGCCAAATCCAGAGAGCTCTGGTTTCTACAAGTTCTGTTCTTAGCATTTAACATTAAGGTGTACGATCCTTTAGGAGTTGATTTTGTGAAAGCTGTAAAAGGCATCTCATGTGCTGGGTAGACATTTAGTATCAAGCTGGGGTGTAGAAGAGTAGAATTGATGACGTAAAGGATTTACTAATGCTTAGAAGATGGTAAGTCACACCAAGTAGAACTTAGCCTGTAAAACACTCCATAGATACGTGTATGCTAACCAGGCCTGTTAGAGGTTAGGATGCTAAGATACACATGTTTGTTCACCAGGATTGTCCAGAAAAATGGCTCTAAACCATAACAAGAGAAACAACCCTGATTTACAACCAGCCACTAGGCCCATCCCCATATCAAAGAACAGGCCTCTAACAATCTGTTCTATGGGGCCTTACAGGATCACAATCAACAGTCAGGCTGCTGTGCCATAAAGGTTTGGTTTCCTTCTTGAGAAAAGCATAGTTCTGCAGAGGTTGATCAGGTGTGCAGGTGGGTAGGGCAGATTCCACATCCTGTGCCATAATCCACATGGCAGGAAGCAGACATTACATTTTTCTTCAGGATTAAATGGTGCATGAGCTCAGTGGGGCTTGGTTTGTGTGAGATCACAAGGAGGCATTGGGGTGGGGGGCTGATCCAAAGCCCACCTTTCTGGTCACCTCCATACAGAGAGAGCTCTAGAGCCTGGGGCCTTTCTGTTAGGAAGTGAGTTCAGTACTGGCTGGAGGGTCAGAAAAATTAACAGTGTAGGGGTCACTTTGAGATATTTTTGTGGGAGTTGTAAAGTCCTATGTTTATTTAATTTATATACACATGCAATCATAGATGACATTGTCAACTTCACATTTTTCCTGCCCGAGTTTCCTTGGATCTTTCTATTAAAACTTGACTATACTTTGGGGCTTATGTTCTTGGCTTTTTTTTCTGCATCTTCTTACTCTTTCACAGATACTGTAAATCTTTTCATTGTTGTAGCTTCGTGATAAGTATGCATGGAATTCTCATTGTGCAAAATGTGACCTATTTCTTCACAATCATATTGACAATTCTGAGTTGTTTTTTTTTTTTTTTTTTTTTTCCAACATGGCAAATAGCTTTGGAATCAGGTTTCCTGTTTTATATTGTTAAACATTTTCTTTAGATTGTTTTGAATTTATACTCCGAATTTAACATACCCAACATCCTTTTTTCTTTCTTTCTATTTTTAAAAAACATCACCTTAATGGTGTTTGGAGTAGTATAAATGGGTAAAAGATATTCTACATAATTATTCACTTAGCCAACTATAGTAAGTGTGTGAAACTGATACTGATGGGAAATAATGTACAAATCCATACAAAGAGGACTTCAGTGGCACAGAATACATTGTTAGGGTCATATAAACGTTATCTTACTAAGTATAATGTAATTGAGAAAACCAAAAGAGTGAAAATAAAACATGGTCCAGAATTGAACAATGAATCTGGATGTGACACAGGATTGTGTATTAGCAATAAACTCTGATAGCAGTAGGTTGAGATTTCCCACAGATATCAGGTAAAATTAGTTAAAACCATGTTGCATTACCGTTTATGTAAAATTGCATATATTTAATGTATGTATTCTGATACATTTAGACATAAACTACACCCAAGCAATCCTGTTGTACTGAGTTCTCTTGAATATAACAGAATTGCCATGGAACCTAGCAATCTTCTCAGTATATTTTCCGTGCACTTGAAATTACTTTTAAGAAGTACCAGAATTCTCATGTTCATTGTAATTGTATTGATGGTGGCCTAATTATGAGAATAACCTCAATGCTGATTTGTTGAGGACAAGCTGGGTGCCTCAGGAGGACCTTGTGCTAAAGGAATGCAGACAATAGCCATGGTTAAAGGATTAAGTATTGTAAAGACTCTCACAGCCAGTGCTATATTGGTCATAAAAAGGCATGTAATTACAGCTTAAGCAGTGTCAACCCACTTCTTTCTCCCATCTGATTTTAATCTTTAGAGTACTTTTATAGCCAGATGATGTGAGAACTGCAGCCATCTTTTCTACATTACAGGAGCAATAGAAAACTAAGGGCAGAAAGCACAGAATATAGCTGAAGGAATCTCCTTCAAAAGGTTTTTCTAATGTTCTTTTAAAACATTTTGTGGAAACGAGAAGTGAAATATCAAGCTTTCTGAAGCAAGAATTGTTCCAGATGAAAAACAAACTTTTATTATAGTATAGTATAAAATTGCAGAGAGTGGCTGTATTTGGAGAGCTTTCTGCCAATTGGTCATTCTGCATGAAAAAGTAAAAATGAGGTTTTGTTTGATTGTAAATACTGACAATAAATTACAGGTGAACAAACATGTAACAGTTTTAGAGAAGAGACTTATGTCTTTGTTTTCTCTGGATTAAGTTACCTATCTTAGATGGTAACACTTTCATTTTTGCTTTGGAGAATGTGTTTAAACATTTAACATTTTTATACATCAGTTTCCTTATGCATAATGTATAATTAATGTAGGAATTTTGTATAACATCACATATTTATTTCTATTATTTGAATGGTTGTTCAAACATTTGTTTTTCTTAACAACCAGGAGTATTCCTTTGGAATGAAATGAGCAGAAATCTCTGTACTTCCACATTCCAAACTAGTGAAAGCTAACATAAGTTTTTGTTTCCTACATGATCTATATTTCGTATTGCTGAGAGCAAAACTTCTGATGTCACAGATAGACTGGGCCCAAGATGAGCTTGTCATGAACTCCTGTGTTGCAGGTTATTTGGTCACATTGTGAACCCTGAGACTGTCTAATTTAAAAAGAAAAAGGAAAGAAAACAGGCTGTTTCTAATTGTGGTGTGGCTCAGCCCTTAGTACACACCTTTGCTCCCAAACGATGAAGGTAAAGTTAGTTTTAGAAGGAAGCACTCAGGTTTGAAAGTGATGTCTAATTGACAAAATGATGAATCAGAGAAAGATCTGACAGAATAGGATCTGCCCAGCTCACAAGAGAAGAGAGAGGGAGGAGAGGCAACATAAGAGGAAGCACCTCACTCAGAGGGTGAGAGGGGAAGGCAGTTTTACCTGGAGAGTTTTATGGAAACAGGCTAAAGAGAGAACAAGCTAGACACAGGTGAAGACAGAATGAGCCAGAGAATGAGAATGTGCCACAAGATGAGAACAGGTTGCTGGAGTTCATTTGAGGCCAATGGCAGCACTTCAGTCTGAAGTGAAAGAAGCCAGTTGGAATCAGTTGGCATGAAGAGGAATTTGAGCCAGAACAGCTGAGTTAACAGCAGGCCAGAGTTCAGAAAGAACAAGAAAGGGTGAGTTTATTCAGCAGTTAAGTCCTAGGTGCCCAAAACATTTTAGACCTAGATAAGATAGTCAGGAATATAGAAGCTTCCAGAAGTGATCAGAAGGAGGAAGTAAGCCACCTAGATGAAATCTTTACACTCCTGTGTGATGGTCACCCTCTACAAAAACAACAAATTGTATCTGTCACAATCATGCTATCCCTGTCTTCACTATTTTGCTTTTCTTTGTTCATTATCAATTCTCTTCTTTTTTCACTTTCCTTTAAGCAATATTGAATTAATTGTTTTTATTTTTATTTTGGATATTTTTTATTTACATTTCAATTGTTTTCCCCTTTCCAGGTCTCTCCTTTGGAAAACCCCTATTCATTCCCCCTCCCCCAGCCTCTGTAAGGGTGCTCTCCCACTAGCCCACTCCAGTCTTCCCAACCTGGCATTACCCTACACTGTGGCATTGAACACTCTCAAGTGATCTGGCAGTTTGAGTCAGTCAACAGGGTCTAGCAAGAGAGAGAGTGGGGATGGAGGGGCAAGAGACTAGAAGAATGGAGACAAGACAAAGAGTCTGATCAAGTCCCCTTTATTGAAAGGAAATCCTGGGTATTTATAGGCACAAGCAGGGGAACACAGCTGAAGACAATTTACCACTTCCCTTGCAGCCATGGACTAGCAGGGGAACACAGGTGAAGGCACTTTACCACATGTGCCTTGCAACTGTGGACACTGTACAACAAAACAGGATATGTGAGAAAAACAAAATGTTTATCAGATTGTGCTCAGCTGTTGTGGACTGTTGAAAAACAAGTCTCTTGTCAGGGTATATTGCCTGAGTTGGCTGCAAAGATGATAGTCACTTTCTGCTAGGAGTTGGGTCCCAAAACTCAAGCCCAAGGGCAGCTCCTCCCACTGACATTCTGCAAGGTCATCCTCTGCCCTGTATGTGGCCAGAGCCATGGGTTCTTCCATGTGTACTCTTTGGTTGGTGGTCCAGTCTCCTGGAGCTCTAGGGGAGTCTGGCTGATTGACACTGTTGCTTCCTCATGTGGCTGTAAACCCCTTCAGCTCCTTCAGTCCTTTCTCCAACCCCTCTATCTGGGACTCCATGCTCAGTCCAATGGTTGGCTGGGAGCATCCACCTCTGTATTTGTAGGGCTCTGACAGAGCCTCTCAGGAGACAGCCATATCAGGCTCCTGTCAGCAAGCACTTCCTGGCATCCATAATAGCATCCAGGTTTGGTGACTGAATATGGAATGGTTTCCCAGGTGGGACAGTCTCTAGATGGCCTTTCCTTAAGTCTCTGTTCCACACTTCATCTCCATATTTCCTCCTGTGAGTATTTTTTCCTTTTTCTAAAAAGCACTGAAGCATCCACACTTTCTTCTTCCTTCTTCTTGGGCTTCATATAGTCTGTGAATTATATCATGGGTATTTTGAGCTTTTAGGCTAATATGCACTTATTAGGAGTGCATACCATGTGTGTTCTTTTGTGACTGAGTTACCTCACCAGAATGATATTTTCAAGTTCCAACCATTTGCCTAAGAATTTCATGAAGTCATTGTTTTTAATAGCTGAGTAGTATTCCATTTTGTAAATGTACCACATTTTCAGTATCCATTTCTCTGTTGAGGGACATCTGGGTTGTTTCCAGCTTCTAGCTATTATAAATATTATAAATATGAACATAGTGGAACATATGTCCTTATTACATGTTGGAGTATGTTCTGGGTATATGCTTAGGAGTAGTATAGGTGCCTCCTCAGGTAGTACTATGTCCAGTTTTCTGAAGAACCTCCAGACTCATTTTGAAAGGCCCCAAAGGAAGACCTCCACTTTAGTCTCGGGACGACACGCACCCAAAGACTCACGAGAGACCAGCTTGTTGCAAGCACATGAGGTAGTTTAATATCAGAGCTCTGGGTCAGCACATATCTCACGTAGGAGACAGAGGAGCTGACTCAGAAGTTCAAAGGTTTGTGGATTTTATAGACAAAGGATGGGGGGAGCGGGAAATCTTCACGCAGTTACACACTATTGGTTGATTTTATATATATGTATAAACATTAGCAGGCTGTGTAAACCTGTGCTTATCTAAGTCAGCAGAACATCTGGTTAAACTGGTTAAATTTTGATTTCCTGGAATGCTGAGCAGGCCCAGAGCGGGAGGTTGGAGAATACCAGGTGGGCCATTACTCATTTGGACATGTTCAAGGTTTATCTCTGTACTTTCAAGGGTGTCCTTGTATACTTTTTATCTTTCGTGGCCAGCCAGTTCCTGGGAAGATTCAACAGGCCTTTGTCCGGTAACTCCACATCCTCTGTGGCTGATTAACTGGGCTGTAGCCTAACAGACCTGCAGAGTGGGCCTATTTTAAAATTTTTCTTTTATTCCCCCTTTTTTCTTCTGAATAATTTTAATCTTAAAATTTAAAAAGTCTGCTTTAGCTTTCATAGTCATCTTCCACTTTATCGGGATTTTCGATGGGTTGGTATTATAGTCTCAACACCATTAACTGAACAGCATCAACTCTGTTTTTGACAAGAGCCATTAATCTATATATCACACATGGGCCGAAAATCAAAATCAGACAAATTATTAACACTGGTCAAGCTAGGGCAGAAAATAAGGTAGTCATCCAGGGAGATCTCAAGAACCAGGACTTGAACCAGCCTTGCTGAGCATCTCTATCTTTTTGTCTCTTATCTAGACTTTCTCATTGAGTCTCTGACTACCCCAGTATGATCAGCATAAAAGCAACATTCTTCTTGAGGACAGCACATATAGTCCACCATCTTTTAAAAATAACAAATCTAGTCCTCTGCTATTTTGGAGCACTACTTCCGACAGGGATGTCAAAGATATTTCTAAATTGGAAATAGATTTTTCTAATATTTTTAGATCTTCATCAATAGCGGTACTAAGAGCATTAAGGTCTTATTGACCAGTGGCCAATGCAGCAGCTTCTGTTCCTATACTAGCAGTTATACCCGCACCTAGTAAAATGGCTAAAGTGAGGGATACTGACTCTCTCCTCTACCTCTTAGGTCTAATATCAAATTTATCTTCAAAATTACTGCAGCATGATAGTAGATCCTGGAGACCAGCTGTACAAGCACACAAAAGTCTGTAGTTGGTTCAAATACACTTGTAGACACACAAGGGGAAAGTCCTGTACCACAGGCCCACCATCGGTTGGGTCCTGATATCAAATAATAGGTGGTAGATGTTTTAAGATGAATGACCGTCCGATTACATAGATGTTTGTGGAAGGCAGGTGGGGTACCTAGACAAAGTCCCGAATCTGTCCCTAATACCCTGGTCAGAGTTAGTTTTCTTTCAGTTCACCAGGTGCAGGAGTGATGGGAAGTAGCGTTATTAAAAATGCCATTTATGGCGATTCCCTCATAGTATGGGGGTGGGGGGGTTGTTGCTAGACACAACCAGCAGGATTTTGTAGAGTCTGGACTTGTATTATTTAAGGCATGGAAGGCTCCAATGACCAAGTTAAATAACCTTTGTCCTGTCGAAGGATCGGGTGGAGTGGTCAGAATCCAGGGGCAAACATAAAATTCTGTGGACTGGAAATTAGCCTGGTAGAACTGTCCTGAGCATCTGAATGTGCTCCCTATCCTGTTTGGACAGCACTGTGTTTCAGCAGGTGGTTTAGATAGGTCTGTGTGGTCTGGGAGATCCCAGGTGAGCGATCCAGCTACCAACTTACAGATGTTAGGCGTGAGGTCTGTCCAGCAAGTCCACGGAGGGTGCTCGGCAGTAATTGACCAAACAGTGTTTCCCTGTTCACCAATTACCTCCCAAGTTTGTCGCATGGGAGCATGAGGATTATTGTCTTGACTCAGAATCATGTCTATGACGTAAACACAGCTTAAGAGGATTATCAGTCTTTTCCAAGGCCCACCTATCTGAACTAGTCCCGTGAGGGGCTCTTTTGACATGTGAAACATGAACCCAAATGGGGATCCCTTCCACCTTAATGGTGGTTGGGGTTGTCAACAGTACCAAGTAGGGTCATTTCCACCATGGTTTGAGATTTCCTGTTTGGTGTCTCCATACCAGGACAGCGTCTCCAACTTCAAACTGATGGGGAACTGCAGAGTCTCCAACAATGTAGGTGTCTTTTAGCTTTTCCCAAATCTCTCTCCCGATTGTCTCAAGAGCCTTTATATGGGCTATAAAAGGTGGGTGGAAGGTATAAAAATATTGTCATCAAGATGTATTACACTCTCTAGGGTTTCAAACAGAGGCGGTGGTGCACCAAACAGTATCTCAAAAGGTGTTAGTCCCAAAGGTCCGGATGTGTTCCGCACCCAAAACAGGGCTAGGGAGAGAAGGGTTGTCCAATCTCCCCCACCGGACTCTAAGGTCAACAAGATCTCTTTTATGGTTCTATTCATTCTTTCTACCTGTCCTGAGCTCTGGGGTCTGTAAGCACAATGTAATTTCCAATTTATCCCCAGCTGTCTGGCCAGTCCCTGACTTACCTGGGCGATGAAGGCAGGCCCATTGTCTGACCCAATTACCTTAGGTATCCTGAATCGAGGGAGAATGTCTTCCAGTATCTTCTTGGCCATTACGTTTACTGTTCTTTCTTGCTGGGAATGCTTCAACCCACCCTGAAAAGATGTCTATAAAAACTAGAAGATATTTATTGCCATATCGGGCTGGTTTGACCTCTGTGAAAGCGACCTCCCAATAAGTTCCAGGTCGATCTCCCGTAGGCACTTTCCTTCACCATGCCTGCTGGATCCGGCATTAGTGAGGGCACATGCCCTGCAGTTCTTTACCAGATCTTCTGCTGTCTTTTGTAGCCTAGGAATGTGATAAGGGGACTTGTTGATTAGCTCTATCATCTTTTTGGGCCCTAGATGGGTAAGGCGGTGCATATTAGCCAGGTATTCTAGCCCCTCTTCTTCTGTGAGGACTCTCTTTTCAAGGGTCCTCTCAGCCTGTCGGGGCACTACTTTAGCTATTAGAGTCATTGGTCCTTGTGCTGCCTCTTTAGCCATCTGGTCTGCCATCTGATTTCCCTTTTCAATGGGGCCAGTCCCTTTCTGGTGTCCTGGATAGTGGATGATCGCCACCTTGTGTGGCAAGTGGATAGCTTCTAATAAACTAAGAATTTCTTCTTTATTTTTAATGTTGTTACCTGCAGACATCAGCAGCCCACGCTGTTTGTAAATCCCACCATGGACATGGGCTGTTGCAAAAGCATATTGGGTATCAGTATAAATGTTAATAGATTTTACTTCTGCCAATTTTAGGGCTTGAATCAGAGCAATAAGTTCTGCTTTTTGTGCTGAAGTTCCCTCTGGCAGGCTGCTGGCCCAAATGACAGTCTTCCCATCCACTACCCCTGCCCCAGCCCTTTGCTTACCTTCTACCAGGAAGCTACTTCTGTCAGTGAACCAAGTCTCTACCCCAGGCCACAGCCGGTCAGTTAAATCTAACCAGGTCCCCATTTCTTCAGCCAGTATCGCTTCACACTGATATATTGGGGTCTCGTCGGCTTTGGGTAGCAAGGTAGCAGGGTTAAGGACAGCGGGTGAAGCAAAAGTCATCCGTTCTGTTAGTAACAAGCTCTGGTATTGGGTCATCCGGGTGTTGGTCATTCAATGGTCTGGTGGTTGCCTGATGTTTTCGAGAGTGTGGGGGGCCACTACTGTCACTTTCTGGCCCAAAGTTAGCTTATCAGCATCTTTTACCAGTAAGGCCATTGCTGCTATCGCTCGTAGACAAGAGGGCCATCCGCTAACCACAGGATCTAATTTTTTGACAGATAAGCCACTGGGCGCTTCCAAGGTCCTAGAGCTTGGGTGAGGACCCCCCTGGCAACCCTTTTCTTTTCATCAATATACAGGGCAAAAGGTTTGTTCAGATCAGGCAGTGCTAGGGCAGGGGCTTGTAGCAGTGCCTTTTTAAGAGTTTCGAAAGCCAATTGGTGTTCTTTAGTCCAAATGGACTCCCCTTTTTCTTTTGTCAGGGGATACAATGGAGCTGCCAAGGTGGTGAATCCTGGAATCCAAAGTCTGCAAAATCCCGTGGTCCCCAGGAATTCTCTTACCTGGCGAGGGGTAGTTGGGGTTGGAATTTGTATAACTGTCTGTTTTCTGGCTTCTGTGAGCCACCGCTGACCATCTCTTAGAATATATCCCAAATATATCACCTCAGTTCGACATAGCTGTGCCTTCTTAGTGGAAACCTGGTACCCCAACTCACCCAACTCAGCCAGGATCTTCTGAGTCCCCAATCTTCACGGGTCTCTGTAGGCAATAAAAGGTCATCCACATACTGAAGAAGCATCACCTGGGGGTTATTAGCTCGGAAAAAGGCAAGGTCCCGATGTAAAGCATCATCAAATAGGGTGGGGGAGTTCTTGAATCCTTGGGGCAACCTTGTCCATGTGAGTTGTCCAGTCTTCCCGCTCTCTGGGTCTCGCCACTCTAAGGCAAACAGGGGCTGGCTGTTAGAATGTAATCTCAGACAGAAGAAAGCATCTTTTAAATCTGAGACGGTATACCAGGTTCATGTGGGCAGCAATGTGCTGAGCAAGTTGTAGGGGTTGGGCACCATAGGGTGGATGTCTTGTACTCTCTTGTTAACCTCTCTGAGGTCTTGTACTGGACGATAGTCATTTGTCCCTGGCTTCTTTACTGGAAATAAGGTGGTGTTCCAAGGGGACCTGCAAGGAACTAGGATCCCTTGTTTTAACAGTCTCTCAATGTGAGGGCGTATGCCCTCTCTTGCTTCCTTGCTCATGGGGTACTGTCAGACCCCAATGGGGGTGGCTCCAGACTTGAGCTCGATTACCACAGGGGGAGCCTGTATAGCCATTCCTATTCCCCCATCTCAGCCCACGCCTAAGGAAATCGGAGTAGCCAGTCTTGGAGCTACTCAGGGGGCTCCCCTTTCTTTTGGTGGAGCCGGTATTTTTCTTCCAGCTGCAGGGATAATATTAACATTTGGTGTGTCTCAATTCCCCAAGACAGTTCCGGTCCAGAGGGGCAAAATTTATCTGGGCCTTTAGTTTGGTTAACAAGTCTCTGCCCAGTAAGGGCGTAGGGCACTCTGGTGTTACTAAAAATGAGTGGGATACTTGGTTTCTCCCAAGATCCACAGTTCGGGTAGTAGTCCAAGGATATGGCTTTTGTCCTGTTGCCCCAATCACTAATGTCTTTTTATTTTGTATCTCTCCCAGAGGTCTATTAAGTACGGAGTATTCTGTCCCATGTCGACTAAAAAGGCTATAGGGGTCCCCTCCATTTTTAGGGTTACCCTAGGTTCGGGGAGGGGAACCAAACCCTGTCTCCCCTAATCTTCACTATCTTCTAAGGACAG
The DNA here is from genome assembly GCF_011762505.2 of Arvicanthis niloticus. NCBI lineage: Eukaryota > Metazoa > Chordata > Mammalia > Rodentia > Muridae > Arvicanthis > Arvicanthis niloticus. Next base: position 44,372,678 of record NC_047678.1, read on the forward strand.
CACTTGGTCACTTTCTTCTTAGGGCACTCTTGGGCCCAGTGGCCTTTCTCCTTGCAGAATGCGCACTGGTCTCTTTCTAGTGGCGGTCAGTCTCCTTTGGGTTTCCTTGGCCCCTGCCTTCTGTTGTCACCCAGGTTCCCTGCCTGTCTAGGCCTACCTGTCCCCTGAGGCCTTCCTTCTCCTACCACTGCGGCCAGTATCCTTGTTAGATTCCTTTCCTGACTCTTCCTTTCTCTCTTCATCCTCAGCTCTTTCTTTTCTCTTTTCTGTTTCTCTTCCTCTGTCTCTCTCTTATGATACACTTTCTCAGCCTCTTTTACCACGTTCCTGATGGTATAATCTTACAATTTCTCAATATGCTGTAACCTCCTTCTAATGTCCGGGGCGGACTGTCCAATGAAAGCCATGATTATGGAGGCTCACTGTCCCACTGACATAGGGTCAAAATGAGTGTACCTCTGTTAAGCCTCCATGAGCCTTTCCAGGAACACCGAAGGGGGCTCAGTCGCTCCCTGCATGACCTCTCTTACCTTAGCCAAATTGGTGGACTTTCTCGATGTCCCTATGAGACGAGCCACCAGACCCCAATGGTAAATGGACAGCCTTTCCCTACCTGCAGCCGTGTGATAATTCCACTGAGGACGAGTTAGGGGAAACCCTTCGTCTATTTCAGCCTGGGTGGTGGGCTGCCCATTGTTATCCCGGATATTTTCCGGACCTTGAAAATTTCCCCAGTGGTTGTACCAGCTTGCAATCCCACCAGCAATGGACAAGTGTTCCTCTTTCTCCACATCCTCACAAGCATCTGCTGTCACCAGAGTTTTTGATCTTAGCGATTCTGACTGATGTGAGGTGGTATCTCAGGGTTGTTTTGATTTGCATTTCCCTGATATCTAAGTATGTTGAACATTTCTTTAGGTGCTTCTTGGCCATTCAAGTTTCCTCAGTTGAGAATTCTCTGTTTCTCTCTGTTCCCCATTTTTTTAAGTAGGGTTATTTGGCTCTCTGGAATCTAACTTCTACAGTTCTTTGTATATATTGTATATTAGCCCTCTATTGGATGTAAGATTGGTAAAAATCTTTTCCCAATCTGTTGGTTGCTATTTTGTCCTATTGAAAGTGTCCTTTGCTTTACAGAAGCTTTGCAATTTTGAGGTCCATTTGTCAATTCTTGATCTTAGGAGCATGAGCCATTGGTGTTCTGTTCAAGAACCATTTCCCTGTACCCACGTGTTCAAGACTTTTCCCCACTTTTACTTCTATTAAATTCAGTGTATCTGGTTTTATGTAAAATCCTTGATCCACTTGGACTTGAGCTTTGTACAGGGAGATAAGAATGGATCAATTTATATTCTTCTACATGTTGACCACCAGTTGAACTAACACCATTTGCTGAAATGGTCTTTTTCTTTTTTTTCTGTCTTTTTTTACTGGATGGTTTTAGCTCCTTTGTCAAAGATCAAGTGACCATAGGTGTTTAGGTTCATTTCTGGATCTTCAGTTCTGTTCCATTGCTATTCTTGCCTATCTCTGTACCAATACCATGCAGTTTTTATCACTACTTTGCTCTGTAGTACAGCTTGAGGTCAAGGATGGTGATTCCTCCAGAAGTTCGTTGATTAATGAGAATAGTTCTCACTATCCTGGGTTTTTTGTTATTCTAAATGAATTTGGAAATTGCTCTTTCTACATCTATGAAGAATTTAGCTGGAATTTTGATGGGGATTGCAATGAATCTGTAGATTTCTTTTGGTAAGATGGCCATTTTTACTATATTAAACATGCCATTCCATGAGCATGGGAGATCTTTCCATCTTCTGAGGTCTTCTTTGATTTCTTTCTTCAGAGACTTGGAAGTTCTTCTTGTACAGATCTTTCACTTGCTTGGTTAGATTCACACCAAGATATTTTATACTGTCTGTGACTATTGAGAAGGGTGTTATTTCCCTAATTTCTTAGCCCGTTTATCCTTTGAGTAGAGGAAGGCTACTGATTTGTTTGAATTAATTTTATATTCAGCCAGTTTGCTGAAGTTGTTTATCAGTTGTAGGAGTTCTCTGGTGGAATTTTTGGGGTCACTGAAGTAAACAATCATGTCATCTACAAATAGTGATATTTTGACTTCTTCCTTTATAATCTGTATCCCTTTGATCTCCTTTTGTCCTCTAATTGCTCTAGCTAGAACTTCAATAACTATATTGAATAGATAGGGAGAGAATGGGCAGCCTTGCCTAGTTCCTGATTTTAGTGGGATTGCTTCAAGTTTGAATTAAGTTTTTAATTGAAGATAGATTCTTCTTTCATACAATGTATCCTGACCACTGTTTGCCCTCCCTACACTCCTCCTAGCTACCCCCCCATCCTACCTATTCTCCTCTCCCCAAGATCCAACCTCATCCCTGTTTCCACTTAAGAAAGGAGCAGACCTCCAAAAGAGAACAGTCAAACAGGACAAAACAAGATAGAAAAAGACAAGGTGAAAGCCTTCATTTTGAGGCTGGACAAGACAGTCTGATAGGAGGAAAAGTGTCTCAAGTTCAAGCACATGAATCAGAATTACACCTACTCCCAATGTTAGGAGCAAAACACTAAAAGCTAAGCACAAAAACACTAAGCTAACAGCCATAATGTATCAGCAGACAACCTGGCACAGATCCATGTTGGCACCATGCTTGCCATTTTTGTCTCTGTAAGGTTCCTAGAAATCCAGTCAGTGTTAGTTATGGGTTCTTTCTCATATCAAGTGCCTCAAGTTAAACCAAACACCACCATTAAAGTCATGTTTAAAAAACAAAAGATGCAAAATTTAAGGTCATGGACTCTTCCTCTGTGATTTCAGTTCAGCACTGTTGCAGCAGTTGTTATATATTTGACAGAGTCAGAGCCCCAGTGAGAGAGGACACTGTGAGAGAGCATTGCATAAACCTGACAGAATGAAGCCTGAGTTGCACTTTGAGACCACAGGATGTTGAGATACCTAAGCTATGAGACACCTGCCATGCAGAGCTGCATGTAGGGAGTGAAAATAAGTAAACCAAGAGACAGATGAGGAGTTGCAGGGAGAGGGCCATGTAAGTCTTTAGAAACGAAGGCCCCATGTGTATGACACAGAGCTACAGGATTTGGTGTGTGGCCTGCTGGGTTTCTTGCTTTGTTGCAATCTTTTCTCAATATGTACACATTCCTCTCTATTGGAATGGGAAGGGGTATTCTGTTCCATTTTATGTTAGAAATATATAACTTGATTTCTGATTTTATAAGATGGGACAACCAAGAGATTGTCTTGAGTTTCAAAAGAGACTTTGGGTATTCAGAGAGCTTACAGGCTGCTGCAGACTAGAAGGATCATTGAAGATAAACTGAATGCATTTTCATCGTAGATAACTATGAACCTATAGAGACCAGGGTCAGAATGTAGTTGATTGAATCAAAAAGGCTCCCAGATAATGTGATATCTTTGAACACTTGTCTCTCCATTGTGCCTTTCTTTGGTGGGTAGGGATTATAAAGTTAGGGTCCATGAATCACTGAAGGAAGACCCCAGCATCAAGTAGCGTGCAAAAACAAACATGGTTTTATTCTGCATAATTCTAGCATGCAGGGATCTACCATTCGCTAGGATGGAGACAGATATGTAAATTTTGCAAGCTCAATTTAAAGCCAATTAGGAGAATTTCAGAGAGCAGTAGGTGACATTTATCCTGATTGGTTGACTCAATTTCCAGGAGTATGGGTAGCTTTGAGACTGGTCAAGATTCTGGGAAATTTGGGGGACTTTCCTGAACCATTACTGATTAACTATTCTTGGATCATGGCTGGGGGCCAAGGCAACTCCTGGAAGCTCCTGATTGGCTGCCTGTGAGGGTTGGTTTTTCAGGAATTGACTTGTTTGGACTTTTTGAAATGACAGAGGTAAATCTTAGTATTCAGTTTCTTTCTAAGATGACTTGGTAATTACATTAGAACTTCTGGGTCAAGAAATAAGTACGGGAAGCAGCAGAATTATACAAATATATAGTCAATGAAGCATACATTTATAGTGATGTCGGTATTATGGTTTCTGTTGTAAACATCTATGGGATGTTTTAGGATGCAGTGACCTATGATGATGTGCATGTGAACTTCACTCGAGAAGAATGGGCTTTGCTAGATCCTTCACAGAAGAGTCTGTACAAAGATGTGATGCTGGAGACCTACAAGAACCTCACTGCTATAGGTAAGATAGTGGATTTTCTTTCATTTTATAAAATAAGGGGGGAAAACTGTTTGTTACTGATGCTTTTCTGCAGTTTTAATTGAGAATGAGGAAGATTAAGATAAATAAATCAGGTTGACTAAAAATAGTTGTTGTGGATGGTCCTGGTATTTTGTATTCTGGTATTAATTCCACTTTCCTTGGGTGGGAGGTGTCTGCAGACAGTAATCCAATACTTCTTGTGAACCATCCCCTGATGAAACAAGGAGCCAATCAGTGGATGAGTAGGAGGTGGGACTTCTGGGCTGCACTAAGGAAGAGAAGGAAGAAAAGCTTTTGCCTGGTGTTACCTCATGGGCAATATGTAGCTGAAAGTTTCCTGGTATCATGGCAGATCCACAAGGATCCCCCACCAGAGGATTAGATTTAATAAGGTTTACAAGATTAGTTTTTAGTTGTTGGTGCCCACAGATTGAGTTACCATTGTTTCTAACCTTTGTGGTGTTTTTCTTCTTGTGGTGACTCAACCTAGTTCAAGAGAGAAAGGTATGATGGGAAAGCATGGGTTTGTGTGATGTGCCCCACAAAGGGTATGGGAGCTTGAAGCAGGGGCACGGCATGGAAGTGACTTGCCAGTGGGACATTAGCTGGTTGGTGAGATTTTGGAGCTCTGGAGCTCCAGCCAGTGTACGCAACAGTGTGGGAACCAGGCTGGCAGTAGAGCCAGGAAGCTGCCGGTCATTCTCTTTTAATACCTCTCCCTACAAATAGTAACTTAAATTTTGCCTGATTTCCAATAATACACATATTCTGGTACTGTATTTTAGGCTATAATTGGGAAGACCATAATATTGAAGAACATTGTCAAAGTTCCAGAAGACATGGAAGGTAATTTTCCTGTGCAAGTTGGTATGGATATATCTTTGAAGAAATGTTACTGTGTCCTGGAAATTTTAAAGAAAAGCAACAGTGTAAAAAAAAAAAAAAAAAAAAAAAAGCATTTCTTTACGTGTATTGATTATTAAATCTCAGAAATCCATGTACCTCAATGTCAGGTGTCTGATTTGTGTTTGCAAGACATTCTTCTAACAGAGAAAACAAGGAAACAATGCCTTAACAGATATTACCTTTTGAATCATAGCCACATTGCAGTTACTCTGTATAACTGCCAATCTATTTAGTCTCATTTCACTCACATATTACAAAAGATACATATCTATATAGATATATTAAATAGGTGGTAAGTATATATTTCTTCTAAGCAAATATCCTATAGGAAAGCTGATTACTCATAAAGTAACATTGCTAAGTTAAAGTGAGACGGGCAGTTTATGAGAGTCAAGAATGTTGTTGAGGAGAAACCTTAATTCCTATACCACATGTCTATGATGAACAAAAAGTCAAACTGTATGAATATAATGTGTAAATCTTTAATTTGTTATTCTTTTCATAGGTAAATTCTGTGTCACAATGGATACAAGCCATGTGAACATAGGGATACTGAAAGAAGCAATGTACCTCGCTCTCTCCTAGAACAATTAAAATATACATAGTAGTTTCCATTTGAGCAGATTTTCTCAGTGTGATACAAGTTCATAATTAGTTGGCTTTCCAACTTCATTGGGAATATATATCCATAAACTCACACTGCAGAAACTCCCTATGAGTATTGAGAAGGTGGAAATTCTTTTCTGTTTGTCCTGGTTCATTTTGCCATTGTAGAATGCAAGTGTAGTGTATTTCACAATATAGGAAAATTTATGAATGTACTCAGTGTGGTAAAGCTCTGAGCTCTTCCATTTTTCTTCAAATATGTGAAAAAATCTCATAGAGAAAAAGGATGCTACAAATGTGAGCCAAGTAATAACACTCTTACCATTGTAAATATCCTCAAAGATGGAAAACAACCCATAATGGAGAGGGAAGCATGACTGTAATCAAAGAGATGAAACCTTAAGATGTGATTGCTCTTTACAATTAGACCAAATTATAAAATTAATTTCTACAGATAAAAAGATTCATGGGTGTAGTGAATGTGGTAAACCTTTCACTTGTGCCAATTATCTTTGCAGGCATGAAGGAAGTCTTGGAGAGAAACCCTCTGAATGTGGTAAAACCTTTGCATGTCACAGTTATCCTCAAAGACATGAAGGACATCATACTGGAGGGAAATCTTGCAAATGTAATGAATGTGGTAAAGGCTTTGCCTCTCATGGTCAACTTCAAAGTCATGAAAGAATTCACACTGGAGAGAAACCCTACAAATGTAATGAGTGTGGTAAAGCCTTTGCACGTCATTTTAATCTTCGAGTTCATGAAATAATACATACTGGAGAGAAACCCTACAAATGCAATCAATGTGATAAAGCCTATTCACAACGCAGTCATCTCCAAAGACATAAAATCACACATACTGGAGAGAAACCTTACGTATGTAAACGATGTGGTAAAGCCTATATATACCGTTCTGAACTTCAACGTCATGAAAAAGTTCATATTGGAGAGAAACCCTACAAATGTAATCAGTGTGATAATGCCTTTGCACATCATTGTAATCTTCAAGTTCATGAAATAATACATACTGAAGAGAAAACCAACAAATGCAGTGATAAAGCCTTTTCACAACACAATACTCTCCAAATACATGAAATCATACATACTGAAGAGAAACCCTATGAATGTGATCGATGTGGTAAAGCCTTTGCATATTCTAGTTGTCTTCAAAGACATAAAAGAACACACACTGGAGAGAAACCCTATAAATGTAATCAATGCAGTAAAGCCTTTGCACAGCATGGTCATCTCCAAATGCATATGATGATACATACTGGAGAGAAACCTTACAAATGTAATCAATGTGGTAAAGCCCTTGCATCTCATAGTTATCTCCAAGTACATAAAAGAACACATACTGGAGAGAGACCCTATGGATGTGATCAATGTGGTAAAGCCTTTGCACAACAGAGTTACCTCCAAGTACATAAAAGAACACATACTGGAGAGAAACCCTATAAATGTGATCAATGTGATAAAGCTTTTGCATCTCATAGTAATCTTCAAGTACATAAAAGAAAACATACTGGAGAGAAAGCCTATGAATGTAATCTATGTGGTAAAGCCTTTGCATATCATAGTTGTCTTCAAATACATAAAAGAAAACATACAGGAGAGAAACCTTATAAGTGTAATCAGTGCAATAAAGCCTTTGCACAACACAGTGACCTACAAGTGCATATATTAACACATACTGGAGAGAAACCTTACAAATGTAAACAGTGCGGTAAAGCCTTTGCATCTCATAGTTATCTTCAAGTACATAAAAGAACACATACTGGAGAGAAACCCTATGAATGTAATCAATGTGGTAAGGCCTTTGCATATCATGGTCGTCTTCAAATACATAAAAGAACACATACTGGAGAGAAACCCTATGAATGTAATCAATGTGGTAAAGCGTTTTCCCAATACAGTAACCTCCAAGTACATAAAAGAACACATACTGGAGAGAAACCCTATGAATGTGATCAATGTGGTAAAGCCTTTGCGTATCACAGTTATCTCCAAGTACATAAAAGAACACATACAGGAGAGAAGCCCTATGAATGTAATCAATGTGGTAAAGCCTTTGCATATCCAGGTCATCTTCAAATACATGAAAGAACACACACTGGAGAGAAACCCTATGGATGTAATGAATGTGATAAAGCCTTTGCAGGTCAAAATGATCTTAAAAGACATGAAAGAATTCATACTGGAGAGAAACCTTACAAATGTAATCAATGTGGTAAAGCCTTTGCGTGTAACTCTAGTCTTCGAATACATAAAGCTACACATACTGGAGAGAAACCCTATGAATGTAAGCAATGTGGTAAATCCTTTGTCTCTCATGGTCAACTTCAAAAGCATGAAAGAATTCATACAGGAGAGAATCTCTACGAATGCAATTAGTGCAATAAAGCCTTTGCATCACATAGTCATCTCCAGCTGCATAAAATAACACATAATGGTGAGAAATCTTACAACTATAGTCAATGTAAAGCCTATTCAAGTCACCTCCAAATAGGTGAAAGAACACATATTAAAGAATAACATCATGGATTTAATCGATGTGTAAAACCTTATAGGTCACAGTGATCTTCAGAGGTGTGGTGGTTTGAATATGCTTGGCCCATGGCAAGTTGCCATCTTCGGAGGTGTGGTCTTGCTGGAGTAGGTGAGACTTTCTTTGAGGAAGAGTGCTTGGGTAGACTTTGAGAACCTATGCTTAAGCTCCACCGAGGGCAGATTTCTCCTCCTGGCTGCTTTCTGATCAAGATGTAGAACTCCGCTCCTCCCACACCATATCTGCTTGGACACTGCCATTCTTTCTGCCATGATGATAATAGACTGAAACTCTGATCTGTACACTACCCCCAATTAACTATTGTCCTTTATGAGAGCTGCCTTGGTCATGGTATCATTTCACACCAATAAAACTCAAATTAAGACTAAGGCATAAAAATATCACACTGGAGAGAAACACTATAAATGTATGGAATATGGTAAAGCTTTTGCACATTTCAGTAGTCCTCATCATAACAAAAGTATTCATGCTTCCATCCACTGAATCCCTGTGAATGGAAGTCATGTATAACATTTGTCCTTCACAGTTATCTCTGAATGCACTAAAGTACCCATACTGGAGAAAAATTTTATGAATGTACTAAGTGTGGTAAAGTCTCTGTGTTTTGAACTCTGCATAGATCCATAACAATTCAAACACCTGGTCAAAGTGAAGGTCAAGAGTTTGATGCAGTCAAGCTGTTTGAGTTAGAAGGTTGTGGGGTAGGGTGAAGGTTAGGGTGCTTGCAGTTCCGGTTCCTATTAGAAAGTTGATGGTAATGGTTAGAGGATTAGGGGATAGGGTTAGATAGGGTAGAGTTAGAGGAATAGGGATAGACAGGGTTGGAGCCTGAGTTAGGGATAGAGGGTTAGGGAGATTGGGTTAGAAGGGATAAGATTAGGGGAATGGGATAGGGTGAGACAATAAGGGTTGCGGCTTGGGTTAGGTTAGGGTAAGGGGTTAGGGATGGGGCTTGGATTAGGTTAGGGTAAGGAGTTAGGATTGGGGCTTGGATTAGGTTAGGGTAAGGGGTTAGGGATGGGGCTTGGATTAGGTTAGGGTAAGGGGTTAGGGTTGAGGCTTGGATTAGGTTAGGGTAAGGGGTTAGGGTTGGGGTTTAGGGTTAGAGGTTAGGGTTGGAGGAGTAGGGTTAGGATTAGGCTTAGATTTAGGGTTATGATGTTTCTCCATCTGCAGAATGGTTAGGGATAATGGTTAGGAGTTTGGGATAAGGGTAGGGTAACTAAATTCTAGGGTAAGGGGTAAGGTAACTTAGGGTGAGAGTTAGGGTTCATGTTAGGTTCCATTCACAGGTGGCCCGAGCCCATCAAAAAATGTAACCATTGAACTTCCTGGTGATATTTGCAACAATCTGTTTCTGAGGTCCATATAACCTGTAGGAGGCTCATAGCTCCCATCTCTGTTCTACCTAGTGTTTATCATGGATTGACTAACATTATCATGAAGTCCAATCTGAAGTCTATAAGGGATTTTCCCACTTTGATGTAATACACCTATGTCATGCTTCCACTAATATATTTTGAATGCTTTTGTTCATAACTTTCTTCTTTTATTGTATGTAACTTAAACACTTATACTGTTATTATACAAGAAAGTGAAATTCATACTAATCTAATCTGTTTTACTAGGTCATGGTCACTGATATTTGGCTTCAGAATTAACATTTCTGGTTTGAATATGAAATAATCTCCAGAGTTCATGGATTTGAGCACTGGATCCCAAGATGGTGATGCTGTTATACAGTTGTGCAACATTTAAAAAATGGAGCCTCCTTTGAGGCATGGTTTGTTTTTAATGATTCAAGGTTTCAATCTCTTATAAGTTTCTATTTGATCTCTGATTCCTAATCTCGGACCAATTGTCAAGCTAGATTCCCATCACTGTCCCCAAATCTTTCCTACCATAATGGAGTATTTCCCTGGAACTATCAGCTAGATAATATATTTCATTCCTCACTTCACATGTTATCACTTATTGTCAGAGAACAGCAAGTCAAACAACTTTCTCATGTTCCCTTGTTGGAGAGAAGTACATTTTTATATCACTTATGTAACCATCCAAGTCAATGCCAGGTACACCTCATACCCAAGTATTTAGATTTATGTTCCTATGGAACTGTAGTTACAGACTGTTGTGAGCTGCCATGAGTGCTAGGATGAAACTGGTTGTAACAGAGCTCTTAACAACTGATCCATCTCTCCATCCTCACCAACCAACTTTCCATAAAATAAAATAGAATACCATACACAAGAGATTTGGGATTCTAGGATGGGGAAAAGCTGCAGGCAGGTAGTGGGGTTGCCCCAAAAGAAACTATGTGTGCTGCATCTGACAGAGCTGGAAATATAGGCATACCTAAGTCTTTTGGATTCCTGGCAATTTGTTCATAATCTCAAGTAGCCGAACAAAGATCTACAGATTTTATATTTTTCCTGCTGGATTTTAGACTTGCTTTGGTCTGTTCATTCTGTGCTATGCTCTGATTCTCTGTGGAATAGAATTGTTTATTCTGTGGCACTGTATGTAAAAAACATAACAGTCTCTTTTAAGGATACAGTAGAATGTGGTAGGTTAAAAGTACTTTAAACTAAGAATTGAATAAAGATATGGTGGTTAAATGGGAATGGCTCCCACAGAGTCATATGTTTGAATACTTATTGTTCAGTTGGTAGAACAGTTTGGGAAGGAGCCTGAGTATGGCCATTTTGAAAGAAGTGTGTCACATGGGTGCACTTTGAGGCTTTAAAAGCTTCTGACATGCCCATTATGCTTGCTCCCTCTTGTTTGAGGTTCAAAAATGTGAGCTCTAAGCTCTTCCTGCTGCCGGGTGTTTATATAGGCATCATTAACTCTAACCCTTTGGAACTGTAAGCTCAATTTGATGCTTTCAAATATAATTGTAAACCATGAGCTGTATACTGGCTATGAGTATAGAAATTGAAAGCTTGATTTTTCTAGCATTTCAAACACTGGCTACAGCACACAATTCAATTATTTGTGCTGAAGCAGGGAGAAATTCAAGAAAATGAACATGTGATCTAATTATATATACTGCCTTCTCAATAGATGAGCTGTCTGTAAATACAGTAAACACCTTTTCTATGGGCTGCATGTGTAAATTTACAGGAAATACAAAAGCATGCATAGAGGAAAACTGTAACAACTTGTCTTTTGGATAATGATTATCAAATTTGCCTTGAAAGTTTGCCATATAATAAGCCAAATATCAATATTTTTCAATAACCAATTTAATTGCTGTTTGGAATAAGGAATAAACATTTCATCCAAAATACTTTCAGGATTCTATCTTACAATTCTGTATTAACACAGTAACAGTCTCATAATAGGATGTTCAAACTTTACTTGCAGATGAAGAAGGATGAATCCACATTGATGGTTTCTTTTGCCAAAGGACTGCTGTGAGCACATGAGTAGCAATAATGGAAACCGCCAACAATTGATAATAGTCTATATAATGTATTGTAAGGTCCCCACGAATGGAGGACCTCACCCACGCCTCGGGAATTCACGGCCACCCCAGTAACCCACAAGACACCGAACTTGATATAATAAGCAAGAGGCATATTTTAATCAGTATACTGAGGTCAAGACCCATGACCCAAGCAGGGGCAGTGGGGTCTGACTTCTGGGCTTTGGAGACAGAGAGAATTTAAAGTCCAAAACCACAACTGAGGGGGGGACCACAACCCAGGGGGAGTAAGGGAGGGCTATTGGAGAGCACCTGTGGAAAGTCCCAGCTCATTATTCAGTTTGTGACAGGGTACAAGGAACAGGCTATTCTCTAAGAGCCTATACGTAATCAGCCATCTATCTTGTGGTCAGCCAAGTTCCTGGTATCCAGGGTGTACAGGCACGCTAACTTGAACTCCCAGCTCAAACCCTATTCAATCTATCTTATGGTCAGTTTTTAGTTTCTGGTACCCATGGTGCATGGTCACGCTGACCTGAACTCTCAGCTCTGAACTCCTATCTTATCTATTTTGTCTTGTGCATAGCTAGTTTCTTAGGACCCAGAGCACAGAACAAGCTGATCTGCACTCTTGACTCCATCTGTGGAAGGTTTAAAAATATTTAACTCTTTCAGTATCTGTTGATAACTAACAGCTTCCTCTACTTTCTGCAAAACTATTTCTCCTTCATTAATAAATTGTTGAGGGGAATTAGGATTTGTATCTCCCTTGAGAACATCAGAGGCTTGAGTCCTCCTGTGGTGAGCTTAAGGTAAGGTCTTAGCTAATTAATATCTCCTAACAACTTTTGAAAATCATTAAAAGCAAACCAGTTTTTTTTTTTTTTTTTGCATGTACACCTGCAAGCTGGAAGAGGACACTAGATCCCATTATAGATGGTTATGAGCCACCATGTGGTTGCTGGAAATTAAACTCTTCAGCCCCAACTATCTTTACTTATTGGAATTTTCTTCATTCTACTTCAGCACAAATAATTGAATTATGTGCTGTAGCCACTGTTTGAAATGCTAGAAAAATCAAGCTTTCAGTCTGCCTAGGATATAACTGAGGTCCCAAATATTGAAAAGATATTGCCTTTGAATCTTTTCTGGAGCAACAAGCACTCCAAATTTTTAAAGAGCATCATATGAGAGCAAAGGCTTACAAAAAAATTCCTCCAGAGGGATCAGCTAATAAAATATCATACAATGAATAATATTGAAAGATCCCAAAAGAAGAGTCCCTTACTCAAGTCTCAGGATGTCACGGCCACCCAATAATTCACAAGACACTGATCTAGATGCAATCAGCAAGAGGTATATTTCAGGATCAATCGGCTGATGGTCAATTCATAACCCAAGCAGGAGCAGAGGAATTGACAATTCACCCTGGTGACAGGAGATCTTATATAGAGGAAAACCACAAACCAAGAGGGGTGAGGGGGTAGCTAAAGAAACATAACATAAAAATAGTGAAAAGTCCCCAAAAAAAGTCTCAACCCGTAATTTAGTCAGAGTCATGTGGAAACATCTTGTACACTCATCTTTCTCAAGAATGTAACCTTGTCCAACCATCTGTGCTTTGGGCCTTCCCCACCCACAGGTGGGTTCTCTTCCCTGAAGTCTGAGGAAAGATGAACCCACATAATCATTATCTATAACTCTTGGCCCATAAGCTGTCTGTTGTGAATGTCTTTTCAACTGAGACTGACCCCTCCCCACCAAGGAACAAGCAAGGCAATAAATAAATTCCAGAAAACATCTTTCTAGGGGCTGGTCAGGATGACCAGAACAAGCTTCTACTGAGCCCACTGTGTGCATTGTCTCAATTCAAATGTATTTGTTCTTATTCTGGGCCTATTTCCTGAGGCCTGGCCAAAGATTATCCTTTCTACAGGCCTGTACTGTGCCACCGATGTTTTTAACACTTTTATTCAACTCTCCCTGATCTATCCTCTTCTCAACCATAAACATGGGTGAGTCAAAAAAATCCCAAGCTCACAATTGAACTGCCAACTGCAGCCAAAGGAATACTGGCAGTTTAACTATATTTTTAAGGTTCTTTTGCAATATTAGAGTATAACCTTACTTTTGGGAAACAAAACCAATTTTTAACAATGTAAACAATCCATTTTCCCTAAAATCAACACCAAGTGCATTACTTTCATGTTACAAAGCCTGGCTGCCAGTTCTTATATATGAATGCATGATAGTGCAGCTTTTAATATCTCATTAAAGAGACATTGTTTTAAATCCTATCTTTATACATCTGGTTTCTGAGTAACTCCAACCCTTAGTTACCAGTTTTAAGACAACTTTCTGTTACCAAAGTTGCAAATTTTTAATCAATAACTTATAGGCCAATAACATATAACCAAGACATGCAGAACATATTTATACTTTTAAAACCAGTCAGAAACAAAAATGAAGTGGCTACACATCTTATATATTTAGACTAAAGAAATTTTCTTGCTTTTCCTGGCTGTAATTTCCATAGAAAACACCTTGTCACTGAGATTTTTTTTCTAGGAAAAACAACTCTCATCTTCCTTATCATAGAAGCCAAAAAGCTGTTGGTCTCTTTTAAGAGCAGCTTATGCAGTTCCTGCAAAGGCTTCTCCAGCTCTGCTTGACCCCTAGTTACAGTGCAGGGTAACTTATCAGCTTCTGCTGTGCACATTAAGACTGCCTTTAAAACGAAGTTAAACTAGATCAAGGGGTGGATATCTAGCAGTTTTAACCATTTTTTTCTTTTGAACATGAAACATAGAACACCAATCATTCAAACAATGAAACAAAAACAAGACAGTTGACACATGTGGACAGGTAGGTGGGCCAAGGACAGACAATAGACAGAAAGCAGAATTAAGGATTTCACCAGTAGAAGCCAGAGAGAAAGAGGATGTCTCCTCGTTCTCTCCTGTTCCTAGGAGAGCTCTGAAATAGCCTTCTCCTTTTTGGCTGACACAGCCCAAAGAGAGGACAACTACTTTTCTGAACCCCTTTCTCTCTCATATTCAAGGTCTAACACTTCATCTTTTTCTTTAGGAGGTGTAGAGGTGGCTATTGATAGTTACTCCTCAGTGCCCTGCTTTCTTAATTTCCCAATTCCTACTAACCCTGCTCCTCTCGCCTGAGTCAGCTCTTTTAGGGTACAAACAAATGCCTGTTTAGAATTCTCCTGTCCCATGTTTTTCTGTCACCCACTAGGTGAAGTCAGCATCAGGTCAACACCTATTCAGCCTAGAGCGTATCCACTAAAAACACACTTGGAACATGGCTTCCAAAAGATCGTTAGTGCTAGTCTCAGAGTTTGTTCATTTCTTACCAAGTGCAGGATACTGTACTTCTTCCATTTTTCTGTGAAGCTCCACCTAAGAAACCATTTCTCAGTGGGGCCCCCATTTTCAGGCCCTCATTTGGGGCACCATTTATAGCTACCTGCGGCCATGGATGAACTGGGTTCTCCTGAAAGGAGAGCTGAAAAGGTAAAGGAGGGGGTGGGACAGAGAGGCAAGAAAAGCATGAAGCCAAAACAAAGTTTTCTGATCAAGGCTTGAAGTTTAATAGTCATCTCTTCTAATTTAAAGGGAAAGTCCCACAGAACCCATTCTTGTTTCAGCCTGAAATGGGTGAGGGAACCCATCTTTTGTCACAGCTGGAGATGTCTCAAGGCAAGATCAGTGGGCAGTCTATTCTTCTAAGTTTCTATAGGAGGTTTTATGTACAGCCAAGGTGGGTAACTCGACCTAGGTCCCATTATTTGGTCTATTGTTGTAAACAAGGTCTTTCAGGCCTGCTATAGGCTGGGGGTAGGGCACAACCCTGAGTCAGATAGCAGTCAGGACTAGTTAAAATGAACTCCTCTGGTCCTGCATGGAGACAATTGTGGCTTCCCTCTGAACCAGGCAAAGAGAGACTTATTCTGAGGTTAGAATGGCTCGGCAAAGCTCTTCCTCTGAGAACAACACCCACAGTGCTGATAGGTGAATTTCCCTTGAAGTTTTATCATGTGTGCTCTGTCATTTGTATATGTGAGAATTGTGTCATTGATACATCTGTTAGATCATGTATCATGATTGATAGGTAGCATAAACTTCTGAGCCATCTACTTTTATAGTGTTATTTGCTTGATTTTGAGCTAAGACCTTGTAGTATAAGGTGAACATTCCAGAGGCATCTCTGTCCATCATTTTTATAATTTACATATGTTTCTGCATGACTCTGAGCTAAGAATGCCTGTAAAGAATTCTGCATTTTCATTGTGACTGTGTTCAGAAAAGGATTTAACTTTTTTTTTCATTTTTTCATTTTATTTTTTATTGGATATTTTATTTACGATTCAGATGCCATCCCCTTTCCCCATTTCCCCTCCCTAGAAAACCCCTATTCCATACCCCCTTCTCCTTTTTGCTTATCAATCAGAAGTGTAACCTAATACCCAACCTAGATATATCAACTATCTTTGACTGGCGGAGACATGTGAACATCTACCTTCATGTCTGGCCCCCCTCTCTCTTTCTCTCTCATCACCTAGCTCCTCCTCTCCTTCTCCTCCTCTTCTTCCTCCTCCTCTCCTTACTCCTCCCACCTTAGCTCCTCCTACATATCACCCTTCCTGTTAAAATAAAACTTTTCTCTCAAAATACAGTTAGAGCATAACTATACCAATTTATGTCAGTAAGGTGCAAGATAGACCTAATACCCAGTCCATCATTTTGTTGACTAAGCATAACCTCTGTCATCTCTTCTAAATAAAAGACTTAGTTCTGAACCTGGCCTTTTTTCCCCCTTGGCTTTAGAATGACTGTCAGCTGAAAACCATCCTCTCAAATCTTTTCTCTGAAAGTAAGTAGTAAGGATTGGCTATGAGACTATAAGTTTTCACCCCCATCGGAAATCCAGAATGACTGAGTTAACTGATATTATGGGAAGCACAAAGCATAGCTTCTAAAACATAGCCAATTTATAGAGACCACTGAACACCTGGACAGTCCCTATACTACAGAACGTTGGAGCATCTGATCTTCAGCCTTCTGGCCCAGGATCATCTGACAGACCTAGTGATGCAGAATTATTAAGGGCTGATTATTCTGTCTTGGCAGGTATAATCAGTCGACTATTCTATGAGTGTGTCCTAGAAAAGGATTTAACTTAGCATGCTTAGGAGTAGGCAAACTTATATCCAGACTCCATAAGTAAAAATCTCAGTGCTTCCTTTGTTGAAGAAAATTATTGCTTTGAAAAGGACTCCCATGCGCTCCTTGCCTGCCACAAGGGGAAAAATCTTCCTCAGCTCTTCTGTCTTGGCTACATCTGAAATTAACTAAAATCCAAAGGGTTGGGTACTGTGGGAGAGTTTTCTTAATTATAGCATTTGAAATGGAAAAAACCTTTAACTGTCTCTCTTGAGGTGATAAGCTCTAGGCCACATCTTCCCACAGTAGCCTACATATATAAAGGACATATATGCAGATGGTAGCTCTTTCTCATTGTCTGCTTGCCCTATCTCTGGCTAACAAGTTTATTTTTTATTGGCATTAGAACCTACTTAATATTCTGGTCTATACTGAAGACCAGCTGAGACATACAACAACATGAACTGAACCACTCTTAGATAGTCATTGTTGGTCTAGTTGAACCACAGCTTGTTCTAATGTGAAATATTCTAATAAGCCCACTTTCTATATACATAGATTTACCCAAGCCAAATTAGAGTATTTGCAGGTTTGTTGGGAGCAGCTCTCTGGTGGGTTCACTGATCCATGTTATCAGAGGGTTCACTACTTCCAAGGAGGTCAGAGATGTTGCTATGGGTGGGTAGAATGAGGAAGGTGGTGGGGAGAAAGAGAAATATGGAGCGAGGCAAGCTGGGAGACAAAAATGTAGGGGGCTGGGGAGAGGGAATGAGAGAAAAAGTGGAGGGAGAATGTGGGAAAAAACTCTCGGAGGAGAGTTCAGCCAGAGTCCTGAGGCAGGATATTCCATGCCGCCAATGGTTCCAACAGCAGCCTTGGTGGGTGGGTGGGCAGCTGTGTCAGGAAGTCCTCCACCTGTTCACAAGATGGCAGGTGGGTCCCACATATTTGAGAAGGTCCAGTTCCAAAGGCTGGAAACCAGTGGTAGGCCCAGACAATACGTGGAGTCCAGGAGATCAAAGATTTACTGTTCATGGCATGGTCAATGGGCCTGGATGTGGGCAGCCTCCCATAAAAACCAGGGGAGCTGGCTTCTTATAGGGAGGGGGGAAGAGGGAAGGGAATAACTTAATTAGCTATACCCCCAGCCTTTGATAACTGACTTATTAGTCATGCCCTCTACCTGTGTCCCAGGTCACTGGGAAGGTAAAATGGACTGTGTGTCAGGGCCCTGGGTTCTGGGGGCGTGGCCAAACACCCAACCCAAGGACCAGGATACCTTTCCATGGTCCAACATCCCACTCTCTTTTCTCTCATAAAAAGAGGGGTATCTCTGTGTATTGGAGATGTAGACAGTGTGTCAGGATTCTGGAATCCGGGAGTCCAGGGAGATATGTGCCATCCCTCTTCAGGGTCACCTGATGGATCTCTGGCCATCTCAAAACCAGTGCTCTACCGGGGAGACCAAACCATCTCTTCATGGTATTACACTCACTGTCTTTTAGTGAAAATTTTGGATGAGGAAGCCAAAAGAGAATACTACGCAGGCTGGAGGGTGTAGCATAACCAAGCCAAGGGGTCAAAGGAAATTGAGGGTAGGGTTGGGAAGGCAAGGGATCAGTGAATCAATTAAATACTGGTTGTATAGTTTGAGGTTAATGACATCTGATTAATCTAAATAGACATTATGTTTTCCTCAGTAACATGTAACTTTAGCTCTGTGATTTTGGCAAAAGAGTTCATCTGCGGCTGGAAGATCTGGATCTATTTTCTGTAGTGAGCGTCTCTGGGTTTTTGGTGTGCATCTCTGGAGTCCCTGGATCTCAGCATGTCTCTGGATTCTTTAGTCAGATGAGGTGGCTGGAGGAAGGCAGCTTAGCAGGTTCCAGGAGGTGGCACTGTCTCTGGGTCTCAGGGTTTCTCTAGAGTTTGCATTCAGATGATGTGGCTGGGAGAAAGCAGCTTGGCATCTCAGACAGGTTCTAGAAAATGGCATGGACTCTGTTGAATCTGTGGGTATAATTACAGGGAAGCAGCATCCCCTGTGGGAAGATGTCTGTAAAGGCTGGATATTGAGAATTAAGTCACCTGGGAGCAAACACATCATGGTCTGTCATTAAGATCCTAGAAAAGCAAAAGTGTTTGAGGAAATTTTAGTACTGGAAGGCATCTTTGAGTCTGTTTTTGGATGGCTGAGGGAGGAAAACATAATGTTAATTATGTATTTGGGATTGGCAGCAACAGTTGGTCTATAAAAGAAAATTAGTTGTTAATTAAGACTTGAAAAATGGTGATCAGCATGTTGATTCAACTTGTGGATGTTAGTTGTTATCTCAGACATCAGACAGAAGCAAACAGAGCACTCTAGACCACATGGTTCCAAGGGAAGGGGGGGAAGGTTTATTCAGGAAATAGGGCAAAGGTGGGGGGAAGAAGATGGAAAAATAAGAGATCGAGGTCAGGGGATCCTGCCTGTTTTATATGGGTGGTGACATAGTATCTCCCAGGTAAAGGTGAGGTTATCCAGGTGGATTCCAGGAGTGTATGGTGGTTGCCTTGGCAACAATGTGGGGGTTGCCTAGATGTGATGTCACTGGGTTTACAGCCTGATACCAACATACCTCCCTTTTTCTTATTATAAAGAGAAGAAGAAAAGTGGAGGAGAAGCAGATGGTGAAAGGGGAGTTGGGGCACAGTGTCTCTTAAACTACTTCTTGCTGTGTAGGGGTGTAGTCCATTGTGGGGAGTAGCTGGCTGGGAGTAGCTGGCTTTCACCATCAGGGTTCACCCGGTAGATATGTGTATCAGGTTCCTCTGTGGACAGTGGCTGGTAATCCTGTAACAGGAACTGATTAATAGTTTGGTTAGAAATAATAACACCAGGAGGATGACAAAAAGAGATGTTATAAAAGAGAGTATCTGTTTTTATATGGGATTTTAAAAAAATCTCAGAACCTGAGGTCTCACATTCCTTAAAAACAGCATTCTTCTTGGAGGAACTGGTGACCATTTTCTTTAGCTGTCAGGACATCTGGCCCCCGTTGGTTCTGAAGCACCACAGCTGGAATCCCACGGCTCTTGTATGTAGAAAAGTGTCTTGTGGTGTTGGTAGAAGTAGTTGGTCTGTCTTCTAGCATATATATCTGACAAGACCAATATGAGCAGCCCCCATAATCATCTGGCCAGTTTCTACAATAATCTTCTATCTGGTCAAAGAGAAAGCAGGTATAGAGAACATAATATTTAGATGAGATAACAAATATAGAGATGGTAGCAATTTGGACTGGTTCTTGGCATCTGGCTATGGAGCAGTCTCCCTACCCTGTTTGGAAAGACTATTTCCAAACCTCCAGATGTAAGGCCTGACCTGGATAGAAACAAGCAGCAGGTGGAGGGTGAGAAACCCATGTCTAGTCCAGTGAGGTCGAGCTCGGCTGCCGAAGTAGAGTCTCGTGTTCTGGGATTGAGGACAAGGTGGGTGATTTAGAAGTCCTCTGGAACTTAATAGAGCATGGTCCTGTTAGGGTCGATGTGTATGAAGAGTCGATTTTAGGTGGGGGGATGAAAGGCTTGAGGTGAGACAAGTGGACCCAATGAGGGAGTCCCTCAAGTTTAGCAGCTGTAGGGATCACAAGAATTACCTTAAAAGGGCCCTGCCATTTAGGAGAGAGGGGTGAGGGCCGATGATCTGGAGGGAAGAGAAGGACTTGGTCTCCAATGTTGACAAGCAGTAGACAGGAAACAGTGTGTGGTCAAGATAGATGGTGGTCAGCAAAGTTCCACAACATAGAATGGAGGTGGCAAAGTAATGGGGTGAACAGATGGTCTGGGAGGGGAGAACATTTAGGTGAAAGACCAGGAGTTAGGACTGGATGTCCATACATGAGTTCAAAGGGTGAGATGAGAAGAGGCCACTTGGGGAGAGCTCGTAGCCTGAAAAGAGCCAGAGGGAAAAGTTTTACCCAGTCAAGATGAAGTTCCTGTGACAGCTTAACAAGGGTGGTTTTTAAAGAGCGGTTAGTTCTTTCTACCTTACCTGAAGATTGAGAGTGGTAAGGAATGTGAAAATGCTAGAGGGTGTCTAGGGCCTTAGATAGAATTTGAGAAACCTGGGAAGTAAATTCAGGATCATTGTCTGACTGGAGGGAGGCTGGGACATCAAATCGGGGGATGATCTCTTAGAGGAGATCAGAGACTGTCTGAGCCCTTTTGTTAGTTGTGGGAAAAGCCTCTACCCACCCTGAGAAGGTGCCCATCAAGAACAGGAGGTGCTTGACATGTTTGACTGCGGGCATGTGGGTAAAGTCAAGTTGCCAGTCAGTTCCAGGAAAGGAACCTCTAGCCTGGTGGGTAGAAAAAGGGGTGCTATGATACCTGGAGTTGGGATCTGACATCTGACAGATTCTTCAAGAAGCAGTGATGGATTTTAAGAAACTTAAGTCCTCAGGAGTAGGCTGTAGGTGAGTCTTAACAAAATAAGACAATGCTTGGCTGTTAGGATGAAAGAGTTGGTGAAGATAGGACAGAGTTTGACGAGTGTCAGGGTGTGTAGGTGGGGATGTGAGTTGCAGTGTAAGAATGTCCTGGGGAGGCTAAGATGAGTCTAGGCCCCTGAGGGCCACAGCTCTAGCTGTCTCATCAGCTCGGTTGTTTCCCTTGGAGACAATAGAGTCATCAGTCCTGTGGGATCTGCAGTGGACAATCCCAATAGCTGTGGGGAGATGGGAGGCCTTTAGCATGGCCATAATTTGGTTTGCATTAGTTACTGATCCTCCTTTTGTGGTAGTAACCCGTGCTCCTTCCAGATGGCAGCATGGGACAGGAGGATATGGAAAGCATATTTGGAATCTGTGTAGATGTTGAGGGATTGTCCCTGTGCCAGCTGGAAGGCACGAGTGAGGGCTATTAGTTCAGCCTGTTGGTTAGTGGTATGAGTAAGAAGGGCCTGTGCCTCCACCACCTTGGTGTCTGATACTATAGATAGCCAGCTTTCCTGGCTCCTTCATGTAAAAAGGAGCTTCTATCTGTATCCCAGGTATAGATCAATTGAGGCAATGTGCCCTCCCATATGTGTGAAGGATGAGGTAGTAGTTCCTCTAAAGTTTCAGTGCAGGAGTGAGATAGGGAGTGGTTAGTATTAGGTCGAGGAAGAAGATTGGAAATATTAAGAGGTGGGCATGATTGAAAAGTGAGGGTGGAGTCTTCTATTAGAGCTACCTGGAGAGAAAGAACCCTGGAGGGAGGTAGGGTCTGTAAGCCTTTATAAGTTAGGAGCTGTGACAGGTTGTGAGAAGAGAGGACAGTTATGGGCGATCCCAAGGTTAGTTTCTTTGACTCTTGAATAAGGAGTTCAGCAGCTGCTAAGGTACGAATACAAGGTACCCATCCCTGGATGGTTAGATCTAGTCTGTTTGACAAGTATGCTACAGGTGCAAAAGATGGTCCCAGTTGATGACCTAAGACTCCAAGAGCAAATCCCTTCTTTTCAGTTACATAGAGGGAAAAAGGACGATTCAGGTCAGGGAGATGTAAGGCTGGGGCCTTAAGGAGAGCCTGTTGGAGCCTTTGAAAGGGCTTAGTAACAGGTTTGAGAAGAGGTTCGTGGGTGGAGCCTAATGCTGCTTCATATAAGGGGCGAGAAAGCAGGGAAAAGGAAGGAACCCAGGAACGCAAAAAGCTAGTCATTCCTAGGAATGATAAAATCTCTGCCTTTGTAGAAGGAACAGTTAGAGACTGAATCAGATTCTGTCTATCTAAGGTAATAGCCTTGTGGGTTGGGGTAATTGTTAGTCCCAAGTAGGTGACCTGAGGAGTAGACAGTTGGACTTTAGAAGGTGAGACCCTGTAGCCCCAACTGGAAAGGAAATTTAGAAGAGCAGCTGTGTCAGCTTGGCTAATCTCTAGAGAGGGGCTACAGAGAAGGACATCATCTACATAAAGTACAGTCTTAGATCTAGGGAGAGATAAAGAGTCAGAAGCCACAGCCTGGCCAAATAGGTGTGGACTGTCCCAGAATCCCTGAGGTAGAACAGTCCAGGTAAGTTGGGTAGAAAGGTGGGTGTCAGGATCTGTCCAGGTAAAGGCAAATATGTCCTGTGATCAGGCATCTAGAGGGACAGAGAAGAATGCATCCTTGAGATCTAGGACTGAAAAATGAGAAGTCCTGAGGGGATAGTAGAAGTGTGTAAGGATTAGCCACCACAGGATGGAGGGGAACCACTGCAGAATTAATGCATCTGAGGTCTTGAACCAGGCGATAGATACCATTAGGTTTTTTGACTGCTAGTATAGGGGTGTTAAAGAGGAAAGAGGTAGGGCAAAGGAGTTTTTTCCTCAAGAGGTCAGAAATGATAGGCTTAAGTCCCCTGAGGCTCTGGAGAGAGAGAGGGTATTGAGCTTGGGTGATGTACCTGGTACAGTCCAGTATCTGAATGACAACAGTAGAATGATGTTTAGCAACAGAGGGGTTCTAAACGTCCCAAACTCGGGGGTCCACCTGAGAAGCTGGTAAGGGAAATAACATGTTAGTCTTAGTAGGTTGACTGGGTAGAAGAAGGAGCAGAGGAACTGCTGGCAAGCTTGGGTTTAGGCGAATCGGGGGAGCAAAGGAAATAGAGGATCCCAACTTAGCTAAAATATCCCTTCCTAATAAGGGGACAGGACATGTAGGCACTACCAAAAAGGAATGGGTGAGAGGTGCGCCCCTAAAAATGCAACTAAGTGGTGGAGTCTGATGAGGAAGGTAAGGTTGTCCTCCTACCCTGACAATAGGAAAACTTGAAGATAAGGTGGGTCCCCAAAACTCTGTCAGGACCAAGTAAGTGGCCTCAGTGTCCAAGAGGAAGGAGATGGGTCATCCACATACCATAATATCTACCCGGGGCTCCCTGCTAGTGATAGGTGTGGTCAGGTTGAGAAGCTCGGGGCCCTGTCAGTCCTCCATAGCCAATCCTAGAGGGTCAACTGAAGGGTTTTCTGGAACTGATGCCTCTCTGTTCTCATGTCACATGGGAGTGACATGAGGGCAATCAACACCCCAATGTCCCTTCTGATGGCACCTGGGACACAGTCCCCTTGGCTTGCTGGGGTTGGGGCAAACCTTTGCCCAATGACCATGTTGACCACATTTATAGCAGGAGCCTGGTGGTCCCTGAGCCTTCAAAGACCATGAGTCTAGGGTAATGGCTGAGGCTGGTCGGATAGCCTTTGCCAGCATGTGGTATTTCTGTTTTCCAGCTTTCTCATCTCTCTCATGGTACACCTTGAAGGCCAGCGCCAAGACTTCTGCCTGTGGAGTTAGGGGCCCTCTCTCCAATCACTGAAGTTTAGCTTTTATGTCGGGGTAGCTCTGGGAAAAAAAGGTAGGTCCTCAGAAGTTGCTTACCTTCCGGGGTTTCAGGGTCCAGATTGGTATACTGCAATAAAGCCTTTGTAAGGTGTTCTAAAAACTGAGACAGGTTTTCCTGTTTGTCTTGGCCAACCTCTTGGAGTTTCTCAAAGTTTACTGGATTTAAGGCTGCCTTTCTTAGGTCTGCCTAAAGGCATGTTATAAATCTATCTCTAGCTAAAATAGCACCTGCGGAATTATAATCCCATCAAGGATCCTGGTCAGGAACCACCTCAGATCCGATTGGATATGTTCCGTCTGCCTAATGAATCTGATCTGTATGCATTTTTGCCTCTTCCCAAACTCGCCTGTGTTCATCAGGAAGTAAATTGTTAGTGAGAATCATATGAACATCATGGAAAGTCAAGCTAGAAGACTGAGTCATGTACTGGAACTCTTTAATAAAGGTGGAGGAGTTAGAGGCATAGGAACCCAGTCTGCTCTCTATTTGAGAGAGTTCTCTTAGTGAGAAAGGAACATGTACTCTGACAAGGGCATCTACTCCAGCCACTTCCCTCAGGGGAAGGACAGAAGCTGTTTTAGGTGTCCCTGGAGGAGAAGGAATTGGAGGTTTGGCTGTGGCCTTAGAACGTGTGATAGGAGAGGTAAAGGTCGGAGCTAACACAAGGCGATTAGCATGGGCTGCAGCTGGCACAGAAGGAGGGGAGGGGTCGGGAGAGGTTGAGCTAGTAGACTCTGAGGTATCTTGGTGAGAGGAATTCAAGGTAGCAGTTTGGGTTTTCAGCAGCATGGAAACAGGGGGTGGGGGGTTCGTCAGCTGGATCTAAGGGTGTTGTGTCTCTAAAGGGGGTTGAGTAGGTTCCATGGCTAAAAGGACCTGGGATGGGGAACAGGCAGAACACATGCACCAGTGTTTGTTGTTATTAGACGTCTGACCGTCTGACCGCAGCAAACAGACCACTCCAGAAGACACGGTGGGGGGGGGGGGAGGTTTATTCAGGAGATAGGGCAAAGGTGGGAGGAAGAAGATGGAAGAAGAAGAAGAGAGAGGAAGAGAAGTAGAGGCCGGCCATGACCACGTGGAGAGAGAGGAAGGGGAGAGGAGACAGAGAGGAAAGAGGGTAAGAGATTAAGAGAGTAAGAGAGAGAGAGGAGGGGGCAAACAGCCCCTTTTATAGTGGACCAGGCCTACTTGGCTGTTGCCAGATAACTGTGGGGAGGAGCATACCTGGCTGTTGCCAGGTAACTATGGAGGTGGAGTTTAGACAGAATACTAACAGTGGAAGTAAGCTTTTGAACCTTGAAGAAATCTTAAAAGTTGAAAAAAAAAATGTTGGACATATATCACGAGTGTTAGAGAGAAAAGGAAACATTTAAACAAAAACAAGAAAATTTTCGGTTGAAAAGCACAAACATTATTGCTTTAGGTGTTCCTGTTAGGGAGAAAAGGATACGTTTAAAATTTTTGGTTGAAAAACAGAAACGTTGTTGCAAGTCTTCCTGTTGGGGAGAAGAAGCATTAATGGAGGGTTAAGAAGCTGGGGGTGGGGGTGGGGGGCCTTGCTCTGCCATGAGGCCTCTGCTTCTAGCAGAGTAGTCAAGGTATTCCCCCTTTGCTTTTCTTAGGAAGCCGACCTTGAAAAAAGCTCAAAGCAAGAAACATAGGGGCTTGTTAGGAGAGTCAGAAGCAGTGGGATTCTGTGTAAAAGACTAAGCCATAGGAGACACGTGGGAGCTGGGTTGGAGCTGGCAGCTCCTGGGGGAAGCTGGCAGGCAGCAACTGTAGAGTGAAAAATTATAAAGACCATTTTATAAAATACATGTAGACTTTTTCTTTGCCCTTAGACCTGGGCAGAAAAATGCAGGTCCCAGAACTCGGAACTGAAAATAAGATTTCAGGCCTTCACTACCCCAGGACACATTCTGGATGGATTACATTCCTCAAGCATCAGGCAGTAGGCCCACCTATGGGTGGGAGAGGCCCAAGGCAGGAAGACACATTCCTGACCACAGATAAAGATGCAAGCCATCTAGGTGGGGCTATAGCTGGATCGTTTAGGGTAGGTTCCTCTGAAATGTTCCACTGTTTTGAGTTACCCTCCCCCCACCCCTTGGTCTTTCCAGTGTTAGAACCTGTTGGTGTTCAAACTTTGTAAAGCAACCAATCATGTGTAACCGCGTGAAAATACAACCAATCATGTGTAACCGCGCGAAAATTTCTCCCTTTCCCTATAAAAGAAACCCCTCAGCTTGCTGGCCTTTTGTCAAAATTCTGTTCCTGTGTGGACAAGCAGTTTTGATCTTGGTTAGCCAATTCCCCAATAAACCTCTGCTGATTGCAACCAGGTATGGTTTCTTGTGATTCTTGGGTGGTCATGATTTCCTGAGATTTGAGGAAGGGTCTCCCGAGTATGGGGCTCTTCACAACAAGGCCAGGCCTGGCTAGGCCTGGTGTTTTTAGCTGTGAGGAAGAAACTGTGAGGAATACAAGGCTGGGTAGCAAGCAGGTTTTTGCCCTGTTGCGTCAGGCAAGCCAGCTAAGCCAAATAGCTGTAGCCTGCTCCAAATGACTTGGGGGGGGGGGGGGGAAGCATTCACTAGCCTGCAGCAAGGCTGACCCCTGGGGGAGGTGCAGAGAGTGGAGATTAGGGAGTTGTCCCCATCTTGGTCTTGAGCTGGATAACATGTGGGGAGACCTAGTCTTTTTGAACTAGGTAGGAGTTAGACTGTAGCTAAGAATCAGAGAGAGAGAGAGGGGAGAGGGGAGAGGGGAGGAGAGAGGAGGAGAGAGGAGAGAGGGAGAGAGAGAGAGAGGAGAGAGAGAGGAGAGAGGAGAGAGAGGAGAGAGGAGAGAGAGAGGAGAGAGGAGAGAAGAGAGAAGAGAGAAAAGAGAGAGAGAAGAGAGACCTGCCTAGTCTTGTGAACTAGGCTGGAGTTACAGTTCCATGGAGAGGTTTTTGCGGGCGCCAGGGGGGTACATTCTTAGAGCTGGCGTACATGTCCTTTACCACCTGTGAGAAACGATGTAGCTTGGCTCACGGGCATGGATCTCTTGTTGCATGGGTCGGGAACATCTTTTGTCAGGCGTGGATGTCTCAGGGAGGCGGATCTGTTGCAGTGGAGCACAAGCAAAGCGGGCACAGTCTGGCTGAGCCAGTCTCACAACGCAGGAAGCTGACACAGCGGGGCTCGCACTTGGACAGGGAACAAACTCAGCCCGATTTTAGCTGAGAGAAAACAGGGAGAGCTCTCCCTGGCGCACTGCACCTCGCTGGAAGGATACTTGCTTAGCAGACTCTGCAGCCCAGCTCCTGTGGTTTGCGTGGGTGTTCCCGCCCCACGTTGTTTGTGCCAGCTATGGGAAAAAAAAAAACTCTCGGGGCAGAGTCCTAAGGCAGGGTATTCCACGCTGGGGGGGTCTGGTTCCAACAGCAGCCTTGGCAGGCGGGCTGCTGCATCAGGAATTCCTCCACCTGGTCACAGGGTGGCAGGAGGCCCCACATTTTCCAGAAGGTCCAGTTCCAAAGGCTGGAAACCAGTGGTAGGCCCAGACAACACTTGGAGTCCAAGAGATCAAAGCTTTACTGTTCACGGCCTGGTGAATGGGTCTGGATGTGGGCACCTCCCAAAAAAGCCAGGGGAGCTGGCTTTTTATAGGGAGGGGGAAGAGGGAGGGAATAACTTAATTAGCTACACCCCCCCCCCGCCCCCGCCGCTGCTTTTAGATAACTGGCTTATTAGTCATGCCCTCTACCTGTTTCTTGACTGACCTGGGAAGGTAAAATGGACCAGGATACCTTTCCATGGCCCCACAGGGGAAGGAGAGGGAGGGAGTGAGGAAAGTCATAAAGACAGAGAAACAGAGACACACAGCGTACAAAATGTCTGGATTCTATAGGAAGAGCCTCTGGGGGAGGGAAAGCCCAGTCCTGAGATTGGAAAGTTCAAGGTACAAGGTGAAGTGTGCCAGCCATGCCCTGTAACAGGTGGGGACTGAGTAGAGCTGGGAGAACCTGCAAGTCCCATCAGCTTTGGTGTGTTAAATGTATGCATGTCAGCAGCTTGTTTCAGCTCTGAATCCCGACAGCCACAAAACAAAACTCTTGTTTCCCAAAGTGTCTCTCTAATGGTTACTATCCTGGGCACCCTTCTACATGTGGGACAGACTGATAACTCCACTGCAAGTTGAGGAATGGGCTGTGCAAGCTATCCACCTTGATTCCAGAGTAAGAAGGGAAAGAGCCTATTGAGTACTGTGAGGGGATCTCTGGCTGAAGTCAGGACCTGTGAGCACAGGGTCACTGCCCACAAAGGGGAGGAGCGGGCAGCACAGCAGCGGTAGGTGGAGTCCTCCCTGGGGCTGGCGGGGCAGACAGATGGGTAAGCCATTGGAGGACAAGCACTAGTGCTACTGAAACGTCAATCCTTGCAGATCTTGAAACCTAAACGAAGATTCCTGCAGATCTTGAAAACGTCTGGCCCTGGACTGGAATTCTGGGCCAGGAACATTTCTACACTGTGTCCCTTAAGAACACTCTAACGCTAAGGGAGGTGCTCATGTCACTCAAAACTCACTGGCCAATCAGAGCCTTCAGGCGGACCTGCCAGTCAGAAAAAGAGGCGGATTTTTCCGGGTGCCCTGAGGCAGGCTTTAATGTTTTGGTATGACTTGCTTTCTGTTTTACCGCGGGATGCTATGAAGGCCGCTCAGTCAAGCTCCGAAGTTGTGACATGGTGAGCACAGGGTCACTGCCAACAACCGGGAGGAGCCGGGAGCTGAGCATCGGGAGCTGATGTGTTTATTTCCTCCGGGACAGGGTGGGAACCCGTGGGCAAATGCGGCCGCCTGGGAGGACCTAGCCGCTCGCTGGACCCAGCAGTAGCCACTGAATAACTTCTCTGTAGGGGCTGCATGTGCCCAGAACATTTGGAAAAGTGGCTTGTATTTAGAAACATCCTTGGCTTGATGCCAAATCCAGAGAGCTCTGGTTTCTACAAGTTCTGTTCTTAGCATTTAACATTAAGGTGTAGGATCCTTTAGGAGTTGATTTTGTGAAGGCTGTAAAAGGCATCTCATGTGCTGGGTAGACATTTAGTATCAAGCTGGGATGTAGAAGAGTAGAATTGATGACATAAAGGATTTACTAATGCTTAGGAGATGGTAAGTCACACCAAGTAGAACTTAGCCTGTAAAACACTCCATAGATCCGTGTATGCTAACCAGGCCTGTTAGAGGTTAGGATGCTAAGATACACATGTTTGTTCACCAGGATTGTCCAGAAAAATGGCTCTAAACCATAACAAGGGAAACAACCCTGATTTACAACCAGCCACTAGGCCCATCCCCATATCAAAGAACAGGCCTCTAACAAGCTGTTCAATGGGGCCTTACAGGATCACAACCAACAGTAAGGCCTGGTGTGCCATAAAGGTTTGGTTTCCTTCTTGAGAAAAGCATAGTTCTGCCTTATGGGCAAGATGACACCAGGTGACAACCGTTTGAAAAGGTTTATAAAAAACAAAAAAAAACATGGTTGTGTTGAGTGCTAGTCTGGGGCCTAGTCCTTGGGAGCTCTCCCTGAGGCCCTGGGTATAGATATAAAACAGAGCCCTTCTCTAATACCAGGAATATGCTTAGGAAAGCTGATAATGGCCTGGGGCCAGGGCCTTTGGGAGGGGTTCCTACAGATTCTGGGAACACAACTCTTCCCACCATTTGGGGTTTTGGTAATCAGTCCCAAGGCCACTATAGGCTTGGTCAGGAATGAGTTTGAGATACTCTGAGTTCCCCTTGTGCAGGACTGTTTGATTAGACTCCTCCTGAGTGTGTCCTATTGTGTGATGCTTCTGCTGACTTCACAGTTTCTTCATTTGTTTCCTTCCATTTCCCCCGTGTAAGTAGAATACAAGATGGTATTCTTCTTAAGAAGCTAACTGAGCATAAGAAATAGCTTGTGCACGACCTTGAGCCTCCTGTGTATGGCTTCCATGCCTCAGCAGGGTGGGAAATCTGCCAACAGACCCTGACCCAGATGTCTAGCAGGCAGATCTTCCCCTTACCCCTCCACCTCCTTCTCTCTCTCTCTGCTTCAGAGAAACAGGGGTACACTTTTACTCTGCTTTTAGAAACAGGAAAATGCCTCCCAACATTTCCTTTTGTTTCTTCCTTGACCACAGCTACTAAAAAGCCACAAGCCACCTTCCTAAAAGACCAACAACCCTCTACCCTGCCTCCCGGGGTCCTTGTATTTATGTACCTTCCAGAAAGTTGCAGAATTCCAGATGTCACACCAACACAGAAATATGTACCTGGCAAAAACATGCTTCTGCTAGAGCATGAGGCAAACCATGGTTGGTGGCTGCAGACAGCCAGAAGCAGCCTGACATCCCTACACCTGGGATTAAAATGAAAGCACATTCTTATAATTATATTTCTCTGTCTTCTAACGAAACCACAATTTCAGAATTCTCAAAAATATCACTACAAACCAGAATTGAATACAAGCTATTATCAAGAGATTTTTTATATTAATCTTTCAATTGTGTATAGAGTGAGTTCTTTCTTGCTTTCCTCTTGGTTAAACTTTCTGCATCCTTAAATAAGAGGGATATATCATAATAGAGTTTTAAAATTACTCACTTGAGTCATGTAATTAACTGTCAGTTGCACATCAGGAAAAGCGATTTACATTTGGAGCATGGTTTCTACCTTCAGATCAGAACAGGAGGAACAGTTTACTGTGTACACTTCAGGGTAAAACAGGATAGGCAATAGCTAGATTGTGGACTAAAATTTAAGGGAGTTAGCAGCAGGGGTCACCTTTGTGAAGGAAGACCTGCTTCAGGCAGGGTGGTGATTTTGTTATTTTGCAGCATGTATTCATTCATGGATATAAATGAAAACAGACCAGATGGGTGGGTGTACGATTTAGGGAGGTTTGTGTTGAGCCAATGAATATTGAATTCTAATTAGGGGACTGTCCTATGGAGTTATGTACAATCGTTGTTGACATAGTTAAGTCAGCTCAGAGGGTTGAGACACCAGGCCTTTGGCTGTAGCTATGTGTGTCAGGTTACAGGTCTCAGCAGGTAACAGAACAAGGGAGTTAAGGTAAAACAGTATCCTATTAATGCTGTGGACCTGGCTGTCAGGTTTCCCAGCATCCCTCAGTCCCTACCTGTCACAGGGTATGGCTGGCATACCCACCCTCTAGCTTAGGGATCGGGGTGCCCTTCTCCTAGCCGCTCTTCCTTATGTTATTCAACCACTTTGGGTACCTGGTCTTTTTCATCTGTCATGTACCCTCCGGGCCTCTTAGTCTGGCTCCCCCTTCTCCTTTTCACCCTTTTCTTCACAGGGCTCAGGGTCATGTCCACTCTGGGCTCTCCCAGAGGCCCTGCCCTGGCTATGCTCTCCCTTTTATCTATAACAAACTTTCTACTCCACCAAACCTAGGAGCAGCCATGTCCTTTCCTTTTCGTTTCTATTTTTCATTTACCTTCCATTTACTGTTCCTTGTTGTCAAATTCATGGCCACTCTTTGCTTTATTGTGGTTATTGCTTGATTTGGCTGAAGTTGAGCTACAGGACTTCCCAGCTGTGAGGTAGAGGTGGCTGCACTAGACATTCAGTGTGTAATGGTATGTGCACACAAAGGACCTGGGCCATAGGAAGCTGGGTTGCTTATAATATCACTGTCCAGTGTACACACACAAGTATTGCTTTTGGTGTGCAATGGGAAGACAGATTTCAAAACTGAAGTTCTGCTAAGTGTTTTAGTTAGGATAGATGACAGAGGTTCTGGTTAGTCAACAAAATGGTGGACTGAGTATAAGGACTATCTTGTACCTCACTGGTACAAATTGGCATAATTATGCTCTAATTGTATTTTGAGAGAAAAGTTTCATTTTAACAGGAAGGGTTATATGTAGGAGGAACTAAGGTGGGAGGAGTATGAAGAGGAAGAAAGGAGCAAGAAGAGGAGGAGAAGAAGGAGAGGAGAAGCTAGGTGATGAGAGAGAGAAAGAGGGGGGAGACAGGGAGGCAGATGTTCATGTATCTCCTCCAGTCAAAGATAGTTGATATATCTAGGTTGGGTAGTGGGTTACACCTCTGATTGAGCAATAGCAAACTTATAAAGCCTTTGATTAACATTTTTTTTTTAAAAAAATGTATAAGTGCAAAAAGGAAAAGGGGGCATGGGATAGGGGTTTTCTAAGGTGGGGGGGGATGGGGAAAGGGGATGGCATCTGACGTGTAAATAAAATATTCAATTTTAAAAAAAGTTAAAAGTCAAAAAAAAAAAAAAAAAAAAAAACCTGAAGTTCTGGTTTCTAGACGTTCTGAACATTGCGTTGCAAATTCAGTTTTGTGTGATAAAGTTTACAAATAATTTAGAAACTGGTAGAGAAGACGTGATGATCACCCTCCAGTAATAGTTGATTAGAATCCTCTTAACTTCCCACTACCAGCAACCACAATGGTGTGATTCATGGAAATT
The DNA here is from genome assembly GCF_011762505.2 of Arvicanthis niloticus. Classification (NCBI taxonomy): domain Eukaryota; kingdom Metazoa; phylum Chordata; class Mammalia; order Rodentia; family Muridae; genus Arvicanthis; species Arvicanthis niloticus. The sequence goes on from NC_047678.1 coordinate 44,405,452, forward strand.
CAGTTCCAGGGTTCAAAAGGAGTGTCTGAGTTGCAGAGGTTGATCAGGTGTGCAGGTGGGTAAGGCAGATTCCACATCATGTGCCATAATCCACATGCCAGGAAGCAGACATTAAATTTTTCTTCAGGATTAAATGGTGCATGAGCTCAGTGGGGCTTGGTTTGTGTGAGATCACAAGGAGGCATTGGGGTGGGGGGCTCATCCAAAGCCCACCTTTCTGCTCACCTCCATACAGAGAGAGCTCTAGAGCCTGGGGCCTTTCTGTTAGGAAGTGAGTTCAGTACTGGCTGGAGGGTCAGAAAAATTAACAGTTTAGGGGTCACTTTGAGATATTTTTGTGGGAGTTGTAAAGTCCTATGGTTTTTAAATTTATATTTAGATGACATTGGTCAAGTTTATAGAGTTTCTGCCTGAGTTTCCTTGGATCTTTCTATTAAAACTTGACTATAATTTGGGGCTTATGTTCTTGGCTTTTTTTTCTGCATCTCCTTACTCTTTCACAGATACTGTAAATCTTTTCATTGTTGTAGCTCCGTGATAAGTATGGATGGAATTCACATTGTGCCAAAATATGAACTATCTCTTCATAATCCTACTGACAATTCTGAGTTGTTTTTTTTTTCCACATGGCAAATAGCTTTGCAATAGGGTTTTCTGTTTTATATTGTTAAGCATTTTCTTTAGATTGTTTTGAATTTATACTCCAAATTTAACATACCTAACATCCTTTTTTCTCTCTCTCTCTCTCTTTCTTTCTTTCTTTCTTTCTTTCTTTCTTTCTTTCTTTCTTTCTTTTTTTAAAAGACATCACCTTAATGGTGTTGAGAGTTGTATAAATGGGTAAAAGATATTCTACATAATTATTCATTTAGAAAACTATAGTAAGTGTGTGAAACTGAAACTGATGGGAAATAATAATCTATACCCAAGGAATCCCATTGTACCAAGTTCTCATGAAAATGATAGAATTACCATGGAACCTAGCAATCTTCTCAGTATATTTTGTGTGCAGTTGAAATTACTTTTTTATTTTAATTTTTCATATTGGATATTTTATTTATTTATAATACAGATGTCATCCTTTTCCCCATTTCCCCTCCCTAGAACCCCCATCCCATACCCCCTTCTACTTTATGCTTTTTATACCATTTTGATTACATGCATGTATTAACATCAGTTCTAGGTTGAGGGTCTAGCAATACGATAGATGCAAATAGTTGAGGAATAAGCAATACAATAAACACAAAGAGTGAAAGAAAAAGCAAGGCATTAAACCCAGTTACGTGAACACTCCTGTGATCACTATTTCTAAAGGCTTATCAGGATGACCAAAGTATCTGAGCCTACTTCCCTATCCTAGCCCAAGGTCATTTTCACGTCTAAAGCCTACTTCCTTGTTCTAGCCTAATATTTAGATTCTTACCTGACATTAGTTCTTCGTTGTAGCCTACGATTTAGACTCCTACCTGAAATTTCTTCTTTGTTCTAGTCTAATGTCAGATTCCTACTTGAAGCCTACTTCCTTGTTCTTGGCCAATGTCATATTCCTGCCAAGCAGCCCCTTTCCTTGTCCTTGGCCCATGTCAGCTTCTTGTCAAGCAGCCGGAAAGGCTCTCCACCTCTCCCTACTTTTTATTTTGTTAACAAGACTGAGCCTGTCTTAGGTCATTCTGACAAGGATGCCTTCCTTACCCATCATGGAATATGCATTATCAAAGGCAATGCATTTCTGTCTTAGTTTGGTAAGGCTCTGTGCAGAATCTTACCCATCCTTGACTTGCCAGCTTGTTAATTTAATAACTCTGACTTGGGGTCCTTTTTCAAGTTTGAGCCATGTACTTTGGCTGCCAGCATGTTGATGTTGTTAAAGATAAGCTTAACACATTGGGCAGGAATAAAAGTATTCACAGGACAAGAAGGGTTAGCCTGATCAAGCTAGATATGCCATTCCTGAGGTTTGTCCAAAATGGAAATATTGAGCTCAGGCCATGGATAATTTTATCGGCATTATCTGCAGCATCAAAGGTCAACAGAGCAGCATTCTTTAAATTCATAATCTCACTATGGAAAGTTAACATACCCAGAGAGGTGTTAGGGTTATGCCAACTATCCTACAGGTGTCTTTAAACTTTTTTCTAATTATAATGACAATCATTGTGAATTTCAAAAGTAACACTACTCCAATGTTATTTGTCATAACACTTGGGATGGCTCCTAACTCTTGAACCCTGAACCTCCTTCAGATAATTTGAATGGGTTATAGAGCATCATTCGTTATTCCAGATAGCTATATAAATCCTTTTGTATACCCAACACATTAGTAACATTTTTTGCTAGATGGTTAACAAAAATAGTTGTCTTAACTCCTTGTGTTAATGCTATTGCAGAAGCAGTGGTGCTAACAATTAATGGAATTAAAGCTGTTATACCAGCAATAATCAAGCCTGCTACCTTCTTGCTTCTGCTTAAAGCCTAACTCACTTCTTCCAGCATTTTCAAGCTTTTTTCAGAGAATCAAAGTTTTCTAATACTCAGGGCAGTGAGACGAAATCTGGTTGATAGACCCCCCATAACAGAAATGCCAGGTTCAACACACTAACATAGTTGGAAATCATACAGTCAATGCAACTTACAATAAATGCTGTAGAAGAGACAAAACCAATTTTAGCTTGACAATTAAAAGAGCTTTAAAACATGCACTAACCCTTGTTTGAAATCCAGATCCTGTCCCAACATTATCTCTCGCTATCTTAACATCATAGCGAGCTTCAGCTAGCTTCCAAATATGTCTCTGACAAAGTCCAGATCCAGTCTTCTAAACATAGACTGTTATTTCCCATATTGGATTGATTTCTAGACCAGTACATGATTGAGTCCTAATAGCTGGGCACCTTTAAGAAGAATACAAAAGATATAGTTTCTCTTTTCGATTCTCTATCCCACAAGGTCTAAAAACTTGAGGCAAGGCAGCTTGTCCCATCTGGGATATAGTCAAGCAAAGGTGGGTCAGGAACATATGTCCAATACAGCTCCCCAGTCACCCTTGTCAGGGCACTCAGCAAGCTCACAGGTCAGCATCATTCTTTGTCTCTGCAACAATATGTCTCACCAATCTTTTTAAAGTTCCATGGGCCACTTCCACAATACCTTGTCCTTGAGCATTATATAAAATCCCCGTAATAAATTGTTGACAAAAAGTCTTGACTGCTCAACTACAATCGCCAGACCCATTATCTGTTTTTTTAATTGGATATTTTACTTATTTACCTTTCAATGTTATCTCCTCTCCCACCCACCCCCAAAACCCCTTATCGCATCCCCCCTCCTCTTATTTCTATGCTCCCACCATCCTCCCATTCCCACCTCTCAGCTCTCAAATTCCCCCAAACTAGGGAATCCAAAATTTTAGGCACCAAGGCCCTCCACTTCCACTGATGCCTGAGAAGGCTACCCTCAACCTATACAGGTGGAGCCATGAGTCCCTCCCTTTGTGTTCTCAGGATGGAGGTTTTAGAATGGCTATTCCAGCTTGTTTCTTAGGACCATTTGCTTGAAAACTTGTTTTCCAGCCTTTTAATCTAAGGTAGTGTCTGTCTTTGTCACTGAGGTGGGTTTCTTGTATGCAGCAAAATGCTGGGTCCTGTTTAAGTATCCAGTCCGTTAGCCTATGTCTTTTTATTGGGGAATTGAGTCCATTGATGTTAAGAGATATTAAGGAGAGGAGATTGTTGTTTCTTGTTATTTTTGTTATTAGTGGTGGCATTGTTTGTGTCGCTATCTTCTTTTCCTTAGATTTGTTGGATGAGGATTACTTTCTTGCTCTTTCTAGGGTATAATTTCCCTCCGTGTATTGGAGCTTTCCCGCTATTATCCTTTGTAGTGCTGGGTTTGTGGAAAGATATTATGTAAATTTGGTTTTGTCATGGAATATCTTGGTTTCTCTATCTATGGTAATTGAGAGTTTTTCTGGGTATAGTAGCCTGGGCTAGCATTTGTGTTCTCTTAGGGTCTGTATGACATCTGTCCAGCATCTTCTTGCTTTTATAGTATCTGATGAGAAGTCTAGTATAATTCTGATAGGTCTGCCTTTATATGTTACTTGGCCTTTTTCCCTTACTGCATTTAATATTCTTTCTTTGTTTTGTGCACTTGGTGTTTTGATTATTATGTGACGGGAGGTATTTCTTTTCTGGTCTAGTCTATTTGGCATTCTGTAGGCTTCTTGTATGTTTATGGGCATCTTGTTCTTTAGGTTAGGGAAGTTTTCTTCTATAATTTTGTTGAAGATACTTATTGGCCCTTTAAGTTGGGACTCTTCACTCTCTTCTATACCTATTATCCTTAGGTTTGGTCTTCTCACTGTGTCCTGGATTCCCTGAATGTTTTGTGTTAAGAAGTTTTTTCATTTTGCGTTTTCTTTGACAGTTGTGTCAATATTTTCTATGGTATCTTCTGCACCTGAGATTCTCTTTTCTATCTCTTGTATTCTGTCAGTGATGCTTGTGTCTATGACTCCTGATTTCTTTCCTAGGTTTTCTATCTCCAGCGTAGTCTCCCTTTGAGATTTCTTTATTGTTTCTACTTCCATTTTTATGTCCTGGATGGTTTTGTTCAATTCCTTCACCTGTTTGGCTGTGTTTTCTTTTAATTCTTTAAGGGATTTTTGTGTTTCCTCTTTAAGGGCTTCTACCTGTTTACCTGTGTTCTCCTCAATTTCTTTCAGAGTGTTATTTATGTCCTTCTTAAAGTTCTCTATCATTGTCATTAGAAGTGATTTTAAATCTGAATCTTGCTTTCCTGGTGATATGGGGAATTCAGGACTTTCTAGTACGGGAGAACTAGGTTCTGATGATGCCAAGTACCCTGGGTTGCTGATGCTGATGTTCTTGAGCTTGCCTTTTGCCATCTGGATCTCCTTAGTGCTACCTGCCCTGTCTCTGATTGGAGCCTGTCTTTCCTATTATCTTGGTTGTGTCAGAACTGTGTGGGGTAGGTATTGCTACTGTGGATAGAGCTAAGGCCCAAGATCTGCTCTGTGCTTAGGCACAGACTAGAAGGAACCAGTGTTCCAGACCAGAAGTGAATTCCTGGGTCCTAGTGGGTACCAGTTACTCCCTGTTTGGAGCGGGTGATGTTGTCTCCTTACCTAAGATACTGCCCAGGTTAAAGCTCCTCGGAGCCCTGCTTCCTCTGAGTTTTGTGAGATTGAGTGCAGAGCTGCTGCTGGGATCTTCTCAGTGCTCAGGCCCAGACCAGAAGGAGAAATTACTTTTAAGAAGTACTACAATTCTCATGTTCATTGCAATTGTATTCATGTTGGCCTAATTATGAGAATAACCTCAATGCTGATTTGTTGAGGACAAGCTGGGTGCCTCAGGAGGACCTTGTGCTAAAGGAATGCAGACAATAGCAATGGTTAAAGGTTTAAGTACTGTAAAGACTCTCACAGCCAGTGCTGTATTGGTCATAATACAGCATGTAATTACAGCTTAAGCAGTGTCAACCCACTTCTTTCTCCCATCTGATTTTAATCTTTAGTGTACTCGTATTGTCAGAAAATGTAAGAACTGCAGCCATCTTGTCTACATTACAGGTAGCAATAGAAAACTAAGGGCAGAAAGCACAGAATTTAGCTGAAGCAATCTCCTTCAAAAGGTTTTTTCCAATGTTCTTTTAGAACATTTTGTGGGAAAGAGAAGTGAAATATTAAGCTTTCTGTAGCAAGAGTTGTTACAGATGAGAAACAAATGTTTTATTATAGTATAGTGTAAAATTTCAGAGAGTGTCTGTATTTGGAGAGCTTTCTGCCAATTAGTTATACTGCATGAAAAAGTAAAAATGAGGCTAAGAAACAGACTGACCGTTTTGAATATTATAAATACTGACAATAAATTACAGGTGAACAAACATGTAATAGTTTTAGATAAGAGATTTATGTCTTTGTTTTCTCTGGATTAAGTTACCTATTTTAGATGGTAACACTTTCATTTTTGCTTTGGAGAATGTGTTTAAACATTTAACATTTTTATACATCAGTTTCCTTATGCATAATGTATAATTAATGTAGGAATTTTGTATAACATCACATATTTATTTCTATTATTTGAATGGTTGTTCAAACATTTGTTTTTCTTAACAACCAGGAGTATTCCTTTGGAATGAAATGAGCAGAAATCTCTGTAATTCCACATTCCAAACTAGTGAAACCTAGCATAAGCTTTTGTTTCCTACATGATCTATATTTCGCATTGCTGAGAGCAAAACTTCTGATTTCACAGATAGACTGGGCCCAAGATGAGCTTGTCATGAACTCCTGTGTTGCAGGTTATTTGGTCACATTGTGAACCCTAAGACTGTCTAATTTACTTTAAAAAGAAAAAAAAAGGGCCGGGCAGTGGTGGCGCACGCCTTTAATCCCAGCACTTGGGAGGCAGAGGCAGGCTGATTTCTGAGTTCGAGGCCAGCCTGGTCTACCGAGTGAGTTCCAGGACAGCCAAGCCTACACAGAGAGACCCTGTCTCAAAAAACCAAAAAAAAAAAAAAAAAAAAAAAAAAAAAAAAAAAAAAAAAAAAAAGAGAGAAAGAAAGAAAGAAAGAAAGAAAGAAAGAAAGAAAGAAAGAAAAAAAGGAGGGGGAAGGGCTGTTTCTAATTGTGGTATGGCTCAGCCCTTAGTACACACCTTTGCTCCCAAACGATGAAGGTAAAGTTAGTTTTAGAAGGAAGCACTCAGGTTTGAAAGTGATGTCTAATTGACAAAATGATGAATCAGAGAAAGATCTGACAGAATAGGATCTGCCCAGCTCTCAAGAGAAGAGAGAGGGAGGAGAGGCAACATAAGAGGAGGGTGACAGGGGAAGGCAGTTTTACCTGGAGAGTTTTATGGAAACAGGCTAAAGAGGGAACAAGCTAGACACAGGTGAAGATAGAATGATCCAGAGAATGAGAATGTGCCACAAGATGAGAACAGGTTGCTGGAGTTCACTTGAGACCAATGGCAGCACTTCAGTCTGAAGTGAAAGAAGCCAGTTGGAATCAGTTGGCATGAAGAGGAATTTGAGCCAGAACAGCTGAGTTTAGCAGCAGGCAAGAGTTCAGAAAGACAAAGAAAGGGTGAGTTTATTCAGCAGTTAAGTCCTAGGTGCCCAAAACATTCTAGACCTAGATAAGATAGTCAGGAATATAGAAGCTTCCAGAACTAGGTCTAGGTTATCAGAAAGAGGAAGTAAGGCGCCTATATGAAATTTTTACACTCCTGTGTGAGGGTCATCCTCTACAAAAACAGCAAATTGTATCTGTCACAATCATGCTATCCCTGTTTTCACTATTTTGCTTTTTTTGCTCATTATCACTTCCCTTTTTTTTGCACTTTCCTTTAAGCAATATTGAATAAATTTTTTAATTTTTGTTTTGGATACTTTCTTTATTTACATTTCAATTGTTTTCCCATTTCCAGGTCTCCTTTTCAGAAAAGCTCTATCCCATTTGCCCTCCCCTGCCTCTGTGAGGGTGCTTCCCCCCCCCCCACTACAGTCTTCCCACCCTGGCATTACCCTACACCAGGGCATTGGGCATGCTCAGGTGATCTGGTCAGTTCAGGTCAGTCAACAGAGTCTAGCATGAGAGAGAGTGGGGATGGAGGGGCAAGAGATGAGAAAATTGGAAAGAAGACAGAAAGTCTGATCAAGTCCCCTTTATTGAAAGGAAATCCTGGGTATTTATAGGCACAAGCAGAGGAACACAGCTGAAGACAATTTACCACGTGTGCCTTGCAGCTGTGGGCACTAAACAACAAAACAAGGTATGTGAGAAAAACAAAATGTTTATCAGAGTGTGCTCAGCTGTTGTGGACTGTTGAAAAACAAGTCTCTTGTCAGGGTATACGGCCTGAGATGGCTGCAAAGATGATAGCCGCTTTCTACTAGGAGTTGGCTCCCAACATGTAGGCCCAAGGGCAGCTCCTCCCACCGACATCCACCAAGGTCATCCTCTGCCCCATATGTGGCCAGAGCCATGGGTTCCTCCATGTGCACACTTTGGTTGGTGGTCCAGTCCCCTGGAGCTCCAGAGGGTCTGGCTGATTGATTCTGTTGCTTCCTCATGTGGCTGCAAACTCCTGCAACTCCTTTAGTCCTTTCTCCAACCCCTCCATCTGGGACCCCACACTCAGTCCAGTGGTTGGCTGTGAGCATCTACCTCTGTATTTATCAGACTCTGGCAAAGCCTCTCAGCAGATAGCTATATCAGGCTCCTGTCAACAAGCACTTCCTGGCATCCATAATAGCATCCAGGTTTTGTGACTGGCTATGGGATGGATCCCCAGGTGGAACAGTCTCTAGATGGCCTTTCCTTCTGTCTCTGCTCCACACTTTATCTCCATATTTCCTCCTGTGAGTTTTTGGTTCCCCCGTCTAAGAAGCACTGAAGCATCCACACTTTGGTCTTCCTTCTTCTTGGGCTTCATATGGTCTGTGAATTGAATCTTGGGTATTCTGAGCTTCTAGGCTAATATGCACTTATTAGGAGTGCATACCATGTGTGTTCTTTTGTGACTGGGTTAGCTCACTTAAAATGATATTTTCAAGTTCCATCCATTTGCCTAAGAATTTCATGAAGTCATTATTTTTAATAGCTGAGTAGTATTCCATTTTGTAAATGTACCACATTTTCAGTATCCATTCCTCTGTTGAGGGACATCTGGGTTGTTTTCAGCTTCTGGCTATTATAAATATTATAAATATGAACATAGTGGAACATGTGTCCTTATTACATGTTGGAGCATGTTCTGAGTATATGCCCAGTAGTAGTATAGGTGCCTCCTCAGGTAGACTATGTCCAGTTTTCTGAAGAACCTCCAGACTCATTTCCTGAGTGGTTGTACCTGCTTACAATCCCACCAGCAATGCAGGAGTGTTCCTCTTTCTCCACATCCTCACAAGCATCTGCTGTCACCTGAGTTTTTGATCTTAGTCATTCTGACTGGTGTGAGGTGGAATCTCAGGGTTGTTTTGATTTGCATTTCCCTGATGACTAAGGATGTTGAACATTTCTTTATGTGCGTCTTGGCCATTCGAGTTTCCTCAGTTGAAAATTCTCTGTTTAGCTCTGTTCCTCATTTTTTCAGTAGGGTTATTTGGTTCTCTGGAGTCTACCTTCTAGAGTTCTTTGTATATATTGGATATTAGCCCTCTATTGGATGTAAGATTGGTAAAGATCTTTTCCCAATCTGTTGGTTGCTGTTTTCTCCTATTGACAGTGTCTTTTGCTTTACAGAAGCTTTGCAATTTTGAGGTCTATTTGCTGATTCTTGATCTTAGGACCATAAGCCATTGGTGTTCTGTTCAAGAACCATTTCCCTGTACCCATGTGTTCAAGTCTTTTCCCCACTTTCACTTCTATTAAATTCAGTGTATCTGGTTTTATGTAGAGGTCCTTGATCCACTTGAACTTGAGCTTTGTACAGGGAGTTAAGAATGGATCAATTTGCATTCTTCTACATGTTGACCATCAGTTGAACTAACACCATTTGCTGAAAATGCTGTCTACTGATGGTTTTAGCTCCTTTGTCAAAGATCAAGTGACCATAGGTGTTTGGGTTCATTTCTTCAATTCTATTCCATTGATCTACCTGCCTGTCTCTGTACCAACACCATGCAGTTTTTATCGATACTTTGCTCTGTAGTACAGCTTGAGATCAAGGATGGTAATTCCTCCAGAAGTTCATTGATTAATGAGAATAGTTCTCCTATTTTTGGGTTTTTTGTTATTCCAAATAAATTTGAAAATTGCTCTTTCTACCTCTATGAAGAATTGAGCTGGAATCTTGATGGGGACTGCATTGAATTTGTAGATTTCTTTTGGTGAGATGACCATTTTTACTATATTAAACCTGCCATTCCATGAGCATGGGAGATCTTTCCATCTTCTGAGGTCTTCTTTGGTTTCTTTCTTCAGAGACTTGGAAGTTCTTCTTGTACAGATCTTTCACTTGCTTGGTTAGATTCACACCAAGATATTTTATACTGTCTGTGACTATTGAGAAGGGTGTTATTTCCCTAATTTCTTAGCCCGTTTATCCTTTGAGTAGAGGAAGGCTACTGATTTGTTTGAATTAATTTTATATTCAGCCAGTTTGCTGAAGTTGTTTATCAGTTGTAGGAGTTCTCTGGTGGAATTTTTGGGGTCACTGAAGTAAACAATCATGTCATCTACAAATAGTGATATTTTGACTTCTTCCTTTATAATCTGTATCCCTTTGATCTCCTTTTGTCCTCTAATTGCTCTAGCTAGAACTTCAATAACTATATTGAATAGATAGGGAGAGAATGGGCAGCCTTGCCTAGTTCCTGATTTTAGTGGGATTGCTTCAAGTTTGAATTAAGTTTTTAATTGAAGATAGATTCTTCTTTCATACAATGTATCCTGACCACTGTTTGCCCTCCCTACACTCCTCCTAGCTACCCCCCCCATCCTACCTATTCTCCTCTCCCCAAGATCCAACCTCATCCCTGTTTCCACTTAAGAAAGGAGCAGACCTCCAAAAGAAAACAGTCAAACAGGACAAAACAAGATAGAAAAAGACAAGGTGAAAGCCTTCATTTTGAGGCTGGACAAGACAGTCTGATAGGAGGAAAAGTGTCTCAAGTTCAAGCACATGAATCAGAATTACACCTACTCCCAATGTTAGGAGCAAAACACTAAAAGCTAAGCATAAAAACACTAAGCTAACAGCCATAATGTATCAGCAGACAACCTGGCACAGATCCATGCTGGCACCATGCTTGCCATTTTTGTCTCTGTAAGGTTCCTAGAAATCCAGTCAGTGTTAGTTATGGGTTCTTTCTCATATCAAGTGCCTCAAGTTAAACCAAACACCACCATTAAAGTCATGTTTAAAAAACAAAAGATGCAAAATTTAAGGTCATGGACTCTTCCTCTGTGATTTCAGTTCAGCACTGTTGCAGCAGTTGTTATATATTTGACAGAGTTAGAGCCCCAGTGAGGGAGGACACTGAGAGAGCATTGCATAAACCTGACAGAATGAAGCCTGAGTTGCACTTTGAGACCACAGGATGTTGAGATACCTAAGCTATGAGACACCTGCCATGGAGAGCTGCATGTAGGGAGTGGAAGTAACTAAACCAAGAGACAGATGAGGAGTTGCAGGGAGAGGGCCATGTAAGTCTTTAGAAACGAAGGCCCCATGTGTATGACACAGAGCTACAGGATTTGGTGTGTGGCCTGCTGGGTTTCTTGATTTACTCCAATCCTGTGAGGAGCCGTATTCGCCATTACAAGATGGCGCAGGCTTCTGCTTCCTGGTTCTTCACGGAAGCTTTACTTGAGAATGCACCTGCGCATGGCGTGAAAACCGAGTATGACAATTGGATGAAAGATTTGAGCCAATGAGGGATCTGCACGTCTCACAAAGCTTTATTTAAGCAGCGGGCTTTCTGAGCTCGGCGTCCTTCCCTCCACCTCACCATATTGAAGAGCTGTTCAATAAATGCTGTCAGAAGAATCCTGAGTGTGGCGTTCTCCTTATCGGCGAGGTAGCACGCTACAAATGGAACCGAAACCCGGGATGAAGCCGAACATCTCGGGGTTTTGACCAGTCACGAAGGACCCTGTTGGCTCGCAGAGGATTCAGAACTGACGGTGTGGAGAGTCTAGACGCTTTTCTGCATGAGAGCTCCAGTAAGCGGGATACAGTGGAAGACACCCTGCGCTGGAGAACCAGTCAACTGACGGAGCTGGCTGAATTCGGAAATGAAACAAAGGTGATTGCATAGTAACAAAAACGGGGCAAGAAATAAGTAAATAGAAACAGATAAAAAAGGTTTTAAAGATGCAAGGAGTAAATTACAGGCTGCTCTGAGTCAAGAGAGCCAAACAGATAAATAAATAAAGGTTATAGTAACGAAAATGGAGCAAGAAATAAGTGAGTAAAAACAGATGAAAAAGGCTTTACAGACGCAAGGAATAAATAGAAGGCTGCTCTAGACAGAGAGCTAAGCAGAATGATAATGTTAATTGATTTAACTTTCAAAATGGGTGTGATTCTGAGTTATATAGTTATATTTTTCTGGATAAAAACTCAATGTAAAGGTTTTTCTGGTTACTGGCTTAAGGAAAGGCTAATTTGGAAAAAAAGGTTTTTCTATGAGTTTTCTGAAGAGGTCATTAAGGTAGTAGTTATGTCTTCCAGAATTATATGGATCAGACATGACAGAGGTAGGCCTCCAGACACTAGATTTCAGAGAATCAAAATAATTATCTTGATACTAAACCTTGTTTTGAGATTTGTATATTGAAGAATACACAGCTTTGGAGAATGAATCTTATCACCTGCATGTTCACTGATGCCCTGGACTTCAGCTGGATGCAGTTAAGACAGACTTCAGATGCTTTCAATTTACCCTTCCCCTCATCCCTCTTCTAATATCTCAACACCCATGTTCAGCTTGACTCGCTTGGATTTCTCCCTGACCCAGGGATTCTCCTCGTGGATCTCTTCGGTCTTTTCTTACTTTAAGGAATGGGTGGGGGTAGGGTTATTTGGCTGCATGATTTTTGGGGGAGTGCTGCTTACCCTCTGGTTGCTCTGCAAATTCAAACAACAACATCAAAAGGATAAGGTGGTGATCACGCAAGCATTGCTTGCCGTGGAGCAGGGAACATCCCCTCAAGCCTGGTTGAATCTGCTTAAACAATGAGACACCATCACTTAACAGGATATCCTGAGGGCTCGTGTTCCCATTGCACCAGGTATCCTAGTGGTGGTCCTCCACACTTCCCGGGGCTCAGGTTCCCATTGCACGGGATAAAAGGTGTGGAGGGTCTCGTACTGTTTAACTGCCTTGAACGCCTATCGGTAGAACGGTGGGCTAGATCGGCAACCTAACAGCCCTCGATTGTTGTTGCAGTTTAATAAGGAAGGGGGAGATGTGAGGAGCCGCATTCGCCATTACAAGATGGCGCAGGCTTCTGCTTCCTGGTTCTTCACGGAAGCTTTACTTGAGAATGCGCCTGCGCATGGCGCGAAAACCGAGTATGACAATTGGATGAAAGATTTGAGCCAATGAGGGATCTGCACGTCTCACAAAGCTTTATTTAAGCAGCGGGCTTTCTGAGCTCGGCGTCCTTCCCCTTTTCTCCATCTTGAAGAGCTGTTCAATAAATGCTGTCAGAAGAATCCTGAGTGTGGCGTTCTCCTTATCGGCGAGGTAGCGCGTCGCACAATCCCCCCTCACTATGTACACATTCCTCTCTATTGGAATGGAAGGGGTATTCTGTTCCATTGTATGTTAGAAATATATAACTTGATTTCTGATTTTATAAGATGGGACAACCAAGAGATTGTCTTGAGTTTCAAGAGACTTTGGGTATTCAGAGAGCTTACAGGCTGCTGCAGACTAGAAGGATCATTGAAGATAAACTGAATGCATTTTCATCGTAGATAACTATGAACCTATAGAGACCAGGGTCAGAATGTAGTTGATTGAATCAAAAAGGCTCCCAGATAATGTGATATCTTTGAACACTTGTCTCTCCATTGTGCCTTTCCTTGGTGGGTAGGGATTATAAAGTTAGGGTCCATGAATCACTGAAGGAAGACCCCAGCGTCAAGTAGCGTGCAAAAACAAACATGGTTTTATTCTGCATAATTCTAGCATGCAGGGATCTACCATTCGCTAGGATGGAGACAGATATGTAAATTTTGCAAGCTCAATTTAAAGCCAATTAGGAGAATTTCAGAGAGCAGTAGGTGACATTTATCCTGATTGGTTGACTCAATTTCCAGGAGTATGGGTAGCTTTGAGACTGGTCAAGATTCTGGGAAATTTGGGGGACTTTCCTGAACCATTACTGATTAACTATTCTTGGATCATGGCTGGGGGCCAAGGCAGCTCCTGGAAGCTCCTGATTGGCTGCCTGTGAGGGTTGGTTTTTCAGGAATTGACTTGTTTGGACTTTTTGAAATGACAGAGGTAAATCTTAGTATTCAGTTTCTTTCTAAGATGACTTGGTAATTACATTAGAACTTCTGGGTCAAGAAATAAGTACGGGAAGCAGCAGAATTATACAAATATATAGTCAATGAAGCATACATTTATAGTGATGTCGGTATTATGGTTTCTGTTGTAAACATCTATGGGATGTTTTAGGATGCAGTGACCTATGATGATGTGCATGTGAACTTCACTCGAGAAGAATGGGCTTTGCTAGATCCTTCACAGAAGAGTCTGTACAAAGATGTGATGCTGGAGACCTACAAGAACCTCACTGCTATAGGTAAGATAGTGGATTTTCTTTCATTTTATAAAATAAGGGGGAAAAACTGTTTGTTACTGATGCTTTTCTGCAGTTTTAATTGAGAATGAGGAAGATTAAGATAAATAAATCAGGTTGACTAAAAATAGTTGTTGTGGATGGTCCTGGTATTTTGTATTCTGGTATTAATTCCACTTTCCTTGGGTGGGGGGGTGTCTGCAGACAGTACTCAAGGACTTCTTGTGAACCATCCCCTGATGAAACAAGGAGCCAATCACTGGATGAGTAGGAGGTGGGACTTCTGGGCTGCACTAAGGAAGAGAAGGAAGAAGAGCTTTTGCCTGGTGTTACCTCATGGGCAATATGTAGCTGAGAGTTTCCTGGTATCATGGCAGATCCACAAGGATCCCCCACCAGAGGATTAGATTTACCAAGGTTTACAAGATTAGTTTTTAGTTGTTGGTGCCCACAGATTGAGTTACCATTGTTTCTAACCTTTGAGGTGTTTTTCTTCTTGTGGTGACTCAACCTAGTTCAAGAATGAAAGGTTTGGAGGCAAAGCATGGGTTTGTGTGATGTGCCCCACAAAGGCTATAGGAGCTTGAAGCAGGGACATGGCATGGAAGTGACTTGCCAGTGGGACATTAGCTGGTTGGTGAGATTTTGGAGCTCTGGAGCTCCAGCCAGTGTAGGCAACAGTGTGGGAACCAGGCTGGCAGTAGAGCCAGGAAGCTGCCGGTCATTCTCTTTTAATACCTCTCCCTACAAATAGTAACTTAAATTTTGCCTGATTTCCAATAATACACATATTTTGGTACTGTATTTTAGGCTACAATTGGGAAGACCATAATATTGAAGAACATTGTCAAAGTTCCAAAAGACATGGAAGGTAATTTTCCTGTGCAAGTTGGTATGGATATATCTTTGAAGAAATGTTACTGTGTCCTGGAAATTTTAAAGAAAAGCAACAGTGTAAAAAAAAAAAAAAGCATTCTTTACGTGTATTGATTATTAAATCTCAGAAATCCATGTACCTCAATGTCAGGTGTCTGATTTGTGTTTGCAAGACATTCTTCTAACAGAGAAAACAAGGAAACAATGCCTTAACAGATATTACCTTTTGAATCATAGCCACATTGCAGTTACTCTGTATAACTGCCAATCTATTTAGTCTCATTTCACTCACATATTACAAAAGATACATATCTATATAGATATATTAAATAGGTGGTAAGTATATATTTCTTCTAAGCAAATATCCTGTAGTAAAGCTGATTACTCATAAAGTAAAATTGCTAAGTTAAAGTGAGACGGGCAGTTTATGAGAGTCAAGAATGTTGTTGAGGAGAAACCTTAATTCCTATACCACATGTCTATGATTAACAAAAAGTCAAACTGTGTGACTATAATGTGTAAATCTTTAATTTGTTATTCTTCTTTTCATAAGTAAATTCTGTGTCACAATGGATACAAGCCATGTGAACATAGGGATACTGAAAGAAGCAATGTACATCTCTCTCTCCCAGCACAATTAAAATATATGTAGTAGTTCCCATTTGAGCAGATATTCTCAGTGTGATTGAAGTTCATAATTAGTTGGCTTGCCAACTTCATTGGGAATATATATCCATAAACTCACACTGCAGAAACTCCCTATGAGTATTGAGAAGGTGGAAATTCTTTTCTGTTTGTCCTGGTTCATTTTGCCATTGTAGAATGCAAGTGTAGTGTATTTCACAATATAGGAAAATGTATGAAGTTACTCAGTGTGGTAAAGCTCTGAGCTCTTCCATTTTTCTTCAAATATGTGAAAAATGTCATAGAGAAAAAGGATGCTACAAATGTGAGCCAAGTAATAACACTCTTACCATTGTAAGTATCCTCAAAGATGGAAAACAACCCATAATGGAGAGGGAAGCATGACTGTAATCAAAGAGATGAAACCCTAAGATGTGATTCTTCTTTACAATTAGACCAAATTATAAAATTAATTTCTACAGATAAAAAGATTCATGGGTGTAGTGAATCTGGTAAATCTTTCACCTGTGCCAATTATCTTTGCAGGCATGAAGGAAGTCCTGGAGAGAAACCCTCTGAATGTGGTAAAACCTTTGCATGTCACAGTTATCCTCAAAGACATGAAGGACATCATACTGGAGGGAAATCTTGCAAATGTAATGGATGTGGTAAAGGCTTTGCCTCTCATGGTCAACTTCAAAGTCATGAAAGAATTCACACTGGAGAGAAACCCTACAAATGTAATGAGTGTGGTAAAGCCTTTGCACGTCATTTTAATCTTCGAGTTCATGAAATAATACATACTGGAGAGAAACCCTACAAATGCAATCACTGTGATAAAGCCTTTGCAAATCACAATAATCTTCAAAAACATTTAAGAATACATACTGGAGAGAAGCTGTATAAATGTAATCTGTGTGATAAAACCTATGCATGTCACAGTCATCTCCAAACACATAAAAGAACACATACTGGAGAGAAGCCCTATGAATGTGATCAATGTGATAAAGCCTTTTCACAACAATGTTCTCTACAAGTCCATAAAAGAACACATACTCGAGAAAAGCCCTATGAATGTGATCAATGTTGTAAAGCCTATAGATGTCACAGTCATCTCCAAATACATAAAAGAACACATAGTGGAGAGAAGCCCTATGAATGTAATCAGTGTGGTAAAGCCTTTTCACAACACTGTAATCTCCAAAGACATAAAAGCACACATACTGGAGAGAAACCCTACCCATGTAAACAATGTGGTAAAGCCTTTATATACCATTCTGAACTTCAACGTCATGAAAGAGTTCATACTGGAGAGAAACCCTACAAATGTAATCAGTGTGATAATGTCTTTGCACACCATTGTAATCTTCAAGTTCATGAAATAATACATACTGAAGAGAAAACCAACAAATGCAGTGATAAAGCCTTTTCACAACACAATACTCTCCAAATACATAAAAGCACACATACTGGAGAAAAACTGTATGAATGTGATCAATGTGGTAAAGCTTTTGCATATTTTAGTTGTCTTCAAATACATAAAAGAACACACACTGGAGAGAAACCCTATGCATGTGATCAATGTGGTAAAGCCTTTGCACAACACAGTTGTCTCCAAGTACATAAAAGAACACATACTGGAGAGAAACCCTATAAATGTGATCAATGTGATAAAGGTTTTGCATCTCATGGTAATCTCCAAGTACATAAAAGAAGACATACTGGAGAGAAACCCTATGAATGTAATCTATGTGGTAAAGCCTTTGGATATCATAGTTGTCTTCAAAGACATAAAATAACACATACAGGAGAGAAACCTTATAAGTGTAATCAGTGCAATAAAGCCTTTGCACAACACAGTGACTTACAAGTGCATATATTAACACATACTGGAGAGAAACCTTACAAATGTAAACAGTGCGGTAAAGCCTTTGCATCTCATACTTATCTCCAAGTACATAAAAGAACACATACTGGAGAGAAACCCTGTGAATGTAATCTATGTGGTAAAGCCTTTGGATATCATGGTCATCTTCAAATACATAAAACAACACACACTGGAGAGAAACCCTATGTATGTAATGAATGTGGTAAAGCCTTTGCAGGTCAAAATGATCTTAAAAGACATGAAAGAATTCATACTGGAGAGAAACCTTACAAATGTAATCAATGTGGTAGAGCCTTTGCACGTAATGCTAGTCTCCAAATACATAAAGCCACCCATACTGGAGAGAAACCCTATGAATGTAAGCAATGTGGTAAATCCTTTGTCTCTCATGGTCAACTTCAAAAGCATGAAAGAATTCATACAGGAGAGAATCTCTATGAATGCAATTTGTGCAATAAAGCCTTTGCACAACACAGTCATCTCCAACTGCATAAAATAACACATACCGGAGAGAAATCATACAACTATAGTCAAAGTAAAGCCTATTCACAATCAAGTAACTTCCAAGTAGATGAAAGAACGCATACTAGAGAGTAACATTATGGATGTAATCAATGTAGTAAAGCCTTACAGGTCACAGTGATCTTCAGTGGTGTGGTGGTTTGAATATGCTTGGCCCATGACAAGTTGCCCTCTTAGGAGGTGTGGCCTTGCTGGAGTAGGTAAGACCTTTGAGGAAGTGTGTTGGTGTGGGCTTTGACAACCTATGCTTAAGCTCCATCCAGGGCAGAAGTCTCCTCCTGGCTGCTTTCTGATCAGGATGTAGAACTCTTTGTTCCTCTGGTACCATATCTGCTTGGACACTGCCATTCTTTCTGCCATGATAATAATAGACTGAAACTCTGAATCTGTACTTTACCCCCAATTAAATATTGTCCTTTATAAGAACTGCCTTGGTCATGGTATTGTTTCACACCAATAAAACTCAAATTAAGACAAAAGGCATAAAAAATATCACACTGGAGAGAAACCCTATAAATGTATGGAATATGGTAAAGCTTTTGCACATTTCTGTAGTCCTCATTATAACAAAAGTATTCATGCTTCCATCCACTGAATTCCTGTGAATGGAAGCCATGTATAACATTTGCCCTTCACAGTTATCTCTGAATGCACTAAAGTACCCATACTGGAGAAAAACCTTATGAATGTACTAAGTGTGGTAAAGTCTCTGTGTTTAGAACTCTGCATAGATCCATAACAATTCAAACACCTGGTCAAAGTAAAGGTCAAGAGTTTGATGCAGTCAAGCTGTTTGAGTTAGAAGGTTGTGGGGTAGGGTGAAGGTTAAGGTGCTTGCAGTTCCGGTTCCTATTAGAAAGCTGATGGTAATGGTTAGAGGATTAGGGGATAAGGTTAGATAGGGTAGAGTTAGAGGAATAGGGATAGACAGGGTTGGAGCCTGAGTTAGGGATAGAGGGTTAGGGAGATTGGGTTAGAAGGGATAAGGTTAGGGGAATGGGATAGGGTGAGACAATAAGGGTTGCGGCTTGGGTTAGGTTAGGGTAAGGGGTTAGGGATGGGGCTTGGATTAGGTTAGGGTAAGGGGTTAGGGATGGGGCTTGGATTAGGTTAGGGTAAGGGGTTAGGGATGGGGCTTGGGTTAGGTTAGGGTAAGGGGTTGGGGATGGGGCTTGGATTAGGTTAGGGTAAGGGGTTAGCGTTGTGGTGTAGGGTTAGAGGTTAGGGTTGGAAGATTAGGGTTAGGATTAGGTTTAGATTTAGGGTTATGTTTCTTCATCTTCAAAATGTTTAGGGATAATGGTTAGGAGTTTGGGATAAGGGTAGGGTAACTAAGTTCTAGGGTAAGGGGTAAGGTAATTTAGGGTGAGAGTTAGGGTTCAGGTTAGGTTCCATTCACAGGTGGCCCGAGCCCATCAAAAAATGTAACCATTGAACTTCATGGTGATATTTGCAGCAATCTGTCTCTGAGGTCCATATAACCTGTAGGAGGCTCATAGCTCCCATCTCTGTTCTACCTAGTGTTTATCGTGGATTGACTAACATTATCATGAAGTCCAATCTGAAGTCTATAAGGGATTTTCCCACTTTGATATAATACACATATGTCATCCTTCCAGTAATATATTTTGAATGCTTTTGTTCATAACTTTCTTCTTTTATTGTATGTAACTTAAACACTTATACTGCTATTATACAAGAAAGTGAAATTCATACTAATCTAATCTGTTTTACTAGGTCATGGTCACTGATATTTGGCTCCAGAATTAACATTTCTGGTTTGAATATGAAATAATCTCCAGAGTTCATGGATTTGAGCACTGGATCCCAAGATGGTGATGCTGTTATACAGTTGTGCAACATTTAAAAAATGGAGCCTCCTTTGAGGAATGGTTTGTTTTTAATGATTCAAGGTTTCAATCTCTTATAAGTTTCTATTTGATCTCTGATTCCTAATCTCGGACCAATTGTCAAGCTAGATTCCCATCACTGTCCCCAAATCTTTCCTATCATAATGGAGTATTTCCCTGGAACTATCAGCTAGATTATATATTTCATTCCTCACTTCACATGTTATCACATACTGTCATCACATGACACATACAGGACAGCAACTCAAACAACTTTCTCATGTTCCCTTGTTGGAGAGAAGTACATTTTTATATCACTTATGTAACCATCCAAGTCAATGCCAGGTACACCTCATACCCAAGTATTTAGATTTATGTTCCTATGGAACTGTAGTTACAGACTGTTGTGAGCTGCCATGAGTGCTAGGATGAAACTGGTTGTAACAGAGCTCTTAACAACTGATCCATCTCTCCATCCTCACCAACCAACTTTCCATAAAATAAAATAGAATACCATACACAAGAGATTTGGGATTCTAGGATGGGGAAAAGCTGCAGGCAGGTAGTGGGGTTGACCCAAAAGAAACTATGTGTGCTGCATCTGACAGAGCTGGAAATATAGACCAGGCTGGCCTTGAACTCAGAAATCTGCCTGTCTCTGCCTCCCAAGTTCTGGGATTAAAGGCGTGTGCCACCACCGCCCGGTATAGCATAATCATTATCTATAACTCCTGGACCATAAGCTGTCTGTTGTGAATGTCTTTGGGTCTGAGACTGACACCTCCCTCCCCCAGCTGGGCATTGATAGTTACTCCTCAGTGCCCTGCTTTCTTAATTTCCCAAATCCTTTTAACCCTGATCCTCTCGCCTGAGTCAGCTCTTTTAGGCTTCGGACAAATGCCTGTTTAGAATTATCCTGTCTCATGTTTTGCTGTCACCCACTAGGTGAAGTCGGCATCAGGTCAACACATATTCAGCCTAGACCATATCCACTAAAAACACACTTGGAGCATGGCTTCCAAAAGATCACTAGTGCTAGTCTCAGAGTTTGTTCATTACTTACCAAATGCGGGATACTCTACTTCTTCCATTATTTTTTGCGGTGCTCTACCTAAGATTGTGTTTCTCAGTGGGTCCCCCATTTTCAGGCCCCTCATTTGGGGCACCACCTGTAGTCTCCTGCTGCCATGGATGAAGTGGGTTCTCCTGAAAGGAGGGCTAGAAATGAAAAGGGGAGGGTGGGACAGAGAGGCAAGAAAAGCATGAAGTCAAGACAAAGTTTTCTGATCAAGGCTTGAAGTTTAATAGTCATCTCTTCTAATTTAAAGGGAAAGTCCCACAGAACCCATTCTTGTTTCAGCCTGAGATGGGTGGGGGAACCCATCCTTTGTCACAGCTGGAGATGTCTCAAGGCAAGATCAGTGGGCAGTCTATTCTTCTAAGTTCCTATAGGAGGTTTTATGTGCAACCAAGGTGGGTAACTCGACCTAGGTCCTATTATTTGGTCTATTGTTGTAAACAAGGTCTTTCAGGCCTGCTATAGGCTGGGGGTAGGTCACAACCCTGAGTCAGATAGCAGTGAGGACTAGTTAAAATGAACTTCTCTGGTCCTGCATAGAGACAATTGTGGCTTCCCTCTGAGCCAGCCTGCTTAGAGGCAAAGGGAGCCTTATTCCGAGGTTAGAATGGCTCAGCAAAGCTCTTCCTCTGAGAACAACGCCCACAGTGCTGATAGGTGAATTTTCCTTGAAGTTTTTTTTTGTTTTGTTTTTTCTATCTTTATTTTATTATCAAATCATAACTTTTTAACACTGGGGTTATAAACACAAAAATGCAGGATGTGGGGAAGGGGATGACACAGGAGCATAGGTGTTCAGGGGGACTACAGATATCTTTCAGAACAGGGTATCAGCTGGGTGAAGGTTCAGGGGTCAGGTCACTATGACTCTGCCTATGATTCACTTGTCCTCATCTAAGTTGGTACTATCCGCCAAGGCTGCTTATTTACAAGGTCTATGAGTACTCAGGCTGGTAGATTTCCACAAAAGCTGCCTGTTCACAATAGCTTATAGCCATCTGTTTCAGTGTTTTTCCATAGAGACCCAAGACTTTGTGTTAGCAGGCATGTATGTCAGGCCTATTGCTGATTTTAGGCTTATGGCTGATTTTGGACCTTCAGTGTATAAGCAGGGCTGCCCCTGACTTCTCCCTTCTTCAAGTATAGAAGGGCTGTGGCGATTCTAATCTTGCCAAGGCAGGGATACAGGCCTGACCTCCAGTAATTAAAGGGGACCTTGTAATGGCTCCGGTCTTCCTGCTGTTGTCCAGTGAGGCATGAGAGCCATACCCATCCTGATGTCTTTTTCCTGGAGAAGGGATACTTTTGACATCAACCCCTATGCAGTCAGGCTTGTCCCTCAGGGAACCCGGAAACATATTTTTAACTTTTATTTATATTCCCTTGTAGTGCTTAGCCTTGCAGCCTAAGCAAGAATTCAGATCTCCAGTCAGAGGGGTTTCTGGGTGGCTCCTCTCTGCTTGGTCTATGGGTGGAAGTCCCCTCTTTTAGGTTGGGTGGAGATGGGACTTGGGAACACCCTGGATAAAGTAGCAATCTCATCTTGAGTCTCATGGTCCTCCATAGCTAACTTATGATAATGTATCTGAATAGATTTTGCTATCAGATTATCTATCTGTTGTTTCACAAAACTAGTCAACCTATTTAAGGCCCAGGGACCAAAGGAAATAAGCAAAAATAATCCAATTAATGGTCCCAAGATGGAAGGAAGTATTTCCTTGAAGTCTTAAGATTTGTGCTCTCTGTCTTTTGTATATATGAGAATTGTGGCTGTTAGATCATGTATCATGATTGATGAAGTGTTTATAAAAAGATAAAGAGATAAAGAGAGTTTGTTCTGTGGGTGTGTTGAGAAATATGGGGAAGGGGATGTCTCAGCAGGCCCATATAGAGGCATCTCTTCTCGTGAGGGACCAGTCACACACCAGTATAGTATTTAGAATAGAGTTTATTTAGGGCATGGGGAGGGGAGCTGAGAGGGAAATAGAGGCAGATAGTGAGAAGTAGAGGCAGGCCATGACCCCGTGAAGAGAGGGGGAAGGGAAAGGGGGAGGGACAAGGAGACAGAGAAGCTAGAGGCAAGACAGTAAGAGAGAGAGGAGAGGGCAAGTAGCCCCTTTTATAGTAGGCCAGGTCTACTTGGCTGTTGCCAGGTAACTGTGTGTGGGGGGGGGAGCCATACCTGGCTGTTGCCAGGTAACTGTGGAGGTGGAGTTTAGACAGAATACTAACAATTGAAAGGTAGCATCAACTTCTAAGCCATCTACTTTTATAGTGTTATTTGCTTGATTTTGAGCTAAGACCTTGTAGCATAAGGTGAACATTCCAGAGGCATCTCTGTCCATCATTTTTATAATTTACATATGTTTCTGCATGACTCTGAGCTAAGAATGCCTGTAAAGAACTCTGCGTTTTCGTTGTGACCATGTTCAGAAAAGGATTTAACTTAGCATGCTTAGGAGTAGGCAAACTTATATCCAGACTCCATAAGTAAAAATCTCAGTGCTTCCTCTGTTGAAGAAAAGTATTGCTTTGAAAAGGACTCCCATGCTCTCCTTGCCTGCCACAAGGGGGAAAATCTTCCTCAGCTCTTCTGTCTTGGCTACATCTGAAATTAACTAAAATCCAAAGAGTTGGGTACTGTGGGAGTTTTCTTAATTATAGCTTTTGAAATGGAAAAAACCTTTAACTGTCTCTCTTGAGGTGATAAGCTCTAGGCCACATCTTCCCACAGTAGCCGACATATATAAAGGACATATCTGAGGTGGTAGCTCCTTCTCATTATCTGCTTGCCCTACCTCTGGCTAACAAGTTTATTTTTTATTGGCATTAGAACCTACTTAATATTCTGGTCTATACTGAAGACCAGCTGAGACATACAACAACATGAACTGAACCACTCTTAGATAGCCATTGTTGGTCTAGTTGGACCACAGCCTGTGAAATAGTCTAATGAGCCCACTTTCTGTATACATAGATCCACCCTATCAGGTCAGTTCACCTTAGAGAACCTTTACTATTACAGCTCCGTGTGTGGACCTGTGTTCACCGTCCCACTGAGGAAGACATGCCGGCTAACAATAGTGCTCCACGGGGTTTGTCATCTGTTTCCTTTTTTCCTCCCAGGGATCTCATGCCTACTAGGTGACTACTAACTGCGGTTTACCTAAGTCCAGCATGAAGGATTCTACCCAAGCCAAATTAGAGTATTTGCGGGTTTGTTGGGAGCAGCTCTCTAGGGGGTTCATGGATCCCAAGGTACCAGAGGGTTCACTAGTTCCCATGGAGGTCAGAGAATTTCCTGTCGGTGAGTAGAATGAGGAGGGTGGTGGGGAGAAAGAGAAATATGGAGCAAGGCAAGCTGGAAGACAAAAATGCGGGGAGAGGGGAGTGAGTGAGAGGAAAAGTGGAGGGGGAAGGAGAGGGAAGGACAGGATAGGGACAAGGAGGGAGAGACACAGAGACAGAGAAACAAAGACACACAGCGTACAAAATGTCTGGATTCTATAGCAAGAGCCTCTGGGGGAGGGAAAGCCCAGTCCTGAGATTGGAAAGTTCAAGGTACAAGGTGAAGTGTGCCAGCCATGCCCTGTAACAGGTGGGGACTGAGTAGAGCTGGGAGAACCTGCAAGTCCCATCAGCTTTGGTGTGTTAAATGTATGCATGTCAGCAGCTTGTTTCAGCTCTGAATCCCGACAGCCACAAAACAAAATTCTTGTTTCCCAAAGTGTCTCTCTAATGGTTACTATCCTGGGCACCCTTCTACATGTGGGACAGACTGATAACTCCACTGCAAGTTGAGGAATGGGCTGTGCAAGCTATCCACCTTGATTCCAGAGTAAGAAGGGAAAGAGCCTATTGAGTGCTGTGAGGGGATCTCTGGCTGAAGTCAGGACCTGTGAGCACAGGGTCACTGCCCACAAAGGGGAGGAGCGGGCAGCACAGCAGCGGTAGGTGGAGTCCTCCCAGGGGCTGGCGGGGCAGACAGATGAGTAAGCTATTGGAGGACAAGCACTAGTGCTACCGAAAGGAAAATTCTTGCAGATCTTGAAACCGAAATGAAAATTCCTGCAGATCTTGTAAACGTCTGGCCCTGGACTGGAATTCCGGGCCAGGAACATTTCTACACTATGTCCTTTAAGCACACGCTAACGCTAAGGGAGGTGCTCATGTCACTCAAAACTCATTGCCCAATCAGAGGCGTCAGCCAAACCGGCCAGTCAGAAGAAGAGGCGGATTCTTCCGGGTGCCCTGAGCAGGGCTTAATGTTTTGATATGCTGTGCTTTCTGTTTTACCACGGGATGCTGTGAAGGCCGCTCAGTCAAGCTCCAAAGTTGTGACATGGTGAGCACAGGGTCACTGCCAACAACTGGGAGGAGCGGGAGCTGATGTGTTTTTTTCCTCCGGGACAGGGTGGCAACCGGCGGGCAAATGCGGCCGCCTGGGAGGACCTAGCCGCTCGCTGGACCCAGCAGTAGCCACTGAATAACTTCTCTGTAGGGGCTGCATGTGCCCAGAACATTTGGAAAAGTGGCTTGTATTTAGAAACATCCTTGGCTTGATGCCAAATCCAGAGAGCTCTGGTTTCTACAAGTTCTGTTCTTAGCATTTAACATTAAGGTGTAGGATCCTTTAGGAGTTGATTTTGTGAAGGCTGTAAAAGGCATCTCATGTGCTGGGTAGACATTTAGTATCAAGCTGGGGTGTAGAAGAGTAGAATTGATGACATAAAGGATTTACTAATGCTTAGGAGATGGTAAGTCACACCAAGTAGAACTTAGCCTGTAAAACACTCCATAGATAAGTGTATGCTAACCAGGCCTGTTAGAGGTTAGGATGCTAAGATACACATGTTTGTTCACCAGGACTGTCCAGAAAAATGGCTCTAAACCATAACAAGGGAAACAACCCTGATTTACAACCAGCCACTAGGCCCATCCCCATATCAAAGAACAGGCCTCTAACAAGCTGTTCTATGGGGCCTTACAGGATCACAACCAACTGTAAGGCCTGGTGTGGCATAAAGGTTTGGTTTCCTTGAGAAAAGCATAGTTCTTCCACATGGGCAAGATGACACCAGGTGACAACCGTTTGAAAAGGTTTATAAAAAACAAAAACCATGGTTGTGTTGAGTGCTAGTCTGGGGCTTAGGCCTTGGGAGCTTTCCCTGAGGCCCTGGCTATAGATATAAAACAGAGCCCTTCTCTAATACCAGGAATATGCTTAGGAAAGCTGATAATGGCCTGGGGCCAGGGCCTTTGGGAGGGGTTCCTACAGATTCTGAGAACACAGCTGTTCCCACCATTTGGGGTTTTGGTTATCAGTCCCAAGGCCACTACTGGAAGAGGAGTCAGTGCTCTTAACCACTGAGCCATCTTTCCAGAGGGCCTGAGTTCAATTTCCAGCAACCACATGGTGGCTCACAGCCATCTGTAATAGAATCCAACGCCCTCTTCTGGTGTGTCTGAAGGCAGCAACAGTGTACTCATATACATAAAATAAATAAATCAAAAAAAAAAAAAAAAAGCATTCTGGGAATGTGTTTGCTGTGTAAATGTCTGTCTACGAGGCTAGACTTGCAGTCTCCAGTCTCCATATGGGTGACAGCATAGGTGGAAAATAAAATCTATTCTCAGCTGGCTCTTCTTTGAGAAGTAGCCAGAGTTGAATGCATGCTGTCACTAAAGAGATTTTCTCAAGTGATCTTTTAATTGTGTGTGTAATAATTTCTCCCTGGGAAGGCATATTAATTCTAGGAGAGCTGCATCTTCAGCCTTTTAGAAAAATGTTTCTGAGAAAAACTCTATTTACTCGGGTCACCTTCATCCCAGTCTGTTGCTCCCCAGGGCAATGACCTTGCTTTCCTCCTTATTAAATATCCTAAATCATTTAGTTAAAAGGCTGTACCACAACAGAGTTTTTAAATTACTTATTTGAGTGTGAACTGTTCATTGCAGTGACAGGAGAAGGCTTTGCATGTGGAGCATGGCTTCTGCCTTTAGACCAGAGCAGGAGGAACAGTTTACTATATACACTGCATAGTGAAACAGGATAGGCAATAGCTAGATCACAGGCTAAATTTAAGGGTGTCAGCATCAGCGGCCACCGCTATGAAGAAAGGCCTGATTCAATCAGGGTGAGTAATGTTGTAATTTCCCAGCATGTATTAATTCATGTTTGTGAAGGAAAACAGACCAGAGTTGGGGGCTGTATAATGTGGGTAGGTTAGCTTGAGCCAATGAATAATGAATTTCCAGTGAGGAGACTGTCCTATGAAGAGGTATATAGTCTTTGTTGACACAGTTAAGTCAGCTCAGAAACACATTGGCTGTGCTGTGTTTGTCAGATTACAGATCTCAGAAGCTAGCATTGTACATAGGGATAGGGACAAGGTCCAACACTATCTTATTAACGCCATTCTCTCTACCAGGGAATGGTGTGCTCTTTTTTCAAAGTCAGTATACCTATGTGTTTTTTTTATTTTATTGATCTTTTTAAATAGCCAATTGTTGGTATTACTTTTTAAATTTCATTTTCTTTGCGTATTACTGTGCTAATCTTTTGTTTCTACTCTCCAGTGTTTCCCAGTCATTAAGAATTTCATTCCTTTTGCTCAAGTGCTTTCATATTTGTTTCTGATTAGAGTAACATCTCCTGTAGTTCACCCTTTCCTCATGCTGTGTAGTTAAGACTTGCTTTGAACACCTAATCTTACCTCTGCTGCCCTGTGCTTGGAAGAAAACCCTGCAACTCCTTTCAGGCCGGGCCCTGACTGGTCAGGTGAAGGAGAAGGCACCAGTGAATGAGTGTCCTCCAACCTCCCTGGCTTTTTTGCAGGAATTACACGTAAAGACAGACTCATGTAAGAATTGACTTCAGTGACCAACTTTGAAGCTGGTCTAGTCACAGCACAGGAAGGGACAAGGAGAAAGGAAGGTGATAGCCTTCCTGCCTTTACAGTAGTTGGCATTGGCAATGAGAAATCAGGTAATCAATTAGTGTGGATTCCTTGTGTGGTGGGAGGTGAGGTCAGGGTAGGGGAAGGAGGAGCCTGTAGCCCTGGCAGTGGAAAGCTGTGGTGCTTATAACATCGCTATCCAGTGTGCACACATAGGCATTGGTTTGGTGTACAGCAGGAAGACAGATTAGAAAACTACAGGTCTGGTTTCTGGAAATCCTCAACCTTGCATTCAGTTTTGTTTGTTTGTTTGTTTGTTTGTTTGTTTTGCTTTTGTGATACATTTTATAAATAGTTTTGGAACTGGAATAGTTTATAAACTGTTTTGGAAGTGGAAGAGAGGAGGTGATGGGATCTTCTTTCAGCAATACTTGATTAGAATATATATTTTTTTAAGATTTATTTATTTTATGTATGTGAATACACTGTTGCTGTCTTCAGAGACACCAGAAGAAGGCATCAGATCCCATTACAGATGGTTGTGAGCCACCATGTGGTTGCTGGGAATTGAACTCAGGAACTTTGGAAGAGCAGTCAGTGCTCTTAACCACTGAGCCATCTCACCAGCCCGATTAGATTAATTTTACCTTTCCACTACCACCATCCATGCTGGCATGATTCGGGGAAATTCAGTTTGAGAGTAAAAAAGGAGTTTCTGAGATGCAAAGTTTTCCAAGGTATTCATGGTATGGATAGGGCGGCTTCCCCATCTTGTGCCATAATCCATGTGTCTGGAAGCAGACATTAAATTATTCTTCAACCTTGTTTTGTGTGTATGCTTCAGTGGGGATGGG
Source organism: Arvicanthis niloticus (assembly GCF_011762505.2). Classification (NCBI taxonomy): domain Eukaryota; kingdom Metazoa; phylum Chordata; class Mammalia; order Rodentia; family Muridae; genus Arvicanthis; species Arvicanthis niloticus. The sequence goes on from NC_047678.1 coordinate 44,434,333, forward strand.
TTTACCTGAAGCCACAAGAATCATGGAGCATATTATTTTCTCTATTTCTGATGATTACAATTTTTCTGGGTATATGTGGTGGTTTGTATATGCTTGGCCCAGGGATTGGACTGTTAGGAGGTGTTGCCTTGTTAAAGTAGGTGTGTCACTGTGTGGGGGGGCTTTAAGACCCTCTTCCTAGCTGCCTGGAAGTCAGTCTTCTCCTAGTATCCTTCAAATGAAGATGTAGAACTCTCAGTTCCTCCTGCACTATGCCTGCCTAGATGCTGCCATGTTTTCACCTTGATGATAATGGACTGAACCTCTGAACCTGTAAGCCAGCCCCAATTAAATGTTGTCCTTGTAAGAGTTGTCTTGGTCATGATGTCTGTTCACAGCAGTAAAGCACTAAGACAGAAGTTGGTACCAGGGACTGGGGTATTGCTGTGATAGGCCTGACCATGTTTCTGTTTGGAAGAATGTGGATTGGGGGACTTTAGATTTGGAAAGCAGTGAAATGCTTTGAGTGGAGCTTAATGGGCCACCCTAGTAGGAATATAGAAGTCTTTGTTGCTGAGAGTGATTTGAACTGTGGAAGCCTGGTTCAAGAGGTTTCAGTGGAGAATTTCAGTATATGGCCCATAGACTGTTTTTGTGGTATTTTGGTGAACAATGTGACTGCTTTTTGCCCTTGTCTGAAGAGTCCACCTGAGACTAAGGTAAAGATATTTGTACTAATTGCATTGACAAAGGAAGTCTCAGAAAAGCCCAACAGAGACTTTGTTCTCTGGTTTAGTCTTATGAAGAGCGTTTTGATGAAAAGGAGCAAGCTGAGAAAGGAAAAATACAAAATACGTGTTTCAAGTATTAAAGGGGCACCAGAGAATAGCATGGAGCTGAATTCTATGTTCTAGGGGATAACAGATTCAGGGAGTGGGACTTGGGGGCACATTCCTACCCAGTTTAGATCCAGGCATGGTGACACACACCCTTAATCTCATGAGACAAAGCCAAGAAAAATTCTGGGCCAGCCTGGGACAAAGCAAGTTCTAGGTGAAGGAAAGCTTTACCTAGAAGCTAGGAGACGGGTGTGCAGAGCTCAGGATCAGTCTACAGAGCAAGTTCCAGGACAGCCAAGCTTAGGGAGTGAAGGAGTTAAATTATTACCAACTCCATGTAATAAGTTGTTCCAGCTCCAGTAAGCAACAGACCTCGGCAGCTTTGACCATGTAGCTCTGAGACTACTCATGTAACCACTGGGACAATTGATGCAGGTTAGCTGGAGCTAAGAAATTAGTGGTGATTAAGAAGAGACCAGCATCACTGAAGTGAAACCTGGGAAGTGTTTTCTGAGAGCACAAAGGAGCTGTGTTCCAGAGATAGCCAAGGTTGTACCTTGTGTTGCAGCTGGATTTGGTAAAGTTTAAGAATCACCCAGGTGGTACTGGGTTTGAAGGCATGAAGGGGTCATGAAGAGCAGCTGAGGCTTGGCACTGTGAGAGGCCACGGAAGGCCATTGGTGTAGGTGCAGCCTCAGTTGCAGTTGATGGCCCAGGACCATCAAAGGGGTCATGCAAAGAAGTTGAGGCTTGACATCAAGAAGAGAGGCCATTGGTGAAGCCTACCTAGCTGCAGCAGAAGACCCCAGTGTCCTGGAGATGCCTATATCATGGGATGATCACAAAGAGTAGCAGCAGCAGTGGAGTGGAGCCAACCAGAGCCTCGAGTGCTACAGAGAACAGAGCTGGAGATCTGATTCAAGGCCTTTGGAGGAGCCCAGAAGATCCTGTGTGGATCCCAGACAGTGGAACAAGAAGCTGTAACTGTTGACGTTGCCTTGGAGACACCAAGATGTACGAGATGCCAGAGCTGTGAGGTATCTGCTGAGGAAAGCTGCTATAGGGAGTGGGACCAGCCCAGGAGAAAGAGTGGAGTTTTCTCAGCACGTTTCCTGTCTTGCTTTGGAGATTACAGTTAAGTGATTGGATGAATCTCAGAAGAGATTTTGAACTGTGGACTTTTACTGTGGTTGAGACAGCTATAGACCATGGGGACTTTGGAAGTTGGACTAAATGTACTTTTTTTAATTATGCTAGGTATGGCCCCCATAGAATCATGTATTTGAACAAGCCTATGGGGGCCAAGGAGTGGAATGTGATGGTTTGTACATGTTTGGCCCAAGGAGTGGCACTATTAGGAGGTGTAGCCTTGTTGGAGTCAGTGTGTCACTGTGGGTGTGGGTTTTTAGACCCTCATCCTAGCTGCCTGGAAGTCAGTCTTCTCCTAGCAGTCTTCAGATGAAGATGTAGAACTCTCAGCTCCTCCTGTACTATGTCTGCCATGCTTCCACCTTTATAATAATGGACTGAACCTCTGAACCCGTAAGCCAGTCCCAATTAAATGTTGTCCTTATAAGAGTTGTCTTGGTCATGGTGCCTCTTCACAGCACTAAAACCCTAACTAAGACAGTAGAGTGATCTGACTGGCATCTGTAGTTTCTTCAAGTCTGCAGCACATGTCCAAGCCCTCCTGGCTTCTGGAATCTACTTTGAGAAGACAGGAATAATTCTAATAGGCCTCCTTTTATATGTTACTTGGTCTTGTTGTTATGTTTTATTTCTCCATTGCAGCTTTTCATATTCTTTTTTTGTTCTCTATGTTTAGTGTTTTAATTATTATGTGGCAAAGGGACATTTTTTCCCAGTCCAATTTATTTAGTATTTTGTATGCTTCTTATACTTTGATAGACATCTTTTTATTTCTATTCAAAATTTTCTTTTGTGATTTTGTTGAAAATATTTTCTGGACCCTTGAGCTAGTATTGTTCCTCTGTTTTGTTTATTTAGTTCTTGTCTTCTCATAATGTCCCTGAGTTTCTGAATGTTTTAAGCCAGGAGACTTTTACGTTTGATTTTTTTTTTTTTTTTTTTGACCCTCGTATCCATTTTTCCTATGCCCAAGGTTCTCTCTTCCATCTCTATTCTGTAGTTGTTAGTACAAACCATTCCATTGACCTACTCTCAGGGACCTAGCAACTGCTTATGTCATTATCTGCTGTCATCACCTGCTGCCAGGCATGCCACGTGCATGCTGCATATGAAAGGACCACCAGCCACCCCAGCTTGCTCCCTCTTTTTGCATATTCTCTCTCTCTCTCTCTCTCTCTCTCTCTCTCTCTCTCTGTGTGTGTGTGTGTGTGTGTGTGTGTGTGCATTCAGTCTCTCTGTTCTCTACAGATGCTACCTCTCTGCCTTCATGCCTCTCTGCTCTCTTATCTGTCTGCCTCTATCTCTTCCCCAGGTCCTCAATTCTCGACCCTCCCCCCAATAAGCCTCTTTTGCACCAGATCTATTATATGGTGTAATTTCTCAGAGTTACAACTTGGCATGGTCCCACCAAAGATACTCCTTGCTGTATTATATTCCATAACATTGTTCCTGAGAGCTCTTGGTGTCTAACCACACTGGGCTCCCAGCTGCCTACTATGCCTTCTGCTTTCTGGTCCACTAGGCACTCCATCTGCCACTAACAATTGGTGACTTCTCTCTCTAACTCTGCTTAAATGCTTCTTTGAGTCTGGCCATTTTCCTGGATGAGGCTTCATTTTTCCAGCGTGATTTCTCACTCCTTTGGCTTCTCTCGAAAATCCTGGTACCAGCTAAACTGTGTCTACTTGTGCTTTTAGCACTGGACCCTGTCGAGTTGATGAGGAGTCGCTGGACAACTTGTCATAAATGTAATTCTGGGTGATTCGCTACATCCCCTATACGTCCCAATAACAACAGGGCATTTCTACACATTCCCCCACCCCAACTCTACCCCATTTTAGTTCCTGAATAAATGACAGACTAGTATAACTAGGCAGATACTCATCTATTTTATATTCATTTTTTCCCTTCATCTGTAATCAGATTTCTTCTTGTGTCTCTGTTTCCCTCTGTCCATCTCAGCTCACAGAAAGGCGTTTCCCCGGTTCTTTTGGGCAAACCATAGCTTCTGTATTTTGGGACCTCTTTCGGCTGATATGCGTTCAAGACGCCTGTCTTGGGCCCTTGGGCCAGCCTCCATTTGCGACCTCAGTTCACTCTGGTAAGGTTGTGAGCCCTCATGGGAGGCTTGTGCGCTCCTCTTCCAGCCTTGGTATGGAGTTCTGCTCTTCACTGTTAACCCTCAGCTGCAGAGCTGGGGGGGAGGAGGGGGGGAGGGAGTGGGGAGTGTGGGGGGGAATCGTAGTGGCCTTCTTGATGGGTGGCTTCTGCCATTTTATCAGCCTTAGTGTACAACAGTGGTTCTTTGCTCTCTGTGCTTGCTTTAGGGACTGCATTGGAGTAAGCTGCGTCTATTTCCAACTTCCCAGTTGCTTCTTATCTCTGTTGCCTGGTCTCGAGTTCTCGGGTATTGGCTATTTCTCTGCATGTGTCCAGCTCACAGAGCAGCCTGCCTGGCATCACAGAGAGCCCGCCCATTCCTGGGAAGTGCTTCATTGCTCCTCCCACCCAGAATGTTTTAGGCTCTAAGCCTGCTTCTTTCTAAGTTTGTATTTCTGTCTAAGTTTAGATTCTGTGCCTAATATGATGGGTGCCAAATGTAAATGTAATTCGGGGGGGGGGGTTGCTTCACCCTCTTTGCTCTCAAATAATGTCAGGATGTTTCTGTGCCCACTCTAGCCCATTTTAGCTCCCAAGTAAATGACGCGAAGACCTAATACATTTATTAACAAGCTACAAGCCCTGTAACCGGGCAGATACTCATCTATTCTAACTCCATTGTACAATCTTGGCTACTTCCCAGCCACGTGGTTCTTTCCCTGCCATCTGAGTCTTACCCTGGCTCACTCTGGTTCATGTATGTCCTCATGGCTGCTCTCTCATAGGGACCTGGTGGTGAATCCATCTGGTTCTTCTCTTCTTCCTTGTGGTCTCCTGGTCCATCTCCTTCTCCCTCTCTCTTTCTCTTCCCACCTCCATCACTCTATTGATGCTGTTCTTGGGATCCCCTGTGCGGCCACAAGTCAACTGGGTTCACCTGAAAGGGGGGCTGGGAATGAAGGGGGCTGGAGGGCGAGAAGAGATGAAGCCAAGAAAAAAGTTCTCTGATCAAAGCTCAAAGCTCAAAGCTTTAATGTTCAGCTCTCAATTTAAAGGGGAAGACCCAACCCACAACCCCTCCTGGTTTCAGATGGGTGGGATAGTCCATAGTCTGTTCCAGGTCACGGCCAGAGATGTCTCAAGGCAAGCCCAGGGGCAGTTCTGCTTCTGTGTTCTGGGCAGCCAAGGTGGGTAACTCCACCTAGATCCTATCACTTGGTCTTGTTGTGGTAAACAAGGTCTCTCAGGCCTGCCCATGGTGGGGGGAAGGGCACAATCCCCTGACTGGAATCCTGCCCTCTTTTTGTCTACCCAGCTAATTGGCTGATCTAACCAATCAGAGATGATGGAAAAGTGTGTGTATGTATGTGTATGCATATATATATATATATATATATATATATATACTTTTATATATATTTATATATATACTTTTATATATATTTATATATATACTTTTATATATATTTATATATATATACTTTTATATATATTTATATATATAAAGTGTATATTTATATATAAATATATGTTTATATATGAATATATTTATATATATTTATATATTTATATATAGATTTTTATATGTAATATATATTACATATATAAATATATATGTAAAATATATATTTATATATGTAATATATATATTACATATATAAATATATATGTAAAATATATATTTATATATGTAATATATATATATATTACATATATAAATCAGTAGTCAGGAGATTGTTGGAGGCTTGCTCCAGCAGTGTGATCCAAGGAGGGGATGTGGGGTCAGTGATGATGTGAAACAGACACACTCACACACACTTGGTAGACAAAGCAAAGCTTCATCAACTTTATTTTTCTTCCACAGTTATATCCCCCAGCAAAATCTTTCAAGCAGTATAAAAATTACAACATGGTTACATTCTGTTTTCCTTTAAGTGAATGATTACAGTGAGTATAAGTAAAAAAATAATAAATAAAATAAAAAGCCAGCATGTTCCCCAATACCCTTAAATGATTAGACATTTTACATATAATAGGGAAAAATAAATTATTCCCAAGAACCCACATAAATTCCTGTCTAAGCAACTTGTTATAGATTAACTAAGTGTAAGCCAGCAAGATATTTTTCTCGACCAGTTTCTCTTACTGTCAGGCTACAATTTGCAGTTATAAAGAAAGGATGAATCATTTTATTATTTATCTTAAAAAGTGATCTTATAAAAAATCTTAAAAGAATCACAAATCTAAACTTTAATATAAAAAACCAATCATTTCTACCTCAAGTCCTCAGGGTGCACACCCACTTACTAACAATTTTTATTGAATCATATCAGGAAGCTGAGGGCAAAAATGGGTACAAGAAATCAGTCATCACGTTGATCACCAACCCATCTTAAACAAGAAAGTCCCATCTGCTAGCACTAGCCGGGCTGCCATTGTTCTTGTTCCCTGACTTCAGAAAATCCCTGGCTCAACTATCAAGAGTGTGCTTTTCTGTTAAAATGTTCCTCAGTATTTTCTACATCAAAGTCACTAGCAAAAACATCTTCACATAACTGTACTAACAATCTGCATCTCCAAACTCTTGGTAAGGGTGGTGATTATTAATAACAATCTACACCTCTAAGTTCTTTCTGAGGGTGGTAGTTGAATCATTAATTCATTCTAATAGCAATGCCTGAAAAAGGTCAATCACTATTATTGTGAGTGCCAGTGACACTGCCCAGTGAGGAGCTGGAAACCCCCTTAGAGTTGTCATATAACTCATAGATTAGGAGGGACATGGTGACCACGAGGACAACGAGCAGAATGAAACTCCATAACAGCATGAAGTCCTCAAGACACAGTCCTGTGCATCATGCGTCTCTCCAAGACACACCCATCATGGCTGTGCTAACCAGTGGGTGATTCTCCATGAGTACGAAAGCTGTTTGCCATTCCTCTCACATGGGCCTTGACAGAAGATAGCCTCAGAACTCCTGAATGTGGAATGGTGGATAGTTGTGAGCCCCATGTACATAATTGCAAGACCAGCAAGTGCTCGTAGCTGCTGAGCCATCCCTCCTGCCCTGTGTTGCCCATTTGTTATCAACATTTACATTGCTAACATTTTCATCTGTTCACTTGTAACTGTTTAAACATGTATTCCCTTTCAGTAAGATCTTACTAATATTAGAGTTTAAACCGGGGTACTTCAGGTTTCTGCAAGATGAATGCAGAACTGGGGTGAATATAGAATTCTTTGTAGGAACTTCTGTAAAGACATCTGAGTTCTTTCTATCTTGTTTGTCTGATTCTTGCAGAAGAGTTGGGGTCTTTTTTAAAAAAAATATTTATTTATTCATTTATTATTTACTTCCCAAATGCTGCCTTTCTCCCAGCCACCCCCCCCCCCAAGACCATCCCCCCACTTCCTCTCCCCTTCTCCTCTAAGAGGGTAGGGTCCCACTTGGGTATCTCCCTACCCTGGCTCATCAAATCTCCACTAGACTAGGCACATCCTTTCCCACAAAGCACCCCTGTTGGAGAAAGGAGAGCCTCTGCTTCAGTTGTTGGGGTGCTGCATGGAGACTGAGCTGCACATGTGCTATACGTGTGCCTTGTTCCAGCCTGTGTGGGTTCTTGGGTTAGTGGCTCAGTCTCTGTGAGTCCCCAGAAGTCCAGATTAGGTGACTCTGTTGGTCCTCCTGTGGAGTTCCCAGCCCCATTCAGGGCCTTCAATCCTTCCCCCAACTCTTCTATAAGGCTCTCCTACTCCCATCCAATGTTTGGCTGTGGCCGTCTGTGTCTTTCTCACTCAGCTGCTGTATGATAGAGCAGTTACCCTAGGCTCCTGTCTGCAAGCATAACAGAGTATCATTAATAAGGTCAGGGATTGGTGTTTGCCCATGGATGGGTTTCAAGTTAGATCAGTTATTGGTTGGTCATTTTTTTCAGTCTCTGCTCCATTTTTGTCCCTGCATTTCTTTTAGACAGGACATATTTGTAGATGGCTTGATGTCCTTATCCCTCTGGGGTCCTGCCTGGCTACAGGAGATGGCCTCTTCATATTTCTTGTCCCCACTGTTAGGCATTTCAGCTAAGTTCACCTCCATTGGTTCCTGGGATCCTCCCCAATCTCAGGTCTCTGGGACTTCCTAAAGATTCTCCCAACCCTCCTACTCCCTGCAGCTGCAGATTTCCCTTCATTCTCCTAGTTCTCTGGGTCTCTCTCCTGTCTATAAGCACACCTGATCCTGGCCCCCATTCCCCGCCCTCCCCATCCCACCCTCTTCCCTCCTCCTTCTGCCTCCTATGACTATTTTGTTTCCTCCTTCTAAGTGAGATTCAGGCATCCTCACTTGGGCCCTCCTTGTTTAATTTCTTTGGGTCTATGGGGTGTATCCTGAGTATCCTGTATTTTATGGCTAGTATCCACTTATCAGTGAGTACAAACCATGCATGTCCTTTTGGATCTAGGTTACCTAACTCAGGATGATATTTTCTAGTTTCATCCATTTGCGTGCAAAATTCGTGATTTCCTCATTTTTAATAGCTGAGTGGTATTCCATTTTGTAAATGAGCCACATTTTCTGTATTCATTTTTTTTGGTCAAGGGGCATCTGGGTTGTTTCCAGTTTCTGGCTATTTTGAATAAAACTGCAATGAACATAGTTGAGCAAGTGTCCCTGTGGTATGGTGGAGCATCTTTTGGGTATATATCCATGAGTGGTATGGCTGGGTCTTCAGGTAGAACTATTGCCAATTTTCAGAGAAACTACCAGATTGATTTCCAGATTGTACATTTGCACTCCCACCAGCAATGGAGGGGTGTTCCCCTTGTTCCACATCCTTGCCAACATGTGTCATCCCCTGAATTTTTTACCTTAGCCACTCTGATGGGTATAAGTGGAATCTCAGGGTTGTTTTGATTTGCCTTTCCCTGATGTCTGTGGATGGTGAATATTTCTTTAAGTGCTTCTTGGCCATTTGAGATTCCTTTGTTGAGAATTCTCTGTTTAGCTGTTTTTTAATTGAGTTAATTGGTTTGCTGGTGCTTAACTTTTTAAATTCTTTCTAGCTTTTGGATATATTTTCCGTATTTTTGACCCTCTGTCAAATATACCGTTAGTGAAGATCTAATCCCAATCTGTAGGCTGCCATTTTGTCCTATTGACAGTGTCCTTTCCCTTACAGAAACTTTCAGTTTCATGATGTCCCATGATCTTATAGCCTGAGCCACTGGTGTTTTCTTTAAGAATTTGTTTCCTGTACCAAGGCATTCAAGGCTATTTCCCACTTTCTCTTCTGTGAGATTTGGTGTATCTAGTTTTATGTTGAGGTTCTTGATCCACTTGGACTTGGGTTTTCTGCAGGGTGATAAATATGGATCTATTTGCATTCTTCTACATGCACGTGTCCAGTTAGGCCAGCACCATTTGTTGAAGATGCTCTCCCTTTTCAATTATATGGTTTGGCTTTTTTTGTTAAAAATCAAGTATCCATAGGTGTATGAGTTTATTTCTGGGTTTTCAATTCTATTCCATTGATCTTCCTGCCTGTCTCTGTATCAATACCATGCAGTTTTTTATCACTATTGCTCTATAGTACAGCTTGAGGTAAGGGATGGTGATTCCCTCTGAAGTGTTTATCTGCTATAGGGGTTTCCTGGTAGAATTTTGGGGGTCACTTATGTATACTATCATATTATCCATGAGTAGTGATGCCTTGACTTATTCCTTTTCAATTTATCCGCTTGATCTTTTGTTGTCTTATTACTCTAACTAGAACTTCAAGTACTATATTGAATAGACAGGGAGCAAATGGGCAACCTTGTCTTATCCTTGATTTTATTGGGATTGCTCCAAGTTTTTTTCCACTTAATTTGATGTTTGCTATTGGCTTTCTGTATATTGCTTGTATTATGTTTAGGTATGTGCCTTGCATCCCTGATCTCTCCAAACAAAATTAAGCTGAAATTCTCTTTCTCTCTTGAGTCTTTGTGTAGTTTAGGCATTAGAGTCATTGTGGCTTCACAGAATGAATTGAGCAATGTTTCTTCTGTTTCTATTTTGTGGAATGGTTTGAGGAGTATTGGTATTAGCTCAATTTTGGTTGGGAGAATTTTAATGACTGCTTCCATTTCCTTAGGGGTTATGGGACTGTGTATATAGTTTACCTGATCTTAATTTAACTTTGGTACATGGTATCTGTCTAAAAAATCATACATTTCATTACCATTTTCCAGTTTTGTAGGAGTACAGGCTTTTGAAGTATGACCTAATGGGTTTTTAAATTTTTTCGGTTTCTGTTGTGATGCCTCCTTTTTCATTTCTGTTTTCCTTAATTTGGATACTGTCTCTGTGGCTTTTAGTTAGTTTAGCTTAGGATTTGTCTATCTTGTTGATTTTTCTCAAAAAATTACCTCTTGATTTTGCCAATTCTTTGTATTGTTTTCTTTGTTTCTAATTGATTGTTTTCAGCCTGAGTTTGATTCTTTCCTGCTATCTATTCCTTTTAGTTTGTTTGTTTCTTTTTGTTCAGTTGTGCTTTTAAGTTGCTAGTATGAGATCGCTCCAGTTTCTTTATGAAGGGACTTAGTGATATGAATTTTTCCTCTGTTCACTGCTTTCAGCATATCCAATAAGTTTTGGTATGTTGTGCCTTCATTTTCATTTAATTCTAAAAAGTCTTTAATTTCTTTATTTATTTCTTCCCTGACCAAGTAATCATTGAGTAGAGAGTTATTCATTTTCTATGACTATGTAGGCTTTCTGTTGTTTCTGTTGTTGTTGAAGTCCAGCCTTAATCCATGGTGATCTGATAAAATGCATGGGGTTATTTTAATCTTCTTGTATCTGTTGAGGCTTCATTATATGGTCAGTTTTAGAGGGGGTTCTGTGAGGTGCTAAGAAGAAGGCATTTTTTTTTTGTTTTGTTTTGTTTTGTTTTGTTTTGTTTTGTTTTGGTTTGGTTTGGTTTGGTTTGGTTTGGTTTGGTTTGGTTTGGTTTGGTTTGGTTTTGGATGAGTGATTCTATAGATATCTGTTACCATGTGGTTCATAACACAATTCTCTGTTTAGTTTCTGTTTTGATGACCTGTCCATTGGTGAAAGTGGGGTGTTGAAGTCCTCCACTATTATTGTGTGGGGTTCAATATGTGATTTGAGCTTTACTAATGTTTCATTTTTAGCGTAGATGTTCAGAATTGAGATATCATCTTGGTGGAATTTTACTTTCATGAGTATGAAGTGTCCTTCCCCATTTCTTTTGATAACTTTGGTTGAAAGTATTTTATTAGATATTAGAATAGGTACTCCAGCTTGTTTCTTGGGTGTGTTTGCTTGAGAAAACCTTTTTCCAGTTCTTTACACTGAGGTAGTGTCTAACTTTGTTGCTGAGGTGTGTTTCTTTCATGCAGCAAAATGATGGGTCCTGTTTATGTATCCAGTCTGTTAGCCTGTATCTTTTTATTGAGAAATTGAGTACATTGATTGATGTTGAGATATTTATAACCAATGCTTGTTAGTTCCTGCTATTTTGATATTGGAGGTGGTAAGTGTGTTTGTGTGTGATTTTTTGGTTTTGCTGTGAGATTATTAATTTCTTGGGTGTACTTACCCTCCTTTTGTTACTCTTCTCCTTCTTGTATCCTCTATAGGGCTGGATTAGTAGAAAGATATTGTTTAAATTTGGTTTTGTCAGGGAATATCTTAGCTTCTCCATCTATGGAGATTGAAAATTTTGCCAGTTATAATAGCTTAGGCTGGCATCTCTGGTCTCTCAGGGTCTGCAAGACATCTGTCTAGGATCTCCTGGCTTTTAGAGTCTTTGTTGAGAAGTCAGGTATAATTCTGATAGGTCTGCCTTTATATGTTACTTGGCCTTTTCCCCTTGAAGCTTTTAATATTCTTTCTTTGCTCTGTACATTAAGTATTTTGATTACTATGTGGTTGAAGAATTTCCTTTTCTAGTCTAATCTGTTTGGTGTTCTTTAAGCTTCTCTTTAGGTTAGGCATTTCTTTAGGTTAGGGAAGTTTTCTTTTATGATTTTGTTGAAGATGTTTTCTGGCCTTTTGTACTGGGAATCTTCACCCTCTTCTATTCCTATTATTTTTAGGTTTGTTCTTTTCATAGTGTCCCAGATTTCCTAGATGTTTTGAATTAGGAACATTTTACATTTGGCATATTTTAACTGATGTATCAATTTCTTCTATGGTATCTTCTATGCATGAGATTCACTCTTCCATTTCTTGTATTCTGTTGATGATGCTTGCATCTGTCATTTCTGTACTCTTTGCTAGGCTTTTCATCTCCAAGGTTGCCTCTGTTTGCATTTTGTTTATTGCTTCTATTTTCATTTTTAGGTCCTGGACCATTTTATTCATATCCTTTGCCTGTTTGATTGTATTTTCTTGTATTTCTTTAATGGATTTATTTGTTTCCTCTTTAAGTGCTTCTACCTGTTTGATTATGTTTTCCTGTATTACTTTAAGAGAATTATTTATTTTCTTTAAAGGCCTCTACCATCTTCATGAGATGGGGTTTAAGGTCACAGTCTTGTTCTTCAGGTGTGTTAGGATTTACAGGGCTGGCTGTGGTAAGAGAGCTGGGTTCTGATGGTGCCACATTACATTAGCTTCTGTTGATTATGTTCTTGTGCTTGCCTTTAGCTGTCTGGTTTTCACTGGTGTTGGCCAGAGGGTAGGGTGTAGTGCAGTGCACCAATCCTCACTGCAGGTGTAGGTGCAGACCAGAAGGAGGAAGGAGGAGGATAGGGCAGGGCAGAGCCCATGTGGCTTGCTAGGGTTCAAGCAGGTGTGGGTCAGGGATATCCCATGTGTGTGTGTGTCAGGTCAGAGCAAACCTCTTAGGAGGCAGGTAGTATTGTGGAGTGGGGTGCAGTGCACCAACCCAAGACTCAGGTTTTTAATGTATATACTAACTGTTCTGGAATTCATTGCACAAACCATGCTGGCATCCAAGTCAATCGGATACACCTGCCTCTGCCTCCTGGGTGCTGGAATTAAAGGCATGAGTCAATACACCCAGATTACCCATTATTTTTTGTAATTAGTAATTGTTCATACAACTTTCCTGGTATGTGCTTAGTATTGTTGATCCGTTTGCTTCTCTCTCTTCTCTCTCTCTCTCTCTCTCTCTCTCTCTCTCTCTCTCTCTCTCTCTCTCTCTGTGTGTGTGTGTGTGTGTGTGTGTGTGTGTGTGGTTCTGTTAATTAGCATTTCTTTTGCAAGGCTATATCCTATTCAAAGAGAAAAGAAATGGCAGAACCTTATTTAGTTTTCTTCTTAAATGACTTAGAGCTTACATAAAACTTATGAAATAAGTGGAGGATACAGCAGAATTAAATGAACATATTGTCAATGAAGTATACATTTATTGTGTTGTCATTATCATGCTTTCTCTTGTACACATGCGTGGGATATTTTAGGATGCAATGACCTATGATGATGTGCATGTGAACTTCACTCGAGAAGAATGGGCTTTGCTGGATCCTTCACAGAAGAGTCTCTACAAAGATGTGATGCTGGAGACCTACAGGAACCTCACTGCTATAGGTAAGATAGTGGATTTTGTTTCACTCTTTAAGGGTATAACTGTTTTTTGTTATTGATGCTTTTCTGTAATTTCAGTTGAGAATGAAGAAGAACGAAGTGAATAAGTTAGACATTGTTCTAAGGTTCACTGAAGATAGTAACTTAAATTTTGCCTAATTTCCAATAATATATCATACATTTTCTGGTACTATATTTTAGGCTACAATTGGGAAGACCATACTATTGAAGAACATTGTCAAAGTTCTAGAAGACATGGAAGGTAATTTTCACGTGCAAGTTGATATGAATATGCCTCTGAAGAAATTATAATATGTTCTGGAATTTTAAAAGAAAACCAACAGCGTAAAAAAAAAAGTCCTGTTTTAAATATATGAGCAATTATTAAGTTCTCACAAAACTATGTACCTCAATGTCAAGTATCTGATTTGTGTTTGCAAAGCATTCTTTTAAGAAAGAAACAATGCCTTAACAGATATCACCATTTGTATGATAGTCCCATTAGAGCTATGCTGAGGAACTGCCCATCTGTCTAGTGTCATACCACTCAGTTTGTAAAAGGTTAATAACATTAACTAGGTGATAAATATGTGTTCAAAATCTTATAATATCTGACCATATTGAAGCTAGGGTTACTCTTATACTGGTAGTAATATTGCTGAATTTAGTGAGATGGGCAGTTTATTAGACTCAAGAATGTTGTTCTGGAGAAACCTTAATCATCATACCACATGTCTATGAGGAGCACAGTCTGAATTCTATGTGTTTACCCATTTGTTATTTTATTTGTTACTCTTTTGTAAATAGATTTATCATATGTTATAATGGATTGAAGTCATATTGAGCATAGGGATATTGAAAGAAGCAAAGTACCTCTCTCTCTCCCAGAAGAGTTAGAAGACACACAGTAGCCCCCACTTTTAGTTGACTTTCTGAATATAGTACAAGTTTATAGTTGGTTGGTATTCCAACTTCCTTGGGAATATATCCATAAATTCGCACTGCAGAAAATCCTGGTGAGTACTAAAAATGTGGAAATTCTTCGTTTGTCCTGGTCCACTTTCAAATGTAATATGACTTATGCTAAAGGAAAATTTATGAATGGAATCAGTATAGTAAAGCTCTGAGTTTTTCCTGTTTTCTTCAAATATGTGAAAGACTTTATAGAAAAAGGATGCTACAAATGTGAGACATGCAACAAATGCTCTTACCATCACAAGTATCTTCAATGACACAAAACAACCCAAAATGTAGGGCAACCATGAATGTAAATAAAGTGATAAAACATTAAGATCTGATTCCTCTTTACCATTAAACCAAATGATAAAATTCATTCCTACAGATAAAAAGATTCATCAGTGTAATGAATGTGGTAAACCTTTCACATGTGCCAATTATCTTTGCAGGCATGAAAGAAGTCATACTGGAGAGAAAATCTCTGAATATACTCCATGTTGTAAATCCTTTGCATATCAAAGTCACCCTCAAAGGAATGAAAGAATTCATACTGGAGAGAAACCTTATAAATGTAATCAATGTTGTGAAGTCTTTGCACGTTACAGTCATCTCCGAATACATAAAAGAACACATACTGGAGAGAAACCCTATGAATGCAATCAATGTGGTAAAGCATTTGTATGTCACAGTCATCTCCAAATACATAAAAGAACACATACTGGAGAGAAACCCTATGAATGTAACCAATGTGGTAAAGCCTTTGTATGTCACAATCATCTTCGAATACATAAAAGAACGCATACTGGAGAGAAGCCTTATGAATGTAACCAATGTGGTAAAGCCTTTTCATATTACAATAGTCTCCAAGTACATAACAGAACACATACTGGAGAGAAACCTTATGAATGTAACCAGTGTGCTAAAGCCTTTGTATGTTACAGTCATCTCCAAATACATAAAAGAACACATACCGGAGAGAAACCTTATAAATGTGATCAATGTGATAAAGCCTTCTCATATCATAATAGTCTCCAAATTCATAAAAGGACACATACTGGAGAGAAACCCTATGAATGTGATCAGTGTGGTAAAGCCTTTGCACGTCACAGTCATCTCCAAATTCATAAAAGAACACATACTGGAGAGAAACCCTATGAATGTAACCATTGTGGCAAAGCCTTTGCACGTCACAGTAGTTTCCAAGTACATAAAAGGACACACACTGGAGAGAAACCCTACGAATGTAACCAATGTGGTAAAGGCTTTGCACGTCAAAGTCATCTTCAAAGGCATGAAAAAATTCATACTGGAGAGAAATCTCATGAATGTATTTAATATGGTGAAGCCTTTGCACATTTTTATAGTCTTCATCCTATTCATACTAGAGAGAAAGTATTCATACTAGAGAGATTCTATGCATGTAAGCAATGTGGTAAAGCCTTTGTGTTATGGGTCTGCTTAGATCCAATACAACTCCAACACCACATCAATGCAGATGACAAGAATTTATTGTCATCAAGCCTCTACTAACCAGTAAGGATTGTAGAAGATACTCAATGGCTGAAATGCAACCCATGTTACAAAGCTTTTAATCTTGAAAACCACAAACATCTGTGCCGAGTTACAGACACATTTTTTCCACCAGTCAGCATTTAGGGATAGAGGCTTTCTTTATGTGATTGAACGATGTCAAGGGATACAGAATATAGATTTTATGATCTAACAAATCGTATCCATTTGTTCTTTGTGGGTAGGAATAGTCATTATGTTTCTGGAAGAAAAGATGAGCAGAAGATGTTCAGCTACTGGGAAGTCTCCAGCTCTCCTAGAGCCTAGGAACTTGGACATAGTTTTGTTCTATGATTAAACGGGGTCCAGTAACAAAAAAGCAGTACTTAGAACATGTTTATTTTGCTTGTTCCCAAAATTTGTATATCACAGTTTTCTACAAATACATAAAAGAACATATACTAGAAAGAAACCCTGTGAATATAAGCAGTGTGACAAAGCCTTTTCTGACCATGTCCATGCAGGGAGCAGTGAGTACTTGCTTCACTGATAGGACCCTGCTGTGGCAAAGCCCATGGAAATCCCTTCCCACTTGGCAAAGACCTGGGGTGAATTCAGTGGCTCCTATGCTTACTACCTAGATCACACGTGCTGCAAGCTCTCCTTGCTTTTGCTATGCTGTTAATACTCATAGTGGTGTTTACTTTCACCTTGTTGATCATGGGCAAGGCTGGGATCATGTAGGCTGAAGGCTCAGTGAGTGGTTCTGTGTTTTTCTCAATACTCTTTCAAGGAGTAAAACCCTCCTCTCCTCTCCTCTCTTTGCCTCCGTTGATCCTCCAGGAGCAACCATTAATCCTGAGTATTTCCGGACATGTCATCATGTCCCTAGAGAAACAGCTACAGTCATACTGAATAATCCAGTGGCAGTTGTAGAGAGCAGTGGGTCCTGCTTGCTTATCTGTTCTGAGGAAGCTGTGTCTGATAAACACAGACTTAAAATGAGGAAGCTATGTCTGATCAACAGAGTCTTAAAAATAGTTCTTAGAAAGATGGTATCACATTGATAGGTGCTATCAGGAAAGTTTGCTTGGTATGGTGATCCTGTCTCTATGTGCAATTACAAAAGTATTATGACAGAGGGGTTCAATTTGATGAATGGACTTATACTAATCTGTCTCACCTTGCATAACCAGCTGGGTATGGGCTCATGTCCATAGGATATTCCTGTCCATCCATTTATCTTTGACTTGCTGAAATTGTGCAAAATACGGTTATAGGGAGCAACTGACCTGGCAGGAGATGATAAAGAGGAAGTAAAACTATTGAGGGCTTTTAAAGTGATGGGGCTTTTACAATGTTCATGTTATGATTTCATTAAGTACAATAACCAATGATATCACTGCATGTGGGAGCAGGCTTGTATAAAGGAAGGTGACTTGGGCTATCCAGTGCCACTTGGTTGAAAGTCAACAGGTAGTCAGAGTCTTCACTTTTGCTGAGACCACATGTCTGTCCTCAGGTTCCAGAACCACACCAGAGATGGACTCCAGCACTTTTCACAGCACAGTTATCTACAAATATATAAAATAATACATACCGGAGAGAAAAATATATTAATGTAAACAATGTGATGAAGCCTTTGCATGGAGCAGTAGTCTTACAAATCATGAGAAAAAGTCAAACTTCAGAGAAACCCCATAAACACAGTCAGTGTGGTAAAGTTTTGCACTTCCTGGGATCTTTATACAAGAGTAAAACCTTTAGTGTGTAATCTGTCTGTTAAAGCCTTTGCATATCTCAGTAGTCTTTGAAGTCCTGAAAGAATTTTTTTAAATCACTGCACACACAATTAAAAGATTAATTAAGAGAAATCTCTTTAATGATAGCATGCATTCAGCTCCGGCTAATGCTCAAAGAAGAGCCAGGTAAGAATAGATTATTTTCCTCCTAGGCTGTCACCCTTAAGTCTCTTTTAGATTTAGGCCCCAGGTTAAGTTTTGAACAATTTAAATATGGACTAGAGATTGCCAGTCTATCCACTTAGACAGATATTTGCACAACAAAGATATTCCCAGAATTATTTCTTAAGTACACCAGTGCCTTGAGACAACATCAGTGACAGGTTCCTAAGAGAAAGTCCCAGAGGATGTAAAAGACAGAAAAAGTAGAAGGTAGAAAGTATAAAAACTGGAGTGGGGAGGCCTTGCAGAAGCTATGTTTTATACTAAATAAGCCTCTTAAGAATAGCATCTTGTATACTGCTTACAGTGAAAAATAGAAAGAAATGGGAAACGTCTATGAAGTCATCAAAGAGTATCACACAATGGGACAAACTCAGGAGGAGATACTCAGGGCATCTTAAAATGATAAGCCTAACTAAGCCTACAATGGCTTTAGGACTGAAACCCACAATCCCATGTGGTGGAAAGCATTGTATTCTCAAAATCTGAATCAACCCCTCCCCCAAAGAACCTGGCCCCAGACCATTACCAGCTCTCATAAGCATATTCCTGGTTTTAGGGAAAGGGGCTCTGTTTTAATTCTCAGTACATTTGGGTCTTAGGGAAAGCTCCCAAGGCCTAGGCCACAGACTGTTATTGGTTCTGCCAAGCATGTTCCTGGGTTTAAGAAATAGCTGCCATTCATCATATATGAGGACCTCAGGGAAAGCCTTGCTTCGTTAGGCCAGTTCTCAATACAACAGATTTTTTTTTCTTTTTCAAAGTCTTGTCACCAGGTGTCATCTTGCCCGTGTAGCAGAACTATGCTTTTCTCAAATAAATTAGACCTGTATGGCACAGCAGGCCTTACTGTTGGTTGTGATCCTGTAAGGACCCCCTTGAGCAGCTTGTTAGAGGCCTGTTCTTTGATATGAGGATTTGCCTGGTGGCTGGTTGTAAATGAGGGGTGTCTCCTCTGTCACAGTTTAGAGCCAAATTTCTGGACAGTCCTGGTGAACAAATGTGCATCCTAGCATCCTAATCTCTAACAGGCCTGGTTAGCATGCTCCTTATCTGTGGGATGTTTTGCAGGCAGTTCTCCCTCAGCTAACTCGTACTTGGTGTGCCTTACTACCGCCTAAGCATTGGTCAATCCTTTACATCACGTATACTTTTCTTCATCACACCTTAATGTAGGATTGCTACCCAACGCATGAGATGCCTTTTACCACCTTCACAGATTAACTCCAAATGGATCTTGCACCCACATGTCAAGTGCTGAGGGAAGAACATGTATCAGACACTAGAGAAACTAGGCCTCTCCCAGTTTGGTATCCTGCCACGGATGTTTCTACACACAAGCCCCTGATCGAAATGCTTTGCCCAGACGCAGCCCCATAAGTGAAGTTATTCAGAGGCCACCGCCGGTTCCAGAGAGTGCTTAGGACCACAAGGGACCTCACAGGTGGCCACGATTCACCAGTTTCCCACCCAGCCCCAGAGAAGACCCAACACACCAGCTCCCCATGCTCAGCCGGCTGTTCTTCCCAAATGTGAACAGTGACTGTGCAAACCACTTCCCGATTTCGGAGCTTGCCTGAACTCCCCCTCACATCACCCACCACCAGCATTCAGGGCACCTCTCACTGTACCATTCATGCCTACTTCAGCTACAGGACTTAACCTACAAGACCCAGAAGAACAAACAGCTTGCCTAGTCTCACTGGCAGGTCTGTCTGGAGGCCCTGACTAGCCAATGAGTCTTGACTGACAGGAACACCTCCCTTAAGAATAGAAA
Source organism: Arvicanthis niloticus (assembly GCF_011762505.2). Lineage (NCBI taxonomy): Eukaryota > Metazoa > Chordata > Mammalia > Rodentia > Muridae > Arvicanthis > Arvicanthis niloticus. Next base: position 44,454,161 of record NC_047678.1, read on the forward strand.
AAACACAGCATAGTGGTTCCTGGCCCGGGCTTCCAGTCCAGGCCCAGAGCTTTTCCAAATCTGCAGAGATTTGCATTTCAGTATTACTCATGCCTGTCCTGCAAATAACCTTGTCACCCGTCTTCCCACCCAGTCCCGGGGAGAACCCACTACTCAAGCTTCCTCTGCTCAGAAGCCTGCACCTCCCATCTGTGTGCAGCTCCCCTCACAACACCCAGCAGCAGCACTCAGAGCACACCTAACATTGAACCATTGCTGCCTGCTCAGTTAACTAAGCTGAACCTGCAGCACTGCACCCGGAAGATCCCGCCTCCTCCTCGGACTAGCCGGTCAGCCTGGAGTCTCTGATTGGCCAGTGAGTCTTCAGTGACCCGCGTACCTCCCTTAGGGTTAGAGTGTGCTGAAGAGACACAGCACAGTGTTTCCTGGCCCAGGCTTCCAGTCCAGAGCCAGATCTTTTCTATATTTACAGAGATTTAAGTTTCAGTACCACTTGTGACTGGTCCTCCAGTAATCTACGCATCTGTCTTCCCACCTAGCCCTGGAGAGGACTCCACCCACTCCCCCTTCCACAGCTCCTCCCCTTTGTGGGCAGTGGCCTTGTGCTTACCAGGTGGGGACTTCAGAGGTTGCCCGAGCTCCCCTCACTGCACTCAATGGGCACTTCCCCTTCTTCCTCCTGGAATCAAGGTGGATAGCTCGCATAGCCCATTACTTAGCTTGCAGTGGAGTTATCAATCTGTCTGTCCCACAAGCGGAAGTGTAGGTACTCTGAATATTAACAATTAGAGGGGGATTTTAGAAAACAAGACTTTTGTTTTGTGCCTCCATGCTGGGTTCAGGCAAACTGCAGCTACCTCTCAGCTGGTAGGTATGAGACAAGCCTGGGAGAAAGGCAGGAAACAGATGACAAACCTGTGGAGCTCTATTGTTAGCCGGCACATCCTCCTCAGTGGGACGGTGGAAAAATAGAAACAAAAACCCTGCGCACATGCGCACACACAGCTATATTATTAAAGACTCTCCTGATGAACAGAACCGATAGAACGAATCTCTATATACATGTTGAAAGTGGATTTATTAGAATGGCTCACAGTCTAACGATAGCTGTTTGACAATGGAAAGTTGAAGAATCCAGTGTGGTTCAGTCTATGTGGTTGGATGTCTCACTTGGTCTTCAGTATATACGAGAGTTTCAAAGAAGTAGGCTCTTTAAAGCCAGGAAATAAAATAATGAAAACAAAGAAAGACCTTGCTAGCCAACGCTAAGGTATAGAGACACAGAGAACAAGTGATCATCTTCAGTGTCCTTTATATGTGTAGGCTGCTGCCAGCAGCTGTGGCCTAGACTAAAGGTGGATCTTAACACCTCCAAAAATCCAGATTAAAGAATGGTGTTCACGCCGGGGCAGTGGCGGCCCACGCCTTTAATCCCAGCACTTGGGAGGCAGAGGCAGGCTGATTTCTGAGTTCGAGGCCAGCCTGGTCTACAGAGTGAGTTCCAGGACAGCCAGGGCTACACAGAGAAACCCTGTCTTGAAAAACAAAAAAAAAAAAAAAAAAAAAAAAAAAAACGGTGTTCACATTTCAAAAGCTATAATCAAGAAAAATCCCCCACAGTACCCAGAATCTTTCAGTTTTAGTTAATTCCACATGTAGTCACTTTGACTACCAGGAATAGCCATCACATAAGACAAGATGGAAGAACTGAGAAAGATTTTTGTCCCCACCCCCCCACCCCACCCCCACCCCTGGCATGCAAGTAGAGCTAGGAGTCATTTGCAAAGCAATGATTTCCTTCAAGACAGGAAGCACTGGGATTTTACTGAGGGAGTCTGAGTTCACATATCGGTTTCCCTACTCCTACACATGCTAAGTTAGCCATTGTTGGACTAGTTGGACCACAGCCTGTGAAATATTCTAATGAGCCCACTTTCTGTATACATAGATCCACCCTATCAGGTCAGTTCACCTTAGGGAACCTTTACTATTACAGCTCCGTGTGTGGACCTGTGTTCACCGTCCCACTGAGGAAGACATGCCGGCTAACAATAGTGCTCCACGGGGTTTGTCATCTGTTTCCTTTTTTCCTCCCAGGGATCTCATGCCTACTAGGTGACTACTAACTGCGGTTTACCTAAGTCCAGCATGAAGGATTCTACCCAAGCCAAATTAGAGTATTTGCGGGTTTTGGGGGGGGCAGCTCTCTAGTGGGTTCATGGATCCCAAGGTACCAGAGGGTTCACTAGTTCCCATGGAGGTCAGAGAATTTCCTGTCGTTGAGTAGAATGAGGAGGGTGGTGGGGAGAAAGAGAAATATGGAGCAAGGCAAGCTGGAAGACAAAAATGCGGGGAGCGGGGAGTGAGTGAGAGGAAAAGTGGAGGGGGAAGGAGAGGGAAGGACAGGATAGGGAAAAGGAGGGAGAGACACAGAGACAGAGAAACAGAGACACAAAGACTACAAAATGTCTGGATTCTATAGGAAGAGCCTCTGAGGGAGGGAAAGCCCAGTTCCGAGACTGGAAAGTTCAAGGTACAAGGTGGAGTGTGCCAGCCATGCCCTGTAACAGGTGGGGACTGAGTAGAGCTGGGAGAACCTGCAAGTCCCATCAGCTTTGGTGTGTTAAATGTATGCATGTCAGCAGCTTGTTTCAGCTCTGAATCCCGACAGCCACAAAACAAAACTCTTGTTTCCCAAAGTGTCTCTCTAATGGTTACTATCCTGGGCACCCTTCTACATGTGGGACAGACTGATAACTCCACTGCAAGTTGAGGAATGGGCTGTGCAAGCTATCCACCTTGATTCCAGAGGAAGAAGGGAAGGAGCCTATTGAGTACTGTGAGGGGATCTCTGGCTGAAGTCAGGACCTGTGAGCACAGGGTCACTGCCCACAAAGGGGAGGAGCGGGCAGCACAGCAGCGGTAGGTGGAGTCCTCCCTGGGGCTGGCGGGGCAGGCAGATGGGTAAGCCATTGGAGGACAAGCACTAGTGCTACTGAAACGAAAATCTCTTCAGATCTGGAAAAGGTCTGTTCCTGGTGTGAGAACCTCTACACTGTGTCTCTTCGGCACACTCTAACCGTCAGGGAGGTGCTCGAGTCGCTCAAGACTCACTGGCCAATCAGAGCCTTCAAGCAGACCTGTCAGTCAAAGGAGGAGGCGGGTTTTTCCGGGTGCCATGATGCAGGTTTCGCTCAGTAGCTGAGCAGGCTTGAATGGTCCTGTGTGCTCTCTGTCCTGCGGCTGGATGCTGTGGAGCGTGCTCAGGAAGCTCGGAAGTTGCGACATGGTGAGCACAGGGTCACTGCCAACAATGGGGAGGAGCAGGGGTCTGAGCAGCGGGAGCTGATGTGGTGGGTTCTTTTCCCTGGGCGGAGTGGGAATCCGGCGGTCGCCTGGGGCGGAGTGGGAATCTGCCGGTCATCTGGGGCGGAGTGGGAATCCGGCGATCGCCTGGGGCGGAGTGGGAATCCGGCGATCGCCTGGGGCGGAGTGAGAATCCGGCGGTCACCTGTGATGTCCTGGGAGGTCTGAGCCACTCGCTGGACCCAGCAGTAGCCTCTGAACAACTTCACTGTGGGGGCTGCATCTGTGCAGAGCATTTAGCTTGTGTGTAGAATCTTGGCGTGATCCCAAACTCAGAGAGTCCTAGTTTCTACAAGTTCTGTTCTTAGCATTTAACATTAAGGTGTACAATCCATTTAGAGTTATTTTTGTGGAGGCTGTAAAAGGCGTGTCATGTACTGGGTAGCAATCCAATATCAAGCTGTGGTGGAAAAGTAGGATTGATGATGTAAAGGATTTATTAGAGCTTAGGAGACAGTAAGGCACACCAAGCAGAATTTAGCTGAGGGAGGACTGTCTGTAAAACATCCCACAGATAAGTAGTGTGCTAACCAGGCCTGTTAGAGGTTAGGATGCTAGGATATATATGTTTGTTCACCAGGATTGTCCAAAAATATGCCACCAAACCATAACAAGGGAAACAACCCTGATTTACAACCAGTCACTAGGCCCATCCCCATATCAAAGAACAGGCCTCTAACAAGCTGCTCAATGGGGCCTTACAGGATCACAACCAACAGTAAGGCTGCTGTGCCATAAAGGTTTGGTTTCCTTCTTGAGAAAAGCATAGTTCTGCCTTGTGGGCAAGATGACACCTGGTAACAACCGTTTGAAAAGGTCAAAACAACAACAACAACAAAAAAACACTGTTGTGTTTTGTTTTGTTTTGTTTTTTTGAGGGCTGGCCTGATCAAGCAAAGGTTTCCCTGAGGTCCCCATGTATGGGGAATGTCATAGCTTCTTCTGAAGCTCAGGGATATCTTTGCAGAGTCAGTAACAGTCTGGGGCCTAGTCCTTGGGAGCTTTCCCTGAGGCCCTGGGTATAGATATAAACAGAGCCCTTTCTCTAAAACCAGGAATGTGCCTGGGAGAGCCAGTCTTGGCCCAGGGCCAGGGCCTTTGGGAGGGGCTGCTTCAGTTTCTGAGAACAGGATTCTCCCACCCTGTGGGGTTTTGGTAATCAGTCCCAAGGCCACTAGAGGCTTGGTCAGGAATGTTCTTGAGATACTCTGAGTTCTCTGGTGCAACACTGATTAGACTCCTCCTGAGTGTGTCCTATTGTATGATGCTTCTGCTGACTTCACAGTTTCTTCATCTTTCTGCTGACTTCATAGATGCCTCCCATGTCCTTCCATCTTCCCCATGTAAATTGTGTACATGATGGTATTCTTCTTAAAGAGCTTGCTTGGCATAATCGGTGGCTTGTGCAAGACCTCTCCACAGCAGCTTTTATACTTTCTACCTTCCCCTTTTCCTATGTTTTTCATCATCTTGGACCTTCCATTTAGGACACTGTCACTAACCTACTGTTTTAGAGCACTGGTGTACTTAAGAAGTGATCCTGGGAATATGCTTGCTGTGTAAATTTCCCATCTGTCTAAGTGGCTAGACTGGCAGTCTCCAGCCTATATTTAAATTGTTCAAAACTTAACCTGGAACCTGAACCTGAGAGTCTTAAGGGGCAGCATACATGGAATTCAAAATGCATCCTAGTCTGCCATTAGCCAGTGTAACTGCTCTTTGCAACTTTGTGGTTTCTTCTCCCCCCCCCCTTAATCCCCCTCCTCGGGAGCCACCCCCGGCCCCCAATTTTACCTTCTAACACCAGATAGTATCGAAACAAGGATGGAGGGGAAAGAGATACTTGAATCTAGCATCTTTTTTTATAGTGGACCCACCAGCATGAGTCAAACAGTCGCTGATGCAGGGTTGGGGGGGACCGAGGATTAAAGATGAGAAAGTCGGAAAGAAGATGCAAAACCAAGAGTTTGATTTTGAGAGGACTGCTGGTTAATACTGCAGCAGCACAGCCAGCGGCAACCAGCAGCCTCAAGTTTAATTTTCATAGTCTTTTTATGCCCCACAGTACCATAGAAAGCAAAGCCATAAGCTAACAGAAACAATTTTCTGAAATATACACAGAATATCTGTTCTAATCCAGAGGCACCACCTCCCTTGATCCTCAAGTGTTACCACCTCTTACTGTTCCATGCCTCAGCATGCTGGGAAATCTGCCAACTGACCCTGACCCACCTTGACTGCTTAGGTACATACAGAGAATAGGGTCAGTTCTAAGGCATAAAGAAAGTAGTCAAGGAAGAAAGGGGGGGAGTAAACGAAGGTCCCTTGGTCACAGTATTCAGGGTTCATCACATTCCTCAGCTGTATTTTTCTTGAGCTTACTTCCTTGTCCTAGACCAGTGTCAAATATTCTTGCCAGTTTCCTGGAAGCGATACCAAGAGCTCTCCACACCTAGGAGAGTAGAAGATTCTAATAAGATACAAATTCACCGTACTAGGGCTCTGTCTGCCTCCAGGGTAGGGTTGAAAGGCAGAGCTAGGAAGGCCTGTGCTGTCTGAGTCATTTAATCTCTAATCCTCCAGCAGAGGGGTTGCTACTATCCTCTGGGCAGTCTGGAGTAGCACCAGTGGGAGGTAGCTTGCAGGTTCTCTCAGAACTCTCTGATGCAGATCATCAGAGAGCTGTGAGGGAGACCACAAGCCTTGCCATTGTGATTGTGGCAGCCACCAGGAAGAGCAGGTTGGCTAAGCTATCAGAGTCCAGTCTGATTGGACTGTGATGGACTGTGAACCAGACTGGTTCTTTTGGTACATTTGGTGACCTGGGCAGAGGGCCTTGGCCTCTGAGCCCGCCTGAATGTGGATTCCCTGGGGAGGGGAGGATGTTGGGGGGTGGGGGGGAAGCTCTGCAGCTCTGGCTATAGGAAGCTGTGTGCTTTTGGTGTGCAGAAGACAGATTTCAAAACTGAAAATCTGGTTTCTAGAAGCTCTGAACATTGCATTGCAAACTCAGTTTTGTGTGATAGATTTTACAAATAGTTCAGGAATTGGTAGAGATGAGGTTATGGGGACCATCCTTCAGCGACATTTAATTAAAATCCTTTTACCTTCCCACTGTCACCAGTCACAATGAATGGAGTGATTCAGGGACTTTTTTTTTTTTTTTTAAGATTTTTTTTGGTGTTTTGTTTTGTTTTGTTTTTCAAGACAGGGTTTCTCTGTGTAGCCCTGGCTGTCCTGGAACTCACTCTGTAGACCAGGCTGGCCTCGAACTCAGAAATCCACCTGTCTCTGCCTCCCAGGTGCTGGGATTAAAGGAGTGGGCCACCACTGCCCAGCCAAAAGGAGTTTCTGAGATACAGAGGTTTCTTAAGTATACATGGTGGTGTGCAGGTGGGTGGGGCAGATTCTACATCATGTACTATAATCATTGTGGCAGGAAGCAGACATTAAACTGACCTTGGTTTGTGTGTGGGCTCAGTGGGCCTGGGTTTGTGTGAGATCACAAGGGGGCACTAGGTGCTGCAGAGGCATAGCCCACCTTTCTGCTCACCTCCACACAGAGAGAGAGCCTGGGGCCTCTGTTTGGAAGTGTGATCAGTAGTGACTGGAGGGTCAGAAATCTAACAGTTAGGGGTCACTTTGATTTTTTTTTTTTTTGTGGGAGTTGTGAAGTCTGTTTATTCCATTTGCACACACATGCAATCATAGGTAATATTGTTCATGTTCACATTTTTCCTGACTGAGTTTCCATAGGTCTTTTAATGAAAACTTGACTATAATTTGGGGCTTATGTTCTTGGCGTTTTTCTCTACATCTCACTAGTTTTTCAAAAATGTTGTAAAACTTTTGATTGTTGTAGCTCTGAGGTAAGTACGGATTGAATTCACATTGTGCCAAAATGTGAACTATTTCTTCATAATCCTAATGACAATTCTGAGATTTTTTTTTTAACATGGCAAAAAAATCAGCTTTTCTGTTATATACTGTTAGAAGTTTTCTTTAAATTGTTTTGAATTTATGCTGCAAATTGAAACCCAACATTCTTTTTTTTTTTTTTTTAAATCACTATAATGATGTTGTTTACAGTTATATGAATGGGTAAAAGATATTCTACATAATCATTCATTTAGGAAACTATAGTGTGTGAAAATGAAACTGATATGAAATAACATACAGAGCCATAGAAAAAGGACTTTAATATAGACTTCAATGGTACAAAATACATTGTTGAGGTCACATAAATGGTATCTCACCATGTATGACTTAATTGAGAAAACAGAAAGAGTGAAAAAAAACGTCCAGAATTGAACATTGAATCTGTATGTGACACAGGATTGTGTATTAGCAATAAACTCTGATAGCTGTGGGTTGGAATTTTTCATAGATATCAACTAAAATTAGTTTAAGACCATGTTATAGTTGATATAAAATTACACAAATTTAATATATGTATTCAGATACATTTGGACTTAATACTTACACCCAAGCAACCCCATTCTACTGACTTCTCATAAAAATGACAGAATTGCCATGGATCTCAGCAGTCTTCACAGTATAGTTTTCATGTGCTTGAAATTAGTTTTAAGAAGTACCAGAGTTCTCATGTTCATTGCAGTTGTATTCATGGTAGCCTAAATATGAGAATAACCTCAATGCTCATTTTGTTGAGGACAAGCTGGGTGCCTCAAGGGGACCTTGTGCTAAAGGAATGCAGACAATAGCAATGGTTAAAGAATTATGCACTTGTAAAGACTCTCACAGCCAGTGCTGTATTGGTCATAAAACAGCATGTAATTACAGCTTAAGCATTGTCAACCCATTTCTTTCTCCCATATAATTTTAATCTTTAGTGCACTCTTATTGTCAGATGGATATGAGAATTTGAACCATCTTGTCTACCTTTCAGGTAGCAATAGAAAATGAAGGGTGACCAAGCCAACTCAGTCAATCAACAGGGTCTCAAAGGAGGGAGCGAGGATTGAAAAGAAGACAATTAGACAACACTATAACATGACTCCAGCCTGTGCTGAGGCAGGTTTATTTTTCTCCAGACTGCTTTGATACCATTTAAAGTACATGGAAATAATAAGGTCAGTTCTAGGTCAAAGAACAAACAGGACGATAATCACAAAGAGTCAAGGAACAAATAAAGCAATAAAGACCTAGATAGAAGGTTACATTCCTTGGCTGAGTTGATTTTGAGCTTTGTATTAGCCCAAATGTAAATACTCTTATCTGAGCCTGCTTCCTAAATCCTAGCCCAAAGTCAAATTACTGCCTGAGCCTACTTCCCTGTCCTAGCTCAATGTCAAATTCCTGCCAAATTCCTACAGAAGGGCAGAAAGCACAGAATCTAGCTGAAGCTTTCTCCTTCAAAGGGTTTTTCTCTAATGTTTATTTAGAACATTATATGGAAAAGAGAAGTGAAATATCAAGCTTTCTGTAGCAAGAGTTGTTACAGATGAGAAGCAAATATGGTATTATAGTATAGAGAAGCAGAGAGTGGCTGTATTTGGAGAGCTTTCTGCCAATTAGTCATACTGCATGAAAAAGTAAAAATGAGGTTAAGAAACAGACTGACCATTTTGTTTGAATTTAAATACTAATGATAAATTACAGTTGAACAAACATGTAATAGTCATAGATCAGAGACTAATCTCTTTGTTTTCTCTGCATTAACTTACCTTAAATGGTAACACTTTTCATTTTTGCTTTGGAGAATCTTTAAACATTTAACATTTTTATACATCGGTTTAATTATGCTTATTGCATAATATAATTAATGTAGCATCTTTATACAACATCACATATTTATTTTTATTGAATAGTTAGTATTTCTTGAAAACAATCAAGAGTATTCCTTTGGAATGACATGAGAAGCACTGTAATTCCACATTCCGAACTGGTGAAAGCTAACACAAGAAAATGACTGCTTTTGTTTCCTGCATGATGTATATTTCACATTGCTGAGAGCAAAACTTCTGATTTCACAGATATAGACTGGACCAAAGATGAGTTTGTCATGAACTCCTGTGTTGTAGGCTATTTGATCACAATGTGATCCCAAAGATTATCCAATTTACTGGGTGGAGGAAGCTTTTTCTAATTTTGGTGTGGCTCAGCCCTTTTCACACCTTTGCTCCCAAAAGATGAAAGTAATGTTAGTTTTAGAAGTAAGTACCCGTATATGAAAGTGATGTCTAATTGACAAAATGATGAACCTGAGAAAGATCTGACAGAATAGGATCTGCCCAGCTCTCAGGAGAAGAGAGAGGAAGGAGAACTGTCAGTCATACTGTCATACTGTCCCTGTCTTCTCTATTTTTTTCCTTTGTTCACTATTGCTTCCCTTTTTTTGCATTTTCATTTAAGCAATATGGAATTAATTTTTAATTGAAGATAGATTCTCTCACACAATATATCTTGACCACCCTACACTCTTCCCAACTATTCCCCACTTTTCCTATTCTTCTCTCCCTAAGAACCAAAATACACACACACACACACACACACACACACACACACACACACACACTATTTCCTCTTCAAAAAGGAGCAACCCTCCAAGAGAGGATACCGTGACAAGACAAAACAAGATAGAAAAAGACAAGGTGAAAGTCTTCATATTGGACAAGGAAACCTGATAGGAAAAATGTCTCAGGATCAAGCAAAAGAATCAGAGTTACGCCCACTCCCACTGTTAAGAGTCCCACAAAAACACCAAGCTAACAACTGTAAGGTATCAGCAGAGAACCTGGCATAGACCCATGCTGTTCTCTATGCTTGCCATTCACGTCTCTGTAAGGTTCCTAGAAATCCAGTCAGTGTTAGTCATGGGTTCCCTCACATATCAAGGGCCCTGAATTAAACCAAACATTGGTTGGCCACTCAAACAAGTTTGTTACCATCATGCCCCAGCACATCTTGCAAGAAGGACCAATTGTAGGGGGGGGAGTCAGGGGGTCGGTCCAGATTTGTCTTTCTGTAGCCTATAGAAAACCTTTTCTCCTCAAAGAGACTAGAACGTAGGAGCACTCGCTTGGCCTCTACGTTCAGTGAGCTGTGTGGAATTTGTCCTCAGTCCTCAGTCCTCAGTGATGAGGCCCTGCTGTCAGTTATCTGAGAGCAGAGTTTTGTCCTAGCATCAGCATGGATTGTTTAAGTATCTCCAAAGGACCTCCTTGGCCAACAGCTCAACCACATGTAACCCATTTCCAACTTTGAAGCCCTGGCTGGCTACAAAGGAAGGGTCAGTTCAGACTCAGTAGCCTCCATTACTACGAGTCCTCATTAGAGTCGTCCTATAGCGTCCAGGAAGTTCTTTTGTACTGACTTTCTACAATAACCCCCACATTCCAGCTGTTTTTTCTTGTATTGTATTTCCCACCTGCATCCCTCCAACTAATCCCTCCCACTCCTGTTCCCATCAAACTTCAGCGATTCTATTTCCCCTTTAGAAGGAGATCTGTGCTCCCCCGCACCCCATAGCCCACCTCTTTATCTAGTCTCTCTGGGTTTGTGGAGTACAGCTTGATTATTATTTACCTAATCGGTAATATCTACTTCTAAGTGAATGCATGCCGTGTTTGTCATTCTGGGTGTGGGTTACGTCACTTAGGGTGATTTTTTTTTTTTTTTTAGTTGCATTCATTTGCCTATAAATTCATGATGTCATTTGTTTTAAACACCGAGTGATACTCCATTGTATAAATGTACCATATTTTCTGTTTATCCATTCTCCATTTGAGGGACATCTAGGTTGCTTCCAGTTTCTGGCTAGTGTGAATACATATGCTATGAACATAGTCCAGCAAATGCCCTTGTAGTCGGGTGGAGCGCCTTTTGGATCGATGCCCACGAGCAGATTTTGAGAGAGATGGATTCTGAGTGTTCTGAGGAACCATGATTCTGAGGAAATACTGATTTCCATAATGGCTGTATTAGTTTGCACCCCACAAGCAGTATAGAGTTGTTCCCCTTTCTCCACATCCTTGCCAGCTTGAGCTGTCACTTGAGTTACTGATCTTAGCCATTCTGAAGTGTGCAAGATAGATTTTTGATTTTCATTTCCTTGATGGCTAAGATGGTGACCATTTCTTTAAGTATTTCTCAGCTTTTTGAGATTCCTCCGTTGAGAATTCTCTGTTTAGATCTATACCCCATTTTTTAATTAATTTTTTTGCTTTGGAAAGTCAAGTTTCTTGAGGTCTTTATATATACTTTTGTATATTGGGCCTCTATAAGATGTGGATTTGGTTTAAAAAAAAAAAAAAAAAAAAACTTTTTCCATTCCTTAGGCTGCCTCTGTCCAATTGACTTGGTTTTTTAAAAAAAAAAATTATTTTATTGTTTTATGTATATGTGTGTGTATGCTTTCATGTGCTTTTTAAAGAAAGATTTATTTACTTATGCATATGAATACACTGTAGCTGTCTTGTAGAGAAAAACAGCACCGGGAAGTTTCAGATGGCAGCTGGATGCTGAAACAGGGGCATGTGTTTTCAAAGAAATTGTCGCCATTAAAGAGAAGGTCCTTGCTCAGGACTGAAAGCCTAAGATGGTGTCTTAAGGGAAACACACCCTCCTGCTAAGCCTTCAATTAATGGGAAGGAGTAGGCAAAGTGATTCCTAGACCCAGGAAGGAACTTCATATAAAACCTACTACAGCTGTAGTGCACGAATGGCAGAGTCCATCCCAGTTTAGAATCCAAACTTGGCAGGAGCACTCAAGTTCTGGAAATAAGAAAGATGTAAAATTTAAGGTCATGGACTCTTCCTCTGTGGTTTCAGTTCAGCTCTGTTCTATCCATCTATGTTTGACAGAGTCAGAGCCCCAGTGAGGGAGGACACTGTGAGAGAGCATTGCATGAACCTGAGAGAATGAAGTCTGAGTTGCACTTTGAGACCACAGGATGTTGAGATACTTAAGCTATGAGACACCTGCCATGGAGAGCTGCATGTAGGGAGTGAAAATAACTAAACCAAGAGACAGATGAGGAGTTGCAGGGAGAGGGCCATGTAAGTCTTTAGAAACGAAGGCCCCATGTGTATGACACAGAGCTACAGGATTTGGTGTGTGGCCTGCTGGGTTTCTTGATTTACTCCAATCCTCCCTCACTATGTACACATTCCTCTCTATTGGAATGGGAAGGGGTATTCTGTGCCTTTGTATCTTGAAAAGATATAACTTGCTTTCTGATTTTACAATATGTGGCAATCAAGAGTGTCAGAAGAGATTTTGCACATTTGAAGAGTGTAGGGGTTGCTGCAGACCATTAAGGTCATTGAAGTTAAACTATGTACATTTTCTTCATGGGTGACCATGATCAGAATGAAGTTGATTGAGTCAAAAAGCTCCCAGATAGGGTTATTGTCTTTGAATATTTGTTTCTCCTTTGTGACTTTCTTTGGGAGAGCTTATAATGTTAGGGTCTAAGAGTCACTGAAGGAAGACCCCTAACTCAAATAGTATGCAAAAGCATTTTATTCTGCAGAATTCTATTATACAGGGGTCTACCATTCACTATAATGGAGACAGACATGTGAGCTTTGCAAGCTTAATTTAAAGCCAGTTAGGGGAATTCTAGGGAGGAGTACATGGACTTTATTCTGATTGGTTGGCTCAATTTCCCAGGGGGTATGGGTGTTTTTGGAATTGGTCAAGGTTCTGGGGAATTTGGAGACTTTCTGGAACCAGTGCTGATTAACTATTCTAGATTTAGGTTTGACTCAGGCCTGGTGGCAGGGGTAGCTCCTGGAAGCTCCTGATTGGCTGCCTGTGAGGGATGGTTTTCCTGGAATTGACTTGTTTGGACTTTTCCACTTCTGTTTTCTGGAAAACAGAAACTTAGGCCTAGTCTCCTAAACTGTCAGTTTGCAGCCTGTCATGGAGTCATCCTAGTTCTGGCCAATTCAGTCCTCTCAATAGAATCCTTTATAGGAGGAACCTTTCTAGATTGCTTACTGGGGATGAGATTTGAGTGTCTATAGACTCAACCCATTTTCTGTTTGTGTGTGTGTGTGTGTGTGTGTGTGTGTGTGTGTGTGTGTGTCTACTGTGTTGTGGTTGGACATGATCAGTCAGCTTCCTTCTTATGTTGTCTTACCTTCACCATTATAGACTCTGTCCCTAAGTCACATAAGATGCAGTTGAAGCAATTGTTATTCAGTGCTAAGCTATTTTGCAAGCCTGGTGTTTTTATCATTTTAATTTTGTTGGTTTTGTTTTTGACGACAAAGTTTCTCTATGAGCCCTGGATGTCCTGAAAGTAGGTGTGTAGAACATGTAAGCTTCAAACTTAAAGGGCCACCTGACTCTGGCTCCAGAGTGCTGGGATTAAATGTGCCAACATGCCTTGCTGTTGTTTGTTTGTTTTTATTTTATTTGATGATGGGCCTGTAATGTAGGTTTTTGTACATGTCCACCATATGCTGTTGTGTTGATCTTCATCCACATTGTGAATTTGAAAATTTGGCAGAGAAAATATTCTGTTCGTCAGGATGTCATACATTCATGACTTTAATACTGCCTGAGCTTTACTGCCTGAGGTTTCTGAGTCATCGAATTGTAGGTGATAACATTCTTCCTACCTGTTGTGTTTGTTTTGATTTGTTTTGAATGAATATGAGTCTTGCCCGTGTGCATGAATATCCACATCATGTATGCCTGGTTCCCACAGTAGTCAGAAGATGGCTTCAGAATTCCTGCACTTGGAGTAATGGAGAGTTGTGAAGCCCCCTTGGAAGTACTGGCGATTGAACCCAATTATTTGCAAGACCAGCCAGAGCTCTTCACTGCTGACTCATCTCTCCTGTTCTGTGTTGCTTACTTAGGACCAACATTCCCAATATTTTCATCTATTCATTTGTATCTGTTTAAAGAGACATGTTTTAGTAAGATCTCATTACTGTTACTGTTTAAACTGGGGCACTTCCGGATTCTGGAAGATGACTATAGAACTGGAGTGAATGTGTAATTCTTTGTAGGAACTCCTGTAAAAACCTCTGAGTCCTTTATATCTTTCTTGTTTGTTTGATTGAGTTTTACAGAGGAGACAGGCTCTTAATATGTACCTCTGGCTGTCCTGGATAGACAGAGATGTACCTGCCTCTCCTTCCTGAGTGCTAGGATTAAAGGCATGAGCTAATAAGCTCAGCTTGCCCATCATTTTTTGTAGTTAGTAATTATTCATACAGTTTCTCTGATGTGTGCTCAGTACTGCTTACTTCTCTCTATCTCTCTGTCTCTCTCTGTGTGTCTGTGTGTGTGTGTGTTTCTCTTTCAAGGCTATATCCTATTCAAATATATCCTATTCAAAGAGCAAAAAAATGACAGAGGTGAACCTTATTACTCAATTTCCTTCTAAGATAACTTAGCAATTATATTAGAACTTCTTGGTCATGAAATAAGTGGGGGAAGCACCATACCATATATCATACAATATAATATCAATGAAGCATACGTTTACAGTGATATCAGTATTAAGTTTCTCTTACATACATGTATGGAATATTTTAGGATGCAGTGACCTATAATGACGTGCATGTGAACTTCACTCAAGAAGAATGGATTTTGCTGGATTCTTCACAGAAGAATCTCTACAAAGATGTGATGTTGGAGACCTACAGGAACCTCAATGCTATAGGTAAGACAGTGAATTTTCTTGGACTTTTTAAAATAAGGGAACAATTGCTTTTTTGTTATTGATACTTTTCTGTAATTTCAATTGGGAATAAGGAAGAATGGGGTGAATAAATCAGGTTCACTAAAGATAGTAACTTAAATTTTGCCTAATTTCCAATAATATATCATACATTTTCTGGTACTATATTTTAGGCTACAACTGGGAAGACCATAATATTGAAGAACATTGTCAAAGTTCTAGAAGACATCAGAGGTAATTTTCATGTGCAAGTTGGTATGGATATGCCTCTAAAGAAATGTTAATGTGTCCTGGAAGTTTTAAAGAAAAACAACGGTGTAAAAAAAGCACTTCTTTAAGTGTATTGATTATTAAATTCTCACAACTCCATGTACCTCAATGTCAGCTGTCTGATTTGTGTTTGCAATGCCTTAACACATATTACCTTTTGAATCATAGCCACATTGCAGTTACTCTGTATAACTGCCAATCTATTTATACCACTCACATATTGAGATATATATCACTATATATATAGTGATAAGTATATATTTCTAATGAGCAAATATCCTATAGTAAAGCTGATTACTCATAAAGTAACATTGGTAGATATAAGTGAGACGGGCAGTTTATGAGAGTCAAGAATGTTGTTGAGGAGAAACCTTCATTCTTATACCACATGTCTATAATGAACAAAAAGTCAAACTGTGTGAATGTAATGTGTAAATCCTTAATTTGTTATTCTTCTTTTAATAGGTAAATCCCATGTCACAATGGATACAAGCCATGTGAACATAGGGATATTGAAAGAAGCAATGTACCTCTCTCTCTCCCAGCACAATTAAAATATATGTAGTAGTTCCCATTTGAGCAGATATTCTCGGTGTGATAGAAGTTCATAATTAGTTGGCTTGCCAACTTCATTGGGAATATATATCCATAAACTCACATTGCAGAAACTCCCTATGAGTATTGAGAAGGTGGAAATTCTTTTCTGTTTGTCCTGGTTCATTTTGCCATTGTAGAATGCAAGTGTAGTATATTTCACAATATAGGAAAATGTATGAATGTACTCAGTGTGGTAAAGCTCTGAGCTCTTCCATTTTTCTTCAAATATGTGGAAAATGTCATAGAGAAACAGGATGCTACAAATGTGAGCCAAGTAATAACACTCTTACCATTGTAAGTATCCTCAAAGATGGAAAACAACCCATAATGGAGAGGGAAGCATGACTGTAATCAAAGAGATGAAACCTTAAGATGTGATTGCTCTTTACAATTAGACCTAATTATAAAATTAATTCCTACAGATAAAAAGATTCATTGGTGTAGTGACTGTGGTAAATCTTTCACATGTGCCAATTATCTTTGCAGGCATGAAAGAAGTCATACTAGAGAGAAACCCTCTGAATATACTCAGTGTGGTAAAGCCTTTGCATGTCACAGTTATCCTCAAAGGCATGGAATAATTCATACTGGAGAGAAACCCTATGAAGTTACTCAGTACGGTGAAGGCTTTGTTCATCACAGTCTCCAAATGCATGAAATAACACATACTGGAGAGAAACCCTACAAATGCAACCAATGTGGTAAAGCTTTTGCACATCATCGTAATCTTGGAATGCATAAAATTATACATACTGGAAAGAAACCCTACATATGCAATCAATGTGGTAAAGCCTTTACACGACATAGTCATCTCAAAATGCATCAAATAACGCATACTGGAGAGAAACCTTACAAATGTGATCAATGTGGTAAAGCCTTTGCTTATCATAGTTATCTTCAAGTGCATAAAAGAACACATACTGGAGAGAAGCCCTATAAATGTAATCAATGTGGTAAAGCCTTTGCATATCAAAGTTATTTCCAAATACATAAAAGAATACATACTGGAGAGAAACCCTATGAATGTAAGCAATGTAGTAAGTCCTTTGCCTCTCATGGTCAACTTCAAAGTCATGAAAGAATTCATAATGGAGAAAAACCCTACAAGTGTAATCAATGTGATAAAGTCTTTGCACAACAGTGTCACCTTCGAATGCATAAAAGAACACATACTGGAGAGAAACCTTACAAATGTAATCAATGTGATAAAGCTTATTCACGACACAGTAATCTCCAAATTCATAAAAGCACACATACTAGAGAGAAACTCTATGAATGCAAGAAATGTGATAAAGCCTTTACATACCATTATGAACTTCAGAATCATAAAAGAATGCATACTGGAGAGAAATCCTATGAATGTAATCAATGTGGTAAAGCCTTTGCACTTCAATGTAATCTTCGAATGCATAAAATAATACATATTGGAGAGAAGCCCTACAAATGCAATCAATGTGATAAAGCCTTTTCACGACACAGTTCTCTCTACATTCATTATAGAACACATACTGGAGAGAAACCTTATGAATGTAATCTATGTGGTGAAGCCTTTGCATATCATAATTATCTCCAAATACATAAAAGAAAACATACTGGAGAGAAACCCTATGAATGTAATCAGTGTGGTAAAGCCTTTTCACAACAGGGTCATCTCCAAGTGCATATGATAACACATACTGGAGAGAAACCCTATGAGTGTGATCAATGTGGTAAAGCCTTTGCATATCATAATAGTCTCCAAGTACATAAAAGAACACATACTGGAGAGAAACCCTATGAATGTGATCAGTGTGGAAAAGCCTTTGCACATCGTTGTCATCTCCAAGTACATAAAAGAACACATACCGGAGAGAAGCCTTACAAATGTGATCAATGTGATAAAGCCTTTGTAGGTCAGAATGATCTTAAAAGACACGAAAGAATTCATACTGGAGAGAAACCTTACAAATGTAATCAATGTGGTAGAGCCTTTGTATGTAATGCTAGTCTCCGAATACATGAAGCCACCCATACTGGAGTGAAACCTTATGAATGTAAGCAATGTGGTAAATCCTTTGCCACTCATGGTCAACTTCAAAAACATGAAAGAATTCACACTGGAGAGAAACCTTACAAATGTAATGAGTGTGATAAAGCCTTTGTATATAACACTAGTCTCCTCATACATAAAGCAACACATACTGGACTGAAACCTTATGAATGTAAGTACTGTAGTAAATTCTTTGCCTCACATGTTCAACTTCAAAAACATGAAAGAATTCATACTAGAGAGAAACCTTTAAAAATGTAGTCAATGTGGTAAAGCCTATTCACAATTAAGTCATCCCCAAGTACATAAAAGAACACATATTAAAGAGTAAACCTATGAATGTAACCAATGTGGTAAAGCCTTTACAGTGATCTTGAAAAGTGTGGTGATTTAAATATACTTGGCCCATGGCAAGTGGCAGTATTAGGTATGGCCTTTTTGGAGTCGATGAAAAAGTATGTCACTGTGGGAGTGGACTTTGAGATCCTATGCTTAAGCTCCACCCAGGGCAGAAGAGTCTTCTGGCTGCCTTCTGATCAAGATGTAGAACTCTCATCTCTTCCAGCACCATGTCTGCTTGGACACTGCCATTCATCCCACCTTGATGATAATAGGCTGAACCTCTGAATTTGTACACCACCCCTAATTAAATGTTGTTCTTTATAAGAGTTGTCTTGGTCATAGTATCTTTTCACAGCAATAAAACACAAATTAAGACAAACAGCATAAAATATCACACTGGAGAGAAACTCTATGAATTTATTGAATATGGTGAAGCCTTTGTACATTTCTATAGTCTTCATTATAACAAAAGTATTCATATTTCCATTCACTGAAACCCTGTGAATGGAAACAGTGTATAACCTTTGCCCTTCACAGTTATTTCTGAATGCACTAAAGAACATATACTGGAGAAAAGCCTGATGAACGTACTCAGTGTGGTAATGTCTCTGTGTTTTGAAATCTGCATAGATCCATAACAGTTCAAACACCTGGTCAAAGTAAATGCCAAGAGTTTGTTGTAGTCAAACTGTTTGAGTTAGAAGGTTATGGGTTAGGGTGCTGGGAGTTACGGTTACTATTAGAAAGTTAATAGGGTTAGCAGGATAGGTTACACAGAGTAGGGTTAGGGAGATAGGGTTAGAATGAGAAGGGTTACAGGAATAAGGTTAGACAGTTATGGTTAGGGAGATAAGGTTAGAACAGGAAGGGTTACAGGGATAGAGTTAGGGCTTAGGTTATGGTTTGTCTTAGGGTTTCTGTTTCTGCACAAAACATCATAACCAAGAAGCAAGTTGGGGAGGAAAGGTTTTATTCAGCTTACACTTCCACATTGCTGTTCATCATCAAAGGAAGTCAGGACAGGAACTCAGACAGGGCAGGAATTTGGAGGCAGGAGTAGATGCACAAGCTATGGAGAAATGCTGCTTACTGGCTTGCTTCCCCTGCCTTGCTCAGCTTGCTTTCTTATAGAACCCAAGACTACCAGCCCAGGGATGACACCACCCACAACGGGCTGGGCCCTCCCCGCTTGATCACTAATTGAGAAAATGTCTTACAGCTGGATCCATGAAGGCATTTCCTCAACTGAGGCTCCTTTCTCTGTGATAACTCCAGCTTGTGCCAAGTTGACACAAAACCAGCCAGTACAAGGTTAGATTTAGGCTATGATGTTTCTTTATATGCAGGGTTAGGGGTTGGACTTGGGGGTTAGGGTTAGGTGGGTTATGTTTAGAGTTAGGTTAGTGGTTAGGGTTATGGTTGGGGGGTTAGGGTTAGAGATCAAGGAAAGAAAAGGAAAGAAAAAAGAATGCATGAATTTGAGGTAGGGAATGGGAAGAGGTTGATTGGGGAAAGGGAGTGATGAAAATGATAAAAATAGAGTATTCACATGTAAAATTCTCCAAATACAAAAAAATAAGGTGAAAGTCTCAAACTGGAGGGTAAGGAGAGCTATTACCACACATAAGTGAAATTCAAAAAAAAAATTGTTAGGTCTTACCTTAAAAATCATGATACTCTAATGAACTGGAATACTTTAAAATAAAACATAGATTTCTAGATGTATATGACCTACCAAAAGTAAATCATGAAGATATAGAAAAAAAATGAGCAGTTTTATAGAAAGCAAAGAAAGTGAAGTAGTAATCAAATATCTACCATTAAAAAATTACCAGACCTTCAATGAAATACTAACACAATTGCTTCTCAAACTATTCCCCTAAATAGCAAAGGAAGGCTACATTACCAAAATCTTTATGAAGCTAGTATTAGCCTGATACTAAAACCAGATAAAAAGTTAAAAAAAAATTACTGACAATCTACAATACAAATATATATGCAAAATTTCTTTTAAAATACATGCAAACTCAATATAATAATTTATCAAAGAATCACCATGATGAAGCTGGTTTACCCCAGAGATGTAGTGCTGGTTCAATATGGCAATCAATACATTTCAAAAATGATCTCTTTTTCTTGATAGAATAGAAATCATGACATCTTGATAGACAGGGAAGGATTTTGACAAAACCAACATCAATCATGTCAAACAACAATGAAACTCAGAATATAAGAAACATCTCACCATAATAATGTATATATTTTCTCCCATTTATTTATCTTAGACATTTTATTCCAGCAAACCTTCAAAGGGCAGAGGGGAAATTCCATTCACCCCTATCACATTCTACCCTGCCCCTCTGTACATCAGCTCAGTGGCTTACCAATGGCAAAGTTTTAGTGCAGGTTTTTTTTTTCTTTTAAAGTTCAGGAGTTCAATGTTTCTAAACAGAAAGGACTGCACTCAGTCCATTATTAGACACCAAATAGCTTTGAGAATAGCTTTGATGTTTCTTTTTTTAAAAAAATCATTTTTTTGGTCTGGCCAGCTGGACAATCAAGTGGGACCCTTAGACCCTGTGGGGAGGACTGAGATGTGTGAGAAAATAAGGAGGCACAGCAAGTCAAGAAGTCTGATCAAGCTGGCAAAATTTTTATTGTTCACACAGGTTATATACTCTGAAAACAGGATATGGGGAGTGGTAGGAAAGGAAAGAGGGCTTTGCAGGTGGAGGAAGCTAGCTGCAGCTGTGGGATCTAAGTTATTCTTACAAAGCCTTTCCTTTATCAGGGGTTCTAAAAACATCTATCTAGCAGGGTGTTGGCTAAATCTAGAGATCAGGAGGAAGGGTTACTAAGGTGGGTTGCTATGAGGCCTTGTTTGAAGTTCTGAGAACTGACAAGTGAATCATGGAAGGTAAGCAGAAAGAATAGTAGATAGGAGAGCCAAGGGTGAGTATTTGGCAAGAGTAAGGCCTCGCCATGGCTTCCCACATTTTTTAAAGATTTACTTATTGTATGTTCATGAGTACACTGTACTTGTCTTCAAACACACAAGAAGAGGGCATTGGCTATCATATTACAGATGTCTTTGGGCCACCATGTGGTTTCTGGGGATTGAACTCAGGACCTCTGGAAGGAGGTCAGTGGTCCTAACCCCTGAGCCATTTCTCCGGCCCTTGAAAATGCTTCTTAATGAATCTATCCTAAAAATGCAAAACATTACTTGCCTTCAAATTTTTCAGAAAACAGCATGCTGCTTGTGTGTATCTCATGTTGCCATGTTTAAAAGAAAAGATGTTTTTACTTCCATGAAAGTTGTAGTGAATACATTTTTTGAACTGAAGTTCTGGTGATGACTGTTATTCAGACTTAAGACAAGGGAAAAGGAGACTCATACCTTTCAAATTCTTTTTAATACTACAACTAAGAGCTTTAGTTTAGAGATGGTTAACATATTCCAAGGAAAGACTCTGATGCGCTTCAGTGAGTGTCCCCTAAAAAATGGGTAGCCTCATTAAAGTCAGGCTCATGGATTTATGTCAGCATTTTACAGTACCTGTCTGCATAAAATATATTCTAGTGATAAAGTGTATGTCATTATCAGGTAAGTGTTTGCAACTGAGTTATGTCTTGGCTGTAAAGTAAACAAAAGAATTAAGAATCCTGTGGTAGCCAGGTGATGTGGCTCACATCTTTAATCCCAACACTCCAGAAGCAGAGGCAGATGGATCACTCTGAATCGAGGCCACCGTGCTCTACAAAGCAAGTTTCAGGAAATTAAGGCCACACAGTGAGATCCTGACTTGGAAAAAGATCCCGGTGCAATAAAATGTTTAATCGGGGACTGCAAGGTGGCAGACAGCAAGTTGGCTCAGGTAACTTCAGCATACAATGGCACAGATCTACATTACTATTCCTAAAAGGAGGAATGGGGGCATAGTCAGAAAATGCTGGACCAAGCAAGACTGATTATGCACCATGTACACACTAAATCCCCAGCTCAGCAATTCCCAGCTGTGAATCATAACCCATTTACAGGAGGTTGCCTAAAACCATCTGAAAACAGATAATTTACATGACAGTAGCAAAGTTACAGACATGAAGTAGCAACAAAAATAATTTTAAGGTTGATGGGTCACCACAACATAGGGAACTGTATTAAAGGGATACGGCATTAGGTGGGTTAAGAACCAGTTCTCTACCTTAATATCTGGTATCAGAGGGCTTAGATGGCTCCATCCCTCCATCTTTTCTGCATGCAGACTATATCTCTAACAGACTGGTTCCACTCCAGTGAAAGCACTCTTCCTGGCAGATGTCTCACAGCTTTGGCACCTCCAAAATCTTGGAGTCTGTACACCGACCCAGGATTCACTTCATCTCTCAGGATCTTCATGCAGGGACTCAGGATTAGGGTTGGCCCTGTGGTCCTTTGTGGTGCGTGCTTGTGATTTCCCCGAGAAAGGATCTGATGTTCTTTCTTGAGAAAGGGTACATACACAGCAGAAAACATTTGGTTTTGCCAAAGAAGTCAGGAGAGGGCCATAATTCTCAGTCTGGAAAGGGTATCACTTAATTACCCTTTGTTTTTTGTTGTCTCTTCTACCAGCTCTATCCACCCTTCCTGGATCTAATCTCTGCAATGGTTGAGTAATTTGTCTTATGGGTTGGTGAAGATATCTGGAATTTTTAATTTATATCTAGTTTTAACTATGAACTTCCTGTCTGAAGATTTATCTACTGTAATGGTTTGAATAGGAATGGCCCCCATAGATTCATGTTTGAATGCTTGTCCCATAGGGAGTGGCACTATTAGGAGGTGTGGCCTTGTTGGAGTATGTGCGGCCATGTTGGAGGAAGTGTGTCACTGTGAAAGTGGACTTTGAGGTTTTAATCGATGTTCAAGCTATGCCCAGTGTGGACACAGTCTCCTGTTGCTGCTTACAGATCAAGATATAGAACTCTCAGCTCCTTCTCCAGCACCATGTCTGCCTGGATGCTGCCATGCTTCCCACCATGATAATGGACTAAGCCTCTGAAATTGTAAGCCAGCCCAATGAAATGCTTTCCTTATAAAAGTTGCGTTGGTCATAGTGTCTCTTCACAGCAACAAAACTCTAAGACACCTACTCACCCACTTTTTTTTTTTTTTTTTTTGCCCAGCGAGACTGTTCCACCAGTTTCTGTTCCCACTCAACCCCCAATTATTTACTTATTTAATTTTATTTTCCTTTTTTTTTAAATTCCAAATAACCTCTTTCTGAGTTTTCACTTACCCAATCTATATATTTTTTTCCTTTCTGATCATTTTATCACTTGTCTTTGTTTATGGAGTATTACTCCCCAAATCGCCCTTAATTTTGAGTCTTCTTATGGTCACTTTTGTGTATCTTTGTCCCCACAGCAAATTGTTCTCCATGTGTCTGTCAGTATTACATTTTTTTTTAACCTGTGCAGCTGGCTGATACACATTTAGCTTTTAAGATCTCGGTTCATTCACCACTGCTCAATTGCCTGGTTGTCTTCATACTGGTTTAGATGATTTCACACTGTTTCTCTGGGGCCACGACTCTTAATGTATGTGCATATTAGCACTGTTCAGTCCTTAGTGTAGTTCCTTGGTATATAACTATATACATTTTCATCACTGTGGTATTGTACTGTTGTCTCTGTGATAACTGACTCTAACTATTCAGGGCAGGTTTGTTGAGTTAAAATTAGGTACTAATCAATCAAAATATTTGCTTTGCTTAATGAGGGCAGATCACACTGTTTATACAATTACAAGTTTTGCTGGTAAAGTGTTCCTACAGAGTGGCTCCTGATACAGCTTTTAGTTAGTCTCTAGAAAATGCAAAGTTTTCTTCAATGTACCTTGGCAAATTTAATTTCTTAGACTTCGGTCACATGTACTCTGAGAAGCTAAGAATGTTAACAACAAAAATAAAATCGCTGCTTTTTGTGATCACTAGTTAAGAAACTCCTTAGTCCTCTATAGCATCTCACTCACATGGGAGGAAGTGAAGAAGAAAAGGATTGCAGTAATTATTATTTTAATTCTTACTATTTGGTCTTATTATTTGGTATCTTTGTTTCCCTCTGGTGTTCGATTTAGGACGCTGTGGTCCTTTCCGATTCTTTTGTTAGTAGGGAGGGGCTGACTGCACAAAGACCCTTGGCTTTTGTTGTTTTGTGCTGGGCTGTAGTCTTCAGCATGTGTATTGATCTTAGGCAGTCTGCAGTGTAAGAATTTGGGAGAGCTGGTTTGTCTGTCCTGTGCCCTCTGCCCGGGAAGGTTGGCTTAGGGCCGAGAGGCCTAGATCAGCCCGTTGTGTCTGTAAGAAAGCTTTGGAAAGATAGCTGCTGTTTTTTCAGTTGCTGATCTCCAGTTGTGAAGGCTGCTTCTCTGGCAGCCTTGGCTTTGGGTCCCTGTTTTTTCTCTCAGGCTCAGGGAACCCCAACTATGTTGTGACATTGGTGCTACCTTGTGTCCCACCCAGCTCAGGGTTGGGAAGCTACCTCTTGTTGCCTAGGTTTGCTTGGGGCTTGGGGAGGGAGCTGTCAGTCAGCTCTCTGTAGACCCCTTAGACTCATTGCATGCTTAATTTCCACCCTGATGCAGCTTTAGAGTGAAGCCCTAGTTGTTTATTTTGGAAGGATAGAATATTCGGTTCTAAGCTGGACATAAGGTGAGCTAACTTGTTGCTAAAATTTCCAACTCTAATAATCCATATAACAATCCAAATATTTTAATTATAAGTCATATGTCGAGATTGGGCAAATCTAATACAACACAAACTTATTTCCCAACGCTAAGACTCCTTATTACTTGTGGGTTTTCCCTGCCACGTGGTTCTGGTCCATAGTGGCTTCCTGCTCTCCTCTTCCTTCTCTCTTTTTCTTCCTCTACCTGCCACCCTCTTTTGAGCCTCCAGTCCCACCTTTCCCCTCCACTGTCCAATCACAGGCTCTAACCTTTTATTGACCAATTAAAATAGAAGGTTCACATGGCATCACCTGAGTACACGATGGTCAGATTTTTAATACAAATCCAAATAATGTTAGTTATTTAAATGTGTGTTTTACTATATTTCTTTTTTTTTTTTTTTAAAGATTTATTTAGTTTATGTATAAGTACACTGTTGCTGTCTTCTGACACACCAGAAGAGGGCATTGGATCCCATTACAGATGGTTGAGAGCCACCATGTGGTTGCTGGGAATTGAACTCAGGACCTCTGGAAGAGCAGTCAGTGCTCTTAACCACTGAGCCATCTCTCCAGCCCTTTACTATATTTCTTACACAGCTGTTTTCCACATGTGCATTTGTCTAGTCTGCTGTAGCAGCATAGAATATGTATTGTTAACGGTGTATTGTCTTGCCAGTAATACATGCATTTTTGTTGGATATACTACTATTGATTATGTAGAGTCATAATGGCTTTACACAGGAAAGCTAATTGTCAGAATTTTGTTTTGTTTTTGAGTCAGGGTCTTCTATATAGCCCTGACTGTCCTAGTACTCACTTTGTAGACCAGGCTACCCTGGAACTCATAGAGATCTGCCTGCCCTCTGTCTCTGAGTGCTGGGGTTTAAGTCCTACGCCCAGCTTGATTTAAAGAAAAAAAAAAATACATCATTTTGTTAACTTCTGGGTGTTTGGTGAGGGCTAGTATAATTTGTATTTTAAATATATTTAAGTGGATCTTCACTTCCTGCTCTATCCTTTATCCTAACAGGCAGGCTTCCTCTGAGTTGGGACTAAATAGGCTTTCTTTAATTATTTCCAGTTTGTGTTCTTCTTTCACTGGCCTTTTATGAGAGTTGGATGTACTCAGAATTGGTTGTCATAGTGCCTGAAAGATTCAGCCAGAGCCTGAGACAAGTAGAAATGGGTGGGGATTTTGTTTGATTGCTTTTGCATCTATCCTCTGTGATTTTTCTATGTAGTCAGACCATCATTACCAAGATGTCAAGCTGGCACTAATGTGAGGACCTTAAGACAACATCTGGTAGGGCTGTAGTCTGACCCTGTTAATCATAATGCATGACGTAACAGATGGATGTATCAATGCCACAATTCTCACATATACAAAGGACAGAGAGCACAAATTCAACAAACATCAAGGAAAAGTCAGTCACCTGTCAGCATTGGGCACACTGTTCTTAGAGGGACAGCTTTGCTGGGCTATTCTAACCTCACACTAAGGCTGTTTCAGCCTCTGAGTGGCTGGCTCAGAGGAAGGCCACAGCTGCCTCTATGCAGGACCAGAAGGAGTTCACTGTAACTAGCCCTGACTGCTCTCTGTCTCGAGGCTCTCACATCACTGTATACAATTCTTCTTTTTAAGCTTTATTTTTAGTTGATATATGTGTGTGTTTGCCTGCATGTGTCTGTGTGCAGTACCAGCAGAGGCCAGAAAAGGGCAGGAGATGCCTGGGACTGGAGTTACAGCAAATGGCAAATGGTTAGCTACCATGTGATTCCTGGAAATGGAACTTATGTCCTCTATAACAACACACATTGCTTTAAACTGTTATCTCTCTAGCTGTTTTTTAATTTAAATTTATTTTTATGCATATAATTAAAATATATTACACCATTTTCTCCATTCCTGTCCCCTCTCCATCCCTTCCCAAATTCTTTCTAGACAATTTCTTCCTTGTTAATTATGTGTGGATAAGTATGCTCAAATATATGACTAAAACTCGCTGAGTCCGTTTCTGATGGCTGTGTGTATGTGGTTTCAGGACTGAGCACACTGCCCTGGAAAGCCAAATAGAGAACTGATCATTGACTGAGACTAATTCTCCAACTTACAGGAGAGCTCCACGGGGTAGTTGAGGCACAAAGGTCCTTGCACCCACAGAGCACTGGAGACACCAGGAATGCCAGACACCCAGAGGCATCTTCTCAATGAAGAAAATATAATACATGTATTCAATACAAAAAGCTAACCTGACCCTGACTTGACCCTAACCCCCGACTCCAACTCTGACTCTGATCTTCACCCCTAACCTCTAACCCCTGACCCTGACCTTGACCTTAACTTGCTACTCTCACCCTCCTACCTAACATGGTGTCCTGCTCCACTTTCTACTATTGAGGGGCTTATAATTCTGAAAGTCAGAATTCAACACTCGTTGCCTTGGGGTTTTTTTTTTCCATTTCTTGAAGTCTATCTGCAAATCTCAGCTGAAATCACAGGCATTATCTTGTTAGCTTTCATATATATGTGTGTGTGTGTGTGTGTGTGTGTGTGTGTGTGTGTGTATTACTATTTATTTCATTTGTATTGGTGTTTCACTTGCATACCTATTTGTGTATACTATGGTTACAGCCAGAAGAAACAACACATCTCTTGGAGCTCCAGAGAGCTGTCATGTGGGTGCTGGAAACTGAGCCCAGAGCCTGCGGAAGAGCAAGAAGTGCTCTGAACCGCTAAGCCATCTCTCCGGCCACCTCTTGCTATCTTTTTAAATTAAGATGATATCACTTCAAGATCTCCTTAATTACTAATGATGTCATAAAGTAACTTGATTCTCATAATGTACTTAATTCTAAGGACAAAATGCAGCTAGTAAAAACAGATGAAGTAACTAGAGAAAGAACTTCCATAGAAACCTCAAGCTATGTTGTTTTTTTTTTTTTTTTTTTTTTTTTTTTTTTTTTTTTTTGCAGAAATTAAGTTCAGCAATGAAGCGTTGTTCTCAGAAACAATATGTAAAGTGGGAGTGTGGATTAAAGGGGAGAAAGTATGCTATTTGGGGATGAACACGAGAAAACAGCCTGCTCCAATTTGTAATCAGGGGCCGTTTTGATATGATAGCTATTTTGTTTCTGTTTACTGTAAAACTCAAATTTATATTTTTTTTTTATAACCTGGGCTGTGCCCTACCCCCAGTAACCATAGAATGTACTGTAGACCAACCTTCTGAAGCCATCTGTTCTTGGAAATGTCTTATAACTATTGTTTGATGAACCACTTTTCTTATCTGCCTAGTCTCACTTCTATAACCATGCTTACATGTGAAATCCCTCACCTTGTCTTTTTGTCCAATAAACAGGGTATGGAAAATTGACTAGAAGCTGGTCTCATCAACTCCACATTATGAGGAAACAGTCTTGGATTTGCTTCTGATGTGTACATAGATAAAGCTTACTTTAATTTGGCCATAAATTGAATCAGAAGTTCAGGGCCACCCTCAGCCACACCATGGTTTCATTAAAAAAAAAAAAAAAGATTGTTGATATGTAATGTGTGGATGTCAGTCGTGACTTCAAATGGCTCTAACCTTGAACAGCAGTGAATTCAGGGTACATAGGGTCAGTGTAAAGACAGCCAGGTTCTCATGACTAACTCTTCATGAGCTGTGTTCTTCTCCTGAGAAAAATAGCCAATATTCTGTATCGTTTAGTGGCTAGCCAGTCTTCTGACAGGGTAAGACATTCTGGTTTATGCATATGGGTTGTAGTTGTTTAAAATTGGCATTAATCTGTCACATAATAGTTGGAGCTTTGCTTTGAGTTGACCTGTTTTACCATCAGAGCTAAGAGGTTTTTAATTAAAATGTAATTTAATCATCAGGTAGAAAAGACACCTGATGGCTGAGGCATGGGCTGGATTCTCAGTGTTGGTTCTGTAAATTGTTCCCTGTGCCCAGTCACAGTAATGAAAAACTCTGGTCTACAGTTTGCCCAGAGACAAGACCAACTTCTATTCTTTTTCCCCCATTTTTTTTAAAGACAGAGTCTCAAGTATCCTAGGCTGGCCTTGAACTCACGGTGTAGATGAAAGTGGCCCTGAACTTCTGATCTTCATGCTTCTACTTCCTAGTGCTGGGACTACAGGTTTGTAGCACCTTATGCCCAGGTTTACCTGGTGCTGGGGATCAAATCCACAGCTTTGTGCATGCTAGCAAGCCCTCTCCTAACTGAGCTACATCTCAGCACTACAAGAATCAACTTCTAAAAGCACACAAAAGTCAACAGAGCAGTTCACAACAGACAGGTTCTGCCCTTGTAGAAAAGCACCAAACACACTGTAAGCATGGTTGGGCTGGATTCTCTAGTTTACAAAGGGACCCATGATGATCCTACAATGTCAATAGCCAGGGAGGTTGTTGCTGTAGATTCTAGCTAGAACTGGCTATCGTCAGCTTCTTATGTTGTTTTCAGGTGAATTAGTGAGAGCTTTAACAGTTCTTAATCAAGTATCAAATGTAATGAGTCTGAAATATGCAACTATTGCATTGAAGCTGGATGTGGTAGCGTGTTCCTCTAGTGCCAGCAATAAGGAGGCTGAAGCTGTGAGTTCAAGGTCAGCCCTGGCTGCAGTGTGAGATCCTGTCTCAAAAAACAAACAGGTATTGGAATATGGCTTGGTTGGTAAAGTGCTTGCTTTCACTTAGGATATGCAGCACTCGTGTAAAAAGCCAGGGGTAGCTGTGATCTCACTAGGAGAAGGCAGAAAGATAGGAAGATTATTAAGGCTGGCAGGTTAGCTCATCTAGCTGAATCAGGAACCTCCAGATTCAGTGACCTGGACTCAAAAATAAAGTGGAGGGTAATTGAGAAAGACATCGGCTTCCTTTCTAACCTCCACATGCACACACAAATACACATATCATTCGTGTGTGTGTGTGTGTGTGTGTGTGTGTGTATTCAAACAACAAGACATCTATAGTATTTACATGCCTACTGCATATAAATGAATTTAGATTTACACGTTAGATTTTTATCACACAGTTGAAAGTAACTACCACTTTAACTATAGCACTTTAAAAATATTATTTTTCCTTTAGTCTGGAGAATTTAAATCGCTTCTTAAAGTCAAAACAACAAAAAAGCTAAACAGCCAGGCCCACATAGTGGCTCAGATCTGTAATCGCTGCACATGGGAGATGGAAACTGGGGAATGAGAGAGGCTCAGAGTTCTAGGCCATCTTTGCCTACATGTGAGTTCAAAAAGATTTCGGTTCAAAAAAGATCACAAACAATAAAAGCTCACTGGTTGTCTGTCATGATTAATACATGCATTTAATCTCAGCACTCCAGAGGTAGAGGCTGTCCAATCTTTATGAGCTTGAGGCCAGCCTGGTCTTTATAGGGAGTTCCAGAATAGCCTACCTAATGAAACTGTCTCAAAACCACACCCCTCCCATGAGACGGGGAGGGAGAATGTGAGGAGGATCTGTGTGACAGAGGGACTGGGAGGAGAGGGGGGGGGGGCTGATATTGGGATGTAAAGTGAATAAATAAAGTAATGAAAAAGACCCACCCACAAACCCACCCACATTTGTATAAAGCAGATAAGGCCCTTGTTCTGTGTCCAACCTGCCCTCTAGTGTTTCATCTTTAAGTGCTACTGAAACGTCTTAATCTCAAAATATCTGTTTAATAGGATTAAGAACTGTGTCATCAAATGAACAGAATAAGACTAAATCTCTGACGCAGATGAATGTCACATCGTAGAAAAGTGAACGTCCTTCCAGGAGTTAGTGGCAATTTCTCCAGGGAGAGCTGCAATATCAACGGTAAACATACATGCTGTATTTCAAGTTTTGTCTGTTAAATGGGGCATGAACAGAAGAGAACAGCTCAAATGTCATATGAAATTTGATCGCTATGTTATTGCTAGTATAGCTGCGGTTACGTTAATGTATTAAAAGATATTCAATATTATAAAGATATTATAATTAATGAAATTTTAAAATAACAAATATGCATAAAGTAGATAAATATCCTTTTAAATCTTTTAGATTTAATTTTGTTACAATATGTAGTTGTTTCTATTTATTTTTGTCTTGATAAAGTTTAAAGTATTTGTGTTTGAGATCTTTATAACTAATGTAAACTATGTTTAAAAGAGAGGTCATTATCTCAGAAAAAAATTAACTGCATATTATATATCGTGATAGGTCTGTAAGAAGTATGAGAACACACTAACACAACTGAAATCCAAGCACATGGAGATGGAGACAGGAGAACTGAGAATTTTGCACGTAAAAAGTCTCCCTGACAGACTTCAATTCTGCCTTTAGACACCCTTACTGTTGATAAGAAACGCCAATGAAATTTAGACTCTGTAGTTCTATGGTCGCTATTATTCACTGGCTTGGCTTTCTAGCACATCATGCTTATGATGCTCTCACAGTTGTGGCTGCTGAGGCAGGGTCTTGCTATGTGGCCCAGGCTGCCTGGAATTCTCAACACTATTCTAACACAGCCTCAGTGTCTATGCACTACCATGCCCAGCTTCATACACACACTTTACTGTCAGAAAGAATGTAAACAAAATAGGACTAAGTGAGTTTGTTTGTCTTTGGGGTTTTTTTTGTTGTTGTTGTTGTTCTTGTGTGTGTGTGTGTGTGTGTGTGTGTGTGTGTGTGTGTGTGTGTGTGTTTTCGAGACAGGGTTTCTCTGTGTAACCCTGGCTGTCCTGGAACTCACTCTGTAGAGCAGGCTGGCCTCGAACTCAGAAATCTGCCTGCCTCTGCCTCCCAAGTGCTGGGATTAAAGGTGTGCGCCACCACCGCCCGGCTGCTTGTCTTTGAACTGTTAGTTTATGTGTCCTTGTGTGCCAGACATTTTAGCATGAAGTGTCTAAAGTAATAAAGAGAACTGGCAGAAAAGTGCTTTGGTGCACCATGTGTTTTCAATGGCTGCTCAAGAGGGTAGCCTCAAGGAAAGCATTAAAGCAGGTGGTTTTCCCTTCATAGGAACACTGAACCATGAAGCCACCACTCTTGGTGCTTTCTGTGTATCTGCTGTGGTTGAAATATTGTCACAGTGCGCCTACTTGGAAGGAGACAGCTGCTACGGCTGGAAACCTGAAGGGTATGTTTGGCTTATCTGTCCTGTTTGCATGTCTGCCTGTCCTGTTGATGTTTGTAGGGACTTGCAATTGAAAGATAATCGTATTCATTACACGTGACAGTAAAAAGTTCTTCAGGACTTAAACCAAGTACTCATGATGTCAAACATCTAAATAAAAGGGAAATTTTTATTATGTTTTCATAATGAAAATTATGAGCCAGCATTCACATATCTAGATATTTTGTATTATACAGATGACACTGGCCAACTTTTTGTCTGCATTTTCTTTTGTATTATCCAGATGTTTGGTATCATCTTGACACATCTCTAATGAACAGCAAGATACTTTCCTAGCATTTAAAAACTTAAACTATCAAAGTAATCCGTGTAATTAGTCAAGGGGCAGGTTGTCATAACAGTGAATCTGGTTGTTCTGTGCCCATTGACTTGTGACCTTTGTTTGGTCATGTAGATTTGGGGCATTTAACATTTAGCAAATAATTAGTTAAAATGGAGCTGAGTTGGGGTCTGTAATTAAATTCAGAGGCAAAAATAATATCATCAAAATGCCACATTTATTGGGGTCAGGGTGGAAGCCAAGAAAACTCACCAGAGACAGAAGCTGAAATGAAAGCTTTATTTTCTGCATTCACAGGGAGGTGGCCAGTTAGGGATCAGAATGGTGTTCCCAAGGGAGACTGTACAACGTTTTTATAGGGTGGGATCACAAATCAAGGGTGATCAGGGTGAGCTGTCACATTAACCGATCATATTTTGACACAAGGGGTTAAACCAGGAATTTAACATTGGTGATTGGGCCTTATCTGGGTCACCTGCTTTCAGGTTCCTTGAGTCAGCTTTTGCAGTCAGGTCCCCTCCTGGACTCTGGCCTGGAATCTAGAGTGATAAGGGAACAAAGGAGGGGCAAGCAGCTCATAGTCAGTTAAGTCAAGTCAGGCAGCACATTGGTGACTTGTGTGCCTTGGTTAGATAACAGGATAATGGCAACTTCCCTCTCTGGATCCTTTACTGGTTAACAGACAAACATGGTGATAGGGAAAAAAATGAATAAAGGAAAACAGGGCTTGTGGAAAATGACAAAACTGAGACCAAATAAGCTCAGATTTATTCAGGAGAAACAGAAGGCGTGCATGAGAGTGGCGAATTTGTCATGGAGTGCTTTAGAGCTAAAGGCTCCAAAAGCCTCTATTTAGAGGTCCCAAATCTGGTAAAGTTACTGTTTTGTAATATGGTTAGGTTAAAAGAAACTCCAAACATGTCTTTTAGGTCTTCAGGAGGTAGGAGATGCAGATGCAGACGGAGAGCTGAAGAAGGCTTTGATTGGCATTAAGCAGATGAAAACCATGATGGAGAGGAGAGAGGAGGAACACGCCAAACTGATGAAAACCTTGAAGAAATGCAAAGAAGAAAAGCAGGTACCACCACCGAAAACCGTCTATTAAAATGGCAACAATAATTATGGGCAATTAATGAGTGACTTCTCTCCCTGTATTACATCTTCTGGAGAGCAGTGTAGTTTAGAGAAGATGGCGAAAGCTTTAGGTTTCTTTGTCTAGTCATCTTCCACAGGACGCTGAACACAGGATTTGAGGGTTGATACCTGGTTAAAAAGGCTACCTTTTCAAATGCTTCAATTTTTAGTCTCATCTGAGTTAAGATATTGAGTCAGAAGTGTTTGGAGAAGTTTTGATGAGATCAGTGGTTTCTAGTCCCTATTATTAAAATTAAATAAATTAAAAAATGAGATACCACTCCTAAATACACTTATGGGTGAGGGTGGTTAAGAATTCCATATTTGTTTTCTTTATTTTTAATTTTTTAAAAAAATATTTTACTTACTTACTTACTTACTTACTTACTTACTTATTTTGAGTCATGGTGTCATGTAACCTTGTCTGTAGCTGAGGCAGGCCTTGAACTCCTGAACCTTCCACTTCCTAAGTGCTGGAATTATGTGTATGTATCATCATACCCAGTTTTGAACTACATTTTAATTAGTCTCCTGCTGTTTTGAAAAAAAAATCATCAGATTAGCCAGTTCTGATTAGATCAGCAGTCTTACCCCATCACGTGGCCGTGATGAGCTTATAACGGAGAACTTAGTCTATCTTACTTCTTAATCCACGCTCGGGCTTTCCCTCTTTGGATTTCTCCCCTCTCTCCAAGAATCTTTTAAATACCCCTAGCCTTTGTTGTTGTTGCTTTGTTTGTTTGTTTGTTTGTTTGTTTGTTTTCAGAGTTAGTTTGGTTGCAGGTCAGTAAGGTGGCTCTGTGAGTAAAAGCACTTGCCACTAAGCCTGATGACCTGACTTCAGTCCTTGGAACCCACCTGGTGGAAGGAGAGAATGGACTTTCACAAGTTATCCTCTGACTTACACATGCATGCCATGGCAATCTGTCACACACACACACACACACACACACAAATAAATCAATGTAAATATTTGAGAGTTAGTTTAGTTACAACTAGGTAAAAGTTCATTAGTCCACCTGGGTCATCGTTGTTATAATTCAAAGGCAAGTAAACAGAGAGCTGGGGGAGCCCTGGCCAGCACCTCTAGAATGAAGGGACCTCTTCCTAAGGGCCCGTGTACAGTTGGCAGGTGGAATGTCTGAGAATACTTTAACAAATCAGGGTATATTAAATAGCACACTGAGCCAGCCCATTTGATTACGCCGAGTTTTTGCATTGTCAGTGGTTGCAACAGAAGCTTCTACTTCTGAGCTACAGCACAGCCCAAATATTCACTGAATTTCTCTGGATTGTTTCTGTTCCAGCAGTCCTGAGTTCTGGTGTGTGCTGCTGGCCCATCATGCCTCCTGGAGACTCTCGTTCTCTCCATTTCTTCATTTTCTACAGGATTTCTTTCTCCTCTTCTCCCTCCTCTTCCTCTTCCTCCTCCTCTTCCTCTTCCTCCTCCTCCTCCTCTTCCTCCTCCTCCTCTTCTTCCTCCTTCCCCTCCCCCTCCTTTTCCTCCTCTTCTTCCTCCTCCTCCTCTTCTTCCTCCTTCCCCTCCCCCTCCTTTTCCTCCTCCTCCTCCTCCTCCTCCTCCTCTTCTCCCTCCTCTTCCTCCTCCTCCTCTTCTTCCTCCTTCCCCTCCCCCTCCTTTTCCTCCTCCTCCTTCCTCCTCTTCTTCTTCTCCCTCCTCTTCCTCTTCCTCCTCCTCCTCCTTCCCCTCCCCCTCCTCTTCTTCCTCCTTCCTCCTCTCCTCCTCCTCCTCTCCTCCTCCTCTCCTCCTCCTCTCCTCCTCTTCCTCCTCCTCCTCCTCCTCCTCCTCCTCCTCCTCCTCCTCCTCCTCCTCCTCCTCCTCCTCTTCCCTATCTGGACTGCCAGCCCAGTAACTCAAACTCCACCTCTCTCTATCTGCACGCCTCCCCCTTCCCGTAATTGGCTCTCAGCAGTTTTATTTAACCAATAGTTTTAAATTGGGGAGCAAGGCTTACACAACAAAGGCTGGTATACATGTCTTGGAGCAATTAGATCTTCAGGTGCTGAATTTTAGCACTTGAATACAAGCAGAGTCAGACCAACCATGTGTGTGTGTGTGTGTGTGTGTGTGTGTGTGTGTGTGTGTGTGTGTGTTCAGGAGGAGACCAAAGGAATTAGATGCCTGGAACTGCCACTAGATGTGAGTGGTAGAAACCAAAATCTTGCCCACTGCAAGAGAACCAAGCGCTCTTAATTACTGAGACATGTCTCCAGCCTGAAACAACCATTCAAGATTCCCGAACTATTCTGAAAAGCCTGAGATGGCATGAAGATACCCTTATCCACAAATCCTGTCTGGGTCATGATGTGCATATGGAGAGTCCTGTTGGGATTCCTATGTAGGTTATAGCAAACACCACCTGACTAACCACCAGAAACCTACAATGAGGAACTCTGGAAGAGTCAATTCAGGCATGGGAGACATAGAAGATTATTAGAGCTGGGCTGGTATTTGTGGGCTTAATATATGCAATATAGCATGAGGACCTGAGTTCAAATCCCCAGCACCCCACACAAAAAGCTAGAACAGAAGCACTTAACCCCAGGCACCGGAGCAGAGGGCTAGGGCAGAGACAGGCTGATTCATGGGTCTTGCTGGCTAGCCAGTCTCATCAATTGGTGAGATCCAGGCCCAGAGTTTAGTGAACAAACAAACCCTGTATCAAAAGAGCAAGAGAGAAAGACACCAAACTTCAGTCTCTAGCCTCCACACATGCACACACAAATGCACAGATATACATACAACACACACACACACACACACACACACACACACACACACACACACGGGATCTATGATCATATCTATAATGCTAGCACTTGGGAGGGTGAGACAGGAATATCAGGGCCATCTTGGACTATATAGTGAGACTCTGCTTCCGAAAATAAGCAAACAAAAGCCAAAAATAAATTGGTTTTAAGAACAAAACGTTTTCTCCCATGTGTTTTTCACTTGAGGGGTGCCTTAGCTCTGAGGCCTGGTACAGCCCCCATTTTCCTAAACACTACCTTGGGCAAGAAGTCCATTTGAGCAGTGAGACCAGGGGTCTAGCCAGGGATACAAGGAAGAAGAAAGAAAAAAAAAAAAAGGCCCTTTTGCTACAGAGCTGTGTGGAAGAACAGGTGTCAGGACTTAGCCAAGTACAGCCATCACCACAAGGGGGCGCGCTTGGAATACAGACAAGAAGAAAGAAACCACTCACTGTAACTCATTGGTTATAGACAAGATTTTGGCTTTCTTGTAGTGTCTAAATCCATACAATGGTTTAGGGACGCTTAGATGAAAGAATTAAAATATCAGTTTTCTAAGACTTAGATCCCACCTTCTGTAGCTCTCACAGGCTAACCATTCAGATAGATTAGTCAAACGGTAATCAGGTAATCACGGAGGGTTCCCTTTCATAAGGATGATGACGTCTTTGTTATTTGCTCATCCACATTGAGTGCAATGTCTCCATCATACAGCAAGTATTCACTAAATATTGGCGAACCAATGGACAATGAGATTTTCGTGGTCTTCAATAAAGGCTCATTCAGAAGACTCTTTAACGAACAGAAATCGTTGTGGTGGTAGATGTATCCGCAGAAGGAGGGTGAAGACAAAAAGGCTGGAGCCGTTTAGAGGGTCTTTAAATTAATTTCTGTTGAAACCAGGTCTTGTGTAGAGAAGGATGGCCTTGAATTCACTAGGTAGCCAAGGATAACCTTGAATTTCTGATCTTCCCTTTTCCTCTTTCTGAGAGCTGGGATTACGGGTGTGTGCCGCCACCATGCCTGTTGCGGTGGCACCTGGGCTCTGTGAATGCAAGGCAAGCACTTTACCAACTGAGCTAATTTAGCGACCTCAGGAAAGTCAAATGAGACATGTGCTTGTACATCTTAACCAGGAGGCCCGGAAACTCATGGACGAAGTGCAAGAACGTCTGGAGGAAGAAGAAAAGTTATGTCAGGCATCTTCTGTAGATTCTTGGGATGGATGCAGGCCATGTTTGGAAAGTAACTGCATACGATTTTATACAGCTTGCCAGCCTGGTTGGTCCTCTGTGAAAAACATGGTAAGAGAAAGGGAGTTCACCATTTCGGGGCTCTTAAGGCATCTAGGCCATCTTGATTTTTAAATTATATTCATTTTTAAAATAGAGATGATTGATGATGGGCTTTTGTGGTTTAGAATCTAATACCAATGTCATATTATCACCATCTGTGTGTGCACAATTTATAGTTTAGAATAACCATCAATGTTTATCCTTGGGTTAATTACACTCTGTAACGCCTGTAGAAATGCCCAGGCTGCATTGTATTCACTGTTTGTAGGCAGGTCCCCAGTAGATTGTAAGGCCTTTGACCGTAAGGGTCATATCTTATGTGGGGTTATCCAACAAATGACTGTCTAGCTGTACTTTCAATCATAGTATTATAGGGTTTGATTTCAATCTTCTTTAATATTTTATCCTAGAAACCATGAATTTGAATCTCCCTCTCCCTCTGTCTCTCCCTCCCTCCCTCTTTCCTCCCTGCCTTTCTCCCTCCCCCACTCTTTTCAATTCTACATGTAGCCCAAGTTGTCCTGAGATTTAGTATGCAGTTACTGATGACCGATCCTCCTGAGTCCACTCGCTAAGTGCAGAGTCACAGATGTGTCACACATGTGTGCCGCAACACTTAGGTCCACCGCTCCTTTGATTTATGGTACAAGGTCTCCTCTGGAGATGTATCCTAGGTTGACCTTGAGTCTCTGACCCTCCCACCTGTGTCTCCCAAGTGTTAGTCTTACAGATGTGAAATATCACACCATCTTCATTTCAATGAGTTTTTCTTCTTGCACGTGTGTGCGTAAATGTACATACTTTCCTGTCTCCTTTTGCCCTATCCGTGTGTTCTGGAAGACTGGCGTAGTTTTCCTTTTCATGTCCTTTGTTGATCTTCTAGGCAGAAGGATTCACAGAGGGTGGTGACCCACATAAGATGAGCTCTGCCCGGTAAAGTCTCTGATTGGCCTGGATTTTCTCCTCCCCCCCCCCCTTCGAGAAGTGAGCTGTATATGAAATGGAATGGAATTTTACTCTTCATATTAATGTATGCAGTAATTAGAGAATACTCCTGGCTTGGCAGTGCCACATTCAATTACAAAAGAGTAGTCATAGGATAAGGAATATGCCAAGTTAATTTGATGACAGTGTTGATTCCATCTGCTCTACTTTTACAGTTATGGTCGTTCTCTGATATGCCAGGAATACAATGACATGAGTGCGGGAGACAGATTTGGAGGTCGTTCTCATTTGGACCTGACATGTAACCTTATGGACATTTCTTGGGACTTGTTTTTTGTTGTTTTCTGAGATTGGGTCTTGCTATGTTGCCCAGGCTGCCTCAACTCCTTGGATTGAGTCATGTCCCCTCCCCTTCAGCCTCTGCAGGAGCTAGAGCTATAGGCATGTGCCACTTGGTCCAGCTTCAAAGTTTTATTTCTATGGATGGACTCAGTAAGCACAAACTGGCAGAGGAAAGGCAGGCAATCCATCCAGATTTCTTTCTGTAAAAGGCATAGATCCTATACAGATCCCGGATAATTGTTTGAACAGTCGGAGGCTGGTGCTCTGAAAGTAATAGTCCATGGCTAACAACACTCAACACATTCTAAGGCTGTGAGATAACGACAACTGTGATCTGCCTAGACTTAAGTATCACGTAGTGTAAGTGCTGGGTAACCGTCTTCCACAGAACAGTACTCAAAACCCTGTGACTAGAATGAGTTCCTTTGAATATAACAAACTGGACAGTGTCGTTGTTAATTTACATTTGTCACTAAGCGACCTAATATGTAACTATCCCTGAGCTATGTCTGGCCTCTGTGGCTCAGTGTAGATGTGTTCATCTTTTTCTTTTCATGAATTAATTTAGTGATAAGAAGCAGAAGATGAAGACAGTTAACATACTACTAAATAATCATAAATGACTATAACAACTAGGAAGACAGTAGCATTCTTTGTAGTTCTAAGGCAAGTTTTACAGTATCCTATAATCAATGACCTGCCAGCTGCTGTAAAAAATATCTGGTTACAGCTTCTCTACTATACTTCGACCTTTTTAGCCTTCTGTGA
Organism: Arvicanthis niloticus; assembly: GCF_011762505.2. Classification (NCBI taxonomy): domain Eukaryota; kingdom Metazoa; phylum Chordata; class Mammalia; order Rodentia; family Muridae; genus Arvicanthis; species Arvicanthis niloticus. Next base: position 44,493,863 of record NC_047678.1, read on the forward strand.
GCAAATCTAAACCAGGAGGAATTTCAGGTCCCATTTTCACAGTTAAAGTTAGGACCAGCTATAAGACTGGTATATATCATATTAAAGTCAATAACCTTTTTCTAATTTATGCAGAACTTAATTACAAATGACTACCATAAACTTTAATTTTTTTTTCAGTAATAAGTGGAATAGGACGAAAAACACCTTTATTTTTATTCCATGTCTAACTCTACCTCACAGATGGAGCAATTTCTCAAGAAGATATACCGGTTTCTGTTTACCCGCAGTGAGGACGTAAAGGATCCCCCTGCCGTAGAAGAGATGACTGAGGAAGATTCACAAGTGGTGCATATAGAGAACCTGTTCAGCCAGCTCGCTGTGGACGTGAAATCTCTCTTCAACATGAGTGTTTACATTTTCAAACAGATGCAGCAAGAATTTGACCAGGCTTTTCAAGTATACTTCATGTCCGATGTGGACTTAATGGAGCCATACTCCCCAGCTCTGTCTAAAGAGATAATCAAAAAGGAAGAAATTGGGCAAAGGTGGGACATGCCCAACGTCTTCCAGCTGTTTCATAACTTCAGTCTCTCTGTATATGGGAGAGTCCGGCAAATAATAACGAAGACCCTCAGTGCAATTGAAGACTCTTGGGAACCACACGAAGGCCAGTTACTAATGACCCCTCTTTTCTCACTCCTTTTTTTTCCTCCCCTTTTCTCTCTTGCTCTTTCTTTTTCTTTTCTTTTTTTCATTTTGATTTTTTTGTGGTGTGTGCTGGTGCCAACATGTTCACATATGTGCTGGTGAACATGTGGTATGTGGCCCTATATGTATGGACATACTCAGGTAGAAGCCAGAGATCAACCTTAAGTGTTACTCCATAGGAGTGCCTAGTATGTTTTGAGATAGGGTCTCTTACTAAGACCTGGGGCTCACTGATTTGGTTAGACTGCCTGACCAACAAGTCTTAGGGATCACCCTGTCTCTGCCTTCCCAGCAGGCACATGCCCTCATGCCCAGCTCCTAATACGTGGGTGCTGGGAACTCAGGTCTTTATGCTCGAATGTTAGCCATTTACTGACTAAAGTATCCCTCCAGGCTCCTTTTCTTTCTCCCACTACCTTTGGCAATTTTTGCTTGTTTGTTTTTTCAAGACAGGATTTTTCTGTATCCATGGCTGTCCTAGAGCTTGCTTTGAAGACCAGGCTGGCTTCAAACTCAGAGTGATGCCCAACTCTGCTGTGATTAAAAACGTTTGTCACCACACCCATCTCCACTCTCCAAGCATTGTCATTAAAAGTACATGCTGCCACACTTGGCTTTTCTCATGAGTTCTAGAAATCAAACTTTGATCCTCATGCTTGTGTAATAAGCACAATACTAAGTTAACCATTTCCCCTGCCCTGTATGGTGAAATTCCAGGAATGGTTATGTGTGAATGTTGTATTCCCTACAGAGTTAGACCAGAAAGGTATGACTTCAGAGATGTTACCTGAGAGAAATGGAGAAATATGTGAGGAATTTGCCAAGAATTTATCTGGATGTTTAAAATTTCACAAGGGATGCCAAGAGTGTCACAATTACCTATCTAAGGGTAAATAATTATTGTTTTATCGTCTTTCATGTGTGTGCATTGCTGTGTTCATGTGTGTGGGTACCTGTGTCACATAGCCTGTGCATGCAAAGATTAGGGGACAACATTAGGTGCTATTTCTCAGGAGGGATCTACTGTTTTGTTTGTTTCAGACATGGTTTTTTACTAATCTGGAACTCACCAAGTAGTCTTAGTTGGCCAGCCAGTGAGCTGCAAGTCTTATCTTTCTCCAGTGTGGGAATTATAAGCACCACTAAGTCTGGCTTTTTAAAATTGAGTTCTGGAGATTGGACTCAGGTCTTCATGCTTGCCTAGTCGGCACTTTTGCAATTGAGCTAGCTCCTGGCCCTGTTTTTGCATTCTTGATTCTATCTAAGGATATTCCTTATAAAGGTTTACAAATAATTACTCATCCAATGTATGTAATCAATCCTTTTATTCTCCTCATTTCCATTACTGTGGATTTTTCGTACGTATGCTTAAAGACTAAAGAAACGCAAATATATACAGAAGAGAAAAATAACAATCAAATTATATTAACTTCCTTTTACTACAAAGAAAAGAAAAATCCACCGATGAAGGGAAAGTTCCCATGGACATGGAAGGTAATGTTTAGATAAAAATATACTTTTTTCCAGTTAGGTTAATTACTCCATTAATATTTAACTAGGGAATGCAGCTCTCAGAAGTCCCAGAAAGCTTTGGTTTTTTTTTTTTTTTTTTTTTTGCCAAGCCCTGGCTAACAGTGACCCTCTTATGGCTTTCCAGCCTTTTACCCTCCCACCCTCCCCTCATTTCTGTCTTTCCCTAAACTCCCTCCCAAGCCCCAGAGACAGACTGTAAATTTCTAGCTTCCTCCTTTAAGCCGTTAACCACACTTTCAAGTGTTCTATCCAGGGGCTTTAGAAAACTGTTATGCTATCAAAAACCAGGAGCTAACACTGAGATGTTGCAAGGCAGAAACATCTTATTTTTATGGCCGTACGAGACTTACACTCTCCTCAGGAGTAGGAGAATGAAAGTGGCCCAGACCAGAAATAGAAAAAGGCTTTTTGTGGCAAATAAGAAAGTGATTAAAAAACAGAATTTTGCTGTTATTTTTATGATCATGAGAAAGGTATATGCTATGGGGTTATGGGCAGAAATGTTATGAGTTTATAGTCGTCAGACAGTTAACATACCATGAAACATTTTATGGCTAGTCAATTCTCAGAACAATGGGAACAATTTATAATGTGTACTTCACAAGATTATTGGGGAAGAACAAAAAAATAAATAAAGTCGACCTCTAGCTAAGGACACGATCAAAGTCTAAAATTGTTTAACTAAAAGGAAAAATGGAGTCAGCTGTCCCTTAACAGAAACAAGAGCAGTTTTTTATTCCTATGCCCCTTGGAAGGAACACTTAAAAGTATGGTTAATGACTTGAAGGAGGGAGATAGAAGATACACCAAGAACAATATGAATGAATATCTTCATAAGTTATCCCACAGCCAGGCGGTGGTGGCGCATGCCTTTAATCCCAGCACTTGGGAGGCAGAGGCAGGTGGATTTCTGAGTTCGAGGCCAGCCTGGTCAACAGAGTGAGTTCCAGGACAGCCAGGGCTATACAGAGAAACCCTGTCTCGAAAAACCAAAATAAATAAATAAATAAATAAATAAATAAATAAGCCCACAGTATTAGCAGAAGGCAAGGCTGCTTCACTGTCTAGGACTGTGATGGTTATAATTTTTATTGTCACCTTGATTGGATTTAGAATCACTATGGACACATACATCTATGTGTGGATATAGTGTTTCTAATAATGTTTAAGGGAACGAGAAAGACCAACCCCGAATGTGGACAGCACCACCCTTAAGGGCTAAGAGTTTGGACTGAAAGGAAGAAAGAGAGCTAACAGCACCATTTACCTCTGCTCCCTGGATGAGAACTCTGTAATCAACTGCCTCATTATGCTCTGGCCAATATGCCTTCTCCCCTATCATGAGTTAAAGCCTCAACTGTGAGCCAAGGTACACCCTTCCCTTAAAATGCTAACTGTCAAAACTGAGAAGAGTAACTAACATAAGGACTCAATGGGAATAATCTCTAATTAAAGGGCTGACTTAGCTTTCGGTGCATGAAACAGAAACCTATGAAAGAGCACTGCTTGCTGGCTTGCTCACAGCCTCAAGTATAGCTAGCGTTTTTATACAGCCCAGGGCTGTCTGCCAAGGAGATGGTGCCACCTTAGTCAATTAGTAATCAAGATGACCGCCTACAAACATTCTCACAGGTCAGTGTGATCTAGAAAAGCCTTTTCTTAGATAATTCCAGTTTGAGTCAAATTGATAAGCAAAGCTTAACTAGGATACTCTGTCCCTTGTCAACTTGACACACAAACACTTCTCTTTGTAACGCTAACCTTTTCTTCCTTATCCCCAAGATGTCATGTTAATGTCATAATATAAAATACAACCTAGCTTTTAAAAGTTCTGCAGTCTTTAAAAAAAATTCTAAGGCACTTTAAAATTTCAAATTCTCTTAACTCTGGGCTCATTTTTTAAGAAGTTGCATTCTTTCTTATTCCAAAAGATTTAAAAAAAAGGGGGGGGGGTGTAAGAATAATCAGGTCGCTAGGCAGTGGTGGCGCACGCCTTTAACCCCAGAACTTGGGCGGCAGAGGCAGGCAGATTTCTGAGTTCGAGGCCAGCCTGGTCTACAGAGTGAGTTCCAGGACAGCCAGGGCTACACAGAGAAACTCTGTCTCGAAAAACCAAAAACCAAACCAAACAAACAAAGAATAATTAGGTCAATGCAAAATGAGAGTCCAGCAGCACGATTCTAAATTCTGGAGCTCAGTGTCGAACATCTGAGACTTACTCTTCTGGTTCCAGAAGGCCCATCTTCATCACACTCTGTTCACACTGTAGCCTTAGGTGGGCTCCACCCCACAGTACTGTTGTCTTGGCAAATGCCCCATAGTCCTGGCATCTCCAATAACCTGGGGACTTGCACTGTAAATGAGACTGAACCTTCACCAGTGACTTTTTTTGGCCTCTAGAGAGACTCTGACCCTTTGAAATGGTGCCAAGCCTCTACGCCTCTCGGTGACCACTTCATAACTTTAAAACCAATACCACCCAGGAAACTCAAAACATAGCCTGCTCCTCTCGGGCCAACTCTGAAGAAATACTTTTTTATTGTCCCACCCAAATAAACCATTTTACTCAGTGGCACCGAGATCTTGTAAACCAACGCTCATTGTCAGTTAGCTTTCTCCCTGCCTCATGCTTGTGAACGAAGATATAAGGTCTCAGCTACTGCTCCAGCGATAGGCCGCCTGCTGCCACGCTCCCTGCCACGATGGTCACGGACTCACTCTTAACCCTTTGAGACTGCAAAGACCTCTAACAAACTCTTCTATAAATTGACTTGGTCAGGTGTCTTCTTATCACAGCAGTAGAAAAGTAACTAAGACGCCACCATTGAAGTAGAAACTATGGAGGAATGCCAATTGTTGGTTTGCTAACAGCCTTATGGCCACTTCCCCCTTCCCCCTTCCCCCATTTTTTTGGAGACAGTAGCTCTCTATATAGTCCTGGCTGTCTTGAGTCTCTCTCTCTCTCTCTCTCTCTCTCTCTCTCTCTCTCTCTCTCTCCCCCTCTCCTCTGCTTTGTTCCCTTTTCTCTTCAACACAATTCATAGGCGTTTTCTCAGCCCCTCTTTTAGAACAAAACATATTCATTAACTAAATGGGTTTACCTATTTCTCCATATCCCCTTCAACTGTATGGCTATCCTACCTTAGAATGTGTATCAGAAAGTTTTGACACCTAGAATCTGTCTTGATAGGAGAACCTTTGGAAGACAGTACTTTCCACGTTTTTGATTATAAACGATTGCACCCCACATCCCTGGAGCTTTGGTTATCTACAGCTGCTGAGTTTATTCCCCCTGAATTGTCGACTGCGAGAATGAGCTGCTGTTTTATCTTTTGAAATTGGGGGTAACAGATTCATTTCATCAACACGTCTTTTGAAAATTAAGTAAAAATAGCCTGAAGTATCAGTGACTTTTACTATTCAAGCATTTTTTAGATTTATTTATTTATTATTATTTATATGAGTACACACTGCAGCTATCTTCAGACACACACTACAAGAGTGCACTGAATCACATTACAGATGGTTGTGAGCCACCATGTGGTTGCTGGGAATTGAACACAGGACCTCAGGTGGAGCAGTCAGTGCTCTTAACCACTGAGCCATCTCTCCAGCCCTTATTCAAGTACTTTAAAAGTCATTTGCAGGGTTGTGTACAGACGAAATGATAGCTCCATTAGCAGAGTGCTTGCTATGCAAGTATAACTTGAGATTAATCTCCAGATCCCATGTAAAAGGCTGGGCATAGTGAGAATCCTAGCACTTGTGAAATATGAAGAGATAGAGCCTTGGGGCTCACAAGACGGCCAGGCTACTACGGTTGACAAGCCCTAGGTTCCAGAGGGAGATGCTGTCTCAAAACAAAATAAAAACAAATGGGAGTAGATGGACACTTGACATTGACCTCATGATGCACACAATATGAATGAAACCCCATAACACATGCACACGCACACACGTGCGTGCACAGACACACACTATGAGCTAATGAATTGATAACTTTGAAAAGCCATTCCACTCAAGCACCATTCATATAATGTTTACGTCTATTTCCACCTATTGAAAGGACTGATAAGTAATTTCTCCCTGATTGTCAAGGATATAATGTGACAATTATAATTGTTAATATTCGTAATTATAACTTTAGCCGGGCAGTGGTGGTGCACGTCTTTAATCCCAGCACTTGAGAGGCAGAAGCAGGCAGATTTCTGAGTTTGAGGCCAGCCTGGTCTACAGAGTGAGTTCCAGGACAGCCAAGGCTATACAGAGAAACCCTGTCTTGAAAAACCAAAAAAAAAAAAAAAAAAAAAAAAAAAAAAAAAAAATTTAATTACCAATAAAAATAAAATAAATAAATTAGCTTACAGAGAGAAAAGGGTTATTTTGATTCACATAATTGGGTATTTCCATCTGTGCTTGGTTGGGCCCATTGTTTTGGCCTCATGATGTGGTGGCCCAACATCATGGAAGAGCAAAGCCACTTACCTCATGTATGAGGACAGAAAAGAGAAAGAGACAGCCCTTTAGGCTCAATGGACTAAAGACCATTGAGTCTTTAATACTAGGCCCCTCTTCATACAGTTTCCATTACCTCTGGACCAGGGATTAAGACACATAGGTCTTTAGAAAATATAGTAGATCCAAACTATAGCAATTAATTAATAGATATGGCATATATTAGGCTATACAGTGTGAGTACAATGTAGGTTGATTGTCACAAAGGTAAAATATAAGGGGACAGATGTCCCAATGTAATTCCCTTCTGTTAAAACTTATTTTTAAAAAGCAATTTATTTTAAAAATATAAAGGACGTAACAAAACCCCATGTTTTGCACTTGCATTAAGCATTAAACACTATTAAAGCAGATCAAACACAACTGCGACACTCCTCCAGATCACATTCCTTTTGTCCCCTCAAAGTGGAGGGAGCCAGAGACACCTGCCACGCCCCAGCTAGTGCCTACAGGCAAGACAGAGTCCCAGCAGCTGCCTGTGGAGGCTGGCCTGCTCTGTGAAAACATACACTATAATCCTGCCCCAAGATGATAGATAAGTAAGTAAATAAGGGAGACAGAGGCGCTGTGGATGTAACTCAGTAGAGCATTTGACTTGCATGCACAGACACTTAGGACTCATCCCCGGAATCACATAACCCGGTGTGACAGCACACACCTGTAATCCCGCCAACACAGGAACATCAAGAGGACAGCTGCCAGGTGTGGTGACTCAGGCCTTTAATCCAGGCTCTCTCAAGGCACAGGCTGGCCTGCATAGTGAAGCACTGTCTTAAAAAATAAAAAAAGAGAAAAGTAGATGCAAATGGATAACTTAGATTTAGTATTTATGTTTTTACTTTTACGTATTTACTTATATACTATATCCATGTATACACATGCATATACATATGCCATACTTAACACTTTTATGTTTAAAATTTTTACATCCACAAATTTTAAATTTAAACTTAAAATATTGCTGATGAACTACATACATACTTACAAGGCTAAGGCTCAAAAGTCTGAACCCAGGCTGAGCTATATAAAGACCTTGTCTCAGCCAAAGCATATATATAACAATTATATATTATATAACAAATATAATCTGAACCCATTCCTTCGAAGCCAGTCGGGGCTATGTCATGAGCTTCAGGCAAGCCTGGACTACAGAGTAAAACCCTGTCTCAAAACAAATGAACAAACCAACAACCTCCCAAACCCCACCAAATCAACGAGCTAGATATTTATCAAGGATAAAATGCTGAAATAAGATTACAAAATTATGATGGGTGTCGGTGGTGGCGCACATCTTTAATCCTAGCATTTGGGAGGCAGAGGCAGGTGGATCTCTGTGAGTTCAAGGTCAACCTTGTTTACAGAGTGAGTTCCAGGATAGCCAGGGATACGTAGAGAAAGCCTGTCATGAAAAACAAACAAACAATGCAAAATTAGGCATATTACTAGTTTGTATACAAGAGGACATTAACAGTATAACCTTTGTAATTATTATTATTAGAAAAATAACTCACATCTCTGCTGGAAACAATAACTTAAAACTCTTCAATCCATATTTTTCATCTATCTAGTGTCATAGCATCTGGTATTATCCAATAATATACTGTAAACCTTAAAAAGGATCATTTGTCTAGAGAAGTAAGGAAGAGGTCTGTTTGTCACTGAAGTCAGGATAGGAACGCAAACTGGATAGGAATCTAGAGACAGGAGTTGATACAGAGGTCAAGGAGGAGTGCTTGTTTACTGCTTACTGGCTTGCTCCTTAGCACTTGCTCAGCCTGTTTGTTTATAGAACCCAGGAGCCACCAGCCCAGGGAGAATGATGAACACTACACTGGGAGAACATACAGAATTATTTTACAATATTTCCAAATTCTGAATATTCTCTCTTTATTTTGTGACAGGGTTTTTCTCACTCTGTAGTCCTGACAGGCCTAGAATTCACTATTTGACCAAATTGGCCCCAAACTCAAAAATCTGGAGCCTTTGCTTACTAAATGCTGGAATTATATGGGATTATTACCACAACCCTGTAAAATTTGTCTTCATATGTTATTTATTATTGATTTTTATCTTCATTTCATTCAGTCTAGTTTGTAAGATTTATTTAAGTGAAAAATATCTTACAATCATTAATTCATTATTTATTTTGGTGTGTGTTGGATTATTATAATCCATTCTCTAGCTAAATGCCTATAGTTTTATGTCAACATGGGACCAGGTAGAGTCATCAATGAGGAGGGGGCCTCAACTAAGAAAATGCCTCTATATGAACAGGCTGGATGCATCTTAATCAATCAATCAATCAATCACTTAAGTGATTGATTGGGAAGTGCCCAGCCCACTGTGGGTGGGATCACCTTTGGCCTGGTGGCCCTAGGTTCTATAAGAAAGCAGGCTGAGCAAGCCATAAAGAGCAAACCAGTAAGCAGCACCCTCCATGGCCTCTGCATCAGCTCCTGCCTCCAGGTTCCTATCCAGATTGAGATTGAATCCCTGTTTTGACTTTAGTGATGAACACTGATGTGCAATTGTAAACCAAATAAATCCTCTCCTTCTAAGTTGCTTTTGGTCACAGTGTTTCATCACCTCAATAAAAACCTAACTAAGACACTACCTTAAGGTTTTTTCAAAGTTTTGCTATTACAAAACACACAAGCAGAAAACTATTTGAGCAGAGCACAGTAGCTCATATGCCTGTAATCTCAGCAGTTGAGAGATGGAGCTAAGAAGAAAGTTTAAGAACAACCTGATTGGCATAATCTAGTCCAAGCTGGCCTACCAAATGAGAACCTGCCCCCCAAAACAAAACAAGGTCCAGTGTCATATATTTTATCAATCAATTATTCTATGAGTAATACCATAGCTATAATTATATCATATTTTAAACATGTAATAGAAGATATTTTTTTCAAACATCACTGGTCATGTTTCACTGTCTTACTATGCATTTTTTTTGTCCCAGTTTTGAGTAAATTTTCTTCTCTTATACCTCCATTGGACTTATACACTTAAATTTCCCCATTTGATGGGATAGAGAGAATGTGCCATGGAAGGGAGAAAAGAGGGGCTTCTGCTTTAGCCAAGTTTTGGGGGGTAAGGGTTAAGGGTCAACAAGGCTTGTGCTATCCAGCTGTTGGTCTAGTCCTGAGCCACACCCCATGCACTATCCCCCATTAAAATATAAATGTTAGGCATATGAGACTTTTAACAAGAAGCTCTTTATAAAATATTTTAATTAGGCAATTTGCACTCCGATTTCTTTTTTGTTGTTGCTGTTCTTTTTGTTTTTCGAGACAGGGTTTCTCTGTGTAGTCCTGGCCATCCTGGGACTCACTCTGTAGACCAGGCTGGCCTTGAACTCAGAAATCCGTCTGCCTCTGCCTCCCAAGTGCTGGGGTTAAAGGCGTGCGCCACCACTGCCAGGCTACACTCTGATTTAATAATCTCAACATCATATGAGTTCACATTTTTGTAGTTTTTCCATTTTTCTTTTCCATTAATTAATTTACTTACATCACGATTGCAGTCCCCATCTCTTCCCAGTGCCCACCTCACACAGCCCCTCCCTCATTTCCCCAGTGCCCACCTCATACAGCCCCTCCCTCATTTCTCCAGTGCCCACCTCATACAGCCCCTCCCTCATTTCCCCAGTGCCCACCTCATACAGCCCCTCCCTCATTTCCCCCTTCTCTCCCTCTCTGAGAAGGGGACGGCCCCTCCCCATGGGTACACACCCACCCTGGCACATCAAGTTACTGCAGGTCTAGGCACATCCTCTCCCACTGAGGCCAGATAAGGGGAATAGGGTCCACAGGCAGGCAGCAGAGTCAGGGACAGCCCCTGCTGCAGTTGTTGGGGGACCTCAAGCTGTACATCTGCTGCATATGTGCAGGGGGCCTAGGTCCAGCCCATGAATGCTCTCTGGCTGGTGGTTCAGTCTCTGGGAGGCCCCAAGGGTCCAGATTAGTTGACTCTGTTGCTCTTCTTGTGGAGTCCCTATTCCCTCCAGGTCCCTCAGTCTCTCCCCCAACCCTTCCACAAGACTCTCTGAGTTCCATGAATATTTGACTGTGGGTACATTTATTTTGGTCATCTGCTGGGTGGAGCCTCTTAGGGGACAGTTTATGCTAGGCTCCTGTCTGCAAGCATAACAGAGCATCATTAATAGTGTCAGGAATTGGTTCATGCTCATGGGCTGGTTATTGGTTGGCAATTCCCTCAGACTCTGTTCCATCTTTGTCCCTGCACAAATTTAGAAGTTCTTTTATATATCTACCCACTTCTGCTCTATAAAACCATATAATTAATTAAACCAAGTCTCATTTAAAAGTGATATCAGCAATTTTGCTTATTACAAACAACAAGCATTAACTAAGAACTCTGTATCTTAAGCTTGTGCCATCCACGTCCAAGTTTTCTGGACCTTTTCCTTGCTATTTCTTTACCTCTTTGCTAGACTGCCCTGATGTACCTGAACTACACATAGAATTCCTTGAGGCCTTGAAATTAGTCAATGTATCCAATCAGCAATATGATCAGATGGTCCAGATGACCCAGTATCATCTGGAAGACACCACACACCTGATGGAGAAGATGCGAGAGCAGTTCGGATGGGTGTCTCAACTGGCAAGCCATAGCCCAGTGACTGAAGACATCTTTAATTCAACAAAGGTAGGGACCTCAGAGCAGACATGAGATGTGCTACCTCTAGTCTGCTCGTTACTTACTGATTTACAGCTAAATTTGAAAACAAGCTGGAGAAGAGTACACGTAACTCCACCGTGGTTGTATCTAAGCACACGCGAGTTAATGTTGTTCATGGTCTAGAAAGCTGGATATGGTGGTTCACATCTTTCACATCAGCCACCCGTAAGACTAAGTTAGGAAGAGCTTTAGTTCAAGGTTTTGCATGGACAACATAGTGAGTTCTGTGCCAGCCTAGACAATTTAGAGAGACCCTGTCTCCAAACAAAACAAAAGAAAAATTTAAAAGGACTAGAAATGTAGCTTAGTGGTGGATTTGCCTAGCATTTCTGGGTCCTGTAAATAAAGTCATAGCATGGATGCAATTTAAGCTGACAGTATGTTTTTAGATAATATTTAACTTAAAAACGTTTTTTAGATCTATTTTATGTTATGTGTATGGGTGTTTTGCTCACATTACGTCTGTGTAACAAGTGCATGTGCATGCCTGGTGTCTGAGGTCAGAAGAGGGTGTCAGGCTTCCTGGAACTGGAGTTATGGACAGTTGTGAACTACCATGTGCTTCCTGAAAAATTAAATCTGGATCTTCTGCAGGAACAAGTGCTCTTCTTAACCACCGAGTCACTAATATTTAATTCTCCAGCCCTGATATTTAATTCTTAAGATGGCCGTGGTGGTTTGAATAAGTATGAGCCCCAAAGACTCATGCTTTTGAATACTTGCCTCGTAGGGAGTGGCATTATTAGGCGGTGTGGCTTGGTTGGAGTAGGTGTTGTCTTGTTGGAGGAAGTGTGTCACTGTTAAGGCAGGTTTAGCTATGCCCAGAATGGTACGCACAGTCTCCTTTTGCTGCCCACAGATCAAGATGCAGAACTCTCAGCTCCTTCTCCAGCACCATGTCTGCCCGGACACTGCCATGCTTCCCACCATGATAATGGACTAAACCTCTGAAACTCTAATCCAGACCCAATTAAATGTTTTCCTTTATGAGAGTTACCTTGGTCATGGTGTCTCTTCACAGCAATAAAACCTTACCTAAGACAGTGACTTAGTTTATTGTTAAATCAAAAAAACATAAGTGCTGAAATTTACTTTTTTAAAAACTAAGGAACCGCACTCTCTTTTCAGGAAAATATCTTAAGATAGGTTCCACTATTCCCATCTTAGTGGAGAAACAGGCCTAGAAAGGTTAAAGATCATTTCCAATATTTCTCAGCTTTTAAGGTTTAGAGTCTAATTTAAAATTTTTATTTACTTTATGTATATGGATGTTTTGCCCAAATTTATGTCTGTATATCTCATATATGCTTGGTCCCTAAGGAGGCTAGAGAGTATCAGATTCCCTAGAGCTGTAGTTAAGGAAGGCTATAAACCCCCATGTGATTGCAGCCAGTTGTGGTGGCATTCACCTAGAAACCCCAGAGAGCTCTGGGAAATGGAAATAGGAGGATAAGGAGTTCAGGGCAATTCTCATCTACGTACCAATTCTCATCAGGGCAATTCTCATCAACAAACAACAAGCAAACAGACAAACAAAACCCCTTAGAATTATTAAACTATTTATTTTAATTTGCCCCTTATGGGTATTTGTTTGTTTGTTTGTTGTTTTGTTTTGTTTCTCTATACAGGGTTTCTCTGAGTAGCCTTGGCTGTCCTGGAACTCACTCTGTACACTAGGCTGGCCTCGAACTCAGAAATCCGCCTGCCTCTGCCTCCCAAGTGCTGGGATCAAAGGTGTGCGCCACCATTGCCTGGACTGGCCCTTTATGTTTTTGATAGAGGGATTTATTGGAAAGCGTTTTTGAAATAGTTGTGTTAAATTGCATTAGGTTACATCAAATTGCATTTAAAGTTTATTTTCATTAAAATGATTAAAATGTATATTATGTGCACTTGGGAATGTACTAAGAGAGTAACTAAGCCAGCTACAATAGCACATATCTGTGAGTGTGGCGCTCAGAGGCTGAGGCAGGACTGTGTGTGAGTTTGAAGTCACCATGAATATGTAGTGAGACCTTTTCTCAAAACCAAACCAAACCAAACCAAACCAAAGAAAACAAAAGGAAAGAGGCGAGAGAGAGAGAGAGAGAGAGAGAGAGAGAGAGAGCGAGCCAGAGAGTTGGGGGAGGGAGGGAGAGTGATAGTTGGGGGAGGGAGGGAGGCAGGGAGAGGGGGAGAGGGGTAAAGAGGGAGAAGGAGAGGGAGAGAGGGGGAGGGAGAAGGAGAGGGAGAGAGGGGGAGGGAGAGGGAGAAGGAGAGGGAGAGAGGGGGAGGGAGAGGGAGAAGGAGAGGGAGAGAGGGGGAGGGAGAGGGAGAGAGGGGGAGGGAGAGGGAGAAGGAGAGGGAGAGAGGGGGAGGGAGAGGGAGAGAGGGGAGGGAGAGGGAGAAGGAGAGGGAGAGAGGGGGAGGGGGAGGGGAGGGGGAGGGGAGGGGGAAAGGGAGATGGAGAGAGAATATCATGTGCATGGCATTTGATTAATTCTTGCCAAATTCACAAAAAAAGCATAAACTGTAAATTTTCTAGGAAAATTATAAAATTTGGCATTCCACATTAATGTCTATAAAGTAAACAATAGTATTCATTAACCATTTCGCCAGCCCACTTTTGTTTTCTGATTCCTATTGGAGATAAGTGGTCCTCTTATGTGAGTGGAGGTGAAAAGACAACTCATGGGAGTGAGCTCGTTCCCTCTCTCATGTGGATCCCAGAGACCTAACTTAGATGATCAGGCTTGGCAGCGAGCACCCTTCCCCCACTGACCCATTTCTTATGTTCTTCTTCAGGCAATTCCAAAGATTCATGCAGGGGATTCTTCCAAGCAGGATGAATTTATGGTAGACCCACGCATTCTGCCTTCCTCTAACTTCACAGTCCAGAACCCTCCTGAAGAAGGTGCTGAACGCTCAAATGTCATTTACTACATGGTAGCTAAAGTTCTGCAGCATTTTAAGGGATATTTGAAAAACTTGGTAAGAGAATAGCTGATTAGGAAAACTTTGTTGAGAGGGTAGGTAACTCATAAAAAGAAATAGAAATACAAGAACTGGGGAGGAGCTATCAAATTTGCCAACGTTAAAGGGCTGTGTAAAATGTGACTAGAAGGTGACACACATACACCTTTAATTCTAGCACTTAGGAGGTAGAAGTTAGGAGATCTGTGTGAGTTCAAGGATAGGTTGCCCTACATAGCCAGTTCCAGGCCAGCCATGGCTACATGGTAAGACCCAAAGAAATGTGATAACTCAGAAACTCTTGGATTATCAGTAGGATATAAACTGGTTTTACCTTTTATTTATCTTCCCCTCTCTTTTTGAGACAGACCCTTGTTGCATAATCCAGCTGACTGACCTCCATGTGTGAGCCACCACGTCCAGCCTAGCTTTGCCTATGGGAAAACTATTTATTGTGTATCCAGAATCATACAGTGTCTTTTTCACATTATTTTACTTCTAGAGTCATTTTTTCACATTGTTCTACTTCTAGAGTCAATGTAAAGAATCAATATAAATTTGATGAAAAGCTCTACCTTCAAGTTTTATATTTGGAAAATTGCTTAAAACTAAAATAGTGAGACCAACGAGTGTCCAAAAATAAGAGCCGATATTGACCAAATCCACTCGTTACACTTGATGAGACCTTAAAATCACTTACAGAATTTAAATAAGGACCTGCCATCTACTGTGGCCAGGTCTTTATTATGAACTTCTTTTTCATTTTTTGAAGTGTTTTTTTTTTTTTTTTCATAATTTTGGGGTAAAGGAACTCAAGGCACAGTAGAAAGCTAAATAATCTCAAATCAGTTGTCAGGAGCAAGAGAAGCGGGACTCATTGCTACACACACACAGTGACTCTTATGGCATTTGGTCCAAACAAACAAGACACAAAAATCTTGGTAGTATGGCTAAGCTTAAATAATTATCAAATTTCAATTCTAAATTATCATTCATAAGGGACCTTTTTAGTAAGTCATTATCAATGTATAATTAGGGCCAATAACACTGGATTAACTGCCTCGAACACCTTTGCTATCAAGTTTTTCTTAATTAATTAATTAATAATTATATTTTTGTGTGTATACGTGGGAGTGTGGTGACCAGAGGAAATTTTGTAGAAGCTGATTCTGTCATTCTATCAAGTGAGTCAATGAGAGATCAAACTCAGGCCTTTCGAGTTTTGGAGGCCCTTTTTGTCACTCAGTCAGTCAACATCTTATAGGCTATGAACTAAACATCTATTAGGTTGTGGCCCATAATCTGGGGAGGAGAAAATGAAGAATTCAACAAGATCATGTTCTGGAATAGCGTTTTCCAGCAGAAAGAACACACACACACACACACACACACACACACACACACACACCAATAACTCAGAGCCAGAATTTCTGATTCTACACAAGTGGACTCTGTTCCCTTTCCAAGAGGGAGTAAGTTCTTACCTACATATATTTCCTTCTCTCCTTATCCTTTCCCTCTTTCTATTTTTTTCTTTCTTCATTTATTAAAAAGTTAATTATCTGGTCATCATTCAAATTTATATATATATATTCATGTAATCAAAGGAAGGAGGTGGCAAACAAGACTGTTATAAACAATGTGACAGGAGTAGATTGCCAAGTCGAGAAGGGTGTTGAGAAGTTCTACTAATCCTCTCCTACAGCAGGAATCCGCAACCTATGAGAATTTGGATTCTTTCTTTAGTTACAAGCAACTAAGATCGACTCAACTAAAAAAAGGGGGTGGGGGACAGGGAAGGTTACTGTGCATGTACAGGATATCCAGGATCAACCAGCCAAGACCAGGGAAAACCAGATGACTGAAGGACAGTGTAAGAACACAATTAACAAGAGGTAGGGTAATATGGCGTCACCAGAGCCCAGCAATCCGACTACAGCTAGCCCTGGATATTTTAAACACCAGCAATCCGACTACAGCTAGCCCTGGATATCCTAAACATGTTTGAGGATCACTTGTTCTGGCTAACACGTATTTATCAGCCAGCTTAAAAGGACCTTTTCCATCAAAACAAGGCCCTCAAAGAAGGCCACAGTAAAGGATTTTTCCATGAGAGTCGGAAACTCCATTCTTGGGTTTTGGTTTACCTTAATTAGCTGATCTCGGGTAGAAAAATATCAGACTCAACATAAAGAAAATTAGCTCAAAAGTAATATGCAACTGGGTAGTCTGGGATCTTTTCTGATAGGACAATGCTGACGGCAAGGGGATGTGGGCTCTCTGTGGTTGCTGCAGAGCTGGAGGGAATACATACATTTGGCTGGCTTTCTGAAGGCATGCCAGCACTCTGCATTATCTTGGACAATCACACTCAGCCCCATCTGAAGCACCAGAGAAAGTTCCCTTCAGAAGTCCTGTAGCTCCCCGACACCCAGAACCTCAGCTCCCTCAGGCAATCATCTCTTATACCTAGGAGTATTCTCAAGCGAGTCCTGGCCATTTACTCAGATTTCCGAGCTCAGATTTCTTACAGTGCTCCTGTGTCTTCACAAACAACCACCAGAAATCTAACAGCATGGCAAACAGGACTCAGCACATAGCATTCCAAATGTATCACCTTGACATGCTGTGTATTTTAAGCTGAGGGAAGTGAGGAGATTGCTCTCATCATGCCCTACCTTTCTCCCACAAAGCAGTCTATACAAAAATCCTTGGACCTACTTTTCCTGAAAATAGGCTATCCCAGAAGGCCATACCCTATAAAGAGCCAACGCAAATCTGAAAAAATGGGTGATGCCAAATCCCCACCCCCTTCCCTGACTACCATGAGAGCAGACTCTTATTCTCTCTCTCTCTCTTTTTTTGATATATTTATTTTATATATGAGTACACTGTAGCTGTCTTCAGACACAGCAGAAGAGAGCATCCAATCCCATTACAGATGATTGTGAGCCATGTGGTTGCTGGGAATTGAACTCAGAACCTCTGGAAGAGCAGTCAGTGCTCTTAATTGCTGAGCCATCTCTCCAGCCCAGACTCTTATTCTCGACACTTCAGTTCACACATGGGACTTTGGGTCTTCGTTTCTGAAGTCTCCTGTGTTAAGTAAACATATTAATAAACTTATCCTATTAACCTGTTCTTTTATTCAACATTAGCCATGACCTTGTGATAGACAAGGAAAAGACATTACTTTTTTTTTTTTCTCCTTCATAAAGGAGGATCTAACTTTCCAAAGGAAAATCTGATAATTTGGAAGAACTGCCATTACACTAGTCAGAGTTAGGATGGAAAAGCAGTGAAGGGTCTAGATTGATCTAGGAAAAGCCAGACTAATATCAAACAAAATAGATCTTCAACTTACTGCTACCCTGTAACTCAATGCACTTCAGCTTAGTGTGGCTTCGGTGAGCACACACACAATTATATTGCAAGAATGCCAAGCTTGTGAAATGTTTCCTGTAATACTTCTTAGTAAACCGAAATGACCAACTATTTTTTACAAATTCCTTTTGACGTTTGGATTGTTTTATGAAACATAACCACATAGAAATAGTTAACATTATTTTAGCTGACTAAATAAGCAGAAGTAAGTACAGATAAAAGATAATTATCTAATCTCTTATAGAACCCGTTCCACCCTAAAATTTTTATTTACATTTAAAATTATTTTATTTCATGCATATGGGTGTTTTGCTTGCACGTATGTCTGTGTACTGTGTGTGTCTAGTGCCTGCAGAGGCCAGAACTGGATCTTACACCGATGTTTGCGAGCTGCCGTGTGGGTGCTGGGAATTGAACCAGCGCTCTCAACTGCTGAGCCTTCTCTCCAGACCAATAACATAAATATTTGAGGCTGAATTTTAACAGGAAGACAGGAGCATCTTGCTGTGCTAGATTCTTTTCACTGTGACACAGTACCTGTGGCCACCGACTCACCAGGGTTTACTTTTGGCTGAAGGTTTCAGAACATGGTTGGTTGTTTTAGTCGTGTTCTTGCCTGTGGGGAACAACACCTCACTCTGTCATACACAGCACACTGTCCTGATTCCCCGTTGGGAAGTTAGACCCTGCTTACCTCGGCTGGAAGCAAAGAGAAATAGGAAACAGACAGGATCCCAATGGCATCTTCAAGAACGACACCTCTGGTCACTAGACGCCACTTGCTAAAGGTTATACCACCTTCCAATAATACCACAGGCTAGCCAGCAAGCCTTTTAACACATGAGTCTTTTAGGAGATACTTACCCAACTTGTACTATATGCAAAAATGACAAGTGTAAGATACAGGGAAAAAAACCCTAACAAATATAGACTTGGGCTGGAGCCTGGCGGTGGTGGCGCACGCCTTTGATCCCAGCACTTGGGAGGCAGAGACAGGCAGATTTCTGAGTTCGAGGCCAGCCTGGTCTACAGAGTGAGTTCCAGGACAGCCAGGACTACACAGAGAAATCCTGTCTTGAAAAAAAAAAAAAAAAAGACTTGGGCTGGGTTTATTGCTCAGTGATGGTGTGAACATGTGAGAAGTTTGGGGCTTAATCTCAGGGGAAGAAAAAAGTTGGTAGTGTTTAGAATGTTTCAGTAGAGCCAAAATCCTATTCTTATATAGCCCCAGACATAACCAAAATTAAAAAGCTCGTTGGGCACCTACAATGCATTAAATAAAATGGTAGCTACAGATCTCTTGTTACAATGTACAAGACGTGTATTAATTAGTACATTTTAAACACATCAAATGGTTCTATTCACCAATGGTTAAATTGAAAAATGTGGCATTAAATTTCGAAACTTTGAGCTGAGTGACAGAGATGGCTTAGCTGGTGAAGGGCTTGCCACCAAGCTTGAGGTTCTGAGTCATCTCCATCCCTACCCCCAGCCCCAGCGTGTACGCAGAAACCTACAAGGCACACACATTTTAAAGAATGCTTTAAAGGCCACCATCAATGTTAACACTGTGCATCTTCCCCTTGTTCCAGCTGATCGTCTTCAACAAGGCTGGGGAAAGAGTCATGAAAATGCAAATCAGTCATTACTCCGTCCGTTAGATATAGGGAACAGAACTCAAATTGTTGGGAATAAGCAAAAGGATTCTAAGTTCTCAGACTCCATTTACTCATAAGGGGAGACTAAATTCAAGGTCCCAGGCCCTAGGGGAGCTGGGGACTTTTCAATGGCTGAACAGCTGTTGTAAGGAAAGTTGTCTTGGATCCAGAAGTCTCAGGGGCAACTTCATTATCTTGCTAGCAGGGTCCAACTAAGTTCAGGTTCCCAGGCCCAGGGACCAACTCCTATCCTGATTGGTGGAAACTCCCTTGTTCAAGCCCTTATGTCAACACATGATTGGACAATGCTACGCCCCACCCAGCTTCTCCTCTCTTTATGGTTTTATTCTTTAAATATGTTGCACAATGTCTCTTCATGGTCGTAGTTCAGCTCTGAGTCTGTTCTGCTGCCCTGATTACAATAAATTTTTGTCATCTGAATTGACCTGGTGTTTGAATTATGTTGTATTTATGTCGGATTTGAGCAGACCCCCACAACAAAATAACAGGGTTAGGAGTTTTAAATTTTCGAAAACAAGAAATCAAGCCCTTTCCTGGCTTGGAAAATGAGATCCCTAGGGTCACGCATCAAAAGGCAGGGAGAGTGAATCAAAAGGCAGGCTCTGGTATGTTCTAGTATAAGCCAAAGGCTCGTTTTGAGATAGGTTCTCAAGTACTCAGGTTGGCCTTGAACTTGCTATGAAGGGAAGGATTGCCTTAAACTCCAGATCCTGTAGCCTCAATCTCCCAAGAGCTGGGATTACTGGCGTGCGTCCCCATACCCTGATCCTATAGGCTCTTAATGGCAAAACAGGGTAAATCGAGATTTCAGAAAGCCGGCAGCTGTTTGCCTTGCAAGCAGTAACTAACACTTGAGCCACGTGAGAGCAGGGTCTGCCAATCCCGGCGGCCAGAAGCTTCCCGGCAGGAAGAGGCGGGCTCGTGTTGGAGAAAAAGAGAGCCCGGAAGGTCCCGGTTTTGGCGCCGACTACACTGCTGCCAGATCGCTCAACTATGCTGGTCGTGGGTTCCGAGCTGCAGTCCGGCGGCGCTCAGCAGCCGGGCGCCGAAGCCGAGCAGCATGGCGAACTCCAGTACCTGAGGCAGGTGGAGCACATCCTGCGCTGCGGCTTCAGGAAGGAGGACCGCACGGGCACTGGTACCCTGTCGGTGTTCGGCATGCAGGCACGATACAGCCTGAGAGGTAACCGGGGCCGCTCCGGACTAGCGGGATGGACTGGGACGGGACGTCCGGCTGGCTGGACGCGCGGAGACGCGGGGCGGGCGGCCATGGCTAGTCCTAACCCGGGCTCTGAGGTTCTAGGTGACAGCTACTGCAAGTAAACCAGGTCCTAAAGGTCCGCCTTTGACCCTAATCCCTGTTAAACCGTTTCTCCCGAATCCAGTTTCCACCAGTTGTGCGGCCCGGAGGGAGGGAGTGGGAAGAAACTATCTGGGCTTGTCCAAACCTTGCCCAGAGGTCCTGACTTCGCTCCTCCTCTCCTCCTCTTCCTCCCTTTATCTCCTGTTCGTCTTTGCAACTGTTGTTAAAATTGGAGCGAAAACGGCTTGGGCGGTGCTACCGCTGCGCGGGAAAAGAGGGGTTCTCCCCGGCCGGAGGCGGGAACTGTGGGGTTTCCTCCAACAGCCTTGGCTTTTAAAGAGGAGCCAGAGGATGTTTAGGAGGAAAGGATGGAATCAAACACAGGGCAGGGGAAGGGCACAGGACTCCTAGATGTTGGCTGGGGATGCTAATGGTGGTATTTAGGATAAATGAAGAGCAACCCGACACTGGCGTGGAGTGGGGATATGCCCACTCTTAGGGAATTCACGTAGTTTCAAACGTTTTCTGGAACTGGAAACTAAGGCCTCTGCTGCACAGACTGATCCAGCTTAAAGGCCCTCCCAAGAACTGTGGACCCTGATGAACCACAGACCCAGTTTTTAATTCACTTCTGCTTAGACTGTGGACAAGCTTCTTTTTGTCCTTTACCTCTCTAGTCCTCATTCGGTTTTTCGATGGTGTTGAAGATGGAAGTAGTGTTCTGCTTGCAAAACATTTCCTCAGAGTGCACCCCTAACCTGAGCCTTTGCACTTCCCTGTGGGTTGCGTGACCCGCCCCACCTCTTTGCCGCTTAAGCTGTGGACGCTTGTGCATTCCCTTTGGGTACCAGTGAAGTGGCGGTCACAAAGCTCCCCTGATGGCCATCCCGAGGAGTAAACAATTCTGTTTCCATATACTAGGTCAGTTTGCTTTCCAAATATCTGTAAACTGTTCAGTTTTTACATGAGTGATATCACCTCTCTGCGGACGGCAGAGTGGACTGGGGTATGGGGAGGGCTTTTAGGCTGGGTCCGAGACCACATTTTTTGGTGTTGTCACTACAGCCCAGTGACAGCATTCACAATGGCTGATTAGGAGGTGGGGACTTTTTCTCTTTGCCATGTGAGTATCCCCTGAAGAACTGTGGCATGACTCACTTGTCCTGTAGCTGGGCAGCTCTCCCTGCAGCTTCTCTGGAGTTTTGTATCCCAGGCACTTTCTCTCCACAGAGAAAGCTGGATGGTGGCTTGCTGTATTTTTACCATGTTCTAACCGTATGTTTAACATGTCCTAACTGTTTTTCAGATGAATTTCCTCTGCTCACAACCAAACGAGTGTTCTGGAAGGGTGTTTTGGAGGAGTTGTTGTGGTTTATCAAGGTAAGGGTGGTGCCACATTGGAAGCCGTCGGTCTTCACAACACCAGGCTCAGAAGTCAAGCTTGCAGCTGTTAGCCATTCCCTCCCACTTCTCTGGTTCATTCTCCAGCTCTGTTTTCTCTCCCCCACCTGTCCTTCTCCTCACTAACCTGGAAACACTGGGATATTCGTGCCCAGGCCTCTGGCACTTGCCGTTCCCAGAACCTATCCCCTCTTCCTTCCATGTGGGATATAATTTCCCTTCCTTCCAGGCCCACTCAGACAGCCTTGACCTAATCAAGATAGCGTCTTCTCCTTCTCACTTTTTTGTCTCTCTCTATAAGGAAGCATCATCAGCTGGCCTCTAAATCAGCTTTTCCTGATTTTTCTGGATGGGAGATAAATAAACACAGTGTCCTGTGAGTTTCCCAAAGTTAGAGAATCTGTTTCTCCTGTTAGCTATTGTATTCCTAGGTCCAGAATATAGCCACCTGGTATGTCCTCAGCATGTATTGATTACTGGATCAATAGAATATTGGAGTGATGTGATGACAGCCCCCAAATTCCTCCTCTGTATCCTTGTCCAGAACAAGTGAGATTCTGTCTAGTGCTGGTTGAGAGCTCTCCCGGAGACAAGCTGAGTTCTGGGCCATAGTGCAACTCTTTCTTTAGAATACTTGAGGTAATGGCTCAGGAGGTAAAGAGGGTTTGTTGTACAAGCATGAGACCTGAGTTCAGTCTCTAGCAGTCACATAAGAATTCTGTGTGTGGGACTGGAGAGTTAAGAGCATTTGAACTCTTATTGGGCATCTGTAACTCTAGCTCCCATATCATCTCCCCTCCTCGGGCCTTGCATGCACGTGGTGTACAGACACACATGCAGGCAAAACACTCATACACATAAAATAAAACAAATATGCTGGGTATGATTGCATGTGTCTGTAACCCCAGTGCTACAATGGGAGGATGGACATAGGAGGATCTTGGCTGCTTTGCTGGCTACTAGTCCAACCTAAACAAGCTCCAGGGTTAGTCAGAGACCCTATCTCAAGGGAAAGGTAGGAAGTGAGAGAGCAGTGTCCTCTAGTTTCTATGGGCTCAGGTACACACATATGCATATATGCCACACGTATATGTAATCAGGTACATACATGTGCATATACACCACATGTATACACAATCAGGTATACACATATGCATATATGCCACATGTATACACAATCAGGTACAGACATGCATATATGCTGCATGTATACACAATCAGGTACACATATGCATATATGCCACATGTATACACAATCAGGTATACACATATGCATATATGCCACATGTATACACAATCAGGTACGGACATGCATATATGCTGCACGTATATACAATCAGGTATACACATGCATATATGCTACAGGTATACACATGCATATACACCACACGTATACACAATCAGGTATACGCATATGCATATATGCTGCACATATACACAATCAGGTACACACATATGCATATATACCGCACGTATACACAATCAGGTATACACATATGCATATACGCCACACGTATACATAATCAGGTACACACATATGCATAGACGCCACATGTATACACAAAATAGGTAAAGAGTAGAGCACTCAGTGTGCTTTACATGATCTTGGACCTACCAGATCCTAGATTGCTTACCCATTTTAGAACGGGTTGACAGTGTATTTAGTCTGTCTTAGTAGGAACTGATTCAAGGCAAATCTTCAGAAATTCTAGAACATCCATAAAATAGCTTGAGCCCCACCCAAACAGATGGGAAAGGGGGGCTTTTAAAGCACACTGTAAAAGATTGATAAGTTAGCTAGGCACTGGTGGTGCACACCTGTAGCCCCAGCACTTGGGTCAGCCTGGTCTCCAGAGTGAGTTCCAGGACAGCCAGGGCTACACAGAGAAACCCTGTCTCAAAAAACAAAAACAAAACAAAAGATTGAGAAGTTACTTATTGGGAGTGAAAAAGTTAGAAAAACCCTAATAGAAAGAAGGGCTGGAAATCTGGCTCAGTGGTTGAGAGCACTCGTTCTTTCAGAGGACCCAGGTTTGGTTCCCAGTCCCCACAGGAAGACTAACAACCATCTGTAACTAGTTCTAGGGGATCAGTGCTCTCTTACTGTCTCTGTAGGTACTATATGCACTCATTGTACAGATATCCATGCGGGCAAAAAAAAAAAAAAAAAAGAAAAACCAACCAACCAACCAAACAAACAAAAAAACCCGAAAAGTCAGTTACCCGTATTACGCTTTGTCACCTGTGTGAAGATGGAATGTAAGCCATGACATAGTGACTGTCTACTAAGCACCAAGCATTTTGCTAGTGTTAACTGTTCCTCGTTTGACATGTGTGTTAAATTCTGTTAAGGTGTTCTTCAACAGGATGAGGCTAACGCAGTCACAAGAGGAACTAGTAGAAGGACCGGGCACAGGCCTAAGTATATGTGTCACCATAGCCTTGTTGGTAGATGTTATAGAACATGATACCTAGGGGTGGGGCAAGATCTCTCTATACTTGGCTGCAGGATCAGAGGATGGGTTAGGATATCATGGGGCCAAACATAAGATAAATATATTTTATAGATGTACACGGGGTAAACACAGTTTTATGGGGTCACATAAATGAATGAAATAGAATTCAAACTTAGTTCAGTGTGACTGAAGCATTTCCCAAAAAAGCTTAACTACTGATTTGTCACTACAAATTCTTTAGCCAGATATGGTACATAAACAGACTGTACATGAAGTATTATTAAACAAGTCCAGTTGGGATATTATGTGTGGACATGGAACATGTTTGATTTAGCGATTCAGAACTGTCAGATGAGGTAGAATATATTAGGAACTTGGAGGTTTTACAAAATTAAAGCCAAGCAGTGATGGTGTACACCTTTGATTCCAGCACTCAGGAAGCAGAGGCATGCAGATCTCTTGAGTTTGAGGCTAGCCTGGTCTGCAGAGTGAGTTCTAGGATATCCAGGGGTACACCGGGGATCCTCACCTGAATCCATATCTAGGATATCTCAGGGGGAAAAAAAATTAAAAGGGAAGGCTGGGGAAATGGTTCAATGGATAAAAGCACTTGCCATATAAATCTGACAGAGTGGATCCCTGGAATTCTCATAAAAAGCCCTATTTGGCTGGGCAGTGTTGGGGTACGCCTTTAATCCCAGCACTTGGGAGGCAGAGGCAGGTGGATTTCTGAGTTTGAGGCCAGCCTGGTCTACAGAGTGAGTTCCAGGACAGCCAGGGCTACACAGAGAAACCCTGATTTGGTAGTTCCCTCTAATCCCAGAACTTCTCTGGGAGAGGTGGGTGATGGAGGTAGGGGAATCTATTGGAAATTCATAGGCTGGCTGGCCTGGGAGGCTGGTACAGCAACAGGAACAAGAGAGATACCCTACCTCAAGGTAGAAGGTGAGAGCTGCTTACAGCTACACCTATACATAAAGTTGAAGGGAATAGAAGAAATACCTTTAGGGAATTTCTAATAAGGGAGTCTGGCCAGGACCAGCCTGCTTAAAGATAGGCTGTACATGGGCAGTGTGCCGTGGAGATGAGCAGCTCAGAATCCCCTTTTATGCCTGTTCTACTCTCGTTTTTTCTAGGGATCCACAAATGCTAAAGAATTGTCCTCCAAGGGAGTGAGAATTTGGGATGCCAATGGATCCCGAGACTTTTTGGACAGCCTGGGCTTCTCTGCCCGAATGGAAGGGGACCTGGGCCCAGTTTATGGTTTCCAGTGGAGGCATTTTGGAGCAGACTACAAAGATATGGATTCAGGTGAGGAGAGAACAATGCCTCAGGTTTCCTGAGTGTTCTTCCTCAAAAATCCATTGTAGAGTATGGGGGATAAGTTCCTATCATGGGAGCTGATAAATAAGTAACCGACCTTGTGAGAAGCTATGCTGGGTTATGGTGGAGAAGCTACCACTAAGTCGCACACAATCCCAGTATACGCTTGGTGGCTAACATTTATTTGTCGGGCATGATTGGATACTTAAAATGTTTTTGGACCTTGTCATTGGCAAGTAGTGGTAGGTTTGGTGTGTAAGGGTTTAGGATAGACAGGTTCATCCGGGACTGGGTGCAGGAATTCCTTTGATCATTTCTCTGCAGGGCTGAGGCACTAGAAAATTTGTAGGCAGTCTAGTGTCTCTGTGCAGCGCCTGACTTATCCTTTTCTTCCCACTCTGTGGGAGCAGAGGGAGAAGAAAACGTCTCATTTTATGACTGGCATCTTCTCTCTTGGTACTGCCTGAGTGTCACAGAGATTTGCCTTCAGAAGTCTTT
The DNA here is from genome assembly GCF_011762505.2 of Arvicanthis niloticus. Lineage (NCBI taxonomy): Eukaryota > Metazoa > Chordata > Mammalia > Rodentia > Muridae > Arvicanthis > Arvicanthis niloticus. Next base: position 44,520,301 of record NC_047678.1, read on the forward strand.
GTCATTTCTCCCTAGGACAGGTTCCAAAGTTAATGTCTCAATAGAGTGTGTGTTCGTGCGTGAGTGCGCGTGCTTGTTTTCACCCTAAACCCATAGTTTTGGAAGCTGTGGTAAAATCTCAGTGCTGGTGGTCCTGCTGTCTACGTTTTGATGATAGTCTTCAGAACTCCGAGTGACACAGTGTTCGATGATAAGAGATGAGAAGTGTGTGTTTCTTCTTAGGAAGTCACCAGAATTCACTCAAGGGAGCCCCACTCGAATGACTCTCTAGTCCTAGTCACCTTTTAAAGGCTGCATAATTCGATTAAATTTTTTTTTTTTTTTTTTAGACAGGGTTTCTCTGAGTAGCCCTGGCTATCCTGGAACTCACTCTGTAGACCAGGCTGGCCTCGAACTCAGAAATCGACCTGCCTCTGCCTCCCAAGTGCTGGGATTAAAGGCGTGCGCCACCACCGCCCGGCTCGATTAAATTTCTACCTAAAAATGAAAATTACATTTCAACTCATGAACTCTTGGGTGACACGTTTAAACCTTATTCCAACAGTGGTTATAAAAGGGGACCGTGTAGGAAGTGACATACAGACTGAATATTTGAAAGACTTCTGCAGAAAAGAACTTAGGCTCCTTTAAGACAGATATGGGTTCAGAAAGGACCCTGAACTTAACCCAGCAAGATCTGAGAATACCCGGCATGTGCTGTGTATCTTAGGACCATGGGTCAGGGAGGGGCACTGAGAATGGAATGCCATCAGTGTCATCACAGGAGAGGTTGTGTCTGGTGTGACCTAAGTGTGCATGTGTTCTGACGATTCTACAGATTACTCGGGCCAGGGAGTAGACCAGCTGCAAAAAGTGATCGACACCATCAAAACCAACCCTGATGACAGAAGAATCATCATGTGTGCCTGGAACCCCAAAGGTAGACAGCATCCCAGTCATTTTCCTTTGGATATTTAGTGAGTTCCTTGAAGGGAAGCAAGGTGGCCTGAGGCACTCTGTGCCGCTGGAACTGCCTCTAGTCACGTGGTTGATTGTGTGCCCTTGAGGGACTCACACACCCTTTGCTCTTATTCTCATCTTCCTCATGTTTTCGGGTTAGACTCATGTAATTCTATGCGTTTATATTACAGGAGCATTAGATTGCCTGGCAAAACACGAGTTTTTAACTTTTTAATTTGGAGCAGATGAAGTTTCAAGATTATAAAACTAAACTCTACAAGGGTATAGTGAGTGCCCAGAAAAGGACATTTATATTTATAATAACTTACTAACAAAAAGATAGACCTCAGATGCCAGTTTCTTATGGCCTTTGGAAAAGAGATAATTTCCCTTTTATTTGGTGCCATCAACAGCGGCGCTCAAATCCTTCGTTTTAGCTCAGACGGAGGAAGAGCATTGCTTCAGCATAGGTGTCTACTTGCAGATAGATAGCTAATGGACAAGCTTCCATGACCTCTGCTGCGGGGTTGGGAAAATGGTCTGACTTTGACATAATGAGAAGGTATGAGTTGTGTGTGTCTGTAACCTGCCGGCTTTTTTCATGGTTGGCTTGTTTGCTCTTTTACCTTTTTCATAGCTATATTCTCTAAAACCCCTCCTTGTTTCTCCATCGACTCCTCAGATCTTCCCCTGATGGCACTGCCTCCTTGCCATGCCCTCTGTCAGTTCTATGTGGTGAATGGGGAACTGTCTTGCCAACTTTACCAGAGGTCAGGAGACATGGGTCTGGGCGTGCCTTTCAACATTGCCAGCTATGCTCTGCTCACCTACATGATCGCACATATCACGGACCTGAAGGTGAGCGTCTTTCTGAAGGCAGTTATATGGCCAATGAAATACACTGAACTCAGCAGGGAACCCAGTCTGATTAGTATTAGAGTTTTATGCATGTAATTACTTTATAACCCTCCTTGGAGCTTTCTGGCCCCTTGGTGCGTGCGTGCGTGCGTGCGTGCGTGCGTATGTGTGTGTGTGTGTGTGTATGTGTGATAGCCCTCACTAGCCCTAACCTAGTGTCTCAGTGTTGGCACACAGTCCAAGAATGAAGTCCTAAGAATTCTGAGTGTTAGGAAAAAAACAAGAGTCTTGTGACCCTAGTTTTTTCAAAACACAGAATTGTTCTTGGGAATGTGTTTTCTTGCTCCTCTCAGGTGTAGCGGATAGGAGAGAGTTTATGTCGGCTGTTCTTTATATACCTCTGTGGAAAAACATGTTTTTGCCATATGCAGCTTGTCTTTGATTATACGCTTTACTCAGGTGACGCTTAACCCTCAGAGTATAAAGTGTCTGATGCTCTGACTAGAACTGGCTACTGCATGAGACTTTAGTCCACCTCATTTTTAGGCCCTCCCTGCTCTTCTAGGTTCACAACTGCAACTAGGGCAGTAAGCATCTCAGCCTTCCGAGTGCTAGGGTTACCTGTGTGAGCCATCACGTGCAACTTTAAAAACTTCTGTAAATTAACTTTTCTCAAAAACCACACTGATAAAATTACCGTTTTGGCAAGCTTTGAAGTCTTTGTGTATTATATAATGTTTTATTGTATATACGGAGGCCCAGATACTCCAGTGTACGTGTGCAGTGATCAGAGGACAGTTTACACGAGTCTTCTTTCTCCATGTGGGCCCCAGGTTGTCAGGCTTGGTGACATGCCTTTACTCACTGAGCCATCTCGCCTGCCCTTAATCTGTTTTAAAATGATGTGTTTTAAGAAGAATTTAAGGGCTCAAGCTATTAAGAGCACTGACTGCTCTTCTAGGGGTCCCGAGTTCAATTCCCAGCAACCACATGGTGGCTCACAACCATCTGTAATGGGATCTGATGCCCTCTTCTGTTGTGTCTGAGGACAGCTACAGTGTACTCATATACATAAAATAAATCTTTTTTAAAAAAAGATTTTAAGCTAAAATATTAATTTGTGTTTTCTGTGAAACATTTCTAGCCAGGTGATTTTGTCCATACTTTGGGAGATGCACACATTTACCTGAATCATATCGAGCCTCTGAAAACTCAGGTAAGAAACATACCTGTTAGATCTCTTTTTTGAGCTTGGTGCCTTCTCTTGACAACAGACTGGATGGCAGGGCATCCTTTGTGTAGCCGCCGTCGGCCACAAGTCAACTGGGTTCACCTGAAAGGGGGCTGGGAATGAAAGGGGACGGAGGGCGAGAAGAGATGAAGCTAAGACAAATTTCTCTGATCAAGGCTCAAAGCTTTAATGTTCAGCTCTCAATTTAAAGGGGAAGACCCAACCCACAACCCCTCCTGGTTTCAGATGGGTGGGATAATCCATAGTCTGTTCCAGGTCACGGCCAGAGATGTCTCAAGGCAAGCCCAGGGGCAGTTCTGCTTCTGTGTTCTGGGCAGCCAAGGTGGGTAACTCCACCTAGATCCTATCACTTGGTCTTCTGGTAAACAAGGTCTCTCAGGCCTGCCCATGGGAGGGAGGGGAAGGGTACACTTTGCATCACAGTCACTCTGGTTGATGCGTTCCAACTGTACGGCTTTTATTAATGGGGGTGAGCAGGGATGAGGCTATAGTCAGTCTTAGCAACCATAAGCACTGAAAATGGTAAGGTATTACGTACCAGCACCAGAGAGGAGAGCCCAGAGATATGACATTTTAACTCATAATTTTATGTGGAGAATTAAAGTATAAATGTTTGACTTTAGCTTTATGCTTTAGTCCAGTAAGTAGTTAGGTCTGACCTTTAAAAAGTCTGTCTATTCAAATCCCTACAACACAGTAGCCAACAAATGAATTGAGATGGCAGTTAAGAGTGAGTATATGTGTTTTGTGAACCTTAAGAGGGGGAAAAAAACAGACTGGCAAGAGAAAACAACTGTGTCCCTAAATTTAGTATATTTATCAGAAGTTACCTGGTGGCTTCATCTGTGTAATCACAGCTAGTTAAGAGACTCCTGGAGCAGGAGCATTCCAAGTTCAAGGCTTGTCTGGGCTACAGAGTGGGTTCAAAATGAGCTTAGATAACTGACCAAGACCCTGTTTCAGAATAAGAAGCTGGGCTCCAGCTGAATTGCAGACTACTCGTGTAGCTCTCATGAGGCTCGAGGTGTATTCCCTAACGTTGCAGAAAGAGAAGACAGTACAATATTGCACTCCTGTAAAATCATACCTTGGGATAAAATACTGTGTTGGTTTCATGAGGGACACGGGAATGAATGTAAAATAATGCCATGATTTTGTTTTTTAGCTACAGCGAGAACCAAGACCTTTCCCAAAGCTCAGAATCCTTCGAAAAGTTGAGACGATCGATGATTTCAAAGTTGAAGACTTTCAGATTGAAGGATATAATCCACACCCAACAATTAAGATGGAAATGGCTGTTTAGCGTGCTTTCCGTGCTTTCCGTGGTGCTGTGACTGTCACCAGTCTTCAAGGGTTGAGCCTGATGACCAGGGTAGATTTCGAAAGGAAAATGAACTAGGTCAAAAACTGACAAGTTATCTATCTGTAACGATCCTTGTCTAAAGTGACACTGACACTGAGAAACTATCTTTTAGTATTTACTGAAGGTGCATACAAAGCTGAGATTATACACTTGGAAAAAAAAAAACAGGCAATTATATATATCTATAAGAAGGCTGGTGAAATTCAGAGTATATATTATTTCTTGAAACTTGAAATATGTTAGTGTTCATTTATAAACATATTATATGCTCTAGTAGTTAATTGTTTTTGTCTGTTTCTTAAAGATTTTTAGTTTTTGTGTGGACATATAGGTCAGAGAGTTCGAGGTTAGGCTTAGTAACAGGCCCAGTTTCTGCCTAGACTAGACTGACCTGAAAACTTTAAGCCTTCATTAGCTTATTGTGACAGTCTTATGTATCTCAGGCTGGCCTCAAATACTCGGAAGCTGGGGGTGAATTTATTCCTCATGCTCCTGACTCTCCCTTTTATCTGCTGCCTGCAAAGCAAGATTGGATCTAGCCGTATCAGCCTAGGACTTATAAAAGCAAAGCCTACAAGATTACGTTTATTCTGCCTATGTGTAGACAGGGTCTCGTTTTAACCTGTATGGTTTGCAGTTGTCCTAGTCATCTTTTTGAGCAGAGCAGCAAGTTTGATTACACAGGCAAAAATGGCAGTTAGTCTGATGACCTTTTATCTTGCTAGAACAGCAAGTTTTAGAAGATCAACTTAAGAATGGACTTCAACATCTGGTTCAAAAAGGAAAGTGGACAGAGTACATACAGTCTGTATAAGCTAAGGGTTTACATGGTAGGGACATGTAAATGCAATGTTAACCATCACAAGATAATGGTTTAAATCACCTGTTAAGGTTTCGTTTGGGGAGTGGTATGGGAGACGATGTTTTACACTTTAGCCCTGACTGGCCTGGAGCTCAGTATGCTAGCCTCAAACTTGTGGCAAAACTCCAGCTTCCTGCATGCTAAGATTATATAATGGGGAGCTCCAATGCCTGGCTTAAGACAGTTTTGTAAGAGTTTTGCAATGTGAAGAAATATGATTTTGTTCCCTTTCAATGAGGTGTGAAGTCTCTAAAATGCTTAGACTGTTAACAGAAGGGTGTGGGTCCTTCGTGTTGCTCACAGCGGTGCAGAACCAGTTTTATTATTTTTTTTATAACAAGTGTTAGAATGAAGAATTAACACAACAAATTATGAAACATGTTGCTTATTCTTCAAAGTATAGCACTTAATAAATATTTTTAAATAACACTTTGGGCTTTGGGTTAGGTAAATTCGCTTTACAATTAATACAGTACTGACTTGTTGACTATCAACTGTGATGATCACAGCTGATTCCTGAGGTGAGTATGACTTAAGGCATTTCACTTCAGGAAAAAAAAAGTGTTAGGTCTGAACACATATCTTGAGCATCGAGGAGTTTCTTCCAAATTTCTCCATCAGGGTATTGGTATTTCTTTATAGATTCTTCCTTCATCTCTGTTGAGTAGCCTGCATCCTAGCAGAGACAGATTGACAGGTGTTAACACTGGTTTCTGCTGCTTCTAGAAATGGTATTAAATCTATCTGATCCAGAGGTAATCCAGTATTTAAGAAACTGAGAGTGCTTGTTGCTCTTCCAAAATAACCAGTGTCGTCCCCAGCACCTATGTCAAGCAATCTTTTGTAATTCTAGTCCCAGAAGAGCCCCTGCTTTGGCTGTCATAGGCACCTACCCACATACATACATGTAACTAAAACTTTAATATGCAAGGGTTTTTTGTTTGAAAGATAGAGGGCCATACTTTATTGGCTACCTACCCTGATTGTTAGTGAAACTAAAACTTCAGTAGCTTAGTATCTGTTGACACAAATGAGCCATAATCTGGATAAAACCAGGATAAGTGGCTCGGGTCATTAGTATGCAGATGCTGCTGGCTTTTGGGAAGGAATGTGTCTTTTAAGGGTTCAGCAGCTGAAGCTATGGCAATAGCTCTGTGTCTTAAGCACCTTGGGGAGATAGATGATTTATGTCCGCCTACTCCTCAGGTCGCACTCCATCACCAAGGGAAATCAGAGCAGGAACTGAGGCAGAGGCCACTGATGAATGCTGCTTACTGCCTTGTTCTTCATGGCTTGCTTAGTCTACCTTAGATCATCTTGAATTCCATTGTCCCCCAGTAAGCTGGGCCCACCCATATCAACATCAATTAAAATGCATCATAGTCTGGCCCACAGGCCAGTCTTGGCATTTTCTCAATTGAGGTCCCCTCTTTCATAATGAATCTAGCTTGTGCCAAGTTGACATAAAACTAGCTGCACTCTGACCTTCATTGATAATCATTACTAAAGAGCCATTTGCTATTGAAAAATCAATTCTTTCGGGGACACAATGGCTTCTGGCAGCATGTCTCCAACATGTCTTAGGCCCCAGCTTACCTTGGGAGGCAGATAGGAAGCATGTTTGATTACCATGGGATATTTGAAATGTTCGTGCAGGTAGTCCACATACTCACACATCCTAGGAAATTGGAGCATTAGTGCTTGAAATTAGGTAACTCATAAACTAGCAACTATGAACACAGAAAAGTAGCCTTAAGTGGTGGGCCGAGGGAATGGCTCAGTGGGTAAAGTATTTGCCTTGAAAGCACAAGGATCTGGATTTGCTCTCAGGAACCCATATAAAGCGGCACGCAGGGTAGGGCGTGTGTACAGTGAACTGGGAGGTGGTGATAGAGGAATCCCTGGAGGCTCAGGTGGGCCAGCTATCCAGTGTTCATAGTGGTCAACAAATAGACCTTATCTCAGTCTAGGTAGGGAGGCGAAGACCAACATCTGAGGTTGTCCCCTCCACAACTGTGCCCGCACTCAGCATGACACACATAGACAACAGACACACACAACTCTTGCAGTGGGACCTGGGGTTGTAGCTAAGTGTTAGCAGAACTCTTGACCTGGATGAAATCCTAGGTTTGATCCCCAAGGCTTAGCTGTTACTGCACGCTTATGCGCAAAGGGAGGAGCTGAGACTATGAAGTTACCTTGAAAGTTTTGTGGTCCCCCCCCCCCCCCATCAGCTCAAATGGCAGAAACCTGGGCTTACTGTGGTTCCTAATGCCAAGTGTGAACTAGATTAAACTGCCAAATGAGCTTCCTTCTATCTGTTCAGATGAAGTGAAAAACGCAGGTTTGGAACTGTATCAGTCCATTAAAATTCTGCATGTCACTGTCCAGTTTTGTGGTTGGGTGCCATACACAAAAGGTTGTGTAACCTAACCTATCTCCTTAGTCATCTGATATCATGGTGACACATAATAGGGTGTATACCAGCCTGTACCAGTTGTTAGATTACAACCTCCCATTTTTGTGTGAAATTTCTTAAGACAAGAGTGAACCAACAAAAAAACGCTTTGATGTTCACTAAGAGATGAAGTAAACTCAGAATAGCTTCTGGAAGCCTTTGAAACTGACCAGATTCACTAGGCCCTTCCTTCCCAGAGTAAACAGTATAGACTGCTGCCTAGAAGAAACAGGTAAGCCTCAGCTGAGCTACCTAGGAAAAAAACAAAGACCGGATGAGTTGCCTGGAAGAGGCTCAGACCAACAGAGTCACCCAAAAGGGACACTCTTCAATTTGTGGGGCTGCCTGCAGGCTGTGCAATGTGCTGTAAATTTCAGCTTTGCGAGCTGTCACCCATGCTGGGTGGCTCTGGTGATGCAGCTGTCTTTGAGTCATTTCTGCTCCTATAAGTAGCCCCTTATCCATATTCCTATAAGTAACATCAATAAAACTCATTTGTTCATCAAGTTGGACCTTTGATGATATCTGTACTTGGATCTGTTATCAGTTCCCTGTATAGGGTGAGTAGAAGTTTGTTTGCATCTCCCCAGGAATAATGTTACACACCAGCCAGGAATGCACAAATAAAATGGCAAGAGAAGCTAATAGCTCCTCTGTTGGGAACAGGGTGCAGATAACTATCCAGCTACATGGGGTAGACAGTTGGGTCTCAAAAGGAAAAAAAAAAAAAAGCAGGCAGATTTCTGAGTTCGAGGCCAGCCTGGTCTACAGAGTGAGCTCCAGGACAGCCAGGGCTACACAGAGAAACCCTGTCTCGAAAAACAAAACAAAAAAACCCGAAGAGAATAACAAACAGAAAGGTTAGGATGTCAACGCCTGGTGCTGGTATCTAGTGGCATTTGTTTTATGTAAACATTTCAGAGTTGTAAAGCCGGTATGAAGCACCAGCACTGGCTTGAGGTATCTCACATCTGGATACTGCACTCTACTTAGATGACTTAAACACTGGGACCTGCAGGACTCTATAAGAAAGCAAGAACTGAAATGAGAAACAACCCAGGAAGGCTACTTTTCATCCCAGATTCAGTTTGGACAGTATTAACTAAGAAAATAAAAAGAATCTTGACCTCCATTGTTAAGATTAGGAGCGTGTAGCAGTTCTAGGGTGAGGTGGTCCAGGGTTCCTCCCTTAGTGAACTGACTCTTCTTTAGAACATAAACTAGTTTAGGCAGATTTAAAATGAAGTGCTACTTATTCACTAGACAGCTCAATAAAGAAACTATTACAGTCCTGACCCCTTCCCCCCTCCTGCATTGATGTGCCCTGGCACACCCGTTTCTCACAGTCCTAAGTTTGGTGTTTGCCCTACCCACAGAGGTTCTCATATTTGGTCTCAAGATTTAACTTTAGTGAGTTTTGTGTGTGTGTATATTTGTGTGTAATATGTTTAGCTTCAGCAGACAAAATATAAGCAATCCATATATGTACAAATGACTGAAAGTATACTTCCCCCAATTTAAAATCCTGCTGGGGCTAGAGAGATGGGTTAGCCATTACAAGCGCTAGCGCCTCTTCTAGAGGGCCCAGGTTTGATTACCAGTACTCAAATGGCAGCTCACAACTGTCTATAATAAAAGTTCCAAGGGATCCAGCACCACCTTCTGACCTCAGGCACCAAACACGTGTACACACATAGATACAGGCAAAGCACCCATATAGGTGAAATTAAAGGGGAAAAAAATAAAAGAAGCAAAAAGACAGTGTCATGTTTTTTCCGTTTGGAACTGGTATTTAAAATGTGTTCTAGGAGCTCCTAACAGTGCACAGGGTTCTGAGTATCTCTAGCCCTGAGAATTTTCAAAGAGCTGCCCAGGATCGAGGGATATTACTGTGGTGAGAGAGTAGTTAACGTTACTGACCTGTTTTGAAGGCTGGCAGAGATTGATATATAGTCAAATATAATCAAGTGCTGTACCAGTTCACAGAATCCAGCTCCACCAGCATGGGGGCAGACAGGGACTAGAAGGAAGGTATTTCAGTTTAAGGCAAAAATGATACAGAGATCCCCTGGGGTTTCTTAGTGTCTACAGGTGACTCGATCATTTTCTAATATTTAGGGATAAAATTTCAGGATGGAGATGAGCTAAGTCACCCTGATTAGAGATAAATATTTAGAGAAAAGGTAAACTGCAGACCCACGAGCGTTCTAAAGGCCAGTGGGAGCAGAATGGAGGTCTGGTCCACAGCTCCCACATCATCCTTACTTCCAAACTTTTTGGCCATCAGTAATACTGAGAGGTTTTCATTGACACTCCCCAGTCTGCAGCTGTCGATCTGGAGAAACTGCAGGGCCTTCTTGTGGAGGAGTTGCTTAATCATCATTCTGTTGTGGCACTGGAAACAGAATTAAACATTTCAGCATAACACCAACAGAACCGGGGCTTGTCTTCATGATCCCCAAGCTTGGCGGTGCCATGATTCCACACCAGCTCCTGCTCATAGCTAGACTTCAGGAAGAGTCTAAAAGACTGACTGTCTTTCTGTTGGTCTTTTTCTTTCTCTCTTTCTTTTTTTCCTTCTTAGCCTGAGGTGACACTGACAGTGCAGAGGGACAAATCTAAAGATGTAATGTGAGTCAAGTATAAGTCACACCAGCTCTCCATTTCCAAAGGGATTACTGTTGTGTCACCTGGCAAGTGGGGAGTGGGATTCTATCAGGATGGAATGCAGTGACAGCTACAAGCAGATGGCACAATAACAAAATGGGGCAGTGGTAGAGTAGTATTGTTCACTTTGCGGGAAGACGGAAACTCGGAAACTTTGCGGGAAGACGGAAACTCTGCCTTTGGGCTCACTGTAGCAGGTAGAGGCAGGCACTAGTGCTTAGTTTATAAGCACAAGAAGAGAGTGATATCACACTTACTCTATTTGGAAGCTGCCTTTCTTAAGGTCTGTATGCCCTGACAGTAATACGTTGTTGCCTTGTTAATTCTGAGTAATCACTTAGAGGAAAGCAGAAACAAACCAGTGACCTAAGTCCCATGAATTATGGAAAAAGCCACAAAACTCTGGACTCTGATGAACCACCAGTTTGAAAGATGATAAAGCTTGCCCAACTTCTAATGCAACATGACTGTGCTCTCAGTCAGTGGTCAGTGAGGTGATACCAAGGGTCTATCACTCACCTGTTCTCCCATGGCAACGCCAATTCCTAATGGGGCCAGTGCCTGCAAAAGAAGGCAGCCTGGTGTTATTTTCCAATGTTTGAACCGCGACTGTGAATGTTTAAAAAATATTTTTAGAGTTGAGGGAAACATCCCTGCTGTTGAGCCTTGTAAAGTTTAAAGCCTGCTGGGAGGATGTCCCTAGCAATGTGTGCTCGTGGGAGAGTTATATACCCACAGTGGGGGTGAAAATGGTGGTCACATACTGCCACTGCTCTCGTCCTGCATGTGACTTGCTTCTGCAGCATTGTCTCTCCATGCTCCAGGGCCTGAACGGTGTTCCAAAGAGGACAGGGCTACTGGGTAATGTGTTCGTGTGGACTCACGGAGTTCTTGCCTCTGCTTCCCGTGGGTCACTGCTCCACTTATTTTCTTATTACATCTCAAACAACCTCGTGAAGTATTAATTTTAAAGTCTCTCTTGCCTTCGTTAAATCCAAAGTCCTCCCATCCAGCTCTGTGGATAGCCTGCCTTTACAGGTAAGGCTAAGACGACTGCTTACCTGGTGAACCCCTCTGTCATTTAGTAAAGTAGTTGTCTTCTGACTTCTGCATACACACATACACACACGAATGAACGAATGAATGAATGAATGTAACAATAGCAAAAAGAACCCTGAGAAGCTAGACATAGTGGTGCACAACTGTAAGCCCAGCACTATGGAGACCGCAGTGGGAGGATCAAACTTTTGAGATGAGCCTGGCTACAAGGTGAGACTCCGTCTCTAAACTAGGAGTTTCAATCCTGATCAAAGCCCCCATTTCATTCTTCAAAGCAAAGGAAAAAAAAACTATCCTAAAGTTCATATGGAATCACAAAAGACCCCTGGAGAGCCATAACAGTCCCAAGTAAGAAGAACAATATTGGAGGGGCTACCATTCCATACCTCAGGATACACTACAGAGCCACAATGATAGAGAGGACATTGTTCTGGCACAAAAACAGACACACAGAACAAGCGATGGAACTAAACTGAAGACCTGAGCTTAAAAACTTAACTACAACCATTTAATATATTGTCAATAAAAATGTCAAAAATATAGACTAAAGACAGCAAATGGTCGTGGGAAAACTGGATGTTCACAGATACAAGAATGAAGTTAGACCGTATCCATTACCTCACATAAACAAACAAACAAACAAACAAACCAGTAACTCCAAATGAATCAGAGACCTAAATGTGAAACCTGAAACTGGAATTGCTAGAAGAAAACTAAGCAGTGCCCTCAGGAGATAGGTACAGAGAGGACCCCATCTGCCCAGGGATTGAGACCATGGTTGACAAGTGGGACTTCATAAAACCAGAAGTCTTCTGCATAGCTAAGGAAACAGTCAATCTAGTGAAGAGAAAATCTACAGAATGGGAGAGACTCTGCTATCTATACAGCTATCTGACAGAGGGTTGATTTTTTTCTTTTTTCTTTTTTTTTGAGACAGGGTTTCTCTGTGTAGCCCTGGCTGTCCTGGAACTCACTCTGTAGACCAGGCTGGCCTCGAACTCAGAAATCCGCCTGCCTCTGCCTCCCAAGTGCTGGGATTAAAGGCGTGTGCCACCACTGCCCAGCCAGAGGGTTGATATATAGAATATATGAAAAGCTAAAAAATAAATAAGTAAATAAATAAATAAAACTAAATAACTCAAAGATGGGCTTGGAATCTGAACAGAAGAGCTCTCAAAATAATGTCTAAAAAAAATCTCAAAAGATATTCATTGTCTCTAGTAATTAGGGATGTGTAAAAATCAAAACAACTTTGAGATTTCATCTGTTTCCAGTCAGAATGGCCAAGTTTAATTAAACAACTGAGAAGTGCTGGCGAGGCTGTGGAGGAAAAGGGGAACGAACTCTCATTCATTGTTGGGAGAACTGCAAACTGGCCCAGCCAGTCTAGAAATCTGTGGATAATTGTCAAAATGCTAAAAATAAGTCTACCATATGACCCAGCTGTAGCATTCTTCAGCTTGTTCCCAAAGGACCTAACATCCCATTCTACAGACACTTGCTCATCCATGGTCATCGCTGCTCTATTTACAATAGCCAGGAGATGGAAACAACCTAAATGTACTTCAGCTGGTGAATGGATAATAAAAAGTGGTATGCATACATACTATGGAATACTATACAGCTGTAAAGAAAGAGAAAATCCCGATTTGCAGGTAAACACATGGAATTAGAAAGGAACGTATTAAGGTAACCAAGACCCAGATGACAAATGTCATACAAACTCTATCCGTGCTTCCTAGATCCCAAGTTTTCAGATGTGAGTATATGACTTAAGAGTGACTGTAGAAGCTAGGAGAGTAAAGGGGGGTGATGGTGCTGAGGAGAGGAGTAAGAGGGAAGGGAATAGCAAGGCACAGATGATTTAAACAGGGAAAGGGGACCTCAATTAGGGAAGATAAGTCTCCTATCTCCCTCCCTTTCCAGTTTCAGGATTCACATTTAGGGAAGGAGGAAAAGTTTTCTGTGAGACTGTATCTCCTAGAAATGTCAGAAAGGCTTATCAACACAGCTCCCCCAACACGATCTAAACAATGATGTCGTTAATAGACAGAAGTGGGGATGTTCTCAGGGCCTCAATACTAGTCAGAGAACTATGGGCAACTGAGGAATGCCTAGAGCAGGACAATCAGTCTGCCCAAGGGAAACCTCAAATCAGTTCTTCAATACCAAGTGGTCAGCACCGAGAGTGTGTGTGTGTGTGTGTGTGTATGTGTGTGTATGTGTGTGTTTGCGCGCCCACATGTGCGTGCATAAAACATGTGGTCTAAACAGGCTATAGTTTTGTATTTAGGGATTTATAACTCAATCTAGGATATCTATGAGTTTGTACTCAGTACTGGAGAGCAGCAGCAGGTGGATCCTTGTAGCTCGGTGGCCAACCACCCAGCCTAATTGGCAAGCTCTGGGTCCTAGTGAGAGACCCTGCCTCAAATAAATAAGGTAGATGGCTCGTGGGAAGTGTTCTCAGGGTTGGCTTCTGGCCTCCACATGCATGCATGCACAAATACACACAGAGAAGGCTGAGGTTACGCCAAGTATGTGGTTTGTAGTGTGACACTCCTTAGCGTTAATTCTGCACTACCTTTGTGAAGCCACCCCCATCTCTGACTGTCTTAGCTGTTCTCCGGCATGAGCTTCTTTCTACCATAGCAGGCACTTAGCATTCAGACCCAACGCTTTTCCACTTTCATTCTATGTATCTCAGTATTTCCTTTTGAGTGAGGCTTAAGGTATTTTCCCCCTTAAATAAAGGAGAATATTTCCTAAACACAGGCTTCCAGAGGGTGCCTGGTCTAAGTAGACTCTACACTAATTTACTGAGAGAACTGGAGAATGGCTCTGAATCTCCAATCTCACATCCTAATAGGAACCAGAAGCATCAAGGTTGCTTCCAGAACTTAAAACAAGATTCTTCCCAGGGCAGGGTATAGTGGTGCATGCTTTTAATCCAGAACTCAGAAGGCAGAGGCAGGCTGATCTGAGTTTTACAAGGGGAGATCCAGACCAGGTGGGGCTATAAAGTGAAACTGGAGAAAGAAGGGGCTGAGGGGAAGAGGAAGGAAGGAAGGAAAAATACCCTTCCATCAGTTATATATTTTTTTAATTTTAAATGTTTTTTTCTCTAAAATTATTTTAAAGTTTAATTCAATTAACTGTTATTGTGCGTTTGTATGTGCATGTGTGTGGGCACACCTGTCACAGAATATACATGGAGGTCAGAGGACAACTTGTATCATGTGGTTCTTGGTGACTGAACTCAGGTTTTCAGATTTAGCAGCAGTAACCACCACCTGCTGAGCCATCTCTCTAGCTCAGGGGTACACTTTAAAGATAAAAAGCACAAAATGAGAAAATTTCAATGCCCCTTATAAGTTTGCTTGACTAGTTGCTCCGAGTGGGTAGCACTGTTTGTGTGTGGCTTTGCTGGAGGAAATACGTCATTAGGGCAGGCTTTGAGCACATGCCTTTCATATGTTAGATGTGAGTCCTCAGCTTCTGCTCTAGCTGCCATGTCAGCTGCCTGTCGCCATCCTTCATTACCACGAGGGTCTCTTTATCCCTCTGAAACCACAAGCCCAAATAAACCCTTCTATAAGTTGCCTTTACAGCAGTAGAAAAGTGAGACCCATATTCATCTTAGAGAGAAAATATTTCTTGAAGGGCAAGGGTTGGCTAGGAGCTAAATTAATATACAAATACATAGTACAATGCACGGGCAAGAGAGAAATTAGAGGTAGATGCTGGCCAAACCCATGCCCAGGGGAAGAGAGAGGCTTAAGGCTCCAGGCCTTGGTGCCAGAGTTTTGAGATGATGGGTTCTTGTGGTCTGATGATTCAGATTTCATATCCAGTTTTGCCTTATTTCTCCATTAATTCTACAGCCTTTGGTTTCTTACCATGCTTGGGTCTGAGGATGGAAGTGCAGTTGACATATGAGCCAACTGGTATTCTAGTTCTGAAAATCGGTGCTAAGGGCCTGAGTGACAGTCTCATATGTCAGGAGCCACCCACCCTGACAGGGTTGCTGAGATCTTCTCACATATGAGAATCTATCTGAACCCTTAAGGCAATGCACATGGCCCCCAGTTACTGTGGAATTGTTTCAAGGCTCTCAGAAAACAGCCAGGCAATCTCTTGCTTGAAAACCTGATTTTTGAGTCCTCTGGGGGGAAATCTATACTTTTTGTTTTATTCTGGGCAAATAAAGTACAGGTGCTCCTTATCTTGATAAGATCTTCATAAACATATTATAAAGTGGAAGATCATAAGCAGAAAATACTTTTAACCTACCTAGTCTGCCAAATATTAAGGCAGATTAGAGACACCCACCTGTCCCTGGAGAGCTGAACAGGAGTTAAACATTACTAAAATACTATTAAGTCAACACTAGTGTTAATGATAAACCTTTATTGTACATATCTCTCTTTGAATCTTTATTTTTCCTTTAAATAGGCTAAACTCTTGTGGGTAAGGCAACTGAATCCCTAACTGACAGAAACACTTTCCTAGTACCCTGGCCTGCTTAATAACCGAGCTGGGCATTGTGGAAAAATCATTTTGAGGACACACGAGCAGCTCGGTAGGACCATTGTATGAATGACTGACGATATATTCCATACAGCCTGCATCGGTCTTTAGAAGGCAACACTATAAAAGAGATAAAACTAGATGGCCCTGAAGCCATTTTCACCCAAGATAGAATGGGAACACTTCCCTTATGGCCCAAGAAGGCCTGTGATTAGCTCCTCATTTGCAAGAGGGGTTCTATTTTCGGTGCAAACACCGACTTTTATTTGCATGAGGGACTTGTGCCATGAGAAGTTTTGAGAATTTTAGGAATTGTCCTGACCACTCAAGAACACTAAACAAACAGTAAATGACTGAGATAGCAGAAGCAGCAGTGTTATTACCTCGGAGATAGTTGCATGGCCCGTGATGTCATTCTGGGATGTGGGCTTCTCAATCCACAAAGGCTTGAATTCAGCTAGTTTTGACATCCACTCCACTGCCTCAGGCACATCCCAACGCTCATTGGCATCCAGCATCTGCAAGGACGGACTTCTCACTTCTCTGTAGGGCCGTAGCTCCAGAGAGAAGATGTCTTAATTTAATGCAACCTACTGCTTTAGGAAGACTCCTCTGGCATTTCTTTTGCTAGAGCAAGAGAGACATCAGGACTCCAGCCCAGAGTCCTCACAAAAGGACCCAAAGTGCAGACACTGGGATTAGAAATCTGGCTTCAGATCTGAGCCACATGTGAGGGAAGAGATATGAATTACTTACAGAACTGCTGTGATGTCTGCAAGTGCCCTGGGCTGGGTTATGAGACTGCTTAGTCAGGAATGTGTCCATGTTAGATAAGCACTTTACCACTGAGTTATAATACTCACCTCCAGCCTGAAGTCTTTTGTTCCAGCCAAGGATTAAGAACATGGACATTTTAATAATTTATGCTGGTCTTGTGATAGGCGAACTCTTTTTTAAAAGCTATGGGGTCTGATCAGTTTTAGTTTTATAATTCTACAGAGCCAATTGGATCCACTGAGTGCTTTATTTTAAGCATATGAGTGTTTTGCCATGATGTGTGTCTGGTGTCAGCAGAAACCAGAAGAGGGCATCCAATCCACTGGAACTAAAATTACAGCTGGTTATGAGGATTAGAACAGAACCTGGGTCCTCTGCAAGAGCAGAACATGCTCTTAATCACAGAACCATCTCCCTAGCTCCTTATTTTACTTAGGTAGTGGATGTCTTCTCTCAGTATATGTGTATGCACACACGTGAATGAAAGTTAGAGGACACCGTGGTGGTCAATTCTTTCCTTCTACAATAATGGTCCTGGAGATTGGACTCAGGTTCTTAAACTGGACAGTAGATACCTTTAACTGCCGAGCCATCTCACCAATTCCCCCTGTTATTTTTTGAATCACATGCACAGTCAACATTGAGCTTGTCCAAATTGACTGTTGCCCACCAGGTATCTGACATATTAATAATCACTAATGAAAGACCCATTCTACTTGGCACTTAATAGGTTTTTGTTCCATTTAATTTTTACTATAACCTCAGAAGGCAGCTTATAAGCTTTACAAATAAAAACTGGCTTATAGAGAAAGTTAAGTAAGTCACTCAAGGCCAGTAGGCCACGTTGGTTAAGTCCTTGCCTTTTAGGCGTTGGCTTTCTCCTCACTCTCATGTTACCTGGAAGCCAAAGAAATGTGCAGATCTTGAGACAGGGCCCACCCTTCTGCCATCAACCTCATTACACTTGCAGAAGATGGACAAGGACATGAGAGTCTATAAATAGTGTAAGTGGTAAGAGTTCCTTACCGGATACTCTGAGAACCACAGTATAGCAGGCTCAAGATCAAATTTTGTCATAAATTATTTGAATGAGGATGACCTCATGAAACAAAAGCATTGCTATTTCATGTATAAATAATGAGATTTCTGTTCTTCCATTAAGTACTCCAAAATTAATTTTAACTCCACAAAATAAGCCTTATTAAAACATAAAAAAATCTGATTGTGACTCTTCACAAAAATATTTTACATATAATAAAACTATAACACATAGGAATGATAAATCCTTTTGTTTATCTCAGCTAAAACCTCAGCGCTTCATCAAAGAATGGCTGCTTAGAACCTATCTCCGGATAAGCTGCGTTAGAGAGGTTAATGATTTACACACCAGGCTGGTGCCAATAAAGACTGCTTGTTCAGGACCACCTGTATTAGCAAAAAAGATGGTCTCTTGTTTGGATCAGACTTAACTGGCTCTGTAAAATTGCAAAACTAAAACTGATCAGACCCCATAGCCTTTAAAAAGAGTTCGCCTATCACAAGACCAGCATAAATTATTAAAATGTCCATGTTCTTAATCCTTGGTTGGAACAAAAGACTTCAGGCTGGAGGTGAGTATTATAGCTCAATGGTAAAGTGCTTATCTAACATGGACAAGCCCTGAGTTAGACTCACAAGACCACAGAAAACACTCAAGCTTCCAGATCTTAATATCTTGAGAATATATTTACCAAAGTCTTGTCTGGTCCAATCATGTCCCTGATGAGGCGGCATCTTCGTATGTCATTCTGAAGATCGGCCCCGACTTTTACTTTAAACCTACAAATACACTTCGCTTAAATAGGTCTCTAATTTGGCAAGAACAACCTGGATTTTCTGTAGCAGTGAGTCTCTGTGAATCATTCATAGACCGTGTTTTCTAGTAACCTCCGTTCTTCCCAAACTACTGCACCTCTTCATTCAGTATCAAGGCAATGACTCTGAATTATCTGCTGACCCACAGTGAAGGAACCAGAAACAGAAGTTGCATCTCTAATACAGCTCCCTGGAAGTTTGTTATGCCAACATGTAAGAACAAACAGACCCTGGTCCAAATAGTAGAGGCAAGTGGAGGTCACAAGGCCCATACATTTGCTAGTTATTTGCACAGAAAGCTTTGTCTCCAGTGAGCCCAGTTGCACTAATCTTGTTCCTTATGGTGAAGGGCTCCAGAAAAGGAAAGGGATTTGGCCACACAAAGAGGAGCAACAGAGTGTGGTCTGTAGTGTCCTATAGAGTTCTCCCTCATGGCACATTTGGCCACTCACAAGGAGCATCTCCCCCCACCCCCCAAAAAAACCCAAAACCTAATCTGCCTTGATGTCCAATTCTATCTTGAGACACAGGCATCTATATATGTTCCTTGTGACTGCTGGAGTATGGTTGGCCCAGTGTGAGCACTGTTAGCGGAGGAGAGAATATCATCCCAAGGGACCAGTATCCGATTTCCTCTTCACAAGCATCTGTTTAATGAGTACCAAGGCTGTGCTGGTGTCCCTGCAGACAGAGCCTAGGTATTCTACTCCTCACAGTGCCCAGTCTCTCTGTATACGAAGAAGACCATTCATCTCATAAAAGCTTCACACAGGGAAAGGAATCACCTTATCTTGGATAACTGTAGTTCCTAACCCCCATCAAAGGAGACTATTTTTACAGCAAACAGAGAACACTAAAGGAAATCACCAATGGACACAATGCAGAGATCAACAGATCATGGGGATACCAACCCCAAAGGATACTGCACATCAAAGCTCCTGTGTCAGTGGCTAAGGGGACATCTTGGAAGAAGGGACAGAAGGATTGTAAGAGGCAGAATACCAGAAAATCTACTCTGAAAGTCTTTCCTAGAAATGACTACACGACCAAGACCAGAACAAAGGCAGTATCATGGACGGAGGAAAATATTGTGGGGTCCCACTCCTAGACAAAGAACTATGGGTAACAAATGACTACTAGGAGGAGAAGCAGCCTCTCTCCTTATTGGTTATCCAATGCGGAGTGGTCATATACACACTACCATCAAAAATGGACTCAGCAGTATATAATAGTATATATACATATAACACACACATATATATGTATGTATGTAACAGTGATAAAGAAAAAAAGACTATCAACTTGAGAATAGGGGGCATAAGAGAGTTTTGAAGGAGAATAGCTGGAGGAAAGGGAGGGAAAAAACGTGATTATTTCAATCAGAGACATTTTTTTTTTAAGCTGAACATATTCAGGCACCTACTATCTTGTTTTCTCTTTCTCATAACAAACACCCAGAGATTCTTTCACTCTAGGTGGAAGTTTCAACTATATGATTTGTAGTTCTGGAGAATACTGGAAATAGTTGGCCATAGCCTCTACACATTTCTTTTGCTGAAGTCCAGAAATCTTTCTGGAACCTTCCTGATCTCCTAGAGTTGACTCATCAGCCAGCTTCTTCTTGGTCAGGTAGAGGCTTTTCCTCATGGAACATTTGCTCCAAATTTACCTTGTAATAATTCTCATCAAAAAATGGCAATTCTCTCTCTCTTTTTTTTTTTTGTTTGTTTGTTTGTTTTGAGACAGGGTTTCTCTGTGTAGCCCTGGCTGTCCTGGAACTCACTCTGTAGACCAGGCTGGCCTTGAACTCAGAAATCTGCCTGCCTCTGCCTCCCAAGTGTTGGGACTAAAGGCGTGCGCCACCACCGCCCGGCAAAAAATGGCAACTCTTAGAAGGACCAAGAGAGAGGGAGGACATATGTTTAAAAAAGACTGAGGAAATCTGCCTAGGATCACACGGAGTCCTTGAAAAGGAATGGTGGGAAAAGGCAAGAGTTTACTTTGATTTTATCAAATGCCAAAGCCCTTTTCATACCTTCTTCATGTTATCATTCTGTCTAGCTAAGGAACTGACAAGGGTTCGGTGCCTCTCAAATTTGGATACACAAATGAGGACTAACTGATGGGTATTGTTAAAATGAAGATCATGGTTGGGGTTCAACAGTGGGACAGTTGTCTAATAAGTATGATGCTCTAGGTTCAATCCCTTGCACCAAAAATGAATAGATTTGTATACTGAGTGGGTATTTGAAGCTGATGCCTTCCAAAGTCTCTTCCATATATGACATTCTAGAATTCTAAGTAGATCCACACCTTGTCTTTAGCGAGAATATGCCTGGCTGGCCTAGGTTGAAGCAGCTAGACTAGTTGCTTCAGGCATTACTGGTGAGATTTAGTCTTTGGCTCCTCTTCACATAGTCAGCCTCTTAGGGTTCACTAGGAAGTCAAGTACACCATTCCATAGATGACTTACCTGGTCCAGCCATCGTTTAGTGCTGCTTTCAAGAGCTGTGAGGAAAGGGCTGCATCTCTCATTAGATACTGGTACAATGGACCATGCTCTCCTGGCCTGATAGTACTTCAGTAGTTTCTTATCTTGATTTCACAAACATTCTGGTTGTCTATAAACCAGAGGAGCAAAGCATGTGTTGTTTAGAGATAGAAGCAGTTTGGCCACCAGCATCACTCTCGTTGTGAAGTGGCTTTCTTTCCTTATCTCTGTGGGAAACATCCCTCTAATTGTCATAACATTCCAAGGGGTGATGCAGTGTGAATGTCCTTCTTTGTAAAGCTAGGATTCTCTGTGGCATCCATTGAACTAACACATGTAAAAGTAAGAAGCAGAAGCCAGCCTCTCCCCCTCCCTGTCTCCTTTGTCTTGGTTCTAGGTGAGTACAAAATGATCAGAAAGGAGGGATGGGATTCTAGGTCAGTTGTCAAGGGCTTGCCTAGCCCTGGGTTTAAAAGCATATATAATGTGGTCAGAATAATAAATGACCATGTGCTAGCTGTGGAACACCTAGAGATTTTCTGAATCTTCAAAACTGCCCTGTAATTTTCCTACTTCACACAAAAAAAACTAAGTTTCAGCATGGTTAAATGACTTGCTGGTGTTACGATGCCTATGCATGTATAGAACCAAAGTTAGGCTGTCACCTTCCAGAACTTGAGACTCACTAAGACAGAGTGGATAAATAGCTTTATTTTCTCTCATGTAAGGCGGCCTCGGATACAGAATTATATAGAGAGGCTATGGGAAACTAGACTCTCCCAGAAAGCCAGTGTGCTGTGAGCACATACATTCTGCCATTTGCCCCCTTCTGCACCTTCTCTCCCTTCCCATATTATTTCCGAGCACACAGTCCCGAAAACACAGAATCTCCTTAGTGATAGTGTCGTTTGTATACCAATAAATTGACCCTAAAAATCAGTCCCTTCTTTGTTGGTCACAATTAGACCAAGCTATAAGCAAAGGGTTGGAACTTTTAGTCCTACCCTGAAACTTCTAGAGAGAGAAAGGTTGATGGTTGAATTGGCTTACCAAAAGCCAATGAAAGGACAGAGTGCAGGAAACTTCAGGGTGAGTGAACATGTTATAGTACCTGGAAGTATGCTGAGAGGGGAAGCTCACGCTGCCAGCCCTCCACACTTTGTTCTGTGCGTCCACTTTACCTGGCTCTTCCTAAATTACAGCTTTTGTAATAAACTGGTGAATGTAAATCAAGGGTTCTGTGAGCTATTCTAGGGAATAATAAAACTCAGGGGTTTGGACTGTAGAAATCTGTTCTAGCTGCTGTAGGTCAGAAACTCGGGTAGTAATCTGAACTCGCACGATTGGAGAGTGAAAAAGATTAGGCCATGGGGACTAAATTGTTGTTCAAGGACAGTGGTGTGTGTGTCACTAGTGTGTCACATTTATCTAGTGTCAGAGCCAAGTATGATGATAGTGGCATGAAAGATACATGAACTAGCTTGTTTCTCCTGCTTGGGCCTGTCTGTAAAGCCAGGTTTAAAAGCTTACCTCTTTCAGTGTGCTGTCTGAATACCCCAGCGAGGCGCATG
Organism: Arvicanthis niloticus; assembly: GCF_011762505.2. Classification (NCBI taxonomy): domain Eukaryota; kingdom Metazoa; phylum Chordata; class Mammalia; order Rodentia; family Muridae; genus Arvicanthis; species Arvicanthis niloticus. The sequence goes on from NC_047678.1 coordinate 44,542,982, forward strand.
ATGTGGTGTAGGCAGGGTAGCCATGTCTCAGCATTTGTTTTTCTGGAAAAAACAGCTCTTATAACGTTTGGGACTTTCCAGAGAACTTCAGGATTAGAATGGTCTGGGACTAAGTTGTTCCCCAAAGGATATCTAGTTGTCCTCCTGATTGTCCTTTTAATACTTACTGCCATAAGTCTGCCTCCTGGTGTGTCAAGCTGGGACAAGGATATTTGCTGAATACCCCGCTCTTCAAAGTCCCCTATCCCACAGTGCAACACAAAGCGAAACCTCCCTGAATGGTTGCTGAACTGAGCCTCCGGCCACATTACATTAGCTGGCCTCTTCACCCAGCTTTACATGTATAACTGAGGGTCTAACACTTAGTACAGAGTATGTGGGAGCACCACGTGCACCGAGAAGACAGGGATGTTCAAAAGTAGGCATTGATAGCACAGGGAAGGACATTTCCCCACAACGTACCTCTTTCTTTTTTACCATGTTGGCCGTTCTGCAGTATTTCTGGAGGGGTGGGAGGAGAGCATAAACCCCTCATTTAGACAATGCATCTGCCGTATGCACTCCTTGGTAAGCACAAGGATAGTCCCAGACCCGTGGCCTACACGTTAACTTACCATAAGCATCCTCTTCTGTCAAGACATCAGTGATGTACCTGAAATTAATACAGGACAACAGCATCTCTGCATCCTGGTGGCACAGGAGAAAGACCCGTTATCAATCCATAGGCAGATTACTTATCAATGCTTACACTAGTCTCAGGGGCTTACTCTCTCTAGGAAGGGATCTTTGGGATGAATGTGTCTGTCTGGCCCAGGCATTCTTTAGTACTGAACATTTTAGAATTCACTGTTGTTCTTCCTGAGCTCTCAGAGCCTCCATCCCTCCTGTCTTAACTTCTATGTCCTCCCTCTGTCCTATTAACCTTTCCAATTGACCTGACATCTTGGCCACAGGGCCCAGCACCGAGTGAACATTCAGTACAAAGTCAAGGAGTCCCTCTTTGAGTCTCTCTCTCTCTCTCTCTCTCTCTCTCTCTCTCTCTCTCTCTCCCCGGATCTGTTCTTCTTGCCATTGTGAACTTTCACTGAAGTATGGGATGATAAAGGGGGTCCTGGAGCAGCAAAGCAGAGTAGAGAAAGGCTGCTTTCAGAGCCAGGCCGCTCAGGGCAGTCCTGGGTCTCCAGAGTGACTATGGCCATCTCCCCACCGACAGGAGGAGAGTGGCGCGCTAATCCTCCTGAAGACACTGGCTGCGTGGGCTGCTTTTTCATACTCACTCACCACTACGCCCTGCTGGACTCCAGATGCTTTTCATGACCATAAGCTATATTATATATCCATGTGAAAGGCTGACCTTTCCATACGCTCCTCCTCAGTTGGCCCCATGATGCCCTCAGCCTGTTTGAAAGAAGCTGTGAGCATCTTGACTTCATCTGCTCCCTTGCCCCCAAATCTTCAAGGCCCATGTTCATTGTTTGTCCTTCATTTTACTGTCAGATATTAATGGGAGCCTTTATCTGTGGGCCCTCAGGTGTCACTTGGAGTCCGCTGTCACTCACAGTGGACAACCAACATGCTCAGGGTCACTCAGTCACTTATTAATGAAGCCTGGACTGAAAAGTCTGGTCTACTTGGGACTGAAGGTCCCTCCCTTTTAGCAGCCTAAACTAGCACAAATAATTTTTTTTCAATTCTCCTTAACAATCAGGTGCTCATTCCTGCTACAAATATTGGTCACCAGGAAAGAAAACAGCCAACTGCCTGCCTTTGGAATTCCGTATCAGGCTGCTGACCTGAAGGAACTACAGGGTGGAAACTGCCATGACTTGATCCGGTTGCGCTTTGAGAGTTAAAGTGGCCACAGATGTCCTAGTCATAGTATGTGGCTTTTCAAAATTTTTGATGTTCTATTGTCATTTGATATTTAAACTGGCTCTGAGGCTCCTAATGGTTCTGATAGTTTTCTCAAGCAGTAAGAGCACAGAACTTAGATGACGTTATAAAGACCCTTTAGAAGAGAGCAGGACTTGAACTTCTTGCCTCCCATCCTCACCTGCTTGCCTGCACAACACAGGTATCAGCTATTTCAAGTGATCAGAAAGAGAACACTATGGTTCGGGAATATAGGTTAGTGATAGAATGCTTGTCTGGCACGCAAGGCCTTGGGTTCATGCCCGTTGTGGAAGAAAATTATTTTTTTTTCTGTTTTTTTAAATTTTATAATCAATGATCAACAGACTAGTTCAGAATATTCTTACTGATTATCAAAACAGCCAGGTAACCTATAAAATATTACCTTTAGAAATAACCATAATATTAAAGACTCTACTTACCATGTCCACAAGTAGCTTCCATAAAGGCTGGATTATAAAAAGAAGAGAGTTGTAAAATATACACAAGGCAATCATTTTTTGTATGCTATGAATACACTAATGGTGACTGCTGCCACCAGACATCTGCCTTATTTCCCACCTGATCCCTAATGCTCCCACCCCATCCCTAATGCTCCCTGTGAGTCCTGCTGCCCCCAACTGCTTCTTTACCTTGGTTGTCCCTTCCTCACTTTTCTTTGGTCCCGCTTCGAAGACTTTCTAACTACAGCCATGTCTCCTGAGTTGTAGCCACCGGTGTGCTTATAAAATCATTACCTTTCCTTCCTGCTTTGCCCACAGGTCCCACACAGCATTTACAATGGCTGCTACGGCCAGACGCACTACATCTTTCTCTGGACCAATCTGGTTGGGAAACAAAGCACAGCAGTGCTTGTCTTAGAGGAGAGAAGATATCCAGGTTTTTCTCCGGGGACGTGCTTTGAGAACTTAAAGATGAACCAGTGTGTGGTAGCAGACACCTACACTCAGCAGTCAGGAAGCTGGGGTGGGAGGATCATGAGTTCAAGGCAGGCTGGCCTTATACAATAAAGTCCCTGTCTCAAAAACAAACAAACAAACAAAAATTGGCAGTAGTGGAAACTCAGTTTCTGACCCACAGAAAAGTTGCAAAAGTAGAAATAAAAAAAAAAAAACCCAAACACCCTCTTTCCTCTCTCTCTGCACACATTTAATTTTTTTCAACTATTTAAAAGCAAAGCTCTAGATATCATTCTTTCTGGTAATCGTAAGTACCTTTGTGTGCGTTTTTTCTCCTACACGTGTCCTCATAAAACAGTGATCATATTCAGGGAACATAATATTGATAAAATATTATCTAAAAGATGACCCATAATCAAATCAAATTCCACCAATTTTCATAATAATGTGATTCTTTTTGCCCTGACTTGTCCAAGACAGGACCCACTTGTTGCATTTAGCTGTCATGTGTCTTAAGTCTCTTTAATCTAAAATCACTCTTTACTTCTTTGAGGGACACTGACATTTTTAGAGTCAAGGCCTATTGAGTTGTCTAGTTATCCCTCAATATGGGCTGATTAGCATAAATTATATAAGTGAGGATGATATCTTACCTTATAACCAGGGTTATTAAATTATACCACTTAAGTTAGCGTTTATTTGTTTCCTTTACTATGGAGTTACCATTCTTTTCCAGGTAAGTATTCTACTGCTCCAGATTTTAGGGTTGCTCCTGACTCAGCCCACTTAGCTACAGTTATGACAACTACAGTATGGGGATTTCTTCATGACATCACCGGCCTCATACTAATTAGGTCACATTCTACAGGTGATGAGCTTTCTCTTACCTGAATGGACTCATGGGTTTTTATATTACAAGGGTTACAAGACATTATTATCATATCTATTCTCATGCTCCGATTGTTCCAGATTCAGCTAATAGGAACTCAAGGAAACATAAAGTACGCTCTCTTGTGGAAGGGAGACTGAATAGAGTTAGAAAAGAGAAACTTGGTACCGTGAGACAGGAAAAAGTCTACGTTACTGGAGTAAGAGTCTTTTCTTTAGTACTTCGTGTTTTCATGCTTTGACCTTATGGTTCAGATACTGACCTATATATATGAAGCATGATGTTCTTCTGCGTTCTTAGTTTTCCTCTTATATTCTCTACTAGCTACTCCTACCATTGACACTAATATTCACATCCTCCCCCACAGAGGGTTGCCCATTTGGACTTTTTAATTTTTTAAACCTCTTTCTTTTGTCTTTTTGAAACAGGTTCTTACTTACTCTGTAGCCCAAGTTGGCCTCAAACCCATGGTGATCACATTCTAAGTGCTGAGATTTATAGGCATAAACTACCACCAGAGGCCTAGCTGCACTCTTTTTCTAGACAGTGGCATATAATATATGGCATATAATGTGGTACATAATAACTAGATTTCTTGAGATCCAGATACATTGAGATTCAAGACTCATAGAAAAGAACTATTTCAAAACACTGATGACCTAAATGGCTCAAGCCTTAATTTAACTGAGTGAAATTGTTTATGAAAAAACTTGAAAATCCTTCTCTACTTTTACATTGGTTACAATCAAGGCACATCACAGACTGTAGAAACATTATTTATAAATATAAATGTCTTGATAAAACATTATCCCTGAGCTGGAGAAATAGCTCAGAGGATAAGGGCACTTGCTGACCAGAACTGCAGTTTGATTCCTAGTACTCACATCAAGTGACTTACAAACTCCAGAACATCTGACACCCTCTTCTGGCCTACATAGGTGCACACGTAGAGACTCACAGACACAGACAGACAGACAGACAGACAGACAGACACACACACACACACACACACCTTTTAAAACAAAACAAAATACATCTCTTACCAGTCTGAGCTGCTCATCACTTGTGAGCACTCTGCAGAAGCCTCTAAAGTCACCAACAATATCCCCGAGATCCTTGTGGAGCACATAGTAGGTGAGGGCGTTCACGGCGCCAACAACTATCAAAACAGGATTTCATTCTTGTTTGTGTTTTAATATGCAATCAGGAAACTGAGGCACTAACACATGATGAGCAAACTAGTATGGGCTTTTTTTTTTTTTTTTTTCTTTTTTCCAGACAGGGTTTCTCTGTGTAGCCCTGGCTGTCCTGGGACTCACTCTGTAGACCAGGCTGGCCTCAAACTCAGAAATCCACCTGCCTCGGCCTCCCAAGTGCTGGGATTAAAGGCGTGTGCCACCACTGCCCGGCTAGTATGGGCATTTTATGAAAATAACTCAAAATCCAAGAAAATCCCCATATACTCTGTAAAATTCCAAGATGTAGCTGTGCCTACTGTAGCTAAGAACTGAACACGGCTACCACAGCTGGGAGTTTACACACTGAGTTGAGCAAAAATATTTTGCTAAGCAAAATCATAGACCTGCAAGTTTAAATATTATCCCCAAGTTATTTTCCTATTTACTGGGTAATGTGCTGGGCACTGAGATTCAAAGCTAGACCTTGTTAACTCGCTGTTCTGAAAGGATAAGAACAGTCTGACTTACATAGCATTTAAATTGATTTTTAAATCCTGGCAAGTAAAGATACTCACTTCACAACAACATACACTACTGAAGATAAAATTACTTACATATAGTATACTTTCACAAAATGTTAAAGCACATCACAGCATTAAACTTTCCCCCATGACTTACACTAAGTTTTTCATATACAGTTTGAAGGTTACACATAATTTGGGTTAGCGTCACCATCACTTATTTATTTTTGGTGCTTTAAAAGGCTTCATTGGGTTATTTGAAGAGGTCCTAGGAGGGAACTTATGGTAGGACACTTGTCTCATATGTGCAAGTGAAAGCCCTTTCCAGACTTTGTTCTTTCCAGGACACATTTAGTCCATGTGCCAAAGTCCAAAATCATGTCATTGACTTGCCCCCCCCCCCAAAGCAATTAATTCATTACAAAACACGTTGATAATTTTGTTTGGTGTTGTATTGTTTCCACAGTAAATCCTTAGGTCATTTAGTAGAATAGCTTTAGGGGTACAGTTTTGCTGTCGATAATGTTTAAGAGGAAAACATTTTGAAAGCAGCACCACGTCAGGTGTTCCTGGCCTCTGACTAACACAGCTTTCCAGTGATTACACACTTACTGATGGATGTAGCACTTGGGACTGGACCAGCCATTCTGGGTTCCCCTAAGGGCTACTGTTAATGGAATGGAATCATTCTAGTTAGGATATTTATGCCATAAAGAACACAGGATCCTCCTCATTCCTTGATGGTTGATGTTCTTGTATTAGAACAAAACTCTAAAGTTATTTAGTGACTAACAGTGAGGTATTTTATCATCTACATCAAACTCCGGCCTCATGGCTTTGGTTGCTGCTATAATCACTGGGTAAGGCAGCCTACGTTCGCACCACAGTATCAAATGCATTCAACAAAAGTTAAGAATGATCTCAGTGTCTATGACTCAAAAGAGTGCATGGCACAAACCATAGTGAAAAAATTCATCTATAGTATGTGGATTCTCCTTGCTTGACATGAAGGTGCTGCAAAAATTAACTAAAATTTTCTGTATTCGATATATATGTAGGTTGTAGTGTTTTGGCTCTAGCATGGGGAAATACATATATCAAAAATTAGCCTTAAAGGCAGATTCTTGTTGACTAAGCCCAAGAGTTTTCTCCTGAAAGATGAGTTGGGGAGAAAAAAAAAAACATTCAACAAAAAGATGACTTGGTATATTCTATACATTATTATACAACCTGCTTTACCTGTTTCTTGGTCACACATACATAATCATACTCTTTAGTAATGAAGAACACACTTTTTTTTTTTTTCCTATTTTGGGAGGTGATGGTTAACTTAAAATAATAACTTAATAAATAAATAGGTTGATAAAGGTTATAGGGATAATCATGCTGAATTAATAAAAAAATTATTTGATTCAAGTTCATAATGAGCCCCATGAGTTACATAGAAAGATCAAATTTTAAATGGATTCTATCTGAATGTGGTCTGGAAAATGTGGAAGCCAGTAACATTAGTACAAAAAGAACATGTTATCAAAATCACAAGGAGATCGACCTCCATCAGGATTGTGGGTAGGGCAGGTAATGCCATCTTAGTACAAGAGAAGAACACCATCTCATCTGTCTTAGTGCTCAGGGTCCCTCCACTGTGTGAAGGCAGTGAAGTTCAAAGACTTGCCTTTGTTATTAACAGAGTGGTTTCAGTGGCCTGCCCCAGGCTTTATAAGCTCACTGTGTGGATTATAGACTGAGGTGGGTTGTGCTATATAGTATGCAGTATGGACAAAGACAGCAACTTCATAAAATGCTCTACACTCAGGCAGGCATGATTAAAGTTGCAGAAAGTCAGCAACAGCTCACGAATCTACCTTGGTCAGCAGTCACTACCTTGTGGGGCATTTTTAGAGGAGACCCTTGACTTAAGGGGAAAGTAGGAAGTGGGGATGGGTTGCTGAATCCTTATCTGGTCTCCTCTTTTACCCAGCAGATAGGTTTTATTAACTCTTTGGATTCACCTCTGTTCCAAAACCTTCCACAAGCCATTGGTGAGGGAAAGAAATCTTCTCTGTGCAGTTTAGATACACTTAAAAAAAAACCAGTAATTTTCACAATATATTACTAATTTTACCTTTTATATCTGATTTATATGAATGACTCATGCATTCTTCTTATATGGGACTCTGCTTTGTTATTCTTTCTCCACGTATGTATGTATGTATGTATGTATGTATGTATGTATGTATTTGAATTGCCAGTGTTTGCTTGCATGTATGCATGTGCACCACACACATGCCTGGTATCTGTGGAGGCCAGGAGGTAACACCAGATTTAAAGACGGTTGTAAACGGCCCTGTGGTATTCATAATTACCCAGGTCCTCTGCCAGAACAAGTGTTCTTAACAGTTAGGCTATCGGGCATGAGAACAACCTGCCACAGAAGGATTTATCCCTTCTGTCATGTAAGTTATGGGAATTGAACTCAAGTTGTCAGAATTGGCAGCAAGTAACTTTATCCACTGGGCCATCTCACCAGCTGTTTCTTTTCCTTTTAAAAATTATGTTTCTAATGCCCTGAGAATGTGAACATATTAGCTCTTCAGTCAAGTGCAGGGTAGACTGACTTGCAAGATGACTAACATGTGTCCTGTGGGGTGCTGTGGGAGAAACTTCAATGGAGCAAACTTGTTAGTATCCACTGAAAGTTTGAAAAATTTCCCTTGTTATTTGTACACATATGTGATCTTATTTGTTTTGGTTTTTTTACTTGTTTGAAAATATCTATTGAAACTCATCTTGTGAAAGTGACCTTTTTGTACTTCTTGAATGCTGTTCTATGTGTATGTTGGGAATGCAGACAAAAGGCTGCATTTAAATGTTCTAGAGAGGGACTGGGGAGGTGGCTCAGTTGGTTAAGTACTTGTCTTGCAAGAATGAGGACCTAAGTTCAAGCCCTAAAACTCATGTAAAAAACCAAAGCTGAGTCTGATAAAGTGTACTTGGAATTCCAGTGCTGGTGGAGGTAAAGATGGGTGGATCTTGGCATTGTTGATTTCAGGCAAATGAAAAGCACCATCTCAAAAAACAAGGTGGACGGCACCTGAGAAACAATACCTGAAGTTGATCTCTGGATTCCACATGTATGCTCACATGTGCAAGCTACCTGTACATACATAGAATCAGTCAATCAATCAATCACTCACTCACTCACTCAATCAATCAATCAACCAACCAACCAACCTATCAGTGTTCTAGATAGAAAGTACTTCGGGACACCCAGTTTTTCGATTGCTAAGTACCAGTCTGGGCTTAGTTTTTTAGCTCTAAAATATCAGGGAGTTCAATATCATCACTGAGATCTCGTCCAGCTTTGAGAAAGGTTACAGCACACTCAGTATTTTCAGTTTAGAAAAACAAGAAAACCTATACATGGATCAGTGTGAACCATCAAAGAACTTTTCTGGAAAGCAACTTGGTATGAAATACTGTGAACTGAGGAGACTCACAGCGCACACACAACAAAACATGATTCTGCATATTATGACATATCTGTTCTCCCTCACCCTCAGCCACTTGCCTTATTTAGTCCTCAAAGCTCTACAATAGTCTCAAGTTAAAAAAGGGTAATACTCAGGTAGTTACACTTCGACACAGGGAAATTGATACAGACTTCAGAAATTTCTAGCAAACTAGAGATAATTATGAGAAAGGCCAAATACTGTTACTTTTCAGTTTCTCCCAGCAAAGCAACACATTACAAAGCGTTGTTTTTATTCCATTTGAGCAGCACAAATACAGAGAAAGGTAAAGTAAAAAACGGAATCTACATGAAAATGGAACATGCTGGAAACTTAAGGGAGTTCTCAAACTCACCAACTTCTGGGTCCTTCCCTAGGGTGAGCATAATGCCATAGCCCTTGAGTCCATCTTCTGAATCCGTTTCCATGACAACATAGGCAGCTGAGCAGTCAGGGTCTGTGTGCTGTAGGAAAAAGAGTCCCAAAATGCAAACACATTTTTAATCCCAGCACTTGGAAAGCAGAGGCAGGTGGATCTCTGAGAGTTGGAGGCCGGCCTGGTCCACAGAGAGAGTTACAAGACAGCCAAGGCTACACAGAGAAACTCTGTCTAGAAAAGAAAACAGCAATGCTATGAGGGCTATACAGAGATCCAATCTGATGGAACACTTGATGTACCCTGGAGAGCACAGCAGAAATCTGAATGAACTGAAGAAAAGTACTCCTAAGGATTCAGAGTAATACAGAAATGTAATGTGTGGAGTTCTAGAGGATCAGTGGAGATGGAACCCAAGGCTTGTACATGCTTAGCATAGACTCTCCTACTAAGCTTCCTCCTTGGCTCCAAATGATTATATTCTTAAACCGGTACACAATGATGTCAAAATTTGGTTAAAAAGTTTATTTTTAAACCCAAGAGTTTTGGATCAAATCTCCCTAAAAAGATTTACCTTTGGTGCTGGCCTGGAGCAGGGACTGCCAGGAGTGGAGACCTGGTGCTGGACCCGATCCCACACAGCACACATACCAGTTACAGCTCCATTCCTTAGGTATTCAGACACTCCCAGCTTCACAGGTGAAACCCTGCCCTGAGACCCAGTGTAAGGGCCCCGTGACCTGGGGAAGCCGGAGACCTGAGCTCCTTCCAGTTCCCACCTATGCTGGCTGGGAGCAGATCCCTCACAGCCCACACCCCAGTTGCAGCTCAACTCCCCAGGATCACAGGATCAAAGGCTCACAGGAAAGACAGGCTCCAGTCAGAGACAGGGAAGCCAGATAACACCAGAGATAACCAGATGGTGAGAGGCTCCAGGTGTATATGTAGGGGAGGATGACAGTGTCAGGCATAGGTGGGTAAGGAAGTCCTTGGTCCAGTGAAAGCTTGGACGCCCCAGTGTGGGGGAAATTATGGGTGGGGAGGTGAGAGTGGGAGGATGGGTGGGAGCATATCCTCATAGAAGCAGGAGGAGGGGGGATGGGATGGGGGTTCCTGGGTGGGTGGGGGAAGGGATTACAACTGAAATGTAAATAAAATATATCCAAAAAAAAAAAAAAATGTAAGCAACAGCAGCCAGGCAGTGGTGGCGCACGCCTTTAATCCCAGCACTTGGGAGGCAGAGGCAGGTGGATTTCTGAGTTCGAGGCCAGCCTGGTCTACAGAGTGAGTTCCAGGACAGCCAGGGCTACACAGAGAAACCCTGTCTCGAAAAAACAAAAACAAAACAAACAAACAAACAAACAAAAAGAATGTAAGCAACAGAAACCAATTTGACCTCAACGCACCCTTAAAACCAGACTCAGATCTAAACTCTCATTTCATGAAGATGATAGAGGACTTTAAGAAGGACAAAGAACTCCCTTAAAAAAATACAGGAGAAGCCGGGCAGTGGTGGCACACGCCTTTAATCCCAGCACTTGGGAGGCAGAGGCAGAGGCAGGCAGATTTCTGAGTTCGAGGCCAGCCTGGTCTACCGAGTGAGTTCCAGGACAGCCAAGGCTATACAGAGAAACCCTGTCTCGAAAAACCAAAAAAAAAAAAAAAAAAAAAAAAAAGAAAGAAATACAGGAGAACACAAGTAAACAAGTAGAAGCCCTTAAAGAGGAAATGCATAAATCCCTGAAAGAAATATAGAACACAATCAAACAGGTGAAGGAATTGAACAAAACCATCCAGGATCTAAAGATGGAAATAGAATTATTAAAGAAAACTCAAAGGGAGACAGCACTGGAGACAGAAAACCTAAGAAAGAGAACAGGAATCACAGATGCAAGCATCACCAACGGAATACAAGAGAGAGAGAGAGAGAATCTCTGCAGCAGAAAATACAATGGAAGACATCGAAAGAACAGTCAAGGAAAATACAAAAAGCAAAATGCTCCTATCTCAAAACATTCAAGAAATCCAGGACACAGTGAAAAGACTGAAGCTGAGAATAACAGGTATAGAAGAAAGTGAAGATTCCCCAACTCAAAGAACCCTAAACATCTTCAACAAAATTATAGACGAAAACTTTCCTAACCTAAAGAAAGAAATGCTAATAAACAAACAAGAAGCCTACAGAACACCAGATGGGATCAGAAAAGAAATTCCTCTCATCTTATAATAAAACACCAAATGCACAGAACAAAGAAAGAATATTGAAAGCAGTAAGGGAGAAAGGTCAAGTAACATATAAAGGCAGACCTATCAGAATTACACTAGACTTCTTACCAGAGACTATAAAAGCCAGAAGATTCTGGGCAGATGTCATACAGACCCTAAGAGAACAAAAATGCCAGCCCAGGCTACTATATTCAGCAAAACTTGCAATTACTATAGATGGAGATACCAAAGTATTCCAAGACAAAACAAAATTTAAACAATATCTTTCCACTAATCCAGCCCTACAGAGGATAATAGAAGAAAAAGTCCAATACAAGGAGGGAAACTATACCCAAGAAAAAACAAAAAATTAATCTTTTCACAACAAACCCAAAAGAAGAGAAACACACAAACATAATTCAAACACTAACAACAAAAATAACAGGAATCAACGATCATTGGTCCCTAATATCTCTCAACATCAATGAACTCAATTCTCCAATAAAAAGACACAGGCTAACTGGATACATAAACAGGATTCAGCATTCTGCTGCATGCAAGAAACACACCTCAGAGTAAAAGGCATACATTCCCTTAAAGTTAAAGGATGGGAAAAAATTTCCCAAGCAAACGGTTCCAAGAAACAAGCTGGAGTTGCCATTCTAATATCTAACAAAATAGACTTTCAACCAAAAGTTATTAAGAAAGATGGGGAATGTCACTACATATACATCAAAGGAAAACTCCAGCAGGATGAACTCTCAATTCTGAACACCTATGCCCCAAATGCAAGGGCACCCACATTTGTAATAGAAACTTTACTAAAGCTCAAAACACACATTGAAACTCACACAACCATAGTAGGAGATTTCAACACCCCACTCTCACCAATGGACAGATCACGGAAACAGAAATTAAACAGAGACACAGTGAAACTGAAAAGAAGTTATGAACCAAATGGATTTTACAGATATCTACAAAAATTTTCACCCTTTTCAGTACCTCATGGTACCTTCTCAAAAACTGACCATATGCTCAGACACAAAACAAACCTCAACAGATACCAGAACATTGAATTAATCCCATGAAGTCTATCGGACGACCACAGACTAAGACTGGTCTTCAATAACAACAAAAACAGAAAGCCCACATACATGTGAAAGCTGAACAACTATTTACTCATTGATAACTTGGTCAGGGAAGAAATAAAGAAAGAAATTAAAGACTTTTTAAGAATTTAATGAAAGTGAAGGCATAGCATATTCAAACTTATGGAAACTTATGAAAGCAGTGCTAAGAGAAAAACTCATAGCTCTGAGTGCCTCCATAAAGAAATTGGAGAGATCAGGCTGGTGATCAGGCTGGTGAGATGGCTCAGCAGTTAAGAGCGCTGACTGCTCTTCCGGAGGTCATGAGTTCAAATCCCAGCAACCATATGGTGGCTCAAAACTATCTGTAATAAGATCTGGTGCCCTCATATGAGTGTCTGAAGACAGCTACCGTGTACTGATATACAATTAAAAAAAAAAAAAAAAAAACAGAGGGAGCAGGGGAAGGGAAGGGGAAAAAGTCTAAGAGGAAAAAAATGGAGAGAGCATACACTAGCAGCTTAACAGCTCATCTGAAAGCTCTAAAACAAAAAGAAGCAAATACTCCAAGAGGAGTAGACGGCAGAAAATAATCAAACTCAGGTCTAAAATCAACTAAGTAGAAACAAAAAGAACTATACAAAGAATCAACAAAACTAGGAGAAAATCAACAAGATAGATAAACTCTTAGCCAGAATAACCAGAGGGCACAGAGACAGTATCCAAATTAACAAAATCAGAAATGAAAAGGGAGACATAACAACAGAAACGGAAGAAATTAAAAAAAAAATTAAATCTTAGTACAAAAGTCTATACTCAACAAAACTGGAAAACTTGGATGAAATGGATGATTTTATAGACAGATACCAGGTACCAAAGTTAAATCAGAACCAGATAAACCATCTAAACAGCCCCATATACCCCCCAAAAAATAGAAGCAGTCATTAAAAGTCACCCAACCAAGAAAAGCCCAGGGCCAGTTGGATTTAGAACAGAATTCTATCAGACCTTTAGAGAAGACCTAATACCAATATTCCTCAAACTATTCCATAGAACACTACCCAATTCTTTCTGTGAAGCCAGTTACACTGATACCTAAACCACAAAAGACCTAACAAAGAAAGAGAACTACAGACCAATTTCCCTTATGAATATCTATGCAAGAATACTTAATAAAATTCTCGCAAACTGAATTCAAGAACACATCAAAAACGATCATCCACCATGATCAAGTAGGCTTCATCCCAGGGATGCAAGGATTTTTCAATATATGGAAATCCATCATTGTAATCCAGTATATAAACAAACTCAAACACATGGTCATCTCATTGGAGGGGGGAAAAAGTCTTTGACAAAATACAACGCCCGTTCATGTTAAAAATATTGGAGAGATCAGGAATCCAAGGTGCATACACAAATATAATAAAATATACAGCAAACCAATAACCAACATCAAACTAAATGGGGAGAAACGCAAAGCAATCCATTTAAATCAGGGACAAGAGAAGGCTGCCCACTCTCTCCCTACCTGTTCAATATAGCACTTGAAGTTCTAGCCAGAACAATTAGACAACAAAAAGAGATCAAAGGGATACAAATTGGAAGGGAGAAGTCAAGATATCACTATTTGCAGATGATATGATAGTATACTTAAGGGACCCAAAAAATTCTACCAGAAAATTCCTAAATCTGATAAACAACTTCAGCAAAGTGGTTGGATATAAATTAACTCAAACAAATCAGTGGCCTTCCTCTATTCAAAGGATAAAGGGGAGGAAAAAGAAATTAGGGAAACAATACCCTTCACAATAATCATAAATAATATAAAATACTTTGGTGTGACTCTAACCAAAAAAGTGAAAGATCTGTATGACAAGAACTTCAAATCCCTGAAGAAAGAAATCAAAGAAGATCTCAGAAGATGGAATGATCTCCCATGCTTACTGATTGGCAAGATTAATATAGTAAAAATAGCCATCTTACCAAAAGCAATCTATAAATTCAATGCAATCCCCCCCATCAAAATTCCAACTCAATTCTTCATAGAGTTAGAAAGAGACATTCTCAAATTCATTTGGAACAACAAAAATCCTAGGATAGCGAAACTCTTCTCAACAATAAAAGAACTTCTGGGGGAATCACCATCCCTGACCTCAAGCTGTACTATAGAGCAATAGTGATAAAGACTGCATGGTATTGGTACAGAGACAGGCAAGTACATCAATGGAATAGAATTGAAGACCCAGAAATGAACCCACACACCTATGGTCACTTGATCTTTGACAAAGGAGCTAAAACCATCCAGTGGGGGGGGGGGGGGGGGAAGACAGCATTTTTCAACAAATGGTGCTGGTTCAACTGGAGGTCAGCATGTAGAAGAATGCAAATTGATCCATACCTATCTCCTTGCATAAAGCTCAAGTCCAAGTGGATCAAGGACCTTCACATAAGACCAGATACAGTGAAACTAATAGAAGAGGAAATGGGGAAAAGCTTCCAACACATGGGCACAGGGGAAGTTCCTGAACAGAACACCAAATGGCTTATGCTCTAAGATCAAGAATTGACAAATGGGACCTCATAAAATTGAGAAGTTTCTGTAAAGCAAGGGACACTGTCAATAGGACAAAATGGCAACCAACAGATTGGGAAAAGATCTTTACCAACCCTACATCTGAGAGAGGACTAATATCCAAAATATACAAAGAACTCAAGAAGGTAGACTCCAGACAACCAAATAACCCTTTTAAAAAGTGGAGTACACAGCTAAATAGGGATTTCTTAACTGAGGAAACTCGAATGGCTGAAAAAACACTTAAAGAAATGCTCAACATCCTTAGTCATCAGGGAAATGCAAATCAAAACAACCCTGAGATTCCACCTCACACCAGTCAGAATGGCTAAGATCAAAAACTCAGGTGACAGCAGATGCTGGCGAGGATATAGAGAAAGAGGAACACTCCTCCATTCCTGGTGGGACTGCAAGCTAGTAAAACTTCTATGGAAATCAGTCTGGCGATTCCTAAAAAAATTGGAAATAGTTCTACCTGAAAACCCAGCTATACAACTCCTGGGCGTATAGCCAAAAGATGTTTTATCATATAATAAGGACACATGCTCCACTATGTTAATAGCAGCCTTATTTATAATAGCCAGAAGCTGGAAAGAACCCAGATGTCCCTCAACAGAAGAATGGATACAGAAAGTGTGGTACATTTACACAATGGAGTATTATGCAGTGATTAAAAACAATGACTTCGCCGGGTTGTGGTGGCGCTCGCCTTTAATCCCAGCACTTGGGAGGCAGAGGCAGGCGGATTTCTGAGTTCGAGGCCAGCCTGGTCTACAGAGTGAGTTCCAGGACAGCCAGGGCAACACAGAGAAACCCTGTCTCGAAAAACCAAATAAATAAATAAATAAATAAATAAATAATTAAAAACAATGACTTCATGGATGGAACTAGAAAATATCACCCTGAGTGAGGTAACCCTCACTCAGTCACAAAGTACACACATGGTATGCATTCGCTATTAAGTGGATACTAGCCCAAAAACTCACAATGCCTACGGTACAACCTACAGACATATGGAGAGTAGAAGGAAGGAAGACCAGGGGGTGGATGCTTCAGTCCTGCATGGAGAGGAGGGAACAGGACGATTGTGGGAGGTAGAAGGAGAAAGGAGGAGGAAGAAAGAAGGGTGGCAGTATCAAAAACTGTAGGAGATGTGAGAAAGGTACAGAGGGTCAGGAAATTGAACAAAAATAGGTGTCAGGGAGGACGAGGAGCTGGGGATAGCCACTGGAGGCTCCCAGGACCCAAGGGGATTGACTTTAGCTGTAATGCACAGAGAAGGGGGAGACAGAACCTGTGGAGACCACCTCTAGTAGACAGGCACAGCCCCTGGTTGAGGGATGGGGCCACTCACCTGTGTCAAAGTTTTTTAAACAAGAAATGGTCCTGTCCAAAGGAAGAATAGGGACATAGGGACAAAAAAAAAAAAAAAAAAAAAAAAAATGGAACAGAGATTAGAGGAGGGGCCAATCAGGAAAGGCCTCACTGAGGATACATGTCTGCAGACACCAAACCCAACACTGTTGCTGTGGTCAAGAGGTCCAGCCAGCCACTGACCAATGCAGATGCAGATGCTTGGAGCCAACCATCAGACTGAACTCAGGGAACCTGGTGGGAGAGCTGGCAGAAGGACTGGAGGAGTGGAGGGGGATTGCAACCCCATTGGAAGAACAACATAGGCTGCCCTGACCACCCAGTTCTCCTAAAGTCTAGACCACCAACCAAGGAGTGTACCTAGAGGGATCCATGGCTCCAGATACATATATAGCAGAGGATGGCCTTGCCTGACAGCAATGGCAGGGAGGCCAGTGGTCCCTGGGGAGCGAGGAAGGAGGTTGGATGCCACTGAGTAGGGTGATTGCTTTGAGAGTGGGTTGTCAGAAAACTGGGTATCTCTCTTGGTTTCTCTCACACTCAAGCCCTTTGCAGATGTGTTTGTTTCCTTCTTCTTCTCTATCATACAATTCTGCACCAGGTCCTCACCAGAAGCTGAGCAGAGGGTGACACCATGTTTTTTGACCTCCATACCTGTAAACTACATAAATTCGTTTTCCTCATAAATAGCACAGCCTTAGGGATATTGTTACAGTAACACAAAACAGAGTAAGACTGTAACAGTGGTGGTGAAGGCAATAATGTATTCAAAAGTTTGTATCTGTGGTAGTTTGAATAAGAATGGCCCCATAGGCTCATACAATTGACTAGTTACCAGCTCAACTGTTTAGGACTGGGTGTGGTATTATTGGAGGAGATGGATCACTGGGTCACTGGAGATGAGCTTTTAGGTTTCAAAAGCTCATGCCAAGGCAAGTCTCCTATCCCTGCCCCCGTCCCCTCCCCACACTTGCAACTTTTGGATCAGATGTCAGCTCTCAGCTACTGTTTCAGTGCCATGCCTGCCTAACTCCATGGTTCTTGCTATGATGGTCATGGACTCACCCTCTGGAACCATAAACAAGCCCCCAATTAAATGCTTTCTTTATAAGCCACCTTTCTTTATAGCAATAGAACAGTAACCAAAACAGTGCCTATCCTGGTTTAGAAGAACAATTAGGCTTCTGAAGTGGAAATTAAAGAGATGATACTTGTTAGTATTCTGTCTAAACTCCACCTCCCCAGTTACCTGGCAACAGCCAGGTATGCTCCTCCCCACAGTTACCTGGCAACCGCCAGGTAGGGATCCACTATAAAAGGGGCTGCTTGCCCCCTCCTCTTCCTCGTATTCTTTTACTCTCTTACTCTCTCTCTTACCCTCTTGCCTCTCTGTCCCCTCCCCCACCTTCCTCTCTCTCCACGTGGTTATGGCCAGTCTCTACTTCTCTTCTCTCTTATCTCTTCCACCTTCCTCTCCCCACCTTTGCCCTATCCCCTGAATAAACCTCCTCCCCCCCTTGGAACCGCGTGGTCCCGAGTGGTCTATTCTGAACTGCGGTCGGATTTCTTACAATACTAGAAGCAAAATTGCAAGGATTAAACTCTCCTTGGCTGTTTCTGGGTTACAGGATTGCATTGCTTTTTTAAGTAATAAGAAAAAGAAATACCCCATTAAAGCTGTGGGAGAGGGTTAATAGGACAAGATGAGCCAAATGTAACTTGAAGCTTCTGAGTCTTTGTGACTGAAA
Organism: Arvicanthis niloticus; assembly: GCF_011762505.2. Classification (NCBI taxonomy): domain Eukaryota; kingdom Metazoa; phylum Chordata; class Mammalia; order Rodentia; family Muridae; genus Arvicanthis; species Arvicanthis niloticus. The sequence goes on from NC_047678.1 coordinate 44,561,255, forward strand.
GCAAGAACACAGAGGACCAGAAGGACATGTGTGTATAGGGAGAGTGGGACTGGGAGATAGAAGGGAATCAGACGGTCTCTGGTTTAGATGGTGTTGAGCATGAAGTCAAAAAAAAAAAAAAAATGTTGAACAGAACAGAAAATGTCTAGACAGCAGCTGTTAAAAAAAAAAGATAAGAGTCAGAAGTTGAAAAGCTTGAGTGGCATCATAGTGGGCTATGGAGTGAGATGAGAAGGCCTTAAAGAGGAAAGAAGCGGGCAGCACAGGAATGGGTGTGAAACCGACTCAGATGAAACAGCAGATAGCCTGAGAAGTGGTGGAGGAACCAAGGGACTGGCAGAAGAAATAAAAAAGTCAATTCCAAGAGCAGGGAAACAGTGAATTTCAGATCAGAGAGGAAGTAAATAGATATAAAACGAGGAGACAAGCAAAAAGCATAAAAGCGACTAGGTGCAGAATTTGATCAAGTTCAGAATGTTCTAAAAAGGGGATAAGCACTGGGAAAGGAGACAATTAAAACAGCTAGAGAGATGGCTCAGAGGTCAAGAGCACTGGATGTTCTTCCAGAGGACCTGGGTTCAATTCCTAGCACCCACATGGTGGCTCACATCCATCTATAATTCCATTTCCATGGAATCCAAATCCAATGTCCTCTTCTGACCTCCATAGGCACCAGGCATGTCCAAGGCTTACATACAAATATATACATAATACATATATACATACATACATACAGGCAAAACACTCATATACATAAATAAGTCTAAAACTTATGTTGCAGGATATCTGATCACACTGTGAACCTAGAGATTGTGTTATTTACTGAAAAAAAAAGCTATTTCTAGTTGTGGTGTGGCTCAGCCTTAGAACACAGCTTTAGTCCTTCTGTCTAGAATATAGACATGCCTTTAGTACACGCTTTTAATCCCAAACAATGAAGGTAAAATTAGTTTAGAGAAGGAAGCATCCGTGTTTGAAAGTGTTGTGTAATGAGTGGCAGACAAAGCAACAAATCAGAGAAAGGTCTGACAGAACGGGATATGCCAACTCTCATGAGAAGAGAGAGGATAGGGAAACTACTTGAGAGAGGAGGAGGCAGGTTTTTTTTTTTTTTTTTTTTTCCAGGACAGTTGTACAGAGACAGGTTAGACACAGAGACAGGTGAAGACAAAACAAGCCAGAGAACGAGAAGGAGCCAGAAGATTAGATTACCAGAGTTAGTATGAGGCTAAGCAGAGCAATTCGGGTGAAGTTGAGAGAAATTATATTGCATCAACCAGCTTGGAGAGGAGTTTGAACCAGAACAGCTGAGCTGAACCAGCCAGCCAGAGTTCAGAAAGAACTAGAAAGGGTGAGCTTACTCAGCAGTTAAGTCTCAGAGGCCGAAAACATTCTAGGCCTAGACAAGATTGTTTAGAGGCTAGAAGCTTCCAGGACTTAGGCCTAGGTGAGCAGATGGAGGCAGTAAGCCTCAGATGACAATTACAACAGGAAAATAAAAGATACTTTTACAAACTTAAAAGGTATTTCTAAAAAAGTAAATGAGAGTGAGATTGAAGATGTAAAGACTCAGGGGTGAGGGGCTAGAACGAGCCTCAGGAGTTTAGAAACAGAGGAATGTGGACATAAGGGACTATATTAGTTTTGGAGCAGGACATGGCAGAGGACAAAGAGAAGAATGAGAGGATCAGTCCGGAGACAGACAGGAAGAGGCCAAGGGCATCTTGTCTTCCATCTGAACGATGGAAGTGATGCACGGAACATCTCTAACTGCTGAGCGTTGAGAACTAGAGCCCAGAGGAGAAAGAACTAGGTAGCGCACAGTGAGGGGAAAAAAACCCAGCAGAATTATTGCTAGGAGGTAGTCAAGTAGCATCTGGGTTATGAGTTCACAGCTGTGGCGCCCACTTGGTGAGCACTGACACAAGCAAACAACTAGTAACTACATATGGGCTTGAGTGGTCCAAATCTTTGCTTTCACAGACACTGAGGACAGTTCGGTCTTTTTCATGAAACGTTCATGAAACTGCTGAGTGCTGGATGGTGGCTGCAGGGCTGAGTCCAGTATTCCAAGACTAACAAAGTCATCGCCATCAAGGACAGCAAAGCTGCATATTCTGTAGGAAAGGCCCCCCGAGAATCAGCATACTATATCCACTTTATCCCCCTAAAAGACATGTTTGGCATTTATGAGCTTCTAAGACCATTTCTCCTCATCCTGAGCTCAGACCCAACTGAAGCCCAGAAATATATTCTATTTCTTAACCATTCCTATACAAACCACATTGTTTTAACGTTTCATACATTCCAAGTCAGGTTTATTCCAATCCTTTCTGCTTTAGTTTCCACATCAATAAGTGATACAGTCAACTGTTGCTGGGAGCCTTCTCAGGCATTTAGACAAAGTAAATACTGGTGGACCTGATTTACGGATGAGCAAATCTAGGCTTTAAGAGATTATATAATTTATCCTCAGCTGCTAAGCCTCACGGAGGTGAAGACAATCACATTTAATGAGGTATCTGGATTTTACAAATTGCTAAAATTATTAGCATTTACATGTAAGTCCACAAAGGACTGTGACTAGATTTTTAAGGCATTAACCATATTATATATAAGGGCACAGGGATTTTTAAAGGTCTCAGAATAGAGAACATTCTTCTTCATGTAAAATATTCATTTTTGAGAAGCCTGTTTTTAAACAAACATTTCAGGTTCCTGGGAACTAATACATGACACTGTAAATTAGATTTCCTGGGGATGCCTACCTGACCATATTTCTTTTCCTTGGGGATAGGTAACCATGACCCTAACGTTGATGCTTCTTGATTCTGGACATGCTTCCATGCATTCGCTCTGCATGGATGCAACTCTTGGTATTCTAGTGTGACATCATGTTGATGGATCAGGAGGAGCCAGGAGGCACCCAGGGCTGTCAAGACCAGATTTCATTCATTTAAGTTAGGGCATCAGCCAGGTGCCTGCCTCTAACAGTCTCAGCTAGCAAGAAAGTCCTTCAGCACTGAGAGGGGAACCCAAATCTCTGCCCTTCCTTTATTTCCTCTCTTAAAGACTGTCATAGATAGAACTCTTTATGATAATTTGTAGATACAGCAATTTCACAGGAGTGCCCTCTCAAGTGACCCACAGTCGTTAGACAGTTGGTTTCATAGCCTAACTGTGACACTTTCACTTCATTGATGAGCGAAGGGTAGCAGAAAGGCCAGAGTCTTCACAAAGTCACTCAGTGATGTGTGGCAGAGGCAGGATCATCTCCCCACATTCCCAGCCTGGGAGTTCCTGGTCCCCATCACGTGTCCCATATGGACACAGCTACACTGCGTTGTTCTCCTGCTTCTCTGGTGGGGACTCAACCAAACCCTTTTGCTCTTGGTCCTCTGCATTCTACCTGTTCCAGGAAAACCTGAGTTGGAAAAGGAACTACCCTCCCCAAGTGGGTGGCAAGTGCTGGCTACTCCAGCTCCTCAGGGAAGCATCTTCCTCACCTCCGTCTTCACTTCACAGAGGCTGCTCGCCTCGCTCCGGGGAACCCTGTGGCCCACGCGCTTACCTTGGCGTCGAAGCCGTGGCTACCTAGCGATGTGGGAAAGCGCAGGTTATGGACAGAGAGCCTGCAGATCCTGCCGCGCGCCATTTCGAAGGCACCGGGACGCGGGTGGCTAGAGGGGCTGTTTCGGGAGCGAAGCCGTGTGAGTCCCAGGCTTGCCCGGGTTTTTTCAGCAGCTCTGTGGGAAACAGGGAATGGGGGAGGGCTGGCGATGATTGGTTGGTTCTCTGGGGGCGTGGCCGCACACCTGTACTTCGATTTCAAGCCTGCCTGGGCCGGGCATCTGGATACCAGAGTCAGAAAATGACATTTTGGATCGCTATCCTCCAGGCCAGAGGTTGGGCAAGGCAGAGAGCGGTCCCCGACTAGCCCGCTCAGCTCTTCCAAGGAGGACAGCAGTGGGAAGCCAGGTATGGCCAGCGTGTGGCTGCGCAGAGTTGTGAATGCCGCCCAGCACAAACTTATTAAAGTTTGTTTATGGGTACGAACTTCACACAGGACCAAATCAGCTGGAGGATGTTGCTTGCTTGTTTAGAACCAAAATAAACAAACAAACAAACAGCAGGTGCAGGTGTCCTCAGTTGTGCTCATAACCACTTGGGAGCTGATTTACCCTTCCTTGCTTACAAGGCCAGTATGGTGATGGCTTAGTGAGCACAGATACCTGCAACCAAGCATGTTCGGTCCCACAGACAGACAGACAGACAGACAGACAGACACACACACACACACACACACACACACACACACACTTTTTAAAGGTGATCCCATTCTTTACCATGATAAATTGGTCACATCCCTGTGATGCAAACTACTTTAAATTATCTCATCTGCCCAACTGTGTAAGATAGGTGGGGAGGAAAGACATTTACATTTTATGGGAGGGAATTGTGGATTGTGAATTCAGAGATGTTAAGTGACTTACACAATGCCACAAAGCCAATTAAGTGGTAATGCCTTAGTTTCAAAGCTGGGACCTTCCTGCAAAAGCGGAGGCTTATTTGGGAGACTGTAGGATCCATCTGAACAGAGTGCTGAGAACCCCGTGGAAGCTCTACTGCCACGATCCCTATTCCCCGACTCAAAGTTTGCACATACATGTATTTTCGTATCATCTAGAGGCTCACTGATATTGGGGAGATGGTTCAGTAGGTAAAGCACTTGCCAAACAAATGTGAAGACCCGAATTACAATCCCAAGAGCTCATGTAAAGTTAGGGGCAGTAGCATGGGTCTATTCTCCTGTAGGGAAACTGGAGCCAAATACGAGAATGAAGCTCCTGGGCCAAGCATACTGAGCAGTGAGCAACAAATAGACCCTGTTTCAAACAAGGTGGAAGGTGAGGAGCAGCACCTGAGGCTGTCTTCTGACATCCACATGCATACAGTAACACACACATGGTGTGGGGGGGGGGTGTAGAGAGAGAGAGAGAGAGAGAGAGAGAGAGAGAGAGAGAGAGAGAGAGAGAGAGAAGAATCATACCTCTGGGGAAATGCTATAAACAGTAAATGGAACGTTTGGAACTTGATGCTACATGTATTGCATCCTGTCACATCCTGTCAGTGTGGGGCTGCAGGGAGGGCAGGGATATTTAAAGAATGCTTAAAGATGAGCATGATCCACATCGATCGATTCTTCTGTTGGCCAACAGCCTCAGCAGCAACAGGGAGACAGGGCGGATGAGTTCCCAGGTGGCTATGAGTACAACTGAGTTAAAAAACAAAAACCCCCCAAAAAACAAAACAAGCAAGCAACATCCCCCAGCTGTTTTGGTCGTGTGAGATTTTTTTTTTTTTTTTTTTTTTTTTTTTTTTTTTGGTTTTTTTAAAACAGGGTTTCTCTGTGTAGCCCTGGCTGTCCTGGAACTCACTCTGTAGAGTCCAGGTTGGCCTTTGTAGGCCACCGACTGGACTCGGCTGGTCAAGATTGCGGATTCCGGTATGATCTATCGGTAAACAAGTGCACTGCACATTCGGTCACCCTTGGGCCAACTCAATTTTGGCTCCAACCCCTCCGGAGTGGGGATATGTTAATGAGGCACTGCAATTCCGACCAATCGCGAACCTCCACGCGCATTCCCCTCCCACCCCCCCAGGGCTGAGCATATAAGCAGCTCGCTCTGGGTATTTGGGGTCCCCTGAAAGAATGGTGAAGCGCTTCTGCAATAAAGGCTGTTGAGAAGGATCCGGTTGTTCCTGTCTTCCTTGCTGGTCGAGTGGGGCGCGACAGGCCTTGAACTCAGAAATGCGCCTGACTCTGCCTCCCAAGTGCTGGGATTAAAGGCATGCGCCACACTGCCCGGTGGGGACTCTAGCTTCTAGAACTGTGAGAAAGTAAATTTATGTTCTTTATAAGTTACCTGATTTATAGTATTGCACTATAACACCACAAATGGACTGAGATAGGCAGATAAAATATACCACATTGATGCTGTTGAAATTTGAAAGCAGTAGTTATTTGATAAAATTCAATATTAATCCATGATTAGAAAAATACTTAGCAAAGCAGTAATGTGAATTCAACCTAATAACGGGCATCGAGATAAAACGCTCAAAGCAACCAGCTGACTTCATGGTTATAAATCCCCATTTTCCCTCTAAAATCGGGGACAAGGACATCGTGTTAGCTTTTCTCACATCGACGGAACATTAACATTCAAGGTAAGATTGAAAAGGAAGAGGTAAATCTCTTTTTTTCCTCCTTGGATGTCATGATTAACAATCTTTGTAGAACACTAGAATTAACTCCCTCCTCATCCAAGTTATCAGAACTAATACGGACTCTACCAAATTTGCCAGACACAAGGTAACTCTGTTTAGGGAAATTAAATCCCGAGGCCTCAGCCAGGGACATGGCACAGTGAATAAAGAAGGTACCTACCATCAAACCTGACCTCAGTGTGATCCCTGGACACCAAGTTATAGAAGAGAGAACTATCACCCCTACAAATGGTCCTTTCTTTGACTTGCGAATGTGTACTGTGGCAGCGGTCCTCACCAAAGGCAACCCCCATACTATGTGGCCTGCCTCAATTATATTTGATATACTAGTAATGAAATATTGGAAAATGAGAAACTGATGCTCCAAGCCAGGTGTAGTTGCCGTGAGGCACACATGTGGTTTCAGTCTCAGAGAGGCCAAGGGGATCACTTGAGCCAAGGATTTTGAGAACAGGTTGGGATTCACAAGACTGCTATTCTGAAAGAGAGGTGTGGGGAGGGCGGGAAGGGGAGAGGAAGAAGGAGGAGAAGGGGAAGGGGGGGGACAAAAGGGAGGTGAAATGGGAGGAGGAGGTAAGGAAGGGAGAGGGGAAGAAGGGCGGGGGGGGGGGGAGAGGGGGAGAGGGAGGAGAGAGACCATCTCTGGAGAGATGGCTCAGTGGTTAAGAGCACTGACTGCTCTTCAGGTCTCTCTTGAGGTCCTGAGTTCAATTCCCAGCAACTACATAGTGGCTCACAACCATATATAATGGGATCCAATTCTCTCTTCTGGTGTGTCTGAAGACAGAAACAGGGTACTCACATACATACATAACATCTTTAAAAATGTATTAAAAAAAAAAAAAAACACTGGATAGGCTGAAAATATGGCCTAGAAGTTTGATCATTTACTGTTCTTTCAGAGGACCCAAGATCAGTTCCAAACACTGTCAGCCAGTTCACAACTGGCGTAGCTGCAGTTCCCAGGGATCTTGATGCCTTCTGGCTTCCTTCCCTAGGCATCTTTACACAGGAGGCATTCACCCAAACACACACATATAAAAATAAAATCTTTTTAAAAAAATGACTTAAGGCAAGTTTAATTAAAAAGATACAAGAGCTATAACTGAAAGCTAAAACAAAACAAAACACAAAACAAAAGCTGTAAAATCCTATGGCCATACCACACCAATCATGCCCAACCTTTTTTGAAAGCTGAAAAACAAAACAAAACAAAACAAAAACAACCCACCACCTCCAAACAAACACTGACAAATGGCAGGTGAGCTAGCTCAATATGGTCTGGCAGTTGCTGAACAAGACTGGAGACCTTTCAAATCTAAGTAGAGCTGGACTCTCCAGATCCCTCCCACACCCCATGCATGTGGGAACCTAGTGTTCCTTCAACAATCTTGTACTTACTTAATAGACTTTTCTCCACTATGTTTTGTTTAATATATATATTAAAAAACCCAAAAACCAGAAACCAAAACCCACCTCCCCGATTTTTACCTTGTTACTCCTGGCCACTGTTTCAGTACTTTTTATTTTTACAATCAGCACAGGCCATGGACTCATTTTAAGTGAAGATTTGCAATAACTGAGGAGGAACTAGGAGATGCGTCCTGAAGGTCTGGGGTCCATTTTTACTGCTAAATTTTTATACATTGTTTCTAGATTTTCTGTTTTATTTCCTTTTCTTAGCATTTTTCAGTTCCTACTTATTATTCATGGATACTTCATTCTTTACCTGAGGTTGATAGTCAAATATACCACATATGGCACATTCATCTATCTATCTATCTATCTATCTATCTATCTATCTATCTATCTATCTACCTACCTACCTATCTATGTATCTCTGTATCTATCTCTGTATGTATGTATGTATGTATGTATGTATGTATGTATGTATGTATCTATCTATCTATCTAATGTATCTATCAATCATATAATCAGTTTGGAAGCATTTCTGGCACAACTTTACTGCAGCCTTGGTTCTAAACACACATGAATTTTGCCCAGTCCATGATGTTACTCTATGCAACACCAGATGCAGGCTTAAAATGCCTCAGGTGATCAGAGATTACTGTATATTACATAATGTTTCTATTGTACGTAGTTTTGTGCTCTTATAGAATATGACTTAACTACGGAAAACAAATATTTTTAGTATTTTCCTACCATTCTTCAGTACGTAAACATAAAACTTATCTTTGGATTTTTAGATTGTATTGTTTTAATGTTTAATTGTATGAATCACTGTTTATGTTGCTGACTTGAGTTTCACAAGAAAAACATTGTTCAAAAACTTCTAACATCAGATTAGGACAGAGTTTCTAAAATGGCCCTAAACAAACTTTTGCCATTTCATACAATGCATTTATGTAGAGTGATGTTCTAAACACTGACAATCAAATGCTGACCAACTCTGAAAAAAGCCAGGGATGTTTTACACTTTACAATGTCAAATAGTCAGTCAAGATTAAATTCCTTGTGTGGAAATAAAAAAAGAGCTGGCTGTGAGGACTCACGCCTGTAATCCCAGCACTTGGCAGGTGGAAACAGCACTTCCAGGACAGCCTCAGTTATAAGAAAGCAAGCTTAAGACCAGCCTGGGCTACTTGAGACCCTGTATTCTACAACACACACACACACACACACACACACACACACACCTCTATCTCATTAGTATGTAAATTTGATTTTTATCTGTAATAAATGATAAAATTATACTCAAGAATTATTTCAAAACAAATTTATGACTTTATCAGTTTTACCCACAGTTAATGTAAAAACTTTTTAGACAAAATGGAGTCACAAATGGAAAAAGTTGAAGCAGCGCGGTTTAAGTAACAGGAAAATGGCAAAAACAAAACAAAGCCCGTCACTGGCACAAGGGATAGGAAGAACAGATTTTTAAGGAAGGAAGCAGTGTTAGCATGCACGGTGCAGTCCTGGAATCTAGCACACTGGCTTTTTTTTTTTTTTTTTTTATAGTTGTGTTAATTAATAGCCAAGGCTATTCTTGGCTGTCAATTTGACTACATGTAAGCGCCAGATTTTTGACGTAGGACAACAAGCCTGCACCCTTTGAGCTGGGAAGAGACGGACAGACCTTTAATCTGGATCTTGAGGTGGAAGACATATCTTTAATCCAGATCTAATCTGGGCCACAGTTTCTGCTGCAAGCCTATATAAGGACATGGAAGAAGGAGCTTTCGCTCTTGGCCTGATTGCACTCACCTTGCTACCAAAGTCCATTCTTTCCCTGGTATTTGAGCCTACTTCTTCAGGACTCTAGGACTTCCCAGCCATTGTTGGATCAGCTGGCCCACAGCCTGTAAGTCATCTAAGAAATCCCCTTCCTAAGTACAGATTCATTCTGTAAGTTTTGTTACCCCAGAGAACAATGGTCTTCAGGAGCTCTCCAACAGCATCCTGAGAACAGTGGAATCACAGATGTGAGACGACAGTCATCTTCCAATACCAGTAAGATCCAAGTTAAGATTTGCACAGATAAGACAAGACTGACTTGGTTTTATACTGTGTTGGGAAACCACAGGAAAATAAGAGACGACAAACAGTAAAGTCATGTTTTATAACCCAATAGCTTTTAAATGAATCAAAATGTTTAAAAACAAAGAGCATAAACTATAAAACAGGTGATATGAATTTTTAATATTGTAGCAGAGATTTTCTCAGAGTAAAAAGGAATATACCTGACACAATACAAATGTACAACTTAAATGACAATCAAGTACACATAACATTAAAAACTAATCAGCAAACTAGAAAACAAAAGTGTTCTTTTGAGACAGGGGCTCTCTGTGTAGCCCTAGCCGAACTGCCACTGTCTGTATAGACCAGGCTGTCCTGGAAATATGATTTGCCTGCCTCTTCAAGTGTTGGGATTAGAAGCACGTATGCCACAGGATTGTTAATATACTACATAAATAATGCACTGAAGAAAGCACTGTGCTGATGTACTGTTATTTGGAATTTTTAAAAGGAAATCATGAAAAGAGGAAACAATTTTACATGAAGTAGTAGTAAAAAGTAATTACCACAATTATAGTACCGGAAATTACGAGGGCCATTGACTAGACATTTAAATTTTTATTTTTATTAAACCTTTGAAAAGAGAACTGTAGAACACATAGAGATGTGTGTAAGTTCCTACTGGGCCAGAGTGGCTGCTCTACTTCAGATCCTTCATACTGCCTAAGTATCCCAAATGGCTTCACTCAGACCACCCAGGTCTCTCTATGTGATACAGTAACTGTGTGTGATGACACAACTTTAGAAAATATCATTTACTAGGTACAAGAAATTAATCATGTGAAATAAATTCAATAGTGTTCTAAATTTAATAAGAAATGATTTTTAACTTTTTTTTTTTTTTAGAATTTCTATGTTCTAACTGAACATTTTTCCCACAATGGAAGAATAAATTCAGAATATGTCAATATTTACAAAGTTAATGAAATACAAACAGCAATGGAAAAATACATTCAACAAAGAATTTTATTTTAATTATTCACAAAACAATATTACAATATTTTATAAAAATATTAAGTTTTAGGCTGCCATTATTTAAAAAGTGTCTGTGCTAGAAGGCTGCTCTTGCCAACTGTCTTTTTTGGTGTTAAAGTTCCAGGTTAAGACAATACACATGAAAGCTGTTGAAAAAAAAAATCTTCAAATGTACAAAACTGTTTCTCTTGATAATTAAAAAAAAATACATAACAATTTAAACTGAAAACACATTAAGTTAGTGTTGCATCCTTACTCTACAACTTTTATTATAAGGAACTGCTCCATTTAGTTAAAATCTAAAGAATGTCATCACATTTATTTTTCTGCCCAGCATTAGTACATCACAATGTTTTTACCCTTTATAGAATGCTTAGACAAACTCTAATTCCATAGTTCACATGAAGCCCTTTAAAACACTCATGCCACAGACTATAGACAACAGGGCAAGAGGACCCAGTCTTCTCAAGAGACCCGCTTGGCAGAGGACTCAGTACTGAATAGGTTAAGTAAAAGAAAAACAAATACAACTTTTTAGTACCAGAACTTTTGCCAACTTGCATGAAGTTCATCTGTCACATTTTAAAAGGTTTAAATTTGAACATGCTTACCATGGTACACATTTTTACATTTACTGATGGTAGTTTAAAATTATATTCTGAAAATAAAAAGAACTTGATATAATGCCTTAATGTAACTATAAAATAAGGCATTTTAAAACAAATATTAGACTTTTATTTCATTTAGCAGACTCCATTTTTCTCTTGCTAGATCCTTAAACAGTTAACACTATTCAGTTCAAATTAATATTTCATAATTTCTGAGTTAGAAAAACTCTCATTTTAAATGTTTTACTTCTGCACTTTAAATGGTCAAAATTTCCCCCTTTATATTACAGTTACTCAGCATAAGTATTCTTCCTCAAATTAATTATATTATAAAAGGAAAATACAAAAACCATCAACTACATTTGAAATGTAAGTAAAGCTTCAAACAGGGATTTGAAACTTGGTGTTCTAAAGGTTCTGTATAAAAGCTGGGCCACTGAAATTAGGGTAAAGCCTTATCTTCACTATTTTGAGGTAAAACTTATTTAGTGTATATGATAAGAAAATTAGTTTTATAATCATACTTTTATAACTTTTAAAGCCTAAGAAAACAGCTAATGAGGAGCTCTGAGTGCAGAAAGCAATGTTATCACCCTACAACACCATCATTAAACATCCCACCCCAGCCCAATACCTGTAGAACTTTCACATTTCTTCTCTCAGATTTCTTTAAATACATTTTCTTCTCTCCTATTCTATACTCAATACAAGCAAAGTGCATTCAAGTCCCTGATCTAGTGATATTTTCTATTTGTGGAGCCCATAAACATAAAAACATACTAGCAACATCTCATAGTACTCCATTTATTTTTTAAAAATTGATTGCTTAAATGTTAGGTTTGTATTTTTATGCTATGCAAATATTAAAAGATTTTTCCCTTGGACTGGATAGAATAATTTCAATTGTATATAACTTTAAGAAATCAATATATCCTTGTAAAAGATTAATCCACTTTCTGGTTACCTTCATTATTCAAAGCTGAACAACAATTCGAGACATGACTAATATGAAAAATTTGGTTCTTTGCTTTCCAGTTCTATGGACAAAATGTGACCATACTGTGTTATGTTTCTAAATTCCATGGCTGTGATCTAACATTTAATCACGTTTTTGATGCTGTTTATAATCCATTATTTTTTTTTGCACTTGGGAGACTTCGCCCATTTTCACACAAAAAGAGGCCTCTGATAAGACTGCATGCTATTAAACAGGGAACAAACAAAACAAAACAAAACAAAAAAAATTGAGAAAAAAAATTCTAGAAAAACTTAAAAACTGGAATGGAATTATTTGGTCCTATGAAGTTCTTTGATTTTAGATTTTACTGTGGTGTAACAGCCGAGTTTTGCACATAACAATAAATAATTTTCTCTCGGCAATTCTGAGTCTGGGGAAGAAAAGGAATGATTACTGAGCAGTAGTCCTTTGCTCGCTCTTACCATGCTGTCACCCACAGTCACAATGCCAAGCTCTCCTTTCTTTCTCTGGACCCTGAAGTAAGTTGTAAGATGCATCACTGGTACTTTAGAGTTTAACACTTGGAGGAAAAAAAAAGTGGTTTTGAGTAACCATATCTGGAATTCCAGTTTACCATAAGAAACATGCAGAGTGAAGAGTATCTTCTCATGCTGTGCAGGAAGAACTCACACACGGTCTCTATGTTTTGGCAGACCTGTACACACAGGCTACTTGGGTTACAGATTTTCCCCTGGCTGGTACTGCGGCTCTGTAGCAGTGAAGTAGTCTTCCAAGAAGGACTGAATATACTCAAACGTTGGTCTTTCATCAGGATCCTTCTTCCAGCAAAGATTCATCAATTCATGGAGGGATTCTGGACAGCCCTGAGGGCAAGGCATTCTGTACCCTCGCTCCACCTGTTCCAGCACTTCACGGTTTACCATGCCTAATGTTAAGAGTCAAACATTAAAAACACACTCCTAGCCATAAATACCAAAAAAGAGTAAACATCTTAGTCACTAACTGAAGACATATCAAGTTTATCTTGTAAAAAGGCATTTTTCTAGAGATAATAGATTAAAATTCAAATAATATAAAGACAAGTTAAGAAATAATAATCTGTATTTTAATCTGACTGTGGTGGTTTGAATATGCTTGGCCTATGGGAAGAGGCACTAATAGGAGGTGTGGCCTTGTTGGAGGAAGTCTGTCTCCTAGTGGTCAAGCTCCACCCAGTGTGGAACAGACCCTCCTCTTGGCCGCCTGTGGAAGATAGTCTCCAAGCTGCCTTCAGATCAAGTTGCAGAACTCTCAGCTCCTCCACCACCATGTCTGCTGCACACTGCCATGCTTCTTGCCATGATGGTAATAATGGATTGAAGCCAGCCCAATTAAATATCTACCTTTATAAGAGTTGCCTCAGTCATGGTGTCTCTTCATTATAGCAATAAAACTCTAACTGAGACAATGACCATTTTTCATTCCACCTAAACTTTTACTTATATCACAGTATCTTCAAATGCCAACTATATCTGACTGAAAATTTAAGTGTATACTTAAGGTATTAGTATTTTCTATTACCATTTAATAATTCCACTTTGAGTAATGACGAGTCACAACTGAACTAGGAGAGAATTCTAGTTCTATTTTTTGTGTATGTAAGTATTTCAAATCATTAACCTGAGTTTCTTCATCTATTGTCACCTACTTGGATTTCATTTCTTTTATTCCTTTGTAAGCCACTCCCATGACTGATGGCTTACTGTGCACTGTCTCATGGTGGCAAATGGACTTACTAAATCTCTCTTCTAGACACTGTCTCACTACAATGGTAGAATCATCCAGGAGAGAATCCCTGGGCATGCCTGTGAAGAATTATTTAGATAAAGAGAGTCCCTAGGCATATCTACGAAGGATTATCTAGGCTACGTTATTTGAGGTGGAAAGATCTAGCTAACAGTGGTCAAAATCATTCCATAAACTGGACCGAATAAAAAGGAGAAAGAGCTGGGCATAGTGGTGTACACCTTTAATCCTAAGACTTAGGAGGCTGAGGCAGGCAGATCTATTTATGTTTGAGGCTAGCCTAGTCTACAATGCAAGTCCAGGACAGCTAGGGCTGTTACACAGAAAAACCTTTTCTCAGAAAATGGGGATGGGGGGAGGAGAGAGAGAGAAAGATAAAGAGAGAGAGAGAGAGGAAGAAGGAGAAAGAAGATGAAGAAGAGGAGGAGGAAGGGAGGGAAGAAGGGAGGAGGAAGTGAGAGGTGGAGAGAAAGAGAAAGAGAGAGAGAAAGGAGGTGAGAGCTGGAGAGAGGGAGGGAGGGTATGAGAGGGAGACAGGAGAGAAGTAGGGAGGGAGAGGAAGGAGGGAGAAAGAGAGGGGAAGAGGAGAGGAGGAGGGGAGAGAGAAACAGAGAGAGAGAGAGAGAGAGAGAGAGAGAGAGAGAGAGCGCACAAGTGAGAGCAAGCAGGCATTGGAACTCCTGGAAGAGGCAGTTGTGTCTTGCCTGAAACATCAGTGCTGTTCCCTCTAAAAACTTGCTTTCAGGACAACTTCAAAAACATTAGCTCACTTGGTCCAGCATCACAGACTATTCCAGTCAGGGCTTCAGTTAAGCCCTGAACTCTCACAGCACACTTAGACTGGACAACAGATGCTGTAAGACTATTTTTCTAATTTTCTTGGGTCCTCCCCAAAAGGAATTTTACATCCCAAATCAGCAGGAAACTATGCCCCATTCCCAAGAGTGGGGTGGTTGATTTTTTTAATCATTAAGTGGGTATTGTTGTCATTTAACAGGGGCTGGTTACAAATAGTTATGGTCCTAGACAAAGTGAAAGCAAAGTTTAAGAGCTTAGACTCAAGGATTTCCTTCTTTCCTTTATTATTCTTTCTTCCGGGGGCTGGAGAGACGGCTCACTGGCTAAGAACACCGACTGCTCTTCCAGAGGTCCTGAGTTCAATTCCCAGCAACCACGTGGTGGCTCACAACCATCTATAATGGGGTCCGGTGCCCTCTTCTGGTGTGTCTGAAGAGAGCAATGATGGTGTACCCATATGCTTAAAATAAAGAAATAAATCTTATTTTAAAAAAAATTATTCTTTCTTCTTAGGTAAGGGGAAGGAGGTTGAGAAGAAAGAAGGGGTGAATATAGGATTATAGGAATAACAAGAGAAAAAAAAGGTTGGATTATTCAATCTACTCTTAAACAAACAAAAAAAAGTTTTATAGCCATAATCTTACATTGGTATAGGTCTTTATAATTTGATGTAAAACTGAGACTATATTTTGATATATTGGCACAGTACTTTGTATAGATACATAAAATTCATAAATTATTTTTGATATATTGGTATAGGTTATTGTATATTGACACAAATGTAAGGTTAACTTTGATACACATAATGTATACACGTTTTTAATTTTTATGTGAAAAACTGTGCCTATATAATTCTTGAAGATACAATGTAAAATTTTAGACCTTTTAAAGCTGCCATTACAAACTGAGAGGGATAAATAAAAATACAATAGTCAGTCAAACTCATGGTCATATTAGACACTAGTTTAGTTAATTGCAGTAAGACTTTTCAAGGTTATTCAGATAGTAAATAGTTAAGAATAAACAATGCTTGACAATTCAGATATACTATAGATAGATAATTAGTATTTGAAACCTCAGAGATCCATAAAATATGGCATTTAAAGATGTTTTGTTAATTAAATATCTTTTTTGACAATGAGTCACGTCTGCTCCTAACAGTAATCCTAACCCACTTCAAAGAAGATGGTAGGCATCAACAAATTCCTTATGGAGTTGCTCCAATTGTGGCAAGCTAGCCGCTAGGCTAAGAAAATGCCTATGCTTCGAGTAGAGACAAAATACTGTCTAGAAAGGACAAATGGATACAGGGAAGTTTACTGCCAAATTCTGCTAAGACAGGGTAAACAAGTCCTTTAAAATGACTACTTCACAAATATGTTAGTCAGATATATTGGGCCAGAAGCCTGAATATATCTGACATATATCTGAATATATAATGACGGATGCTCTGGCATTATAAAGACAAGTTTGAAGAACTGCTCAGGCAGCCAACTCTACCTGTCTTTTATATAATCTTGAAAGCCGCTTGTCTGCACTTCCTACTTACTCAGGTAATATTTATTCTTTCTCAGGTCTCTGATGGAGTTGAAAACTAGATAGTTAGAGTCTCACAATTAAGCTTAAGTTGTTTAGGACTTAAGATATTTTTAGGTCTAAGGGGATGTTTTCAGGATGATAATACAAGTTAGGTTAGACAATGATGTAGATATAAAACTCTAACTCACCAAGATAGGATAGATAATACAACACTGTCTCTAAATTGCCAAATACTATGAAGTAGACATTATATGTAAGCCACATCTGATAGTTTATATTTGAAAGAAAATAGCCTCTTATTGGACTAAAAAGGGCAATTGTAGAGGGAACATCTTGTGTCTGTATGGATGTGGCTCCTGTCAATAAAAATCTGACAGCCTATGGCTTAGGTAGGAAACAGGTGGTAGAACATCCCAGAGGCAAAATTCTGGGACAGTGCCAGGCATGGGAGATTTGCCTGGGAAGATGTAACAAGACAGACACATGGTACAGGTAAACAGCCATGTGGCAGAATGTATATTAGAATAAATGGGTTATATTAAGTTATGAACTAGTCAAGAGAAGAGTATAGCTATATGACCAAGGTATTTGTAAATATGTTTTAAATCTGAGTTTTGTATCTGGGAGGAAGACGCAGACATAACTTCTACAGGTATCTGTTCTTCTGTTGAGGTCCTTGACCCATGAGAAGTTTTGTATAGGGTGATATACATGGATCTATTTGGATTCTTCTACATGGAGCCATCCAGTCTGACCAGCACCATTAGACTGAAGATGCTGTTTTTTCTCCAGTGTATATTTTTGGATTTTTTTTTTTTTCAAAATCAGATATATGTATATGTGGAATTGAGGTCTTTATCCATGGTAAGAATTTAAATCATCACCAAATATTAGGGGAGACAATGTCTCAATTAGACATGGTAAACCACCAAGTAAAACTACCAGTGCCAGAAATGGTTAACATTTTGTTGATGTTTGCCAAAGGGGTCTCATAGAAATCCCACTGTCAAACGTCACAGGCTACTGCCAGGATTATTGGTTGTTCTCCACAACCTGATGGTAACGGCTTATTGCTGAAGGCAACATTTAGTAATGACACAGAACATGGGGAGGGTAAACTTGTGCCTGATACAAAGCTTTGTGACTACTGACTAGCATTCATGGTGCTGGAAGGTTCTGCATGCACCAAAGAGAAATCGTAACTATCAACCAGCTACCTACAATAGCAATCTGCTTGCAAGACACACTGGTACAATAGTGCCACAGACGTTATGGGGATAACCAAACACTTTCTAAAAGGATTTAAGGCATACTCTAAGCGGTGGAACCTATACCTGACACTGCTAAAGTGGCCAAGAAACTAAGACTAGATGAACAATGGACTTTTGGGGGAAAACAACTATTATTATTTGGCTAAAGGAACACAGTAAAAACTCCTAATAACATACTGCTATACCCATAGATCAGTGTCTTAAGTCATATCAGAGAACTCACTTGAGCTATCAGAAAAATTCTTCTTGCAGAAGATGGGAATTAATAGAGTCTCACAACTAGAAAATGTGCAGAGATTGAGAGATTTTGAAAAACCCAATCCTAAATGAGATGTGTACTGGCTGGTTTTGTGTCAACTTGATATAAGCTGGAGTCATCAGAGAGGTAGAAGCCTCAGTTGAGAAAATGCCTCCGTGAGATCCAGCTTTAAGGAACTTTCTCAATTAGTGACTGATGTGGGAGAGTTCAGTCCATGGTGGGTAATGCCATCCCTGGACTAGTAGTTCTGGGTTCTATAAAAAAGCACATTGAGCAAGCCATGTGAAACAAGCCAGTAAGCAATACTCTTTCATGGCCTCTGCATCAACTCCTGCCTCCAGGTTCCTGCCCTGTTTGAGTTCCTGTCCTGACTTCCTTCAGTGATGAACAGTGATGTGGAACTTAAGGTGAATAAGCCCTTTCCTCCCTAGCTTCCTTTTTGGTTATGGTGTCTCACTGCAGCAATAGAAACCCTGACTAAGACAGGATGTCTTCATCAAAGCCCTCCTCAGGATTCAGGGATCTATGTGGGGCAGAAAGACTGTAAAAGGTAGAGGTGATAGTTGACTTCAAGGGAGCATTGTCTTCCAGATCCAAGAGGACTGATGCACATACACACTCTCAGAGATTGATAACACACACGATCTGTACAGGTTCAAGCCCAGTGGGGTCTCAGCACTGAATGGGGAAATTAGGCATGGTGTTCCATCCCTAATCATTAAGGCATTTGTAACTTATAACCTACTGACAAAGAGAAACATTAGTTTTCCCTAGTGGAGTGTCACTTGGTGTATTAACCACATTCCTATATGGTGTATAACCATATGCCTAGTTGTAGATGGTCAACACAAAATGAACTTAATATTTCTGTGGACTTTTGTTCTTGTTCTTGTTGTTCGTCAAAACAGGTTTCTCTGTTTAATTCTGGCTGTCCTAGAACTACCTCTGTACACTGGGCTAGCCTTGAACTTTTAAAGAGATTCACCTACCTCTATGCTTACTGAGTGCTGGGATTAAAGGATTGCACCAGGCCGGTCCAGCACTTTTTTCTCTTTCTTTTTGGTGTTATTGGTCTTTTACTTGTTTTGATTTTCATTTTGTGGGTTTTTGTTTTTTTGAAATGGAAGTAAAAAACCAAAGATGGGTGGGTAGAGAGGTGAGAAAGACGGGAGGGGAAAATGTTAAAAATGAAAAAAATTTAATAAAACAAAAGACGACCATGGATTAAGACAGAAGCAGAATCTTACTGGACAGGGTGATGAGGCGTGACTATGGAGTGAGGAGAGTTGTATGTGTCAGCACACAACGAAAGGATGCGGACCATGGAATACAACAGCACTACAACTGCAACTCAAGTATAAAAGGAATGGCATGAAACAGATCAGCACAGCAATTCTTCTTGAAGATTGCATTTTCGACATTTTCACATTTCTCAACTATTAGGATACCTTCAGTGGAAATGTTTAAGAGGTAACAGGTTGAAGGAATATTTAATTATAGCTGAATTTAAATTAAGCTAAAATCTCTTCTTGTTCCCCTAAACCTATATAAATAGACATAAAAAGGAAGAAATGTTTACAGTAGTTTTTTCCCTCTTCTTATTAAAGAGAAAACACTTCTCACAACAATCTTTTGAGTCTAGAGAGTCACACTTCTAGAAATTAATAATTACTTGGGGTGGGGGAGCAAATGTAACCTGATACTTAAGATATGCTCCTGATATGAGGAACACCACACACAAGAATACAGAAGAATATAGGGCATACTTTCCTGTGCTTGCTCAAGGATTCTAGCTCTCATGAACTGCTATACACCCAATTAAAGAGGGTGAGAAAAAAGAAATAGTCTTCCTCCCTCCCAGTTTTGCTGAGTGTATCCCTCACTAAAGCCTACGATGAGATACTAAAGAGCTAGAGACAGCAGCTCACCTGGATATGGCACTCTTCCTTTTGTCACCAGCTCTGTCTGTAGAATTCCAAACGACCACACATCTGACTTTATCGTAAATCGACCGTACAGTGCAGCCTCAGGAGCTGTCCATTTGATTGGAAATTTTGCACCTACAAATAATATTGACATTTTAAGTGTTTTAAAAGAATATTTGTATTAATGTAAGGTCCACAGGTCTAATCTTTTTATCACTATCCCTATTCTATGTGTATAAGTCTTCAAACACAGAAAATATATGGAAAACAGCACTAACTTTAAATTTTTACATTAAATTTGTTTTTCTTTTATTTAATGATATAAAAAGTTGCTGGTAGGAACAGAACATGATTCAATAAAACAGTAGTAGAGGTTTTAATAAGACAAAAATATACATCATAAAATTTGCAACTTTTGGGGGGGGCACATGGGATCTTGTGTACACACACACACACACACACACACACACACACACACACACACACACACACACACACACCCCTACCTTAGGCTGGCCTTAAATTTTCACAATCCTATCTCAGCTTTCTGAAAGCTGGGATTATAATCGTTTGCTAAATCAAACTAAATTTTTAATTGTTCTTTGCTTGTTTACTTGTGTGTGTGGAGGGGGTATGAGATGAACAAAGATTAAAATTAAAACTTCATGCACAAGTCTCTCTCCCCTTGTTGTGCTTTTTGAGACCGAGTCAGCTGGTCTCTAACATGCTATCTATTGGAGAATGACTGTGAATACTGATCTGCCTCTAACTCACGAGTTAGGTTTAGAGACATGAGATACTACTATCCCATTGTAAAGTCAACTACTTCAGGGTCATGACTTCCAGTGGCTGTAACTAATTATAGTTGAAGGCACATTCTGTTAGGTCTAGTAGCTACTGGCTTTTGCTCCTACTCATTTCTGTATTTAGTGCTGTCTATGCAGAAATTTTTTTTGTGCTATCGTATTTTTTATTGTGTGTTTGGGTGCATGCATGTGTCATGGAACTTGTATAAAGGTCAGAGGACAACTTTGTGGAGTTGGCTTTACCTTTCTACCTTTACATGGGTTCCAAGGATCAAACTCGAGGTCACCAGGCTTGAAGAAGCAAGCACATTTGTCAGCTGAACCATCTCACCAGCCCTTGTGTTACCATTTTAAAATACCATGCTAATTTACACAAATATTTAATGTATAATTTTAACACACAAGCATTATGATAATTATTATGGGTAGACAAACAACAAAGCTTTCATAAAAAATGTGTATTTATGCTAATAAAAGTATTGGTAATATATATGCTTGAAGTGTTTATATATACATATATATTTATAACATATATTAAATATATGTTATAAAATAAGAATTATTAGATATTAGGAAAAAAAATTGTTCAATTTTCATTTGTCACAATAACAAGAGGTTTCATTAGAGAGTGGCAGCTAAACTTAGCCTTAAACAAATCACTAGAATTTTCTAAGGCTTACAGGAACCTGTGACTGGTTGGAGGAAAGTGTACATGGGGTAGGGACAGCAAGGAAGTAGAGAAGACAGCGAGTGACTCAGCAGTTAAGTGCACTAGCTGCTCTTCTAGAGGACATGGTCTGATCCTCAGCACACACCTGGCAGCTGACTTCCATGTCACTCCAGTTCCACAGGTACTGCATGTATGTGGTGCACAGACATAACATGCAGGCAAAACACCCACACACATAAAATAAAAGTAAATCCTTTTTAAAAACAGGAGTTAACCAGGTGATGGTAGCGGACACCTTTAATCCCAGCACTCAGAGTTGGAGGCCAGCCTGGTCTACAGAGTGAGTTCCAGGACAGCTAAGGCTACAGAGAGAAAAAAGCCTGTCTCCCAAAACAAAACCAAAAAACCCCAAACTTGGAGCTAAATCATGATTTTTCTATCTTGGCGATGCTGACTATTCTGGGCATGGTAGTTATTTTCTGTGTTTGATTCAGCCTGTATGTTACAGCGTGTTTAGCCTATCTACCAGATGTTGACAGTAGTCCCCAAACTGGAACAACAAAAATGTTCCTAGACACTGCTGATGTCCCCTGGGACAGGAAGAGACAGTGCTTGATTGGAGTCACCTCCAATCTAAAACGACAAGTCAATCTAAATGACAACTCACCAAGTCTGTTTAGAAAGAGTAACAAAACAGTTGTGAGAGACAGAGGATAGATTCCTAGATCCCATGTAAAGCTATGACTTGTGTTTGTAATCCTAGTGCTTTCACAGTGAGGGAAAGTGGAAACAAGAAAATATCAGGAAGTTTGCAGACAGCTAGGCCTGGCCTTATATTGGGAAACAAGAAATCGGATTTCAAAGAAGATGCGAAAGGTTCAAGGTTGTCTTCTGACCTTTGCATGCTTACTGTATCATGTGTGTATCTGTACTCATACACACAAACACACATGCACACACAAAGAACAAATAGAATTTACTGCTAACATCCTAAAGAAAGTAATAAGCATATTTTATCTGCTTTATTTATAATGCAAAAGTATCTTGTTAAGTTCTTTGCAGGAATTAACTATTAGAAAGCTGAGGTATTGTTTATTAGATATAATTTTATGAATAATATCAGTGTTTCTGAGTCCTGAAAAAATCTAGAACTGTTTCATTTTTATTGTAACTTATTTTTAATTTTTTGTTTTATTTTTAAGCTTCAAGGAAAATTTTTTTGTGTGTGTGTATGTGCATGTGTACATGTATTTGAGTGTAGGCTTTTCATGCTACAGCATGGGTATGGCAGACGGGACAATTTTAGGGAGTTGTTTCTTTTTTCTACCTTGTCAAGACAGGGTCTCTCATTTCTGATGCTAATCTACCTTCTCCAGGTTAGCTGGCCTGCCAGCCTCTGAATGATTCTCTTGCCGTCACCTTCCATTTCCCCCTACAGGAATGCTGGGATTACAGAAGAAAGGGGTTCTAGGGGTCAGACATCCACCATCAGGCTTTGCAGTTCAAGTGTTTTGCTGGGCCCTCTCCTCACCTTCCTTTCCCCCAAATTCTATTGACTTCCAACAGATCTCATAGATAGAGCTGCTTTGCTACATGGGAAACATCCACCCAGAGGCATTTAGTCTACAGATCCTTTTGTGTTGGGTCCACCCACATGAACATGTATGTTATATGCTGGCAAAAAGCAGCCTCATGACAAACAGCTTTTGCAGGCACATCCTACCTGGTAACTACATGTGTGCTGACAGCCCACTGGCAGGGGCAGGCAGGGACCTGGCTATCCACTAGAACTATTTGTATTCCATAAGGCTCTGGGTATTCAAAATAGTATTAAGACAAGCATAGAGCATTAGATTATAAGCAACTATTTATATTACTTTACCTTGTCTTGCTGTGTATTCATTGTCTTCAATTAATCTTGCTAAGCCGAAATCTGCTATTTTGCATACAAGATTTTCTCCTACAAGAATATTAGCAGCTCGGAGATCTCGGTGAATATAGTTCATTCTTTCAATATATGCCATGCCGTCAGCAATCTTAAGAGAGGAAAAAAAGATGCAAAATATATGATACAAAGGGAAGAAGACACTTCTGGTTAAACTAAACGGACAGTTAAAAAACTAGGTAGTTCAAAAACAATGACAATAACAAACGCAGTCTAGAACACAACAAAAACAACAACAAACCTTACAACAAGGAAAACAAAAAAATAAATAATTAATCTTTATATTCCTAATATGGCAAGAAAAAAAATCGACATATATTTTGGAGAACAAAATTTTATGCCTAGAGTATACCCAGTCACTATGACCATAACAGTGTCCTATTTTCTTGTCAATAGTTAGAAGAAGTGCATCGTAAGACAAAACAAAAACCCACATAATCTAAGGTGCTAAAGTATCAACATATTATAGCTTGCTGGTCAGATGTGGCCACAGCCCATTTTCATATGCCTCGAGAAGTTTAAAAAAAAAAAAAAAAAAAGCCTTGAACACTTTTTAAAGGGCTGTGCAAACTAATGAGGCCAACAGAGTTTGTATGTGGCTACAAAGCCCATGCCATTTACCTAAAACTTTTTGTTTCTTTGTTTTTTTAATAAAAACAGGTCTGCCATTTTTCCAAGAGAAAGAGCCTAATAGCCATGAACAAAGGCCCTTGTCTATGCCTGCCTCCTCTGAAGTTACTCTACACCATCAGACGCCATGGCTGTGTGGATTCTTACTGACAGGTATGAGAGCCGCAGGGCTGCAGAAACAAGCTCTCAACTGTAGCCAACAAACAGTGGCTGCAATTCCTGCCATCTATCTGAATACAAACTTTGCAACCAAAATTCCCAAGTATAGAAGACTAATTCTTACCTGTATATTATCTGAATTCTTGTCTTAGACTAGAATAAACAAAAAAATTTCAGCACACTTTCAGGTTTTAATATTTGGAAAACCTTCATTCATTTTAGTCTGTCTGTCTTCCTTTCGTCATCCATCTTAGTTTTCTTGTGTCCGTCTGTCTGTCTGTCTGTCTCTCTCTCTTTTTTTAATTTTATTTATTTATTTATTTAGGTTTGGTTTGGTTTTGCAAGACTAGGTTTCTCTGTGTAGTCCTGAAAACTCATTCTGTGGACCATGCTGGCCTTGGACTCAGAAACTGGCCTGCCTTTATCTCCTGAGTGCTAGGATTAAAAGTGTGCACTGCCACCTCTACCCAGCCCATCTTAATTTTGTTAAATTTATCTGCTGAAATGTAAATACAGACTTTGTATTTCTGGATGAACTGTGCCAAACGCCATATGACACAAGGCAGCACCCGACTGGGAGAACTACAGCAGTCTAAAGCTGGCTCTGCTACTGAAGAGCTCATACTGAACTATCTCCTACGTTCCTTCCTCTCCTAAAGTTCTAGTATTTTATTGCACACAATTTTGACATTATGCTAAGATTCTTCTGCATTTTAAACACATGCTTTCAATTCAAATTGATACATATATATGCAACTACCTGAGCAGCCATATCAACCAGCTGTGGAAGCTTCAAATACTTTCCATCTCCTTCTTTAAGGAAATCTAACAAGCTCCCTGTAAGAGATAGATATTTTAGAAAAATTCGAACATTACATTAAAATGGAAGTAAATGCTCTTCAAAACCGTAAATAAATCATCAAACCACACACACACTGTATGTGTGTGTGTGTGTGTGTGTGTGTGTGTGTTGTGTGTATTCATTCAGCCAACTGGGAATATCCTGGGGCAGTTACAATTACATTGGGGCAGCTCATGCTGGTCTGATATATAGCTCTTAAGGGTTAGGAGATGGCACTATAGGGACAGCGAAGGATGACAAACTCAGCAAAGGTCTGGTTCTCTCTCTACTGTGAGTTAAGATTATACAACATCAGATAAACCCAAATCAAGACACTTTTTTTATAAAAACAAAACAAAAAAATAAACACTCATTTTCATAAGAATGGTTTCAGATTAAAAGGTTCTCACCACAACAGCAGGAGAAAACACAACACAGAATTCAAGAGCAACAAGAAAATCTGTGTGTACATGAAGCAATACAATGACAAAGCACAGAAGGCAATAAGCTTTGGTGAGTTGTAAGGGTCTACTGCTAAGCAACTAAACAGTAAAATGAGCAATTACTACATTTTAAAACCAGAAAGGACTTTTGTTATCTTATATTCTAAATCTCTCACCTGCAAATAATTAATAAAATTATAGAACAGAATTCTAACATTTTCTCCCAATTTTAAAGAGTCAATAAGTGATCTATGTAGGTGGTCCGTTAGGCTTACCTCCATCTGATTTCTTATACTAGTAATGTCTTGATTTAAATTTCTTAAATGTCTTTCTTGTCCTTTTATCCCTTCCTGTTCTACTTTATTTAATGTACTCATTCAAATGCCACAGGTGGCAGTTGTTTGCAGTCTAACACCTTCCAAAAAAGACATGTACTTTGGGACTTTAGGAATATGTTGGTTATCAATTAATAGGCAATTGTTTTTAGTCTGTTCAGAGGGATTTTTTCCCCTCTGTTGCAAATTTGTAGTGGGCAGATGCCCCCACCACCACTAGAGGGAACTATATCATCAGCTAAGGTGGACTACTAGAGAAGATGACAAAATAATAACTTAACTAGTTTGATTCAAAAAAGCAAAAAAGTAAAATTTAAAAATAGATCCAATTCAAATCGGGCAGATTCAGGTTAATCAGCATCACTTCATCACTTGCTGGCTCCCATTCTAAAGCATCAATGGCCTAGAAATATTATCAGCCTTGCCTGGCTTTGCCCCCGGCTCTAACTAGCTATTATGTAAGAGCCCACCTGTGCCTGGGTTGGGGAAGGATAAAAAATTTCAAATGACAGCAGGGAAAAACAGTTTCTAGAAATCCTGTAAGAACTGTATTTATATAAAACGAGGCAAAACCGATTCCCTCTGATGTCTTTGCCTTAGTGCTATCGATACACGATTATCACTTGAGTTCAACTTTTCTACCACCCAATCTTTTCCTGTAGTTAAATCTACTTTCAAAAACCTCAGGCTGCCTCATTTCCCACTAAAGTCTCATAAGGTCCTGTGGGATAACTAGGAATAAACACCATTCCATTAAAAAGGTATCACATTTCCTCTTTTCAAAAGTCTAAAGAAAAACCATGTTAGAAGAAAGTACGCCATGACAAAAATCTGTATGTATAATGATAGAGGGAATAAAAATGGAGGCTGGAGGGCTCAGAGGGAAAAGGTGCCTGCTGCCAAGACTAGTAACCTGACTTTGATCTCAAGACTAAATGCAAACTGTCTTTTGACTTCCACACGTGTCACAGCACACATGCAACTGTGCACACATACATGCAAAATATACAAACAAATGTAATTTTAAAAAAGAAAAGTAATCAAGCTCTTTGAACTATGAATCCTGTGAGCTACAGTAGCAATCTGTCTGCCAGGTAACTCATTGGTACAGATTGGACATGAGTATTATGGAAGCAACCAATCATCTTTTGGTTGGACTTAAAAGGCCCATTTCAAAAGACAGGAACCCATACAACAGTGTTAATGAGGCCAAGAACCTCTGAGATCATGGGCCCTAGGGAATATCTATAATTATTCTGTTAAATGAACAAAGCAATAAAAGGACTTCTGACAACATACTGCTATACCCATAGCCAAATGCATTACTGAACCACCATCAGAGAGAGTTCTTGCAGAAGATGGTGATTAGCACAAAGAAGCACAACTGGACAACAGGCAGGGTAAGAGATTTTGAACACTGAGCTCTAAATGAATGAGGGTTACACACCCTAAGTGGATCATACCTCTCCCCTCAAGGCTCAGAGATCTATGCAAAAGCCAGAGGTGGTGGATTGACTCCATGATAACAGCATTTTTCCAGACACAGCAAGTCTGATACACATAGGAACTCCCTAAGACTGTGAGAGCATGCACAATACCTGCACCTTTCACACCGACAAAATCCTAGCACAGAGAAGGCAAAGCACAGGGTTCAACTGCTAACCAAGAGCCTATCTGCAACTGACAACTGCTGAGAAAGGGAAAAAAAAAAATCAGTTTTTCAAATGGAAAAACTGGGTATATCAAAAACACTCCAGGGAAGGTTGCATGCTCAGGAACAGTTGGCCAACACAAAACAAACTCCATGTTTTTGTTTTTAATTTTGTGTTGGGTTTTTCTCTCACTTTTTGTCTGTCTGTCTTTCTCAGGCAAAGAATATAAAGGTTGGTTGGTGGGTTGAATGGGGATCTGAGAAAGAATATGATATGACTAAGATATATTGTATGTTTTCTTTAATCTAAGTAAGAATAAAATTAAGGTGTTTCATTCTAACACAATCCTTTAAAAGACAATACATACGCACATACCTTTTGACATAAACTCAGTGACAATATAAATTGGCTCTTCAGAAACAACTGCATAGAGTGGAACAAGTTTATCGTGTCTTAATTTTTTCATTATCTGAGCTTCCTGAAGGAATGCTTCTGGCATCATCGTGCCTGGCTTTAGTGTTTTTATTGCTACTTTTGTAGTTCCATTCCATGTTCCTAGGAAAACAATTTATTTTACTCTTTCAATCTGTATTTCAAGGAATTTTAGACCAAAATTCAATCAACAATAAAAGTTACACTATATAATAAAATATATATTGTACATATTTTGCTATTTCAATTTATGGTTCTATAACAAAATGAAGTAACAACAAAGCTCAGGCTTCTTACCCATCCACACTTCACCAAAGCATCCTTGACCTAGTTTAACCTCTAGTCGCAAGGATTCTCGAGGGATTTCCCAAGCATCTTTTGCTAGACCTTGAGTCTGGGGCTTCACAGTTGGACACACAGTTGTTAACTTGTGGCATAATCCATCAGCATGTTCTAGACAGATGAACAGGGTACACTGTAAATGAATTACTTTCTAAGGCAAATAAAATATTATTGTGTGTATCATATGATTATTTATTTATTTATTTATTTGATCTTTGAGATAGAACTCACTATATAGCCTTGGCTGGCCTGGATTGAACTCAGAGATTCACCTGTTTCTAGGATTAAAGGTATATGCCACCATACCTGACTTATTATTTGGTTTTATAAAAAAGCTCACCATTAAATTAAAATCAGTCTCCTATCAGTTTTATTCTAAAAAGATATACAACATGGGAAGCTTTCAATAAGAAGGAAGATGGAGTATATACAAATGAAACACTTTAGAAATACATTTTATGCTAATATTTATTGAGTATGTATGCTTGTTATAATGTCAGTCAGCACTATATAAATCTTTCATGTAAATTGAGATTGGAAAAGCTAGAGAACTGTCCCAAGGTTCCAGCTAGTAAACGAGAACATTCAAGTCTGTCTGCCTCCAAAACTTCACTCTGCTTTTTGGCAGGTAGATAGGGTATCTGAGAGTTGAATTCAGATTCTTCCTGCCTCAGCTTTCTAAGTGCTGGGATTACAGGCCTGTACCACAGCTTAAAGCTCTGGTTTTGACCACTAAGATTCATGTACTCCCCCAGGGAGATACATTATTAGTTGTTACTTCTAATAACGACTAATTTGTAAAACTCTGAAAATCAAGGAAGAAGTTGATATAAGAGATTGAATTTTAAATAAAGGAGACCTGAAGGGAGCCATTCCAGATTCATAATGGCTTGGTTTGTCTATCCTGCTTATATAAAACCTCTCATTGTAAATGAGACACACTTCCTCCCATTCTCATCAAGTAACCACTTAAATCCATTATAACAAAGGCAATTACAAGTAATGCCAGCTTAGTAACACATTCAATCAATGTCAAATGTGTTGACTAACTTGATAGTTTGTTTGCTGCCAGCTGTCACAGACCTCTCCTCTTGTAGTACTAATTATTTAAAGACTTTCAGATATCTAATTGACAATGAAAACTTTTAAGACACAAGACTCCAAGACAGAATACTTTTCAAAAGTCCTTAAAAGACAAGGATGTCTACAGTTTAAGTTCATCTTGGGTAAGAAACAGCATCTTCAAATTGGATGTGGTAGGGTTTATGTTTTAGAAGGTCTTAACAGATTCAGCTTCTACAGAAGGAAATCAAAGAAGGCATCTGAGGGCTTTTGACTCTATTCCTTGTCTTTTCCTTTTTGCAGTGCTGGGGAGGGAACTTCCACACACAGAATTAGGTACTTTACCACTGAGGTCCAGGTCTGAGAAAGCTTTTTTATACTACAAGTGTAATTTTAGCTACTTAATAAGTAAATAAGTCTTTGCTGTCACATTTTTAAATTTATTGTCACAATCTATTTTAGCATTTACATATTATGATCTAGAACTCCAATCACATGTAAATACTATGTCAGTAAGACATAATGATTCAAATAATAGTCTGATTTGAGCATGCTATCCAACAACCCAATTCAGTTTCCAGGTATCATCATTCTTTATTTTTCTGAGTCAGGGTCCTGCTATAGTGCCTGGGCAACATGCAAGTCTTGTTCTTCATTTTGAAACTAAAGCACACTGCCAGCAGGATGGCTCAGCTGGTACTTGTGGTCAATCCTGACAACTTAAGTTTCATCCACAGGACCGACACAGTACAAGGAGAGAACAGACTCACTCAGTTGTCACCTGACCTTCACACATGTACCACAGCATGTGTGTGTATACATACAATCACATGAATATACAACTAAATAATTTTCAAAAACAAAACAAAAATCCACCCCAGAACACCAACATTTATTGGGCATTTACTGTGTGTAGATATAAATGAGATTAAAGCTTGATAGATAGACTTGTCTTCACAAACTAGAGCATGAGGGATTGGCTCCTGCCTCTCACGTGCTCGCTTACCTGTATAGTGCTTTACCAGCTTCTGCAGAGTGTCAAACTGAGCTCTCGTCGTGATGTAGTATCCACCATTGTCAAGTTTTCTGATTTTGTAATGCTTCACATTGTCACCCCTTACCTCATCCCAATCACGAATTGAGAGGGAATAAGCACCTGGGGAGAGAGGGGGATGAACACGTTCATTCCAGTGTCCTCCGGCTATGGTTAAGGTATTCTATGCACATATTAATAGAGTAGTCATACCTTTAGTAGTTTCACTTTCTCTTACTAAGAATATACCTCGCTGATTCCCAGGATTCAGAAGTAATCTTTCGGCATCTTTTCTCCCCATTTTGCCAAAATACCATCTAAAAAAATTAATGATATTTTGATGTGGAAAGGTATGAGGGTCAGAAAAATTACATACATGTATCAATAAGAATGGTGTATGATAGCTGGGCAGTGGGGGTGCACAACTTAATTCCAGCACTTGGGAGGCAGAGACAGGTGGATCTCTGAGTTCAAGGCCAGCCTGGTATACAGAGAGAGTTCTAGGATAGCCAGGGCTACACAAAAAAAAAAACCTGTCTTGAAAAAACAAACAAACAAACAAACAAACAAACAAAACCAAAAACCAACCAGACAAAAAAAGAATGGAGTATAACAGAAAAGATGACAGGGAATAGCTGTAACTTAAATATAAATATAACAATAAATATAACAATAATTAAAATATTAATATTAAATCAAATATAAAAATATATTAATTATGGAAATATCCTCTGATAGTTTTTTCCACGTACCATTTACTCAACATGTCTCTTAAATTCTCATTACCAGCCAGAAAAACAGTGAAATAGGAAAGGAAAAGACAGAAAGTACAGACAGAAAATCTGTCAGTGACAGGGAAATAATTCTTTGGAAATAATGTGATCACCTGTATTCAACAAGATGCAAGTATATAATATCAAAATTATAGGTAACTCCAAATTTGTGTCAGTTTGATTTAATAAAGTTTAGTGACAAAATGACAGTCACTGCTGTGGGACAGTTCACAGAATACTGAAGAAGACAAAGAAGCAAACAAAGACTAACAAAAGTAATAGTAGCAAAAGAGCACTCTTATGATTTGTATCCGTAAAAAGAAACAACACAACTGTATACTCTGTGCAAGGAACTGAAAAGAGAGTCTGTGGAGTACAAAAAAGTGAATTTTTAAAATGAGCAAAAAAATAAAGAGATTCAATATGATGTGGAATGATTAACGCAGATTTACTTACTGTGTGTCTCTGAGCAGATACAATATTAATTATTAATCCTCAAATAGCATTTATTAATATGATACATTAGCTGTTTAAGACTTGCATATAACTGTGTGTAAAGTTGTGGTTACATAGAATGTGCATTAAAACATTTTAAAAGTCAAAATAATTAATAAAATATGAAGTAGTAACATACTCTTCTGCTTGAATAGAATCCGCAGGCGCTACATAATTGCTAGGGATGTAACCATTTTTTCCGGTAGCGATTGATCGTGCTTCCCACCAGTCTCCTTCCCTGAAACACACACATACACACACAAAACAACAATCACCATAACGTAGACTCTTATCCAAGCAAAGAACAGAAACCACTTCCATTTTGTTTCTGGATTTTTTTATGGATTAATCAGACTAAGAGTTGAACTCAAATGAACAATATTTTTAAAAGCCAGTTACACGAATTAAGGGAATTAAGTCCACACAAAGCACAACTGTTCTAAACCAACAATAGTAACAACAACAACAACAACAAAACCCCCTAAATACTGTACCTTGAATTCTTCTTATCTTTTTTATGTTCTTTCAACTAAAGCTAGTAAAACTACTTTGAATAAATACATTTATTAAATTTTAAGTAAATTTTAACAGTTTTTATTTGCATGTCATATATACCTCCCCTATTTAAAGAATAACATTTAGGGGTTTTAATATATTCAGAGTTGTACAGTCATCAAAATAATTTATTTTAGAATATTTCACGATCTTAAAAACTCTGGGCTGGCAAGATAGCTGAGCAGGAGAATTCACTTGCCATGCAAGCTAATGACCTAAATCTAATCCCCAGAGACAGTAAAGGAGGAAGTACAGCAAGTTGTCCTCTGGTCTCCACATATGTGCCCATATACACACTAGTAAATAAATAAAGTTGAAAAAAGCTACCCTATGCCAACAAGTTACTCACAGCACCCCCCCCCCATATTTTCTTTAAGTAGCCTTTATAAATATGCTTATCATGGAAGATGGGGCCACTTATGAAGTTTTTTGTCACTGTCTTTTTAAAGTATTATTAAGGTTCATCCATATTTTAGCCTATGTCATGTTTTCTTTGTTGTTGCTACCAAATGTTTCCTTCTTAATAGCATATAAAAGTGTAACTTTTTAAGTCACATTAGGAATAAAATCAAAGATCTTAGCATTTTTAAAGCAAAAAACTTAACCGTGAATAACAATCCAAAGTTGAAATTTCAAAAGCTAGAGAATGGTTTAGTGGGTAAAGGGCCCAGCAGGCCTACATGGGGTAAACTAAAAAGCGACTTTCAAAAAGCTGTCTTCTGGCCGCCACATACACGCCATGGCACACGCACATGCCCACGCACACGCCATCAGTGCGTTTGTTTTCTCTCATAATAAGTAAAAATATCTGTCTGCCTCTTTCTACCACAATAAGTAAAACAATTATTTCTTTTTAAAGGATGATTTTCTAGTGGTGGTGACATAAGCCCATGACCCATCCAGCACCCAAGAGACAGAAGCAGGAGAGCAGTGAGGTTAAAGTTAGATTGGACCACATAGCAAGACACGGATTCAAATAAAACAAACATGGATGCTTCTAAAATGTTATCAAAAAACTACTATCAGTTTAATATTATGATTCAAAACATAAGAACTATATATTGTTTATAATATACTGACCTTGGCTTTTCCAAAATTTCTAAAAAAGTATCTCTAATAAGATGATATATATGTGATTTACTACTTACATGCACTGTCCAAACTAAAATTTTTATAACTGTTCTTAGTGAATTTATTTTCTTTTTAAAAAGTGAATTAAGAAAGCTTTTAGTGCCGGGCAGTGGTGGCACATGCCTTCAATCCCAGAACTTGGGAGGCAGAGGCAGGCGGATTTCTGAGTTCGAGGCCAGCCTGGTCTACAGAGTGAGTTCCAGGATAGCCAGGGCTACACAGAGAAACCCTGTCTCAAAAAAAAAAAAAAAAAAAAAAAAAAAAAAAAAAAAAAAAAAGAAAAAAGAATGCTTTTAGTAATTAAACTATTTGCAAACAGATACTTTGATTACTAGTACCCTAGAATACATTAAATCCTTTCATATACATAAACAGAAAACTTTATTACAAAGTCTTACTCCGTAGCTCTTGCTGGCTTAGAATCTGTGGCAATCCTGTCTTAGACTGAAATTTTGTATTTGACCCTTGTTAGCATTCTCTGAATTACCCACTGACTGTTACTAAATGCTAGACAAACTGCAGTTCTTAAGGTCAAGAACTGACTTGGAACATGGCTGGGAATTTTGATGGTATTAACACTGAGACACTTTGGAGTTGGTGAATCTTTGTTATGTTCATAATCAGGATTTTACCAGTATCTCTAGCATGTACCCAGATGACAGCGACCACACTCCCACCCTGAACTGTGACAACCAAAACCATCTCTAGACACTGCTGAATACCTTCTGTGTCATTCTGCCTCAAGCTGGGAACCACTGGTCTAAAAGAATGACAAGTAAGCTAAAAATTGTAATTTACAATGTGATGACAGCCATGACTGAGGTTTGTAGAGTATCATGTAAACCACCTAAGAGAAACACTGCATACAGTAGGGTGTGGGAACTGAGCTAGGCAGGAGAGGAAAAAAGCAAGAAGAGGAACCATGGAAAAGAGCAGAGGAGTATCTTTTAAAGGATGGGGAGGGCTAACTCAAAAGGGGAAAGAAACAAGGGCTCAAGAATGGCATAGTGACAGGGCATTAGCTCTGGATTCTATCCCATTGCAAGCAAGCAACCCTTCCACCCTACCAGAAAGAAAAGAAGAAGAAGAACAAGAAGAGGAAGAAGACGAGGAAGAAGAGGGGGAGGGGGAGGGGGAGGGGGGAAGGGGAGGGGGAGGGGGGAGGGGGAGGGGGAGGGGGAGGGGGAGAAGAAGGAGAAGGAGAAGGAGGAGAAGGAGAAGGAGGAGAAGGAGAAGAAGGAGAAGAAGGAGAAGGAGGAGAAGAAGAAGGAGAAGGAGAAGAAAGTCAAAGTCATTCCAGAAAAAGAATTAGTATATGTAAGGGTATGAAGAGAGCAGAAAATACTGCAAATTGCAAATACTTCATTATGGCTGGATGGCAGAATGAGAAAGGACAGAAATACAGGGCAAATGCTGTTGCTCTTTTTAAATCTTCATGGCCATAGTTAGCTATTGAAGGCTCTTAAGGCAAAGAGACACAATCACAGTTCATGTTTATATTCTAGAACAGTAAGTGATAACAGATGGTAAAAAAAAAAAAAGAGGGAAAGATGACTAGAAGCAAAGAGACCATAAGTATATACTTTGAGAAGTTACACAGTGGCTGTTATGCTTGCTAATGAAATTACAAAATCTGATGCATAACAAGCATCAAATTTTCTATGGCAGAACCATAAATGACAAAGTCTAAGAGTAACATAGGAAAAGCATAATTTGGTAAGTTTCAGAGTACAAAGGTTCCATATCCAGCACCCCCATAATGTAT
The DNA here is from genome assembly GCF_011762505.2 of Arvicanthis niloticus. Lineage (NCBI taxonomy): Eukaryota > Metazoa > Chordata > Mammalia > Rodentia > Muridae > Arvicanthis > Arvicanthis niloticus. The sequence continues at coordinate 44,596,291 of NC_047678.1, forward strand.
TTAAGTCATCTGATATTTATATAACTACAGATTCCTCTTCTTAGAAATCTTTTTTTTATAAGGAGCATCATTTTGGAGACAGAAACTTGACATGTATATAGCCCATGATGACCTGAAACATACTATGCAACCTAGACTAACCTCAAACTGAAGGAAGATCATGTCTTAGCCTCTCCAGTGATGGGGTTATAGTATATACCATCACACCCAGAACTCTTTGTTCTAAAATCTCCATTGTTTACAGACTAACTCCATGAGTATGACTTATAAAGTAGTAACTTCTGCCTATAACGATGTATCTCAAGGCAAATGCATCATCCAACCCAGAGACAAAGATTCAAACCCCACCACTCGAATCTCTGTATCATCAACTCCATCAGTGGTCCAATGTAGAGACCAGGTCTCTCTCTTACAAAATATACACAAAACTTACGTATTGTTAATTATTTGAAATCTTTCACCCTTCTTAAAGGAAAGGTCTTCTGTAGTTCTAGCTTCATAATCATATAAGGCCACAAATACAGTGACACCACCTGGCATGGGAAAAAAAGACCAAGGTAAATGATATATCTGAATTCATAAGAGAAATAAACAACCATTGCCAGTCAAAGCTTAAGCTCAGTTCTTTCCTTGCTCTAGTATTCATTCTGTGAAGTTAGATTATGAGTAAGATGTTTTCCTAGGGTTTCCAGTGAAGCCACCGTACTGCATAAATTCTAAAATTCTATAAGCTCTGAAATAAATGTAATTTCATTTATAAATCAACATTTCCGGCTCGAAAGGTAGCCACACTGCAGATCAGTTCTTTGGAAGGGAAGGCACACAGACTGCTGGCACTTGTCTTCAATTCCTTATCCACAACTGGAAGGCAGTTCTGTCTATAACCATTAACAGTAATCAGTAAGGTTTTCTTAAGGTTCGTTTACCTTATAATTAAAAATGAAAACGTAATATTTGTCTTAAATATTAAAGGTATGGCTAGTATCGATTATATGGTACAAACTCAAAAAAATAGTTGTCAGGTCTAGCAATGTGTGAATATACTTAAAAGATAAACATATTTAACATCTAATATATTATTTGCAATTAGAATAACAGAGCAGATATACACAATAAAAATGACACTGCAGTGTTTAAAATACTTCAAAGCAGGTATTCTAGTTTTAAAAAAATTCATTATGGCAATTTTTTCATTATGGCAATTTTGAAAAATATATTATCAATTATAATAAAATGTTTTGAAACATATAAATTACAGAATGGTTAAATCAACCTACATCATAACATTCATCTTTTTTGGGAGGACAGGAAACTTAAAATCTACTTTTACCAACTTTCAATACAATTTGTTGTTACTAAGCAGAGTCACAAGTTTGTATAATAGAATTCTTCAACTTATTTCTTCTCAAAATTTGTATCTCTTTACCAACTTTTTCTGAGAAGGGTAGGGAAGGTTCAAATCCTCCTACATGCAAGGTCAGTCTATCCCTAAGCTATACTTCTAGACCTGACCACCAAAGAATACATTCTTTATGAGACAAAGCCTCACTGTGTGGACCAGGCCTGAATTCAGCTCACAGAGATCTGCCTGCCTCTGCCTCCTGAGTACTGGGATTAAAAATGTGTTGCCAGCACATCCAGTTTTGGACAACACAGTCTTAATTATGTATAAACTCTATCTAGTATAATTCAAAACTGACTGGCTGCATCCACTGTTAGTGTATAGACATCAGTACTTTTAAAGAATGGGAGAGGGGATAGGCAGGCAGTGAAATTACAAATGAGTGATAAGTACAAATACTGTGACATGCAAATGCATTATAGAACTTGCTGCCTCTAAATACAAAGTAGTAGACAGAAGAGCATAGGTGTAAGGACACAGTCATCACAACATCAGCCACTCGGCTGGCTTCTCCCCTCAGTTTCAGTCATCATTCGGCTTGCTTATTTGACATGACTACTTCAATGTCTAGTGAACATTTAAAATTCATTAAAAACAAATGAAGCTCTTGGATTTTCTTCTATAATCTGTATTTGCTCAACTCATTTCCCACTCAGCCAAGGGCAGACTGTTAGGTGTAGCTCTAGAATGGATGATTCACGCACTTCCCACTTCTGTGGCCGTCGCTCACTAGGAGTGATGTATCAGAACCGACCTTCTAACTGCTCTGCTCTGCTTCACTAGCATCCATTCTCCACACCGCTGCTACAGTGAGTTTTAAATATTTTTCAAGATTTACTTTTATTTAACTATATCCCTTTGAGCTGGAGTTACGTGTATTTGGAGCTGCCTGATATGGATACTTAGAACCAAACTAGGGTTCTCTGGAAGAGCATCAAGTGTTCTTACTGGCTGAGCCCGTCTCTACAGCCCCTATATTGCTTTTAGAGAGCATAATCCTTTCTTTAAATCCCAAAGCTTCTTTATAGCTTTGAATAACACTCCAACTCATTCCTACATGGTCCTCAGTCTATGGTCCTTAGTACTAACTACAGTGTCCTGTTTGTCTAGTCTTATACAATTCTCCCATCTATGTACATTGGTCTTCAAAAGTTCCAAGTCTATTTACTTCCTGAACTTTGTGTTTGTTATTTTATTTTGTTCTTTCTTTTCCTAGCTCTACAAATAGGTTATATCTATCAATCAAGTATCAGTTCAAGAGATTTCTTCCTAAGGTGGCGTTCTGTGCCAACTACAGGGCCTTCACCAATCATCTTGTTTTTGCTTAAGCAAAAACTTAAGCACCGCTACTGATTACTGTTTAGCTGTTTGTTCACTAATTATTATTCAACTATTATAATGTAAACTCAACCAGGTTCAGCAGCTTTGTGTTACTCACCTCTTTATACTTTGTATAAGAGACTGTTTGTTTTCCAGCTATTAGACATCTAAGAATGGAGTATTTCACATAAGAAAATTGCTTTAAGTATTGGGAGTGAATCTGGGAAGAGTTGTGGGGATGACTGTGAGAGGTGAAAATGATCAAAATACATTGTATGCATCCATGAAATCTGCAATGAATAAAAATGCTGTCTTTTTAAAAAAATTGTTTTAAGTATCTAAAAAATGTCTTTTTATATCAACATTTATTTACTCTAGCCATTTTGAATTACCACCTTTCCCAAGTAATTTCAAGGCTTGTGTTAATAACTATCAGAAATAGAATTACGGTCATTGATTACTTTATTATTTACAGCTGGGAGGCTGAAATTAGGACTGTGACTGACTGTGGTGTCTACACTTTCCAAATGCTATCTAGATTCAGTGTACGTCAGTCCTCTGGCTGCTGTTGCTGGTCCTGAGGAGCAGATTGGGAAAGATAAATGTTCATACATCCATGCTTATAGAGGAATGTCTCTTTTGTCTCCACTGATTATTAACAATGACCCGAGCCATTCCATTCCCTAGTAGCTGTTTACACCCAAGGCTAAGGCGGGCACTCCTAACTCCATGCCCTCCTGACATCATGGACCTCTCATATCAGGGAACCCCAAAGCTCATTCATTTGTCAGCCAGTTGTGCTTTGTTATTTCAAGAGAAAAGAAAGGGTCTTACTATAGGATGCTGGGCAAAAGAGCTTATTTTCTTTCTTTTTAAAATCTACACTTTTAGGACTTCTTGATTTCATGGCAACTATCACTTCTTGCCATCCTCTGAAAGAGAATGACAATGTTATAAACAGAGTTCTGGATTAGGGTACCAAGTCTGTTGCTTATCAACTGTGACTCTGGAGGAAAAGTTCAAATCTTAACTATGAACTGCAGGATTTTCCTTTTTAAAATCACTACCTGGCCGGGCAGTGGCGGCCCACGCCTTTAATCCCAGCACTTGGGAGGCAGAGGCAGGTGGATTTCTGAGTTTGAGGCCAGCCTGGTCTACAGAGTGAGTTCCAGGACAGCCAGGGCTACACAGAGAAACCCTGTCTCGAAAAAACAAAAACAAAAACAAAAACAAACAAACAAACAAAAAAACAACCCAAAACCAAACCAAACCAAACCAAACCAAACCAACCAACCAACCAACCAACCAACCAACCACCTTTAAAATCACTACCTGGACCAGTGAAATGGCTGAACTAATAAAGGTGCTTACTGCCAACACTGATGACCTCAGTTTGACACACGGAACCAATATGGTAGAAGAGAACTGACTCCTGCAAACTGTCCTGACTTGCACATGTACACTATGGGGAATGTAAGAGCACACACACAAAATAAATAAATGTAATAAAATCACTACCTGATAGAAACAGTGTGCTACTGTTACTAAACTGATGTATAGTTAACACTTATTAAATAAGTAGTATAGCACTTGATAGCACCTTACAGCTGTCAAGAGCTAATAAATTGCTGGGGTAGAAAAAGGATTCTTTTAAATCTCTGTTTTTTCAGTTTCTGCCACACAGTAGCTGCTCAATAATTAGTTGAATAATGAGTTAATGAAACACTTTATGGTAGAATTCAGTAAATAGTCATTATTATTACCAAATTTCTCAGAATCCTATCATGTTTACATTAAGACTCCAGAGCTAGAAATACAGCTTCACAGCAAAACACTTAACCAGAATGTTATGTTGGAGGCCTTGCTTTTCATTCCCAGGTCTACAAAAAAAAAAAAAAGAAATACCTAAAAATTTGAGGATGGGGTGGGTACATAGTGAGATCCTACCTCAAAAAGTAAAGCCTGCCCTTTGTTAGAGACTTTATTTGCTCATGCAATATTTTGGGAAGTCTGCTAACAAGACTTTTTTTTCCCTAGCAGTGGCCAGATCTGAAGTATGTAAAGCCCAAGGTTTTATTTTCTCCAACTATCATTTAAATCTCACCTGTTAAACCTGTAGGATATGAACTTGGCACCACTGAGAAGGAGGAAGATGCTCCTCCAAAAGGAGTCACCCCTGAGGACCCTCCAAAGGGTGTCATGGAAAGACTATTAAAATTAACTGATGCTCCCTTTGTGGAAGAGGTCGGGGCAGCTGTAGAGTGTTCCACTCCATAATGACTGGCACTTGTGCTTACAGGCTCTGTAGGATTTTCCGGTGTATACTTAATGGCTGGACTTTTGTTTTCCTTACTTTTAATGCAGCCCATTATCAAATCTGCAGAGGCAATAAGGCAAGAATTTGAGAATTAGTTAATGTACAGAGAACTTTAGAAATATACAGTTGAGTCCAATGTGGTGGTACATGCTACATGCTTTTAATTCCAGCAACCAGAAGGCAGAGCAGGCGATCTCTGTGAGTTTGAAGTCAGCCTGGTCTACACAGCAAGTTACAGATCAACCTGAAAGACGACTTTGAACAGGCATCCCCGTCTTCCTCCCTTACCGTGCAAAAAGATGTTTTAACAAAACAGCACAAAATAACAGAAAGAAACATGTTCAACCTCTCAGCCAACACAAATTTTAAATTATCCTTTTTGATTATCCCTTCGGAAAGTTCTAACTCAATACTTAAGGCTGAATTTTATCCAAAACGTATTAACATTCACAAAATATGTTAAATTGCAAAAATGTATCAGTATAATAAATTTACAAAATTATCTAAATACAAAGTCTAAGTATTAAGGAATAATAACTAAATTAAAATGTAAAAGAGTAAGTCATATCAAAGAGTTAAAAATTTGAAAGAAAACACTAATTATTTTAAATCTGATAGCAGGCTAATGGTGAAATGTCCTATCAGTTCAAAAAAGGATACTGTAATTACTGACCACCCATTTCCTCTGGCAGCTTCCTTAATTACTTTCCCACTTTCTTCATGCAGTATGGCTTTGGCTAGGTGATAATTACCTCCTAAAACACTCCTCTAAGTACACAGCCTCTCCCTTCAAGAGCCATACATACTTTACTTTGCCCACCTACAAAGTCTTCTATTAGTATTCTTGACCTGTTCTCTCCCCCTTTCTCTTAATATGCTCTTGGTCCTTATAGTGAATATAATTTTCTTCATGTCCCCTTTTCCTTAGTCAAATTAATCATCTAAACCCTGTTTCCTCTTATTTCCCTCCTCTTTCACCCACCCACGTTATCCAGGACAGATCAGCACTGTCAGTCTGGTTCCATCAGGACCCCTGTATCAACACACAGGAGCTACTACTGATGTCCATCTCGTGTCACACATTATAAATATAAGGCGTGCTTTAGTTTAAAGTAGCCACCAGGTGTAAGCAAGAGTTAAAAGACATTTGGTGGAGGTGGTGGTGGTAATGTGGGGGAGTGAGATGGTTTAGTGCAATGGTTCTCAACCTGTGAGTTGCAAACTCCTTGACAAACCACTATCTCCAAAATATTTAAGTATGATTAATAAAAGTAGTAAAATTACAGCTTTAAAGTAGCAACAAAAAATAATTTTATGGTTGTGGGTCACCACAACATGAGCAACTGTGGAGTCACAGCATTAGGAAGGTTAAGAACCACTGGTTTAGGGGGTAAAAGGCCTTGCCACTCAAGCTGGGTGTGGTGGCACACACCTTTAATCCCAGCGAAGGGAGGCAAAGGCAGGTGAGCAAGTTCCAGGACAGCCAGGGCTATTACACAGAGAAATCCTGTCTTGAAAAACAAAAACAAAAGCAGACAAAGAACTTGCCAAACTAAATGACCTGACTTCCAGTCTAGGGACTCACATAAAAAGCCAGATGTAATGGCATGAACTGTACTATAAATCCAGCACTGTACTGTAAAATGGGAAGCAGAGACAGGACAACGGGATGAAACCTGAGCCAGCTAGCATGAAATAATCAACACAGGAGAAACAAGACAGGCAAAGAGGCATGAATTGACTTTTTTCAATTAAAAAGAGAATGGTTTAAATTACTCATTTCATGTATAAGGGTATTTTGTCACTATGTATGCCTGGGCACCAGGTGTGTGCGTGGTGCCAACAGGAGCCAGAAGAGTGTGTCAGGTGTCCTGGACTGGAGTTACAGGAATAGTGAGCTGCCATGTTGGTGCTGGGAATCAAACCCAGGTCCTTTGGAAGAGCACTCTTTATCACTGAAGCATCTCTCCAGGCAGATAGAACTGACCTTTCCCTTTCTGTTTTAAAGAACATCCTTGAAAGTTGTCCTCTGATCTTAACATGCATACCATGGGGCACACGTGCACACACGATAAATGCAGATTTTCAAAGGACCAGGTATTTTTTTTTATTTTAATGAATTGCTTTGAGTTCCAACCTCTACTGACTGAAGAGGCGTGTGTTAACATAAATTATTAAAGCATAAGAGAAGATGGTCTCTCTTTTTAAAAAAGGTCCCACACAAAGTATAAGAAACAAAATACTGTGAAATCTGAAAAGTAATAGAGGGGAGGGAAGTACAAAATATCAGAACAGAAGAGTAGTTTATGTGAGGTCCTGAAGACTGAGGAAAGGAAGCATTGCAAAGGAAGTGGATGTTACTGAATTTTAAGATTCTCGTAGAATATGAACATATTTTAAAATGCAAATTATAGAAATCCTTTCTCTCAGATACTATCAGTTTTTACATAAAATACGCCCCCAACCAAGGTATAATTTAAATACATTCAAGTGAATCCATTTTCATGAGAGGTTCAACTGTGTTTTGTCAAGTGTGTAAAACTTTACACTCGACACTATAATCACAGCATAATGTTTTGCTCACCCCTTCCTCACACAATTCCCAACTATAGCCATAGGTAACCACTAACCAGTTGCTTCTAATTAAAGATTAATCTCTTCTAGTGTTTCACATAGAGGGAATCACAAAAGCAGTCTTTTGTGTCTTTTAAAAATTAAACATTGTGTATGAGATAGCTCCACAGGTATAATTAGCTCACTAATTTTTAATGGCATTGTCCAGCTTTGATCTATAAACATTCTGTCAAATCTTTTGGTTGCTAGTCTCTCCACCCTCAGCAACAGTTAGGAGTGGAACTAATTGGTCATGAGATGAAGTTAAAGACCCTTTTGCTCTATGAAACTGTTATCTGTTTGTATATAATCTGCTCTGTTGTAAGCCTCACATTCATATGAATTCCAGTTGCTTTACATATTTAACATTACCACTTCTTTCTCAAAAAGCCATGATACAGATACAGGATCTAGATGATCCACACATTAATACAGCTACCATTTCACTCAACTCAGAAAGCTTTACAATTGACACCTACTGATATCAAAAGTAAACCAACAATACAAAATGCATTTGGCCGAGTAGATGTTAAAACACATTTACTAAAAAACCATTAAATCCTAACAAGTTTAACAATCAATTGGTTAACAAGTTAACCACTGAGTTCTAATTTAGTGGTAGAAACAGTGGTTATGATCTAAGTAGCCAGCTGCCCAACATCCTTACCAGTACCTAATCTGCCTCCTTAAAGAGGTTTCTTACTGCAGTAGACAACAGTTAATATAGAGGCCCACAACTAGTCAAAGTGTGCAGAATAAATGGGCATGAAATGTTTAATCCCAAGTTGAGTTATCTGTATTACCCACCCCTATGTGCAGCCAGGGCTGTTACACAGAGAAACGATATCTCAAAAAACTAAACAACAACAACAACAAAGTTTGTTTACTCCTAAAAGTTCATATAATAGCATAGAGAAGCAATGATTTTTCAAATAATTTATTGGAAAAGAACCTAAGTTTACTTTTTAAATTAATGGGCAAAGTCCTAGATCATCTAAAATACCAAAACCCATTAGATGCTGTTATGGTTTATGGTTAGTTTTAGTTGTAAACTTGACCCAATGTAGAACTGTAGGGGCATATTTCTCCCGAAAGTTGGGAGGAGCTAAGGTGGGAGGAGTAAGGAGAGGAAGAAGAGAAGGAGGGAGGAACAGAGAGAGGGGAACATGGCTGCGGATGCGGACCACAGTCAAAGGTAGTTGATATATCTAGGTTGGGTATTGGGTTACACCTCTAATTGTGTGGGCATCTTGTTATTAGAGCATTAACAAATAAATAAAGCTATTGGATAATCTTTAAACATTAGAGTCTTATTTCTACCGGATACCGTGTGGATGGTGGGATGGTCTGGGCTCAGCCTAGCCTTGTGGAGACTTCGTGGAAGATTGGCAGAGCCATCACCCAAGTTGGTGTCTCGTGGGTGGCTGGGCAGGTGTCTCTGGCTGCCCTGAGTTGGCGGCCCTATGGCTACAGTGAAAATACGCAGCCATGCAGCCGCTGCTCGTGGCCTCAGGCCTAGGCTAGTCGGGAAAATGGTGGCTGATTAAAAACAAGCCAGATTGGGTGCTGCCGTTTTTAAATATCTCCCCCAACATAGAATCATCTGGGAAGTGAGTTTCAATGAAAGAATGTTTAAAGCAAGTTGGGAAAGGGGATGGGGGTGGAAGTGAGAGGATTACCTTAAGAGAAGTGGGAAGACCTATCCACTGAAAGTAGCACGCGTTCTTATAGAACCCAACGCCACCAGCCCAGAGATGACACCACTCACAGTGGACTAGATCCCATCAATCACTAATAAAGAAAATGCTCTACAGGTCTGTGTACAGCCCAATCTTATGGAAGCATTTTCATAATTAAGGCTCCCTTTTCTCAGATGATTCTAGCTTGTGTCAAGGTGACATAAAACTATCGAGTACAGAAGGGAATCTTGACCTGTACAGGAGTAGAGAGAATTAATGAGTGGCAAAAGTGGAAAATGGGCTTTAGCACATACATGCCCGCTCTCTGCTCCGACCGTGAGCGACCTGCTGCTTCAAGCTTTGCCATCCGGGCTTCTGTGACGGACTATAGCCTGAACTGTAAGCTAAAATAAACCCTTTCACACCCGAGTTGTTTCTGTCAGTATTTTACACTTGCAATAGGAAACAAAACTACACATGGTTTGAATCTGAAATGTTTCAGAAGGCTCATTTGCTAACTGCCTGTTGACAGGTTTGGGAAGTAACTGGACTTAATTTTTAGGATGGTTTTACTGCTAGTTTAATCTACCCTGCCCCTTTCTTTTACCGGGTCTTTAAGTTACATTGTATTAGTGTGGATGTACTCTGCAGGTCCACTGCGGACACTGGAGACGCTGAGACCAAGACCCCTGGAGGTCATCCTCTGGTTACTCTGTACTGGATGGCTTATTTCCTTATTTCCTCCCATTAAAGAACCCTGTTTACCCCTATTCTTAGAAAAAGTCAGTCTTCTGACATTTGGAAAACTCCCCAGGTAAAGGCTTCATGAGGCAAGAGGAGAAGATGAAAAGCCGGAGGAATCAATAAATAGCATCTCCTAGTACTCGGCAGCAAAGTTCTGAGATTTCACCTTTGGTTTTAATAGATAATCTGTGTGATTGGTTCTTGAGGATCTTGAATCAATTCAATGATGGATTCATAATTTGAGGGCATCACTAGGAAAATGTCAGGGAAGGATTTATCTTGTTCCTGGATTTGCACTTTTTATTCCAACCTCACCCCTTTCTTCTTCCTGGATGCCATGAAGTGAGCACCTCTGCTCTGCCACATGCTTCATGACATAATGTTCTGCCTCACCTTGACCCTAGTATGGCTAATCATGAACTAAAACCTCTGAAAACGTGAGCCACAGTGAACCTTTCTTCCTTTAACTGATTTCTCCTGGTTATTCTGACATATGAAAGTCAAGTCCGACTAACAACAGATGCCTACGCTCCGTTCCAGGAACCCGAAGGCTCTTTGGAAACTGGTGAAGTTGTCTACTGGGCATCTAGTGGAGTCTTTTCCAATATTATCAAATTTACCATGTCCAAAGTAAGACTTGTCATTTTTCCTATCGCAACAGTCCCCTCTCTTTTTGTCACAAATCCTCTATGAATAGTGAGACCAGCACTTCCTCTACCTTAGAAACTTGAGAGGCACTTTGGTCTCATCCATCCATGCTTCTTCAGTCATTCAGTCACGAAGACCTGCCCAAACAACTCTATAATCTAGTTAAATAAAAAAAAAAATCTACTTTTCCCCTCACCTAATTACTTCTTCCCTTGGCACTGATCATGTACTGTCTAGTTCATTCCCAAACCCTCGTGTCTCTAGTGTTAGTTCATTCTCCAATCTTTTTGATTACAAGTCATGGATAGCTTGACCCTTTCCCCTTCCCTTTCTGTAAAGTCTATTCCTTAACATACTATATACACAACTTACTTTACCTTCCTCTCCTGGCTTTTTCATGTCTCTTCTTGTATTTTTTTCTTTCTGGTATATCTTTTAGGTTCTCAAGTGCACCATATTGTCTTCTTAGCTGTTTGGCACAATCTTTTATTTTATGCTCAGCTTATGACTTCTCCAGTCTTACCTTGTGCAGTCAAGAAATCATCCCTAAATCCTGTGTTCTCACATCTCATTCTCCCCCCAGACTTATATCACTGTCTGTGTATGCCTCCAACCTTCTCAGAACTCTAATGTAGGCATACTTTTGGGGCTACTTTATTGGATTCTTATAGATATATCACCATTCTCCACACCAATCCCTTCCAATGCTCCAATACTATATAGGTGAAAAAGAAAGTTAGAGGGGAAAGAGGCATAGATCTCTTTAGAGTATTTCCTGCTGATTAGGGGCATTGAGTTCAGCAGGAACAGGGGCATCTACCTGGGGTATTGCAGCTTTTCTCAGGGGTCTGGCATTTATACCCTCTCAAAAGTTCTCAGAACATCATATGTCACATACTCGCAGAAACTATTTTTGAAGCTGGCAAAAACACCTTTGCTAGAGCACATGGTAAATCATAATCACCTGTTGTGACTCACCCTCTTATCCCACACCTGGGATTAAAGCAAAAACATATTCACATAACAAAACTAGGTTTTTAAAGAAACCAAAATTCTCTTTACATTCTAAACCTTAGAATATCGTGTGTGTGTGTGTGTGTGTGTGTGTGTGTGTGTGTGTGTGTTGTGGGGTGGAGAGAGGTAGGGATAATGTCTTGTATACTGTATGGAAGCATGCCTGTTAGCAAAAGGCAAGAAGTAGAAGGTGGCAGTTCCAGTAGGAAGACTGGAACTCTGGGAGACAGTCAGGGGCAGGGGCAGGAGGCAGTCAGATTGGGAGATTTTGCCCTGGACTTGGAGGAGACCAACAAATGAAACTGAGAAGAGGTAACTAATCATGTGGCAGACACGGACTAGAATAAATGGGTCATATAAGTTACAAGCTAGTCAGGGAAGGAGCCAAAGCTTATGGCTTAGGCATTTATTTATAAATAATTAAGTCTCAGAGTAGTTATATACTGGGAACAAAGAGGCCAAGGAGAAAAGCTCCTGGCTACAAGGGTGTCACTCTTGTAGCCTGGCCTAATTAATTAATATCTGTTCCACAGCACATAGCCAATGAATACTTTGCATATAGTACATGGATAAGAAATAACTTTGGGTTTAGATCTGCAGTTCAGTTCTGGTTTGGCCACTTATTATGATCTTCCTTTAATCTTTTCTAAACCTAACTTCTTCCCCACTCCCAACCCTGACTAAGCCCGAACCTGCAAGAATAGTACCTATCTTGAAGTTGTAAGACCTATTACTATATGCAAAAAATCAAAACACCCCTCAAACAAAACAAACAAACAACAACAAAAAAAAACCCACCATATAACCTAACAAAAGCAGGTGTTTGCTTTAAGACTCCAGAATGAAAGACCAAATCTAATTCAAGGTCAAAAGAAAAAAAACTTGAACCAGAAACTTAAGTCCCACTTTAGATTTGGACACGGACACACACACACACACACACACACACACACAAACCAAAAATCTTTTAAAATATACTAGGCCCACCCAGATATCCCAGAAGGCACTATTTCAAACTTTAAGCAAACTCTCAGTTTATTAGCAACCTTAACTGTATGTGCAAACACATATGTCTGTATCCAACCTTTTGTGAAATGATTATCTAGATTAGGCTAATCTCCATTAGATTAGGTTGAAATGAGAAGATCCACCTTAATGGTGGACAGCATCATGACTAGACTCAATAGAAGGTAGAAATAAAGCTGAACACTAACATTCACTCTCTGCTTCCTGGCGGCAGATGCAATGTGACCAGCTGTCTCAAGCTCCTACTGCCAGGGACTTCCCTGTTAAGACTGTTCCCTTCAATTCTGAGTCAAAATAAACCCCTTTTCCTTTACATTGTTTTGTCAGGGTATTTTGTGTACAGAAAAAGTTACTAAGACAGCATATCTAAATGTTCCAAGACTCATGTTGAAATTGTGAGAAATTAAAGTGATACAGACTACATATGACCATAAGGTGTTTGAGAAGATTATAAAAGGCTCCTCCTTTGAATAGATTAAACTGTTTCTCAATAATAAACTAATGGTTTGTTTCCAGATTGGGTCTCTTGTCAGAGCCAGTTTGAAGTTATCTCTTGTATTACCTCTCTTCCTATGTGATGCTCAGTGCCACACCAGGACTCTATAGGGTCTCTGTCATCAAGGCCCTCATCAGATACAACCCCTTAGCATTGGACACTCCTAGCCTTTAAAACAGTGAGATGAATAAACCTTTAGTTTCTATAAGCTACCAGTCCCTTTACTGTTAGAAAAAAAAAAAAAAAAACCCAAAAAACAAAAAACAAAAAAAAAAAACAGACTAAGACAATATAATATAGACAATATTATGTACAAACAATATTATAATACAGACAAAATAAGACAATGAATTCCTGGAATTCATAGGATGCAATCATCTCGGGGAGTCATGACTTAGCCTTCCATAGTGCCCATACTTGCAAATCAGCATATAGTCTCTCAGTATCCATGGAGGAATAGTACCAATATACCCAAAGTATAGTCAGGATGCCAAAATTCATGGGCTCTCAAGTCTCTTATAGAAAAAGGTGAACTATGTACATGTAACCTATGTATGTTCTCACATATACTTTTAAATTATCTTTATTTCTATTAGTAATATGCAAGTGCTATATAATTAATTTTAAACTATATTGTTTAGATAATAATGACAAGGAAAGTCTTCATGCTCAGTAATCACTGAGCTACATTCCTAAGCCCTATGTGACACATTGTTGGCTGTATCTGAGGTTATAGAGCACAAAGATAACAGCACAGAGCTATTGTTAAAGTCCAGGCACCATGTTTTGAATAAAATAAGGTGAACTCTGTACTGTACAAAGCAATACAACCTGCTCCCCCTTCTCTCCCCCCTCTCTCTTGTTCTCTCTCTTGTTCTCCCCCCCTCCCCTTTGGCTTTTTAGAAACAAGGGTTTCTCTGTATAACAGTCCTGGATGTCGTGGAACTCACTTTGTAGACAAGGCTGGCCTCAAACTCATAGAGATCCACCTACTTCTTCCTCTAGAGTGCTGAGATTAAAGGTGTGTACTACCACACTAGGCAATTTGAATGTTTTCATTTATTAATTTAACTCTCAAAGTAAAACAATGAGTATCAGTCAACAGGATTATAACTCTTCTTACTAGTCATAGAAGAAAATAAGCCAATAAGAGACATGGTGTCTCTTTGTCTTCCTCCTTTGAAATTTGGAGTACTATTACTGACAGGAAGTGGCCCTCTACAGAGCAATTACCAAAACCCCCAGGGTTTAAAGATGGGAGGTTAGAGGAGTGGGAGTGATTTCCTTCTCCGTCACACCAGCAAACACTCAGGGGTCCTCTCTTCTTCTCTGTGTGTCCCGCCCTGGAGAGGAGGTACTAGATGACAATGCTAAGTTTGAACAATGCATGCACAGAACTAAGGAAGCTGGGATGGGATATCTGTCTATTGTTATGCTTAGCCCAAAAGTGTTCTGTAATATTCACTACTAGAAATGTCATAATTAACATACATATGGTCATTCATTCTCTTAGTAAAATTACTTGACTCAGTGAATACTGAAGGCATTTTAGAAGGTCTACAAAAATTGAGCTGACAGATACATATACTCCTACCATGGGCAAAACAAGGTGACCTACTGCTTTCTTGAGTGCCCTTTATGTGGTCTTTAGTGTCTTTTTTTTTTTTTTTTTTTTTTTCATTTTTGTACGTTTTATTGATTTTGCTGTTTAAATGCCCCCACTGGGATTGAGGGGTCATGCTGAAGTATACCTAAGTGGAAGAAGAGGCTAGGGAAATAAATAACTCTGTTGGTAAACTATTTGCTGCCTAAGCAGGAAAATCTGAGTTGTGATCTCCACCGTCCATATAAAAACCAGAGTGGCAGAACATGCTTGCAATCTCAGTGCTGGGGAATACTGTATGACACTATCCCTGGGAAGATGAGAACAAATATCTACTTGTCCCAGACAGGGAACCAATGACAGACCAAGTTCAGATACTACCAAAGTCCAACTTGATGAACTAATGAGTTTTACTGGGGTGACTTATAGGAATAGGGGTGAGGGCTTACTCATAATAAGACCACAAATGACTTAAAGACAGCTAAGCTACATCACCAAAAGCCCATGCAAGCATGAAGGCTGGAAACCAGGAGCACAATGCACAGTCTACAAAGCAGAGTATCCTTTCCTTGTAATCCATTGGCCTGAGCCTCTTACAAACAGCTGTGCTGATGTATGCTTCTTTCAGGCAGCTAGGCTGTTCTGAGTCTCTTTAACAGGCCAGCTGGTCTGAGAGTCTTTCAGGTACTGCTTGTCTTGAGAATAATTCTTAGTCTTTACTGTTTGTATACTCTTGGAGAATCTGGTCAGTTTCAGGGACTTCCAAAAGCTGTTTTGATTTACTTCATATCTAATGAGCTTCCATGCAGGCTGAAGTGTTTCCCCTCCTCTTAGAACATCCTGTTGTTCCTTTTTCTTTTTACATCCTATGTCTTAAGAAGGTTCCCTCCAAAATGGAACAAAATATTTTGAACCTCCAAAATGGAAGGTTTTAATCTCAGGAAACTGCTGTACGATGTGGAAGGACAGACAGGAAGATCCTTAGAACTTGCTGACCAGTCTAGTCAGTCTCTGAGTTGTGAAAGAGATCCTGTCTAAAAAGCTCAAAAATAAAAATATACAAATGTAAAGGTCTAAGCTGTATCTTACAGAGAAAACAGAAGTGTCAAAAAGCTGCACTTAAGCATGAATTAAAGGTTTTTTTTTTTAAGCTCGATGTTACCAAATCAATAATATAATTTAAGGTATTTTTAAACTGAAACACAAAGAGCAGTTACAGTCTATTTACAAAAGCTCCTATGATCCTAATGCTAGGCTTCTCCTAACGAAATAGCTGGCAACTTATGTTAATAGTGATTTTATAGAACATAACTAGAAATAATTATTTTGTGCTCTAGTTAAAGTTCTGCTGCTGTGATAAACACTCTGACCAAAAGCAATTTAAGGGATGAAAGAGTATATTTCAGCTCACAGGTCACTGTCCATCACTGGGAAGTGAGGGCAGGAACTCAAACAAGAACCTGAAGCAGAAACCATTAAGGAACACTGCTACTTGGCTGAATGAATGAAAAAAAAAAAATATATATATATATGCATATATACACACACATATATATGTGTATATAAAATTTTCCACTAATAAACATTTATGTAAAGAAAAGATCTAAATGCTGTTGTTTTAATTAATTTTTTACAGAGCTAGGGATAGAATCTGAAAATTAGCATAACAAATGAAATCACTTCACAGGTAAAATCTAACGACTAAGTTTGTTTGATTCCCTGGGATCCATGTGTCCATGTAGTAGAAGAAAAGAAGCAACTCCTGAATGTTGTCCTCTCATTACCACACACATTTACCTGGGTCTTACCTGGGTGTATGTAAACACACACACACACACACACACACACACACACGAAAGAGATAATTTATTTTTAAAAAGTCAAGAAAAGAAATTAAGCACCTACATTTATAAAATAAGAACTTTCATGGAACAGAAACAGAAGAATCCTTCCATAATATTATTTCTGCATCTAAAGCTCAAAGCAATTTTGGAATCACTACTTGGTGAAAAATACTAGAAATACTTTCATTAAAACTTATAATTCTTTAACCCAATCTGAAAATACCAATAAAGCTACTTAACAACTGTGCTGGTTAATATTTTGTCAACTTTACATAAACTAAAATCATCTGGGAAAAAGGAACCTTGAGGGGTTGCCTCTTTCAGACTGGCCTGCAGGCAGGCCTGTGGTGTAGTTCCTTAATTGATCATTGATGTGGGAGGGTCCAATCCACAATGGACATTGCCACCCCTAGACAGGAGGTCCTGGACTCTATGAGAAAGCAAGCTGTGGGAGCCATGAAAGGCAAGCCAATAAGCAGACATGGTTTCTGCTTCAGTTCCTACCTCCCCTCGGTGACAGACTGTGACATACATTCAATCTGAAATAAACCTTCCTCCCCAAGTTGCTACTGGTCAGCGTTTTCTCGCAGCAACAGAGAGCAAACGGGACAATGATACAACAAAACAAGATGGCGACAAGCTAGAAACGTCTAGACTAGAGTTATCATTTCTGCATAATCTAATTAAACAGCAAAAGCTAAGGGAATTAACTGAAAACCAATCAGACATGAGATTTCCAAGAGCAGAGGCAGTTGGTTACCTGTGAGTTCAAGGCCAGCATAACCTATATTGAAAGTTCCATGCCAGCCAAAACTATATAAAAAGATCCCATCTCAAAATCAAGCAAAAAGACAAAAAACAATCAACCAACTGAACAAGTAAACAAAAATGTACAAGAACTTTCAATTGAGGACACATTTAAAGTAACTTTAAAAGTCTGGATACGGTGGCACATACCCGTAGTGCCAACAACTGGGAGACTCAGGTAAGGGGATAACTTAAGTCTAGACAGGGCAACACAGCTAGACCCCCAAAACCCCCCCAAAATAAAACAAATAAAAAACTCAAAAAATAACTTACAGTATCTTTGCTCGTATATATATATATATATATATACACATGTATATGTATATATATACATATATGTGTGTATATATACATATATATCAAAATAACAAATGTTTATGTTCATAGGTATTATGAACAAACATGCTTATATATTTCAGTTCAATTTTCCTTAAACACATACCTGAAAAGACATAAAAATAACGTTTAGTCTATCAACATCCCTGGCTTTGAGTATTTTTAAAAATACTCAATAAAGCGATGTCTATCATTTCATTAAGCGTTAATTATAGAAAAGAAAAAATAAGCTTGGTAGTGTTGCACACCTTTAATGCCAGCACTCGGGAGGCAGAGGCAGAGGCAAAGGCAGGCGGATCTCTGAGTTTGAGGCTAGCCTGGTCTGCAGAATGAGTTCCAGGACAGCCAAGGCTACACAGAGAAACTTGTCTTGAAAAACAAAACAAAAAATGAAAAAACAGAAAGAAAAAAAAGAAAAGAAAAGAAAAAAGAAGACAAGAGACATCACTGAGTCCCCAGGAAGAGGTAGAAAAGCAGCAAGCAAGATGGTTTAGTGAGTAGAAGTGCTTGCTGCCACATGTGACCACCTAGATTCACACAGTAGAAAGAGAGAATCACCTTCTTCTGACCTCCACAGCACACTATGGCACATGTGCTCCCCTCCATAAATAAATTGTAGGTGTAAAAACATTTTAAGGTAGAAAAGATATTACTGAATCTTAAAGATACTGGGTGCCTGTTTATGACACAAGAGGGTGCCACTAACATATGACTTTTATGTAGCATATACTCAATGCCAAACACAGAGGTTCACAGCATAGCTGACAGCCAGTTGTAAATAGCTACTTTATAATCAGCCACCCCACTGCCTATAAAGCAGAACAAGTATCTGTTTAATAAATAGCCTAAAATTCTGTCAGGAACCAAAGACAATGATTAGTGTCTATATTCATTAAAATTCACTTTTAAGGTCATTTAACTTTTTTGTGTCTGTTTCTATGATTTCTCTACTACCAGTGGTGTCCTGCGAATATTAAAAAAGTGTCTTTCAGAAATTAAGATATGGAATTCTTCTAGAACTAAAGATCTGATATCATTTAAAGCTAGATACCCTCTTTTCTATTTCTAAGTATTTTTTCATTTTTATTAAGTATTATATCACATATTACATGCTATAAAATACACTGCATCACACCTATTCCATTTCACCAAAGCCCACTAATACTATGTCTGACAGTTCTTTTTCTTTGCCTTAATGAACTGATAGATGTACACAGTGGTCACTTTTAATGAGCAAGCATATACCCACTGACTCAGAGGTCAGGAAATATCTCAAACCACATCTCCACATAAGATTTGTCTTGGTCTTGTTTGGCTTTGAAACAATTCTTGCTGGCCTGGAACACTCCACATAAACCAGAATGGCACCAAATATAAGAGATCTGCCTGATGCTTCGCTTCTTCCCAGTGCTGGGATTAAAGGCCTGCCAAACCATGCCCAGCATCTACATAGATAAATAAACCCAAACTCCATCCTCAGGCTCTACAAAGGTCACTCTGGCTTAGGTCTTGGTAAGCTCTTCTGCTACCTATTTAGTTTGTTCCAGCTTTTCTAACTTAAAGAATAACTTCTTGTTACAGAAGTTAAAAGATAAAAAGTTGAAACAACGTCTTGCTATTTCTTAGTATTATGTTCCTAAGACACTCTAAAAGTCTCACTTGTCTTCTGGTAATATCCTAAGACGCTCAAAACCCCCTCTTCTACTATTATTAGAACAGCAACAAAACTACCACCCAGCGCCAATAGGAGTGACTAAGAGATTTGAGACAACAAAGAGGGTGAGGAATTTCACTATAATTTCCACCAACTACTACACCCCCCATCAAATTCATTGACATTGTTATTTAAGCTCTTTTTTCAATACTTAGAATGACCATGTGGATATAAATATAATCCTAGGTTTAGTCTGAACTCTTCTTTACCACCATAACCAGAATGTTTCATAAGTTTTTCCTATAAAAAGTTGGGTGAGGTGGCAGAGATGGCTCGTGGTTGAAAGAACTTGCTGCTCTTGCAAGAGGATCAAGTATGTATGGCGGTTCAGAACTGTTAACTCCAATTCCGGAGGATCTAAGGTCCTCTTCTGATGTCCAAGGGGGCATGCACTCACAAAGGGGCACATACATACACTGAGGTGTATATGTAAGATTAAAATCTCAATATAAACAAATTAAATGCTGCCAATCTTAAGCTAGACACTTACTAGATCTTAATGTTTCTTAAAGTCAAGGTCTTAAAGTCTTCTTAAAATCAAAAACTGCTTTTCCTAGTGTTTTTAATATAAAACCCAGGATGACATAGCCCTTACCACCAAAGATTCTGTCAAGAATCTACAGATGGCTAGCATTTTTTCTTTCTTAGTGGTCCTAAATTAAGTTTAAAAATCAAATGCCAAATTAAATTTAACAGATGCTCTAGCTTAGAAAATAAACTTTCAAAAAGTGCTGGGATACGTGACGTCTTAAATCATAACTAGCTTGCTTCTATAGCAATAATGAAAGCCTTAATTAAGAAAATATCACTTAGACACCTTTTGATAAATATGCTAACCAGATTTTTATAACCAAATAGTATGTTTCTATACATGTATATGTATACATGTTTCTATACATGTATATGAATGAAAAAAATGAGGACATGACTACTCCGAGGCATGGGTGTGGAGAAGGCTTATTTAGATTTGATGGGGAGGGTCAGCCAGCCACAGGCGTCTAAAAGAGTCTACACTGAGAACAGCCAGCAGGCTGAATGGGCCATGAGAGAAGAGGGATGGGGGAACAAAGCAAGAGGGGAAGAGAAGGGGAGTGGCAGGCACACCGAGAGGGGAGCCAGGGACTGAGCAGCCAAGAGCTAGCCAGGAAGCCTAGAGGGTGAGGAATCTGAAGCTGGAGGAAGGGAAGTGGAAGCCCAGCCCCTGGAGGAGAGAGGTTTAGGGCAGGGAGTACGTGAGAAGGGCGGAGAAGGGCCTGGAGCGAGACATGTCCTAGGTTCTGTGATCCAACTTGTTTAATTACTGGGTCATTTCTGTGGCAGAGATATTTTTCTCCTCTTATGTGTGAAGTTGTTGTGAGACGCTAGGGTGCCCTGACAGGAACTATTTTCCCAGCTCTCCTTATAGCCATCTGGTAAATCTATATGACTTGTTTACATTAATGTAATGTAACAGGAACTGATAGATGCTATAGTTTTTAAGAAGCACAGTCTCTAGACATAAAGGGAATGCTCTCACTGAAATGGTGACTGTGCCTAGGGATAACTAAGTACTGCTCTTCAACATTTACCTCTCCTCAGCAGCTCAAACATCGCACAAGTTAAATGCTCATTTGAATGTACTTGAAAAAACTACTGTCACTGAATTCCAATAGATCTGCCACACCAAAAAATTAAGTATAAACAAAAATCTGTGATTGTTGCATGAGTTTAGTATTTGTTGATGGGTCTGTGATAAGCAGACACTGCCAGCTGCACACCCTGGACTCAAAAACACTTCACAAGGGTCACTGTCTTAGATGCATGGAAAACTTTAAGACTATAACAAAACTCCCCACCCCAGGCAGCTTACATTCTAGTCTAGAGCTGGCACAATAGCAGACTAAAACCTGTCAATTGTCATGTGAAAACTTACTAAACACGACTTGCTGAATTTATAAAGGACTTGTACTGCGTAGAATCTCTACGACATAATGTTACAAAGTCTAGCTGGTGTTCCCATTAGAAAACAGTGTTCTAGCTTACTGAGGAAGGATAAACAGTATAGTCTCAGTTACAATCCAAGGCATAAAAGGAAGCCAGAGAAGACTGCTAAGGCAGTGAAGGAAACATCGACGTAAGAATACATGGCCAAAGTAGCAAACAAAAATTCCACTGAGAGCTTTAAATGGAAACTTTTTCAGACAGTGAAGAACTTGTATAGCAATATGATTTATAGGAACACACCATATGGAAAACAGTGAGAATTAGAGATGATGAACCAGCATGAATGAACCCCCGTCTCCTCCAAATGTAGCTTTACTTCTTGGTAAATTTCTAACAGGAAATCACCATTCAAAAATTGGGTAAACTACAAACATTTCTTTGTGCAGCATCATCTAAAATGTGGCAGAGATGAGGCCAGTATAATTTGTTACTACTAATTCATCTAAGAATACATAACACAATTTAGATACCAGAGCAATATTTCATATTAGCAATATGAATCAGAGACTCAATTTGAGTACAAGCTCTATGTGTTCATACATAAGTATGCTATGTATACACAATTACACAGGATGAGGAGCTTGATTATAAACAGACAAACTATATACATAGTATATGGGCCTAAACTTATAGAAGGCAGCATGAGTAAATAAATCATTTTTTTTGTATGATTCAATGTTAAATTTAGACAGGAAAAATTGCTGACTGGGAAAACATGCTAATAACTGTCTTTGTTAATCTGAGCTAGGTATTTATATAGAATCCTTGTACCATTTCCCATGATAAAACTCACAAACAATAGCACCTGAGCAAAAAGCTTCTTCCATTCAAACAAAAAGTAAGTCAGATGGTGGTTGATGTCGCTAATTCCACCACTAGGAAGCAGAAAGCAAAGGCCAAAAGAATAAAAACCTGGAGGCCAGCTGGGGTTACAGAGCCAGTTACAGGCTAGTTTGGTCACACTGTAAAATGGTGTACAAACAAACAACAGAAACAAACAAAGAAACAAACAAACAGAAACAAAAATTTTAAGTGAATATTTTTCTTTGCTCCCAGTTAAAATACATGATTTAAAATAGAAGGAAAAGGAAAAGACCCTCCTTTTCTACCACTGTTTCTTATTCCCAAGGAATACAGGTCTTGATTCAAGTCCCAGTTATGCTAAATCACAAGTACGCTTCTCTAGTGAGTCTATCCTCAGTTGCTCCAGCTATGTCCTCCATGATCTTTCTGCATATGTGCAAACATATTAAAAACATTCACATTAAATATGGTAATTCCTGTTACGTATTAGTATCCTAAAAACCTGTCACAGGTTTTTTTTATTACTCAATGACTAGGAATGGGTAGAAAACAGAAAAGGTAAAATAAAGAGGAAAATTATAAATTCTGCATCACATCAAGTCATCTTATTCTTTGAAGCTTCACTCTTTCCTGCAGGGTTAGAGTAGGGGATCAAGCTTACTGAGCATGTGGGAGAGAGAGAGACACTTGGGAAACTTCTTTACTTAGGCTTACCATGAGTTTTGGTGATTCTTAACAAGTGAAGGGGCTGCAAAGGTAGGAAGGGAGTAGCAGAGTAGACAATAGGTTATTCTACCTCATGCTTAATCTACTTGCAATTTTAGTTTTTTCCTAGGAAATCTATTCTGAAGACAAAGGTAAAAACTTCTAATATCCATGGTTGTTGTATTTAAAATATTAATTCTTTGTTTAAAAAAAAATACCCTTAACAAGTGGTTTACATGTTCTCAATTAAAAAACAAAAACCAAGAAACAAACCACTACATTTGGGCCAGTATGACTGTTCAGTGTGTAAAGCTGCTTATGTAACCTGGTGAGCTAAGAGGTAGGAGGAGGAAATCCACTCCACAGGTTGTCCTCTGACCTCCTGACACGTGCTGTGGCAGGGATAGCAGGAATTCACATACACAAACTAACCAAATCTTTTACAAAGTAAATCTGAATTTTAATGACAGTAGCTATTTTCCTGTTAACAGGGTAGCAAAGTCCACATCCAAATGGACACGACTATGTGATTGTGTGATAACTGATATCACAGCCAACTACTTCAAAGAAAAGGTAAGAAGTCAATTTCCTAATACTGCCACATAAATATGAAGCTTTAAAAACGTTTGTATTTAACTGTGTCTATATAAGTGCTATGCACCCCGACTATTCTAGTCACAAGCTTCTGTAATGAATAGACAACATTAATAAATCCAGGCTTCTGATTAGACAGTTCAATCGATTCACTTGAGGCTAAATCTATCTGGTATAAAGGGACTTAGTAAAAAGTTGAGAAGTATCACAAACTTAATAGCATCAAAAATCTAAAAATATTGTAATGGATTACCACACTAAAACCATCTACCAATTTATAAAATTTACAACAGTCACATAATCACAGCCAATTTTACCAACTGTGAATCCCTAGAAAGCTGCAGTAAGGTTGCAACATTTTTATAATCAAAATTAGCATCGTTTTGTCACATCATAGGGTAAGTGTCCATTTAATGGGTGGAGTAACATTGAATTTTGGTTGAGAAGATTCACTGCAAAGTCCATAGCTCAAATTTTATTTTACCATTTTATTGTAAATTTTTTTTTGTCAAAATCACAAAACCTCAATAGCAGCAAAAATAACATTTTACACATTTATACAATGCTAAATGTTATCAGAAACCAGCTGGCTCAACAACCTCTTACCTAAGAAGTTCACTAAATTGACAAAACTATGGACCTGGTCATTGCCAAGTGGAATCAGATACACTAATTAAAAAAAAAATTGCATGTTTACAAAAGTTCACCATGCTTTACTTCTTTCCTCATTATACCACATTTCCTTCTCTGCTCCTTTCCAGATCTTTGAATCCCATTACTTTTACATTAGATAAGGAATCCTTATCTGTAAAAGACTAATCATGGGAGAACAAAGGTTACATATGTAGGCTATCAACTCCACCTCACTCTAATGCCCCTGAATGCCAAGAAACTGAAATTTATTTAAAAGAAAGACAAAAAGAGACAGAGACAGAGAGACTGAGAGAGACAGGGTGGGGAGAGAGTGAACATGCGCTGAAGTAACTTAAGACCCTACACTTTTAGGAATACAGAAAATTGAAAAACAGACAATTGAAGTTTCAGTGGTCAGTACTTTTCTTCCTGCAACCCACCCAAAAAAACCCAGCAGATGTGTCCCAAGAAGTATGCATCCCTTTACACATATCACAGCAAATCTCTGTCCTTTCATCCTAGGGAGAAACAAACCTAAATTGTAATTCTGTCAGTTCTCTCATGATAAATTTCCAAATGTATTTCAGATGAAAACCAAGATTCTTTTTATAACCCAAACTTTCTATATTCATTAAAACTGTTTAAAAAGAAAAAGGTTCTGCTTACAACCAAAATGTTAAAAGTGTAAGAAATATTCCTTTAAAATAATTTTTCCTAGCTGGGCAGTGGTGGCGCACGCCTTTGATCCCAGCACTTGGGAGGCAGAGGCAGGCGGATTTCTGAGTTCGAGGCCAGCCTGGTCTACAGAGTGAGTTCCAGGACAGCCAGTGCTACACAGAGAAAGCCTGTCTCGGGAAAAACAACCAAACAAAAACAAAACAAAACAAAAAAAAAAAACAAAAAACAAAAACAAAACAAAAAAAAAACCCAAAACAACAACAACAAAAAAAA
Organism: Arvicanthis niloticus; assembly: GCF_011762505.2. Classification (NCBI taxonomy): domain Eukaryota; kingdom Metazoa; phylum Chordata; class Mammalia; order Rodentia; family Muridae; genus Arvicanthis; species Arvicanthis niloticus. The sequence goes on from NC_047678.1 coordinate 44,621,524, forward strand.
CCTTTCCTAAGACTAGTTTAACTTCAACTATAAAGACCTTTAAAATTCACATTTGCAAGACTTTCAAATTCCTTCAGAAAACTTTGAGAGCAAAGAAATTGCCATTATTTAATTTTAATCTATAAAAAAGCACTAATTTTTATTAACTTTGGTAAAAATACACGTAAATGTCTGTTTTATGAAACACATAAAATGTGGATTAAAAAAAAAACAGCCCATAGTTATAGTCATATGGTTATAACTCAAACCCCACCTGTGATACAATTCAAAGATTACGTCTTTGGCTGATGAGATGGCTGATTGGTAACAATGAGTTCAGTCCCAGAACCCACATGGTGAAAGGAGAAAATGGACTCCTGAAGACTGCCCTATTACTCTCCCTCCCCCACCCCAGTAAATAAATAAATGAGTGAGTGTGAAAGTCTTTTTAAAAAAAATCTTTACTGTGGATTACTATAAAACAGCCCCTTGACTCAGGAACATTATATCACCTATAAGAGCCACAGAAAGAAAGAGTTACAATTTTGTGAGAAATGTGCTTGGTCATATGAACTTTGTAGGACACAAAGGAAGACAGTATTTTACCAGACTCTTGTTACGTGGCTTAATGACAATGGATTTTTGATCATGTTCAAACAGTCAGTCTTCTGTATCTCTTCCTTAGGGTTATGCTAATTTGAACTATTTCTAATCTCTACCTCAAATTAGCCAAAACCCCAAGCCACCCAGTACTTCTAGGATTAGTAGAAGGAGCTGTTCCTACATTCCCAGTAGATGACGGTAAAAGGCAGTATAAGATGCTGTGTTATCATTTCACAGGCAGCAAAACTGTCTCATGGTATCTTCCAGTCTGGTTTGCCATACACAGCTGATACTGAATTTGCATTTTCCCCCTTCTATTTTTGTGACAAGGTAATAGTAAATGGTTTAGGCTGGCTCTGAATTCCCAATTCTCCCATCCCACCTCCTCATAGACTACCATGCGTTGCTAGTATTTGTACTTGTTGAGGCTTATCTTCTCAAATACCAACAGTAAGGGAAAAAATTGGGGGCTTCTATTTTCAAAATTCAGACAACTGGGGATAAACTATGGGTAGCTAGTTCTACAACTAACCCCTCTCAGGGATCTTCCATTTTTTGTAGGAGAGTCCAAAATTGATACACATCATCCCCCAACTTGAAATATGTTACATGCTTCTTAAAACCCAACAACTGAAAGGCACTGCTAGGCAAGGAGCTGAGGCACTGAGGCTTGTAGGTCACGCCATCAGTACACCACACCATGCTTTGTACTCATAAGATTCTCCATCTTTCTTGGATATGTTTCCCAACCTTAAGCTTATAAAGCTAACTCAGATCAAGACATGCTGCAAGTCGGCTGGTTCCAAGACAACAGTAGTGCTGCAGCAGCCAAGGATCCCTTGGCACACAGACTTGCTCAAACGATACTGGCAGCAGCACTGGCTCTTCTCTTTCTATCTCGACTGTTACTATAGCTCCTTTTGCTAAATTTGCCTCTGAGTTTAGACAGGAGCTGGATGGCTCATAATCACCCAGCAGCTGCAGCTGAGCAATACTCAGCTAATTGTGGCACTGGAGCAGCTGAGAGAAGAAAAAAGAAAATATATACCCTTTTGTAGCCATACACAAATGGCTGTACGCAGTGTTGGTGAGACAGCAGCACACTCTAAAGGAACTGATTATTTCCTTTGAAGAGAAGCAGTTAGGTCTTGCTAGAGGACTTGTATTTATAGTATAAATAAGTTTAAATGTGAGCCAAAGGTGACCTAGCCATGTAGCTCTCTGAACAATGGAAGATCTCACTAAAACTTCCTGTAAATACTCACACAAGGACAGAATCCCAAACATCGCCTTTACAACATGGCAAAGTTCCTGTGACATGAACTTGGCACAGACGCAATCTCCAGTGCTCCATTACGACAACATAAAGTAACAAAACCAATAGCTAAAACAGCAAGCAACCACACAGAATAAATAAATCGGCATCAGGCAACCACTCTGCCTCTCTGAAACACACCATTGTCACTGCTTTCTTCTGTAACAAAAGTGTATTATTTCTTCAGACTCTACATACCTCATAAAATGTAATTAAAGGAAAAATCACTACACAATGAGAATCTCATGTTAAAACTGACAGTGAATTTTTTTTTTTTTTTTTAAACATTACTGCTTTGGGGAAAAAAAAACTGAATGAAAGTCAGCCCTTGCTATGTCAATTTTGTCATGGTATCTGATTTTCTGAAAGGTAGGTACCTGATAAAAGAACATCTATTCATTCAATAAACATTCTGATGACTATTTACTACTTATATTTAAAATTAATAACACGCAACACCTTCTCTCAGAATGTTAAAATAACAATAAAAATCAAGAACTCAGTAAGAAACACTTTTTTGAAAATTCTCTCATTAATATGCATTTGGAAGTGTATGGTATTTTCAAGGCAGTTACACACACACACACACACACACACTAGTACATGACACCTAGGAAGCAGGAAGTTTAAGCCTGTTAGCACACAAGAGCCCAGGGAGCCCTTAAGCCAGACAACAATGGCTACATTTTTTAACCGTCTGGGAAAAGATTAAAGGATGTGACAGGAAGCCAGATTATCCTGAAAAAATAAATTATTAATTTAACCTAAGCACCTTCTACATTGCATTACATTCAGGCTTCTTAAAAATATTTTACGTAAAATATAAAACCCAGGTAACAGACAAACACACAAACGCATAGCATGACTCGATAAAATAAGACCAACACCTCCAAGACCCCAAGGAGAGAAGAACTTTCCACTGGTGCAGAAGCCTGGCCTTGGCACAGCTGCTTTCCTCCTGCTCCATCTTTGTTTTTATTCAAATCACTTCCTTGTAGTTTTTTTTGTTTGTTTGTTTTAATAATAGTTTTATCACTTAAATTTGTATTCCTAGACATCAGAGCCTAACAGTGCTTTTTTAAAAAAGAAAAAATCGGCTCACGTTTCTTTCCAAACAACAGTAGTAAGACTAATAAATGATGCCCACACTGAACTGTGTCACTAAATTGGAAGCTAAATATATATATATTAAAAACTACCCACAGTACTATGCTATTTACTGTTGGAACTATGCAAATTTGAACTACAAACAAACAAGGATTAGTAGTATTTCCCCTGTACTGGGTCACTGCTCTTTTAGCATATTCTTTCTTTTACATATGTGAGGAAATAAAATTTTATTTGCAGAGACTATTTTTTTTTTTGAGAATTTCCTCAACTAAAAACAATTTTTGACTATATATTAATATTATCCTTTGGCCAAAAGACAAATTTCACACCTATCCCAAGAAAACAGGTCAGAGCTGTAATTTCACTTTCAGTTGAACAGAAAGGAGTCAATTTTGTGGTTTGTGAAGTCAGCAAAAACTAGCTACAAAATTAAAGGTAGGATAACATTACCGTCGTTTTATGGCAAAGTACACATTTTAAGAGTTCTTCTATCTTTTATCCTGGAAACATGGAATATAAACAGTCTTGTATTTAAGTTTCAATCAAAGGCAATCTTTTCCCTCCCCTAAATTTAGGACCCACTGAAATGTCAACCAGCATCTACATTTTCACTGAGGTTTTGCTGGTATTCAAAAATAAGATATAGCTAAGTGCTGACATAGCAAGAAGAAAAAAATTCCCGCGGAGCAACTTTCCTACAGTTGTGTTCTCTCTCATATGTGATGCACATAAGAACTTTGGCTTTTAATTTCACATTCCCTATCTGCCCACTCAAAATGTTTCCAGTCCACAACCACTGTGCTGGTTAATAGAGGTAGCACGTATTCAGCCTTAAATTGAGTCACATATGCACACTTAGTAACATTTTTCATTAGTGTGTAATTTAAATTTAGAAATTCATCAGGATGTTTAAACACACTCTCAATTGTCAAGTTACTTTTGGTACAGTAATGTTACACGATAATGCACGAACATACTACACCACAGTATCCTGTGAAATCAGTTGTGTAAAAAACACAGCTGTGGAACACACGAGAGAGAGAGAGAGAGAGAGAGAGAGAGAGAGAGAGAGATACAAAATTATGTTTCAATTGCAGACTTTTCGTTTATTTACTTTGATAACTGTCATTAGTCGTTCCACTGCTGTTTCAATCACGTATGCAAAGAATAACCACATCAAAACTCTGCTGTGCCCCATTGTTCACTCCAGCAACCCCTATACCAGGAACGATATTCCCACTTACTTAAAACAACTCTTTCCCAAGCCCCCCAAAAAGCAAAAAGCTGGAAGCGATTATCTAGAAGCAAAACCACACTCAAACAAAATTTTCGTGAACACACGAGGACAGAGAACCGAACCCAAGGGGAGGCGGAGGGGCAATGGCACCTTAAAGGTGGCAGCTGACTGTAACAAGTCCCAACACCCTCAAACCCAAACAAAGGAAAACTTTATAAACACGTCGTGGTTTTCAATCACACCGAGCACAACCGGCCGGCCGCTCCCCGACTCGCTTCCCCGCGTTCCACTCCTCGCTCCGGACAGTCGCTGCGGGCGTCAGGCGACACAGACCTCCAGCCGCTGGGACGACAAGGGGCCGCTCCCCTGCCTCCTGGTCGCCCTGACTCGCGAGTGACCCCACGCCCTTTAGGACGCAGGGTGCAGCGGCGGCGGGACCACAGAGGCTGGACCACCACCCGGACACCCGCAGGATCGGGAAGTCCTGGACAGGGCGGGGACCGAGGCACTGGGCAAGCAGGTAGTGAGCCCAGGAGACACGCCCGCCCGCCGGCCGGAGGGACCGGGGGAGGGGAGAAGTTTCTCCTCAACTTCCAGACTCCGGGCCCGGCAGCCGGACGGCGGCAGGAGCGCCGGCGCCTCGGCAAGCCGGGGAGCAGGAAGGTGGCCGCCGAGGCCTAGAGCTGCCCGGCCGGGGTCAGTCGCCGACGCCGCGAGGCCACGCCGCGAGCTTACCTGGTCCGGCCGCACCCGCACGGGTCGCCGCGGGGAGAAGGCGGCCGGCCGGCCGAGGCGGACGCCCGCGGGGCCCTCTCCCTTCTCCAACCTCCGGCTCGCGGGGCGCTGGGAGGCAGCGACGGCGGCACAGCCGGCCCGGGACGCGCTACTTGAGGAGGAGGGAATTCCCGGGCGCCCGCACCCCGCGGCCTCCCTCTCTCCTCCTCCTCTCGCCGCCGGCCCCGCCCCTCCGCTCCCGACGGGGGCGGCCGCGCGCCGGGCGGGGGTTGCGGCTACCTGCGCGCGCCCGCTCACCGGAACTCGCGCTCCGCTGCCCGCTTGGAGCGCCTTCCGGCGCGGGAGCTCGGCGCGGGGTCCGCGGGCGGCTGGGAGGCCCCGGCCGAGTGGTGCCTGCCGGCCCAACATGGCGGCGGGGGCCGGGCGGGCTCCTGAGGGGGCGTGAGGAGAAAGCGGCACCGGCCCGCGGCTCCCTGCCTGCCCGCGCGCCGACTACCGCAGCCGGCGAAGCGGGGCTCCGCCTGGCTCACGGAAAACAGCGAGGGGTGCGGGGCTGTGTTTTGGGCGGGGGTCGGGGTCCTTTGGAACGAGGTTGTCCGTGCGTGTCTCGGCATTGTGTCTCCGCACCCTTTGTCGCTGATAGTAAGATCTGCCGTCCGACCGCGTGAGCCACCGGGGCGGTGCTGACACCTTGGTCGCCGTCCAAAAAACCGTTCTCGTCTGGCCTTTCCGAAGCTGGGATCCTGTCCCTGCCCCAGAAGCTTCCTGTTGACTGCAGGTCAAACCTGCCTCGCTGGGAGTGGAACCGAGGCTGAGTTGTGTTGGCGACGCTCCCGGGAATGGTGGCTTTCACTTAGGGTGGGACAGCGTTTTATTTGATCCTAGTAATTGGGGAACTCGGACAGGCGCTGTGACTCTTCTCGACAGCTATGGAAACTGAGGTCAGGGCCCCCTGAAGTGGAGAAGTCGCGACGACGAAGGCCTTGCATCTTGTCCTACTTGCCTTGTAGAAAAAGGAAGGGTTTAGGGGGAATTGGGGCAAAGACTGAGAGTCAAGGTCAGGAGACGGACTGGATGCGCTCCTGCAGAAGGCACGTCTGCCTTATCACACTCTTAATTTCCCTTTTGTATTTCCTCTTTGATGGGGTTATTTGAAGTATTAATGTGGGACTCTTGGTTTCCTGTGTGGTTTTCAGCAAAGCTCGGCATCGTCTTTGGCATATTCAGTAGCACCATCAACTGTCGGCATTCTGGTATTCTAGGAACTTAAATGCACACACTTTTTAAAAGTGTCTTCAAAGAAAGGAATGGGAACCCGCGTGAACAACTATGCGTGATATAGAATGGCGCCTTATTTTGTCATTGACTGGGACAAGTTCTTGAAACTAGAACGTTAATTACTGGAGCTGTTGTCTTTCTAAACCTACAGATAAAATAGAAATATATTTGTGAACCCTAAAGTCTCCCAATTTCAAAAACAACAAAAACCCTCTCAATGTTAGTTTAACCTGTTGTGAATTTGTTTTGTATTTTATTTTGTTTTACGTTGCTTTCTTTTTTGAGACAGGTCTTGTGTAGCCCAGGCTAGCTTTGAACTTTCTGTTCATCGAGGATGACCTTGAGCTCCTCCTCCTCCTGCCTCTACCTCCCAATTTCTGGGGTTACATGTAGGTTCCATTACACACAATTTCTATATTTTAAGGTAGGCAGAGAGTATCAAAAATACACCTACAGCCAGGCAGTGGTGGTGCACACCTTTAATCCCAGCACTTGGGAGGCAGAGGCAGGTGGATTTCTGAGTTTGAGGCCAGCCTGGTCTACAGAGTGAGTTCCAGGACAGCCAGGGCTACACAGAGAAACCCTGTCTCGAAACACCCCCCCCCAAAAAAAAAAAAAAAAACCACCTACAACTTATAGGTTACATTTAATGGCTATTAATGTTAGAAATGGTCTTAAAGATGATGACAGAATCTGGGAGATTTTGCTGGGAAGTTTTGGAGTTATAGAAACTAGTCATAACTACAAAACCTGTTTATGAAATGGACAAGTGAATGTCAGCTCACGTTTCCCTCTTCACAGTATTACAGTGTGATAAGGACATACCCTGGAACCTCTGGGAAAACCAGCCCTAGGGAGGCAGGGGAAAGCCAGCGGAAAGTTGGAACTGTATTAGGTATTTCCAAAACTAAGGTGTTCTTACTTATTAAAGTTGGCTGGAAGTTTGAATTATTAGAAGTTGAACTGATGAGCAATGGAACCTGCCTGGAAATGTTTTTGTTTAGGATAAAATGCTATCAGGGAGAGGTCTGCCCCCTTCACTGAGGCTCTGGTAATGAGTTTGTCTTCCTGCAACAGTGGAAAGCCAGCTGTCCTATACAAGGTACATGCACTGTATGATCTCAACCATCCCTACCACCAGACAGACTTGTAAAGATACCCTTTGTCCCTTAGGAGCAGGATATTGTAGCCACACATGACACCTATCTGTACTGTCTTGGCTTTGCCTTTTCCAGCTGGCCATACCTACTCCAAGGCCCAACTAGAAAGAGTGCAAGAGCCCCCCCCCCCCCCCAAGTGAAGATTGGTAGGTTCAGGCATTTCTTCCTGAGTGTGAGGCTCGTTCACCAAGCTCTCTAAAGCAGTACAGTTCATTACTTACTCAAACTTTGTGTTTTCATAACCATGTAGGTATGGTGGATTTGTTTTCCCTTCCTCTCAACTGGGCAAGGGTCGTCTAAAAAAGCCAGACTAACAGATGCCCTACAACGGAAATGTGTTTATGTGAAGTTCAGCAAATCCGCCCAGTCTTCTTGCTGCTTTTTATTGCTTCCTCTAGCTTTTAATTTTTTAGCTTCTGGGTCTACAATCTTACAGCTTCATTCCTGCTTTCCATCCCCCCTCACATCCAGGGCTGTTTTGTGACAGTCAGTCTAGGTTTTGCTTTGACATCTACTTCAAGGTCCATTGACATTCCCTGACCTCAGTCCTACAGGTTCTTCAGTTTGGACCCAGTCTTACAACAAAGTCCCCACTTTCAACTCTGCCTCTTGCTATTCAGTCCTGCACGCCCTACTGGGAAGGCTCGCCTACTATTTTGAGCTCATACTTCAAGTTGACACTTCATTCTGCTCTAACAGCAACTTCTGTGCTGAACTTGTACGTGATACCCTTGGTGTGTCCCTGTGGAGATGTGAGAATTAGTCTTCTACCACTAACTGGAAGTTAAGCCTGCTCTTTGAATATCTGTACTACCAATATCAGGCTCCAACATGGAATTTGGGGTATTTATGTTTAACTTGGGGAAAGGTATGTGCCATGGTGCTTGGGAAGGTGAGACAACAGCTTTTGAAAGTTGGTTCCCCCTTTTACTATGTGGTCCCAGAGAGTGAATGCAGGTCCTCAGGTTTTGTGGCAAGCACCTTTACTAGCTGAGACATCTCTCTAGCACTCCAGAATTTGGAGTTTTGAAAGAAACTCAGGTTATTCTTAGTAGCTGTGGTGTATTTGAGAGTCTGTGGCAGAAGATGAACATCCAGCGGTATGAATAACCACCAGCAACATCCAACTAGTGTCTTGACTCCCAGACCATCCCTGAATCAGGCCTGGATCCCCAGACCTTCCTTGTTTCCTGACTGAGCCTGCTTCTCCAGTCTTCCTGTTGATTCTCTGAACTTCCTCCAGTAAATTCCTTTTCAGCTTAAATTAAGTAGAAAGTCTGTTCTTTGCAAGTAAGAAACTCAAATTTGGACCCCAGCTCTTGGGAGGTAGAGGTAAAGAATCGGGAATCCTAAGCCATTTACAGCTACATACTGAGTTTCAAGCCAACCTAGGCTCAACCTGTCTCAACAAAAAGTCCCAGAAAACAAAACTAAAGCAAAACAAAACACAGTTTAGTGTCTACTACATTGTATTGCTGACTGACTGTCACCTCAGCTCTGAGGGCAGGATTTCCTGCTTTCAGTACAGACTAGGGGTGAGACACTTAAAGGGGGAACCAGTTTTCACAGAGAGGGATAAAGCAGCAGCACAGCTGGAGTGGAGATAGGAGCTTCCAGGAGCCCTAACACAGAGCAGTGTGATTCTTGCCGGGCATAAAGCTGACAGATGAGTCCTCTTACCTAGGTGAAGCAGTCAGGGCTCTCAGATCATGGCATAACTTTCCTCCTGAGCACCAACTCAAGCCTCAGACTCCTGCTCAGCACAATGCTGACAGCAGCTACTTTCCTCCTGTGAGCTGTGTTTGTGGTTCCTATAGTTTTTCTTGAGTGTTTTACCCTGTGTTTTCTGGTGTCCGCTGCTGATGTGTAATAATATTGGGCAGTGTTTCTGGTCTTGAGTTTAAACTCCACTAAATTGCTACCCGTTTGTTACGTCTGAAGATTTTTACACATGAGTTAGAAGTAGAACCTAACTTTGCTTGAAGGCAAGAAGTTGAAGTTAGAATGTTTACCAGAACTGATGGTTTAGAAAAGAAATGAAATCAGGCTCTATCTTTAAAGTTCACTGAATGGGACCATGAAGCATAAAATATTTACATTAGGGAGCTTTTTATAATTAGATGTTTTACAAGACGGTGCTAGCTTGGGTTTTAAACAATGTGTTTGGAATGTATAGTTTTCAAGCTTTTTAAAAAATCTCCTTTCTAAAGCTGAACATATTTTGTTGCAACTTTAACTGCAAAGATCACTTTTTCATATGTATCTGACCAAAATTTAAACCTTGACTCACCATACCTTAGGCTTTGACATAACTACAGTGTCTTTAATGCTTTAACAAAATGTATTCACTGTTTTTTGACTTGTATGTGAGTCGAGCTTTTGATGAGTTGAAATTGTTCATTTTTTTTCCTTACTAAAAAGAAACACAGAAAGATGCTTACCTTTAACTCCAGCACTCGGGAGGCAGAAGTCTACACAGAGAAACCCTATCTTGAAAAGCAAAAGAGGCACATATACATAAATATATAAAGCCATACTTTGGTGAAATGTGCTTTAAGTCATGTGAATGAGTGTATTAATAAGATCAGCAATGCAGACGGTAAAGTTGATAAAACATTACCAACAATAACAAAAGCAGTAGCTGCCTTTATTGAGCCCTAGGCAATACACAGGGCTTGCCTACAGCATTCCTGCATCCCCAGAATATACTTGGAGGTTAGCAGCCTTGTTTTTGGATTGAAGCTCTCAGGCTTAGAGGGAGGAGTTAAACACAATGAGAGAAGTCACTCCAAAATCTACTGAGAATCCTTAATGATTAAAAAAAAATATTTTCCCGTCTCTACAGACAAGAATCAGTTCTAAATGTTATTTTAGTGACCATGTAAAATCACAGTTATTTCTCCCAAATTCTGGAACACCAGGTAAATTGCTCATAGAAAAATTCTTAGCTGAAGCTGAGTATGATACACACATCTGTAATTCCAGCACTTGGGACCAGTTGGGATAATAGTGACGTCTTCTCTCAAAAATGAAATAAGAATTTAAAAGTAATTGCACAACAGAGAAATGTGGGGTTCTATAAACTCATAGAAAATTCTGTTACATCCTATATAAGAAAGGTTGGAGAAAAACTTAAATGTATGATACTAGTCTTAAAAGAATTAACTCATTTAATTAAAAAGAATTAGATAAGGCTTTCTGATGACTAGTTTTGTGCAGTTATTTACTCAAATTTCCACTAGAACCTGCATAAACCATAGTTTTCAAGCAAAAACCAAATACCTAGAAAATAAATGTATATAAAACAATCATCTTACCAAATGAAAAGTACCTGTTCATATTTCCAGTTCAATCTGCCAAGCTGAGCTGACCTCAGTTAAGTTTTGCATGATAAGATTAGTGGTAAGTGTTGGGGTCAAACACTGACCACAGTCAAATGGGTTGGTTTAGTGAATGCCACGCCTCAAAACTGATTGATTAGGGCCACAAATTAAACTCAGGAGACGATTGAAACATTGGGTCAAGTTCCTACAGGGGCTTTTAAACCCGAGATCTACAGACATCTGTATCAAGTTATTCCACCAATCAGGATTTAGGGTTAGGGGTTTCCTTAGCAACATGTCTTTGTTGTACATTTATCCTGCTCCCATTGGTTGGGGTATTCAACTGTGGCAGGGGACTTGCCTTGTCTAACCTTCATGTCTTAACTTGCCAACCAGGTTGTCAGTTACCCACGTACATGTCTTTCTGCCAAGAAGGATGTCAGTTCCCAGGGAGGTCTTAGGACCTTAAACTTTACTCAGTCCCCACTCAAAATGGAAGGTCTTATTCCAAATAGTTTCTTATATTGGTACAAGTGTCTCTCTCATGTTCGAGTCCATCCCTGGGGCAGCTTGTAAAAGTAATGACATAGAAATTCATATACAGGTGCAGGAAGTGCTGCTGGGTGGTTGGTTCTGGTCCAAGTTTATTGTAACTATACAAAGCAGTTCTAACTGACTTCTGTTGTGACTGGTTTCCAAGAACACCAAAGCACAGAACATCCTATTAACACATTAACACCAGTGTATAGGAAAGTCTCCTTGTGACATTCGTAACAGCACAAAATGGCAGGCTAGACAGGTAAAGTTACCTAGGCCTTAACAATAAGACCCCAATAACAGTTAATAAAATAACATAATGTGAGGTAATATTCTTAATTTCCTAAAATCAATTTATGCATAAAACATTTACAAAGCACTACCTAATAGATTATATTTTAGTCTATGTTAAACATTTTGTAATTTTTATTAGTTTACAGAAACATGATAATGCGACACATACCGAAATCCAAAATACAACAATGAAGAGACTTCCAAAGACTATTGGGGCCTTTATTTCTAGAGAAAAATGACTTAACACCCTACAGTTTTATATTAAAAAGCATTCTTTTAGAGCTTATTGGTGGCGGCACACACCTTTAGTCCCAGGTAGGGTCAAGCAGAAGTAGGCAGATCTCTTAATGTGACGCCAGCCTGGTCTATAGTGAAAGTTCCTGGACACTGAAGGCTACACATTCAAATCCTGTCTTGAAAAATAAACACACAAATGAACACTTTTAGAAATATTCACTTAAGTTACTATGGTTTAAATGTATATATATAATGTAAATATATATATAATATAATATATAATATTATATTATATAAAATATATATATTTATATAATATAATGTATATATATATATATATATATATATATATATATATATATCCCCCCAGACACCATTTCTCAACCGCCTTCTAGCCTTACGACCATCATTGTGTTTCGTATCTTTTTCATGAGCTAATCCTCAACCATTTCACGTTGTTTGAGCTCTATGTTCTGATGAGTTTACCTAGTAAGATATAAAGCTTCAAAACTGCATTCTAAAGTATTGGCAACTATGTACTAATGATTCAAATCATATATGATGACTCTCACAGTTAGAGGATGCTATTTGAATAACATAAACATGATTACCTTTCACAGAGATTTTTTTCCTTGTGAAAACCATTTAATTTTGGAATAAAAAGTACATTGATATTGGTGCTTGCTTTATGTAAAAATTATTTTAGTAAGTTAAAACTAAAGCAAAGGAAGAGACTAAGGAATGGACATTTTAGAAAAGCAATACAAAAAATAAAAATAAACAAATTAGGCAGTTTATGTTATGATGAATGATGTAAAATTTATTTGAACTTGTGTCTAGGAAATCATTTTGGTTCTGCTTAAATCTTTTAGTATGTTGTCTAATGGATTTTATTTTAAAACCTTGAAATAGATAAAAAAAAAAAGTCTTCTATAAAAGGCTCCAGAATAAACAAAGTTTTTTTAAAGCCTCACACATTCTCTGTAAAAGTACCAGTCTCATTTCTTTAAGATGCTGTATGTCCAAAGAACAAAGCATTTCCTGAGTCTGTTTCAAGTACATAGGACTCATTCCTGAGTGTTTACCATGCCTTCTCCAGAAGCTGGAAGGGATGGGGTTGTGGGAAGAAAAATACAGAAATCGATATGAAACTTTAAGATTGTTTTTAGCACACAGATATTCAAAATCCCATGAGCTATTTGATAAATTTGACTCTTTAGTCCTGCTTATTTACCCTTAAGATAATCAGTCTGACTATCCATATAAGGCCGTGACAGTCTAAAAACCACTGGATTCTGAATAAATTAAACTTTGGTATCATTACTGGTGAATTCAGGATTTCTTCTTGGAGTGATGAAAATGTGGTGAGACTAGCAGTCAGCATAGATTTAGATTTTAAAAGCCACTCACTGAGAACTTCAAGAGTAAATTTTATTATATATAAATTATATTTCAATTGAAATCATTTGACCCCCAAATCTGACTCCCTTTTATAACTTTGTAATCTAATATGAGTAAGTAAATTTCTCAGTTCTTCGAATGTCAGTTTTTCTACTCTAAAATGAAGGGATTGAATGAAACAAATATTTTTTTGAACTACATGTTAACAATTCCTTAGTGAATGATAAAAACCAATTAGTGAGTAGCAGTCAAAATCCTTTAAAAATTGAAGCAAAGAACTATCCAAGCACTATTTACACCACGCTTTGTAAAACTTTTGCTTTGTATACATGTAATAGTTATGTAAATACTTTTCCGCCATGCTGAAAAAGCGTTAGAAACTGAGTATATCACTGGTTTATAATGTGCTTCTTATATAATTTAGTTATCTTATACTATATGATTTGTAAGCACTAAATTCTCCACTGGATTTTGTAAAACTCACAGGTAACATTTTTCTTTTAATATTGCCAGACATTTTCTCAACTTTCTATGTAATAAGTCAATCTTCACAATAGCCTAGGAAGCAGTTTTTTTTTTGTTTTGTTTTGTTTTGTTTTGTTTTTTTGAGACAGAGTTTCTATATATAGCCTTGGTTGTCTTGCAACTCACTTAGTAGACCAGGCTAGCCTCCAATTCAGAGATCCACTTTGCCTCTGCCTTCCAAGTGCTGGGATTAAAGGTGTGTGCAACTACTCCTGGCTAGAAAATTATTTTAAAACTTCATTCAAGAGGCAGGGAAATGAGGGAAAGAAAAATTAATATTAAGACAAAAAAGATTCACCAGGAAGAAGAGAGCTGGGAGTTGAGGTGGAATGGTTTATTTTTAAAGCTGCTGTTCTAACCATTGTGACGTCCTATCTAGAGTTCTCACATTATTTTTTTTTAAGTTTTTAACTGACATACACTCTTTTAACCCTTCTTCATTTTCAAAATACATATTTTTGGTGGTGAATATTATTCAACATTAAATATTTTGCTGACAGGGAGTAAATATGTAGAGAGACTACTATAGGGGATGGAAGAGGTATAGCCCTTTGTTGGGTTAAAGGTTTCCACTGAGTATCAGAAACTGTAAAATACAAATAAAGTAATGGGTGTCTCTGTATTAAAGAATTCTTCCTTAAGACAAAGTAAAACTTGTGTAATTCTATTTATCTTAATATGAAGACTCCTTTGAAGTTGGTGTACAGCTCAGGGCTTGAATGTGTGGTTAGTATATGCAACAAGAAGAAGACCCTGACTTCAGTCCCCAGGACAGAAAAAGGAGCTGGACACTGTGATGCATTCCTCTCCCCTCAGAACCTCAGAGGTTAGGTCAGGGCTCAAAGTTTAAGGCCAGCTTTGGCTGTATAGAGACAGTGTCTCAAAACGTTTCTTTCCCTTTAGCCTTAATTCAGCTGAATTTGGTCACAAACATGTCCACTGTGTACACTGAGATCAGAATTGTTGTAATTAGCTTTTTTAAAAAAGGAAAATGATGATAGCATGCCTGAGAATTGAAAACTAAATTTAGATGAATGGCTGAAATGTTTTTTTTTTTTTTTTTTAAGTACAAATGTCTAATTCTCTGTCTTCCTTTTTTTCTTTTAATGATGTCTCTATTCAATGTGTACACATGTTCCTCCTCTTTAATGATTCAAAAACAAGCTTCTTTTTTTGTGAGACCTCATTGTCAAGGAGCTTCCAGGCTCTTGGCAAGAATAATTGAAAGCCCAACCTGGCAAAATGGCTCAGCAAGTAAAAGTACTTGCTGCTGAGCCTGGGGACCTGAGTTTGATCCTAGGCCCCACATGGTGGAAGGAGAGAACAGACCCTAGAAAGTTGTCTCTGACCTCCACATGTGACCCACCACTACCACCACCAGTAACAATACGTAAGTTGTAATGAAGTTTTAGAAGTTGGAAGCTTATCTAGGCATGGTGTTGCTTGTCTTTTGGAGACAAAGGCAGGCAGATTTCTGAGTTTACAGGCTAACCTGGATTACAGAATGTGTTCCAGGACAGCAAGAGCTATTCAAAGAAACCTTGTCTCATAAATAAGTAAATAAATAAATTAATTAAAAAGGAGCTTACTTGAGTCTTTTTTTTTTTTTTTTTAAAGTAAGACAGATGCATTTAAATTAGACCTTACTATGAGGTTTTGTTTGCCTGTTTCATTACAAGCACACTGAACTTCAGTTAAGTTGTTGATACAAGACCTAACTTCAGTTAGATGGTTTCTCTGACATATGCATGGCAGTTCCCTTTGTACAGGATGCTGAAGCCTCTCTCTGAGTACTGCCTTAGTTAGGGTTTCCATTGCTGTGAACAGACACCATGACCAAGGCAACTCTTATAAAGGACAACGTTTAATTAGAGCTGGCTTACAGGTTCAGAGGCTCAGTTCATTATCATCATGGCAGGAAGCATGGCAGCACCCAGGCAGACATGGTGCTGGAGAAGAAGCCAAGAGTTGTATGTCTTGATCCGAAGGCAGTTAGGAGAAGACTGTCTTCCAGGCAGCTAGGAGAAGGGTCTTTCCAGGCAGCTAGGAGAAGGGTCTTGAAGCCCCACAATGACACATTTCCTCCAACAAGGCCATACCTCCTAATAGTGTCATTATTGGGGCCAAGCAAACCACCACAACCATCATACATTGTTTGCATGTATTTAATGTACTTGGATTGTTAATGTTACTTGAAGACATGTAAGATATTTACCTAGACATTCCATGCAGTCTGGATTTTGCTATTATGTTTTTAGAAGGTGAACTCTAACATGTTTTGTTCTTTACTTTTAGTTCAGCTCAAATTTAAATATTTAAATTTTGACATCACAAATGTTTCAAGGTATTTCATTGTTTTTCCTCTGCTGGGTGCTGAACTGAGGGTCTCATGGATGAACTCTACCTCTAAACTACAGCCCCCCATCATTTCCTTTGTAGTGCTACACTACGAATTGTTACATTTAAATCTGGCTACTAATGCCGAAGAGGTCTGGAACAATGTAGGTATTCAGAAAGAATCTTGCAAATTTGCAACGTCTCTGTGGTGTTTAAAGAGGAATAGAGGCTCTTGGCTGAGATGGATCTCCCCAACACCTACACCCTGTCATAGTCCTTTCCTAGGAATCATGTCCAAGATAAAGATGCCAGCGAACAGTATAAGTCATGTAGAGGAAAGGCTCTTGTATAAAGCATAAAATGAGACATGAACTTCTTCTGGTTTGTAAAACTTTCCTTGGGGAAAATCAGATTATAGATTTCTCCAAGGTATAGGAGATATTTAACATTTAACATCATTTAACCATCATTTAACAGGGATGTTAGCCAGTAGAAAATATGCAGAACAACCTGCATGACTAGCCAGATACAGGATTCCTGGCCATTTATGTTTGAAAGCAGGTTCCATTTATTTCACAACTGACAAGCATCAGACAAGTTCCTAGTGCCGTTAATCCCTTATACTAATCCTGTAATTCCAGGTAGCGATGGAAGGTGAAAGCCTGAAGAGTCAAAAATGTCCTGTCTGTGACGAACACCAATTTTTTTTTTTGAAATGGGTCAGCTAAAGGGGCAATATCATTCTAATTTATAAATCTTTGAGGTGTGAAAACAAGCTTAAGAATATGAACTAAGATGGCCAGATTGTGAAGCTGATGTCCTTCGTGTTACATTGTTGCCTTTATGAACTGCTAAACTGTTCCCAGCCATGCAGTTTTTCTTCTATCGAGTGCTTCCTTAATCATATACTGGTAAATTGTAACTGTAAGTAATAAGAGGCCTAGGAGTTCTGCTAAAGTTAAATTTTAATTCTTAACTATAAATCAGATCCTTGCTGGGAATGTAACTAAGTGGTTTCCTACTTAGAAACTGTGTCTTAAATGTCTCCACTACAAAATATTGTCCAGCTTATGAAAATACAAACATTGAAATAAAGTGATTTTCCAGTTTATCTTTCCAAGTCAACAACAGCAAATATTTTATTAATCAAGAAATACTTACTAAAGTGGATGAAATGTAAGAACATAGCCTACTTTTAGACATAAAAATTCAACAATAGAATATCATACTCAAAGATGAATGTATATGCATATTTCATATTTTATGAAAGTGAAAAGGCTAGAAAATAACATCATTGGGAATTTAGAATTGGGTGGGGTCTCAGGCAGAGAAAGCAGATACTTCCAAAGGTAGTGGGATATGATCTGGAAAAGTAATTCTAGAAAAGGAAGGTGTGGGCATAGGTATAGCTCGAATCCCAAGTGTGCATAAAACAGAGTATTCAGAACGCCAGTATTTGAATAGAGGAGAAGAGAAAGGAATGGTGTTCAACAACTAATCATTACACCTTTCACACTGACAGTGAAATTTTCTATAAGATACTTCCTGTTTTCGCTGCATTAAGCTTTGAAAACATGAGGCTCTACTTATAAGCTTATATGGCTTTTGTGCCTATCCCAATATCTTTAGTGCCTGGCATAAAGACTTCTGCCAGAATTTGTTGAATAAATGGATGAATGAATGAATGAATGAATGAATGAATAGGACAGATAGATTGAATTACTCAAAGTCAAACATTTAGTGGATGATAAAGTTATCATTTGTTTCTGCCCCATTCAGATAAGGGATCAGAGAGTGTTGAGGTTGTTATTTCTCCATTTTTCTTGACCTTTGGGAAATTTCATGGGTGAATCTTAAGAAGCTTACATTAAGGTTCTCCAGAGAAACAGATCCAACACAATGCCTATGCACATGTAAGGAATTGGTTCATATAGTTACCATCTCTGGGAAGTTCTGCAGCATGAACTATTAAACCAGAGAGCAAAGCTAAGAACAGATAACACAGTTCTAGTTGGATTGTAAAGATAGCTTGGAGGTCAGGGAGTTGGGGAGATGGCCCAGTGGCAAAGCACTTGTTGCCCAAGAGTGGGGACTAGAGTTCAGGTCCCCAGAACCCATGTAAAGGCCAGCAGAGTAGTGTTTTTAATCCTAGCACTTGTTATAGCAAGTTGAAAGATGGGAAGGGGAATCTCTGGAAGTTCCTGGGCAAGAGACCCTGGTTTAAGTTTTCACTGTTCTGACTGGAACAGGTTCTCTGTTGCTGTGATGCCATTCACCGTGTAACCTGAAGCACACTCAAAAGATAACATCTTAAAATAACATCACAGAATGCAATGGAAATGAAAAGGCGTTGCGATTTCAGTCTCTAGCAGCAGTTTAAGACTCAAACATTTTTTCTTAAAAATTAAGATTATACCAGCCTAAGCTCTACAGGGAGATTTGTTTCCAACAAATGAAGACCCCCCCCTCCTGTCTGCCTCCCCCAAACCCTCCAAATCAAGCAAACAAGACAATTCAATGTAACAATTGGTGAGAAGCAACAAGAACAGGGCAACAGGCAATCAAAGTTCACGGGAAGAAGGCAATGGGATGACGTCATCATCGGGACAATAGAGGAAGATGGCTTTGGCAGTAGCCTTTGAATAAACTTTGAAGAAAAAAATTAGAAAGAGGGGAAAAAGGAAACAGGAAAGGGAAGTCTGTCAAGAACTCAGCATGACATTGGGAGTGGGTGGGACACTTCCTGTAACAGCCTGATGTGTGGAACATCTGGTCTCCTCCTCTAGTCCCAAATCTTCAGAAATCTCAGTTTTCTCAACTGACTAGATTAGTCACACAACAAAAAAGCCATTGTCCCTAGACTGGGTTATCTAAAGAAAGCAAAATTGTAGGTGGAAAATCAAACCCTCCTTTTATGCTGAGAACATCTTCACTTTTCTTTTCCTATGCAACAAATCCTATCTGTAAATGCACTTTATATATTTTAGAATATTGGTTTCATATTAAAACTGAAGTATCAAATATATTTCAATTTCGTTATCTCAAAGAGTAAAAGGTAGCTGGTGAACTTATGGAGAAAGAAATTGTTTGAAAGAAATTGTTTCAAAGTTAATAATTTTCTGTCGCGTTAAGTTTCTTTCATTTCTTCAATTCACTGTTGAGAAAAATTCCTGAAACTCAGTTGTGCCCTCTAGTGGTTCCTGATATTTAGCAACAGCAACTGTGGAGATTTTAAACTACTTATTTAAATGGCATCTATTCACCTTTATGTGGTGTGTGTGCCTGTGTATGTCCACTCATGCACACATCCATGCAAGCATGTGCAGCACAACACATGTGTGTTGAAGTCAGAGGAAAACTTGTAGTTGGTTCTTTATACCATGTGGGGCCAAGAAGGATTGAAACAAGATCCTTAGGCTTGGCAGCAGTGCCTATGCTAGCCGAGCTATGTCGTTGGCCTCATTCTGGAGTTTAAAGAAGTGGTCATGGATAGAAATGATTCTCATGTCACTGTCTTTTGCCTCCTCACTCTGTTAGGATAAGTATGGTTATGTTGATATAACAAGCCTCTGAAATTCCGTGGCTTAAGAAACTCAAATGTTCATTTCTCACAAAAATAACTAAATACTGATTGGCTTATTAGTATGCTTGCAGCATCCAAGGGCTTCCGGAATTCTGTAACACCTACTGACTTTTCACATTGTCACTATGACATAAAGAACTTGGAAGAGGAGCAGTAGCGTTTACCTGCTCCAACCTAGAAGTGACACATACCTTTCCCTTCTTTCCTCTCTTCCTCAAGCTCTCTCTTCCTTCTACCTCCTTGAGCCTCTGCCCTCTCCGTCCTCCACCTTTCTCTCCAGAGCCTTTCAGTGTTGCTCATGCTGACCTTGAACTCCTGGACTAAATACTCTATCCAGTCTTCCGATGAGCTAGGACCATGGGCATGGCCCACGATAACTAGGTTGATAGTGTTTATTTTTATCTGTTCGTTTTGTTGTTATTGTTGTTTTCTCAGGACAGGGTTTCTCTGAGTAACCCTGGCTGTAGGCCAGGCTGGTCTCAAACTGGAAGAGCTGCCTGCCTTTGCCTCTCAAGTGCTGGGATCAAAGGTGTGCAGCACCACTGCCTGGCTCATTTTATGGTATTCCTTATAGTGACAAATGTGACATGAAAATTATGATTTTACTCATTTGACACAAACAGTTAACTGTCATTGGAACATTCATACTGTTAAGTAATCACCTCCATTATCCATTTATTGGGTCAATCTTTTCATTTTTTTCAACTCCATAATTCATTTGGCTAAATATGTGGCTTAGTGGGTAGAACACTTGAGTAGTCACAAGGCTCTGGGTCCAGTCTTCAGTCTCCTCTACCCACAATTCCATTCTCATTGTATATTCATTCTCCATTCTCCCCAGCTCCTGACAGCCACTTGTGTGTGTGTGTGTGTGTGTTTCTGAGTTGGACTAGTTCCTGTACCTCAGGTAAGTAAAATTATAAAATGTCTATCCCTTTGTGTCCGGCTTATCTCATTTGTAATAGCATCTTCAAGGTTACCTTACGTCATAATTTTCTTCCCTTTAAAGCTGAAGAATATTCCATTATACACACTGTGCCTTATTCATAATGGCTTGTCTTTGAAAATACCACATACATTTGTTTAGTTAGTAAATACATACTTCAAACACCTTGTATAAAGTATAACAAATCTTGATTACAGACAAGAGAGCAAGAATTTATTCCATTCAGTCCCAGGAGCTGAGCCTTAGAAACCAATGGGAATGAGCCAGGCAAAAAGACAGAGAAAGCCACTTCAGGTGAGCAAACAGCCATGACACCAAGGTCAGGACTGGCCCCAGTAGCCATTTGCTATGCCTCCTGTCTCTGAGTTTCAGTGCTCTCGCCACCTCCTTAAAGTAGAATCATTCCGTTTGCTTGTTTTGTGTTCTTTTTTTTTTTTGTTTTGGTTTCTCGAGACAAGGTTTCACTGTATTGCCTTGGCCGTCCTGCAACTTGTTCTGTAGACCGGGCCAGTTTCAAACTCACAGAGATCCTCCTGCCTCTGCATCCTCAAAGGTGTGCACCACCACTGCCAGGCCTGTTTTATATTTTTAATCCTGGAATACAGGTAAATCACCTTCAGAGATTTGAAAACTTGCAAACTCTTGGGTTCATATGGAGATTTTTACTTACTGTTCTGAGGATGGGTTCAAACACCTACACTGAAAAACAAACAAACAAACAAACAAACAAACAAAAAAAACAAAGTAAGTTGGGAGGGCAGATCCAAGATGAATACTTAGATAGTTCTCCTGTTCTTATACAGAATGTAGTTACAGCTATCAACATTAGGGGAGAGAGTTTTCAATGTTCTCATCACAGGGAAGTGATAAATGTTTGAGATGATGGGTAGCCTGACTAGTCCCAATCGATCATTATATAATGTACACATACACCAAAATAATCAATTTTTTTTCATAAATACGCACAATTACATGTCAGTTGCAAAATAGATCAACCCACTAAAAACAAAGTAGCAAGTGAGGGACTCTGTTATAAAAGCACAGAAGAGATAGAGAAATGCACACTGGAGGATAAGAGAGAGACGCTTCCAAGGAGGAAGGACAAGGACCAAGGGACAGTCATGGGGGTCTGCAAGTGGGGTTTTATAAGAGACCCGTTTGTTTGTTTGTTTGTTTGTTTTTTGAGACAGGGTTTCTCTGTGAAGTCCTGGCTGTCCTGGAACTCACTCTGTAGACCAGGCTGGCCTCGAACTCAGAAATCCGCCTGCCTCTGCCTCCCAAGTGCTGGGATTAAAGGCGTGCGTCACCACCGCCCGGCTATAAGAAACCTTTATGGAGCATCTTCCCACACAAGAGTAATGGAGGAATCACTGGCAGAACAAGTCCTCTGGGGTGCCTGAGAAACTGGGATCAAAACTGTTGGTAGAGGGGCCAGGGTGTTCTGTGACGCTCCGGGCCCTGGGTTCCATTTCTACACTTCATAATAAAGATTCCCAAAACAAACAATTGGGTAAGGAAACCGTCTGAAGGATGGCTAGTGGTGCGGTTTGAGTGTAAATTTTCCTCTACTCAGTCCCCAGCTGGTGGCATGTTTTTGAAAGGTCATTGGAAACTTTAGGAAGTAGAGTTTTCCTTGAGGAAGTGGGTGTACCTTGGGAGTTTTAAAGCCGGCTCTCATTTCCTGCTTGGATTCCCGTTTCCTAACTCAGTGTGAGCAGCCGGCTACCTACTATGACTGTGTATCCCCTCTTAAACCCTGAGCCGAAACAAACCCTTGAGTTGTGTTTGCTAACTATTTTGTCACAGCAACAAAACGTGCATTGGGAATGTTCATAAGTCATTATATAGAGGGGAATTGAGGGACTTGAGAAAGTAATAAATATGGTAGGAATATAAACACATCATTAGGTAAACGGGTGGGAATGGAAGAGCTTGAGAAAGTAACATGTACGATGGGAATATAAATAAATCATTAGGAATGGAGAGTCTTGAAGCCTGCGCTACTGCTTTCTAAGTAAAGCTTCCAGCACAGCTATTGGAGGCTACACACATTTTTGATAACGAATATGGCTTTGGAGCCAGATTACCTAGGCTAGAATTCCGTTTCTTCTGCCATCCCCCTGCTCTTGATCTCGGCACCTAAGATTCTTATTTTCCCTCCTAAGCTTTGTGGGATCATTGTAAAGACTACAATGAGTAAGCATATGGACTTTTTCAGAACACCCCCTGGTCGCTGGAAGGTTTTTGTTTTGAGTCAGCAATGACAGAAACAAGGACAGAGTTTGGTGGCAGGGCATCCTTTGTAGGGTGTGGGCCACCAGAACTGCAAAGGAGCTTTGCTCTGAGGGTCAGGGTCAGTGAAAACTGGGCACAGTTATTATAGCAGAAGCAAGCAGTTTCTGTTTGACTTCCTTGGCATAAATCAGCAGCAGCAGAAGTAGACGAAGGCCATTAGACTGAAGAGCAAGCGGCCAGAGGGGGCCAAGTACATCCGTGATGGAGGCTAACTAGTTTTATTATGGTCCAAGGCAGGGTTGGCAGACTTGGGGGTCATGAAGGGTTCCAGATATCTGAACTAAGGATTCCTGTAAAATTCCATAGATAGGTTTAGATGGAAATGCAATGGGGACCTGGGGGAGGGGACAGTCAGGATGACAAACATGTGTCAGCTAATCCACCCAGCCATCATTTTCAACTTGTTGGAGAATCTTCTGTGGTTCTTCGGCTTCAAGACTAATTCTATCAGATTGGCTCCTGGTGGAGGGTGATTGTAAGAAAAGTGGAAGTAGATTTTATTTGTAAGACTGTTAGAGAAATAGTGTATTGTTTTGCTTTTGGAAAGCACTGCCCCTTGATGAAATGAGTGTAGGTTTGAGAATTCGAACTTGGATCGTGCCTCCTCCAAACTACAAGTGTGACTTAGACTGGGTCATTTACATTCTTTAGGTTTCAGTGTGCTCATTTGCAAGTCTGGTAAATTGGATTAGATGATCTTTCTCTGACCTCCCTTTATTTAGTGTCCCCAAGGGTTGGGATTTAGCCATCAGGTTCAGTGTTCAGTGTTCAGTGTTCAGTGCTGAGGAAGTTTGCTGGTGCCACCTTGTGGCCTAAAGAAATAATATTGTCATGGAGTTCTGCCAGGATTTTGGAAGTTGGGTCTTCAAGGACATGAAGCCTTATCCAGGATAAGAGTCTTCTCTTGTTAGAATAGATTGTGGATGAGCTGGATATGGTACGGTAGCCAGAACTCATCAGGAAAATCAGAATTACTCACGTGAATAATTTATGGTCCTGCCCAGCCTGTTAGAGAGAAGTCCTTTAACAGTGGCCGGAATTTTCTTGGAATCAGCTTACTTCAATTAGACTTCTTCTTTATTGAAACAATGACTTTGTAAATGACTCCATATTCATATTTAAACCTAGCTCACGCGTCTCCCAATGTGGTTATAAAACGCTCTGATGTGTGTGTGCTACTTAATAGCCCTTGCGAGCAGAGATGAGGTCAGGGTCACTTTACAATAAGCCACGACAGACTCTTAATTTAAAATGACCTTTAAGATGGCTGATTATCAATACTGAAGAGTCAAATGTCTGATTCTGAAGGGTTCTCAGAACAATTTTCTGGAAATGGCCTTAGATTATGAATTTCCCACCCAAGGGTACAGGAGCATCTCCAATAAAGGATGTCACAAAACAAACAGATTAAAGCAGAAGTCAGAGGCAGGTTTTCTTTTAGTTGAACCTTGAACAGAGATGCAAGGCTTTTGGCCAGGAAGAGCATTCTTCTCCAGCTTAGTATTCACAAGTTGTTGTTGTGTGTGTGTGTAGGGGGGAGGGGGCATGAGGGCGTGGTAAATGTCTTTAATCCCAGCACTTGGGAGGCAGAGGCAGACAGATGGCTCGAGGCCAGCCTGGTCTATAGAGCAAGTTCTTAGATAGTCAGAGCCACACAGAAAAATCCTGTCTTGAACAAACCAAACAAACACAACACAACACAACACAACACAAAACAACAACAGAACAAAAGGAAAAAAAGAAATCGCACTGTCCAGCTCAAGGGATGGCTTAGCAGTTAGAAGCAATGGATGCTCTTGCAGAGCTGTCGTTTGGTTCTCAGTACCTACATGGCAATTAGCCATTAATAACTCCAGTTCCAGGGTTGATGCCCCTTTTTTCTGACCTCAAATGCACTGTACACAGTAGGTTCACTTATATAAATGCAGGCAAGACATAAACACATAAAATAACAAAAACTCTTTAAAAATAAGTTACACTATCCAGAATTTATTATAATCTGATACCAAGCTATACCCAGTCTTGCACTTCTACAAGTTAGTCTTGTAATTCTACCACTAAAAATTCTTGCCTCTCTGATTTACATCTGATAACAGCATATGGTAGATCATGAGATTTTAAACCACATACTTGTATTCTTAAGAGTTTATCAAGTTTACCTTTGCATTACCCACTCAAACACGCTCAAACATGCAACAAGAGCAATTTAAGGAAGGAAAGGTTATTCTGGCCTACAGTCTGGGGTACAGGTCATCCTGGTGAGGTAGCATGACAGAAGGAGCTTGAGGGAGCTGATCACATGCATCTACAATCTAGAAGTAGGGAGAAATGAACACTGGTGCTCCACTTGCTTTCTTTCTACACACAGTCCAGGACCCTGATATGGGATAGTGCTCCCTGCATTCAGAATAAATCTTCCCTCTGCAGTTAGACTCCTCAGAAAACTGTTACTTGTTACTGTAGAGTAAAAAATTATAAAAATCATTTATAAAATGTATATAGGCTTTTCTTTAGACCTCACTTTAAAGGGCATGGAAAATCTTCTCTGAAGCAAGCTAAAAATGTAGACGGGCCGGTTTCAGGAACTGGCTAACCACAAAGGGAAGAG
Source organism: Arvicanthis niloticus (assembly GCF_011762505.2). NCBI lineage: Eukaryota > Metazoa > Chordata > Mammalia > Rodentia > Muridae > Arvicanthis > Arvicanthis niloticus. The sequence goes on from NC_047678.1 coordinate 44,647,027, forward strand.
AGGAATGCCAGTCATCTAGGTGGTGCTGAGAAACTAGTGACCACGATGACAGGGCAGGGCTGTGTCCGGAACAACTGAGAAATAGTTGAACAAGTGATGGGCAAGGCCACAATGACAGGGCAAGGCCACAGTGACATGGCAAGACCACATTTTTGAGAAGAATGAGTATACAGAGTGTTTTCCACATGATCCTAACTCACTTAGGTTGGGTTCCTCTGGAATTTTCTGCTATTTTTATGTTATGTTTCCTTGGTAACTCCCTTAGCCCCCTTGATTTGTGATTCTGCTCTATATACACCCTCCACTCCCAGCCCACGACGTGGACACTCCTCTGCCCCTGCGTGGGTCACTAGTCTTGGCCTCAGTCGACTGATCCCGAAATATACCTTTTGCTGTTGCATCAAGAATGGTGTCTTGTGAGTTTTTGGGTGGCCTCAAATTCCTGAGGCTTGAGGGAGGTCCTCCCTTCGTGGGGGGGAGGACGGTTCTTATATTACAACTATATCCAGAAGTGTGTTTCCTAGTTATTTTTTTAAGTCCAGTGAAGTTGCCAACGAAGATTAACCATCACAAACCTTCATTCATATTTTCATGCCTATCTTATTCAAGGTTTCTATTGCTATAGAAAGGATAGCATAAATCCCATTTGTCTTCATTTAAGGACCATGCCTGATTTCAAGAAGAAAGCTATAGAGCACCAGCTCCAGGAACAGACCGTGAAATCCAGAAATAAGGTCATAAAACCCCCTCCCAAAGAACAGCCCAGGGATAACCACAAACATGGGAAAATATCTTATCTCAGAATGGGGCATCTGTGCTAGGCACTAGAGAGTTCCCATGATTCCCTATAAGAAGGCACCTTTGTCTAGGGTTGCCATTTTGGAGAAGGGCTGACCCCCCCCCCCCCCACATGTTGGTTGCTTCTGCAGAATCAGCACTCCTTGTCTTTGCACACTATCTGAGTCTGGGGTCTTCCTTTAACGATTTTGGACCCTTACACTATGAAGAGACACCATGACCAGGGCATCTTTTATAAGGAAACATTTAATTGGGCTTGGCTTACAGTTCAAAGGTTCAGTCTATCATTGTCATTGTGGGAAGCTTGGTGGCATGCAGGCAGATGTGGCACAGAGTGGTAGATGAGAGAGTTCTACAATTGAATGAGCAGGCAGCGGGAAAGACAGTGAGGTACTGGGTCCAGCTTGAGCATCTGAACCTCAGAGAACATGTCTCCCAACCACCACTTCCTCCAACAAGGGCACACTTCCAATAATGCCTCTCCCCTATGAGTCTGTGGGGCCATTGTTTTTATTCAAATCGCCACATTGTCTTACAACAAAAGGTATGCATGTTTCCTTCATCTGGGTTCTAGGTTCTATAGCCTCTACAGGCCCCCCCCCTTTTTTTTTTAAATCAATGAGTATGTCTCTTCCCTCCTCAAACTTTCTCTGGTGGAAAAGTAACCATGCTTAAGTGATCTGACCTTGGAACAAGAAGCAGATGTAGTTCTATTCTCCACTTTAGTGGAGGTCTCTTTTCCTCCAGCTGAACCTCATCCCAGAGTGGAGTCAGTTCTCTATTTCCTCAAAGGCTAGTTGTTGTGGTAAATCTCCAACCTGTTGCGGCCCAAGCAAAATGTTGAGGCCCAGGCTGCCCCGCGTTTGGCGGCCACTGTATCCCGGCCCCAGCTGCCGCTCTGGTCCGCGGGTTGGGGTTCAGCAAGAGAGAGAGTGAGGACAGACTCGAAGAATGGAGACCAGACAGAGTGTGATTCAATCCCATTTATTCTTCAGTCTCTCTTCCTAGTCCAAGTCCCAAGTCTAGCTGTACTCTCTAAAGAGTCTCCCTAAAGAGTATATATCTCTGCCGTCTGCTTCTGCCTTTTATATGTCTCACTTCTAAGCCATGCCTCTAAGTTATACCTTTAATCATGCCCTTAGGTCTTGTCTCTAAATCTGATCTCTAGGTCACACTCTTAAGTCACACACCTTTAATCTCACACACCTTTAATCTCACACACCCAATGAAAGTCCTGGGTATCCAAAGCAAGATGTTATCAGAGTGTGCTCAGCTGCTGTAGGCTATTGTAATCCAAGTCTCATGTCAGGGTATATGGCTCAAGATGGCTGCAAAGCTGATAGCCTCGTTCTGCTAAAAGTCGGCCCCCAACACCAAGCAAATAAGCCCATACATGGAGAACACAAGTCGACATGAGTACAAGCTGCAGGCCTAGCTTGAGCAGATCTACCATTACCCTACTATATTCCCCAGCTATGAGATCCCTTCCCCCTTTTAGGAGAGAAAGAAAGATAGAGGAAAGAAAGAGAAAGAGAAAAAGAAACCCCTGAATCTCACCTCCCTTATTTTGTTTCCCCCTGACCAAAACCATTACAACTTGTAAACAGCCTCCCCAAAGACAACAAACATCCATCATCCATTGAACGACCAAAAACCATCCACCCAACCTCTAGGGAATGATGCATCCTTCTCTTAAAATTGTATACTGCTGATTTGGGATATTGTTTTCCTTTTGGGGGCCCTAGGAAAATTGAGATGCTGGTTAATCTTAAGAAAGCTGGTTGTCTCTGCATGTATTGTTTCTGCATGCTGAGAAAGTTCAAGGCTTAACTGAAGTCCTGACTGCACCAGGCTGGATAGCTGAAGTCACTGATCCACATTATACTTGACGCTTAGCTTCCCAAAAGAATAAAGCCTCATGAGGTTTCCCGGCACAGAGTTAAACTCATGTTCATTCTCTTCATGTACTTCAGCAATTAGGCTTCTGATTTATACCTTAGGGTAGTTGTTTTAAATGCTGTTTAAATGATGGTTGGTTAAAAGAAGGTAAGTCATGACTTAGAGATCTGTGGTGGGAAGAAGAATTTCATTATTCTTTTGGTTGAGCACTTTTAGACAATTCTTATCCCTTGAACAACCTGCTATTACTTCAAATATGGACCAGAGTTAAAATAAGACATATTTGCTGCTAATGATGTATAAGACTGGCATGTTGAGGGTCGGACAGTAGTCAGCTCATCATCAATATTTTGAATAATGCTTATATTAACTTTTGTGGTGATTTTTTTCCCCCTGTGTATGTACTAGTGTGTTTCCTGATAATTTCAAATAGAAAGTTTCAAGTTGTGTAGTTTCTCATGGGCTTGTCTCTTGCCCATTGTCTGGGGGCAGCTGCAGGAGCTGCACATCTTTAGCTCCTCAATCTTTCCTTTCAACGCTTTAGGATTTTCATCGATGTAGTTCTCAATTGATAGTCTAGGAAATAATAAAGTTTGTGTGATATAACAAAGAGAAATAGCATCATACTCTCTCTGTCTCTGTCTCTGTCTCTGTCTCTGTGTGTGTGTCGGTCTCTCTCTCTCTCTCGCTCTCTCTCTCTCTCTCTCTGTGTGTGTGTGTGATGACCATCCCCTCTCAGCCTCCCTAGTGCTGGGATGGTAGGCATCTACCACAATGCCTGGCTCTCTCCTAGGTCTTGAATAGGTAGTAGGAAATGAAACTGCAGACATCAACAATATATGAATCATATCTTGTCAGGTTGTTACCAGGAACTCTTTCCCGCTTTGTACTCAATGTGCAACTCTATAGACATCTAGAAAATCTCGCTTGAGCTATGATAATTTTGATCTTGCAGCCAGGCTAGAGAATCTGCCTATTAAGATTGATTTCTTAGTGTCTTGGAATTATTTTCCAACAGTCTGGGTTTGGGCTGCCATTTAAGAATGCAACACAATTTTCAAACAACACTCAGATGTAAGAAAAGCCAGTATGAATCATAGGGAAGTTAGATCAGTGCCCTTCAATTTTACTGTCTTTCGATTTCATTCTTGTAGTATCCTTAGCTACCAGGACTGTGGGCTTGCTGCATAAAAAGCAGACCCAAGACCAACCCAACAGTTGAGGTCAACAGCTAAATCTAGATATTGCTCTTCCTGAGATAATAAGCACACGGATGGCAAGACAGCGAAAACACAAGATAGAAAAAGGCATGTGCTTTAGGACACATGCTTGGTGGCCTCTCCTTCCCAGTCCTATTAGGCTGCTCAACAAAAGACAGTCTGACACTTCATTATGGCAGGAGGGAAAAAGATGGGGAAACAGCAACGCTCACAGGATATGCAGAATATTCCGAATGAAAAGCGTCATAATTGAGTTCTCCCTGCAACCAAAATTTATGTTACACAAGTTGGCTCTATGGAAAAGAGAAAGACAACGAGAAAAGAGGATTAATTCTCAGTGACAGTGTTTGAGCATATTTGAGAAGACATGGGACACTGAGGGTGTTTGGTATATTTTGAAAATAGTTTATTTCTCAAAAATTGATATCCATATACTACTCTTACAATAAAATATATTCAAAATATTATTGTTGTGTATATTCATTGTTCATGGTAGTGTTACTGAGGATATTTTGTTTCTTTGTTTCTCTGTGTGTATGGTTGTGTATATGTGGCAGTATGCATGTGGAGACCAGAGGTTGATGTCAAGTGTCTTCCTTAATCATATTTAATTTTTAAAAAGATTGTATTTTATGTGTATGAACACACTGTAGTTGCCTTCAGACACACCAGAAGAAGGCATCAGATCCCATCATAGATGGTTCTGAGCCACCATGTAGTTGCCCAGAATTGAACTCAGGACCTCTGGAAGAACAGTCAGTGTTCTTAACCTCTGAGCCATCTCTCCAGCCACTTTACTTTAGGTTTTTTTTTTTTTTTTAGACAGAAATTCTCACTAAGCCTGCAGCTCTCCAATTTGGCTAGGCTGGTTGGCCAGGGAGCCTTAGGGCCCTGCCTGTCTCTGGCTTCCCACTCGGGGTTACCATTAAGCACGTGGTTTTCTCCATGGGCGCTCACCTGGCAAGAACTCTACTGACTGAGCTTCTCACCAGTCTCCACGAGGGCATCTCATACAGTACATGTTGGCCACATTGAACCCAGAGTCTGTAGGATGCTCAACAGACGTTCTACCACTGAGCAACATCTCCAGCCCTTAAGGGTGAAATTTTATTTCTTACACTGTCCACACATCAAAAGCTCAGGTGTCCGTACAAACACACAGTAAGAACGAGTGCTGTCAAGTTCAAGGTTAGCATTCTATGAACAGTAAAGTAAACCTGTAAATTAAGTGCAATTTCTCTTCTTGTATGTTTTTGGGAGCAATCAAATGGCTTCCTGGTATCAATTGGTATGTCACAAACAAATGCTGTATTTCCCTGTTTTATATTTGTGTTCTCATTTCTGCCTCATAGGGGTTTTTGTAAAATGTGGTGTTGAAATGCCAAAATTACAGTTTATGTTTCCTTCCTTCCTTCCTCCCTCCCCTCCCCTTCTTTCTTCCTTCCTTCTTTCTTTCCTTCCTTCCTTCCCTCCCCTCCCTCCCCTCCCTCCCTCCCTCCCTCCCTTCCTCCTTCCTTCCTTCCTTCCTTTTTTTTTTTTTTTTGCAGTTTTTTTTTGGGGGGGAGGTGGGGAGGGGACGGGGTGGGATGAGGTGGGCAGAGTCCCGGTGTAGCTTGAATAATAGAAATATTGAAAACGAAAGATATGATGGAGCTTCTGATCAACATGAAGTGTTACTGGTCTCAGATAGGTTTAATATAGATGACTCCTGATTTCCGGTGATAAATTAGAAATTGTTTCCGGTCTAATGAAAAAAAAAAAAAAAAAGCCAACAGAGGTCACAGGTTGTGGTTTTGATTATGACCACAAGGGGGCAGTGATGCACTGTGAGAGACCGTTGCTCCTGTATTTCCTGGGAAAAAATTGCAAAGTGAGATTGAAAACAGGGAAGGTCTTTAGAGGGTAGATGCTGGGCAACAACATTTCCTGTTAGGCTTTTTTGGGGGGCAAAATTCGTCAAGCCCACAAACTGCTCTTGTCTAAGACTTTTTTCCCTTTGGAAAAGTTTCAAAGATCTCTTGGAAAAGAATTCATACAATGTCAAAATTGCTAATACATTTTAGTTTTTAAACACTAATTTACGTTTTTTTTTTTCTCTCTGTATGACAATTTTCCTAAAATTAGAGACACCAAACAGCTGAATGGAGAGAGGAGGAACTGGTGGCCCAAAGGGGCCTCAGGTCTCTGGAAGGACTTCCTGGTGGCTGGAGGGATCTCAGGAGCTGGAGAGTGGTCGGGTAAGATCGACTTTCCGGTCTCCTCCTTGCAATGCTGAGAACTTCGAATGATAAGTCTCTGGAGTCTTTTCTAAGAGTGTATGTTATCTGATCTCAGGCTCTTGCGAAATAAAATGTGAGCAGGGTGTGGTGGCCCATACCCTTAATTTCAGAACTCTTGCGGTAGAGTTCCAGGACAGCCAGAACTAGGTAGTGAGACCCTGTCTTAAACAACCACGAAATAAATAAGACATAGAAGATTGTGAACCCCACCTTAAAAAAATTCACAATGTAATGTATATAGAGTGTAGGTAGTGTTTATAGAATGCATGTAGAATAATGCTTTGGCTTGAGGACACAAGTGATTTTTATTTCTATAGTTCTCAGGGTGAAAACTTTCAAGTTTTAGTTGAGTAGCTGTAGTCCAGTGGATTTTTAGAAAGGTTGGGGATGTAGCTCAGTGGTAAGTAAAGTGCTTTGCAAGTCCTGGATTCAATCCTCAGCGCCAGGGCAAGACTCTGTGTGTATGTGTGTGTGTGTGTGTGTGTGAGAGAGAGAGAGAGAGAGAGAGAGAGAGAGAGAGAGAGAGAGAATGTGTGTGTGAGTGCGTGCATGAGTGTGCTTGTGTGTGTGAGTGTGCTTGTGTGTGTGAGTGTGTGTGAGTGTGTGCGTGTGTGAGAGAGTGTGTGTGTGTGAGAGACTGTGTGTGTGTGTGCATGAGTGTGCGTGTGAGTGTGTGTGTGTACAAGTGAAATAAGAGGCAGGAAGACATGTATCGCATGCTCTCTCTCACATGGGGAATCTGAAAAAGAGAAAAAGACCATATGAAAGTAATGGACTAGGCTGGGCAGTGGTGTTGCACGCCTTTAATCCCAGCACTTGGGAGGCAGAGGCAGGCAGATTTCTGAGTTTGAGGCCAGCCTGGTCTACTGAGTGAGTTCCAGGACAGCCAAGGCTACACAGAGAAACCCTTTCTCGAAAAACCAAAAACCAAAAACCAAAAAAAAAAAAAAAAAAAAAAGAAAGTAATGGACTGCCAGAGAAGAGCAGAGGACCTTAGAGGGAGAGATTAGGTGAAGGGAGTTGGGAAAGTGGATACAACTCAAACAATGATTTATATATTCATGGAACTGTCATTGTGACATCTATTAATATGTACAATTAGTATACATTAATGGTGATAAAAAGAAACCAGTGGCCTTCTAGTTGCAACTTGTAAAGTTATATTACTAGCCAAAAGTGATGGTGTCTTGTAATTGTAACTTTTATTCATCTGTTGTGATTGTCTTGGGGGTTTACTGCCTCAGTCTGCTAACCTAGGCCTAGTCCTGGAAACTTCTAGCTTCCATACAATCTAATCTAGGCCCTGAATGTTTTCAGCCTCTGAGACTTGCTGCTGAATAAGCTCACCCTTCCTAGTTTTTTCTACGCTCTGGCTGGCTGGTTCAACTGAGCTGTCTGTCAATGGCTACAGCTCCTCTCCAAGCTGACTGATTCAATCTGGCTTCTCTCACAGACTCTGATTGAATTGCTCTGCTCAGCTTCTAACTCTGATCTGTTCTAGTCTTCTGGCTTCTTCTCATCATCTGGCTTGTCCTATCTTCACCTGTGTCTTGCTTGTTCTCTCTTCAACCTGTCTCCCCGAGTAAAACTCTCCTGGTAAAACTGCCCTTCCTCTTTTCTCTCTGTGCTGCTGTTTCTTAAATAGCTTCCCTTTCTTCTTTTCTTGTGAGGGTTGGGCATATCCTATTCCGTCAAATCTTTCTCTGATTTATCACGTTTTTTTGCCATTCAACTAGATATCACTTTCAAACATGTGTGTTTCCTTCTACAAACTAACTTTATGGGATTAAAGGTGTGTACTAAGGGTGTGTCTGTCTTCCAGCCAGAGGGATTAGAGGTGTGTGCTAAGGCTGAGATAAACCATAACTAGAAACAGGTTTTGGGTTTGTTTGATTTTTGGTTTTGTTTTTTTTTTTTTTTTCTTTTTTCTTTTTTTTTTTTCTTTTTGGCAAGCCGTGCAATCTTGGGCTTCATGGTGTGGTCAAATATCCTGCAACAGTGCATCTCTCCATAGAGAGTTCAAGGCCAGTCTGGGCTACAAGTTACCTTATTTCATCTCTGCCTCTGTTGATTAGTAGCTTGCAGCCAGGTGTGATGGCTCAGGAAAGGCCAAAGCAATAGGACCCAGAGCTTGCAGCCAGCCTGAATTATTAGGTAGAAAGACCCTGTCTCAAAACAAAAAAGAAACCACGCTTATATTTTCAGATAACATATCTAAAGTTGAAGAGTTATATAAAGATCTCTCCTGGAGACGTGATATATTTTGTATTCTATGTATACATTCTCTTGACTTGCTTATTAAATTGTCTCTAAATAATTTACTCACATATGGAGAGAACTAACAATGGGCCCCACCTCCAAGGACACTGAGTTTTTCTGATGTTAATGAGTGAGTGGTTGCAAAGACAGATGATAAGTGCTGGAACTGGGGAAGTCCAAGTTTGTGAGCACATAGCAACAGATAAAAAAAGCTTACTGTACTCATGACCTGTTTCTGAAGAAACCTAGAATGGTGGTTTAAACTGGATTTCCAAATTCACAGAAAAACAACCCAGTTTTCTTTTTTTGAGACAAGGTCTCATTATGTAGCCTTGTGACTTGGAACTCACTCTGTAAACAAGGCTGGTATCCAAATCACAGAGATCCGCCTGCCTCTGCCTCCCAAGTACTGCTAAGATTAGAGGTGTGCACCACCTCACTTGGCTATAGAAATCACTATTTTTTCAAAATGTATTCATTCTCAATTTTTAATGTATGGGTATATTGTTGGTAGACCTCAGAAGAGGGTGTTGCATCCTCTGAAACTGGGTTACAGATAGATGATTGTGAGCCACCATGTAGGTGCTGGGAATCAAACCCAGGTCTTTGTGAAGTTCTGTTGTCCACTGAGCCATTTCTCTAGCCCAAAATTAGTTGTCTAACAAGACACAGAGAATAGCATTGCATTTCCATGTTAAATACATTTCCTCCCCTTGAACAACCTAAAACATTTGGAGGGTTTTTTGTTTTGTTTTTGTTTTCATTTTTTTTACATCGATACATTTTTTACATTCATAGTTGCTATAGAGACGTTGAAGAATAAACACTGGGGTAATATTTTCTTTTAGTTGTTAAGGTATCTAAGCAATTGTTTCTAAAAAACACTTTAAATATCAACAGACTTTCCATTCTTTGTGAAGATTGTCTTTCATTTCTGTTATTCATAGAAAATATAATTTCCTTAGGAGAATTATGGCCCTTAATGAGAACTACATAGCCAGCTCCCAGTTAAAGTTTTAAAAAGCAATACTTTGTATTTGTAATATTGACCATTTTAAGTTCATGATAACTTTTACTTACATAAGAAATAAGTACACTGAAATCTGACATACTGTGAATAAACAATAGAAGAATATTCATAGGACCAGTGATTCATTGTTATTTTTTGTTGGGGTAAAAAAAAAATCATCTCTGGAGGACAAGAGTTCAGTGAACAAGTAGCATGGCCGCAGGATGACACAGACTTTTCTGTGAGTGGAACGCAGAAGCAAGGACAGTTCTGATGTAATCAAAACGTTACAAAGTCCTCCTCATTGTTATGAGTAATTTGATTTTAATGTCAACCCTTTGTTGAGATATGTAGATTCTGACAACTGACTTCCCTTTCTCCTTCCCAAGTAGGAAGTTTGAAGTTGAGTGATATGGTTGATTGCTATTTCCTGTAATACTTCTACAATATGGGCTGCTTTTAAGCTCCAGAATAACCAGAGGTATCCAACAGTTTTGACATTGTCACACGATGCTGTCATCTACAAATGAATAAGGAGGAGGGGACACATTCATAACTATTTTGGGACACATGCAGCTGGATGGTTGTTAGTCAAATATGCCTGCTCCAGATCCAATTTTAGTAAATAGAATGTATCACAACTTTTGTGTTAGAAAACTCTGGTCATAAATCTTTCTTGTTGTGTTTCAGGGAAACTATGGTGAGTGAGGGTATGAGGATTTAGGATGGAGTTGGGTGTGTTATCTTAGCAGTTTCTGGGGTAAGGTTGACCCTACTTGTCCAGGATCTGGTCCTGGGGTGGTTAGAGCGCCTGGGTGATGGCAGCATGGACTGCAGAGCTGTGAAGTAGCTGGTCGGATGTATAGAATAATGATTGATTAATGACTGCTTCCTCAGGGTAGGGAATATGAAGGAAGCAGGTCAATTTATTGGCAGTCTGGAATAAGGCATTACCATCATTTGCATGGGAAAGATATTAAAGCATCAAGTTTCGGGAGCTAGAGATCTGGTTAACAAATGGTTTCAGCAGAGTACTGCTAGGTGAGGAAGAACACTTGGAAAATAAAGGAAAATGGGTTAGCAGAATAGGAAATCTGTGTGAACGCCAAATGGGAGAAACATAAGAACTACATACTAAGGATTCTTAAAAAAAGTTGAGGAGAGCTGTAGCTATCATGTGGGGTGGAGGCTTACATCTACTAATTTGTGGAATGAATATCGTGGGAGACTGGAGAAGTTGAGAATAGCTAGTGTCAGTCTCTGGAATAGGAGAGTAGAAATTTTATTATTTATTTATTTATTTATTTATTTATTTATTTATGCTTTGGTATCTTTAGGGAATGGCTCAAAGCTGGTTATTTCTTTGTTGTTGTTGTTGTTGTTTGTTTGTTTGTTTGTTTGTTTTTGAGACAGGATATCACTATGAATCTCTGGCTGTCTTGGAACTTGATATGTAGACCAGGTTGGCCTTGAACTCATAGAAATCTGCCTGTCTCTGCCTCCAGAGTTCACCATTCACAGCTGGGGCTAGCTAGGTATTTCTAACCCAGGGCTTCTATACAAAAGTGATTCCTGGGTTTTTATGGGTCATGGGTTTGAATTTGGGGAACTCAAATGAAAATGATGCATTCTCTTTCAATAAAAATATACACCATCAGATCAGTAACTTGGCAGATGCTCTACAACCCATCACATGCAGGCCCATAGCCATTAGGTGGATGCCTTAGAGCCACAGTAAGAGAACTGAACATCTGTTCTCTTTACATTGGTCATGCTATACTTGGCTAAATCACACATCTAATATGTTAACATGTTAATTGAGACAACTACTTTTTCTTAACTCTATTAATTGGATTCATATTTATAGTGAATCCAAAATCAGGATGCTTTGATGTAATAGAAATAAGTCTTCTAATATACTTACAGGGAAAGCTTTCTCTCTGTGTGTGTGTGTCTTCTTTCTAAACTAAGCATCTTTTTTTCCTTTCTCTTTTTTATTCTCTCTCACATATTACATATGACCACAGTTTCTCCTTCCTCCCCTCCCCCAGTCTTTTCCTCCAACCTCTCCTCTTCCCCAGATCAACTCGCCCAACACCCTACCCCTAGAAAACATCAACCGAAAACCACATAACAAGCTACAATAAGACCAGGCACATACCATCACATCAAGCTTGGACAAAGCAGCAAAGTAGGAGGAAAAGGGTCTCACAAGTAGGCAAACGAGTCAAGGAGAGCCCTTGTTCCCCCTGTTAAAATTCCCACAAGAACATCAAGCTACTTAGCCATAACACATATGCAGAGGATCTAGGGCAGACCCCTAAAGGCTCCTGATCTCTGTGAGTTCTAGTCAGTTGAATCTGTAGCCCGAGTTCTTGTGGGTTTCTCTGTGTAGTCCTGGCTGTCCTGGAACTCACTCTGTACACCAGGCTGGCCTCGAACTCAGTCTTGTGGTGTCTCTGATCCCTCTAGTTCTTTCTTTCTTCCCTCTCCTCCAAAGGATGCCCTGAGCGCTGCCTAATGTTTGGCTGTGGGACTCTGCATCTGCTCCCGTGAGTAGCCAGATGAAGTCTCTCTGGTTCTTTGATGATGATCTTCTAGACTCTGGTCCCAGAACACTCTGCAGGCTGAAGGCCAAAGGTTTTGTGACTGGGTTAGTGTCCAAACCCCTTCACTTGAAGTCTTGCCTGGTTATAGAAGATGGCTGGTTCTGGCTCCCAGGACAGCTTTCTTACTAATTAAGGCCTTATGGCTTCTCTCTATAACCTGTGACACTAAAGATTAATTTCATGTCCTTCTTACAGTCAAAGGTCAGAAAATCTGGTTCTTTCCACTTCTGAGAAAAACAGAAAAAAACATACCAAGAGAGATTTTATCTTTAAGTAATTGAAAAGTTTTTGGATACTTCAAAGAAGAAATAATGAAAAATATCACATAGTGGAATAATAAAACACTGCTTGATACTTTCCTTTAAATTTTAATAAGTAATAATTTTATACCTTAGTGCTGGCCAATACCAGTTCTGAGACCACAAATTAGAAATAATTTGGCTGGTGAAATGAGACCTAGGGGGAATTACAATAAAGAAGTCCACAAGGGTTTCATGATGCTGATTTTAAAAGTTTCTATTTCTTTATTCTAGTTATCTTTCTAATTGATTTTTAATTGTACATATACAATAATGGGTTTCACTATGATACCTGCATTAGCCTACATCACATGATAAGATGCTAAAATATAGTTTGTCTGGTCTTCAGGATCTTGGGATAGAGACCTTAAACCTTTGTAATTTATTCAGTGATAAACACATTCATTATTTACGGTGAGCCACTCAGACAAAGCCTGAATTTATTAATAAGTGACCATGGTGAATCCCTAAGTAGTTTTGGGATGGGGACTGGCTGTGTCAGAAAGACTAAATGTGAGTAGCAGGTTGAAACTTTGAGTCAAATTATCTGGTTTTGTTTCCAACCTGTAGGGACAAGAGAAGATTGGGCATCAGATCAGATGCATTCATGTGTTCAACGATTGAATTAATCATACCTAATATATATAGTAAGATCCTAAGAAAAATATTAGACACTGAAAGTCTTGTGAGTTTCTCAGTTGGTAACACATTTATGAGGTATAAAGTCATGGCACCCTGATGTCCCCTCACTCTTACCTCTATCAGATACTCTTGAGAGGCTATGACTGTGTTCCTCCTTCTTTTCCAGTAAGGCCTAAACATTGCACAGAAGTTCCTCTTGCCAGCAGCAAATGCCTTTGAGGCACAGGATGTTTAGACAGAAAGCCTGAGGGTCCCCCTCTCATGGTCCCAAAGAACTGTGTTAGAGGTTTCTCTGCTCTCAAGAGAGTTGCAAGATTGACTGAAAGTAACTGATAAAGTAGAAGAATCCTCTCCAGTCACGATAAAAGGAAAGTAGTCCATAGACCATTTGAAAGAGACACACTAGCTGGGATAAAGAGGGGTAGGCAGATAGTCACTACTAATGACCCAACAAGATGAAGAACTTCTTCATGGATGCTTCTGGAAAAATGGAAAACCATCAAAAGCTAGATACCACAGCTGCTGAAATGCCAGTGCTCCCAGAGCCCTCTGGCATCCCAATTAACTGACTAAACAGGATACTGAGTTGTTAACTTCACAGAGGTTACTAGAAAGTATTTAATTAAACTTTCTATAATCAGATGGCATTAGAAGCTCAGGGCAGACATTTAAAGTCAGTTATAAAAGAAGAAAAACACGGTTTTGCATATTTAAGTCCATGGCTATAAAAAAAATCCATTCTCTTCTAAAGTAATAATGCAAAACTAATCAGAGTATCTCCTACCTGCCCATGTTCTCCCACACCATTTCATTGATTGCCTTATTTCCTCCCATGTGGGCTGAATTGCTAGGCTATTTCTGTCAGCATTCTCAGATTTAGAGGCCATGTGCTCCACGGGACTGGGAAGATGTCAGGTTGTTAGTTATTATTATAATAACTGTTCAGTTAAATAAGAGCTCCATGAATTTGTATATTAAAAAGTTTCAGGTAGTTCTGTTCCTATTTATTTTAGCTTTGTTCCTTTTGCAATAAGATCTTTCTATTTAATTATTAATTTGGGTTTTATTTCTAGAAAATCTTAAGTATAAATAACTTTTCAGAATAGTACCCACAAACCACTAATTTTCCCCACCCCCTAGAGTTAGAGCTGTTACATATGTGACTGCTGGTTTTAGGTAGGGTTTAACCAAGCATAGTTTTCATGTAAATGCAACTGAAAGGATCATTTCCTCATGATTTGCAGAGGGCTGAGAGCTAAGGTCAAAGTTTAGACAAAATTGTCTTATTTCAAATTGGACGATCAAAGGAATTATGCTATCTGCTAATTATAATTGTTAGTAAGTTTTCTGTCATCCTGACAAGTGCTGGAGACAGATGCTTATTTTGCCTCACAATTTTGGAGATTTCGGTCCACGGTTGACTCCCTTGTTTCTGAGGCAGAAGCACATGGTAGATAAAGGTACTCACTTCATGGCTGAGACATGACAGAAAGAAAGAAGAAAAGATGGAGGTGCCACTATCCATGTGAACCCCTCAATACGAAGACCACCCACTAAGTTCTGTTTCTTAAAGATCCTTCAACTTCCAGTAATGCCATTGGTATTACATCAAGCAAACCTTGATCACAGGAGGGTGTGTGTGTGTGTGTGTGTGTGTGTGTGTGTGTGTGTGTGTGTGGTGGGTGTGAGGCATTCAAGATCTGAACCATAGTGGTAGTGAGAGCAGAAGTCACTACAGGAGGGCTGGGGACGAAGCTCATGGTGAAGTGCTTGTCTGGCGTGCTCAGGACTTTTGGGTTCACAAAACAAAACAAAAAGCCACTATTGGAAATTGTGATTAGTTTTACGTATCAGCTTGGCTAGGCTTGTAACATCCAGTTTATCACTCAAGTATCAATCTAAATGTTGTTATGAGGATAGTTCGTAAATGTGATTAGCAGATATAATTAAATTACCTTTTCATTAATTAATTTATTAACTTTACATTTTTCTTTCAGTCCCCCCTACACCCCTTTCCCTAGACCCCCTCACTTTCTCCTCTGAGAAAGGGTACCTCCCTCCAGGTATCAACCCACCCTGGCATGTCTAGTCACTGCAGAACTAGGTACATCCTCTTCCACTGAGGCCTGACAAGGGGACCAGCTAGGGTAATAGAATCTACAGAGTCAGGGACAGCCTCCACTTCAGTTGTTAGTGGACCCATATGAAGACCAAGCTACACATCTGTTACGTATGTGAAGGGGGGCTTAGGTCTAGCCCATGCTTGTTCTTTGGTAGGTGGTTTAGTCTCTGGGAGACCTCAAAGGTCCAGATTCATTGGCTCTATTGGTCTTCTTGTGGAGTCTCTATCGCTTTCGGGTCCCCCAATCCTTCCCTCAACTCTTCTTTCTCAATCCTTCCCCCAACTCTTCCACAAGACTCTAGAGCTCTGTCTAATGTTTGGCTGTGGGTCTCTGCATCTGTTTCCATTGGCTGCTGATGGAGCCACTCAGAAGACAGTTATGGTAGGCTTCTGTCTACAAGCAAAACAGAGTATTATTAATAGTGTCAGGAATTGGGGTAGGTCTCAAGTCATTGGTTGGCTACTCTATCTGTCTGCTCTATCTTTGTCTCTGAACATCTTGAAGACAGGATACATTTTGGGTAGAAGGTTTTGTGGGCCAGTTGGTGCCCTTATCCCTCCACTGGGAGTTTTGCCTGGCTAGAGGAGGTGGCCACTTCAGGCTCTATATCTCACACTGCTAGGAATCTCAGCTAGAGTTACCCACATTGACTTTCTTGATCCTTCCCTGTCCCCAGTCTCTGGCATACCCTAGAAATGTCCCTCCCCCTGTCCACCCACAATTTCCATTCTCCCTCCCCCTCTTTCTACACAGCCCCCTTACTCTCCTCCTCTCCCCCTGCCCTCTCCCACCCTTTACTTTAAGTACAGGAAATTATTTTTAGTACTGTGGGGAGGCCTCAATCAACTGAAAGACCTGATAGTAAAAAAAAAAAAAAATAGTCCTTAAAAGTATACATTATCTCCTGGCTTTCTCACCTCTTTCAGACTTGTTCACTCCCATCATTGATAAGCCTGAGAGATAAGATAATTCCTTGAGAGATCCATTACTCTGGTTCTCCTTCTTTTCCTAGGACTCTTTTCTCCACTATGGAGAGCTTTGACTGATTGATAGAAATGTGGGTACCAAGAATGGTTTTAGAAGAATGTATTTTAAGGAAGAGTTTTCTGGATTTGTTATGTAATATGGTTACTTTTAACATCTATTCCAATGGTATAGCAGACACAAATAGTCTGTGGTCTGGTGTGGTAGCAGAGATAGGAAAAGTATTGGTAATAGACACTCCTATAACCAAGTAGTTATGAGAAGAAAGGTCCTGAATTTTAAATACTATGTATTTGAAACCTTGGAGTATTCTTGTCAAACAAATGGGGATGATGAGATTGGCTGCACAGTTGTTTTGAGTGGTTTGCCAGAAGCCCAGATATTTAGTAAAATGTCATTCTTGGGAGTCTCTGTAAAGGTATTTCTAGATGAAGTTAGCATTTGAATCAGTCGACTATAAAGCAAATTATGTTTCTCAATGTGAAGGGTTACCATTGATTTATTGATGTTCTGATTACACAAAACGTGGAAGAAGGGAAAATTTATTCTTTCTTTATTTGGTTATTGAGCTGGAGCATCTGTATCCTGCACCCAAATGGTGTTTTCACCAGCTGCTCATATTTTGGTCCAGGTGAGAGTGTTACAGACAATACCTCTAAGGCCAAATTAAAGTCTTTTATTAGCTGGCAACAAAGAGCATTCTCTTGCTCCAAAGAACTCTCAGCACCAATGCTCAGGGGTACAACATCTTAAAAGATAAACCCACAAACTCTACAATACCATTATTTTCAGGTATAGGTCAGGGGAACCTTGTAGCATTTGTTTTGACGGAACACATTAGTTGTTGTTATACACTTGGGCCATGGTCAGGGACATGGAAAGTCCCAAATATGTTGACAAGGTAGTTGTGACTATTTAAGGTGGTTAAAGACTGGAAAGCACCTGAGGAGACACAAATGGAAGTCAGGATAAGATCAGGACATAATGGAGTCACCTCAGTCACTTCACTCTGTTCTGGAAGGAACAGAGACACAAATTGTTGATAAAAACCCACTGAGCATAGTCTCTAAATTTCATTCTGTAGCTCATGAGAAAGTTTATTTACAGTGCTAGGAATTGAACCTAGGACCTCACACATTCTACACAAGTGCCATTAATGTTGGTTTGACTGTAACCTGTTGGAGCTGCCTTCTAAACTAGGGCTATGAGTCAGGTGGTAGGTCCCATGAAAATGGAGCTGCATCACTGTTATAATATTACTGCTTTTCCCAATTTGGTTGTTTCTTATGAGTCATCATATTCATCTGATCAAGCTGATGGAGCCAAGATACTGTTGTCTCATGACTACTGAAGAGTAAGTGGCTACTCTCTATGTGGGTGTGAGTAGATATTTGGTTACAAGATTTGAGAATGGTTTCTTGTCTCATGTGGCCATAGAGCATCCAGTTTTACTGGGCAATGGCAGTGCTGATGAGAAGATCTCAGAACAGCCAGAAAGAAAGATGAGAGGGTAATGAAGTTCTTAGCTGGATTTGAAGCATAAACTCCTACAGGAGGGGGCGATGTAACAGAGGTGGAATTGGGAGTAAAAGAGGATGCGGAGTGAGAATAAACACAGATATATATATATATATATATATATATATATATATATACACATATATATGTATATATATATATCTGTATATATGTACATATACACATACATACACATATATAAAATTGCCAAACAACAAATTTAATCAGTAAAAAATAAATTATTTTTACCATTTTGAGTTTTTTAGAGGATTTTAAATATTCATTTTTATTTTATGTATATGAGTGGTTTGCCTACATGCATGTATATGTACCATGTGCATAAATATACCACTGGCAAAAGGTGTTAAATCTCATGGAACCTGGAGTTACAGGATGTTGAGCCCCATTTTGGCTCTGATTTGGGCCTTGAGGACAAACCTGAGCCTGGATTGAGTTTCTGTGGTCTTGTGGGAGACCCTAAACCTGGCTTGAGTTTTGAGACCTATCTCAGTCACTTCCATAATGGAGTGACTCAGCAAGACCTGTCTGGCCCTGCCTCTGCCCTGCCATTGCTGATGTAAAGTTTTGCTATTGGTCCTGTCAGTCACCTTATGCCCTTCGTCACCCTTCCCTGTTTCCTACATCATCTCATCCCACTAAAAATCCCCCTCCCTATGCTCCAAGTTTATATAAGTGAGAGGCTGATGCAATAAAGTTGAGTTCCTGCTTCGACAAGACTCCTGGCTCATTGTGTTTCTTTTGGGCTGTTGACACTCACCATCCCACTTAGCCCCAGAAAGACCTGGAAGGACTGGGTTCTCCTCTACCCTGGACCTGGCTGCAAGGATTCGATCACTTTAAATATTTTAAAGTTTTCAAAAGAAAATCCCCAGTTTTCCCCATTTCAAAGACATTGGACCTCCTCCATCTCCTATAGCCCAATATGAGTCACATGGAGAGACCCACTGATGGGAACTTGGAGAGGACCAGACCCACTCCTGACAGCAGGGAGGGGGTTCGACTGCATATTTCCCCAAAATGAAAAAAGACCAATCTGGGTACTGGCCAGAGATATAAAGTATATGCCTCAACAGGGGGGAGGCTCACAATGACATTTCCAGGGAGTCCACCTGCCCTGAGAACCCCTCCTCTTATGCTTCTCTCTCAGGAGACCAAGAAAATGACCTTGTTGCTGACATAGGTGCTGCTCCCCATCTTGACTGAGGGAGGATTCATTGATCTCTGAGGAGCACGGGAGATCTTCAAAAAACAGAAAAATGCTGCTTCTATGTTAGTCGATCCAGGATTGTCTAAAATAGGATAAAGAAGCCCCAGGAAGACCTAGAAAGAAGGCAAAGAGAGTTCTAGGACAACCTGTTGTGGACTGGATTTCATGGCCTATTACCCTATTTCTTCCCCCTTCTTGGCCCCTTTCTTCTTCTTCTCCATATCTTGCCTGTTGGGCCATTTGTGCTCAATAAGCTCACTCAGTTTATTCATCAGAGGCTAGAGGCATTCCGGCTTCACCAAGTTGAGGTCCATTACCAAAGATTTGTCTCTTCTGAGCCAGGCTCTACATATCCCTTTGCCTAAGAGCACCCCTCCTCAGCTCTCCACCTGACTAGTGATGGGTAAGATCTCAGATGTGCTGAGACAACCTAAGACAGGTTATGGAGTGCACCCTCCAACCCTCTTGAGCCAGAATGACACATGGTATCCAGAGACAGGTAAGATCCCCATGTGGGGGGACAACCTAAGACAGGAGCCATGTAACTTGCTCATTACAAAAACAAAAGGAGGGAGATGTTGGGCCCCATTTTAGCCCTGGTTTGGGCCTTGAGGACAAACCTGAGCCTGGCTTGGGTTTCTTTGGCTGTGTGGGAGAGCCTAAGCCTGGCTTGAGTTTTGAGACCTGTGTCAGTCACTTTCATATTGGGGAGACTCAGCAAGACGTGAGTTTTGAGACTATCTTAATCATTTCTGTATGGGGGTGACTCAGCAAGATCTGTTTGGCCCTGCCTCTGCCCCACCGTTGCTGATGTAAAGCTTTGCCATTGGTCCTGTCAGTCACCTCACACCCTCTGTCACCCTTCCCCTCCTCCTACGTCAGAACTTACTCCCTATGATCCCTATGCTCCAAATTTATATAAGTGAGAAGCTGATACAATAAAGTTGAGTTCCTGCTTCGACAAGACTCTTGGCTCATTGTGTTTCTTTTGGGCCATCGACACTCGCCATTCTGCTCAGCCCTGAAGAGACCCAGCAGGACCAGGACCTCTCTCCTCTCCTCTGGACCTGCTGGCAAGGAGCCTACAACAGACATTTATGAGTAGCTGTCTGGATACTGGGAATTGAACCCAGGTCCTCTGTAACAGCCAAAAGAGTTCCTACCCACTAAGCCATCTCTGTGGGTAAACCCATTTCACTTTTATTTAATTCTGAATACTAAATAAAAATCACACCCATGTGCCAAAACTAAACAAAAGAAAAATTATAAAAGAAAAAAAAAAAAACCCAGACTGATTTCCAGAGTGGTTGTAGCAGCTTGCAATCCCACCAACAATGGAGGAGTGTTCCTCTTTCTCCATGTCCTCACCAGCATCTGCTGTCACCTTAGGTTTTGATCTTAGCCATTCTGCCTGGTGTGAGGTGGAATCTCAGGGTTGTTTTAAGTAGCATTTCCCTGATGTCTAAGGATGTTGAGCAGTTCTTTAGGTGCTTCTCTGCCATTTGGTATTCTCCAATTGAGAATTCTCTGTTTAGTGCTGTACCCCACTTTTTAATATGGTTATTTGATTCTCTGGAGTCTAACTTCTTGAGTTCTTTGTATATATTGGATATTAGTCCTCTTTCAGATGTAAGATTGGTAAAGATCTTTTCCCAATCTGTTGGTTGCCATTTTGTCGTATTGACAGTGTCCTTTGCCTTACAGAAGCTTTGCAATTTGATGAGGTCCCATTTGTCAATTTTTGATCTTAGAGCATACAGTGGTGTTCTGTTCAGGAACTTTCCCCCTGTGCCTAGGTATTCGAGGGTCTTCCTCACCTTTTCTTCTATTAGTTTCAGTGCATCTGGTTTTATGTAAAGGTCCTTTATCTACTTGGACTTGAGCTTTGTACAAGGAGACAAGCATGGATTGATTTGCATTCTTCTATATACTGACCTCCAGTTGAACCAGCACCATTTGTTGAAAATGCTGTCTTTTTTCCACTGGATGGCTTTTGCTTCTTTGTAAAAGATCAAGTGACCATAGGTATATGGGTTCATTTCTGGTCTTTAATTTTACTCCATTGATCTTACTGCCTGTCACTGTACCAATACCATGCAATTTTTATCACTATTGCTCTGTAGTACAGCTTGAGGTCAGGGATGGTGATTCCCCAAGATGTTCTTTTATTGTTAAGAATAGTTTTTGCTATCCTGGGTTTTTTGTTATTCCAAATGAATTTGCAAATTGCTCTTTCTAACTCTATGAAGAACTGAGTTGGAATTTTGATGGGGATTGCATTGAATCTGTAGATTGCTTTTGGCAAGATGGCCATTTTTACTACATTAATGCTGCCAATCCACAAGCATGGGAGATCTTTCCATCTTCTGAGCTCTTCGATTTCTTTCTTCAGGGACTTGAAGTTCTTGTCATACAGATCTTTCACTTGCTTGGTTAGAGTCACACCAAGGTATTTTATATTATTTGTGACTATTGTGAAGAATGTTGATTCCTGAATTTCTTTCTCATCCTGTTAATCCTTTGAATATAGGAAGACTGCTGATTTGTTTGAGTTAATTTTATATTCAGCCACTTTGCTAAAGTTATTTATCAGCTGTAGGAGTTCTCTGGTGGAATTTTTGAGGTCACTTAGGTATACTATCATATGCTCTGCAAATAGTGATATTTTGACTTCTTTTTTTTCCTAATTTGTGTCACTTTGACCTCCTTTTGTTATCTAGCAAGAACTTGCTTCCATATTGACTAGATAGGGAGAAAGTGGGCAGCCTTGCCTAGTCCCTAATTTTAGTGGGATTGCTTCAAGTTTCTCTCCATTTCATTTGACGTTGGCTACTGGTTTGATGTATATTGCTTTTATTAAGTTTATGTATGGTCCTTGAATTACTGATCTTTCCAAGATCTTTCTAAGACGTTAACATGAAGGGGTGTTGAATTTGGTCAAATGTTTTTTCAGCATCTAATGAAATGATTTTTTTCTGTGAGCTTGTTTATGTAGTGGATTATGTTGACAGATTTCTATGTATTTAATCATCTCTGCATCCCCGGGATGAAACCTAATTGATCGTGGTGAATGATTCTTTTGTTTTAGGATTAAATGTTCTGTAGATATCTGTTAAATCCATTTGGTTCATAACTTCTGTTAGTTTCACTGTGTCTCTGTTTAGTTTGTTTCCATGATCTGTCCATTGATGAGACTGGAGTGTTGAAGTCCCCCACTCTTATTGTGTGAGGTACAATGTGTGCTTTGAGTTTTAGTAAAGTTTCTTTTATGAATGTGGGTGCCATTGCATTTGGAGCATAGATGTCTAGAACTGAGAGTTCATCTTGGTAGATTTCCCCTTTGATGAGTATGAAGTGTCCTTCCTTATCTTTTTTTTTTTTAAATAACTTTTCATTAAAAGTAGATTCTATTTGGTATTATAGTGGCTACTTCATCTTGTTTCTTAGGACCATTTGCTTAGAAAATTGTTTTCTAGCCTTTTACTCTGAGGTAGTGTCTGTCTTTGTTATTGAGGTGCATTTCCTATATGCAGCAAAAAAAAAAAATACATTTCCTGTATTTATGTTGTTAGAGGTGGAATTATGTTTGTGTGGCTAGCTTCCTTTGGGTTTTTTGAAAGAAGATTACTTTCTTGCTTTTTCTAGGGTGGAGTTTGCCTCCTTTTGTTGGAGTTTTCCATCTATTCTCCTTTGTAGGACTAGATTTGTGGAAAGATATTGTGTAAATTTGGTTTTGTCATGGAATATCTTGGTTTCTCTGTCTATTGTAATTGAGAGTTTTGCTGGGTATAGTAGCCTGGACTGGCATTTGTGTTCTCTTAGGGTCTGTCTATATGACATCTGTCCAGCATCTTCTAGCTTTCATAATCTCTGTTGAGAAGTCTGGTATGATTCTGATAGGTCTGCCTTTATATGTTACCTGACCTTTTTCTCTTACTGCATTTAATATTCTTTCTTTTTTTGTGTGTGTGCATTTGGTGTTTTGAGCATTATGTGACAGGAGAAATTTCTTTTCTGGTCCAATCTATTTGGAGTTCTGTAGGCTTCTTGTCTGTTTATGGGCTTCTTTTTCTTTAGGTTAGGGAAGTTTTCTTCTATAATTTTTTGAAGCTATTAACTGGCCCTTTAAGTTGGAAATCTTAGCTCTCTACTATACCTAGTAAACATAGGTTTTGATTTCTCGTTGTGTTCTGAATTTCCTGGATGTATTGGCTTAGGAGCCTTTTACATTTTGACTGTTGTGTCAATGTTTATTTCTATGGTATCTTCTGCACATGAGATTCTCTCTTCTATCTCTTGTTTTCTGTTGGTGATGTCTGTATCTGTGACTCCTGATCTCTTTCCTAGGTTTTCTATCTCCAGGGTTGTCTCCCTCTGTGATTTCTTTATTGTTTTTGTTTCCATTTTTTTGACTCTGGATGGTTTTGTTCAATTCCTTCACCTGTTTGGTTGTATTTTCTTGTAATTCTTTAAGAAATTTTTGTGTTTCCTCTTTGAGGTCTTCTACCTGTTTACCTGTGTTCTCCTGTATTTCTTTAAGGGAGTTGCTTATGTCCTTTTAAAATCCTTTATCATCACCATGAGAGATTTTAAGTCTGAGTCTTGCTTTTCCAGTGTTTTGGGGTATCCAGGACTTGCTATGTTGGGAGAACTGGGTTCTGATGATGCCAAGTAGTCTTGGTTTCTGTTGCTTTTGTTCTTGCCCTTGCCTCTCGCTATCTGGTTATCTCTGGTGTTAGCTGGTCTTGCTGACTTTGACTGTGGCTTGTCCCTCCTGTAAATTTGTATGTCAGCACTCTTGGGAGATCATTTCTCTCTGGGAGGAATTTGGGTATGGGGAGCTATGGCACAGGATCAGCTTCAGTGTGCAGAAGGAAACCAGAAGGATCCTGTCCTCAGCTTTTCCTTGATTCCTGTGCCCTGATGGCTCTGAGTGTGTCCCTCTTTTGCTAGGAATTTTAGCAGAAGTGGTGGTCTCACCTGTGCTCTCAGGTGTGTCAGCACTCTTGGGAGACCAGCTCTCTCCTGGCAGGATTTGGGTATGGAGAGCTGTGGCACAGGGTCTGCTCTGGGTGTAGATGGAACTGGAAGCAATATTGATTTTAAAGCAAAAATTATGTGATATTTTATGTAAAATACACTTTCCCTAAGAATATACCTAACAAATTACATATTTTGTCTCATCTATTGATATTACTATGAAGTTCCTTGACTATATTTCTTTTGTTAAAAATTTTGTTATCACTTTATTCTCTCATTTATTGCATCCTGACCATAGTTTCCTCCACCCTCCTTTCCTCTGAGTCTCTCCTCTCCATCTCACCCCCCCCATTTACTCCTCCTCCATTTTCCTTCAGAAAAGAGCAGGCCTTCCATGGTATCAATCAAACATGGCATATCAAGTTGCAATAAGACAAGGCACCTTCCCTCATTTCAAGGATGGATGAGGCAACACAGTAGGAAGAAAAGGGTCCCCAAAGCAGGCGAAAGCATCAGAAACAGTCCTTGTTCCCTCTGTTACAAGTTCCACAAAAACATCAACCTACACAATCATAACATATATGCAAAGTGTCTAGGTTAGTTTCATACAGACTTCCTGATGAGCAGTTCAGCCTCAGTGAGCCTCTATGAGTCCAGGTACCCATTTCTTCCCAACATGCAATTCCCATATACTCAGTAGTCTGAACAAGTTTACTAAAGCATCCTTGACCACCACACAGACATAAAAAGAAAATATTGAAAGTCGACATGGCATCAAACTTCTCAAAAGAAAGACCTAGAAGAGGGAGTGCTAGGAAAACAGCTTGAGAGAGTGAGTGGAAGAGGTTTCCCCAGAAATTTCATGGTACATGTATGTTTAGTTTTAATATTTGAAAGTGAATGTTCTGATTTTAATTTGCTGCACTTACACATCAGGGTGAGAGTCAGTCATCTACTCTGCTGCCTGTTAGTAGGTCTAGTAAGTCTGTATTATGTTAGAAGAAGTGACAGTATGTTTATGTATGTTCTCTGAGACATGCACTAATTTATAGTCAATGTTTGAAAATTCATAGTAATAAAAGTTTGTACAAAAGGATCCAAAAAAGAGGGTGTGTCTGGTTGAGAAGAGAGTCCAATATAGGCTCAGGTGTTTGAACACTTGGTCTTCAGCTGGTGGCACTGTTTGAGAAGGATTAGGAGCTGTGGTCTTGGTATGTCACTGGAGTGAGGGGTTGAGGATTCAAAGCCTCACTTTAGTCCCAGTATGTGCTCTCCTTTTATGTTCACCATGCCTATACTCTGCCGTCATGAACTCTTATCCTTCTGAAACCTTAAGCCTAAAAACATTCTTTCTTCCATACATTGCCTTTTGTCATGGTGTTTTATCACAGCAATAGAAAAACAATATTATCTTTACAGTATTGATAATAAAACCTAGGTGTCCAGTTGTACAGTAGACATTTCAACATGGAAGGGGAAGAGTTCACAAAGTCATACCCCAGTGGAAGAGCTACAGGAAGTCCATGCCTGCTGAGGGAGGGAGAGTCAATTTTCTTCAGGAACAATCCTCCTGATAGACATGTCCAAGCTGGCAATCTATATCCATATGGCAACGCTTATTGGACTCAGTAGGATGTGTGTGTGTGTGTGTGTGTGTGTGTGTGTGTGTGTGTGTAGGCAGGTAGGTAGATACACACATACACACAGACACACACACACACACACACATAGTAATTATAGAAGGGGACATGAGTTTGAGGGAACACACAGGAAAAAGGGGTGGATATGATGAAAATACATTGCACTAAAGACCAAAAAGTAACCCAAGTATAGATGTATGTACCTGTAATCTCAGAACTCATGAGATGAAGACAGGAGGATCTGAAGGTTAGGATTGTTTTCAGATACATAACAGGTTGAGGACATTCTAGGATACACAAACCTATCCAAAAAATGATCATTAACCATTCTTTAGAAGAGATTATTTGAAAGAAATGAAAGTAATTTTGTGTACTTGACATGAAGTTTTGTCATTTCCAAGATGAACCCCCCACACACACATGAGAGAGAGAGAGAGAGAGAGAGAGAGAGAGAGAGAGAGAGATGAGATAGACACAGATACAGAGAGAGAGAGAGAGAGAGAGAGAGAGAGAGAGAGAGAGAGAGAGATGAGATAGACACAGAGACAGAGAGAGAGAGAGAGAGAGAGAGAGAGAGAGAGAGAGAGAGAGAGAGAAAGAGAGAGAGAGGAAACAGTGAGATTGATGGTGTTTTGGGATTCTATTTGCCAGAGCTGGTTCTTGGAATTTGAAAATAACTACCTTATAGAAGAGTCTAGGCTTTGGATAATAACAAACCTTCATTGAAGTGACAACTTGGATGGATTTCCTATGCTTGCAATACTACACTGAGAAGGGTTCTGACTCTGAGCTCAGCTCAGGAGGGAGGGGTGCTGATTAATCACATCTGTCTTCCACGGGACAGTGGGAGGAAGTATGATACATGAGTCACGACTTATTAGTATCAGAAAATTTCTTGGTAATTTATTTATTGATATATTTACCGTCTGTCTCCTACTACCAGGATATAACCTCCAGGATCATATGAGCCTTGTCTCTCTCTCTCTTTTTTTTTTTCTAAGAATGACTTCACATGTGTGTGTGTGTGTGTGTGTGTGTGTGTGTGTGCGCGCGCGCGCATGTAAGTGTAGGTGGTGGTGGAGAGCAGAGGCATTATATCTCCTGGAGCTGGAGTACAGGCAGTTGTGAGCCATCCGACATGAGTTCTGGGCTTCAAATTTGGGTCCTTTTGAAGAATAGTAAGTGCTCTTAACTGCTGAGTCATCTCTCTAGTCCCCTTGACTCTTCTCCATATAGATCTGTCTTAAGAACCAGGGACAATGTCTAGGTTCACAGCATATTAAAATATTTTCTAACTATATTTTTTCCACAAATATTTTTACACACACACATACACACACACACACACACACACACACACACACACACACACACACACCCCACCACCCCCCCCCCCACCACCCCCCCCCCCACCACCACCCCCAGTGCTGTGGCAATCACCAGACGACATTCCTGAATTGATTCTCTCCTTCCCCTACATGGGTCCCAGGTACTGAACTCAGGTAGTCTAGCGTGATGGCACATGTCTTCACCTGCTAAACCATCTTCCTGACTCTACTGAATATGTTTTCTATTTTTGATCTAGCTTATGGCAATTTTAATAAGAGCCATACTTTATAGGCTCTCCTAGTTAGTGTTTGCTATACATCTTAATACATATCAGTTAACTGATATGCCAATACATAAAGTCACAGTGCTTCATACACTTTAAGGTACTCAATAAAGTATAGTTAAGTCTGAAATCTGTAGCATTGCTAACATTCTCTTCACTGCAGAATCAATCAGTAAGTGATCATTCCAAACTCCTTATATATAATAAAACATATATAGATATGAATAAAATTTCAACGTTACCTTCAGTAAATTTAAAAAGTTTTAAGAGATTAGAGAGGAAAATGAATGTTGCAATCCAATGTGATAAGTGCTTTAATAGCGGTAAGCATATGTTGATCCCAGAAAAGGCAAAAAGGAAAGAATACTTGACTTTACCCAAGTTATGAAGAATCAGGGCTCAGGGAGTTTTCATTACAAAGTAGAGATTTGAGTAAAGAAAAGAACACTTTGGTGAGGAAAACAATGTGTGGAAAAAGAAATAAAGAACTAACATCTAGGCAAATCATGGAAACTTAATAGAGAGGCAGGAAGGAATTCCAGAGTTGAGATGTTAGGATTATCTCTTTTTGTCTCAATATGGCAGCCCGAGCCTTGCATGGCTGTTAGGCATTTAAAATATGAGTAGAGATGTGCTGTGAAATATACACTTCAATTTTGATGAGATAGTGAGTAAAGTATAAATTTACTCACTCAAACTTTTCAGATTTTATTTTCATGGTAAATGCAAGTTGCCTAGGCTAGCATGTAGAGAGGAGGTTGATTCTACTATTTCACAGTGGAGCAAATTGAAGAAAATTTGTATTTCTAGGTTTCTGGTGGTAGGAGTAGAGGAATTGGGGAGTAGGAGCCTGGGACTCATTGGTGTCCAATATCTATGATTTTCTGGTATCCACATACAAAGGGTAAAAGAATCATGGTGGCATTCTGGTCCATGCTGTGTTTCTTCTTGGTCACTGAGTGGGTGTTTTCAGTGGGCTTTCCTGCTGAGTTTAGTGTTCAGGCCCTGAATGAGTGTGAGAAACAGCAATTTCATTTCAGAAGCTGTAGATAAGTGCTCATGGGACCTCAGGTCCCAGGAACCATCTTTAGATAACACGAAATGTGAAGTACATGCTGAAGAAAAGTCTAGAAGGATTCTGAAAAACATTCTAGAAGATGGAAGGGCCTCCCATGTTCATGGATTGGCAGAATTAAAATTTCAAAATGGTTATATTACAGATTGTGGTCTTCAGAAAAAACACAATCCTCACAAAAATCCCTGTATTTACAAATATAGAAAAAAATTCCAACTTGGAAGCAAAAAGACTCTGAATGACCAAAGCAATTTCAAGAAGAAAAAACAATGCTAGAAACATCATAATATCTGATCTCTAGATTATACTGCAGAGTTAGAGTGACAAAAACCACTTGCACTGGCACCTCCCAAAAGAAGTTATGTAGACCAATAAACCAGAAGAGAATATCCATAAATAAATCTGTACAGCTACATCCACCTAATTTTTTGACACAGGTGTCAAAATATACTCTGGGTAAAACCTGTTCAATAAACGATATTGGGAAAACTAGACATCTACATGTAGGAGAATGCAATTATATCTATATATCTCTTCCTGCATAAAAATAAATTAAAACCTATCAAAGATCTTAATATAAAACTTGAAACTGTAGAGATAAACATAGATAAAATATTTGAATGTGTTAACACAGACAAGAATTTTATGTAAA